>NC_136057.1:2009140062-2011540062 GCF_964261635.1 Lissotriton helveticus | reverse complement strand
GACTGCAGTCACAATTGGCTAATGTGAAGTTCTTTGTGGTTGAGCTGAGGCAGTGTTTTTGAAGTACAAATGGGGCTGTGCACAGCTCTGTCCCCCCATCATGACAGGATTGCCTATTCTGCCAACTTCAGTCCCTCTATGGTGTGACTGTCTGGGAGGAATACACAAAAGCCAACTGCCAACTTCACCTAGTTGTGTGCCCCAGGAAACAAGCTGCAGATACCAAATGGTTAGGACAAGAAAATGGCAACTTTCAAAAAGTACAATTTTCAGAATTGTGACTTACAGTCAGACTCTTTCATTAATGAGGATTTTAAATTACAATTTCTTAGACACCAAGCATGATATTTCGACAGACTCCCCCAAAAAAAGTATCACCTATTAAATTTAATAAGGTACCCGAATGCTATCCTATGGAAGAGGTAGACCTCACAGTAGTGAAAAACTAATTTGTGAGTTTTTCACTACCAGGAGATGTAAAACTTACAAGTCCATGCTCACTTTTTAAATACACTGGAGCCTGCCTATGAGCTGTTTATGGCCTACCCCAGGGGTGAATTATATGTGTTAGAAACAGAGTTTTCGGGGTGGCAAAGGAGTTATTTTACCATGTCAAATTGGTAGTTTAAAACTTCACTCATGGTGCAATGGTAGGCGTGAGACATGTTTTAAGGGGCTACTTAAATGGATGGTAAAATAGATGCTGCAGAGTCACTCGCAGCATTTAATTTACCAGCCCCTAGTAAAGGATGTATGACGGTACGACGCGTACCGTCACAACGCGTTCTCTTACAACGAGTCCCTTACAACGCAAGTCATTACAACGACTTGCGTTGGGGGCGCGTATTTAGAATAGTATAATTTACTATTCTAACACCAGTCCCCGTGGACACTAGGGAAGGTGTTGGAATAGTAAATTTACTATTCTTAATCCTGTAGTGCCCTCCAACGCAAGTCGCGTTGTAACGGACGCGTTCTAAAAGCCACGCG
This sequence comes from Lissotriton helveticus, assembly GCF_964261635.1. Taxonomy (NCBI): domain Eukaryota; kingdom Metazoa; phylum Chordata; class Amphibia; order Caudata; family Salamandridae; genus Lissotriton; species Lissotriton helveticus. Next base: position 2,011,539,072 of record NC_136057.1, on the reverse strand, counting down.
GAGTAAAATCCGCATGGTAAAGGATGTTTCCCCCTAGTAAATGGTATACCACTTTATTATAGACATATAAGTAAATTAAATATGCCAATCATGTAAAGTGCACAAAGTCCTAAGGCCAGCAAAAACAACAGGAGGGGAGAAGGCAAAGAATTAGTTGGAGGGCCACCTTAAGGCTGGCAGGTTGAACATCTAGATATCATTAACAAGCAGCCGTCAAAATTAAGCAAAAAAAGTACACAGAACATTGGATTTTAAAATACCTCTACCCAACAAGTGTTTCTCTTTGCATTTAAGTAGACCAATAGTATTTTCTCAAGACTGACTCATGACAGAAACAATAATCAAGTATTTACAAAATGGGGAAAATACCAAATATTGAATTCAAAAATGTGCTTTCTCAATGAATGCACAAAACATGACAATATTATATTGGAGTTTAAAGTGCTGTGTATCATACAGACCACCCTGTTTGTTAGAAATGGGGTTCCTGGTTGGCTGAGGTATGCACCCAGAACAGGCAGGAACTACCCTTATAGTCAGGGTAAGCTAGATAAACAGTAAAAGATAACCTAAGCTCACCCTCTGGTAGCTTGGTACAGAGCAGTCAGGCTTATTTAAAGAGGCAATATGTAAAGTATTTGTTCAACACACACTCACACAGTAACACGATTAATACACCACAAGAAGACTCCACACATGTTTACCAAAGTAGATTAATATATTCTGAGCAAAACAAGACAAAGACAACCAAGATCCAATATATAGAAGTTAAGATATTGAATTTTAAAGGAACACATGCAGTAAAGAGGTAAAAAACAAGTAGCACTAAAAAGGATACTTTAGACTGCGCTGGACTGAAGCAAAGTCAAAGTTTGGTCCGACATTGTGGAAGTGCAGGCCGCCTATAAGACCCATGCAGGCCAATTGAAAAAGTATCTTTCCTGGTTGCAAGTGACAAGATCCGTCGATCTCCTCCATGCAGTGAAGGCAACGCATCAGTTCTGATTCACTCAGTCGGGTGGATGCGTTGAAGAGGAGCCTTCACAGTCCCTACCTCGAATCGTGACTGCGTCCTCATCGTATCTCTCAGTCAGGTCCCCCATCGTCATCGAGCCGGTCAGGGCTGTCTCCAGATCAGCACTGCGTCGGTGCTGAAGGGAACTGCGTTTGCTCTGATCTGTGCAATGGTGATGATGTGTCAATTTTGTAGCAAAACAGATGCAGTACCCACTTCTGAGGCCCAGAACTGGAGAGGGCAACTCAGGCAAGGGAAGGACTCACAGATGGAAGATTCAAGCAGCACCCGCAGAATTGTAGGAAGTATATTGTGCCCATGAGACTTCAGAAAAAAGGATGCAAGCCAGAAAGCCCTTGGTGATCACTTGGAGGGAAGGCAGAGCCCATCTCTCCTCCTGCAGAGTCAGGGAGCAGCAGGCACCAGGGAAAAAGCAGAAAAGCAACCCTTCCAGAAAAACAGTCCAGTTGAATCCTTTAAGCAGCACAGCAGTCCTTCTCAAAGATGTTCAGTTCAAGATACAGAGACGTCCAATTTCTTGGGAGTCAGAGTCCCAGTACTCATAGGCAAACGTGCCTTTGATGTAGGAGTGACTTTAAAGCAGCTCTCTGAAGTGCACAAGGAATCCTTTCAACCCAGGCTATATGTGGGAAGTAATCAGTCCTTTCTGTATGGACAGACCACAACCAATTGAAGTGTATGTGTCAGCCCCTCCCATTCCTTCCTGCCAAGGAAGAACCATCAGAATGCATATTAATGCAGATGAGTGCTCAGAATGCAGATGAGCCTCACCTTCCTGTGTTTGCAGCTGCCTAGACGAAATCCACAAAGTGTAGATGTCACAGAACCCAGACATGTATTGAGACAGGCTGCATAGCTCACAGATTTACAAGCACAGAGAAATGTCCACTTCATAAAAGTTGAATTTCTAAAACAGTGATATTAAATTCAACTTCACCAGCAAGGAGGATTTGCCATTACCATTCCAAACATATGAAACATAAAAAAGCTGCTCTTCTCTGATCAGGAATTACAGCTTAAAAATGTATTAAGGAATTTCCATTGCTAACCTATGAGAGGAGTAGGCCTCCCAGAAGTAAAACAATAAATAGGCTGTCCTTCACTACCTGGACATGCAAAACCTACCAGAACATGTCCTACCTTCCATCTACACAGCATCATTCCCCTTATGGCTACATAGGGCCTACCTTAGGGCTACCTTAGGTGTAATAAAAGGGGAGTGTAAAGCTTGGCAAGTAGTTGTAAATGCAAATTTGAAGTGGCAATAATCTGCACACACAGGCACTACAGTGGCAGGCCCAAGACTGGTTTGAAAGGCTACTTAGGTGGGTGCCACAATTAGTGCTGCAGGCCCACTAGTAGCATTTGAAGTACAGGCCCTGTGTTATGATATACCACTTTACAAGGGGCTTACAAGTAACTCAAATATGGCAAACAGGTTTAAACCAATTATGCCATGTTTACATGAGAGCGCAAATGCATTTTTGCACTGGTCATTAGTGGTAAACTGCCCAGAGTCCTAAACCCAACAAAAAGAAGGTCAGAAAAAGAGGAGGAGGAAGGCAAAAAGTATGGGGTGTCCCTTCAAAGAGGGCTATTTTCCAACACTGTCAGACAGCAACAGCCATCTCTCACAGAATGAACAAAGAAGTAGACTTACATGAATGAGTCAATCAGAGAGGAATTGGCAATCCCATGCAGAGAGGAGAATTCCTGGCTTTGGTTTAGAAATCTAACCAAGGGACCATATCTATAATAAAATGACTAGCACAGAGGGTGTCAGAAAAGACCAGGGGCCTGATTTGCAAAGGTAACCTTACACCTTTGTGTAATTATACACTTTTTCAGTAGGGGCGGAGAACTCCACCCAACTGGAGTCTCCACATTCGTAAATGTACTATTAAAATGAAGTTTTGTGAATACTGAAAAAGCATATACTTACAAAAATGTGTAAGTTTACTTTTGGGAATCAGGGCACTGGGCGTCAAAAATACCTTTATTGCTCCAACCCATGTTTATGGGTCAGTTGAGTAGTTACAAGAAGAAAGGATGTATTCCATTGCCCTAGTGCTTCAGTAAGATAAACAAAAAAACTGATTCACTCATATAGGGAAGGTAAATGCCACAATTCTTCATCTTCCATCATAAAAGTAGATATTAGCATATGTAAACGAAGGGTTTGCCTTTAGATTTTGTCCAATTAAAAAGTAGTTTATAGTTTACAAAAATGGGACTCAATCTCTGTTTTAATAAGTAACATATTATGAAATGAAAATACCATTTCCCTGAGACACTAGTCAGAGACTAAAAGGAAGGAGAAAAATGGTGTTAGTCCATAAGCATACAAATAAAATGGATATGTAAACATCCAGAGCAAGTATTGGCAAATTTTTTACTCTATCAAAGTGTTTTGTTTTGTCATGTTTTTTCTAAAACGTTGTTGTTACGAGAGCTGTCATGCCAATTAAAAAAAAAACACTTGTCTAAACGCAAAACATTTTTGGGACTCAAAAAGCACTCACAGTCAATCAAAATGGAGTTTGCCTGAAAGTAGTTTGATCCATTGTTCTATGCTTCAGTGGGAATGGGGAAAATGTCAAAGACACAACAACAGGCGACTGGATGAAGAGGGCAAGCTGAAAGTCCCTTTAAGTAAGTTCCTTTTTAAGTATTTTATTATATGTCCCTTCTATGATGCCAAAGTGCCTTCTCTCTACCCTGTGGGGTCCCTCAAGGCTCGCCATTATCTCCCACACTTTTCAACATCTAGGTCACCCTCCTAGGGAAATGTATTCGGTCATATGTTTTTGCTGCAGTTTCTTACGCAAATGACACACAAATAGTGGTGTATTTTTCAACAGATGTTGACGAGATTACCAGTAAATTCAGAAACTGTCTTGCAAATATTGTTACCTGGATGCAGGAAAACTGCCTTAAACTAAATTCTAAGAAGACGGAAGTAATCCTTTTTAGCAATAACACCTTTTTTTGGAATACAACTTAGTGGCTTTCAGATCTTTCCCTCTTCCCTGCCCTGTTAAGAATGTGACAAATTTGGGGTTTATGTTTGACGGACAGCTTTGCTTTTCCAACCAAACTAACCATGCTTTGCTTTTCCAACCAAACTAACCATATCACCTCTTTATGCTACCATCTTCTCAGGGTGTTAAGGAAAGTATTTACATGTTTTCCTTTGTAAATGCAGACAGTGGTAATTGTGGCTCTCGTTCTATCTAGGATAGATTATTGTAATGCGTTATAGTTGGTAATCCAGAAATATTTTCAATTGAACCTTCAATCACTCCAAAATGCTCTTAAAGACACCAACATTTTACTCCATCTCGATGTGCATTTGTGATCTTCATGGCTGCCTGTCAGCAAGAGAGTCAAATTCAAGGCCCTATGTATGGTCCACAAGGCCCTGTATAGTGAGGGTCCCGTCTATTTTCAGTCAATGTTCTTTTGGCATGTGCCTAAACATAATTTGAGATCTGGCACTGCCAAATTAGTATCAAAACCAACGGAGGCCACTGTTCCTGAATGCAGGGTGCAAACAGACACCCATGCATAAGGGTGCAAATAGTCACCTGTATCTTTAAAAAGAAAAAGAGAGGAGGACAGAAATCAAAAAAGTGTCCTAGGTGAAAGGGACCCACCAATGCAGTGAAAAAGACAAATGTTGTCCTCTGTTGCCCTCACACACCCCAAGGGTGTCATGCTTCATCATCGGGCGTGTGCTCCTCGTAGAGACAGCGCTGCAATTCCCTACAGGTCCCCCGAAGGGTCTCTTTATCGGAGTTCTGCCAAATTAGTGTCAGTTCGTAAAATAAAGAAATCCAGATGTGTATGGAGAAGCTTCTCCTTCTTGGCGTGTAAACTCTGGAGTACTATGCCTCTTGCTTTGATATCCCAAGCAAACATATCATCTTTTAGAAAAATGCTAAAAGCTTGGCTCTTTACTATTCATACAAAGTAGACAGTCTGGCTTACTCATGGAACGCTAATACCAAGATGCCTCGGTATCCGCGTGCTTTATAAAACCTTTATTTAAATACTTATTTACATTTACACCTCACAGGAAACTTTGATTAATACATCACTAGGTAATTTAGAGGCATTTCAGGTCTTATGTTGAGCTCTGTGCCTCCTCTTTGATTTTGTTGGGTAGATGGTGGGTTGAGACCAGTGGCATAATGCAAAACAATGATGCCCCTCTGCAGAATGTTGGGAATACCCTTGAGTCGCACATAACCCACAGATATTAATTGGTTTGGCCAGTGAGACCAATGGGGCCCCACTAAAGGGTTGGGGGCCCCCTGTGGCGCAGGGGCTGCATGGGGCCTTTGTTATGCCCAGGTTAAGCCCTGAACTATTCCAAATCCAAGATCCAGGGTTTATGTTGTTTTTTGGGTCTACATGGGATTTCAGGTTTTTGCAATTTGGTTGTTGCTCAATTCCCACACAGAAATCTATATGTAAGTGTATTATTATAGAAAAGCAGAGAATTTCTCCATCCATTATATGCTTTTCCAATGGTTTGTGTCTAACGTGGAGAGGAGCAATTGATTAAGACATGCCCAATTGCTTTTCCTGATGCATACAAATGTCTCTGTCTTGTCTTTGGGTGCACGCCAATGGCAACATAAGTGCGGTGCTTTCCGTTTTATATCAATTGTTGTAGCTTCATTTTCTTTCAGTGTTAATCATATATCTGCAACTTATTCATAGTGTATTTTTTCTTGCTTTCTTTTTGAGTGCAAAACAAAAATGCAACCCCATATAAAGTGAAACATTAAAAAGTACTTAAATTTTTTAAAAGATCCCTCACACTAGACTTCTTTAAGCATTACTTTAGGCATCTGTCACTAATGTTTAACGCTTGCATGGAGTTTTTTAACTCTGGAATGCAATGTAATTTAAGTGTAACCACATACATCTTTCTTATCCAAAGCATATTCTGAAATGTGTTACTACAATGAGAAACGATTTTTAACATATCCGTGTGTATAGGTCACCAGACTGCATTGTTTCTAAGTAGGGATTCAAAATCTGAGCAGAGGAAATCCCAAAGAGATATGTCAGTGCTTTGCTTACTGAAATGCTTTCGTAATAAAATCAATAGTATATGCATTTTAGTACATATATTTTGGACAAAAGGTCCAAGGTGGTATCTTGTTTTGAAACATACCACCATGAAAACAAAATAATGAAATTGAAAACAAACAAAGTTATTAATGTCCAAGTGTACAGAGTCAACATGACATACGAGAAAATAATATCAAATGAAAAGGGAGATAATATTTTAAATAATTTACAAAATGACAAAAATGTAATAAAAAAGGTAAAGTGCAAATGGACCACTAAGGCCCTCATTACGAGGAGCAACGTAATTCCAATGGGGTGGGAACAGCAGTTACTGGCCCCATTCGAAGTATGAGCACCACGGATACCCTGCAGCTCTGTTTACTTTCAGCCAGAGATTTCATCTGCTAAGAGGAGGCGAAATGTCTAGGTGACAGTCTGGGCCAAAATAAGGAAATATCAGGAGACTCATACCCATACATTTTGAAACCTCCAGCAATTCCTTATTTTTTATTTTTCACCTCAGGGCCAACATCGTAATAGGCCAGTATTTCTCTGCACTCTGGGCCTCGGGAAACACCTGTCTGTTTACAGAATCACTCGTAAGTATGGCATTTCAGTCCATATTCTTTAAGGGTTTCTATATTTCAGCATTTTTGAAAATGAGTTCTAATGAATCTCTTTTCGAAGATAAACGTTTACCTTCACACATCTTAGGAAGCCAAACGTCAAAACTTCCTGGGGGCAATTTAGACCTCACGTAAATATCAGGCAATTATAAGCCGCCTACGTTTTACCTAGGTTATCTAAAACCCAAGAAATAATTCACTTTTTCAAAACAATTAATCCCAAAATATTGCGTTGTTCACATGTTAGAGTGGGTCCTTTCCGAAGCAATTTAATGAGGGGCATATTATCAAGGGGGTTTATCTCCGCTTTTTTGGCTTTAAAAGCCAAGAAAGCGGAGATAAAATTATCTCCCTATTACCAAGCTGTCGCTAACACCAGTTAGCGACAGCTAATAGGAGATAGCGACCATCTTGGGCCCCGCTTTGCATGTCAGTGATATTTATCACTAATGACATGCAAAGTGGGCGTGCCAAGATTTTAGCGACTGGAAAAAGTCGCTAACATCGCTATCTCCTATTACCAACTTTTGGAGATATTCGCGCTAAGCGCGAATATCTCCAAAAGCTAACACCTGCCCAGGAGCAGTTCTTAGCCATGTTATCCAATGGGAGGTGGATAACATGGCTAAGAGCATTTGCTCGATAATGCATGAATATCGCTGACTTTTCAGCGATATTCATGCATTGCGGCCGTTTTTTATCGCATTTGCGATAAACCTTGCTAATAGCAAGGTTTATCTGCGATAAAAATCGCCGATTTGCGGAGATAATTTTTGTCCCTAAACAAGCTAGAGACAAAAATTATCGCTAGTTGTTGGTAATATGCCCCTGAGTCCTTATGAAAAAAATGCGAATTTTTCCAATGACAAAATCACATGCAGTCAGTCTGCCTACAAAAGACTGAGCAGATATTAAATATGGATCACAGTTTTGGGAGCAAGTCAGTTTTGAGGAGATTATTTATTTAGGTGTATATTTTAACGGAAAATAATGCTGACCAGAGTGAGCCTAACAGAGTTTAAATCAATCTCTAAAGGTTTTGCAGATTAACTTTTTCTCCAGCTCGGCTTGATTGATCATTCTCAGAAAAAATGCTTCGACTCGTTTTAGTTAGACAACCCGGCCAAACTTTAAATCCCCGAGTCCCCATGACATTTTAAAAATTAGTATTTGAACGGAAAATGCGGTCTTTTAGCCAAGTAAATCATACACACGCAAGAAATATGCGTATATCTGCTGCCTTCTATGAAATTTAACCAGCATTCATACTGTCTTCTAAAATCTTTGTCTTCACCTTTAAAAACACTGAGAGACAGTTACTATAAAATAGTATTTCTAAGGTACCAATTAAGTAGGCATGAATCTCCTAACTCTCCTTGATGCACATTCCTTGCTGTGTTTCATGCATCATTTTTCCATCTTTCAGGGAATGATTGCTAAATAATCTTGAAAACCAAAGCTCCACTATTTAGAACGCGTCTTATGCAAGTGAATATTTTTTTATTTCATGTGTATGGTGCTTTTTTCAAGGCACTGTAAGTAAAAGTGAAGGTGAAATATCTAAAGGAGCGTCAGTATGTTTAGGAAAAGTAGTTGTTAAGGTCTGGCTGTTAGCTGTTGCTGAATGAGCTCTCGCAAACTTAAAGCCATCATGTAAACTGATTTCACTGCAGAATCCATTGCATAATCATAATAATAATAATAATAATAATAATAATAATAATATCACTTATAAAGCGCCTGGTTACAACTGGTGCTGTGTCCCCGCCCTGAGACTGCCTTTTTCAGAAGAGGAGAGAGAGAAAAAATAAGGGTCTATAGCTTGAAAGGCCAGGTTTTCAGGTTTTTTTCGAAAAATAGTCGCCGATGGCTCAGCACGGAGAGAAAGTGGATGTGTGCTCCAGTTTTTGGCTGCCAAATACTCTTAGCAACTTGTCACAAATCTCTAGGTAATATAGTTAAAAGTATCCACAAATCAAATTGGGCTGGTTTTAGCATGAGAATGCCTGAAAACACAAGCTAGCAGAAATTATGTTTATGTGTAATTGCACATTAAAGCCAAACCTATTGGCTTTGGAAGTTTTGGCAGCGGTGGCAGAGGTAGTCTGAGAATGGAGCTGCTAGTCGTATAGTTAATGGGGATGTATGACGTTACAAAGCATACTTTTACATCGCATGCCTTTACAACGCGGTTTTTACATCGCATACCATTACAACGCATAGCGCTTTTGGGTGTTGGATAGTGAATAGTTTAATTTACTATTCCAACTCCAGTCCCCGTTGACACTAGGGAAGGTTATTGGATAGTAAATTAACCTATTCCCTATCCTAGAGCGCCCCCAGCGCAATGCGTTGTAATGGTTTGCGTTGTAATGACCGTGTTGTAATGGTAGTGCGTTGTAAAAGTTTCGTTGTAAGTGATGTTTCCCAATTAATGGTATTCACACAGGTGGTGTTATTGATGGTGGTATTAGTGGTGGTATTGATGGTAGTGGTGTTGTATTGTGGTGGAATAAGTACTGTGAAGGTGGTATTGGTGGCGTTTGGAATGAGTGGGATAGTGATAGTACTGGTGGGGGTGGTATTGTTGTTGTGTGCATTCGTGGGGCTGGTACTGGTGGGAATATGGTTGGTGGTGATAATGCATGTGGACTATTGGTGTTATTGTTGGTGGCATTGGTGGTTGAATTTGTTATGATATTAGTGGTATGGTATTGGTGGTGGTGCCTATGGCAGTTTGTGATAAGGATCGTGGTTTTGGTGGTGGTATTGGTGGGGATTTTGGTGGTGCTTGTACCACTGGTGGTATTAATGTATAGGTGGTTTTATTGATAGTAGTATTGTGGGTGTGGTATTGTGAGGGTGGATTTATGGCATTGGTATTAATATTATTGGCTGTGTGATATTAGTGAAATTGTATTGTTGATGCTGTGGTATTTGTGGTTCTGATCAAGTGTTCACACATTAACATGTGTGCATCTTGTACACCATTAATATGTGTACATCTTGTACACTCATATTCTAATTGCTTTTTGTGCCCAAGATAGACATCCATTGTGGTAAACAAAATGTCAATATAACATTTTCAAAAATGCCTATGGAAGTTAAAAAATATATTTCTATACACAGTTCCCCTATTGGATGAAGAATTGAATGTGCTTAAAAGTCTGACGGGGGAGTATAATTCAGATGTAAAATAGATTCTCATGCATCACTATGCAAACTTTCCCTAGGATGTGGAATGATACATCAAACATCAAGTGATATAATGGTGAAAGACCAGGAATATTATAAGGTGAGTTTGACAATGTTTGTCAAAGGCTGAAAAAAATCTGATATAAATTTTATGAATTGCATGTGGTAATCAATAGATCCCACAGTCAGCAGGGTCTCCAACCTAGACCTAAAATAGAATTGGAGTTAACAATTAAAATTAAAAAATAATTGGATGTGGAGATCGGGAGTAATTCAATAAAAAACATCTCATAGAAAATCGTGGAAGTAGACAATCAGGGTAAGCCCTTAGGGGCTTATTTACAACCACCTTGCACTGCTGGTGCGCCACTTTTAAATGGGAAAAAGTGAGGTACCGGAGGAGAGTGTATTTGCTTGATATGGGTAAAAAGAAACAAATGCCAGTGTACCCTGTAAAGCCCTAGCACCTGACCCACCATCCCTAGTTATTATATATAAAATGGGGATTTCCCTTAAAACATGTGTGCACACTGTTAATGCACCCACTGCCACTGTGCAATCCAATACAGTATTGTACTACTTTCAACGAAAATGCACAGGTGCACCACTTGACAACAAGACATGAAATCACTGGTCCGTGTCCATAGTGTTTTTCTTAAAGTATCTTCTTTTATTCGTATTATTCTTTTTGTAAACAAAATGACAACACAGCCAACGCATTTCTTCCAGTGATGGACTTTTTCAGGGCTGTAAATTTAACAAACATATGTACATACATAAATATAGGAGCACATGAACATGTTAAAAATACCAACTTACATTTATCACAATAAGAAGTACAAACAAATATATATCATAATGACAAACCACATACCACTAAATCCACAAGACATGACAGCTTTTACTGCCATCAAATTTGAAACATTTACCTGTTCTAAAACTAGAGACATCACTACACTGGATATACCATTCTATAAGTGCAGTAAATCTACATAGACAAAGAGGGGAGGAAATATACATGGAAAAAGAATTGAAGGAGAAATGAAAGAAGAACGGATAGGAGAAAGAACAAGCCACAGAGAAATATATATATGGATGGTCAAAATTAAGTATATAAAATGCCATGGAACCACCTCCTCAATAAACTATCAGGAATTTGAAGGAATAGATATAACAAGGATATCCAAGATACAATTGTCTTGCACAAAGAAAACGTTTCTTAGCCACGTGCCATCAACAATACCCACCATCAAATCAAGGAGCCGTGTACTTTTAAAGCGTATCAATGGAGGAGTATTCACAGTAGGTAGAATTCACAAGTTGATTTTTATGCAAAGCTCATATCAGCAGGAGCTACGTCCAAACAAACAAAGAAATATATATATATATATATATATATAAAATAACTGTAATCACATGAACTACAAGGTAAAGAGTGTGTAATCAGGTTTTTTAGCCACCTGCCATCTTCAATACCCACCGTAGAAACAATGAGCCGGGCACTCTTAAGCCGTATCAATGGAGGAGTATTCACAGTAAGTAGAATTGGGGTATGGGGTGTTCCTTTTTATTTTGTACATTCTTTAAGCCAGAGCACATGTTCTAGACTTGAGAAGGTACTTTATGACTCTAAGCCATATAAAATACCTTCTTCACACTCTGACTTCATGAGAGAAGGTACAACATTCAAGCATGGTCCCACTGGGCATGACATGGGGCCCTTTGCTATGGTGGGTCATGTTTAACTCTTGAGAAGCCTTCCAGTTCCAGATGTGTAAGATAAACCTGGTGATAATTCACTCCACCGTCTTCTGTTAGCTTTATGCAAATGTTTCCAGTAAACAGCACAGAATATTTTTGTTCTCTGTTCCAGTGGACTCTCCAACTTATAGAGGGCTTGTATCAGTTCTTAAAAAGGTGATCTCCGTTGCAATTGACCAAAACTCCTACAAATGAGTTTCCCAACCTAATTAACCAAGTGTGACCTAGTTCCTTCCTCAGAAAGATAATGAAGAATGTTTAGTGTTACAGCCAGCAAATATTGCAGTGTTCTGATTTTCCAACTCTTCTTTATATCTCTCACTGAATTCCAACCATGACTAGCCCACTCCCCCTCCTAAGAATTAAATAAAATCCCCATTTCTCCGGGACACTATCTATTCTCATCTTAAGCTGGGAAGTGAGCTTATTCTGTGGAAGAGGAGCAATTGCCATTGATCCTAGTAAAAGGAAGATGAGGTTTTGCAGGGCCTTCCTATAGCTGATTGTACTCTAAGCCTTTGAAGCTAGGCAGTTGGCCATAGTGTTTCAGAGATAATGAGGCATTTGGAAATTACCTCCAAGGTAAAGGGGGTTTTGACAAGGAGAAGGATTAGACATTTTACTAAGTCTGGATACAATTTTGACAGATGACATGCCAACAGCATTTAAAATCCCTGTCTTCATTTGGTCTTGTGACTTTCTCACATCCCCGTATGTATGAAGACTGCAGGCCAGGATATGTGTAGTTGTGGCCTTCCTGAGGATGCTTCAGTGTACAGTGTTCTGATTCTACCCAGCTAAATTTGCACTGTGTAATTACAATAAACACACACATAGACGGTGGTGCCTCTAGTGGTTTTTTCTAGCTAGGTAATTTGCACAGGCTGGGTGGTTCCTACCTTGCATATACAGGTAAGTTCTATTTTGTTTGCACTGACCAAGGCATTGGGTTCCTGTGGGTGTGGAGGTTCTGCAATAATCCAAAACATCTGTGCATATCTGTGGCTCGTGGAGACTGTGTCTTGTAGATCTGTGTTTCTCCATGTCAGAACCATATTGTGGTTCATCTTCAGGCACCCACATGTTATGAGGCAGATTTGTCAAGTTCTCTATGTTTCAGATGTGTGTGTTTGTGTGTGGGGGTGTGTTTGGTTGCATTTGGTTCTGTTGACATTGTCATAGCATGCAAAGATTACATGGTGGCCTAGTCTATCAGAGATGAATGTGTACAAATGTATTTTGTATTCTCTGTCTGAAAGGCTGTGGGCTTGCTTCATAAAGGGAGATATCTCAATGTGATATCACGCATGTGTTGGAATAGGTTGATTTTTGGAGGGTACAAAGTTCTGCCATCTGAGTAACGATCAAAATGAAAGCAAATGTTGCCTAACGTTGCTGCCCTCTTTCACATTATTTGTTGTGATGTCAGCATGCTGTGCGAACTACACATCAGAGCAAAGAAAAAAAAACCTTGACACCCAATTGGACTGCTTCTCTAATTTCCAACTTTATTGTTTAAAAAGAAAATCCCTCTGGTGTTAACACCAGCAGGAATCCTAAAGTATCCTGGTGGACAAACCGCTTATGTCCATCACAGTGAAACCGTCTTCAGCTCTAAAGAGCTGCACATGTTCATAAAAACTGATGTTGTTATAAAAAATCACCCTCAAATATATATAAATAAATCACTATCTCCAGATTTTGTTATTAATGGTCCAACTAAATGAGAGTTTCTTGAATAACTTGTCTTTTTATGTTAGTTAATATATTTGTGTAAGCATAAGAAGCAAGAGCTCATACTTTTCTCTAACCAATTGCTGTTCTATCTAATGCAACCAAATCCTTTGAAGTGTACTTATCGGGATCCAGGTAATTCCTGGTGGGTACGCTTTTGACAAACAAGGAGAATCCAGAAATGATGAATGGAAAGCTAAAAATCGAAGTGCCCACTGCCCAGCCTTGATTCAATCCTTTATATACTGGGATTTGCACCTTCTTCAACACACTTACTAGCCCCCGTGTTTTAGAGTAGAAGACATAACTAACAAGGATAACAAGTCACTGGGCATGTCTTTAGCAATCATCCCCCACCATACCCAGCTACAAAGCCGAGGCACAATGTGACTGCAACTGAAAATGCCTATGAAATGCATAATTTCAGAGGAGTAAACTCTGTGAGTGTGAACTTTAAAACTCGGAACCACTTGTAATTGTAAGCAAGCAAGGGTGTGCACAAGGATAACATGATGTGGCACTCATACACAAAGCAATAGCATATATGATTTTGCTTCTAAAGGGTAATAATGAATCAAAGTGTGTTTGACTAAAAGATCCATTCTGGACCAATTAGTGATTCCTCACAGGTATGGTTGGCATGCATACATACATGTACAAGCTGCCATATAAGAACAGGGCCCCTCCTTCCCACTGCACATGGGATTGATGTTGGGCACAATGGGTTCTCCAATGAACATGCATGTTGGAGTATCCACTCTGTGTCTGCAACTCCCTCACCTGGGAGGGGACCTGACCTCAGAGTTTGGGCTGGGCTGCTCCTATTGAAGATTGACTTGTATATGACGAGTCTATATCTAATATTGCACAGTGGGTGAGAAACTAAAAATTGGAATGTGGCCTCACGTGATCACAGTGACAGAGATTAAGTCAAGCATTCCTTACATCACTTTGGTTTAATAGTTCTGGACTCAGCAGACTGGTAGTTATCTCTCCTAAAACATGCGCTAATGCGGGTGAAACAGTGCAGGCACTGAATTGATACATTAATTCCATCTGCTACTCTATGATGTAAAGAGACAAGGGCAGTGAAATCTGAGCTTGCACAACATGTTGGACCTAATTCATTAAGGTAAATTTATATGTATAGATGTATTCATGTTTAAATCTACTCCTAAACCTAGACGTACGCCTACAGTTTTTTGCTAGTCACCATTTCTAAGTATGGATTTACATCTCGATGTAGACTTACAAGTCAGCACCCTCTCATGTAAATGGCGGAGCCTCCTGCAACAGAATTTACAAGTAGAAAGTTACTTCTACTAAATTTTCACACGTAGGTGGAGATCTGCCTTGTGAAAAGCATAGAGAAAATTATTACAGTTTATTGTTCTTTAAATAAATACTAAATATACTTTAGAGTATGATGTAAATGTAAATTAATTGTTAACATGTATTGTTAACCTAGAACAAATTAGAAAAAACGCTACAGCACATTAGTGCATCAAATTAAATGTTTAATAAATAATTAATTAGATTAAATATATTATTTAATTTATAATTGGCTGTTAGACAATCATTTAAAACGTTCACTCTCACTAACATTTTTATTTTTATTTAATATATATTTGTAAGAAAACAGCTACCTTTTTCCATGCCCCCTACATTTTGCCCCCATTTGGACTACCAGATGCTGGTTCCTGATTCTGACAGTGCACTGAAGCCTGCTAACCTGGCCTCAATGCCAGTGCTTTCCCACTAAAACTGATACATGTGAATCAGTTACCCCAATTAGCCAAGACATTAACCCCTATAAGTCCCAAGGTACCAGTGGTACCCAGGGCAGGGGAGTTAACGGGGTCACCAAGGCCTGAAGTGACCAAAGTAAACAGATGACAGCAGCCCTTCAATTGCATATTGCAGGAGCAGTGCAAACTGCTTGAACTTCACTTTGCCCTCACCATGGCAACGTCAATGCAGTATTTTTAATATTTCCCAGTCACTCCTAAGGAAGGTCTCCTGAGCCCAGGAGGCAGGGTGCATAATATTAAAGGTGAGTTCAAGGTTATATGTCCCTATAGTAGCCTTTTCCATTAAGGGCTACTGTAAGTGATCAGCGGCCATAACATGGGCTGGCACCTATGCTCCTCAGAGGTTGCCAGCTCGATTTAGGAACAGCCAAAATATGTCATGTTTGGCATCAAACTACTTGCCTCATCACCCCTGACATGATTCTTGTGTCAAGGTTGAAGTGGCATGCACCAAGGTAGCCACCTTAGAGGTTATCTACCTGGTTGCCCCAACCTTACTGGTGCTCTGGCTGTGACCCCGAAGCTGCTGCCACCAAGACGGCAATATGACTCCCTATCAGGTGGTGTGAACTCTCCCAGGAGTCTGAAACAATGGCCTTGACAGGAAGGAAGTCACATCTCCCTCTCTGAGAGGATGGCTAGTAAAGTGGCACATTGAGGTGATAAGCATCAAATCATATACTGCCTGTGATTCGCAACCAGTCTGCCTCCCAAAGGAGGAAACAACCCTCCCCAGGCACATTTGCACTGGGGAGGTAGACACATTATATAGTCAGGATATGACTATTTTAGAAGTTTAGCTACACCCCTAGAGTGGGATACCTGGCCTCTACAGTTAAGAAAGGTCTCTGCCACTTTTAAAAGTGGCAGAATAGAGGGTTCTGGGTAGGAAATGTGATACACACCCCAGATGTGGTCACCTCAGGGGCGGATTAAATACTGGGGTTAGTAGCCCAATGCCCAATTGCCCACACTCCTAATGCCCCTAACTCTAGGATTATAGGGACACCCATGGCACCAGAACTTCAGTTCTTATTTGGCATGCAACATAGGCCACAGAAGAGACCTGAGTCTATAACAACAGGAACTGCACAAAAATAAAGGTGGATATTTTGCACCTGTTGCAACCATCCTGAAACTGCACACCTGTGACTCGTCTTGGACAAAAGACCACTTCCCTCAGACAGAGGGACCTTTTTGAAAGCTACAAACAACTCCAGATCCCTTGGAGTGGTGGCACTAGGCCCCTGCAGTCTGCAGGTAAAAACCACATCCTGGAACCAAGGTATTGCAAGCCATCGGACCCCCAGAGATATCACCCAAAAGTAGACTGTCAAATCCACAGTGAGAAATATAGTCATGACCTCCAGCAAATTTCAGGTGGCTAACGTTTTCCCCCGGACCTCCAAACATCGAAATAACTTCTTACTGACCTTACCTCTGCAAAGGCATTTTGAAGGCTTATTACATAACGTGCCATGGGGGGCACAATGGGCGGTTGCGCCTGCTTTGTGTATCCCTAGGGCACTTTGGTATTACAGAAGGGGCCGCATACACTTGTGCAGCCCCCTCTGTAATACCGATAGCACTGGCGCACATAATGTGGCAGCGCTTTCTTTAAGGGGGTGTGCATTCATTTGCATGGGGGTGTTCCCCATGTAAATGAGGGAAACCCTTTGCCTCTGCGCCCGTGCCATATTACCTGGGGCAAAAAAGCCCTTAGAAGGTGCATTGACAGTGCACCATTTAAAAGGTGGCGCACTGTCAGTGCTCCTCCTGAGACCAGAGCTCATCAGGAGGGTTCAGGGGGCTCTATGGATCCACCAGATATCCCCTTCAGGCGGGTGCAGTCACTGACTGCACCCACGTGAAAGGGGATCTCTAATCCCCTTTGAAAGTGTAGGAGGGTTGCCGTCTGCACTGTGAAACATGGAGCTGCTTTTAAGCAGCTGCTCCGTATTTCACATGAATG
The DNA here is from genome assembly GCF_964261635.1 of Lissotriton helveticus. Taxonomy (NCBI): domain Eukaryota; kingdom Metazoa; phylum Chordata; class Amphibia; order Caudata; family Salamandridae; genus Lissotriton; species Lissotriton helveticus. Next base: position 2,011,521,852 of record NC_136057.1, on the reverse strand, counting down.
TGCAGCCCCCTGGTTACTGCTTGTTAGCGGCCTCACTGGGGGCAGGGCATTAATGATAATAGTGTGCATTTTAATTGTTTGTGCTGGGTGCACCATTTTAAAGGTGCGCCACGCTCAAACAATAAAAATGCGCCTGCAGCAGAATACAGGCCTTGGTGTCAAGTCCAGAAACCATCACCTTTACTAGACATTGCAACCCAAGGCAACTCTGCAGCACCTTCAACCAACCACAGCAGTGGTCGTCGGTGACTTTTTGCACCTGTTTCCTCACCAGCACCTTGTAAGTGGTAAGACCTGCTCACCCTCGGCTTCATCTTTAGCATCAAAGTCAGCCAGGACAACTCTTCACCCGGGCCTCTTGGGTCTATACAGACAGTTGAACTGACTGTTGTGACTTGGTCCTGGGACCTGTATCACCTTAACATCTAGTGGGCTCCACCCAACTCAACCTGCAAGTGACTGATTGTTATTAGTGCATTCTATGACTGAATGCAATGCTAATGATTTGCAGTATTGATTTGCACTTGATGTATTTTTCCTTCTCAAATCCATAACTCCAGTTCTGCTTATCCAATTGACTTCTTTTTGGTGTCTAAATGTATATAAAAATCGGATTTATTTTAGAGAAATTCTTGTTGGATGTCTTTAAAGTCATGTCAATTACTTATCGTCCATATTGGTACTCTGAAAAGCTTAACACACGTTCCCCTAGAAAACCCTGACTGCTCTTTGATACTTTACCAGAACTGAGCGAAGAATTTTTTATTGTGAAACCAAAGACCATCTTTGGGGTACTGTGAGAGTATTGCATAGTGTAGCCTAACCAGCATCACTACATAATACCCCACCTTCCTACAATATTAACCTTTTTAAAGTTATGTTTTGTATTAATTTATAATTTTTACTGTCTACATATGTTAAAGGATGAAACCGTTCCTAGGGTGCTTGGGTTCTGGTTCAGGGTGGACCTGGCTTGTCTGTTTGGGCTGAACTGCTCCCATACGAGCAGAGTCAAGACTAATTTGCACATGAGTGGGTCAAAACTGAGGTGGAAAGGTGTGCAAAATAGTGAGGGGCTGGGATGTGGCCCGAGAAATAACCAGTGGCTGAAAATAATTGAAGAAATCCATCCATCACTTTATTGCATGCTTTGGTGTGACATCCTAAGTGGGACCCATATACCCCGATGTGGGTCCTGTCACCGTGCACACTGTGCCACTGGAACCAAGAGATACCCACCTGGTAATCCCTAAAAATGGTTAAACAATTCCAGGGTTGATTCAGGAAGTACCTAGTCCGGCAGTTCGGGCTGGGCTGTTTCCTAGGAAGCAGGATCAACAATGTTTTGCTTATGACTGGATATAAACTGTGGTGGCATGGTGTGCAAATTAATGATGGACTGGGATGTAGCCCTGAGTAATTACCAGTGCCCTGAGATTATTTCACCATTTGCATCCATCACTTTTTTGTATACTTCGGTGTGACTCATGCTCATGGCATATTTAAAGTAACAGGAGAAAGCAGTTAACTTAAATTGGATAGACAAAAGCAGTAAACAATAACTCACTACCCAGTTTCCTCAGCATTCCAACTTTACATTTTACTAAAAATACACAAAATGACTACAAGTCCCCCATTCAGACCTATTGTGTTAGGCTGTGGTTCAGTGTTTGAAGCACCAGGAGGATACATTGATGTTCACCTTCAACCGATGGTCAAAAGTTGGAAAAACTACATTGAAGACACTACTGACTTTCTCAAAAGCATTGCATCGTTACCTGAAAGAAGAATTGAGGAGTGGTATCTTTGCACCATTGATGTTGCGGCACTCTACACCTCGATACCACAAAGCTGTGAATTAGAAGCAGTAGAGTGGGCATTATTGAAGGGTTGGCAAGACAGTGACCAGAATACTCATTGAACTGCTGGAATGTTATCGCCCCTACAGCTACTACAAATGGAATGATCAGTTTTAATTACAACTGAACGGAACTTCGATGGGTTTCCCAGGTGCTCCATCTTACGCTAATGCCTTTATAGCGAAATTCAAAGAAGACCATATCTTACACAACACTCCATGGCAGACTGGACTCGTATTTTTAGACGCTAAATTGATGACATGTTCCTTATCTGGAACAACACTAAAGAATAGCTTGTGGACATTAGAATCTTGAACGCAAAAGACTCCAAAATACAATTCACTTATAGCATCAACAAAAAGGGAATACCATTCTTTGATGTTTGGCTTGAACTGGATACACAAAACATCACAACTAGGGTGTACAAGAAACCTACGATCGGAACAATGCATTAATGCAAGGGAGCTTTCACCCTCCGTTACTAGTCAAAAACGTACTTTATTCACAATTGCTCCGAACTCGCAGAATCACGTTGGATGTTAACATATACCAACAGACCATAGAACGACAGAAAAAGCAATATATTGAAAGAGGATATCCCAAAAACCTTTTGGATAAGCATTCAGAACGTGCCAGTGCTCACGAAAGAGTGGAACTATTACAAAAAAAAACTAAAACACCCACAAACAGAACAGTTTTCGTTTCTCGATATGCCATGTTATCAAAGGAGATAAAGAGTATCATTTGTAATCGATGGGAACTGTTGATGGAGGAACCTGTTTTCCATGGACTTTTTACGGAGAAACCTCTTTTTGCTCACATAAGATCACGTAATTTGAAAAAGCTTTTGACACAAAATTAACAAAAGAGGTGTTTCAACTGCATTCACTGCAATAATGTCATTGAGGGTGACACATTATTGCACCCCAGAACAGGAGAACACATAACACTTAGAGACATTGCAGATTGTAACACCACCCATGCTGTATATTCTATCAAATGTTCCTGCGGTCTCTTATATATATAGGCAAGAATGAAAGAAGAATGAAGATCTGGCTGACAGAACACAAGAGTTAAAATCATAAATAAAAATACTATATCAAGCACATTGGGAACAATCTCAAAACAATATAGCTCAACTCCAACTTCAAATCATAGAAAGAGTGGCGATTTCTGAAGGAGCTGACAATTCTAAAAGAGTCTCGCAAAGAGAAGCACTTTGGATCAAGAAAATGAATACTTTAATGCCTCTGGGGCTTAATGACAAGTTTGAAATATCATGTTTCCTCTAAGTTTATTATCAGACCATTAAGTGCGGTTCAAATATGCAGGACACGTTCCGACTACAATCCATACCAATAGGTTGACATACACATACACATAACGCCTGAAATTTCTCCCAATACCACAATTGCTATAGCATGCAATGTAACCTTGTTGAAGTGCATTCAATTGTTATTTTATCCAAATGTGTATTGTCACAGTTTTCTAAATATACATATATGTGTACTTGCGATAAATGTCTGTGACTCTCGAGTGGCCAAAAAAAACAGGGGAACTTCTTTTTTCAGTTTTAAAGATTTTTGCTCTCTCTCTATGCTGTAAATGCCTTTACCTGTCACATAATAATATCCGCAAAGTGATATGCAGTTGGGCACACATAGTGTAGTGTGTGACCGCTGTAAATGACTCATTATGTGTTTATTTAAAAGGATTGAAAAAGTTGTAATTCAAAATAGTGTGTGTGATTCTGTTGTTGGTTTTATGCGCATTTCACGTAATAGAATTGTATTGGCTTTTTTATCGTATATTGTCATGCGGTTCGGTCATCGCGGTAAGTTCTCAGAACTTTTAGAGGCTGGTGTGAGTTGGAGCATTCTTTTGTTTATTCCATGGTTGGCAGCAGTTGAAGTCAGGCACACTCCAAGATGGCGCCCGTGGTCACAGGTGTTGTTGTAACACTGCATGCTCTCGCTGTCTTATATTTAAAGGCAGGATGTTTGTTCGACCAAGCTGCCTCCGGTTTGGAGATTTCCTTTCGTATCATAGTCTGAAGTTTGAGGTAAGGTTTCGACACGCGAAATGCCCAATAATTGGGAGTGAGTTTCCTTGCATGAGTGTTTATAACGCAGCACTTTGCTTGACAGGTAACAATTGTCGTAAGAACAAGGGATCAAAGGAGCATGCACGCTGAATAGAAGTTACGCCCAGGTTTCTTAATGGTCATAGTTTTTCCCCATGTCATTCCTGGAACGTTATTCTTATGTTATTTTTCTAATTCAGAGATACAAGGTTACATATGCTCGCTGTAGGATTCTGCACACAGAATTGTTATAGTTGCTGTTTGAAGGTAGTCGGTTGTTTCTCTCGATTACTCTTGGTGTTATGGTTATGGGTTCTATCAGGAAAGTAGTGGATCTTCTTATTTTTGATTATTTTTGATACACAATAAACACACACACACAACACAGCTTTGTATGTGTTAAACTGGTTGATTTGAACAATTTTATGGTCTTACCCAAATGTCATTTTATCAACAGGGTCCACCTCACGGGGAATGTAGTGTGTATCCTGATGTTGGTGGAATACACACTGTGTGTTAAAATACCCCTCACACACCAAAAGGGCCCTTGGTGTCATGCTTCATCATTGGTGTCTTCCTGCCCCGCTGTAAACCACGGAAGCCACGGACGAAGGAGGAAGCACAGACTTGCTGGGGGTTGATTGGACCCTCAAATACCCTTTGTCCTGACCTGGCACATATTGAATTGTCCTGAAAACCCCTGAATCTGTAATTGAGTCCTCATTTTGATGTGGTTGCTATTTTTTATTATTTTGAGAGGCTTAATTATTTATTGAAATTTTTTATAATAGCATATAAGTTCACTTGTGTACTAATTTCATGATTTAGTAATTGTTTAAATCATTTCCAACAGTAAATAAAAGTTATTTAGACGTTCAATTCCTGTCTTCTAACCTCCATAGGGACACGGCTTTTCCCGTCATTTACATATTGTTTCCTTCCTTTTCTGTTTACAGGGGGGTTTCATCTAAAGACATTATGCACAGTGAGCAATCACCTCTTGAACTGTGTTATTTGTTGGACATTTAGAAACTCTAGGGCTGCTTAGTGCACCTTCCATTATCGTTCCTTAGCTCACTTCGCCACCCCAGTTTAGACACAGCCATATGCAAATCAGTCTTGACCCAGTATTTCATGGGAACAGTCCAGCCCGAACTGGAGTGGACCCCACTGCCCTCTGCAAAAAGAGAGAGGTCTTTTGGATCTTTTTTCTGAATGCAGTCAAAAGGGGCCTTAACAAGGAGTGTCCATGGCCCAATGCCATCATATAGGTGGACTACTGAGTCAGTTTTATGACCCTATCCCGATGTGCCCTCTTGCGATACGTAATTCTATCTAGTAGCTTACCGCCTTGTGCCTTTATGAGACACCTATACCTATTTTGTGGCCCCCTACCATCTTGGAGCAAGTCGAACGAGGAAGCACTCAGAATATTGTTTTTCTGATCAGCTGACGATATTATACAATTATGATCCGACTGGGGGCTTTCTCAGTCTCCCCCCCTCCTCCGCCCTTCTTCCACCGCCCACCCGTCTTTCCCCCCTAGGCACCGAATATGCTTGGTTATGCATGCCCAGATTAGCGGACGGTTTAGTATACTAAAATTGTTTTGGGCCACTTGGTTCTTGTAACCAATTTCATTAGTGGCTCCTTCTTCCTCTATTTTATTTGGGATTAGGCTTTGAATGGAACTGTCACATTCACCTAGGCTCTCTCTAGTGGTCGAATATCGTCCTAAAATGACCGCCACTTAAGGATACCTGCTGCCGCCTGTAACTCGATCCAACTGTCTCGTTCTTTCATGGAAGCCAATTAATGGACGCTCCCATATATATCCCTTACCTTCGGTTTCATCAGGTGCCTCCCACTGGGCTAAAACCGTTCCAAGATGTCCGCCATTCCAGTACTTCAGCATTCGTCCATAGTCCGATCTCGATTGCCTCGTCCTTCCATGGAACCGAATTAATGGGCGTTTCCACACGGATTTGGGTCCTTATAACCTGGTGGTGACTTAGGCCAATTCTCGGCATTTCTGATAAGAGAAGACCGTGAAGGAACCTGCCTTGATCGCACTATTTTCACCCCTTTTATGGTAAGTGACCCCGCGTCCCATTGGGAACCTTAAACTTTAACAAGACCTTTAAATGCCGGGAGCCCAATTGAAATTCCGTTTTTGGGGCCTTTAGCACCTTATCCCCCAACTGAAGCCTACTTTTATATTTTTCTACCTTATTTTCTTCCTCAGATTACTTGACATCCACTTTAAATAGCATTGCGGCGACGCTCCCAGTAACTCGGAAATGCTGCAGGGCGACGCACGCCCAACCGTGATCCTCTTTGAGGTAAAGTTCTCACCCCTTGCTCTTTCTTACCTTCTTAGATACACTGGCTATTAATGATGGATACTCAATGCTTTGATGATATTTAGACTCTGGGTGCCTAGCACCATTAATTTCCTGTGGCTTGTGCGTGTAACTTAACATTAGCAACTCCTTACTTAACACTCTATTATTTTGCCCGTAGATCCTGTGACACTGACTCTACCAAAGTTACGGCAAGGTTTCCATTGACCCGGAAGTGTTTCTATACAGCATACTCCTGACCCGGAAGTGCTTTTGTACAGCGTACTCTTGACCTCGAGTCTTCCCGAGGTAAAGCTCCCGCACGGTGCTATTTCGCATTTACGAAGTTTAGCCTGCTGTCCCTCGAGCGCACCCAGACTCGGAACCGACTATATCGGTATGCTATGCGGCAAGAGCTTGCTTCTTAATGCCGGCGGTGAACATGACCAGTGGTCTATTCACCCAGCAATCGATTTTGTAGAAAGCAGTTAAGGGCGTGACCTCTGAAAATATATATTGGAATTGTTCCCTCGAGCCCATGAGCTAATTTGCAAGCGCTTCCCGGAGATTTGAACCTGTTACTATCTTGATACCCATTTTTGCTCAGATCCAGTCTTGTGACATCATGCTGCCCATAGATATTTAATACTCTTTGTAAACCATTGGCGGACTTTAGTCCATACTCCTGAGGGACCCTCCCCGACTTTGGTCCCTACTAAAATCACGGACTGGAAGGCCTTGATTTTGGCCTGACCGCCATAATCCCTACCTAGCCTGACCGTTGAAAAATTGGGAAAAAAATGGGTATCTTTACCTTTTCCTTTCATCTTTTCTATGTCTCCTTGTTTGTCTGTAGAGGTTACGAGCTTGTTGTAAAGATATTGTGGACTGACTACTCTCAAGGAGACGAAGCACGGTACCTACAGTACCAGCTACCCCCACCACAATTGACTGGTGGTGATAATTAAAGCCCATCCTGGGTAAGTGTTAGATGTATCTAGCTCCTTAGTTAAAGTCTGAGGGTGGAATTTATACCGATTCCACCTGGAGCTTTCCTTAACCCTAGGAGCGCCTAAAACATGAGGAGGCCCTCTAGTTTTTTCCTATGACTGATTGGACTCACTATGTGAGACTCCCTGACCGCTTGAAAATGAATGAATGACAAATGATTGAATGATGGGTCCTTCAACCCATGAGCGGATGCCCGAGTTCCCTTTTTCCTGCGTTGTGGAGGCTAATAATCCCCCTAACTGAATATGGCCAGAGTTGTGTAGAGTGACAGTGGTTATCAGAGCCAAAGCACATATTGACAGACAATATAATGCAAAGTGAAACATGAAGTATATTGTCAATGATTTTATATTTGTATATATGTACATATATTTTTATGTTTTTCCAGTTGTGTTGTCCCTCACACCGTGATACCTCATCGCCATGACGAAGGTACGGCTTAACCCGGGCCTTAGACCGAAATGCACGTCGGCGTGGTTTGTGTTGGCAGCAGGACATCTTCTGTCCTATGATGACCCTTCCAATCTCTCCCTGCCCCACACATTTCTTCACCTTTATCAATGCAGTATTATCCATCTTGACTGCATACTAAGGCTTTGTTGTACCACTGTGACTGTATTGTATGAATGTTTGATAGAAGGTATGAAAGTTTGCCAAGTGTTGATGATATGACTGTGATCTGAGTTCTGATGTTTGAGGTGTGTGTGGGACTGCCACTATTATTTATTTCCGAAATATTGTATATATTTTTATATGCGTAATGCAATTTATCCTAAATGGCTGAATTTTGATACCTGAATAAACTTTTGCGGTAATAAAGAAAGGAATAAGAAAAGAAACTAAGGCTTTATGTAGTCTGACTCTGATGCTACTTTATGTCACCCTTTGTTGAACCTTAGGATCCTCCTCAGGACCTCTATAGATGATACAGACAGGGTTGTTGCTGATTCTTTTTGCTTTTTAGTGTTTGTGATAGTGTCTGAGTGAGTCTGTGAGTAGGTGCATGAGTCTCTGATTGGGGTTGTGAGTGGGTGCATGAGTGTCTGAGTGGGTCTGTGAGTAGGTTGATGAGTGACTGAGAGGGTCTGTGAGGGGCTCATGATTCCCTGAGTAGGTCTGTGAGTGGGTGCATCAGTATCTAAGTGGGTCTGTGAGTTGCTGCATGACTGAGTGGGTCTGTGACTGGGTAGACAAATGTCTGAGTAGGTCTGTGAATGGGTGCATGAGTGAATGAGGGGGTCAGTGAGAAGGTACATGTCTCTCTGAGTGGATTTGAGAGTGGTTGTATTAGTATCTGAGTACATTTCTGAGTGGCTGCATAAGTCACTTTCTGGGTCTGTGAGTGGGTGTGTGAGTGTCTGAGGGGGTCTGTCAGAGGGTAGGTGAATTCCTGACTCTGTTTGTGATTTGGTGCATGAGTGTCTGAGTGAGTATGTGAATGAGTGGACAAGTCTCTGAGTGAGTCTGTTAATGGTGCTTGAGTTTCCGAGTGGTCTATGAGTGGGTCCATGAGTGTCTCATTGGATTTGAGAGTGGTTGCATGAGTGTCTGACTGGGTCTATTTGTTTTTTTGGTTTTTTTTGCAGAGTTTTATATAGCGCGAACTAGACCCGAACCGAATCAGGTATCAGAGCGCTTTACATATCACCAGTTACGTTACATGAGGACGGACACACATTCATTGCAGGCACGGGGAGATTAAGTGATTTGCCCAGAATCACAGGAGGTTTTGGCGTCGTTACTGAGACTCGAACCCAGATCCCCAGGTCCGAGGTCGAGCGCCCTAGCCGTTAGGCCAACTCCTCTCCCCTATGAGTCTCTGAGAATATCTGTTAGTGCATGTGAGAGTGTCTGGATGAGTCTGTGAGTGGATGCATAGGTTCTGAGTGGCTGTGTAAGAGGATGCTTGAGTGTCTCAGTATGTCTGTCAGTGGGTGTTATAGTGTCTGAGTGAGTTATGAGTAGGTGCATGTGTCTCTCTCTGAGTGGGTTTGTGAGTGGGTGCTTGAATGTCTGAGTGAGTTTGTCGGTGGGTGCATGAGTGTCTGCGTGGGTCTGTGATTAGGTGCATGAGTTTATGAGTGGGTCTGTGAGTGGGTGTGTAAGTCTTTTAGTGTGTCTGTGAGTGGGTGCATGAGCATCTGAGTGGATCTATCAGTGGGAGCATCAGTGTCTCTGTGGGTCTGTGAGTGGGTGCACAAGTCTCTGAGTGGGTATGTACGTGTGTGCATGGCGTTCAGAGTAGATCTATGACTGGGTGAATGAATTCCTGAGTGGGTCTGTCAGTGGGCGCATAATTCTATTAGTCAATTTGTGATTGGGTGTATGAGTCTATGACTGGATTTGTGACTGGGTGTATTACTCTCTGGATCTGTGAGTAAGTGCATCATTGTCAGACTGCCCTGTAAATGTTTTATTTTGCTGATATTCATTAATTCGCCATGATGTTAAATGGAGAGCACACTGGTGGTTGCAACAAATTCACGAATATCATTTGTTAAAAGAAAAACCTGTTCAGTTACATATTGTGTACATATGGAGTTCCTGAAGGATGCTTATATGCCTCTCATGGGGTCAGGACTCATCCAACCTGAACACTTATACCAAGATCTGCCATTTAACTGTAGCCCCGGGGACTGTTCAAATCAGGTAAAATAGTGTTCGCAACTCTTTGCACAAGTTGCACCCAGCCTATCACGGCACTCCTGTTAACATGCGCATTAGCTGTAATCCCAGATATCCTAATTTGTATGTTGCTAAATTTCTGAACAACTACTGAACAGATGTACATCAATTAACAAAAAGCACTATCTGCAGACCAAAAGCTAGCTTTTTGTCAAATGTGGTGTTATTCCCTCCAGTGGTTCGAGCTGCAGTCGTGTCTTAAGCTCCTATGGGAATTAACATGAGATGAGCAATTTTTTTGACACCTCCTTTTTCTCTGGCCCCGCTTGACAGATCACCCCAAAACTTTCCATGCACAGCATGGCTCACTATGACACTTAAAAAAAAATTCATGGCGATTCGCCAAATGACACCTGTTAGAAATGGGGGTCTCTAGTTTGCAGAGGTAGGTACCTTTGTCCAAGTATGGACCTTTCATCCTAGTCAGAGCAAGGGAGTTACGCTCCTAAAATAACCTCTGCTTGGCCCTTTGGTAGCTTGGCACGAGCAGTCAGGTTTATCTCAGAGGCAGTGTGTAAAGCATTTGCTCATAACCAACAGTAATACAGTGAAAACCCTACAAAAGGATATCACATCAGTTTAGAAAAATACACAATATTTTTATATATCCAAAACAAGACCAAAATGAAAAAAAATCAACATACAGTACTTTAAAAATTGGTAGCTTAGTCCTGTACTACCGCGGTGCTGTAAAGAACTGAATCCAACAGTTCCGTCTGACCGCGACGTCAGGGGCATCAACAGACTCATAAATAGTACCTTTTGTGTTCGGCCGACACATTGGTGTGGGCAGGTCGTGCCAACCAACACGGTTGCGGTGTGAAGCAGAGCGGTGCGGCGTGGGTGCCCTCAAATCACGGTGCAGGCAGTGGCTCGGTGGAAGTCATCAAGCGGAGTCGGTGAGACCAGGGCTGCAGTGCAAAGTGAAGGTGGTGCTTGTTGCGGTGCTGACAGCACATGGTGCAGGCGACAGAGCTGGTTGTGGGAGGCTGGCGGTGGTCGGTCCGGACTGCTGGGTGGGACGGGCAGTGCGTTATGTGACTTACGAGCGGTGCCCTCAAGCCAAGATGCGGTCACAGAAGTCGCGGTCAATGTGCAGTGACGACGTCGGTGAGACCAGTGCGGCAAAGTGAAGTGCGGTGGTGCAAAGTGCGGTGCCCACAGGTCACGGTGCAATTAGCGGCGCGGTGGCAGTGGTCGTCGTTGTCATTGAGACCAGGGTTGTGGTGCAAGATACAGATCTGTAGGGCATAGAGCCAGCGACGGAGTGGGTGACGGAGTTGGTTGCTTTTCCCTTCTCGTGGCACCTGAAACAGCGGTTGCAGAAGCGGTACCCAAAGGTTGGTGACCTCTTTGCAGTCCCTGAGACTTCAGAACAGACGGCAAGCTCTACATCGCACCCTTGGAGATACTCAGCACAAGGGGAAAAAATCAGTCCAGTCCTTTCACTGTCCAAGGCAGAAGCAGAAACTGAGGCCAACCCAACAAAGCAACAACACAGCGAGCGGGCAGTACTCCTCCTGGCAGCTCTTCCAGCTCTACTTCTTGGCAGGTTCCTTCATTCCAGCGAGTTCTTTAAAATACTGGGGTCTGGGCCCCAATATTTATACAGCTAATGTCTTTGTTCTCTGGTGGCAGAGAAGCTCTTCGCCAAGCCACAACCAGTTCTGTCCTCTCAGGTGCAGCTTGCTGGCAAGAGGTGGAGACAGCATTGTCCAAGGCAGACAAGGCCTATTCTGGTGAAAAGAAAATCTCCTCCCACCACTCTAAATGCAGAACAGGCCTATTCGGGTGCTAATGAAAAGTCCTCCTACTATTCTGAATGCAGCCCAGGTCTATTCAGCCCGGCCCTGACTCATTTAGGAAATGCAATACACACATCAGCCCCCCCCCCCCCCCGGCAATCTGAGAGAATGTACATCTCCAGCAATTGTCACTGCCAGACAGTGAACCCACAAACCAGCAGAGGCACACAGGATGGCTAAGCAGGAAAATACCCACTTCCTAAAAGTGGTATTTTTAAACACACAATATAAAAATCATCTTTACTAAAAGATGCATTTTTATATTTTGAGTTCAGGCATATTAAACTCCACCTTTCTATCTTGACCCAATGGGAAGTTATATTTATAAGATGTTATAAAAAAAGTTCTGTTCTATCCTATTGGACAGATAGCCTTTTAATATTGAAAAACGGAATACACTGTATTTCACTATCAAGACATGTCACACACCTGCGGAAATGTCCTACCTTTCACATACATTGCACCCTACCCATGGGGCTACCTTGGGCCTACCTTAGGGGAGTCCTACTAGTATAAAAAAGGAATGTTAGGGTCTGGCAAGTGGGTGCACTTGCCAGGTCAACATGGCAGTTACAAACTGTGCACATACACTGCAGTGGCAGGTGTGAGATGCCTTAACAGGGCTACTTCTGTGGGTGGCATAATCAGTGCTGCAGGCCCACTAGTAGCATTCGATTTGCTGACTCTGGCACTCTCAGGCACTGTACTAGGGACTTACTAGTAAATCAAATATGCCAATCATGGAAACACCAATCCATAATACAATTTACTGGGAGAGCATGTGCACTTTAGCACTGAATAGCAGTGGTAAGGTGCCCAGAGTCCTTAAACCAACAAAAACAGGGTCAAAACTGGAGGCCAAAAAGCTAAATGCCTGGGGGTAATCCCGCTGAAAAAGCCAAGTCTAACAACCCTAAAGATATAGGCAAATCAAAAATGTTTTTATATAGAAGCATAGTCTTAACTATAACTACCTACTGGTGACCACCATGCACTGTTTATGACGTCACACATTACATCAATCATGACAAGGTTAGTGACATCACTGATGACACCATCCAGTGATTTTGAGTGTGTTCTAAAAGTTTATGAGTGTTAAATATATATATACTAAGGTACAACAAAAGTTAAATTAGTTTAGTCTCTGTACTACTAATGAGTGATTCTATTTTAAATTAAGACCCTCAGAAGTTACTGCTAAAAAGCCAAGATCTCCTCACAGACATCCATTACTGTTTTCAGGAAGTAGACTGATTGGACTTAGATACAGTTATTGCAGGTTCTGTGGTGTTCAGGGGTAAACCATACCCTTGGCCATTGTTCTTCTGAGGTTAAGGTACTGATTACGGCAGGAGAAGTAATCAGAGAGGGGCCTGCATGATGAAGCAGTGTTTGTGTATCCTCTGGTAACATCATATGTTGCTCCTGAGAAGGAGTCCCACAAACTTCACTTTCCTGATGTTCCTTAGTACAGAAAAGGAAAACTGCCTTTTTCTCTATACCAGACTCTTGGAGCCCTGAAGTGGAGGGTATAATTGACTTTCGAGGAGGCATTGATTTTTCCTCTTACTATGTCTTCTCATCCTCTCCCTCCTCCTCAATGGCTCTTGTTTTCGATGCATCAATTGCCAATCATGGCAACTGCTGTACTGTTATGTTATTTTAATGCTGTGTGACTGTTTGAAATATAGATTTTGAGAATTCTGAGATTGTTACTGACATATCATGCTGGCAAGCTTATAAGAAGTAAATTACAAGACTGTAAATATGTTTAACAATGCTATCCTAACAGCACATAGCCAACATTCTACAAGAATGTTGTGTGTGATGTTACCAAACTACAGTCTATGTGTCTAATGTTGAATGGACAAATTAGATGAGCCAGCACTCAAAATATGTGCGATCTGGACATAATATAAGATGTGTGCAACCATTATGTGAAATCAGAGACAATCAGTACTATGCTACTGCTGCTAATGAGCGTGTAGGTAGGTCTAGCCAGATTATCATCAGGACTTTTAACTGTTGCGGGGTAAGCCAAGTTGGGGTCTCTTTGCTTCGTCCTGGGTAGCATCCAATGCCAAGCTGGGGTCTATATGCTTCGTCCTGGGTAGCATCCAACGCCAAGCTGGGGTCTTCCTCTTCGGCCTGAGTAGCATCCAAAGGATGTCTTGGATGTTGAGCCAAAAGCCTGGACAAACGCAGGTCAATTTCCCAGTGTTTGTATATGTTTATGCCTTTCTGTAGGTGATCCTCACTGTAGTGCCTTTCCTGCCATATTCCTGCCAGATAGCTAGTTGGGCCTTAAGACACAGCTGTATCTGGGGCCCATACACTTAAGACTATTTTAGGAGGAACCTCCTTCAGAAGTTAAACAATCACTATCATCAATTTGATCCCCAGAGAAGTATAATGGTGAAGGATGTCTCTGTGGCTGAGTTTGCACTTCTGTGTTGCTCACTACAGGGTACACGGAGTTGATGTAGTATTATTTGGGATGTTGCAGAATTGTACAATATATAGGATCTGGACAGCAACTCAAACCGGGTGAAGAAGGGAAAAGAAGCTACACTATGCTTTTTTACAGATAAACAGATCACTTTTATTTATTGTCTCTCATTCAAGTCTTTCAAGTCGGTGAAATAGACAATGAAAATGCATTCTAAATAGTACACCCTCTAAAATGAAATATACACCTAGCAGGCAGATATTTTTCATTTGACTATATAGATTGGTGGCAAATATGTATAAAGAGCAGAAATCTCTGATCAACTATGGCAAGAAGCATGTATGTCCTGTGTGAATTTGTGGATCGGTTAATTTTGCATTTCCTTAACAGACATTAATGTTAATTTGATCCACAGATGTAAGCCTGACATAATCAATTTAATAAGGAAATGTGTGGTTTTATTTGCTCAAAGAGAAAGAAGTGCCTAAGCATTTTCATGTACAAAGCTACACATTTTACTAATGACTTTATTATCAGCTGATGTCTTGTCAATTATTGATTGCAAATCTGTTTTCTTGGATTGTTCAAGTAGCAAATGAGCGATACAATATATCGACTTTGAAAGTGTTCACCCTCTGTCCCAAATGTAAGCTGTCTAAGAATGCTATGTATGGACTGACGTATGTTCCATATCTGATCTTTGACTTGATACTTTCTGACCAGAGTCCCTTACAAAGAGGCATAGCTCTGGTCAAGTGTGAGATCACAAGTTGCTGTCACACATTAAACCCATGACCCATGGGTGTTGCCACTGGTAGGAGATCTGGATTGGACCAGATGCAGATGCATGTTGTCTATGTGCATGCCCCATTGTAACACACAAAAGGCAAGGCTGATTTTTGCACCTCACTTTAGAAGAGAAAAGTTACAGCATTCCTTACCTGAGATTGAGATATCGTCATTGCTACTTGTGGACAACAAATATGTATTCTGTGATGTCTTGGTCTGTACATGCTCTACTGCATCTTAGTTGGGACATCAGAAGGGAGCCAGGAGAAGGGAAAGAGGGGTTTGGTCTAGACTAGTTCAGAGTTATTATCACATATTTGTCTCTAGGCATTTGATTTTGTCTCTCTTCCGCACACATACAGGGTATGATTAACAAATGCCTACTAAGAAATTCAGACATTTACCCTGGTAAACTTACACCTATTGTTGCTGTAATTTTCCTCATTCCTAGAAATTCTTAAAGAACTATAGGAATACATTAGGGAGGAAAGTGACTTTTGCAACTGCCATGTAGTACTCACATGTGCAATAATGTATGAACGTAGACACGTAACAAGTCTGAATTTGCTAATGTGCAAATGTAACACAATGTTGTATTTGCAATGTTTAACGTTTCTGCGCTCGGACCAATTTTGGCGGTATTTCCTCCCCCTTTCCACCTTGAAAATGAATGAATTAACTCCTGCCGCTGGCGGGAGTAAGCCTCCATCCATTTTCAAGGTAGGAAACTATGTACACATTGTTTGTGAACACTCATAGGTTTCCCGGTGGGGGAAGTTTACCTCTTGTTGCTCCACCGTGGAAGGCCTACAACTCACTGCTGTGGAAATATTTACTCACTCTTCAAATGTCACCATATTTGTGGAATTTTAATTGTGAGTAAAACCATTTACAAGACCAAAATTCAATTGCTCTCGGAAAAGATGTTTTATGCCATTCTAAAGTGTACAGACAGCTTTGTGAATTTGATTGATAGAGAGAGGCATAAAGGGAGGCATGAAATAAACAATTTACCTCGGAAATCTGTCATTTTATTTGCTCTAAGAGATAAGATGTGACTAATCGTTCTCCTGTATGAATCTACACATTTTACTAATCACTTTATTATAAGCTTATATCTTGCCAATTTTTGATTGCACATCTGTTTTTCTTGGATTGTTCGAGTAGCAAATGAGCGATTGAATATACCGAAGTTGAAAGTGTTCACCCTCTGTACCAAATGTCTGGGGCTCTCTGCAGGAGTATGCAACATTCCTCGCATGAAATCGTGTATGAATAGTATTCTGAAGCAGGACTTACCCATAGTGGGTAGAAAAAATTCAAAACCAATATTGTTTTATGAATCAAACACAATGGAGGCTGTTCCTTGGTGATTGCTATAAGCATTAATGGAAACACATTTTCAGAAAAATAAATATCTGACATTATTTAGGAGCCATCGCAGCATAATTCAATCTGAATTCTCTATGGTTGTGGCTGTGTAGGTATTTTGTTACTGGGGGAGAGTCTCCTGTGGATTTCAGTAAGTTAAAAGAGCAGCTTTGTATTCTGCCTCCTCGGAGACTAAAAATGGAAAAAAAATCTGGAAACTGAGAAGCTCATTCATGAGGGCTCCTTTCTATAGCTGGAAAGTGGTCTGCACAAAATGCCTGTCTGATACTCCATATTTAACATATTTAACACTAGTGTGATTTTAGGAGATACAGCCATGCATCTTTCATGCGCACACAGTAGGCTTTTCAGGCCACAGCAGTAACTTGACCTAAACGTTTGGTGATTTGGAGTAAAAAGCAGTAACTGTTCAGCTGAAACTGTGCAGAACCACTGCTGAGACTCAAAATTCATTTAAATAGTCTGTTAAAAGCTGTAGCTCGGTTGCTACTCGCAGAAACGGGTTGACAAAAAAATGTGCTTATGCTTTGTTTTGAGTTAAAATAAAAGCCTAGCAAAGATGAGTTGTGTCTTTTTTTCGTATTCCTATCGAGTTCGAATGACAATGTTTCAGTTACCGAACATTAAATCACCAGCTAGGTTAAGGTAATGAGGAAAGTATAGGTTGTAGCGAAGGGGACGTCATGGTTTACTTTGAAGAGCCTGGTCGAGGGAAATTAAGACTCGAGGCGGTGTAAATCGAGTGTTTGCTTTAGCACGGCCCGCCCCGCAGCCTCTGGCCGTAGACAAACAGTAGCAGTGGGGTTTTTAAGTCCCGCCAAGGCGCATTCATTCTGTTTAGCAATAGGGGGCGATCCGCGCCACACAGAATGCAATGATGAAGCTGTGTGCAGAAATTCCTGCAGTTGTTAAAGGAACACAAAGATGTTGAACGCTCTGCCACATGGTCAGCTGTACATACTTATTTAGCCATGTTTAGAGTCGAGGCTCTCTCAGCGGGAACAATGGTGGTCCCTATTTACTGAACGCTGTTTCTCTTTGCGGAATTTCTTTTAACATATAGTTTATAGGTTCCTTCATTTATCTTTTCAGACACCTTTAAAGATATGTTGCTTAAATAGAGATTTCAACATGGGGTATAATGAGTGCAGTAGGCGCAGTGGTACCAGGGCAGAAAGATGTAAAGTGCCCACTGCACGCTATTCTTGACTTTAGTTTTCTGCCAGATCAGAAGATTAGGTTAGGTAGACGCATTGTCCTTGCTCGCCCAGGCACATGGCACACTTGGTCCTCCACTGAACTCCAAACATCTGCTTTACATGTTCTTGGAGCTTAACCCCAGCGAAAATGAAAATGTATTATAATTGAAGGCATATTGTCTTAATGATAATTGAATAAACGTGGCATACTGTAGTCGTCAAGTGTATCCGTCCTCACATTTTTTATGTTTTAATCTATCCCTAAATATGTAGCTTTGGTATGTGCTGTGTTTGGCACCTAGTAAACACAAGGAGATGATGGACGGAGCGAGGAAACTTTTCAGACATTCACCCTCAGTCACACATTTGGGTTTAATCCATCATGATTCTTTGCTCACTTCACCACCCCAGTTCAGATCCAGCCATATGCAAATCAGCCTTGACCCTGTGCCTCATGGGAATAATCCAGCCCGAACTGCTAAGTCAGGTCTTCCCTGGACCAGAAACAAGCATCCTGGGACCGGTTTCTGGGAAGCAACCCTCAGCAGCCAGGGTAGCTTGAATCAGGCACCTAGCCACATGTCAGTAGGACACAATTTGCCACTGTCTTGCTTTCATTTGATAAATGAATATAGTCTCTTAGATGTATTAATGGGATTTCCTGTATTGAAATGTAGGAATTACACCTGTTCTGCTTGATCATCCCAGATTCTTCACCACTTGCTAGAACCAATATTTGCTCTGGCTTTAGAACTATATGCACTTTAATCTTGCTTACCAGTAGTAAAGTACCTGATCTCTCTCTTTAAACATGGTTTAATTGTCTTATTCCTAAATAGCACTTTTAATATGACACATCCAGGCAACCACTTCAGAACATATTCTGGACCTTCAGAAGAGGACTAGCCCTGCTGTCTATGACTTGAGAGGAGCCCTGAAGGACTTGAACCTGCTCCCTCTTGTACCCAAGACAAAGAAGTGGATTCCATGGGTCATAAGACTGACCTCCTGGTCAAGGTACAGGGATGTAGCAAGCTACAACAGGCATTCTCCCAGAAATACCCAGCTAACCAGTGGCAACTGGATCTGGACTTGACCCTAATGTTGGCCCTACACTCATTGGTCGTTCTAATCTACAGTCTGCAGGCTCTGCTGGCCCACGTTCTTGTGGCTGCAGTCTTCCCAGTATTAGTCCATTTGCTTCTGGACCCTCAGTCCTCCTCTACCTAATCTCTGTGATTTTGGTCCTCCTAATACAGGGGCTTCTTTCCACTAGTCTCCTGGTGCTGGTCTTCTTCGGTCTGTCTACCTGGATCTGCTACTCGTGGCCATGGTAGTCCTCATTCCTCTGGTCCTGGTCAGTACTCTCAGACCCTCCTAGTCCTCCTCGTTTTTATGGTCCAAGGTCTTTTGTTCCTTCAAGCCCTGTGCTTCTGTTCCTTCAGCCCCTTGTACACTGGGTCCCAATGCCCCTGTTCCACATCCCCCTGCCCTTATTGATCCTCTTGGCCCAGGTCCCGGTACCCCTAGTCCTATTTTTCCTTGTCTTGTTTCTCACTACCCAGTTCTTCCTGGTCACCTCTGATACTGGTGACCCTGGTTCTTGTAGATTAAGTATCCCTGGGCCTGGGTTTTCTGCTCCTGGTCCTCATGGATCTGGTTGTCCTAGCCACTCTGGTGGTTGACCTTCTGGCCCTTATTCTCCTACTTCTCATCATCCTCCTTCCACTGGTCCGGCCCACTCCACAATGACTTTAGTCAGGTACAGCCTCTAATCCTGAAATCCAGATTGTATTTTTGGGACATGACTATCAAGGACAGAAATGAGGGTGCAGTAAAGACAGGACCTTGCGCACTGAAAACACTACAGAGCAAGTAAAAAGTCAAAACTACTATAACTCCTAGGTTACTGTCTCACCCCTCTGAGACTAACCATATACTCTACTGCCCTTTGCCTCATATCTTTCCCTCACACCGATGCTACAGCCTTAAGCCACTATTCCATGTTCCGTGGTCGAAGTGGGAGGGATCGGCAGGGCACGGCATGCCCCTATTTCCTTAATTTCATAGAGTGCGGTCCTCTACTTTCTAATTTTAAAGATGCCTCCCGGATGGCAGAATTCACCAAGGCCGATAGTTAAGGCTCTGCTTTTGGGGCCGGGCAGAACGGGCAGAGAAGGAAAAGGACTCTGTCTTTTCCTTCATGCCTACAGAAGGCAAGGACAGTGTCCAGTTCTCCTGCCGCTGGCAGCTGCACACCCCCCTCTCTTTGTTCCCCCTCTTTGCTCTTTTTCTGTCTCGTTTAGTGAAAACTGAGACTTCAAGAAACAGGTATTACCTTCTCTTTCCTCCTTTTGTTTATTGGCTCCCCTGTGAAACGGATCAAAAAAATAAAAACACTTTTGCTGGAAACGTTGTCTATTTCTGACATTTTTCAATTTCTAAGTGTAGCCTCGGGGTGGAGAGAAATAAAACATTCAAAATACGAAAATAACTAACTAACTAATTAAAGCAAGACAGAGTAGTTGCAAAGTGGCAAGATTGCTTTATTCACTGCTAAACACATCTGCACCTCTTTACAGTGTTTGCCGGTGCAGCGCTACTTTTGTTTTCTCGTCTCTCTTTGAACAACATTTTTTCCACGGGTGGGAAAGTGCACCATTCCTGGAGGTACTGAAATACCTGCTGGATGGGTGAATTGGAAAGCAAAATGTGTACAGCAGCTGTGTGTTCACGGATGTGGTCTTTTAAAACCACACTGCTTACGTTTTGTAAGGATATAAGCAATGGGCAATGAAACGGGTCCCTTCTGGGTCCTGTAGTCATGGCCTTACCTTTTCAGACAAAAGCACTCACTCATTTCTGAATAATGAGGGTAAAACAAAAAAGGTAACCATGTTGTTCCTGCTTACATTTCACATGCTTTACTTAAGTTTGCATTCCCTATGAGTGTTTGCTTTTTATATGATGTTCTAATTTTTTTAAGCAGCATATCGCTTTTGTCTAGTGCGTGATTTAAATTGAGCCACATCCAGGTGTTTATGGTGGGTCAGTGAAGTGAAAATATCTCTCAGTGGGGCTGTATGGTGTTCAGTGGGGGAGAGGATGTGGCACTAGGGTCAGAGCTGCTGAACTTGGAACTGGGGAACCAGGTTCAGCCTTCATGACCAGTCCACCAGACCACTCTCTTGAGGGAGCACAATCCCATGCTTGACCTTAGAAGACCCTACAAGATCTTAAAATACCATTGTGTTTTAGCACCAGCAGGTGGACCCCAGCAGTGGCAAGGGTGGGTAAACCCTGAAGGCCTGCCAGCCACAATTCATTCTGAAGTTCACCTCCAGTGTTGCAGGCAGGCCTTTGAAGCAGCACACCTTAGAGTGACAGTGACTCTGTCACTGAGGTCACTGGACCCTTGAGCAGGGTGGCTCTAGGTCAGTGTGACCACACCAGGCGCTGACCAGTAGAGGTCAGTGCAGCTAACAGGGGTGGGGCAGAGGACCCGGGTAAGGTGGGGTTTCTAGGGACGATGCAGAGGGGAAATTAAATAAATAAAGAATTTTCTCTCTGCAGCGTCCCTCGAAATCCCCCCTTACCCGACCCCACTGCCTCACCGCTGTTACCTGCACAGACCGCGGCTGGTGCTGACTTAAGGTGGGGCCTTCGTGTTTGAAAGTATACTATGGTTTTAAAAGCACTTGCTGCCTCCTTCCTGGCCTCCAACAATTTTCGCCAAGAATAAAAATGTCATGATAATTCCAGTGATTAATGTTCTTAGTAGAGAGAGATGGTGTTTTGTCTAGTGGCTGTTTAGACTCATGGAAATGAAGTGCCTGCTGCTAAGAACATGTACAAAGCAGATCACAAAGTGCACTTACTTTAAATAGGTCAGTGGGGTACTGCTTTTGTCAGAGAGACCCTATTGTTACTTGCAATTAATAAGCTAAAATCGTAACATAGAACAGTGAGCTATTCCCTGTCATCTAAGAGCTGCATGCACACTGCAAGGTATATGTTAGAGTGTTGTGGGTATTTCCCCAGTGTTTGATTATACTAATGTTGCAGAAAAAGGGTTCATTTGGGTAGAATTCAATTCTGTTTATTAAAGAGACCCACCAACCATGGTATTGCGTTTTAAATTCAGAGTTTGTGTTTCTACAGACCAATCACTATTAAACTATGCTGCCTACTAGTATGCTGGTCATGTGACTCCTACACCTTGTAGTCCTTTGTCTTATGTAACATTTCCTATGCAGTGATTTATACGCATATGATTGATTGTCTCTGTTATATGTGTGATGTAAAGTGCTCTGACACCCACTCTGGTATTAGTGGTGCTGTAAATTTTCTGATACTTTATCATTTTGACAGTTTTTACACATGCTAACAGTCTCTACAAAGATTTTTTAGGTCGAGGATCGAGAGACCCTCTAGTATACTTTAGTATACCTCTTGCTTACTTGAATGTGGGACAGGAGAAGTGCACGCGCTTCCCCTCGCCGATTTCACCTCCTGGGCACGCACGCCCAGGCCGGCGCCGTGCACATCCCCGGTCCCACTTTCACCGCAAGTCAGCCTCTCGCCTCTCGCGCGCGCACACACAGCCACACTCACGCATGCACACACACATACAAACAAGCACACACACGCGCAGGCACACATGCAGGCAAACACACACACACGCAGGCACACACACACACGCACACACACACGCAGGCATACACACACACGCTCACAGACACACATTCCGCCGCCGGCCCACACCCCGCCCCACTTACCGCATCAGCGGCCTCAGCCGCCACTCCTGACTTCTGCTGTGCGTCACGACTGCTCCTGGGCCATCCACTCCGTGGGCGCGGGCTTCGCGGAAGACGGAAGTCCCGCCCCACGACGGGCGTGACGCTCCCGAACTTCCGGTTTCGGGATGGCACGCTCACAGCTTTTTAATTATTGAAATGTTTCACAATTTCAGGTTTCTGCTCAAGCCAACTCACGCTTCTCTACACTAACAGTATATGGTCCCTTCAGCAGGGCTCTAATTCAGTTCATTAACAATGATATCCGATCTATGGTCAGCTGAGTTCAAATCAATGAAGTTTGTTTTTTCATAGTTTGTGATTTGATTCCACCAAATCTTTTCTTTAAGGTTGGCAAACATAAGGATTCTTAGCAGCTAATTCCAAATTCAGCCAGACATTTCTAGGATTAGCATGGCGGCCTGATACCCAACAGCACCAGTATCCGAGATGCAGCTATAGCTATGGAATTTCTTGGATGAACGTAAAACACAATCAAGCATTGCTTGCATCCAAAACCTAGCACTTCCAACAAATTAAGACCACGCCCACTATTCTATATGCACTGATTACCCACCTGTTCCACATTCACTTATTAGAACACATTCTTCTGCACCGTTGTTGCACTTATATTTGTTTGACAGTTGCACGCCTGTCACATAAATAAATAAATGATTTAATTCACTTACTGGAAGCCTGATTTATTCTGATCAGCGAAATAAGGAACTCTAGTAAGCACATCGTTTTTTTTTTAAATGGTCAGATTGTAATCAACTTGAATTACGATTTGCAAAACTGAAAGTCTGAAATACATAGAAATGTAAAGATGACCAATAGCAAACAGCCTGAAGTGGGTGAGGCACAGATAGGAAGGAAAGAGAACTAGTATTGGTAAAACGCATTTTAAAAGCAATGCTGACACTTTGGCTGTGCTAATGTTTTTTTTCAGAAGTTTTTCTTCATCATCAAAAAAAAAAAAATGCTTGGTTGCCAATGCTGAACAAAGCTGGCAAAAAAGTGAAAAAAAGCAC
Organism: Lissotriton helveticus; assembly: GCF_964261635.1. Classification (NCBI taxonomy): domain Eukaryota; kingdom Metazoa; phylum Chordata; class Amphibia; order Caudata; family Salamandridae; genus Lissotriton; species Lissotriton helveticus. The sequence continues at coordinate 2,011,498,411 of NC_136057.1, read as the reverse complement.
AACGGTGTGTATGCACGCATGCATCATCACGGACGCGTGTATGGGTGCCATGATGCTACAATGTCTCAGGGTGATGACGTGAATGTGGCTCCATGCATGCAAACACATACAGCCTTACTCAACTGCCAATTGTTTTATTTTAATTTATCTACTGTTCCAAGATGATGGACTCCTATCATGGAATGGGAAAAATTATTAAAATGTGCACAAATGCCCCTGCTAAGAAATAAATATGTAAATAAAAAAGAAGAGGTGGGAGCAACAGAGGAGTGGGAGAGGGTTAGGGCGGAAGTCAATGCCGCTGGGAGCAGCAGAGTTGCAGAGGAGGAAAGGAGGGGCAGGAGGTTAAAACAGGCATTGAAAATGCAATAGGTCTCGCCTTTTATTAAGTTAAAGCCATTTGCTCTGCTATACGATACCATTAGCAAAGCAAATGGCTTTAACTTAATCAAAGGCGAGACCTATTGCATTTTCAATGCTTGTTCTTATTAGAACCAGTGGAACATATAACTGCAGCAGTGAGAAAGGTGACCAGTCAACCTTTTCAAAGGGCCCTCTACTTTACCAACACAAGTCACATTTTTAACTTTTGATTTGTTTGAGCTATAAACAATTTATTAGTTAAAATCGTCAGATTATGCAGCAGATGATATATCGTGTGGCAAATATGGCAGAGCCATAATTATGTGGAAAACATTTGCAAACATTTGCAAACAAGGATTTTTTGCCATTCATTTTTTAACTGTTCTTGTGGAAAAAGGGAGGAGAAGTGCTGATGACAGAAACTCCATGGCAGGGAGACAAATGGCTTGCGATTCCACTTTTAAGGATATTTGGGATATTCTGTGATTTAAAATTATCCCACTTTGTGAATGTATTTTAATTTCAATAACTCATATTAATCCTTAAATAAACATATGTATCCATTGAGCTGTAGCCGGTTAGTGAAATGGGAAACAAATACAAAACAAAATGGGGATATTTTGCTCATTCTGCCACACCTCTGACTCTGCCCACTGACCCAATCCACGGGTTATTCCCGTCCTCTGATTCTCCCCCCCACACAGTTCCCCTACTGTTTTCCCTCCACTTCGACCACTGTCCATGTTGCCCTTTTTAGCAAACAACAACAGGCTGCATGTGCTGATGATTCCCATTAATACTAGTGATGTACATGTCATGAAATGAAAATGATTCCTGATAAATGTTTTTTTTCTCCTCCATCCTTGTTTTCTTAGCTGTATAGTTTTTTGTAATTCTAAAAAAGCACATAAATTATTTTGAACAAAAACTACTATAGCTCTCAGGGCAATCGGGTAATGCCCGAAGAGCTGTCTGACAGGTCAATTTGTGGGCATTGCTTTGTCTGCTGGTTGCCCTATTTAATGATTTGCTGGGTGGATTTTTAGTTTACTTGCGATTTCCCTTGTAACACAAATATTGTCTTGGGAATCTCAATTCTATGCAGTCTCCCATACCTTGTAAACCACTCATTCAGCTTATACCAGTTCGAAATTGCCCTAATTTTCAAATATCGGCTACTGTATATTTCACTAATGGTAGTCCACTTTTATTTGATGTCGGGACTATTTTCTGTCCCAGTCCGACCCTGCTCCTGCGTGTGGATGGAACTAGGTGGATAGAAAGCCTTTGGGCCGACTTCGTTGGCGGTCTTTCTCATCCTTCTTCTAAAATTAGAAGGCACAGGCCCGAATACTTTTAGCAAACAGGATAAAGCTAAGTTTCAAATGCTTTTTATTTGCTTTACCTTTACTGCTTATGAATTCAGGTTTTACTTCCATTAGTAACAGTACTAATTACATTTGAAAATCTGTGTAACACCGATAGCGAGAGTACAAAAGTGAATTTTAGCAGCACCTCAGTAAACTAATCGAAAAGCTCAGTCAGGAGTGCTCTTGTCTTTGCTATGTGCCATTAAGATTTTATTTCTCACTCCCCACCGTTGGGGGCTAATTGAGTCTATTTTTAAGGCATTTCTTACTTTATTTTTTAATTACCTCGCCATCAGGTAGATTATGTGCATTCATTGCAGTGGAACCAATTTGCACACAGAGAATGCGGATTTTGCAGGCATTTTTCAATTTTCTCTGCCGCCTGTGATTGTTTAAATGGCGCTTGCACAATCATGTGCGAATGAAATATTCGAGGTTTTCTTTTTTGCTGAGCCCTTTCCAGATTTCAGGAAGAACAACTATTCAATGTTATCCCGATTTCTCACCTTCCCAAATCCCTCTCGATGTCCTGGCGATTTTACGATCATTGTCTGGGCTTTGAATGAGAGCAGATGAGGTTTGCTGAAGCGCGGTTCGTGCCCAGTCGTCAAAATCTCGACCATTCATTACACTGTGAAGGGTTCATTTAGGGTGATCGCCTCGCTTGGGGGGCTAATGCTGGCAGCAGCTATTAACATTTAAGGACAAATGTTTTAAATTCTGGAGAAATCTTTGTCGACAAGCAATAATCCAAAATGAAGTAAATAGATGACGGACAAGAGCGCAGGACAAAATATGTGTATGTTCTCTCGTGTGTAGTATAAGTAGTAGTATTGAGCAAATATGCAAATGTACTCATTTAAAGCTTTAAAAGAAATCTGCCTGTTGAGTAGAAATCCTGTTTTCAATTACTTGCACCAACACAGCTCTGACAGACAGATGCTTGTTATTGTAAGTGGCAGAGAGTCGTTCTAGTGCTTCTGTCCAGGGGGCTTAAAGGCAGGAATGGAAGAAGGTTTAGTCTCCTGCAGAAGGAGGAAGCACTGGGTATGGGCCCAATAGGTGCAGTGGACTAGAGAAATGGACCATCTGGTTATAAAGTAGTAAGTGGGGGAGGGACAAACAGGACTATGTGTGACTGTACCAATTCAACACCTGAGAAAGGTTGTGCTGCAATACACTCCAACTTCCCGTACATTACAGTGCAGTTGGGGAACCATCTTATTAAACTCCCAGCGGACACCTGGTCCCCCTATTTCACCCAGTGCCAGATTAAAGACTTTTGGGGCCCTTTTTGGAAACCAATTGCATAGATTTGCTATTTTCCGCTAATTCAAACTTTCAAGATGCCATACAATATTGAAATATACATTACATTTTCAGAAAGACAGAAAGGAGAAGAGTATAGCATGAAAGGTAAAGTAGAGTGAGAAGGAGAATGGAATTGAGTAAAGAGATAAGTATGGAAGAGAGAAACATACAGTAAAGAGAGAAAGGTGAGGTAAAAGATCTTTGGAGGTAAAAAGAGAAGTACGTAGGGAAAGATAAGCAAAGTATCAGAGTGATATAGAGCCATAGAGAGGGCTAGAGAGGAAGAAATGTAGAGGGAGAGAGTTGGATTAAACTGACGGTGAGCAGAGTGAGAGACAGAGTGTGAGAGGAAGTGAGAAAAGCGTAAGGTAGAGACATGACATAGAGAAGGTGAGTTGAGAGAAGTAGATGCAGAGAGATTGAGAGACAGGAGGGAATGATAGAGTAGTAGTGGTAGAGGTGGAGAAAGAGGTATCAAGACAGGCTTAAGATGGTGCGAGTGGTGAAATAACAGGCAAGAGGAAACAGGTAGAAACAGAGGGTGAGGCGGGGAGAAATAAGGTGCAAAGGAAAGATAAATTGAACAACAGTTAGGAATTGAGAGTTATGATGCAGATAAACAAATGAGAGAGAGATGAGGCCCAGTGTCAGGAGAGAGAGGGAAAGGTGAGAGAAATTTAGAGGGAGGTAAGGTTTAGAAAGAAGGAAAGAGAGGTGGGTGAATTTCAAGTAAAAAGAAGGAGATATATAGGGATGAGCAGAGGAAGGAGAGCACTGAGGAGCAGAGAGAGGGATGGAATAAAAAGAGCTACGGTAGAGGGAGCAGATAGAGAGGTTAGGATATGCACAGAGAGTGGTAGTGAGAAGTAGGGTCATGATACAGATAGATGAGATGTAAAGATAGATGTATTGAGTGGATAGAGGTAAGGAAGACAGAGGTGAAGTTGAGAGAGCACTGACTGACAAACAGGGGGTAGTGTACATGAGATGTAGAAAAAGGTATATAGAAAATGTTAAATATAGAGGAACGCGGTATAAGAAGGTAGTAGAGAGAAGGACGGTATTTAGTGGCTGTTGAGGCTGAGAGTAAGGAGGTACAATAAGAGAAAGAAGTAGAAATAAGTTATAAAAACATGATGTGGAAAGACAAAGTGTATGAAAAATATGATCTTATGTCTGATATAGTGGCAATTTTAGAAGGTTTGAGGTTGTCTCTTAAAATAGGATACATTGGAGATCACCCACCAAATAATACCGTTACACCCCCTCGTCTTGATTGATTTAAGATATATACTACATAATAAAATGGCCATAGATTTCAGAATAACTGGAGAAGTATTTAATTCCTATAAGCAATGAGAAAAGATGAAAATGTTCCTATTAGGGATAGTAATCACTGGAGGTTGGGTGCACTATTTATAACTGATATTTATTTGAGGTACCACATTTACAATTCCTTTGTTGTTGTTATTTATTATAATTGAAATCTGAAATTAGAGCATATTCCATTATTAGGCATGTTTAGTTCAGTTAGCCTATATGAATTATTGTCCTGATGAAGGAGACAGTTACTCAGAAGAAGTCCTGAAATGTTGTTGAATGGCCTAATTGGGTGCATACGTAAGTCTTTGAATGCGTTTTTATTCTTTCTCTGAATTGGATAGGATAGGAAATAGAATGTTTGAGTATTAACACTCAAGATGACACAATATGCCCTATAGACTTGGGTTATGAAAATCGTATAAGTATTCAAAACAATGAGATGACTTTAGTGTAGCTACAGTAAATTAAAGTGTGCAGTAGCAATTAAATATTTAAAAAATAAGCATTCAATACTTAAATAGAAAATTTGCTGCATTATGTAACCTCTTTACCTATAACATTGCTCTATTTTTAAGTCAAGAAGTAGGTTATGAAATATTATTAGTACAGCATCTCAAGCACAGTATTTTCACGGAAATTTGTACAAGTCCAAAATTGTGTTTCTGTGGAAATAACACAGGCAAAAGAACGGTAGGACAGGCACCAATTTGACATATTTTTTTTACTGATGTGTCTATGCTAATTTTTTAACTGCTCAGCCAATAAATACATTCTATTCGTACAGTAGTTATTTATTAAAGAATGGTCTTGCCATGACTGTAACTCACACTACTGACCTGAAAGTCGGGGGTTTCGCAGGGGCGACAACAATTCTGCAGTCACACTGAGGAACACTTTCAACCCTGGGAATGTTCCACCCTGGGTCGGCCGATGTCCCAAAGGAAAAAGTGATTTAGAATGACAGAAAGAAGGCAGCCAGGCTCTCCCCCCTGATGTAGACCCCACCTTGGCTCAATACTCAGAGTGGTGCATCTTTCTTGAGAACACCTGTCTCTTGATCAAAGGATGGATTTTACTGGGATTCTTCCTACTAGACCAACAAAAAGAAAGAGTACATTCGATTTCAATTTCAATCCTCACCTGGACCTCAACTGGACCTTCTTGAGTCTTTCATTCTATATTTTAAATACTCCAGGGCTAAATTTTAATTGCACCAGAGTAATCAGAGTAATTTTCATAATTCTGCACTATTCTTTAGAAACAAAATTAGAGAAAATTACACAATTACGCCCATTTGCATAGTTATGAGTGTATCTGGCACAACCGTCCTATCGCAAGAGCACAGGAACAATACTGCTGGCTGCTGCTGTTTGTGTTCTCCTGCACTTAGCACCAATTCCTTAGGCCAAAAAGAGTGCATTTTGTGCTAAGAAAGTAGGACCCAATGCTAGGTTTTTCTCCTCAAGTTATTCAGCATAATCTCCCATAATTTTGCTGTAATTTCACGTAATTATGGTACAGTTAATTACATCAGTTATGCCCAACCTTAGTTTTAACCAAATCTAACACATCAATGTCACATACCTAAATGTTCTCAACAGGATATCTTAAAAATTAATCTCTTGAATGATTGCAAACGTTCGAGCCCCTTGGGGGTTATCAAAGTTCTGAGGTCCACTCAGTTTGAGCTGTTTGGGTTCTATGAGTTTTTTTCTGGGCGTGTCTGTAGGATTTTTTTATATGCACTGCTAGGTTTCTTTATCTATTCCTTAGACAACCTGTGATTCTGTGCACCAGTGTTAGTGCCCAAACCTTGAAAATTGAATCTGATTTTGAAACTGAAGTTAATATCCCATCTTTGTCTACCATAACCTCACTCGGAAATCCAGGCTATGGATCGTCACTCTGGAAGAAGCTTTGAAGCAGGAAAGTATTGTTGATGATCCTATCAGGTAAGTGGCAGAAGGTAATCTCCAGGTGTTGGCAAAGTTTAGATGAGTGGCCGGGGAATGAGCGAGGGATGATGACTCTCGAAGGACTTAAGACAAGCAAGGCATCATGGCTTGATGCATGGTATATATACCATGTTAAGGGTCCAGATAGCGGCTGGTCACATGATTTTACTGAAGTCTTGTGTATTAATATGAGACTTCACCATAGCTGAACTTATAGGTATATTTGGCCTAAAATTCTAGATTCTCGGCTCCAGAAGAGGGCAGTACTCTTAAAAGGCCTTCTCTAAAGTCAACAGACTGAAACATCCCGGGTGGAGGAGAAAAATGATATTTAAAAAAGGATGACGAGAAAATCATTGCACAAAGTGCAAAGAACACATGGCATACTAAGTGTTCCCATGACAATATCAATTCCGAAGGCTTCTATATTTTGACTCTTGCAGAAATTATTGTAACATATTCTTTAAGTGGCCTTTTGGTCTGTCACTTGCTTGTAACCTTATGGCTTTCTCAACTAGTTCAATTCCCTGCTCCTCATCCCTCTAAATTCTTGTGTTTGTCACACTCATGAAGCATTTATGTTTCATTCTACTTTTTTATTGTCTGAGTGTACACTTCAACTCCTTACATCCTTTGCAAGTTTCTCTGGTATTTTAGACATAGCACTCAATGGGTGTGCATATCCTGCTCAAACTTCTCTCTCCCTTCCTCCTTCTCTCTATCTCCTCACCCCACCTCCCCAGTGAGCCTAGGTATTTCCGCAATAAACACTCAGCAACACTGACTCTGTATTGCTCTTTCTCGTTCTCTCTCCCTCTTTCTCCAATTGGGGAGAGGACATGGCCTAACGGCTATGGCAGTCAAACTCAAATCTGGGGAACTGGTTTTGAGTCTCCGCAAAGACGTGCATAATACTGTGATTCTGGGCAAATCACTAAATCTCCTCATGTTTAACAAAAACGAATATGTCCTCATGTAATGCAACTGGTGCTTGTGTAACGCTCTCTGATACCCGATAACTTTGGGTCAAGTTCGCCCTATACAAAACTCTGTAAAAAACAAAACAAGTACTGTTGCTGCTCAGTGCTTCTTTCTTCCTCCACCTCATTCATACTACCCTTTACAGCCAATATTGACTTGGCCGTTGTCTGCAGAATTGTGTTTCATGCATTAGCATAGTCAATATCAGCAGGTGTAAATCTTGAAGTTTTATTTCGTGTACTACCAAAATGATCTGTAAACAACATGGCAGTAATGTTTGAATGGCATAATAATATTTGTTCACCTTTTGTTACTCCATTCCAAAATGGCAGACCAATCTCATTGGTGATGCCAGTACTTGCAATTCTACAAAGACCAGGAAACCAATACCAACAGTTAACAAGCATTGGCAAAGCGATACATATTGGCTTTGGCAGTGACTGTTTAAAGATCAAACATTTTAACTAATATCTACATTTATTTTAACATTTGATACAATTGAGCCTTTGGCCCCTAAAGAGAGAGGATTCGTAGCTGAAAGGAGTGAGTCCTCAGGAATTCTGACGCTCAGTGCTTATACTCAAAACCTATATCATGCTGTATTAACTTGATGTGCTGGCAGGGGAGGTGTGGTCTGGCGATCGGCAAGATGGCTGCACCGTAGTGCTGCTCTGCCGGCCGCCAATTTCGATCCTACAGTATCCTGCCTCAACTGAGCCATCTGGTATTTTCTCCACTGGGGCTGCACAGCTGACAGCGTGGCCGATCGACTGTGGCGTTTTCCTGCTGTTTTGCTTGCTGCCACGAGCTGCGTGGAGCGAATCCTGGCGGGAGCTGTGTGCCACCTGAGCTGACATAATGGCGGAGTGATAGCGTGCGGCCCGCTTGCTGCGGTCCGTGCCTCCCTGGAAATTGCCTCTGCTGGGAGCGAGAGACGGTGGGCGACGCTGTATAGATTGCCGACATAGGGAGCTGCCTGAGTCTCAGATAAAGTGCGGCGGCGTGGGGCCCTCCGCCACTTACACGGGCCGAGTGCGGGGCAGACTGGGAGCACTGGGCTGCTGCACTACGTGAGAGGCCGGCGCTGGCTGTGGACTAGGCCGCGCCGCTCGGATCGTTTGTGGAGCTGCCGCCTTGCCTACAGGGGCGATACAGATAGCTTTTAAAAACCGGCCTGCTGTGCACTGAGGCGATCTTGCTGTACGGTGGAATTGGGAGGTGTGAGTGCAGCAAAGGCTTGCTGGTGATTCCTTGGGCAAGTTGGGCCGGCGCATGTTACTGTCAGGTGGCAGCTGGGATTGCCTGCAGCAGCAGATTTCGCCCTGGTTGATCTGGCACATCATTGTGAGGATTGCAGGGGGCTTCCTTCCCTTGGCACTGCACAGTGGCTACTGCTTTTTTTTGCTGCTTGAATACTGTAAGAGAAGACTACTGTTTGGCACTCCGGTGGGCTGCGGTTGGCACACTGATGTGCGCTTGTCTGTGGCCACTTATGCGCCACTGAGTGGAGCTGCGGGACATTAGTGCTGAGCTATTGCTGAGGCTGAGGAGCACCAACGCGAGTAGCTGCGGCCAAGGTCTGCCTGTTGCTATTATCCCATTGACTCTGCTGCTGTACCGGGATTGGCTTTGTGAAGTGTAAGTGGTAGCAGTGTTTGGATTTTTGGACCTGAGGATTGTTCAGGGGACTGACCACGATGGGCAAGCCGGACAAGAGCCAACCGCGCCTTACTTTTGAATTGCGAAAAGGCGGTAAACCTCCCCAACATGAGGCCTCTGATTCTGAATTGGAGGCGGCCTCCCGGGGTCCCACTGCGCTGGAGAAGTCCCTCGCTGCTATCCAGGCAAGCCTCCAAGCAATAGATGGCAAGATAGAGGCCCTGAACGAGAGGATGGACCATTTTTCGGCGAAACTTGACAAACTGGCGGCACGACTAGGTGAGGCTGAACAAAGAATATCGGATGCAAAAGACGGACTACAACAAGTGGCGGCGAAAACTTCTGACATCACCAAACTACTCGCAGTTATACAGACGAAGAATGAAGATATCGAAGCGAGGTCGAGACGCAACAACATTCGCGTCCTAGGCCTTCCAGAATCGACGAATGTGGGGCGTTTGGAAGATTATATGGAGACGATGCTTAGAGAAATCTGTGGTGCTGATGTCTTATCGCCTATGTTCGCTGTTGAGCGGGCCCATCGGTCCTTGGCGGCGCGACCACCTCCTGGGGTGGCACCACGCCCTATTATTGCCCGCTTGTTGAATTTTAAGGACAGGGACTCCGTCCTGCGGATCGCTCGCCAAAAGGGTACCATCACTTATCAAAATAATGTGCTATCGTTTTATCCAGATTTTACTGCGCAGGTATAGGTGGCGTGGAAGGAGTTTCAAAATGTTAAAAAGCTGCTGTTAAAAGAACAGATTCCGTATGCAATGCTTTACCCAGCAAGGCTTCGAATTGGTGAACCGGATGGTGGGTAAATCTTCACTAACCTGAGGCAGGCGATGGAACATGCTAGAATTTTGCGGCGACGGCGCAGGTCGCCTGAACACACATCTGATGTTGATGATTGAACAGTAAGGGGGGCGTCAGCTTTGGAGCGATGTGTGTTCTGTCTGTCGATGTTCTGGTTTGGTTTCAACCTCACTCTTTGGTTTCCTCATATGCTTTCAATTGCTGATATTGCGGGGTGGACAGGTTTGGGGATCCAGATGTATTGTTTTTACTTCTTCTTTTACCTGCAGTTACAGGTTGGTACTGCCCTTTATGTTCGGAATGATATGGGTTTTGGATGTGTGCTCCTCGCTTCAGAATTTCAGTTACCTGGCTGTGTATCCTTAATCTATTTTAATTTTTTTATTTATAAAGTTTTCTATAGCGCTGTCAAGACCCAGGGGTAACAGAGCGCTTTACTGTAGAGAATAGCATATAATCAACAAAAGCAACAAAAGCATGACATATGACGGGTTTTCAACAATCCACGAGTGTCACAGTGAGCGCTGCATATGTGTACTGCAGAGCTTATTTGGTATCAAGGGTTCAATACACTTTACAGAATCGCATGTAATCCCCAAAGGCATGACATAGGAAAGGTATTGACAATCCACGAGAAAAAATAGGAGCTGCATAAATGTACTGCAGAACTTCTTTGGTATCAGGGTTCCATGGGGGCACAAAGTTTTGGTGTTGCAGTCTGTTACATCTTATCCACAGCCAAGAGAACGGATGAGGAACAGAGACTTGAGTTGTGTTTTAAATTCCACAAAGGATGGTATGGTTCTGATGTGCGTGGGGATGGAGTTCCAAATTTTGGGGCGTTTCCCGTGAAAGAGCAATCCGCTGTTCTTTTCTTTTTGGTTTTAGGTATGATGAGCAGGAGGGAGTTAGAGCTTCTCAGATTCCTGGCTTGACCAGCTTTTTTGACTTTTTTTGCCAGGTATTCGGGTTTGCCGGTATGGAGGGCTTTGTGGGTTAGGCAGGCCGTCCTAAAGCTACTTCGCATTTCTACTGGTAGCCATTTGAGTTCTTTGAGTGCCGGGGAGATGTGATCAGATTTTTTGATGCCGGTGATCATTCTGGCTGCCGCAGGTAATGTTCTTTTGCTCGGTGCCAGGTGTGATTTAGGAATACCTGTTAGAATTGCATTCCCATAGTCCAGTCTTAACAGTACCATGGATTGAGTGGCCAGTTTGAGATCCTTGTTATGAATGAAGGGTTTGATTTTGTTCAGAAGTTTGGGGTTAAAGAATGCGCTTTTGGCAGAGCTCTTAATGTGTTTCATCATGTTTAGTTTTGGGTCCAGGGTGACGCCGAGAGATTTAACAGAGTCTGCTAGAGTAAGATTCCCTTTGAGTGCATCGATTGCCTTTAGCCATTCAGTGATTTGAGGGTTGTCATCCTTGTTCGAGAAGAGGAGTGTCTCGGTCTTGTCTGGATTTAGTTTCAGATGGTTGTTTTCTTAGCCATTCTTGAACATCTTTCAGGACATCATTTAGTCTTTGGATGTCAGTGAGAGAGGAGGTTTCCAGGTAGATCTGCGTGTCATCCGCGTAGAGGTGGAAGCGGATGTTGGTTTTGTTGAGTAGTTTGGCGAGCGGTTCCATATAGATGTTAAAAAGCTGTGGAGAGAGCACCAATCCTTGGGGGATGCCCTTGTTAACTTGCTGGGTTTCGGAGGTGAAGTTCTTGATTTTTATTAATTGGGTGCGGTTGTTTATAAAGGAGGAGAACAACTTGAGAACTACCTCGCCGAGGCCAGCTCTTTCTTGGAGAGCCTTGATGAGGAGTTTGTGGTCCACTGTGTCAAATGCTGCCGAGAGGTCAAGGAGAATGAGGAGGCAGCATTTGTCTGAGTCTAGAGAACCATGTATGTCATCTATGATGTTCAGCATTGCGGTTTCTGTACTGCAGCCCTTTCTAAAGCCAGACTGGTGGGGGTCTAGAAGGTTGATGTTGTCCAGGAACTGTGTCAGTTGATGAAGAACGCAGCGTTCAAGTGTTTTTGAGAGCAAGGGGAGGTTGGATATAGGTCTGAAGTTGTTCAGATCTGTCGAGTCTAGACCGGGTTTTTTCAGTAGGGGGGTGACTTGCTCCATTTTTAGGCAATCAGGGACCACTCCATTTTTTAAGGAGCTGTTTATGATTTTGCCCCAAATAGGTGCGAAAGCGTGTTTTAATTTCTTGATTAGTAGGGGAGGAATGGGATCAGAGATGTGGGCTGATGGTTTGGAGGACACGATCAGCGAGATTATCTCTGTTTCTAGAACGGGATGAAAGCTGAGCCAGGGGATGGGAGAAGAGCCAGGAGAGAGGGCAGGGGTACAGCTGAGCTGCTCTTCTTAGGGAGTGATTCATTGATGTCTAGTGAAAGTTCGATTCTTGCTATCTTATCGTTGAAGAAGTGAGCAAAGTTATTACAGAGTTCTTTGGACGTCTGTACAGAAGAGGACACTGGTTTGGAGGTTTGTTGTCTGATGATGCTGTAGAGTTCCTTCAGTCTGTTTTTGGCCTTGTCCAGTGCCTCGCGGAAGAAGTTGGATTTCTTATTTTTGATGTGATTGTTTTACTTCCTACGGGCGGATTTCAGTTGGTCACGAAGGATGGCAGTCGGGTTATTTCTCCATTTTCTTTCTTTGGCTCTTAGGATTCTCCTTTCTGTGTAAGGTCATCGTTGAACCAAGTTCTAGAAGGAGTGTTTCTGCTTCTTTTGAGCTTTAGTGGAGCTAGCTTGTCGAGAATGGCCCCTAGCTCGGAATTGTACCGATCAGTGAGATCTTTGGTGGAGAGGTGGGCTTTGTTGTCCGGGAGGAGTGAGCTTAACTGCGCTGCCAGGGTGTCCAGGGGTACATGGGAGATGTTTCTCATCCATTTTGGGGGGTCGTGAGGAGGTTGGTAGGAGATAGTGGGGTGGTTAATATGAAACAGGATCATGTGGTGGTCTGACCAGTCGACAGGAAGTATGTGGTTGATCGTGATAGAGTGCTTTTGCGAAATGATGGCATCCAATGTGGCTCCTTTGTAATGAGTTTCCTCAATGCAGTGTTGTTTAAGGTTGTTATCCTCGAGGAGGCTAGATAGCGATTGGATTAGAGGGTTGTGTGTCTCGTTCCATCGTAGATTCAGGTCCCCAAGAATTAGGCTACTGGAGTCGCCGAGTGCACCTTGTGTTATCAGGTCGGATAGTTGTTCTCCAAAAGCGTTGTTTCTGCCTGGGGGGTGGTAGAGCAGGTGACATGGTAGAGAGTCATTGTCTTTGGTCTTGAGGATGGCGTATCGACAATCAAAGGAATTGTATTCGAACAAGGTGGTTTCCGAGATGGCCAAACTATCCTTGTGGATGATAGCTACCCCTCCTCCTCGCTGCTCTATCCTGTCTTTGGTGATGAGGGAGAAGCCAGGTGGTACGAGCATGTCTAGACAGGGAGAAGATAACTTATTCAACCAGGTCTCCGTGAGGAACGCAATGTCAATATCATGAGTGAGGATAGCCTCGGCTAGTTGCGTTGCGTGTAGTGAGGCTGATCTGCAGTTGATTAGTAGGCAGTTAGTGAAAGGTGTCTGATTTCTGGCAATTCTATCTTAGTCGCCCTCGGCATGGCGGTCAGGACAGGATGTCTCAATGGTTTGGTGCAGGGAAGGTCTTTCCGGTGTCCTGTGATCACTTGAATTTTGGATTTAGGAGAGTCTGAGGCAGGAATCTGGTATGCAGCAGCTAGACGGGTTGCTTCACAATCTGACATTGGTGCTTCTGTTCTGGAGGGCCTCGAGGTCGGGAGTTTAGTATCTGATAGAGTATGGATCTTGGTCTTAGGGAAGGGGGCTTTGGTTTTTGGGTCCTTAAGTGCATATGGTTCAGGGACCCAGTCGGGGGGACCGTGTAGATGGGTTCTAGTGGATTCTGCGAGCCCAGGGGGACGGTTGGTGCTGACGGCATGGGGAGACCTGGATGGGAGTTTCAGGTGTTTACGGGCTATACCTAGGTTGGAGAGGATTTCCGTTAGGCCCCGGGAGATTGCGTCTATCTGGCTTTCAAGAGCCGCGAGACTTTGTGGCACGGTATCGAGGGAGGACTTAGGGGCATCTAGGGTGTTGTCGTTCAGGTTGAGGAGTTGAGGTCTTGTAATGGTGGAACAAGTCGGGTTATCCTTTTTCGGGAACGAGGGAGAGGTCGGAGATAGAGGAGGGGACGGGACAGTGAGAGGTTTTGAGTGTCTGAGAGCTGGGATGAGGCTCGTGGGGAGGGTGGTCCCTGTCGGCATATCGTATCTGTAGGTTTGCTGGGGAGGGATCCCATACGGAGGCGGGGTATCGTTATCCGTACAGAGCTGAGGGATATGGTAGGTGTGGGAAGTAGGATTGCTGGCATGGCGAATTGAGGATGTGGTTAGAGTTTTCTGTTGTGGTCGGTTGGCTGTGAGCGTGTATTGGAATGTGGCGGGGAGAGGAGGAGCGTGACGGGCCGTGTCGGTATCGCGGAAGGGAGGGACAAAGGCTTCTCTGTAGGTAGTGGATGTGGGCGAGGTGCGGATAGGGGCGGGTGCTGTAGGGATGGGAGGGCTGATCTTAATATGGGAAATAGGGAGTTGAAGGCTTCAAGGTTCTTATTGTTAGCCTGAATGAGGACCGTGCCGTTCGTGTAGATGGTCACGGAAGTGTACCCTCTTCCAACCGAGCTCATAGGGAGTATAGAGGTTAGTTTGCAACTGTGTGAAGTGCATGTTGTTTTGGCGATATACAGTTGCCTTCTGATCAAGGAGATCCAGTCTTCCAGTCTCTCAGTGTGGAATATCAGGTCCATCTTAGTCGGGCCATTGGAGGCCGAGTGGTAGATGTCTGTGATTAGGGTTTCTTTGTGTTGGCGGATAAGTTTCTGTTTGAAGAGGTGTCCCATTTTTGTAGAGAGGTGAGGGGGGAAGAAGATGGTGAAAGAGTTCCGGCTGTGGGGTATTAGGTGGGGAGTTATGGCTTGGGTGGGAAGGGAAGGCGAGTCACGAGCCATCGTGACGGTATAGTGACCGGCGGGGTGCACGTGTGGGGGGAGGTGACGGGATAGGAACGGGGGTGACAGGATGAGACGGGGGGCTGCTAGGGGAGGAGGGAGAGATTAGAGTTCCAGTCGCCAGGGCTGAGCGCCGGCGCGGCTCACCTGTATCTGTGCTGCGGAGTCCTGTGGATCAGTATAGCTGGGATCCGTGGGCTGGGCAGTCCTGGTGGAGGTGTAGTTCTTAGGAAGGGGCTGCTGGGTGGCCGGAGAAGGTAGGAGTTCCAATCGCCAGGGCTGAGCGCCGGCGCGGCTCACCTGTATCTGTGCTGCGGCGTCCTGTGGATCAGTATAGCTGGGATCCGTGGGCTGGGCAGTCCTGGTGGAGGTGTAGTTCTTAGGAAGGGGCTGCCGGGTGGCCGGAGAAGGTAAGAATCAGGTCGCCAGGGATTAGCGCCGGCACAGCTCACCTGTGCCTGTGAGGTGGACACCAGCGGAGGTCGATATAGGGTGCTCCAGTGAGGCTTTGGTCGAGTAGAAGATGTTCCAGGTGGCTCCAGTGAGGCTCCGATCAGGAAGAGTCCAAGCGATCCGCTATTTTGAGGCCAGGCGTGGAGGTGTTGAGCTGCAGGACTTGGGCAGCTTAGGGGAAGTGCAGTGTGTGTGGAGGACAACAGCATAGGTGGTTCCAGGGTGGCTCTGGTGAGGCTCAGGTAAGTTCCGGTCAAGTAGAGGTTGAACCAAGCGGCTCCAGAGAGGCTCCGATCAGGAGGTGTCCTCACGATCTGCCATGTTGAGGCCAGGCAGGGGGAGCCGAGCTGAGAGCCGCCGGAGTCATAAGGGAAGTGCTGTGTGAGCGGCGGATCACAGCGGAGGACACTCTTGGGTGCTCAAGTAGGGCTTTAGGCGAGTGTGGGACGGTCCAGGCGGCTATTTAATCCAGTGTCTTAGCAGAGAGTATGCTGGGTGGTATGCGGAGTGGTTTCAGGGTTGGGCGATTTGATTGTTTGTTCGGCGGCCCCCTCCCGTTACGAGCAGGGAGTAAACTTGGCTGCTACGTCCCCCAATGGGCATTACCCACCAGCTGACATGTGTTCTAGGGTCCTTGTTGGAGGGGGAAGGTAGGGGGGGTCCCGTCTTTGGCGGGTTGGGGTTGCCAAAGTGGGGGGAGGGTGGGGAGGGCATTTTGTCTTGCTGTAAGTTGGGCTCACACAAGTGGTTGGGGGGGGGTGGAGGGATGTTCCAACGTCCTGTATGCTGGATTCGTTTGTGGAATATGCTACCAGTGGCGAGTTTGGGTTCTATGTGGTCATGCGACTTGTATCAGGGCTTATTGTACATCTAGGTGTGAGTCACAGTTTGTGTGATGGCGGGTGCGCACTACAATTGTATCACCTGGAACGTTTGTGGCCTCAACACGCCCAAGAAAACAAGACAATTGCTGGCACATTTAGATAGGCATCACATTCACATTGCTCTCCTGCAGGAGACCCACTTAAATAAGCAAACGGAGGGTTCGGTTGCCTGGAGGTGGGCGTCCTACCAATTGGCCTCATCTTATTCTAATTATGCGAGAGGAGTTCTTATCCTCATCAAGCGGGGGACTGCGTTTCACCCTATTGACACCTGTATGGATAGGGAGGGTCGGTGGGCGATGGTGCATGGAAAATTAGGGAGGGTACTGGTGACTATTGTGAGTGTATATGGGCCAGTGATTGATGATCCGACATCGTTCCTGCAATTGTTCACTGCAATGAGAAAATGGCCGGAGGCTGCACTCCTATTTGGGGGGGACCTGAACACACACCTCAAACCACAGTTAGATAAGTCCATTTCCGCTGGGACTCGCATGGTTAAAGTGGCATGCTGTGTGAATGAGTTTATGGAAGAAATGGGCTTAGTTGATGCTTGGCGCCTGCGTAATGAAGGGACCCTAGAGGACATGCATGTCACTCCCGCTTTTAACACTTGTCCCGATTGGACTATTGGATCCTGAATGAGGAGGTTAATGGGTGGGTAGACAAGGTTTACACGTTGCCAAGGACCCTTTCGGATCACAACCCCATCGTACTTGAAATAGTTGTCCCACTTAATCCACATGGCCCCTTCACGTGGCGGTTTTGGGCGGACGCCTTGCTGGATCCAGTGTATGAGGACACCATTAGGAACGCTATAGTGCGATACTTTGAATTAAATGTGGGCAAAATGGACAGTCCTGCTATCCTTTGGGAAGCTTTTATGGCCACGATAAGGGGGGAGTGCATAAGTACTTCGGCAGGCGTCTTACGAGACCTGAGGGGGCAATTGCGGGAGTTGGAAGACCGTTTACGGGAGTTGGAAACTCAGTATGGGGCCTCGCCCTCTTCTAAAACGCTGGTGCAAACTAATGAGTACCTTAAGGAATACAACTCAGCAGCGGCAACGGAAATCAAATACCTTTCCAAGAGATATGTGGCTAGAGCTTATGGTGAGGGTGGTAGGCCTGGCAGGGTATTGGCCGGCCGACTCCGTGATAAAACTGATGCCCCGCTGATAGACCGCATATGAGATGGTGCTGGAGAGGAGCATTATTCTCATAGTGCGATCCTGGACCAATTTCGTGCCTATTATGAGTCGTTGTATAGGTCTCGGGGGAGTGTGCCTGATTCTGCACTGCAGGAGTACTTGGCTGATACGTCCTGTGCCTGGCTATCAGATGTGCATAGGCAATATCTCAGCCTCCCCACAGAGGAGGCAGATATTAAGGAGGCCATTCAATCCCTGCCTAATAACAAAGATCCGGGGCCCGATGGGTTGACGGCGGAGTTCTATAAACACTACATTGATCACCTAGTGCCGCACCTACTGGCGATGTATGCAGAGGCGCATGATTTGGGATACCTCCCGCCATCACTGCGACAGGCCTTAATTATAACTTTATTGAAGAAGAATAAACCGTTGTTTCTGTGCGACTCTTACCGGCCCTTATCTTTGATTAATCTTGACGCAAAAATTCTCGCCAAGGTACTGCCCACTAAATTGCAGCCTCTGATGCCCCTTTTGGTGCTGCCATATCAATCCGGATTTATTCCGGACCGGTCGACCTCCTGGAATCTGCGCACGATATTCGCTATGTTCCACGTTCTCAACCCGGAATTGCCTGCCGTGGCCGTACTTCTAGACGCGGCCAAGGCTTTTGATTCTATAGAGTGGAAATACATGTTATCTATCGTCTATAGGATGGGCTTCACTCTGGTGTTTGTGCGCTGGATTCAGGTGCTCTATACTGACGCGTTGGCTAGGGTGCGGGTGGGTGGGCTCACCTCGGAGCCGTTTGATATTCAGCGCGGGACCAGGCAGGGCTGTCCCCTATCTCCTTTTCTTTTTTCTATCCTTTTAGAACCTCTGGCATGTAAAATCCGCCAATCGCATAGGGCGGCTGCTCTGAATTTTAATAATCGGCCGGTGGGGATCTCTCTCTGCGCGGACTATAGGTTCTTTATGTTCGAGAACCGCAGGTGTATCTGTCTCACGTTATTCAGGAATACATCCGATTTGGGCTTTTTTCAGGGCTGCACATTAATTGGGAGAAATCTGTTCTAATCCCTCTTACGCCTGCCACAATGCCGCCTCAGGTGGAGTATCCCTTGGTGTGGTCGGAGGAACCAGTCAAATACCTAGGTGTTTGGATACACCGTGATCCCGAAATTGTGGTTCGGGAAAACTTCGGGCGGGCTTATATGGACTTGGTGCAGCGTGTTGATCGCTAGATCGGTCTGCCACTCTCTCTCGCGGATCGGATAGCAGTGATAAAAATGGTAATCCTCCATATGTTCTTGCACTTTTTCTGTAATGTTCCTGTACCCTTGACTAAGCATTTTTTTTAAACGGTTCAGTCGCAGTTACTCCGCTTGGTGTGGGGTGCGAAGCCTCCGAGAATCAGTTCGGCTATGCTGACGTTGCCCCTTGGGAAGGGAGGGTTTAATGCCCCAGATCTATATGTGTACTACATATGCGGACAGGCGCAATATGCATACTATTGGTTCAGGGCGCATGATTTTATCCCTTATGTGGCGGTGGAGGAGGGAGATGCCTGTCTGGTGCAGCTACAGAGCATCATTAAGCATGCCAATAGGCACACCCCCAAAGCAGAAATAAACACTATTGATGTCACGGTTTCACCATGGCAGAAGATTGGAAGGCGGACAAATAGGGTGCCCTTATATGCTCCGTCGTTGGGTATTGAAGGCCATGCCGCTTTTTCAGTGGCTAGGGAGCAGGGACCGATTAAATCGCTTAGGGAGGCCTGCTTAATTACTATGGGCGATCTATATAAGGAGGGGGCTTACATCACGAGTACAGATATGGATTATATAGTGAATCCCACCCCCCTATTTCAGTACAGGTGGTACAGATTGCACAGGGCTGTCCGGGATCATTATACCTGTTTTCCAGAAGAACCACAGGTGTTGAAGGCTTTGCAGCTGGTTATAGTTGCTGCTTCAAAAAAGAAACTGCTGACCAGGCTGTACAGGGGGTGCAAGAGGTGACTGTCCGGCCGGAGGATAAAAGTTTGGGGCGGTGTGTAGTGTTGCCGAATAAATGATGATGAGGCAAGTAGAAGTAGTAATAGTGGAGGTTTTATTATAAGCTTCAAGCAAGAGACCTCATCCTCCAGAGTCCTGCTGACAAATGGCTTGTCACTGAGACCCAACATTCTAAGTAACTCCATTCCACCTTGGAACATAAGGTCCCAGCTAAACAGGGAAGAAAGTTTACAGTGGAGAATACCACAGCACCTCCCTCCCATCAACAACACATGAAATACAAGCATTTGGCAAAAGCAAAACACAAAAATAAACTTTTTTTTTTTTAGGAGGTAACAAAACCATATAAGCGAGAAGAACCAATTCTCTCCCTCGTGGATCTTCTCACTTCACCAGCAGATGACGGTGTGGATGAAGAAGAACAGGTGTCATGCATGAAACCATTAGAACGACAGACAACAACCCTACTGAGATTCCAAACCTTATGGTCTTGAGTTCTGATAGCGTTCCCTAACAGTTTGATAACTTTTATAGGTTTACTGAATTTGGAAACACCAAACTTCCTTTCAGGTAACTTGATCCTTACCACATCCCCCACACACACAACTGTTTTTTTAACAGCCTTCCTCTCATCATACTCACACTTCCTTCTAACCATTTTCTCTAACTCTTCTCTTTCCAAGTAGTAGTATCACGCGTGTCATCACAAGAGCCTGCAGTCTGACCAAGTTTACTTGAAACCCAAGAGGGTTTGAGTGGGGTACAAGCAGATCTACCTTTGAACAAAATGAAGGGAGTGACGCCAGTGGATGAGTGTGCGGTGAACCTATATTCACAAACTTTCTTTTCTACAGTCTCCTCCCAACTACACCTAGAAACAAGAGTTAACTGCATCACTTCTTTAAGAACTTTAATAAACCTCTCAACAACACCGTTGCTTTCTGGATGGTAAACAGCAGCACGCTTGTGAACAATGCTTCTCTCACTCAAAAACTTCTCTACAAGAGCAGAAGTGAACTGCACCCCATTGTCAGTAAGAACTGAACTCGGCAAACCCTCATGAGCAAACAGTTCATCTAAGAATGAGACGACTGAAGCAGAATCCACCCGTGATACGATTTTTATGAAGGGCCACCTAGAAAACATATCCACACACACCAGAACATATCTATCCTGACTATTCACTTTGACAGGACCCAAAATGTCCAAAGAGATATCCACCCACGGGCCTTCAGATTGTTTTCTGATGATCATGGGTTGTGTTCTGCATTTCACAATCTTGTCGCTTGCAGAACACTGCACACAATCACGAATCAATCTTTCAATTTCCGTGTCCATGGCTGGCCACCAATATACGTCTCTAACTCTTGCCTTAGTCTTGGCAATACCCATGTGACTAGAGTATGCATAATCAATTATTTTGGGTCTTAGTTTCACTGGAGGTATGAGTCTACTGCCTCTAACCAACAAACCATTTAATATAGAGAGTTGATCTTTTACACACCAAAACCCTTTGATCTCTTCACCACAGTCCTTCCTTTGGCACCAACCATCACTTAGAAATCCAACAACTTATTGGAGAATCGGGTCAGAATCTAATTCTGAAGTCCATTCGCTCTCCGTGATCACACCTTGTGTGACAACACACACTTTAAAATTCTCAAAAGGGTCTTCATTTCCAACAGAAGGATCATCCAGGTCATCAGCCACGTCATCCCCCGTGAGCCTTGATAAACAGTCCGCAAGTATATTGTTTGAACCAGGTAAATAAGAAACTTTAAATTCAAAATCCTGTAAGGCTACCACCCATTTTCTTATTCTGTGTGAAATGCAATCTAAACCTTTCTTTCCAAACACTTCTTTAAAGGCTTATGATCTGAAATAACTGAGAAGCTCTTACCCCACACAAACTTCTTAAGTTTATGAATAGCCCAGTACACAGCTAACGCTTCTTTTTCAACCACAGAGTAATTGCACTCGGCACCTCTTAATGGTCTTGAAATAAATAGGATAGTGTTATCTACTTTCTCACCTTTTTGTAGCAGAACAGCACCAATCCCTTTGCAGCTTGCATCAGTCATAATGTATGAATCTTTTGCGGGGTCAAAACTAGCCAAATCCTGAGCGTGACTAAGATAACTCTTGATGTGATCATATTCATTTGAACAATCTTTGTCCCAGAGAAATTCTTGGCCTTTCTTCAACAAGTTCCTCATCTTTTCTGTCTTTTGGGCAAATCCAGGAACAAACTTGTTGTAAAATTCAGACATCCCTAGAAACTTCACTAATTCATCCTTACAGCTAGGGTATTTGAGGTTGGAAATTGCTTCTACCAAGGACGGTTTGGGTTTGATACCTGAGCTAGAAACTAGATGTCCTAGATATTCACTCCACACCAAGCTTACACTTGTCAAGTCTAAGAGTGAGACCTGCATCCTCCAGTCTTCCCAAGACTCTAGAGATTCTTTCATCATGTTCATCACGATTTAGACCATGTACTAAAATATCATCCTGATAAACTTTGATACCTTTAATTCCAACCAAAACACCTTCCATTACTCTTTAGAATACAGAGGCAGCTGATATCAAGCCGAATGGCATCCTAAGAAATTTATAGGTACCAAAGGGAGTGTTAAATGTAGTAAACTCCTGACAAGATGGGTGTAATCTGACCTGGTGGTAAGCGGAGGAGAGATCTAACGTGGAGAAATAAGTGGCACCACCCAACGAAGACATCATTTCCGTTATGTTGGGCAATGGATAATGGTCGACTATAACCGCTTTATTCAACTCTCTCATTTCAATGCACAATCTTGCCTCGCCATTGGCCTTCCGAGCCATTACGACCTGAGAAACCCACTCGGTGCCTTCCACCTCCTCTATCACACCGTTTTTTATCAATTTATCCAACTCAGCCTTCATTTTGTCACGTACTAAAAGAGGAACATTCCTAACTTTTGCCACTTTGGGGACAGAATCCTTCCTTAACTTTATAAGGTGGATATTTCTTTAGACATCCCAGATCCTTACAGAATACACTTGGGTATTTCTTGGCCCAGTGACTATTATCTGAAATTACATCCACACTGGGAGAAATGTCCCTCAAACATACAGATGGACTTTGATTGGGGTCAAGATAAACCCCAAGATCTCTTTGATGAGCCCAACTAATGAGGGAATCCCCTTTCATGGAGACATACATTTTCCCAGCAGTAATCCTTCCTTTAAAATCAATGGTTCCCATGAAATATCCCAAAAAATGTATGACCTGACCACCATAGCCCTTAGGGATTATGTCTGGTTTGAGTAACTTAACTTTACCAACCAGATATTTTTCAAAGAAGAGCTTGGGTATCAAGGTGATTCTTGCCCCAGAGTCGAACAACATATCTACAGAACACTCGTCAATCAATACCTTTTCCATGGGACCATCCATGTCAACAGCAATAATCTGAGACACAAAAAACTCATCTTGTGCTTGGTCAAAAATGTCTACTTCCCTTACTTTCTTTTGACTTTTGCTCGATCTACAACATTTTGAAGAGTGACCTTTTCTCTTACACACATAGCATGTTATTTTCAACCCTGGGCAATTTTTTGCATTAGCCAGATGACCCATATTACCACATCAATAACAATTTACATTTGCTAATTTAGAATTCAAACTTGTGCTCTTGTTGTCCGTGGAATTTCCCGTCTGATGAGAAGACGATTTCTGAGAGGCAGTACTTCAGGAGGTCTTTATTTCTTTCACCTCAGTGGTTCCTTTTTTTCCTCAGAACTATTTTTCCGAATTACCTCAGAGCAAGTATTAGAATGTTCGTGTAATTTAAGTGCAGTTATCACTTCTTGGAGAGTAGGGTTGTCTTTTTGCCATAGACTATCCTTTGCTTTCTCAAGAGAAGAACCAAGCATCAATTGGTCTCTGAGACGCACATCCAAAGTGCCAGCAAAAGAGTAGGTAGAAGCAAGTTTACGAAGAGCAGTGACATATTGCTCAACAGTTTCATCTTGCCTCTGCATTCTTTCCCCAAAATGAAAATGTTCCAACACCATGCTCAGTTTAGGATGATAATGCAGATCCATTTTCTTTATACATATCTCATACTCATTAAGGGAATTAGCATCAGATAACTCTGGGAGATTTTCAAAAACATCTTGCCCCTCTGAGCCCAAACAGTGCATGAAAAGAGAAGACTTCCTCTCTGCGCTGAGCGAGGTTCCACACACCCTGGCGTAATGTGCGAAGACTTTTTTCCATTTGAGCCAAGGGATAGGAATCGCCCGGCTCAGAGAGGAAGAAAGGCGGAGCTGTAACATTCTGCATGCTGACAAAAAAAAACCAGTTACAGTACCTAGAACACTTTTGTAGATATGAAGAATGGTACAAAACAAGATATAATAAATAAACTTGTGCTGTTGAGCTAATATAGTAAAAGAAATTCAAAAACTGTTTAAAATACACCATAAAGAGTGGCATAAACTTTGACAAACAGTAGTAAAATATAAATTGAATGACTGGCTTATGCTGTGCCAATCAGCGAGAAGAGTGAAACTAAAGTTCTCAGTAAAGAACAGATAACCGGCATATGCTGTGCCGATCAGCGAGATGCGTGAGCAATTGCACCCCCAAAATGCTGTGCCGATCAGCGAGTGAAAGATCGGCTTCAAAGTAAATGAACTCGCTTACTTGGACTGACCCGATGAATGTAACGCCTGGATTTGAAGACGTCTTGTGCCCTTGATGCCATTTAATTTGAGTGATGAGCTAATAAGATATAAAAGCTAGGATCGGCCAGCGTTATTGAAGCTTTCTTTCATTTTTTTAAGATGGCGGATGACGTGGTGATGTCGGCGCGCAGCGTAGTTAAACACGCACAGGTCGCGTAGACATTATGTCACTCCGCTTCAGTCAAAGAATTCTAGACGCCGGGGAACTCTTCAGTACAGGTTCCAGGTCCGAATCCTATTTCTCAGGTCCAGTTGCCGGGTGGCAGCAAGCCGTGGATTTGATGACAGAGGAAGACGGCTACAAAGGTAGGATTCGTTGCTAGGCGCTATTTCAAAGAACAATACGGCGCGCTAGTAAAGTCGTTATGAACGAAGTAAAACCAGAGTCTTTACTTTTGAAAAAGTTCCTTAAGATTATCAGATTGATATATAAGTCATCAAAACTTGCTTGAAGACGCAATCTTATTAGTTTGGATATTCTATTTTTCAAGCATGCAGCCACAGATCCTTCGACTGGAATTATAGACCATATAGATACTTTTAAGCTTGATCAAAATTCTTTAAAAAGATGAGGGAAGGTGACAGAAAGTTCCACATGTTAGATAAATAAAAATCATGAAATCGTCTCTACCTTCAGTGGCAAGATGTAGAAGGAAGCAGATGTCAGGAGACTCCAAGTTATAAATGAAGTAAATTAGGTTGAAATTGAAGTGTTGAGTTGAGGTCTCTAGGCGTGAGATAAGTCCAATCGTCGCGAAAATGTAGTGTTGCCGAGTAAATGATGATGAGGCAAGTAGAAGTAGAAATAGTGGAGGTTTTATTGTAAGCTTCAAGCAAGAGACCTCATCCTCCAGAGTCCAGGTGACAAATGGCTTGTCACTGAGACCCAACATTCTAAGTAACTCCATTCCACCTTGGAACATAAGGTCCCAGCTAAACAGGGAAGAAAGTTTACAGTGGAGAATACCACACGGTGGAATAGAGTCTTTGAGACCCAGGTTACGGAGGACATGTGGGAGCAGATATGCCTATTGACGGGGAGATAGTCATCTAATAGTAATCTTCGAATTATTCATCTGAAGTTCCTACACCAGGTACACCACACCCCTAAAAAACTCCAGAGGATGGGGCTCAGGGATACAGATTGTTGTAGGCGGTGTGGGCAGGAAGGGGCAGATTTCATTCATCTTGCATGGCA
Source organism: Lissotriton helveticus (assembly GCF_964261635.1). NCBI lineage: Eukaryota > Metazoa > Chordata > Amphibia > Caudata > Salamandridae > Lissotriton > Lissotriton helveticus. The sequence continues at coordinate 2,011,473,170 of NC_136057.1, read as the reverse complement.
CTGTAGGGCGGTTCACCGATATTGGAAGGAAGCGGTGGAACTCTCATACACCATGACTGGCTGGATGCTAGATTGCACGCCCTTGGAATGCTTGTTGGGGTATGTACCGTGGCTGAAAAATGTGCTGGGACGATATGTAAGAGTGGCGCTGTTGTTGGCTAAAAGGAGAGTGCTATTCACATGGAATGGGCGTCAGAGACCGAAAGTAGCCAGTTGGCTTACGGATATGGCTTATTGTCAGGACCAACTAGAACTCTATGCTGAAGAACTTCAAAGATCATCGAGGCCTAGAGATATCTGGCTCCTCTGCGGGAGTACTTATTGGCCCGGAGTGCAAAAAACGAAGGACTTGCTGAGCAATAAGGACTCACCGGAACGGTTGTGTCATGATGAAAATGCTTATTAGACATGTGGTTTTGTAGCATGGTCATTGTCACTCAAGAGTACTGGGGCATCAAGCTGTGTTAGCCATGCCATACTGGACGGGATTGTGGGGGAGGGAGGGATTTGTTGTTTTGGGAATATTCACATTGTATTGTGTATTTGAGAACTGGCAGTGATGTGTGGTGTTGTGAATTTCTCATAATCAAATAAATAAAAAAAAATAAAAAAACTTGATGTGCTGGCAAGTCACATTAATATTGTTGAATGTAGAGTGATGTTGCCTATCTATGATTAGCTGGTTTACTTCTCTGACTTATATAGCCATCTTGGTAGGGGATATTTCGTATAATTCAGAATAAACTCTCATTTGCATACAACCAAAGCGTTGGAGAATGTAAGTTTTAACTTTTGTTATGAAGAATAGTAATTGCTATAATGATATAGTACAATTTGTCATAACAGTTTGGTTAGTTAAACTTTTGTGACAAAATATGGTTGTGAATGGTAAACTTGTAAAATAATTTAAGAAATTGTGCCCTGGATTATGATGAAAATATCTCTTTTCAAGAACTTCTAATATCCTGCTAGATACTTTTCCACCACTCATAACTAGTCAGGTAGATGTAAACATATTGTGTTCATTGTCAAGTGTGTTGACCTTGCATTGGTTAGATGAATTATTGTCATGAATAGCTTAAGTAAGCACTTGGTCAAATGACATCCTTTGACATTATTACAGAGATGCTGAAAGCATGTGTTAGCTTTGAACCACTGCCAAAGCAGCATAAAGAGTCAGAGAGCTAAGTCAAGTGTGTTTGCGCTGCTAAATAGAATCTTTCCCAAAGCAGACTAAATCTGGCTTGACTTTGTTAAGAACAGTTTCAATGGTGTTATCCGGATACGAGCTATCTGGCCTGCATGTACATTATAACTGTATCACCTCAATTCCACCTACTCCTACTGCTCCTAGACTCAACGGCTCATGCTTATACCCTCCACCATACCCCGTATTTGTACAAGGATCAATGACCTCAATAACCAGACATTCTCTGAAAGGGCAAAACAATAAAGTGCAGTCCTTTACATTTTCCTTCGTTTTTGCAATGCTATATACAAGCATGAATTACAGATGGCGAGGAAGTTAAGATAAACAGAATTTATCGGCTGGGCCTAGCTCGTTCAGACCTGACTAAGATCAATGAGGATGAATTAATGAGGGAATATGAGTCCTGCATATTGAAATTGAGCGTTAGAAATGAGGTTTCTGGTCAGTAGAGATATGCACTCTGTCCAATCAGGAACCACAATCCTAGTCAGGGTAAGTCAGATACACCTTCCATAAATTAACCTGTGCTCACCCTCTGGCACAGAGCAGGCCGGCTTAAATTAAGAGACAATGTGTAAAGTATTTGTGCAACACTTTACACAGTAGCACAGTGTAAACACCACAAAAGACTCCACACCAGAAAAATAGATCATGATTTTGTAAATAAAACACGATTGAAACAACAAAAATCCAATGAGTAGAAGTTGAGATATGAATTTTTAAAGATTAAGGGGCCTATTACGATGGAGGATGCGGAAAATCCTCTCCGGACCCACCAAAGACCCAGCGCCACATTAGGATGGCTGGTGGGTCCTGGTTTCCGTCCGCAGCTTTTCCGCCGCGGTTGGCTTACAACCGCGGCGGAAAAGCACTAATATGGTGACAGTGTCTCTCAGACACCGTCAGCCAGATTAGGATGGGCTCTGAAACATGCTTTTCCGTGGCGGATTTTCCGCCGTGGAAAAGCATGTGTAACTTCACTGCGGGGGCCGGTTGCGGGCCCCCTAGCTGAAAGGGGTGTAGGGGGTGGACATGGGGGGTACCTATGGTACCCCCCTGCATTTGTATGCAGAAAGCGGCAGGCACCGCGCGGTGCCTGCCACTTTCTACATACAAATGCAATGCGTGCATTTTTAACATTGCTGCGGGTGCAGCTTGAAGCCGCACCCGCCGCAATGTTAAAAATAGAGGATGTGACCGCCAGGGTGGCGGTCACATCCTAATTGCACAGGAGGGAACTCCGCAGCCCATGCGGAGGTTCCCTCCTACTCTATGGTGGCGGACGGACTCAGGTCCGTCCGCCATCATAATGTGTCCCTAAATGTGATAATAGTGCTGAGAAGCAATAAGCGCCTATGGGACTTATCTGGTCCCACTGGACCAGGGCAAAGTCAAGAGTACAGGCCGACTATGATGGAGCGTGGGCCGGATACAGGAGCCATGCAAGACCCACTAAACAAAGTCGGGGAGGAATAGAGAGACATACATCTTAGGTGATCCTACTGGGAATTACCTACCACTAACAAGTGTGATCACTGGGTACTCCCTAACCCTCGCCTCCCACGGGGATATCCGCCCCCCCTAAAGGGTCAATGGACCCCCTGAGTGGTTAGAGACTATAGGTCATAACCACAGAGTGGCACTACCAGTACAGTATGGTAAGATTGGAGCCCCTCAACTCGGTCCTGATGAAAGCCATGTACCCTCTGGACATCTTGGCTGAAACATGTTGACCTACCCTCTAATATTCACATAGCGGTGATGGGATGATTGGTTTCTTATTCACCGCGCCTCTGTTTTTAGATCCCACATGGTTCCCTCACTAAATAAAAGTCATATTGGGGAACTTTTGATGGCTTTTTAAATTCACTATTCCTTTTGGGCCCGCACTCACTTTAGAAAGTGCATCCCTGTCGCCAGGTGTATGCCCGTCCTCCACCAAACGGGGTTTCTGGAGGGCGAGGACTGGCAGATGATGAAGCATGACACCTGGTGGTGTGTGATGCCAGTCCATCATTTTTTGTGAGATGCCCTTACCTGGCACCTCATGTTAACTTGGTCACATTCTAGAAGTGGTCTCTTTTTGTGATATACGACTTTGACTGGAGGCTGGCCATCTTCTAGAGCCCTATTGCCTCTTGTTCCCCACTCGGGTCTGTACCCGAGCCTCTTTGTGTTTTTCCACTAAACAAAGTACCTTTATCCTGGTCGCAATAGTGAGATGTGGGGTGCAGACAAGCGGTGCGTCGATCCCTGCAGTCAAGGTGATGCGTTGATTATCTCCCCGCAAAAATGGTGATACTCTAGTTCTGAAGATGGAGCACCAAAGTCAAGATGCATTGGTTACGAAGCCAAGGCGCTGGGTTTCTCCACGCGGCCGTGGTGATACTTCGATCTTTTCACACTGCAGTGGTGGCGATGCAACAGTCTCTATGCGTCAGTTCTGGAGGTGATGCACTGGTTCCGAGAGCAATGCATAAACCAAAACAAGGGGTCACTGTTCCTAAAAAAGAGGAAGGGGATGTCGGTTTAGTGAGTAGGAAGGGGAGTCATTGTGACTATTACTTATCGGCCTCACAAATGTCAAGGGATGTCATTCTTCATCACAGGGCGATTGCTCCTCGTCAGGCTGGTGCTGTAATGACCAAGAGCAAGGCAACTTTTCTTGTTCCCGCAACAGTGGCGCTGTGTTGATTCTGCTTCACACAGCAGAATATGCATTTCTTCCACTGAGGGAATCACCTGGACCCATTTTCAATGGACCAGGTACAGGAGAAGAAACAAGACTTTCATATCCCTGAGTTTTAAAATAGGAGGCAAGACAGCATGCCCTTGAAGATCACTCTGGTTTCGAGCAAGAGCCCAGTTCTTCCTCAGCAGAGGCAAAGAGTTGCAAGCAGCAGTGCATCCACTGCAGAAAAGCAGTTCTAATAGAGCAGCAATCCAGCAGAGTGGCAGTCATTGTAGCTGCACAGTAGTCCTTCTTCCAGGCAGAGTTTATTTACAGGCCCAGAAGTGTCTGATTTGGTCAGGTCAGATATCCAGTACCTTTAAAGTGGGGGTGACTCAAAATATAGACTTTGAAGTTCACAGAGGTCCCCCTTCCCTAGCCCTGGCTCCAAACTCACTACAGGGGATAATCAACCCTTTGTGTGGGGACAGGACACTGCTCATTCATATGTAAGTTTCACCTCTTCCCTCCCATCCTGCCCAGGATGAGCCATTAGGATGCAGATGGCCACTCAGTCATACCTACCCTTTTTTGTGATTGACTGTCTAGAGGGAAGGAGCAAAGTCCAGTGGTCATCCATCCCAGAAGGGTACTGAAGACAGGCTGTAAGTACACAGAGCTTTAAGAGTGGAGAAATGCCAGCTGTCTAAAAATGGCATTTATAAAATAGTAATTTTAAATGCAACTATGCCAGCAAAGAGGATTTATCATTACCATTCCAATGATATAAAGCATGACAGAGCTACTCCTTCTAAATCAGGAATTAAAGCTTAAACATGTAATAAAGAATTTCCAATGTTAACTTATGACAGAGGTAGACCTCACTGTATTGAAAAATGAATGTAGGTGTTTTTGACTACCAGGACATGCAAAACCTAAAATTACATGTCCTACATAGCACCCTGCCCTATGGGCTACCTAGGGCTAACCCTAGGGGTGACATATATGTAATAAAAGAAATGTTTAAGGCTTGGCGAGGCGTTTTAAATGCCAAGTTGACAGGGCAGTTATATTTGCACACATGGGCTCTGTAGTGGCAGACCTGAGACATGTTTTAAAGGCTTACTTGTGTGTGTGTGTGTGTGTGTGTGACACGATCAGTGCTGTAGGCCCACTTTAATTTACAGGCCCTGGGCACAGGTAGTGCACTCTATTAGGTACTTACATATAAATTAAATATACCAATGGTGGATGAGTGAATGAAAACATGTTTAGGGGAGAAGCACATGCACTTTAGCACGGAGCAGTGGTAAAGTGCTCAGAATCCTAAGGACAACAAAAGGGATGCAGCAAAAAGTGGAGGCAAGCAGGCAAACTGTTTGGGGAAGACCATCTTAAGGCTGTCATGTCTAAAGTGACAAAGGCAACAGGGAGCACACTGCAAGTCTGAAAAAGCCCTAAAAGTAGTACAAAACTGATAACGATGAGACATTATTTGATGAAATAGACAAACTACAAGGAAACAGGTCTTGAAGTACTATTTTAGCCAGATAAAAGAAATTAAGAAACTTAGAAAGAAATGGAATCATTAAACAGAGAAAGGAACATGACCTAAATATACACAAATTACATCAATCAATTTGCATTTGTAAAGCGCAACACTGTCACCCCAGAAGTATCCAGGCGCTTTGTCTCTGTCGAAGAGCCAGGTCTTGAGTTTCTTTCTGAAGTCTGCCAGGTAGGGTTTGTATGGAACTGAAGGGGAAGGACGTTGCAGGTCTTGTCAGCAATGTAGGAGAAGGAGCGCCCACTGCTGCATCTGCAAAGGATGGAGGGGTGTATGTGAGGGCAAGTGAGGAAGAGTGCAGGTGTCTAGAGGGTTAGTGGAAGTTCAATCGATGGTGAATGTAGGCTGATCCTAGGTCATGAGGGTTTTGGAGGCATGTGAGAGGATCTTGGACCAGCATATCTTTATGATGGGGAGCCAGCGGAGGCCTCTCAGGTAGGGGGCAATGTGGATTTATTTGAAGATGTCCCGGAAAACTCTACTGCGGTATTCGGTGTGGTCTGGAGTCTTCAGAAAAGCTGTGTGGAGATGTTGGTGTGTAAGGCATTGCTATAGTCGATAGTCGAGGCGGCTGGTGATGAGGGCCTGATTGACAGTCTTTCTGGTGTTGGTTTGGATCCATCTGAAGATTCTGCTAGGGGTGCAAAGTATGTGAAAGCAGGAGGAGGTGACTGTGTTAGCCCAAATAGGGCACAAATGCAAGACACATCTGTAGATTTGTTGCACTAAAACAGTGGGACAAAAAAACATTCTCGGTAGTGTCCATCCCATTCGAGACATGGATATATTACATCAGAAAACTATGTGCAGAAAATGTATTTGATTCTCTTGAAGAAATCAAGCTCATCCTTTAATATTCCAAAGTCAGCACTCTAAGATGTTGCCTACATTAGTGTATAAACAAATAGCAAACTTTATAAAAACAAGCTGGATATTCCAGAGCCATGGGCCCAGATCAAAGTCCGTATTAGTTTTTAAAAAAAAGATCCAGATTTATGGGGTAATTTACTTGCTCCAATATTGTATTGCTATAGATCAGGATACATTCTGGGATCAGGATAAGGGAATATTATGATACCATTATATAAAAAATGTAGTCACAAAAATCCCAGCAATTGCAGACAAATTGCTGTTTTCGATGAAACTGGAGATCTGTGAGCGAAGTATACTGGAATATCTGCAGGACTGGGCATTTGAGACAAATATTATCCCTCAGGAACAATCAGGTTTTAGACCAAAATGGTCAGTAAACAGTAGTAGCAGTATTGCTATTCTACAAACACCAATAATTTATACTGCTTTTATAGATTTTTCCACAGCCTTTGACTGAGTAGATGCTGAGGCAACAAATGATGGATGGAATGCTGAATGAATCAAACATTCACCCCAGTCAAAAGATTTGGGTTAAATCCATTGTTCTTTTGCTCACTAAATTCATCACGCAAACTGTTGTTATTTGTTTTGGCCATTCGGCAACAGAGCTATCACAATAGCAAAAACAGTAGCAGCCTGACTGGGACTTGGCATGGTAACATGGATGCTGTTTATCATATTAACAACAACAATTCTGTGGTTAGACAGAGGAGCATTTAAATTATGATAATTGCATTGCATACTCCAAGTTGGTGTAGAATACTAATGGAAGGGAATAAGAGCATACCATATATGATACAAATAGGAAATAGTATGAAAAAAGGTGGCTTAGTAGCACCCCTTTCTGTTTTCCCTTTCCCTGGATGTTTTACCATCACAATTTTCAGTAGTCAGGAATTCTCCCCTCCCCAAGATTAGGCTCACATACTCTATACCTGATGATGTAAGCAGATGATGTTATGGTATGTGTAGTTGTATAGTGCACAATTAATCTTGAAGGGTAACTTGTCACTAAAGCAGAAACTATATGAGCCAAGGCAGGGTTGGACTAGGTGAAGAGCCAGGTCTTAATTTTCTTATGAAATTAAAGGACTAATGAGGTGGCTCTATTGTGCAGGGGCAGGTCATTCCAGGTTTTAGAAGCAAGGTAGGAAAGGCAGGACTGCCTTCAGTCATTGTTCCTAGAACTTGGATTATCAAGTACTTTTGCCCAGACAATTCCAAAAATAACTTGCTGGGCCTAATGTATAGTTGACACTTTGAGGGTCTTTCTTAGAGAGTTATTAAACTACAAAACATTCTAAGTCGTGAATAGGAGGGTTGCCTCAGTAAATCAGCATCTCAAACTAGAAAAAACTGGACTGCACAATTGACTATTTACAATTATTAGTAATAAGTTGTTATGCAGTACTGTGTGAGAGGGAGAGAGCAGGACAGCACCTTATCTTTTAACAATTTCTGCTGTCTTCCAGTGTGCACAATTGACTATTTACAATTATTAGTAATAAGTTGTTATGCTGTACTGTGTGAGAGGGAGAGAGCAGGACAGCACCATATCTTTTAACAATTTCTGCTGTCTTCCAGTGTGCTGCACATATATTTGCACCATGTTACAAATTTGTCTGAGTGAGTCCAGCATAAATTCTATACTGGAAAGGTACCCTTCCAGTACAGAACACAATGGCCGGGCATAATTTAGCATGTCCCCACGTCATATGCGTTGTACAGTATTCAAAGTTATTAATGTTTGGAGAAAATACATATGTCCTCCTTCATTGTGCCTACTTAAGGGAGGCATCATTATTTGACACAACATACTTCTTACAAATATTAGTCAATAGGGCATTGCAGCAAAAGCTATGGATGGCTGCATAGGAACACCCATGTTCCATCCACTTGATGCCCAGGTGATGCAGATTAGCAAAGTAGTTACATTTAGACAACATTCCAGCATACAACAACCAGTGCTAATTGGTGACTACTCTGGCCCTTAGTATGAGCAGATGGTATGTTAGGCATTAAACTATGTAACAGAACAAATATATATCCTGTTATTATAATATTATCTTAATGAGGTTGCCCTGGCAAAAGTATTCTAAGGGAGGTTAAAGGGGTAGTGAACTTGATTAATCAAATATGGATTTATTTTGATCCCATGTAACAATTACGATGTTCTCTTGTGTGATAGGCTTATTTTGAAAGTGCTTGTGTCTTACATTTTCGTGGCATTGTGGGAGATAGCACAACAATAAAAGGTACAACAGGCCAGCAAGGAAGACTCAGAATAAAAGTTTAAACTTAAGATGATTATATACGTAGTTTGAATAAATTCAATGTAAGAAATTGGGCTATTAATTGTGCAGTATGTGAGATCAGCACAAGGATAAGGCACACAATCGTCTACCTACTGAGAATCAAGCACCCTACTGTAACACTTGTCCCTCTCAGGGTAGTAAAACAGAGCAGTCCAGGGCCTGCTCAGGGTGGGTGGTACAGGCTAGTAACTGCTATTCACTGGCTTTCATCAACACTAAATACATTATTGTCTAGTCAGGGGTATTTCTTTGGAAAAGGAAATGCATATTTATTACTTACAATAAACTAAATACTATGTATTAATTTACAAATATACACACCAGGTAGGATTGAAAAATACCCAGGGACATTTTCTAACCACATTTGATCCTTAGTGTGTCATGAAGCCCATAATCACAGTGCCCCTCCCACCTATAGTAGATGCTACATCATAATAAATGAGGATTTCAGTTTAAATATAACAGGCCTATTGGCTTTGTCAAAGGATCACCACAGCAATATATAAGGAAAGCATTTTAGCTTTTTCAAGAGGTTACCTCATCAATATAATGAACAAGTCTACTGGCTTTGTCAAGCGTCCATAATATAAATATATATAATCATATGTTAGAAATCGCCATTGCACCAATATAATCATATTGCAATCTTTCTCAATAATCATTGTCAATAAAAATATATTTCCAATAAAGCACCTCAAATCAAAATACTATGTGCCAGAGTCTTTCTTATACATAATCAAGCCACATAAAATCCAGCTATAAGACCTGGCACTAGGAACCCTTGCGCTCCAGGGCACCAAAGCAAAAGCTCAGCTCTTTGTTCTTATTAATGGCAAACCTCTCCTGTCGTCAGGGATGTAATCCCCTTGGAGAGGTAAAGTCATTTTTAATAAACATTACTGGGTAACTGCTTCCCCTCCTGCAACCCCTCAAAATGGGCTTGGTAAACATTGGTGGTGCCCCTGCCCAGATTGTAGCCACCAGAAGGAAGAAAATTATGTAAACAGACCTTGTTTCAGTGCATTATGGGGCGTTCCCCAAGAGGAAACTGCATATTTTATTAGCAGGCTCTACCGCTGCAAGGTTTGTGCTACGTGTTCATTCCTTTTTTAAGATGGGTATCCTGGTCCCTCCAAGGGCATCCAGATGCCAGAGTAACATTCAGGAACAGCACTAGTAAGCCACTCCCAGTTGCTCTAACCGGCACCCAGCTCAGAAAGCATTGCTGGTTGATAGCACAGGAACTGGATTTTTTATCCTCTCTACCCCTCTCTGCAGGTGTAGATGTTGTGTTGGCTACACCACTCTCGAGGGCACAGGCACAGGGAACAGGGGTGGCACACTGCTACTGAGGGGGACGCTTCGACAACCCCCACCCTCCTCTTTACATCAAGACCCGGGAATGTGGGTCCCTTGCTCCAATCCATGTTGCACCCATCGGGGTCCCTAGGACTAAGTATGAGCAAATTTTGCAGATCTGCGGTCTGCAAATTCGCGCGAAATGGCAAAAAAAATCCACGAGTTCGCGGAAAAATCTGCGAACTCGTGGATTTGCAGAAATATATACTGGAGTACTTTATACTGGCTAATCAGTAAGTGCTAGCTCGTTGAGTAAATGTATAGTGCTTTTCCTACATTGCAGCTGCGTAAAGGGCCAGAAGAGTTGTCTCCAGTGACCATGTGTGTGTTACTATGCCATCGCGCCGAAGGGCGCAGGGGTCCCTTGAGTGCGCTGTCCATCATAGTGGGTAAATGGCGGGAAGACGGTGCACACCGCTAGTGTGTGGGCGGGGCCAAACGGGCGGGGCTTCTATGCGAAGTCACATGCCTCTTGTGTGTATAAAGGGTCAGAGACCGATCAGAGCAGCAGATGAGGAGAAAGAAGCCCCTGGTCACAGGAACTGCACGGGGATTGCGCTTGTGAAAGTGAAGGATGCAAAGGCCTCCATCCAGCATCACAGCTAATTTTCTACGGTAAATATGGGGAGAAAGCTCACCTGCCCAGCCTCGACAAAGCTCACAGTTGTTTTTGGGCTGATGAATGCGTTACTGAATCTGAGCTTTAACTCGGGCACCTGCTTTATTTTTATCTGTAAGTGCTTCCTGTTGAGGTTTAATTTTTGTGACAGGAGCATCGTGCCAGAATGAACCCTGCCCTTCATATTTATCCAAGAATACGCCATCGTTTTGTGCGAAACCTCTACTCAACTGGAGTACTTTCTACTGGGTAATCAGTAAGTGCTACCTTGTTGGGTAAATCTATAGTGCTTTTCCTACACTACAGCTGCGTAAAGTGCCAGAAGAGTTGTCTCCAGTGACCATGTGTGTGTTACTATGCCATCGCGCCGAAGGGCGCAGTTGTCCCTTGAGTGAGCAGTCCATCATAGTGGGTAAATGGCGGGAAGACGGTGCACACCGCTAGTGTGTGGGTGGGGCCAAACAGGTGGGGCTTATATTCGAGTTCACATGCCTCGTGTGTGTATAAAAGGTCAGAGACCAATCAGAGCAGCAGATGAGGAGAAAGAAGCCCCTGGTCACAGGAACTGCACGGGGATTGCGCTCGTGAAAGTGAAGGATGCAAAGACCTTCATCCAGCATCACAGCTAGTTTTCGACGGTAGATATGGGGAGAGAGTACACCTGCCCAGCCTCGACAAAGCTCACAATTGTTTTTGGGCGGGAAACATCCTTTACAACGCAACTTTTACCACGCAGTGCCTTTACGACGCAACTTTTACAACGTAAACCATTACAACGCAGTGCGCTGGGCGGCGCTCTAGGATAGGGAATACTTTTAATTTACTATCCAACACCTTCCCTAGTGTCCACGGGGACTGGAGTTGGAATATTAAATTAAACTATTCACTATCCAGCACCCCAAAGCGCTATGCGTTGTAAAGGTTTGCGTTGTAAAAACCGCATTGTAAAGGCATGCGATGCAAAAGCATGCCTTGTAATGTCATACATCCTTTTTGGGCTGATGAATGCGTTACTGAATGTGAGCTTCAACTCGGGCACCTGCTTTATTTATATCTGTAAGTGCTTCCTATTGAGGTTTAATTTTTGTGACAGTAGCATCATGCCAGAATGAACCCTGCCCTTCATATTTATCCAAGAATACGCCACCAGTTTGTGCGATACCTCTACTCAACTGGAGTACTTTCTACTGGCTAATCAGTAAGTGTTACCTCGTTGGGTAAATGTATAGTTTACTTTTCCTTTCACTACAGCTCCGTAAAGCGCCAGAAGATTTGTCTCCAGTGACCATGTGTGCCTGTAACTTTGCCAAAAATCCGCCCAAACTTACGTAGGACTGAGAAAGAGTCTGAAGATGTTACCCACATGCTCCTTCAGAAAATAAAATTTACAAACATGAGGCTCTGACCCAGCTTGTGGGTATTTTTGAGACATCATAGCGGAGCCCCACTTGCTCCATTTCTCGTTTGTTGCAGGGGATTAAAGGTCAGACCTTTACGATGGCATATCTTTGGCACCGTAGACCCAATGTCAGTGATCTCAGGATTGTTTTACTCTTTCCGGCAAAATCAAGCCACCTGGAGTATTTTTAACATGCCTCCTGGCCTCTGATCCAGGGATCAATAATTTTTCACTAACACAGGCCCATTTGCACTACCCAACTGATCCCTTAATGCTGATGCACGTTTATAACCAACTTACCAATTACTAAATAGAACCAGCATTTCTCCTAACAACATCTATTATTTGTGGAGATGAATTTATAAGTAGTTGAGAAGTTGATGACAATAATATGTACCCATCTATAACTACTAAATAATCAACAGACTCAGTGTGAATTTTGTAATATTTATCGTAAATAATGTGAATAAAAATGCTTGTCAAGTACTTGTCATACAATGCAAACCATAGATTATCAGAGTGAAAATATAGTAGCAATGTACAGAAATAAACTCATAACAAAATATCAATGCATTTGAAGGAGTGAATAGAAAAAGAGAGATAAGTTTCGGAGACAAAATACATTTGCAAATGATTATGCAAATCCAGAATCCTATCTATATAACCCAAGTAAGAAACAGGAAATCTACCCCTCTGGCCAGGAATGGCAGTAAGGCACCTCGGAAAGTTGAGTGGCAAAGACTAAGGGCCTGATTCCGATGCGGGTTGGAAAGCTTCCCGACCAAATTGATTTGAAAATGGTTTCCGACCCACTCGGATCGGGAGAGTCCGACCGACGGAGTACGATGCATCCGGTTGCTTCCAGATACGATTTGGTTGGACTCCCATTGACTTCAATGGGAGCATATGTTCCTAACCGCATCATAATTGGGCCCTGGGTCGGGAAGACACATTCCTGATCTGATTTGGAAGGAGCAAATGCCATTAGGAGACCTTCCTAACCGCATCAGAATCAGGCCCTAGGTGGGAATGCTTTCCTAACCACATCAGAATCAGGCCCTATGTCAGGAATCTGGAATCATGAATCAGGTAGGGCACTATCTGCAATCAGCAACCCGATGACAGCGACGATCTCCCTCTAGCTAAACACCAGCCAACCTGAACCACACCCCCCAGGGCACCTCAATTATACCCTAAAACCTAAATGTCAAACATTTGTTTCAATATTCGTACAAACTCCAACTCTCATTGGCTAAGGATGGGGGTGTTCTGTCACACCACTCTCTGTGTGATCACTTTTTGAAATGTCCCTTAGTCTTATACTTCCAGCATTATGACAGTTTCGCCTCAGGAAATAACTCTGGACACAATCATATTTCATATTACCTTCAGTTTGACATATGTTGCAAATCACTGTGCTTCCTTTGTCAGCCTCTGCCATTCTCATAAGGAAGTTTCACCCTTCCATTTGCTTATCAATCTTCTTTTCCGTAGCTTGGCAGTCATTCAGCACACCACGAAGTTCATTTCTTTTGGGCGCTTTGCATTTTCTCTTCTTATTTCAGAAAACCTTTTTTATAATTTTATTTTCAAGCAAATATTAACCCAAAACTGGCATGCAGGAACGTAGGCCCATCATTTCTTTTTCTACAGAAAATAAACATTATTATTTTCATGATATGTATTTTTCATTTCACACCATCCCTGCATTGCACTAACCCATGCACAGCCCGTATTATTCCTAGCAATGTATTATTAACAAGCACAAAAGCAGCATAGTCTTTTCTTAAAGCCAAAACCGATTGCGGCCTAGTTTTTCATGTATTAGTGCACACATTAGTATACACTTGCGCAAAAGCATTTCCCCTTATTTTAGCATTGTTAATAATATTTTTCACAACAGACTGTTAATGAATATTACTGAGGGTTCAATCTGTGCAAGTTTAATTTTCGCAAAACCCTGCTCCATCAAGTCCAAAGTGTCTAAGCCGAAGATTTCTATTTTGCAAGGAGCTGGATTTACTGGCTCCCTGTGGCAGTCTTCTTCTCTACTTTGTCCTTCACAAGCTGCATGGCCACTTGGCTGTCTTGACGGCACCCAGAGGCATTGTGGAGTCCAAGTATTCTCCCAATTGATCATCAAGGGGCATAAGGTGGCCAGCACCACTGACCCTGGAGTGACCTATCCAGTCCTAGGGGTTGGCTGTAGGCAAGGTCCCTAGCCACATGAGGGACATCAGGTGGTTTCTCCTTCCAGCTTTCCATGCTTTTAGTCAAGTTGCCATCTAGGTCCAAGGTCTTGCTCTCTGTCTCCTGCAGGGTTTTATAAGTGTAGGTGGAAAGTTCAAGATGTCAGACAGGCCAATCCTAGAATGCCACATCATCCCTCCACCCCGTCCAACCCTCCTGCCCAGCACTGTACGACAATCGAATAGGACAGAACCTTTCTTCACTTGCTCAGAGCTCCTGTGCCCATCCAAAAATGTGGTTATGATGATAGAAAAACCATCCCTTGTGTTCACTCCAAACCAGTTCTGGGGAGCTCCCACTCTCACTGTTTTTCTAGTCTATTTATCTACATAGACAAAGGAAGGGGACAAGCCTAGTGTCATATTCATCTGCTTGTGACAGGATAGACTCTCTTGGGTGCAGCCTCTAAGCCATGCTGTCAAGGAAAGACCAATTGCAAAAACAACAGTTGATGGACAGAATTCAGGACAATGTCATACATTCACCCCAATACAGAGATCTGGGCCTAAATCCATTTTTTCTTTGCTCACCATGCCATTCCAGTTTGAACCCAGCCATAGGCAAATCAGTCTTGATCCTGTGCCCCATGGGAACAGTCCAACACGAACTGTCAAGGAAAGGTCAGCACCTCCCCGCTCCCTTGCCCTTTGTCCTCTCTCACCATTTGTCTTCTTTCTGGTAGCAATTACTATCTGACCACAGGAAAACCATGCAGTTACCAGGAGACAGTTGAATTTTTACAAGCTTTATACAGAAATGATTAACTGTATAAAAGTATCTGATATTTAATCGGTAGACAAAATTTGATTTTGCTCTTAAATTGCATTTTGAATAACTAGTAAAATGAGTCTTTGGATTTTTACTCTAGCTCTTACCCTTCGAACTTAGCATTTATGAAATATAGCCATATATCCTAGTGTTTCCCTGCGGAAGAAGACAGCCTTGTTACAGTGAAAATAGCTTTTAGGAATATTTCAATGCAAGGCCATGTTCAACATTACGTTTTATATGTTCCACTATTAAATTCCATGTGCCCTTCCTTTTGTGGGCAGTACGGTCTACTTAGGGGTGACTTATACATATTAAAAAGGAAGGTTTAAGCCTGTTGTGAGAAGTTGGCCTGGCATATAATGTACACTTGTTATAGTGGGCACCTTGCACCAGTCCAAACAGCCCTTTATAGGTGATAGGTTAATGACAACCTTTATTGAAAGCTATCCTAGTGGTAGCTATGGACAGCAGCATTTAGGCTAAGTCTTGAAGGAATGTGAAGCAGTTTGTTTTACCAGTCTATAATCTCTTGAATGACCAAATGAAAGGAGACCCACACCGGATATACATGTATTAAATATATGTTTTTATTTTAAACACACCCTACCAGTCTCTTTATGAGGCTAGAGGTTAAAACACATAAGTTACACTTAATAACCCACAGTAAATTAGCACAACATACGTTGAGCTCTAGGGGCGTACCAAACCATATATTAAGAAAGTGGTATAAGAACCACAACTTGACTAGACACAAGGCCTAGAACCTGTAGAATCGCTGGGCCCACAAGGAAACACCCAGGGTAGTGACACAGGGGACCCACCGAGGACGTGTGCAGTGTGAGAACACAGCCGCGGCACGCCGTTAGCTTCTAATGTGAATTTCACGGTTGGAAATTTAAAGATTAGGGACACTTAGGAGAAGACTTTGAGCAAACCCCTTTAGACTTAAGGGGTTCTAGGGCCAACACCCATGGGAGCACTGGACTACTTGAGTTATCTCAACCAGGGAAGCCGAGTGCATGGGCGTCTTTTGGTGTCAGAAATCGTCGTCGTTTTCAATGGCAACGTTGAGAAGTTAATGCACTTGCAAAGGTGCACGGTGTCCAGGAGTTCTGGTTCCATGTCACTCACGAGGGCTGCGGGTCTCATCTTTGCTGGAGACTCGGGTCGGCCTCTGAGAAGTCTGGAAATCCACCTCTGGTGTTGCAAAGTTGTCAGGGTACGGCGGAAGCTTTGGAGATGCAGACCAGCAATATGCTACTTTGGTGCCTGCCAAGCAGGGGAGTCACTCCTTGACCCCAAGGGAGAGTCTTCCATCCTCTAGTCTTGAGTAGAGCGTCGAAGTTCTAGGATTCAGTTGCAGAGTTTCGCCCAGGTGTAATTTAAAGTCCTGTAGCCAGGAGTTCCTTACTTATACCTACCAAAGGGGTTGGACTTACTCTGTGGACCCACCTATGGGAGTGTTTCGAAAGAGGGGTGGCGACACCCATTTCCTTTATCCAGTTGCTGCAAAGTGCTGCTGCAGTCGAAATGGAAAGTGTCTGGTGTGACCCAAGCCTGGATCGAAGATGAGAACAACCTGAAAGCAGAGGGGACAGAGTCTGGGTCACCTGTGACCAGGGACACGATAGTCGAATGCCCACCGATGTCAGGTGATTTCAGGTGAAAGAGGTGAGTCTTGACTCTTCAGCCACGAGGACCAGGAGGCGTCGACGATGACCAGGATCTGGAATCGAGCTGTCCCACAAAGGATGTTGAGTGCTGCTGTATTGGTGACCAGATTGGACCCAACAAGCTTGGGCAACAGCAACCCATGCAGAAAGTAAAGAAATGCTTTGTGTGGACCAACAAGTTCCGAGGGACTCACCACATGGTGGGGAGTCAGGGCACATCTGGAGCAACCAGGGAAGCCCAAGGAAAATCAGAGTTGCCTTCACAGGGGCTCACCAGTTGACGGACCAGGGATCCTGAAGGAGCCTCAAGTGGAAATGCAAGAAGCAGGCTCAAGGAACACTCATGGAGTGTAGGCCCACAATCTTCAGTGTAAAAAGAGCTTGGGGCTTGGGCTACAAGTAACTTAAAGCACAACTTTAAGAGACGTTGAGAAGTTAATGCACTTGCAAAGGTGCACGGTGTCCAGGAGTTCTGGTTCCATGTCACTCACGAGGGCTGCGGGTCTCATCTTTGCTGGAGACTCGGGTCGGCCTCTGAGAAGTCTGGAAATCCACCTCTGGTGTTGCAAAGTTGTCAGGGTACGGCGGAAGCTTTGGAGATGCAGACCAGCAATATGCTACTTTGGTGCCTGCCAAGCAGGGGAGTCACTCCTTGACCCCAAGGGAGAGTCTTCCATCCTCTAGTCTTGAGTAGAGCGTCGAAGTTCTAGGATTCAGTTGCAGAGTTTCGCCCAGGTGTAATTTAAAGTCCTGTAGCCAGGAGTTCCTTACTTATACCTACCAAAGGGGTTGGACTTACTCTGTGGACCCACCTATGGGAGTGTTTCGAAAGAGGGGTGGCGACACCCATTTCCTTTATCCAGTTTTGCACCAGAGCAGTGGCTGGTAGACCCTGCAACCTGTTTGAACTGGGCTATGCACAGGGACACCAAATGTCCCCCTGTGCAGACTTCAAAGCACTCTCAGAGTTCAGCCCCAATCCACTAAGGCCTGTCTGGGAAAGCTATTGTTCAGGCCTCCTCTGCTGGAGTTTTGGTCAGCAGCAGGAGGCCAAACTCGTGTCTGCGGCTGCAGCATCCATTTTGTGATGGCAAGGCTCTTTTAAACTGGTATCGGGTATACCGGTGTGTACATGTCTCTCCCTCTAGAAGGGTGGAATTCGACCCCCGCCGCCAAGACTGGTGAGGAGTTAGGATTCCAAAGTGTTTGCCACCAAACACGACATGTTTCCATGAAGCCATTCCAAAGTTAGCATTTACCACAAGGTTATAATGCACTTAAGAGTATATGGTCTGGCTGCATCACAGAACAGCCTCAGTGAATAGGCTCAGAACGCTGCAGAGGGGCCCAGCTCATGCATGGGCACCCTCTCACACAAAACCGAGCACCCTGCCTTCAGGAAAGATAAGGCCTACAATAGGGGTGACTGATAGGTTTATATGTGCAGTGATTTAAGGTAGATATAGGTAACCTATATCCTACCAAGGGGTGCATGCACCACCTTACCTAGGCTGCAGTAGCAGTCCTGTGGTGTCATTTTGGAAGGATTCCCAGGGGAGGCATAATACATGCTGCAGCCCCTGGTAGGCCTCTTGGGTACCTATGCCCTTATTACCTAGTGTACCATATACTAGGGACTCACAAGGGTACCCCGGTAACCAAACTGGAGTGTACCTATCTTACATGGTATCAATTTAGAGAGGAAGCAGATAGGCTGGGGACCTGAATAGCAGCTTCCAAGCCAAACTAAGTCAAAAATACATCAAAACACCAGAAAAAAGTGGGGGCAACCATGTAGTCAGATTCCACCTTCCTACATAACCCCCCCAAATGAAAGGAGATAAGACTAACTTTGCCGAGTTGAGCCTTTATTGACTAAGTGGACATATACAGAAGTACCTGCACTAGCATGGTTACCCCCTATCTCATGGTCCACTAAGCAATCCCTCACCCTAAGAGTATGAGAGGGTCCCCACCATGGGGACTCACTACCTGTGGTGAGTTTTGGTAAATTAAAAGGCTTGTGAGGTCTCTGAGTAGGGAAGTGAGGCCCTAATAACGTTGGTTTCAGCTTCCTTGGATCACTGTTCACCAGTGATGCCTTTCTTTCCATGACTGAGTTGCACTTTGCTCTAAGGGCCAAACTTTGGCTGCCTACAGCTGGGGGTTGGGTTGCTTTGGTTGGAATACTGGAGGGACATGGTCGGTTTGGGCCCTTGTGGTCCCAGGTTTGCCTTTACCCAACGGAGTCCATCTGGGGGTGGTCTCTATTTAATGTCAAAAGGTATCCTTCAGGGTGTTGAGGAATTTTCACCTGGCTAGGGCTACTAGACTGGGTGCCCCTAATCTGCTGATAGGGGTTCCTATGGACAGGGAGCCCTGTGGGGTCCACTAACCTCACTGATCTCTGCAGCCAGGGCTGACTGAGTCAGGGTAGAGAGGGGCAGGTTACCTGCTCCAGACTGGGTACCACCTTGGAAGGGTCCTCTGCCACAGAGGTGTTGTCAGGATAGGCCTGACTACCTCTGGGGCAGTTCCTTCACTGGAGACTGTTCTTCATCCCTTGTGCTCTCTTGTGGAAGAGAGTGGGCCATTCTTTCAGGCTCCATCGCTCCAAAATTTCCCTGGGGTTGGGCTGTGGCCCTCACAGGCCCACTAACTCTAGTAGTACCAGGAGGAGTGGTAGTTGGAGGAACATTTTCCTTATTGCCAATCCTGGGGCAACTGGGATCAGTTTTCCAGTGGCCAGTGTTTTTACAAACATGGCAATATGGTTTCTGTTCAGGAGAGGAAGGAGTTTTGGACCCAACCCCAGAAGCGGATTTTTAGGACCCTGTAGGCGACTTGTCTTTAATTTATCCCCACCTTTCACTTGGGACTTTGTAGAATCTTTCTTCTGGTCACCACCTTGATTCTTAGGCATTACCCTGGTTCTGACCCATTTGTCTGCCTTCTTTCCCATTTCTTGAGGAGAGGTTAGATCAGAGTCAACCAGGTACTGGTGTAAAAGCAGGTTTTGACAGTCACTAAGGATCGGCTCCCTCATAATAATAACTGATTCCCGAGCGCTCAGAGACCTGTAGGTGATTGAGCGCGTTACAAATCCAAATTAACAATAACAACAATAACAATAATTAAGTGCAAAACTATTGATGGACAAAATGCAGAACAATGTCATACATTCACCCTAATACAGAGAGCTGGGCCTAAATCCATTGTTTTTAGCTCACCATGCCATTCCAGTTTGGACCCAGACATATGCAAATCAGTCTTGACCCTGCACCCAATCCGAAGAGTCCAGCCCAAACTGCCAGGCCAGGTCCTCCCTGGACTGGAAACAAGCATCCTAGGACCTGTTTTGGGGTTTCACCCCTCTTCAGCCAGGATAGCCTGATTCCAGTGGCATGGAGAGCACGGGACTCACGCCTGAGCATACCCGTCCCACTTGGGTGACAAATGCAAAAAGAACTATTGATGGACAGAATGCAGAACAAAGTCATACATTCACCCCAGTACAGAGATGAGGGCCTAAATCCATCATTTTTTTGCTCACCATGAA
The DNA here is from genome assembly GCF_964261635.1 of Lissotriton helveticus. Classification (NCBI taxonomy): domain Eukaryota; kingdom Metazoa; phylum Chordata; class Amphibia; order Caudata; family Salamandridae; genus Lissotriton; species Lissotriton helveticus. The sequence goes on along the minus strand of NC_136057.1, from coordinate 2,011,452,904 downwards.
ATTCCAGGTTGGACCCAGCCATATGCAAATCAGTCTTGGCCATGCACCCAATGGGAACAGTCCAGCCCGAACTGCCATGCCAGGTCCTCCCTGGACTGGAAAAAAGAATCCTAGGACCAGTTTCGGGGTTTCACCCCTCTTCAACCAGGAAAACCTGATTCCAGTGGCATGGAGAGCACGGGACTCAAGTCTGAGCATATCCGTCCCACTTGGGGTGACAAATGCAAAAAGGACTATTGATGGACAGAATGCAGAACAATGTCATACATTCACCCCAATACAGAGATCTGGGCCTAAATTCATAGTTTTTTTTTCTCACCATGCCATTCCAGTTTGGACTCAGCCATATGCAGATCAGTTTTGACCCTGCGCCCAATGGGAACAGTACTAATAAACAAAGGGGATAACCCAATTAACCCACAGGCATCTGGGCAAAACTATACAATCAGAACAAAAAAGCAATGCCTTGGGATCAATAGAAAAAGTGAACAGTAAGATGAAGAGAAAATTAATTTAAACTCTTCCTGTCAAAATAAATCTCATAAATAAATCTCATATATTTCCAATACCTGTAGTCCGAGAAGAACAAGTAATATACGTACACCTATTTTAAGGTCAGATTAATCTGTATTGCATTACATTCTGAACAAAACATTATATTGTCACAATCAATATACACACAAATACATAAATATAACATATATATACACTTATTTACATATAGTGTACATGAAAATTGGAACAAAATGAAGAATTAACAATAAAATATGCCGACAAGGGAGGAAGTATAGTGGTAATGGACACTGAAGACTATAACAAGAGAATGTACTCCCTTTTAGACAATGAAGAGCATGACAAACAATCCAATAGAAATGAATGGATGCAATTGATGGAGAGTATTAGAAGACTATTACGTCAAGCAAAATTTTGATTTGATTTTTTTTTTGATTTTTAGCATTTATAAAGCGCCTGGCTACACATAGAACAGTGAGTCCCCGCGCTAATTACTGATAAATTCTACCTAGGGCCTGAGAAACCAGGATTATAAAGTGGGGAAGAGGAGTGTTTTTAATTTCCTCCGGAATCCTAATTCAGATGGCTCCATTCTCATGTTCAGAGGTAGAGCATTCCAGTATTTAGGGGCTAAGTGCCTAAATGAGCGGCCGCCCATTCTGGCCCTAAGAATACGGGGAGTTTTAAACAACATCGCACCAGAGGATCTTAGATTGCGAATAGGGCGATGTATGGCCAGGAGGTTTTTGAGATAATCCGGGCCTTTGTTCTGGGCTATGCGATGAGTGTAGCAGAGGGCTTTAAATTTAATACGCTCCCTGACGGGAAGCCAGTGGAGTTTAGCCAAGGCAGACTTTCCTGAAGCTCTGCGCGGAAGGCCAAGCACTAAACGTGCGGCGGCATTCTGCACGCACTGGAGTTGGTGTAGTGCTTTTTGGCTTAGCCCCAACAGCATGGCATTGCCGTAATCAAGGTGTGGAGTTACTAGGGCGTGAACAATAGTTTTTCTGGCTACAGCCGGCAAGAGGTCTAAGACCTTACGAAGATTACGATTACGATTATATTATTTGTGATAACGAATTCAGTTTTCTGTATAATCATAATCCGACAATTCCGGCATTGTATGGTTTGCCGAAAATACATAAGAATATTAACAATTCCCCATGAGGCCCATTGTGTCTAGCATTGGATCCCTTACGGAACCATTAAGCAAATATGCTGACGTTTTTTTGCAACCATACGTTATTAAACAAAAAGCCTATATTAAGGATACCACGGCCATCATTAAAAAGATAGAGCACCTCAAATTTAATCCTGAATTTCAATTCTTAGTGACTTTAGACATAGAGGCGCTCTATACAAACATTCCTCAAGATGACACAATTGAGATGATAGAATCTTTGTTTAGTCCAGATGGCACAGACCTGAATTCCCATCAGACTTTTATCGTGGAGTGCGTCACTCTAGTTCTTAAGAATAATCTATTCCTCTTTAATAAAGATTTCTGCAAACAGGTAAAGGGGACCAGCATGGGAGCCACCTGTGCTCCCAGTCTGGCCTGCCTTTATGTCGCCCAGTTCGAAGATAAACGTGTCTTTAACACCATGGCACCTTTCTATGAAAACATCTCAGAATGGTCAAGATATATTGACGACGTGTTTTTTATTTGGACAGGTACGTCAGAGACCCTCACAGAATTTATTAAATGGTTGGATTTGGGCGATACTAATCTGAATTTCACATCACATAGAGACACTGAAAGATGTGAATTCCTAGATATAGTCATTAAACACACAGAGGGTACTCTGAATGTAGAACTATACACTAAACCCACAGACAGGAATACAATACTCCATTTTAATAGCAACCACCCACCCTGCCAAATGGATAATATTCCTTTTGGCCAATTTTTAAGATTGAAAAGAAACTGCACCACCCTGAAAGACTTTGATACACATGCAAATGCCTTAAGAAAGAAATCCCTAGAGAGAGGGTATCCTAAACGCATGATTCGTCATGCTTATAAAAGAGCAAAGTATTTTAATCGAGAAAACTTATTTGTAAACAAGGAGAACAAAACAAAGGGACAACTCCCAATAATTTTTCTTACTAACTAAAACACGATCAATAATAAAATAAAAAATATAATTAACAGGAATTGGCATCTGGTATCCAACAATAAACAAGAGAAACTTCCAAAACCGATGTTCTCGTTCAGAAGAAACCGAACGACTAGAAATAGTCTAGTTCACACATAAAAAGACGTGAAACCCGACACACAACCTAGCATCAACAACGCACCTCTACCTACAGGCACTTTTCCGTGCAAAGGGTGTGCCAACTGTGATAGTATTCTGAGAGGTGACTGTATTACATATAATAAAGTGTCCATCAAAATCAGGAGTTTTATAAACTGTCGCACAAAAAATGTAATCTATCTTATAAGATGTCCATGTGATCTTGCCTACGTAGGCGAGACTTCTAGAGAAATCCGCATCAGACTGAATGAACATAGGTCGGCCATCAGGAATAACCAAAAAGGTGCTCCTTTAACGGAACACTGGCAGGAAGCCGGACATACAATAATGAGTTTAAATGGTGTGGCTTAGAAGCTGTAGCAATAAACATGAAAGGTGGCGATATAGACACCAAAAGGAAAAAACGAGAACAATACTATATGTCCCGGTTATATACTGTAAGATGCGGAATGAACACTAAAGAAGATTGGGAACGTATTTTTTAAGAGTAATATCGGTCATTTATGATGATTAACATCTGCAACAATAGAGATCCATTTTTGCTTTAATACCGCATAAATGAGTGCTAATTGATATTTTTATATATGAGACTGATTAATACATTGACAAACAGATATGGTAATATTGTTACCTATGTCCCCCCTTTGTCTTCAAATAAATGCACAGAAACATAAGACCTAAGATAAGAGCGGTTTATCTCTTAATGATGATATCCTTTAATACGTTTTATGTGAGGTTGAAAAATGCGCCAGAGTTAGGATTTTAGATTCATGGCTCAAGAAGTATATTGGTTTCATGGTTACTCATTAATACTGCTCGCAGGACCAATAAAATTCTTGTTTTAACAATATATTAAAAAAATGTTCATTTCATCCGGGTACGACTGCACGCATTGCGTGTACCACATGACACCATGCAGTCAAACGACAGGAAGTCGGGTACTATTTAAAGTCCCGCTTTGCCGAATCTTCCGTTTTTCAGCTAATATCGGGATCTACGAGCAGACCCAGTTACGGAACCAGAAGGAGCAGGGAGGCCGAACATATCATTGATGGTGAGCACTACTGAATGTTTAGCGTTCGCCGTGAATGCCCTTTGTGTTTTTCGTGCAACTGCTCTATAATTAATTGCAGTTTGATTCGAGTGGTCTTACACACTAACACTATCAGATTGCACTTGATAGGGAGGCCGAACATATCATTGCTGGTGAGCACCACTGAACGTTTAGCGCTCGCCGTGAATGCCCCCTGTTTTTTTCGTGTAACTGCTCTATAACAAATTGCAGTTTTTTTTCGTGTAACTGCTCTTTAATCAATTGTAGTTTGACTCGAGTGGTCCTTTTCACCAACAATATCAGACTGCACTCGATAATATTCAATAATACGGTCATTAGAGACAAAATCAAGTCACTTTGTTTGATATAATAAATGCGAGATACCGCAGGCTGCTCAGTAGCAAAAATACCATGAGTTGTAAAGATATGCCGGCACGGATATGCGTGCTGCGCAAGATAATATAAACTCACAAGAAGTGACACGGAATTAGAAATTGTCAGTTTTGAACTAGAACTGTATAAGAATACCAGTATAACAGAGCCAATTATTATATATGGAGCGTACAAGGCCCTGTTAATCGCCTCGAATAAATAGAATATCACAGACAGATAACATGACAGATTTGGATATTTTGCAAATAGAAAACCGAGTCATAACGGATCCATTCAGACTCTTATTTCTTCCTTTGCAGAATTTGTCTTAATCAAAAAAAAAACACGGGAGGACAACTCCCAAAGACTTCATGCTGTTGAAATAAGCAGAATTCGGACTGCGGCCATTACTATTATATATTATATATACATATTTTTAATTCGGTAAGTTCCCCCTGTGACCTTTGGGTATAATTTATGAGGTACATAATAATATGGGCAAGGTAATAAGGTAGTTCCCGTAGAAATTATCTGGATACCTTGAATATATATCCGTGGCTCCACTGGACATCCGTTAAATTGCTCAACCAAAAAGAGCGGTAACACACTGATAATTATGACATAACTCTGAGACCTCTTGACATGTTGAGTGTTTTTCTAAAGATATCTCTATATTTTACTAGGTTAACCCGAAGTACTAATGAGGATCAGAACCCTTATAATTCTATTTGGGCCCTGATGCACTTAGGAACTGAAAAGGAGTTAATGAACTTCTCTTTTTTAATAAAGATATAATTTGAGGTACATATAGGGAATTTAGGCTTTGTAGATACAGTGTTTATCAATCGTTGGAAAGTCTTGTTAAGCAGAACATATTTAGTTTACATTTTTTTACTAAATTGAGCATTGTGTATAGAACATAAATGTTGTCTAGGGAGGATTAAGATGCTTTACTTACAAAGTGTTGAATATAACTGAAAAAATCTCTTATAACTGTTAAATAGTGCCACTGAACAACAATTTGTAACAACATTTACCCTGTATCACTATAATTGTTGGTAATTGTATGTTTTTATCAATTTAGAACTGTCCTGAAGAAGGTGTTTTAATCTAAAAAAAAAAACCGAAACGCTGCGTCGACAACTGTCTCAATTTCTCCTACTGTATTGGAAATGTGATTATATATTGTGGTTTTATTTATGTATGTTTTTAATTTTTGGATGAAATCCATTTTTAATATAAACTGTGTATAAACCTTATGGAATAAAATGCAAGAGATAGTCTAAATGACATTTATTGTCTTGTGGTTACTGTTGTAATATTTAATTACATTGTGTATGTTCATAATAGTGGCACTAGCATCTTTCTCCTAACGTTTGTTTAACACCTTGACCGCGGCGCCGTAGCCGCGCCCTGTGCTGGACATTCCAGAACAGGGCGCGGTCGTGACGGAACCGTTCCGTCATCAGCACAGCTCAGCCGTGACTGATGACGGAACGGTTCCGTCATCAGCATCGAAGGGGTTAAAATATAACTTGTTTGATTCTACTTGTTAGTCTAGTTAGGTCTGATTTAAGAGCCCTTTTTTTTAATTGGGACATTGTTTACTTTATCGTATGACTTTCCCCTCGTCCCAGATTGGATTAGAAAGGGGACCTCCTTTCTTTGTGTGGTGCCATATATACATGTACCACAAACACACAAAAAAGATAAATAAAGAACATTGTTGCTCTCTTCGCCTTTATTTATATACTAGGATGCACTTCACACATTGTAACACCAGTGCATTCCTTATTAGATCACCATCATTGAAAAAGCCTTAGGGTTTTTTTTTTTAATCAAACCCTTTTTCTATGTTACTCTTTCCCTATTTATTTTTCATTTTATTTTGATTTTACATGGTGTCTTACAGGGTCCTACAGCGTTCGCAAGGCCAGAACTTAGAGTGACCGGCATTAGAGAAGAGTTGTTTTTCGGCATTTGAAGAAGAAACTGACAGTCTTGTACTGACGTTTCACGCAAGAGTGAACCGCTTATTGGAGAGTTCTGTGTAGAAATTAGCCCTTACATAGCGAACAAGAGAAAAGGTTTTTCGTTTACATCGGACCTACCCGCCAGGGGGCGTCCCCGAAAAAGTTTTCCAAGATTGGTGGAATTGAAAAGTACGCACTCGACTGCCCTAGTCCTGATGAGGCCAACAAGTAGAGAGGCTGAAAGGCGTCGACAGATTTGTTAAGACACCATATAAAATCAAAATAAAATGAAAAATAAATAGTGCAAGACTAACATAGAAAAATGGTTTGATTTAAACAAAACCCTAAGGCTTTTTCAATGATGGTGATCTAATAAGGAATGCACTGGGGTTACAATGTATGAGGTGCATCCTAGTATATAAATAATGGCGAACAGAGCAACAAAGTTCTTTATTTATCTTTTTTGTGTGTTTGTGGTACATGTATATATGTAAATAAGTGTATATATATGTTATATTTATGTATTTGTGTGTATATTGATTTTGACAATATGATGTTTTGGTCATAATGTAATGCAATACAGATTAATCTGAACTTAAAATAGGTCTACGTATATTACTTGTTCTTCTCGGACTACAGATATTGGAAATATATGAGATTTATTTATGAGATTTATTTTGACAGGAAGAGTTTAAATTAATTGTCTCTTCATCTTACTGTTCAGTTTTTCTATTGATCCCGAGGCATTGCTTTTTTGTTCCAATGGGAACAGTCCAGCCCGAACTGCCAGGCCAGGTCCTCCTTGACTGGAAAGAAGCATCCTAGGACCGGTTTCGGGGTTTCACCCCTCTTCAGCCAGAATAGCCTGATTCCAGTGGCATGGAGAGCACAGGACTCACAATTAAGTTGCACAATCCCTTGAAATCACACACCTTACTGCCATGTATCCAACCTTCCAGAGCCTTGGTAGCACCATCTACAAAGTCAATCCTGTCCTGAGTCTGAGCCTTTTGGGTATATCTGAACTTTATCCTGTATTGTTCAGTGGTTAGGCCAAACCCTTCAATCAGAGCACTCTTTAGGACTGTATAATTATCGGCATCCTCTTCTCTAACAGTGAGGAGCTTGTCTCTGCCTTTGTCTGCAAAGGAGAGCCACAAGATAGCTTCCCATTGCTCCTGGGGGACGTTCTGAACTTTACAGGCCCTTTCCAGTGCTGTTATCCATGCCAAGCCATGCCTTCCCTGGACCGGAAACAAGCTTCCGAGGACCGGTTTCTGGCATTCCAGCCTTCTTCAGCCCAGCTTGCTTGAATCCAGTGGCAAAGTGAGTAAGGGACTCACGTCTGAGCATACCCTGCCACACTTATGGCGGCCAAAGCGGAACAAAAGGGGGTGGTGATGGACAGAGAATCTGAACCAATCAAACACTTACACCCAGTCAAAAGATCTGGGTTTGATCCATCACCGTTCTTTAGCCCACTCTGCCACCCCAGTTCCGACATGGCTATATGCAAATCAGTCTGACCCTGTGCCTCATGGGAACAGTCCAGCCCGAACTGCCAAGCCATGCCTTCCCTGGACCGGAAACAAGCTTCCGAGGACCGGTTTCTGACATTCCAGCCTTCTTCAGCCCGGCTTGCTTGAATCCAGTGGCAAAGTGAGCAAGGGACTCACGTCTGAGCATACCCTGCCACACTTATGGCGGCCAAAGCGGTATAAACGGGGGTGGTGATGGACGGAGCATTTGAACCAATCAAACACTCACACCCAGTCAAAAGATCTGGGTTTGATCCATCACCGTTCTTTAGCCCACTCTGCCACCCCAGTTCAGACATGGCTATATGCAAATCAGTCTGACCCTGTGCCTCATGGGAACAGTCCAGCCCGAACTGCCAAGCCATGCCTTCCCTGGACCGGAAACAAGCTTCTGAAGACCGGTTTCTGGCATTCCAGCCTTCTTCAGCCCGGCTTGCTTGAATCCAGTGGCAAAGTGAGCAAGGGACTCACGTCTGAGCATGCCCTGCCACACTTATGGCGGCCAAAGCGGTACAAAAGGGGGTGGTGATGGACGGAGCATCTGAACCAATCAAACACTCACACCCTGTCAAAAGATCTGGGTTTGATCCATCACCGTTCTTTAGCCCCTTCTGCCACCCCAGTTCAGACATGGCTATATGCAAATCAGTCTGACCCTGTGCCTCATGGGAACAGTCCAGCCCGAACTGCCAAGCCATGCCTTCCCTGGACCGGAAACAAGCTTCTGAGGACCGGTTTCTGGCATTCCAGCCTTCTTCAGCCCGGCTTGCTTGAATCCAGTGGCAAAGTGAGCAAGGGACTCACGTCTGAGCATACCCTGTCACACTTATGGTGGCCAAAGCGGTACAAAAGGGGGTGGTGATGGACGTAGCATCTGAACCAATCAAACACTCACACCCAGTCAAAAGATTTGGGTTTGATCCATCACCGTTCTTTAGCCCACTCTGCCACCCCAGTTCGGACATGGCTATATGCAAATCAGTCTGACCCTGTGCCTCATGGGAACAGTCCAGCCCGAACTGCCAAGCCACATTGCACCAGTCCAAACAGCCCCTTAGAGGTGATAGGTTAAAGACAACCTTTATTGAAAGCTATCCTAGTGGTAGCTATGGAGAGCAGCCTTCAGGCTAAATCTTGAAAGAATGTAAAGCAGTTTGTTTGACCAGTCTATAATCTCTTGAGTGACCAAATGAAAGAGGAACCACATATGTATTTATTCTAAACACACCCTACTAGTCTCTTTATGAGGCTAGAGGTCAAAACACATAAGTTACACTTAATAACACAAAGTAAATTAGCACAATATACATTGAGCCCTAGGGGTGTACCAAACCATATATTAAGAAAGTGGTATTAGAACCAAGAGTTGACTAGACAAAAGGTCTAGACCCTGTAGAATCACTGAGCACACAAGGAACCACCCAGGGTACTGGCACAAGGAACCCACGGAGGATGCGTGCAGTGTGAGAACACAGTCGCGGGAAGCTGTTAGCTTCTATGGAGAAAGTCGCGGTTGGAAATTTAAAGATTAGGGACACTTAGGAGAGGACTTTGAGCAAACCCCTTTAGACTTAAGGGGTTCTGTGGCCAACACCCATGGGAGCACCGGAGAACTCAAGTTACCTCACCCAGGGAAGCCGGGTGCATAGGTGTCTTTTGGTGTGGGGAATCGTCGTCAATTTCAATGGCGAGCTGTTGCAAGTGTCTGGTGTGATCCAAGCCTGGATCGAAGATGGGAAGAACCTGAAAGCAGAGAGGACAGAGTCTGGGTCACTTGCCAGTGACCAGGGCCACAATAGTCGAATACCCACCAATGTCGGGTGATTTCATGTGAAAGAGGTGAAGCTTGACTCTTCAGCCATGAGGACCAGGAGGCATCGACGACAACCAGAATCTGGAATTGAGCTGTCCCACAGAATGTGTCGAGTGCTGTGGTGTAGGTGACTGGATTGGACCCAACGAGCCTTGGCAACAACAACCCATGTAGAAAGTGAAGAAATCCTTCGGTGTGCACCAGCAAGGTCCGAGGGACTCACCACGCAGTGGAGAGTCAGGGCACATCTGGAGCAACCAGGGAAGCCTAGGAAAATCAAAGTTGCCTTCACAGTTGACGGACCATGGATCGCGAAGGAGCCTCAAGCGGAAATGCAAGAAGTGGGCTCACGGAACACTCGTAGAGTGTAGGCCCACAATTTTCGATGCAAAAAGAGCTCCGGCTTGAGCTGCAAGTAACCCAAAGCACAACTTCAAGAGACGTCGAGAAGTCAATGCACTTCCAAAGGTGTACGGTGTCCAGGAGTTCCGGATCCACGTCATTCACGAGGGCTGCGGGTCTCAGCTTTGCTGGCGATTTGGGTTAGCCTCTGAGAAGTTTGGAAGTCCACCTCTGTGGTTGCAAAGTTGTCGGCATCTGGCAGGATCTTCGGAGATGCAGACCAGCAAGATGCTTCTTTGGTGCCTGCCAAGCAGGGGAGTCACTTCTTGACCCCAAGGGCGATTCTTCCGTCCTCTAGTCTTGAGTCGAGTGTCGAAGTTCTAGGACTCAGTTACAGAGCTTTGTCCAGGTGTAATCTAAAGTCATGTTGCCAGGGGTTCCTTACTTATACCTAATAAAGGGGTTGGACTAACTCTGTGGACCCACCTATGGGAGGGTTTGGAAAGAGGGGTGGCTACACCCATTTCCTTTGTCCAGTTTCGCGCCAAAGCAGGGGCTGGTAGCCCCTGCAACCGGTTTGAACTGGGCTATGCACAGGGACACCAAATGTGCCCCCAGTGCAGACTTCAAACCACTGTCAGAGTGCACCCACCCAGCCCCAATCCATTAAGGCCTGTCTGGGAGGTGGTTACACCTCCCTGTGACAGGAAACCTATTATCCAGGCCTCCCCTGCTGGAGTTTCGGTCTGCAGCAGGAGGCCAAGCACATGTCTGTGGCTGCAGCATCCATTTTGTGAGCCAGGGCTCAACATGTTTCCATGGAGCCATTCCAATGTTAGCATTTACTGCGAGGTTATAATGCACTTAAGAGTATATGGTCTGGCTGCATCACAGAACAGCCTCAGAGAATAGGCTCTGAACGCTGCAGAGGGGCCCAGCTCATGCATGGGCACCCTCTCACACAAAACCAAGCACCCTGCCTTCAGGATTGATAAGGCCTGCCATGGGGTGACTGATAGGTTTATATGTGCAGTGAATCATGGTAGACATAGGTAACCTATATCCTAGTAAGGGGTGCATGCACCACCTTACCCAGGCTGCAGTAGCAATCCTGTGGTGTCATTTTGGAAGGCTTCCCATGGGTGGCATAGTACATGCTGCAGCCCCTGGTAGGCCTCTTGGGTACCTATGCCCTTAGTACCTAGTGTACCATTAATTAGTGACTCACAAGGGTACCCCAGTAACCAAACTGGAGTGTACCTACAGTCCATGGAATCAATTTAGAGAGGAAGTAGATAGGCTGGGGACCTGAATAGCAGGTTCTCAGCCAAAGTAAGTAAAAATCATCATAACACCAGAAAAAAAGTCGGGCAGCCATGTAGTCAGATTCCACCTTCCTACACCTGTCTCGCCGCACCTTGACTCCTTCTCCCCTATCACCGGGGAGGGATACCTCACAATTCTTGAATCAATAAAAAGTGGCTCCCCTATCGATCCCGCACCACTCAACATCCTGAAATTAGTGACTTCAACCATCACCCCACTGGCTACTAACTTAATCAACTCCTCTCTCTCCCAAGGTACCGTTCCGCAAAGCTGGAAAAAAGCCATAGTAAGAGCTCTACTAAAAAAGCCCCAGCTAGACCCCCTAGAGATGTCCAATTACCGACCCATCTCTCTACTACCAGGGATCAGTAAGGTCGCGGAAAAATTTGCCAATCAACAACTGTCCGCCTTCCTGGAAGGAGATGAACTTCTTCGCTGCTCCCAGACAGGCTTCCGCCCTGGCCAAGGCACAGACACAGCTCTGATAGCGGTGGTTGAGGAGGCAAGGCAGATTTTTGACTCAGGAGGCTCAGCAGCTGTGATCCTCCTGGACCTAAGCGCAGCCTTCGATACGGTTGATTACCGTATCCTTATCCAACGACTCAGCAGCTTGGGAGTCTCTGGCTCAGCCCTTGCATTGCTAAAATCCTTTATAGAGAACAGAACCTTCCAGGTCTCCAAAGGCAGTGTGCGTTCCAAGGCAATCCATCTCCAGTTTGGCGTGCTACAGGGCTCGTCTCTGAGCCCGACACTTTTTAACGCATACATGTCCCCACTGGAGGACATCGTCGCCCCATTCGGGATCAAACTGGTCACACACGCAGACGACACACAATTGTTCATCTCACTCAATCAGTCAGACCACTCCTCTGGGAACCTACTATCCTGTCTCTCAGAAATCTTTAGCTGGATGAATAAATCCCTCCTTAAATTCAACGGAGATAAAACGGAGCTAATGTTGTTGGGCCACAAAACCACATCCATCCTTAACTCCATGTGGCCTACATGCATGGGATCAACTCCCCTCCCAAAAAGTGAAATTAAAAGCCTTGGCATCTAGCTCGACCAAGACCTCTCCTTTCAAACCCAAGCCAAGAAAACCGCTGGTGTATGCTTTGGTCTACTCCGCACCGCACGGAAAATCCTCCCTCTCTTACCTCCCCACTCCAGAAAACTCCTCATTCAGGGCCTCATCCTCTCTAGGCTGGATTGTAGCAACGCCCTATACCTAGGTGCCCCAGAGACTACCATAAACAAACTCCAACTCATCCAGAACTCGGCAGCCAGACTGCTGACGGGAACAACAAAAAGACTCTCAGCTAAACCCGCCCTTAGATCCCTTCCCTGGCTCCCAATACGGGAAAGAATCAAATTTAAGTCCCTGTGTATAACGCACAGATCACTCCAGGGCAAGGCCCCCCCCATCCTGAGAGACCTGATCACCCCCTACAAAGCGAACAGAGCATTAAGATCTGACCACCTCTATCTTGCAAACACTTCCAGAATAAAGAAAGCACGAACAGGCGGACGTCTCTTCTCTCTCAACGCCGCAAAGCTATGGAATTCCCTCCCCCTCAATATTCGGAAAGAAGACAACCTCCTGAAATTCCGCAAACTCCTAAAAACCTTCCTTTTTCTCTAGGCCTCCGTTCTTCTGCTAAAGTCTATACTCAAAGCGCTGGGACGCCCACGGGTAGCCACGCACTCTACAAATCCAATTCCATTCCATTCCATTCCTACACCTGTCAAAAGTGTTTTCCCTTTTTTTTTGTTTTATATAGCGCACGTTAGACCTGAAGGTATCAGAGTGCGTTTCATGAGCACCAGTTCCATTACAGACGGACACATTCATTTTTGTTAGGCGCAGGGTTATTAAGTGATTTGACCAGAATCACAGGATGTTGAGCCTTATTTTTGACAGATCGAATTTGCAGTTTAAAATTGCTACAGGCATATTACGTGTGTGCAGCCACAAGGTTGAACAAAATGGCAGTCTCTCACGTGCAGACGGCACACATGTGCGCTTGCGTATGCATAGGTGTTTTTGTGTATCCAGACCAGTGCCCCTACCTGCGACACAGGGTTATTGTCTTTAAAGGTGGACACTGGCATTAATTATACTCAATCCTATTAGCGTGAAATTACTGTGAGTGAGACTCAGGTAGCATGTGTCATCCACAGCCACAGTAGAGGTCTAAAACCGGGTGATCACATGCAAAATATCGAGGTGGATTAAATGAGTGTAACCCATTTATAAAACAAAGGGCTGCATCTATGAGAAGTGGCACATCACTGCGTGAAAACAGCGATACTCCACTTCTCAGTGCGCCCTCCTTGCGACGCCAATGATGCTTCATATTTACAGTATGACGCATCATGTCGTAAGGAATGACAAATACGTCCGTATTACTGATGTATCTGTTGGCGCAAAAGATGCGCATTGCTGGAGTTGTGGCGGAACCGTGAGGCAACTCCGGCCTGTGTCACCCTTACGCCTACCATGAGGGAGGCTTAAGGTTTTGACCCATTGGCGTCCTAGTTGTAGTGCAGCAAAATCTCATAGATTTCACTGCACCACTCCTACAACACTTTCTTGTGGGGGAATGCCCACCCAGCATACATTATACCTGACGCAGGTATAATGTAGAGCAGGGGATTACGAAGTGACGCATCTGCCTAGATGCATCACTTCATAAATATGGAGCAACATGGCGCATTATTTTTGCCGCCGCTGCGTGACTAAAAGTGACACAACAGAAGCGCAAAAGTGACGCAGGCCTTCATAAATAAGGCCCAAAGTTTTTGATATTTTCGGAAAGATCATGAGGGCAGGAAGCAAAGTTCAATAGCCAGGTTATTCCATCCCCTTGTCAGATCCAGAGAGAAAGCCCTGTTCCCCCCCAAAAAAACTGTCCTAACTTTGGAATGCAAAGCAAGAACTGTCCAGCAGAGCGGATAGATTATTGAGGTGCGTGGATATGACATTTAGGCGTCAGAAAGGAGGGAGAATAGCTAGGGATACCACGATGCACAAAGATTAGTTATTAAACGATCTTAAAACTCCTTTAAATCCTTTAGGGCATGATGGAGGTCTGTTTACATTGTACACAGACGGCAGGTTTCAACAGTTCTATCTAACTAATGAAAAGTCGCTTTGATTTATGGTGTTCTCACCAATAGAATTAGAAACAAGAGGAAAACGCCTTTTACACTTGAAAGTGGGATGTGACATCCCCTTCCCTTCCCATTATCTTGGCTCATCGTGATTTTTCATAACTCTTATATCTACAATGTAGAGAATAATACAGCATTTTAGTGCTGCAGAGGTGAAACATAGGCATTGGAATTATCACTATTGACTGTGCTGCCTTGTCTGAATTTCGTATTTTTCTTTCATGTTTTTCAAAACGCATAGTTTGAAAATATTAATAGATCCACGACTGAAGCATCTTCCTTGGCTAACACCAGATGCTCTTTGCCAATTCACAGCATAGTGACGGTTTCTAGGAATAGTGCCAGGCTTTATAATCTTACCATCGAAGATTAATTGGAGAAACTCGAAATTAAAGCATTAAAAGCCGAAGGGATTTCCTCCCTCGATGGAAGGGAGACACATTTCTGTTTTAGTCCTGTGTTCATGAACACTTCTTATGTTTTGTAAATCCGGTGTTCCGTGGATTCTTCTGAAATAACTAGCACGTTTCTAGGCTTTCTTGGCTATCTTACATTATATTAAAATGCATTTTGATTCTTTTCCAACTCTGTTTTTCAAGTTGGTACATACTGTGTTCTCCGATCCTCAGAAACATCAAGATCTTATCCACTGCATTAGTCCTACAAACTAGACATACGTCAGCACTCCTCACAGTGTTCATTCACCGCACGCACCCATATACAAAATAAAACACACATTGCCTTATTTCATAATGCATAAATAGGCAAAATATAGAGAATAATGGGGATTTTCCAAACGTTAGCAAAAGCAGGGGTGGCTCCTCCACTAAGGTGTAGGAGCGTGACCCCAATACTCAAAATGAAAAATAAAATGATAATAAAGTATAATTATTATCATTTGATATTTCCCATAGCAGCCAGTGGCAGGGTGGAGCTGGCCAGAACAGGGGGAGGAATGGTTTGCACTCCCTAAGTGCACATGACGTTTTGGCCAGCCCTCCAAGGCCAGCCAAACAGTAATGCACACTTTGCCTGTTCCCCACCAGGCTGCAATACACAGCCTCACGAGGAACATGCACAGGCTCCCTGTCCCATTCTGAGCACCGAACCACGGCGCTCAGACCAATCACATTGCTGCATTGCATCTTTGTTATTGGCTCCGGGGAGCCAGTAGGCAAGGGTGCTTCCTGCTGCCTGCTGGGACTGGAGACAGGAAGAAGGGAGATGGAAAAGGACGGAGGAGAGGAAAGTCCTTTTTTTCTTTATCCCACCACTCTACCTGCCCCACCACTCCCATCCAGTATCAGCAGCTACTAGCAAAAGGTAAAATTAAGATTTAAGCCAGTTCCTCTTTTAGTGTCATACCCCAACAGCAATACTGCTAGAAAACCAAAAACATTATGATATCACTGTCCATTTTTATATAAATCCCAAGTGGCTGCTTCGTTATTGATAGCATCTGCAAAGGAAAAACATCTAACAACCCCAAGGAAGGAAACCACGTCCAGATTGAAGAAGCAATAAAAGCAGGAGCAATAAGGACTGGTGGAACTTGCCAGAAGGTAAGAGGAACCTCTAAGCGAAGGAATAGTAGACGTGCAGAGGATAACATATTGGGATAAAGAACATGAAGTCAAACAAGACATGAGATAAAACAATTAGTGATTGCAGAAATGTTGGTTGTTATTTAGTTTCCAGCCTGGGAAGCTGGGAGCAATATCATGCTTGCCTCAATGGAGAATATGCAAAGTTAAAGTTGTTCCTGGATTCTTCCAAACATGTGATTCCCTGACTTCAGGTGTAAGATCCTAAAGCTGGGTGTGTGGGGCCAATCAGCAGCCCAGAGAATATCCTTCAATCTCGAACCAGTGAAGAAGGCTTCATACATCATAGGATCCTGAGTGAAGCGTGCCCTAAAGGAAGCAATATCAATACCAGCAGATGTTATCACCTCCCATCCACAGTGAGATAGGCTTGGACAAGAGACTGTCTTTCATGGGATCTTGAAGGAGAGAAGCAGCTGGTTAGAGGAATGAATCTTAACAATGTTGGTCCTACAAAGGTAGTCCTGCAGAAAAGTGACAGCTCTCAAGGAAGGAGAAGAAGGAAAATAGAGAGACAAAATCAAATTGGGAGGGTATCTTGGTCCATTGCAAGATGTGATAAATCGCTTCCTCCAGGGAAAAAATGCAGGATTGAAAGCAGAGGATCAGAGACAACTCCCTGGTAAAAGAGTACGTGGGAAGTGGAGGTGAATACCTTTCAAGGGACAGTCATTGCAAAGAATTGCTATCAAGTGAAATAGAATTCTAACAAAACAGATGTGAGAGACTACTGAGCCATAGATGTTGATCTTCCAGTAAGATAAACATTGAGCAAAAAGGTTTAAAAGGAAGTTCATGACAGACGGAAAGGTGAATAGGGAAGTTAAACCCCGCCCCATGCACAGGCAAAGCCAAGCAGACCAGTCAGAATCACAGGCATATCTAGATGCTGGAGCCCAGGACTTGTCAACCAAATCTGCAGCAAGTTTCAACATCCCTGGCTATCACAAGTATCCCCAGTGATTCTACAAGCATAGAGTCACATTTTGCCAAGAAGTACAAGGTCCTGAGTATGACCCTCAAGATTCAGGTGTAGAGGAGGTTACAGAGGAAGGTGGCAAGGCAAACCAGTTTGTCAATTCCAGGATAGGGGAACAATCTCTGAAGGCCAGCCCCAGTCACCTAGAATGTACCTGCAAGCAAAATGCTGCACAAAGAGCAAAAACATTGCAAATAGGGAAAAGGGGACAATATGAAGGGTGGAGGCATGTTCCATTCTGGGGAAAGCCATCTGAACCATGCCTTCCAAATCCAGACTAATCCTGGGTGTAAAACTCGGCTCCGCTCACGAAGTTTGCGGAGTTCGGCATCTCTGGGTTCCGCGGAGAACGTGGATTTACCAATAAACTCCGCAACGGAGTTTTATTTTTATTTTAGAGCACTCTAAGTGTCCTTTCACATGCGCTAGAACAATCGCCCTTGAGATTATTCAGAGCTGTTCACGGGCACCAGGAGATTTGCTAGCCAGCCGCATGCTGAAGGACTGGACTTTTAACAGTACCAGCGGTGCCAGGGAACAACACCTATAACCTTCATGGGATACCTGTTTCGGCGCACAATTTACAGAGACACGGGACACTTCCTTCGGCGTCAAAGATTCAAGGTTTATTTACTGCAGGGAACACAGAAGTCACAACAAGTACAACACGTGCAACTTGGGGAGACTGCTTCAAATTGGTTCTGTGGAGCGCTCCTTTTATACAGAATTTACTCATAGGACAACATGGTACACAAAAGTTTACAACCTGGTTCCCATAATTATCCCTCAGAGGGGTCGCTTTGGTCACTTTGATACACATAAGGTCCGGAACATAAGTGCGGAAACATTTGGCGGTTCCCAACTGTAAAAACCCATCTTCCCAACATTAGTGAATTCCAATCGGCAGTAAAACAGATCGAAATAGGGACAAAGACAGGTGCAGAGGAAGATGGAGACAGTGGGGAGATCGAAAAGGGTGTAAAAGGGGAGGTATCAGGAAACACGAGATACAGGCATCAAAGGGACGTGCCTAATGAGATGCACGGCTGAGACAATAAACCGGCACGGCAAGATGAGCCTCAAGCGGGGCCATCTGCCTTACAGTATCATCCCCCTCATCGTAAAAGATATTTACAAAGAACATGCGTCTTCCACAAATATCTTGAGAGTCCCAGGGTAATGAAGCGGACAGTGTCCGTTCGCTGGCTACTTGAGGGCAAGAGACAAAATGGATGCCGTATCTAAGATGGAACCCGTGGGTACAGATGAAAAACCCACATATTAAACGAACGGTTTAAGTTAGCACAGCGAAACTGCGCATACTTACTAAACTCGTCATTTGCGGTTCTTAGATACCAGACTCGACCATATTCGTGCGAGTCGAAAACATCACTTACAATTGTCACGGAACCTCAGACGCTCCTTTTGCCCTCATGTAGGCAAGCACTAGTCGGAATCATATTCGATATTCATCAGACCCTCGAGATGTTGCTGTAGCATAGCTCTGTCCAATCGAGACCCCTTGGTAACAGGTGGCTGTCTCATACACGTTGTAGCACAGAGGCCACATAAGGCAGGACCACACTGCACGCAAAGGCAACACGTGAACAGGAACGCTACAACAACTCCAATGATCATCAGAATCTTCCAACCCCAAGTCGACATCAGGCCCCAAATCCATCCAAGTAGCGTCCAATCCCCTACATCCACGTGTATGGATTCGGAGATCTTATGCAACTTCGAGATGGCTTGATAGACAGTCGGAGCGTTATCAGGAATGAAAATACAGCAGCTCGAATGGATCACCTTACATACCCCACCTCGATCTGCTAAGATCACGTCTAAAACCATACGGTTTTGTAACGTCATAAGTCTATCCGCCTGAAGTTCTGTGGTGATATTACCAAGGGCACTGGCAGTAATATTAGCTGTCGATTCTACCACTCGAGTCAACTGTCTCAGGTTCCTACTATTAACCATAGGTCCCCAAAATGGGAGGAAACCCTTGAAAAAGTCTCCTGCCTCTTGACCGGCAGTATCCTCTTCGCTAATTACGCCTCTCACAACTCTAGTTTTGTGATAATCTGCATCTACAGTAAACGTCGGAGGCAACAAGTTTGCGATAAAACATGAGCCCATGAAGTCAGAGGGCAACCATGCATACGCACGATCATGACAAATAAAGTATGTACCCTTGGCAGCCAAAAACACAGGGGACGAGACCATTGGCAAAATATAATTTTCAGTGCAAGCACTCTCTCCAAGTCGGGTTTTCGATCTACGGCCGCGACCTATTAAACAAAAATTGCCAATGTGGGGTACGACCCATATCGGAGGCGAGCTTTTAAGCTGTTTTTCACCAGTGAACACACTATATTCGCCTCTACTTAGGACCCTATAGGCTTGTACCTCTTCTTCAGGGATAAGCGAGGGATCATAGATATCGCTATCTAAATCCTCTATTGCTATAGACAAAGATTTTTGATACGAGGTAGGACCAGAGTAGGGGGAACGTGGTTCTCGAATGGGGTGGAAACCCAGTGCGCTTCGAAACATTGTTTGAAATGCTCGAGCAGACCCTTGGGAGCTATACGGTAACACCAGATATGGAATTCCCTTATCCGTAGTATGCGGCATCAACCCACACACCCAACAATTAGTAGTGTTAACCACTAACTGATGCTGATGAAGGAGCTGAATAAAGGAATTGTTGCTGAATTCTGCACGTCTAGCCTGCTCGTGTTCAGGTAAAATGTGAAAAGAATGAGGAGAAACAGTGGAGGTGAGTTTAAGGTCAGGGGTAGAAGTAGGTATGGTAGAAGGCAAGAAGTAAGACATCGTGTAATATACTCCACCCGCCAATAACGCAGAAACAGTCCCAAACAGTACGAACATTTGGAACACAAAACATTTGGTACGACTGAGTTGCTGCAGCTTGAATCTTTGTGCTTGAGCTCTTTCCAAGTCCATCAGCTTCGAAAATGCCATTCCCTATGACCGTCCGCAACGTTTCTTGACGCACTTCGTTCTGTGTAGCAATAGTCAATTCCTAGGAGTTCCCAGGAACCGACGGTCTTTAACCTAGCGTCAAGACCTACTAACCAGAAGGAAGTACGCGCGCGGCCCTACGGCCTTTATTTCACAAATATATATATATGCGAAATCAATGTCTCTCAGCTGTGGAAATAAAAAAGTGTAAGGAACGAAGCTCAATGAATATGTACAAAATAATTACAATAGTATGAGTGTTCAAACTGATCATGGAAAACGGGATAATGCACTTGTCAAGGGGCAGAACGGGGTTTTTTTATTAGTCTTTAGTGCTGGATCGCAAAAAATATCGGGTTTTCCCAGGACGTGTCTGTTCGTTAAACAAAAGATTCGTCGAAGGGACAACGCCCTGTTGATCAGCTGAATGTTCTGGTCTTGAGTCTTCTGATGACAAGTGTTTAACAATGCCTTTTTGCTGCACTGAGGATTCTCCGACAGGTTGTGCGTCGCTGAAAGGTACAAACGTCGGCAATCCTTCGGTTTCAGTTGATGCAATGCCTTTCCTCACCCACGAGTCTGCTGGCAACGGGATGGGGACTTTCTTGGTATGGGTGGCATGCACCCAATTTTTCCGCCCCTCAAGACGAACTGCAGTTCTCGTGGCAAGGAGGACCTGATAGGGTCCAGTGAACCTGGGATCCAAATTGTTCTTGCGCGAAAAGTTTCGCGTTACCACCCAATCTCCGGGCTGGAGCTGGTGGCCTGGACCCTCCGTCTGCGTCGGCAATGCTTCGTGAACCTGTTGGTGAATTAACCTCAGTTTAGCAGTCAAGTCATGAAGATAATCGATCAACATTGGATACTCAAGATCACAAAAGGCACCCGGTCTAGGGACCCCCCAAACATTGGCAGGACGACCGAACACTATTTCATAGGGGCTGAGCCCTACTCGGGAGTGTACAGTTGCCCTTGTTGACAGCAATGCTAAGGGTAAAGCGTCAGGCCATGAAAGACCTGTCGTAGCCTGAATCTTTGCTAGTTTTAGTTTAAGGGTGCCATTGTACCCTTCAACCAAACCAGCTGACTGAGGATGATTGGCACTATGGAATTTCTGATTAATTCCAAGGCCCTTGCACACACTCTTCATCACACTCCCCACAAACTCACTTCCGTTGTCTGACCACACAATTCTAGGCATTCCATACCGAGGAAAGTATTCCTTCAGTAGGATTTTCGCAGTGGATAAAGCAGTATTGTCTTTGAGAGGATAGGCCTCAATCCATCGGGAGAATGCGCAAACAACAACTAAAACGTATTTCAAGTTATTGCATCGCTCCATATGGATGAAGTCCAATTGGATCACCTCAAAGGGACATGAAGGGGGAGCAAAACTACCAGGAGGAGTTGGGGTTCCCTTACCAGGA
The DNA here is from genome assembly GCF_964261635.1 of Lissotriton helveticus. Taxonomy (NCBI): domain Eukaryota; kingdom Metazoa; phylum Chordata; class Amphibia; order Caudata; family Salamandridae; genus Lissotriton; species Lissotriton helveticus. The sequence continues at coordinate 2,011,431,543 of NC_136057.1, read as the reverse complement.
TTGTACAACATACATACCATACAATTCTTAACCAAGCGTTCAGCACATTTCGTAATACCATCATTCTTCCACACAGGAAACAGCAATTTACAGATACCTTTCGCGCTAATATGTGCCATGTGCCATAGTCACAACAGCCAGCACATACGCATCAGGCAACATCCATCTTTTCTGTTCCGACAAGTCAATCCAACAACCATTCGCATCCAACTTTCCCGTACTTTCTTTCCACTTCGCCTTTTCAGTCTCGGTGGCCTCATTCTGAATTGCTTTCACACTCTCGATAGTGTTTTCACACATACTTGATTCTGCAGGCCACCTAACCGAACTCGTCACATACATTCGAGTGCTAAGGTTCCAGGCAGTCTCCTTAGCAGTCTCATCCGCAAACGCATTACCACGACCAACATCATCCGTCACCTTACGATGCGCACTACATTTAACAATCGCCACTTGCTTAGGCAACGTAAGTGCATCCAAAAGATCATTCACGAGCTGGCCATGCTGAATCTTCGTACCATGTGACGTAAGGAATCCTCTCTCTCTCCACAGTCGTCCAAAACTATGTGCCACACCAAACGCATACTGACTATCTGTAAACACATTCACCCGTTTATCTTTAGACAACACACACGCTCTCGTCAAAGCAATTAACTCAGCAGCCTGAGCCGAATTCTGACTTAACCTTTCATTTTCCACAATCGTTCTCAATGTAACTACAGCATACGCAGTTGTTACATCACCATTCGGTAACTTGAAACAGGAACCATCCACATATAAAGTACCATCGGGATCTGTCAATGGAGTATCTTTTAGGTCAATACGACCCTTAGTTTCCTCTTCAGTTTTGAGATAGCAGTCATGCACTGCTTCATCACTTGATTCTGTGTCGATCGGCAGCAATGTTGCTGGATTCAACACATTACATCGTTTTATCCGTATATGACTGGCCAGCAACGTCAATTCATAACCAGACAATCTTGCACTCGTTAGATGTTGAGTTTTCGTTCGATTCAATAGAGTGTCGACTGCATGCGGAACCATTACCGTGAGCATATTATCCATGACTAGACCTGCGGACTGTCGAATGGACGCCGCAGCTGCCGCTGTTGCCCTTAAGCAACTTGGCAAGGCTCTTGCTACTGGGTCTAAAGTCGAAGAAAAGTAGGCACATGGGCGTTGCTTACCACCAAAAGGTTGTGTCAAAACACTCAACGCGCAACCATCCCTCTCGTGAACCTATAGTGTAAACGGCTTACTGTAGTCAGGAGTGCCCAACACAGGAGCCGAACACAACGCATCACGCAATTCAGAAAAACTTTTCTGACATTCTTCAGACCAAGGTACTGGGGATGAAACGTCTTTGCATGTAAGGGCTATCAATGGTTTCGCCAACAATGAAAAATTTGGAATCCATTGTCTGCAGTAGGACGTAATACCTAAAAAGGCGCGAACATCTCTTTGGGTTTTTGGCACAGTCATTCGGGAAATCGCTGCAATTCTTTCTGGGGTCAACCTTCTCCCTTCTTTTGACAATAAGTGACCTAGATAGGTAACTTCTTGACAACAATACTGTAGTTTTGAAGGCGATACCTTGTGGTGTAAGTCATGTAGATAATGCAATAATGATACTGTAGCCGTTTTGCAAATGGCCTCCGTATCAGCTGCCACTAAAAGATCGTCAACGTATTGAATCAAAGCTGCACCTTTAGGTAATACAAAGGCATCAAGCTGACCTTTAAGTGCTTGGCTGTAGATTGACGGACTCTCACAGTAGCCCTGTGGAGCGCGTTTTAGCCTAAAACTGCGACCTCCTAATGAAAATCCGAATAGGTCTCTGCTTTCCTCTGCAATCGGGATGCTAAAGAAAGCATTCTTTAGATCGATCACTGTGAACCAGGAGGCAGTTGCCGGAATCATTGTTAATAAAGCCGTAATGTCAGGAACCACAGGAAATTGTGGAACCACTATTTTATTTACCTCTCTCAAATCTATTACAAAACGATATACAGGAGGTTTGGTTGGGTCAGTTCGTTTCAGAATCGGCAATACAGGGCTATTACATACATTTCCACGAGTTTCTTCAACAACACCCTTTCCAATGAGATCATAAACAATTGCTAACAGCGCTCGTTCGCCCTCAAGAGAAATACGATATTGAGGTAAACGCGGTAATCGCGCATTTGGTTTCAATTGAATCACATAGGGTGGAATGTCTAACAGGCCCACGTCATTGGGACCTGTGGCCCATAAGGACGCAGGGAGGGAACTCAATTCCGGTGGGAATTTATCAACCGATAAATACATGGGAGAGATCACTCTCCGTCCTAATGTAAGCTCCACTCCTTCGGGGGAACAATACAATGTTGCATATAATCGTTTCAACAAATCCAGGCCCAAAAGATTTTCACCACAACCTGTAGATAGAATCAGTGGAGCGGTTAGCTCACGGGGTCCAATCATAAGAGGCAAAGGACTAGAGACTGGGTTACTAACAGGGGCGCCAGAAAATCCAACGGAAACGTTCGTTAAGCCAGACAAAGGTGCGCCAGGGAGTTTTGAATGCATGATGGAACTTTTCGTCGCACCAGTGTCTAACAGAAAAGGCTCAACTACACCTGATGTAGCCACTGCAACGTAAGGCCCACTCTGATCGACCGGAACTGACACTACTCCCTCTCTTTGTCGTTGGCTGTCCTAGTAATTGTCATTCACAACAGTTTCATGGTCTGCATAATAATCATCAACATTATATTGTGCAGATCGAACTGACCCCGCATTTCGCTGGTCAAAACAATTATTTGCGTCTGATTGATTTTGATAACGATCACTTTGATTGTGGAATGAACCACGACCTCTACCACGAGGTGCCTGTTGAGGACCACCACCACCACGGTTTCCACGTGTCGACACACCATTCAGATGGTCCCGTAAGGCAAGACAATCATATTTTAGATGTCCCTCTCTCCTACAATATGCGCACTGATTATACCCAAGTGAAGATCTGGAATCAAAGTTGTCAGAGCGCGACTGTGTCCTATCGGGCTGTGCTCGTGGTCGATACTGCTGTTGCGAATCATTTTGGTTTGATCGTGGAGGGTATGCTTGCTGCAACAAAACCTTCGTTTTGAGTTCTTTCGTTTTCTTTTCTACACGATCACTTTCTTCCTTTTCCCTATTCTCATAATACTGAGCCGTTGCTAGTATTTGCGCAGGGGTTGAAACTGCCCACGCACTTTCTGAATTCTTTAATTTGTTGCTTAGTTCAGGCAACAAATTCAACACGAATTTGTCAACGAATAACCGCTGGCCTCCCTCAGCGCCCATGTCCTGGCCGCTGTGGTCGACAAACGCTTCCTCAAACCTTGTAAAGAAATCTGAGACACTCTCGTCTTTCTTTTGCTTACAAGCTGATAACTTATCCCAGTTCACCTTCATCGCTGGCATGAGAGTTTTCATGAGCGTAATTATTTTCTGAGGCAAATCCAAGATCAACTGTTCAGGCTTGGCCCCACCAACTTGTAAGGCATCAGCTGCTAGCAGTGCAGCCCAATCACCCCCTAATTCAACTGCGTGATTGGCTTGACGAATTTTAGCCCAAACTGGTTGCGGTACAACATTGCCAAACAACATGTCGATGTCGGCAATATTCATAATAGTAGCTTCCACCAGTTGTGATAACTCCTTATAATAACCAGCCGGATTTTTACGCGGATCGGGTAAGGATTGCTTCACTTGCAAAACTTCTGATCGTTTCCATGGAAGATGTATCCACACTCTTCGAAAATGCGGTAGCACCGGAGGGTTTGCATTAGGATCGCCAGGCACCCACAGTGGCGGAACCTCTCTCATAGGATACTGACCAGGAACCGCTTTCCAGTTCTCAGTGGTATCATCCAATGACACCCGAGAATGTGCTGTGGGTCTGAATGCTAATAAGCGTTCCACGGCACGTCGTACATCGTCTCCTATAATCATACCGTTCGAAAAGTGACTCTGAAGTTCAATTATGTCGGACGGTACATTATCTATATCATCATTATACCATTCTTCCCTCAAAAAGTTACACATCTCCTCAAATACGAATCTCTGCGTAGGCTCATTAAACTGAGAAAACGTATCAAAGACTACACGTGGAGTGTAATTAGCAGGACGTCTTATCCACCTATGTGCCATTGTTACTAACGTCTCTTTCTCCCTACCACTAGGGATCTGACTCCGTCTCTGAGGAGTTTCAGATGAATCAGACAAAAATAACGGACCAGAAAGAGGTGAATAAAGGGTAGCAACAGAGTTAGGAACACGCTTACGAACAGAAGGGGAAAGAAAAACAGGGGCAACAACACTGGAGGTGAAAGAAGGCATAGTAGGAACGGACAAGATAGTTGGAGTAGCAGAAACAACAGTCTGCGAAGGTACAGGTACAGGAGCAGTAGGAACAAGAACAGGTGGTGAAACAAACGTAGGGTTAACAGCGGGCTGACCCGCAGCCGCTGGAGCAACAAGAGGTACAACAGGAGGTACTACAGGAGCAACTACAGGAGCAGTAGCACCCTGTACATAAGGAGGTGGTGATTTCATCAAATATGACAGCAAGCAATCCTCCTTCAAATCTTCTTCTTTCTTTTCTAGATTATTCGGTAAAACTGGGTAACATTTATCTATTTTCATGTGATGCAATCTAGTAGCGATTTCCATGTCTTTTTCTTCTTTGTCTTGTCTACATTCTTTTATAGTTTGCATTACAGGAACGAACTCTTGTTTTTGATTCTTTTTAAGTTGTTTGATTTCTTTCTGCTTGGCCTCTTTACGCCATATCCGAAAGCAATCAAACATAGCTGGCCTAGCTTTCTTTAAAAATAATTTAGCCTCAAGATTATCTAAAATCGAAAGTTCAAAAGTTCCATGTGGTGGCCATCTAAGATCACCGTCTTTCTTTGTATAACGGACCCAGTAATCATTATATATTATAGGACCCACCCCATGTCGACTATAAAGATCATGTATCGGAGTTCCAACTGGAGGTATCGGACACGAGTCCTCCAACCGGGAATCCATTGCGCAACATTTGAAAATACGAAACAAATCACTATGGCTAGGCATCGTGCACACTAACCTAGTATCAAACTTCAAGGATTACCGAAGCAATAAAACCTCGTGTAAGTCAAAACCCTCGGTTTTTGGCAATTGCAACTGTCAAATAATACTAAGGACCAATACTAAGAACCACAAATGCAATGGAACCATGCAATACAACAAAGCCTTAAGGCTATCACAAAGCTCGGAGAGCTAACCACAAAGCCTGAGGAGGCTATTACAAAGCTCAGTGAGCTATTACCACAAAGCCTTAAAGGCTAACCACAAAGCTTTCAAAAGCTAGAACAACCACTAAGGACTGGGAGCGACCCACAAATACTTAACTTAGAACTTCAATGGCGTCACCAGGAAGGCCCGTCTATCGTCTCGCTTGTACATAAGGTCTACGCCGGGCGTCGAAGACAGGTCGACAGTCAGGGCATCGGTCCGTCGCAGCCGTCAGGAGGCGGGAATCTTCGCAGGGAAAAACTTCGGGCCACTTATTTCGACAACAGGATCGATGAAGCGGGGTGCACCTTCCCTCGGAAATTTCACACGAAGTTCCTCACGATCATCAGGCTTTGGACCGGTACCGCTGAAGTCGCCCCACGTTGGGCGCCAACTGAAGGACTGGACTTTTAACAGTACCAGCGGTGCCAGGGAACAACACCTATAACCTTCATGGGATACCTGTTTCGGCGCACAATTTACAGAGACACGGGACACTTCCTTCGGCGTCAAAGATTCAAGGTTTATTTACTGCAGGGAACACAGAAGTCACAACAAGTACAACACGTGCAACTTGGGGAGACTGCTTCAAATTGGTTCTGTGGAGCGCTCCTTTTATACAGAATTTACTCATAGGACAACATGGTACACAAAAGTTTACAACCTGGTTCCCATAATTATCCCTCAGAGGGGTCGCTTTGGTCACTTTGATACACATAAGGTCCGGAACATAAGTGCGGAAACATTTGGCGGTTCCCAACTGTAAAAACCCATCTTCCCAACATTAGTGAATTCCAATCGGCAGTAAAACAGATCGAAATAGGGACAAAGACAGGTGCAGAGGAAGATGGAGACAGTGGGGAGATCGAAAAGGGTGTAAAAGGGGAGGTATCAGGAAACACGAGATACAGGCATCAAAGGGACGTGCCTAATGAGATGCACGGCTGAGACAATAAACCGGCACGGCAAGATGAGCCTCAAGCGGGGCCATCTGCCTTACAGTATCATCCCCCTCATCGTAAAAGATATTTACAAAGAACATGTGTCTTCCACAAATATCTTGAGAGTCCCAGGGTAACGAAGCGGACAGTGTCCGTTCGCTGGCTACTTGAGGGCAAGAGACAAAATGGATGCCGTATCTAAGATGGAACCCGTGGGTACAGATGAAAAACCCACATATTAAACGAACGGTTTAAGTTAGCACAGCGAAACTGCGCATACTTACTAAACTCGTCATTTGCGGTTCTTAGATACCAGACTCGACCATATTCGTGCGAGTCGAAAACATCACTTACAATTGTCACGGAACCTCAATGCTCCTGTGAGATTTAGCTTTCATCAACATGTAATTCGGATGTGCAGGCGACTTCTGGGGGATGTTTTCTGTGGAACGGGATCCCAAACATGGAGGATCTACCCTGGGTGCAATCTGGGGAAGATTCTCTCCTCGAGAATCATCAAAATCTTCAGAAAATGCTGATTTGGAGATAAAAAACGTATCCGATGGACATTTGGCGTTTATTCTGCGAGGAGTCCTTTTTTTAAAAACGTTTTTTCCGATTGGAAGGAAGTGTTCCAGAGTGTCCGACTTCCTTTACCTGTCCAGTAGGCTCCTCCCAGTGCTTTTCATTTAGATTTGGAGCTGACAAGATTACTCTTTGTGTCTGCAGCATATCCCTATGTATTTAAAGATTTTGTGTTTGAGATTTCACAAGGAAGTTGAAAACTGATGTTGTTTTCTTGATTGGGGCCATGCACTCGGATTTATTTGTACTTTAAATCAATTTTTAAAAGTTATTGTGGTGGGTGCCCTGTTGTTTCAGTAGGGATCTAATAATTTTTTTGCATTTCATTTGTCTTTTTTGTAAAGGAAAAATATTGCACAGTTTACTACACTTTCTTCATATTTTTGTAATACATTTGAAATATTGATTTAATTCACTATATGGCCAAGCCTGCCAATTGGCCTTCCAGCCAGTGGGCCAAGTGCTAGTCATGGGTGCATGAAACAACTGTTTCTGTGCTGTCTGTTGAATCTGAAACATCATTCAGGCCATGACTGGAATTTGAATTGAAATACAATTTATATTTTTTGTGGTATTTCACGTTTTGTTTTCTGCAAACAGTGTATAGGTAGTGTAATGCCTTTGAAGGATGTGTGTTGCTGTAAACATTGATTTTTTAGCCCTGTTAATTTTTGGTTTTGGCATTGCTGAATTATTGCGGTGTTCTCTGTTTTACCATGCTTCCTTTGTATGCCCTGTTTGTGTGTGAGTGTGTGTGTGTGTATTTGTATAGGCCCTCATTTGTCTTTGTTCCACAAGCCATGTGACCAGGGGCCATTTTGTATAGTTAATGTCCATAAGTCTGCATGTGTGTTTTGTTGTGACCATGTAGATGGCAGCCATTTTGTGTGGGCCTGCATGTGTTCTTAGTTTCTTATTTTGTATAGGAAATATGTTGCACAGTTTAGTAAATGTTTTCTAATGCACATGCAATATTTTTGTTAGTTTAATTCACTATGTGACCTAGTCTGCCCATGGGCCTTCCAGCTAGTAGGCCCAATCATAGTCAATGGTGCATGAAATAGCTGTTTCTGTGTTTTCTGTTGAATGAGACAGCATTTTTTAGGGCATGGATGGTATTGGATTAAAATTGAAATTGTGCTTTTCTTAGGGTATTTAAAAATAGTTTTTCCTGCAAACAATGTATAGGTGAGGTAATGCCTTTTTGGATTATGTGTGTACACATTTTTTGCCCTATTAATTTTCATTTTACACATTGAGATTTATGCTGTGTTCTCTGTTTTCCATGCCTCCTTTTTGTCTGGCCACTGGCCAGTGTGAGTCTATGTATTTGCCTTTTTTCCACATGCCATGTAGCCAGGGGCCATTTTGTATACAGTCAAGGACGCATGTGTTCTTAATTTTCCAGGCCTTGCCCTCCTGCCTATTATTGTGAAAGAGGTGTGGCGCAGCAGCCTGGGCGTCTGACTCCGGACCACGGGGTCTAAGGTTAAATCCCCAGTGCCTGCAGCAGGTTAGTCCAGCACCATGTGACTCTGAGCAATAGGTCTCTAAATCTTCCTGACAGCCCCAAGCACCTTCACACCCTTGGGTAATTGTGCGCTTTACAAATGCTTGATTTCATTGTTGTAACCATGTGGCTGGTGGCCATTTTGTGTTATCACTAGCCAGCCAGTGTGCTTTCCCATAGGCCTGCATGTGTTATTTTGTGACCATGTGGTCGGTGGTTATTTTGTGTACGCAGCCCGTGTGCATTCCCCATAGGCCTGCATGTCTTCTCTTTGTTCCCAATGCCTCAGTATTGTTGTTGTTGATGACCATGTGGCAGTGGCTGGCAGCCATTTTGTGCGTCCTGCCAGTGTGATGCTTTGCCATAGGTTTGCATGGATGGTTGTGGTTGAGCGATGAGATAGCAATTTAAATAATAACTTATTATAATATCTTTGAGGATAACTTCACTTATTTACAATTGTTTTAATTTTATTTGTTTACAGTTTTTTAATTCACTGGTAAATTATATATATTTTTTTTAATTAGTTTTTTCTGTTTTTTTGTTCATACCATTTTTACTACATCTGGCATCAATCAACCCCATGTCTGCTATAGGAACACAACAGCATTCGTTTTCTAAGGATTATTCTCTCCATTATCATTTGTCAGCTGCACCTAGCTGAGTGCCACATCTCATGTGAGTGATGACACATGATGCACATGAAGCAAACAATGACATCTGTATGTGTTTGTTGTTTTTGTTGTCTCTTATCCTTCCTTAGTGTAAAGTCAGTCAGCATGAAATAGATAGATGCACGGTATTGTTAAATATGTATACTTAGAGTAACCAGTGATCACACTAAATTATATTGTGTTTGTTTGTACTACTAATTGAGCTACAACAATGCCACGTTTCACGGATGTCGTTCTTGCTTCTTTTCTTTTAGGTGCACAAGAGACAACACACCCATAGTCCTGCCAGAAAGAAGGCATATGCATGACATGAAGTGTGGCCCACACATCACAGACATCTCTTAATCGTGTTAAGCTATATGCCACTGCTAGCTGACAGCTTCAAGATGGCCCAAATAAAGTTTCTACCAAGAAGTTGGCCAGTGAGACCACGACCACTGGTATGTGAACCCAGATCTTATTTGGAAAAAAGAAATTGTGCCTGCCTTACCGGCCTCTGGGGAGCAAGCTGGGAGCAGCACCCCTGCATCAGTGGACCCACCCCAATCTAGGCCCAAACCCATGTCTGTCACGAAGGCAGCCAGTCTTATCATGGCTACACCGACAAGCAGTGATGTTGATATTGACTTATCTCTATCGCAAAGTAGTAATCAATTGTTGCACAAAAGTCAGAAAAGTGGACAAAAACAACAACAGCTGCAACCACTAATAGTAGTTCCCCCCGAAGTAGGAGTATTTCATGAGATTGAGAGTCATGCTGAGGAGGCAGAGAAAGCCGCTTTTTCAGAAGATTCATTGTCTTCCAGATATCGACCTAGAAAAAGGATGGTCAGTGCATCTTCTTTTTCTCCAAGACCCTCTTGTGATGTTCTAGACTCCAATTGGATCCCACCTCAGTCTGGGAGTGAGACAAGCCACGAGATGAGGCTAGGGAAAAGGAAGGTTCCTGAAAGCCTTAGAGATATGGAGGTAGATGTAGAAGAGGAGGACAACGACGAGCCGGACATCATGGATGTTAGCCCAACCACAGTGGAGACCGACGTTACCCCATCCCAATTTGCAGAGAGAGATATGACACCACAGATACTACCACCACCACCAGCTGCCATATTTGCAAAGTCCCGGCAGCGAACTGCATCCACAACCACCGCAGTAGAAGTAGACACTCCAGAGAGTCAAATGTCAAAACGCCTCCTACTACCTGTTCATCCGACATTGGAAGTGGCAGCACTGGCAGAAAGTTAAGCTCCCAAATTTAGTATTTCTTTACGGTTAGCAAGAAGGAGGTGAACATTGCCATATGCTCCCTTTGTAGAGCAAGTGTTAGTCAGGGTAAGCTTGGTACAAACAATTGTAACGGGGCCCAAACAACCCATTTGAAAAAGCACCATATGATACGTTGAGAGGCGCACATTAGTGACCAAAAAGCTTTAAGTGTTGTTGGTTAATGGGGTGAAAACCTGCTCAGCAGGGAATCCAAATCTGATCGGATCATGGTGGAAGGTGAAGAAGAGGAAGACATCTTCATTATGCAAAGCAGCCCTCTCCCCAGCTGTGCAATAGTATCGCCCACAGCAACGTCGCAATGGCACAAGACTCAGGTCGAGACACCAAGGCAACAGAGGACAGTAAAAAGCATATTGAACCTAACACCGCCTGCTCTTAAGAAGCCACCTGCATCAGTGGCATCAGGAAAGAAAAAGATCCATGCTACTATTCCTGCCCTATTTACACCTGAGGGGCAGTATGAATGCAAACAAACAACGGCACGTTTATTCAATGCAAAGCTTGCTAAAAATGTTAGAGCTGGGCCTCCTTCCTTTTCCTTTTGTGAAAGGAGTGGGTTTTCTTGAAGCCAGCTGCCTGAAATGGAAGGTTCCCAGCCAGATCTTTATGACAGAGTTGCTGTTCCAGCGCTACATCACAATGTGCAGCAATTGCTTGGACAGGCTTTGCTGCAGAGTGTTGTTCACAGTATCCACCTGACAACAGACATGTGGACCAGTTGCTAAGCGACTGATTACATGCGCATCACTGCACACTGGATCTCTTTTGTGGGGGCTAGAGAAAAGGTATCTGCAGGTGTTCACACTGCTGAGATTTTTAATGGTGTTCAGAAGCACGCAACAGTAGCCATGTTTGCCATTGAGAAATCCGTTACAGCTGCAAATATTTGGAAGACTTTAACAACAACGTCTTTGAATGGCTGTGACCAAAAGGGATTAAGATTTGATTTGTTGCCACGGACTATGGCAGTAATATAGTTAAGGCCACGGCCAATAGAGGCTATTTTAGGGCCCTGTGTTTGGCACACTACATCGACATTATTGTACATGACTTTCTAAAAAAGAAGACCAAGTAAGCAACTTACTATCCACCTGCAGAAGAATCTGCACTCATTCCAGCCATTCATTTAAAGCCTAGAAACAGCTGAGGGTCCTTCAGCTTGATATAGAATACCAGTTAAAGCACTCATACAGGAGTTGCCAACACACTGGAACTCAACTTATTACATGCTTGAACACTTGTTTGAGCAGTACAGGCATATCAATGAATATGTCATACAAAGAAGGGATGCAAATGTGAAAGGCATTATCAATGAGATGAACCAATGGGGACTAGTCAACTGCATAATAGAGATGCTGCTTCCTTTTGAGATGTTCACACAGGAAGTCAGCAAGGTAGACAGTACCATTGGCCATGTAATACCGTTGTTACACATGCTACAGGAACAGCTAAAGTAGATGTCTGCAATGTACACAGGTGTGGAGATAAAAAAGGTGTGTATGATTGGGTGTAGGGGAGCTTAATCCTTCACTTGTCTGCTAATACAAGGGTGCAAAGAGACATTGCATCATCCAAATATTACATCTGTACCACAATTCTTGATCCACTGTACAAATCATTAATGTCCACTTTTATTTCTTCTTTCAGACAGGGATGTTGGAAAATACAAAACATGGCAGTGAGCTAGCAAAAGAACAACAGGGAATTAGAGGCCCACTCCTTCAGGGCACAAGTCATGCCATGTAGCCTTCAAGTTTGGAACCTGAGGGCAGTGCTGTTGGCTCACAGCATCCAGATCCAACAACAATAACACCATCAACAACATGAACAGGAGGATCAGCCCCAAAATCTGCAACTGAGTGGTTTCTACTGGCAGGGATTAAGACCAGTGCAGAGGAAGAGGCAAAAGAGGTCGAGCAAGTGGAGCATCAGCAATCAAAATTGTGTGGATGGACCATGCCTATCTGGATGATGCAACAGAGGTCTACCTTGATCAAAACACAATGGTGTATTGGTATGGGAAGAGGTGCCAATGGCCAGTGTTCAGCAGGCTGGCAATAAACTATCTGGCTTGTGCAGTAGCCAGTGTCTCCACTGAGTGTATTTTCAGTGCTGCTGGTGCCATTGTCACAGTCAGAAGGACCAGCTTCTCACCCCAAAATGTGGAGGGATCAACTATTATCAAAATGAATCAGAACTCTATACCACCGGATTACTCCATACCTCAAGTACGACAGGAGGAAGATGAGCTTAACTTTCCTGACTACTAAGCCTGGGTCAACAAACATAGACCTTTATTCAGTCTATGGCTAATCTCCTTTCTTTCTTTGACACCAAAACAAAAAGATAAGGATAGAGGAATATTATTATTTAATTTTATTAGTTTGTGTCAGGTTGACTAATTCATCCCCACCGTCTTACTCTTAGACATATTTTATTGCCAGATTGGAGTTGCAACTGTGTGCAGTGAAGAAGTTGCGACTCCCCCCACACCTATTTCTCTCAAGGGCATTGGATGGAGAATACAAACAAATGTGTGCCTGCCTCTAACCCTGGGCCATGACTATCTATCCTTTCCTAGTTCATTACTGTAGCCAAACTCCCCCACATGTGACAATATTTGATTTACACTGGCCAATCTCTGCTTCATCAACTAATGGTTTTGTATTCTGCAGTGTACCATGAATGGAGCACAGTGAGCATGCCAGAAGAACAGGTAAATTGCATGTATTTCAAGCTGAATGATTGCTGTTTGTTGTGAACTTCTGATGTGTGTTGAGAGATGATTCATGTGGTGGCAAGCAGTGTGACACTGGGCGTCTTTTTATCTGTAACTATTACGCTTAAAATATGTTTGTGATGATGTACAATGTTGATGGCCTTCCGATGGCTGATCATCCCATGAAGGTGATTTCTTTTCCTCCCCCTTTGAGAGATAGCGAGATTCCTTCACCGGGTCCACTCCACACTGCCTTGTTTTATTGTTTTCTGTTTTTCACTCCTCAAAGAGTCAGACCCGACCAGTCCATTAGATAACATATACACAAATCTAGTCTACACAAAAAATGACTCAATGTTTCTCTTGTTGTGCAAAAACAAAATTGTGCTACAGGTAGGTCTATTGCATTTGAGTCGGACTCGGGACATAGTTGAACAGAGTTGGACACCTTACTCGCAGTCAGACTCTGGAGGATTAGAGATGATGGAATGACTCAGAGCGTGGGCATGACTACTTCGAGAACTGCCACCAGAAGAAGGAAGTCTTCAACTTCATTGAAACCCACCGATTTGGTGATGCCTCTGAAGTGGCCTAAAGTTAAACAATAGACCTATACAACTCTGTGTAGTGGTGGTGACTTGATCGGGAAAATGATATGTTGCTGGGTGGGTGTGTATTCAGTGCTGTCTGGCTCAAATTCGAAGCTAAGTGGTATTTGGGTGGGGGGCCTGTTGTTGAAGGTAATTGCAAACAGATATTTAGTCAACAATTATAATAATCACATTATGCATATGCTGATGTTGCTTTTAGGCTACATATTATTGTTATGATTCATGATGAATTGATGATCATGACAGTTGCGAGTTTGATCAGCCTGATACCGATAGTTACATGTAGCCACTTTTTGTCAGATTTTTTCATTATTGTAAAATTGCCCTTACCTAATCATTAACACACCAGGCATCAAATGAATGAGTACAAAAATAGTATTCTCTTCTCTTCTCTCTTGTCTTGTGCTGCCTCTGAGTTTTCTCTGTGCATTCCTTAAGCCGTTTAACTTCTTTCTCCATGATTCTTCAATATAATATTTGTTTATCAATCTACAGGCCATCTTACCCTGCACCATACTGGAAAAACAACTTAACATACGGACGCTTACCTTATCGTACTGCATCCACCAGGCACCCAAGATTGACGGACAGTCCAAGAGGAATGCAGATGCAACTCCCAATTTGGCAAAACAGTATAATTTTTTCTTTTAGTAATCATTAGAACTGTGTGTGTTGTTTACTTCACTCCTACAGATAATTTAATTTGTAATATATTCGCTATCTTTTAAACCTCGGTACCACAGAACCATGAGATATATAATGTAACATAGGTCACTGTGATGGAAAATTTAGTTTGGTTGACCCGAACAACTCATCATCATTCCTTCATTTCCTTTTCCTCCCATAACAGATTCATGATGGTTGGCTATTCATTGCCAAGATGAATGTTGTCCTTGGGTAGTGTTTTTCTTTGTCAAACCTTTCCCCAAATCTCCCTTCCCATCTATTTATTAAACCTCTAACCCTCTTCCCCCGGGCTGTGTGATTAATCGAGGTATGACTTAATAATTTACAACAATGATTGATCACACACTTGGTGGGGTTGATGTGATGAAATCAGTACCAACTCAGTGCAGGGCTAGGATCTTCAACTCTAAGTATATCCTACACTGGCAATATTATATTTATATTAGCCACCATGCACAGTGTTCAATATTTCTTTTAGAGGAACTTCATTGCCAGCATTATCTTATAGGCATTGTTTTGCATGAAAGATTATTCTTGTCCCCTATGAAGCTCAAGCCAACTTTATTTTGTAACTTTTAACTGCTCATCATTCTGATTATTAATTCAATTTAGCATTTCTTATCAAATGTTCTCAATTGTGTCTCTTCTTGTGTACTAGTAGTCTAGTGTCTGGTGACTGTCTATTTTTTTTAAAGCTTACATATAATAACAGCATTCACTTTTTTATTTAAATTTGTTCAGTTCCCTGCAATGAATAGTCTTTATCCTATAGTTTGAGTACAGCTAGGAAGGAGTGGGACCTCGCTTCTGGTGTCTTCACTGTTAGACTAGTGCGCTAGCATGCTACTACTATTACCTACAACATGGCAGCTTGGGAAACCATACAGCCCTTGCTTCATCTAATGAGGTAAGAAAGCTGTGGTTGATTCATTGTTGAACTGCATTCATTCTATACGCAATGGAAATGCACACACCCACCCCCTCTGAGTCCTTAGGGGCTAATATAGTTGCAGAATGCAGAGACTAGGAGGAGAGAGTAGTAGGACAATGGAGGGTACTGCATAACTCTTTGTTGTTACACTATCAGCAGATTTTAAAAACTGGCTGTGGCAAAGCCAGCACTGCAAAGTAAAATAGCATACAACTATAAAAAAATATTTCCCTAACAAATATAAATAAACTAGTGACAAGGTCAGGTCTACATGTTTCCGCCTCAGGGTGCGAAATTGCGAGGCTTTCTTCAGGACCAGTAATGACACAAGAGGTATGCGCTCGCTAAGGTGCAGCCATCAATTTGGAATAGATTAACTGCAAACTTACGGTTCAGCTCTCAGCATTCCCTGAAAAGAAACTGTTTATAATATAGGACGTAGATTACTTATATCCCATGGATCTCTTTAGGGGTGTTGGCTCTAGTCACACTTCCATCAAGCACAACCTCCTGCTTCTTGCACCTGATGTGTGTCCAGACATTTAGACCAGACTTTGTCACTTAATACACCTATGGATGTCAATGGCTAATTGAATCTAACTAATTGGACATCCTCTTTCATTTTAATATCGCCTTATTTTTCCAGTACAAAGTGTTTTAGGGATTAATAAAGGTAATCTTAAACCACTTTTTCACTGATCACTCACTATGCACAACCAAACCTACTCCGCTGTAATCAGGCATTGTAGCACACCTGAGAGGCATTCGACCCCTCGTTTAGAGACCCTATGATGAAGCATGTCACAAACTAGGTTGGTGAGTGAGAGTTCTTTTTAAAAAAGATTTTTACTCCTTTGCTTTCATTCAGTGCATGAATTCATAATCGACTTGGAATTAATCCGTCTTTTGTTGTTGTAAATAAATAATCTCTCCAAAATGATTTTTTGACAGGCAAAGGCAATCACAATAACATTCAACTTTTCTAAATCAGATCGACTAATATCATGGACTGTCCTATCCTATTCCAAATTTACTAAATCTACCCAGCCCTATTCCAAAGATTTGAAATTACTAATAAATTGCAACAAATGATGTTTGCTTCTTCTCAACTTATTCGCAATCTCAACCCCCTTTGATGGGCATGCACAAACCAAATTGGTTGGTTGCTTGTCACTGTAAGAGCTATGAAGAAGGCTCTAAGAACTGAAGTGAAAGGTTGCACGCCGCTAAATTACTAATACTAACTACCACTATCACTGATAGGACAGAGGAGTCTCTGCATACTTAAGTTCCTACATAATCAGCCAAAGCGAGCGCAATCAAGTACGATTAGGTAGTGCGGAACAAAATAACAAAACGATCACATAATATTTGTAAACTTAACTTACCTGCATGTGAGCAGCATGCTTGCTATTTGAGATAATAATATTAGCAATAGAACAGAACACACAAGTAATAGTATTAATATTTAGCTACTCACTGAGCCCCACGACCTCAACCCTTAGTAGGTCCAGCAGGTCCTGCTCTCAGTCCAGGTTGTTGGACCACCAGTTCGTCAGCTTATTATGGGTGTGCCAGACCCCAAAGCAGCGACACTCTGCCTGGTGCACATTCACAAAGCGCTGCTGGCACTCCCAGAGTCTGTACCCGGACCCAGACCTGCTGCCTGCTGCCAGGGTGGAGGGGAGGTGGCGCTGGAGATACAAAATAGCGCTTCCACCTCGGAAAACAAGGCCTGGGGCTGTTCCCCTCCCTGGCGCCACCTTCCACATAGATGGTGGCTCTTTGTGCAGACTTTTTTAGGGCACCATTATCTGCCATGGTTCTGGGGTTGCGGAACAGAGAAAATGTAGAAAGTATAAAAACAGGAAAAAAAGGGAAGCGAGTAAAGATAATTAGGAAGGAATTAAAGGGAATAAATATATTTCAAAACTAACCAAAAACACACAAAAAGTAGAAAAAATGTTAAATGCTAACTCAGAAATAAAAAGGGTAAGATAAAAAATAAAAAAAGATGGGAAAGAAAGTTTTAGAACACAAGGGTTGAAAAGATTCAAGAAGGATCAAAAAGTTGGCCCCGGCACCGTAATCAGAGTGAGAAACAAGATGGCCATACCCATGTTCAACTGTGTGATTTAGTTCCTGTGATATTTCCTCCCAGTCATGCAATTCATGTTGCCATATGGCAAAAACATCACAGGAACAGGTATGGCAAGGAATTCTGCCCATTCGCGGACCTCCGTGTAGCACAGTGTAGGTTTTTGGTGACCGCAGAATTTTGCTTTGCACTGTTACGTGAGCTCTGCCCACCCTTACTCCAGAACTAGCTCACAAACATTAGATGGTGATAGTTTAAACAAAATACAAAGCATTCAGAAATGGCTTGAGAAATATAAGGGTAAAACATCCAGTCAATGTATCCCTGAGATGCCATGAGTGCCTATGTGCTTTCACATTGGCAGGTCTAGAAGCTACTGCATAATGATCATGAATTCCATGCTAAAACAGTACACTCAGAGATCTCTAGAGAGATTTGAATGTGAGTTCAGGCTTGTATCCCTCCCTTTGTTGAACTACCTTACTTTAGACCATCAAATGCCAATGTAACACACTGTTTTCTAATTGTTAAAATTTCTGTTGTCAATGGTGCCATCATGGAGGTACAGCACATTGATGTATCTCCATTGTTCATTAATGGACCATGAGCTTTCATTGGATATGCCCTTCAGGTTGCTTCCCCAGCCAGGGCTGCTAGCCTGTAACTCAGTGTCTGGTACAGACCCAATAATGGCCTTGCCATTCTAGGACTCCATGTTTAATAACTATTGATAATGCTCATAACAAGGCTTATTTTTAACTGGACTTAGTCATTTTTTTATTATTTTTAATTTTCTTTGTTGAGGGCTCAACAGCTGTCACAAGACAGCTGGTTGGTCACTCATGTGTCTTCAGATTGGACAAAAACCTTTCTAAAATGGTTACCTTTACATTTAACCCTTTCCGTTCTCATGAAGGCTCCACGCCGTCATGAGTCACAGGCGGTGTGTGCTCACGACGGCGCCATCCTCGGCAATTCCCGAAATGCAGCGATGCACTGTATTTTCAATAAAACAGCACAACCCTGTGTTTTCCCTACCATTGCCACTAAAAATAGCTGCCTAGCACCAACACAGACACTCTTGAGCCATAGTGCAAAGGCGCCTGCGTTGCATGGAATGATTGTTTGTATGCAGGAAAATATCCTTTTCTCCAAATAAACAATCAGTAATGGCGATTTACTACTTCTGTGCATCCACCATTATTTTATGCTTGCTTATGTACAGGAAGGGACACCTTCCTTCACATAAACAATCATTAATATCAGTTTGCTCATTTTATGTGTGCTTCAAAATGCAGCACACACAGAAAAAGTAAAAACAAAAAATAGAAGTATCTCTCTTCATTTCTCCATTCTAACGTCTGATATTGGTGCTTCCTGAGATTTACACTTCATTGTAAATCTGGGGCAGCGTCAAAAAGCAATAGGTAATACGGTGGAACTTCATGAAAGGGTACCATATTTATAAAGTGATGTTAAACCAAAAAATGTGACTTAACTGAACTTTGCAAATATGGTGCAGGGCATTGCTCTTCCAGATCATCAATAATGTGTCAGGACTGCCAAGTAATGAGTATTTTGTACCGAAAACTCATTACATGGACAGACAGGTAAGTCGGCACACAAAGGGACTTATTTACAATCGCCTTGCTCCCCCGGTCTGTCACTTTTTCCCATATTAAAAGTGATGCACTAGCGACACAAGGGGCTTATAAATAAGCCCCAAAGTATTGTTAACTTTAAAAGCTACTAAAATATTTACAGTATTTAGACACTATGTTTTACTCATTTGCCACCCTAATAAGATAAGTCTGAATGCCTGAATGAGTTAGTAGATGCAACTTTTTTTTTATTCTCGGCACGTGCCCATCTATTCTAATTATAGTGAACAATGTTTTTAAATCCCTTTTACTCATGCCCTGCAGGGATTCAGTCTTGTTAAAATACCCTGAATTTCCCATATTCGCACATCATTTCTAGCTTAATTGATTTAATCCATTCAAAAGCAAATAATCAAGAATGATCTCCCTATTTATGAAGCTGCTGATTTCATCAAAATGGCATGCTATAATAACAAGCATTTACAATTCAATAGGTCTTGCATTTGCAAGAGTTAGAGCTATTGGTATTGTAAATGATAATGTTTTTTGCCCATGTGCTTTTGATTGGAGTATGGTGGATGTATGTGGTGTGGAGTGGAATTATGTGGGTTATGGAAATGTGTGCAGTGGTTTTGTGTGGTATGTAGTGTATTTGTGTAGTGGAATTATGTGGCATGGTGAATAGATAGGGGTGAGAGGTGCAGACCACATAGGAAGACAGAGAGGAATAGGTAGTTTGCTCACAAACTGGTGAATGAACTCCACATAGAGGAGTAGAAAGAGTGTGTGAGAAAGAGAGGAAGAAGAGGGAGCGCCTATATATATGCAGACAACACCATAAAAGGAGGGGAGCGTTGAATTGAGGGATGAAAACACTGAGAAGGCACTGGGAAGATATTGTGCTTAAAGACCCAAATTGAGCCAATTGAGAGAGACAGGAAGAGTGTGTGAGAGAGCGAGAGAGAGTAGTGAGAGATAGCATGGGAGAAAGAGAGAGAGAGAGGGGTGATTGGGAGGGGCACCCGATGGGGGAGGCGAAAGGTGGTCTGGTGCACAGCCCGAGGAGCTACAGGAAGGCAGCAGGTGTGAGCAAGCAGTATAAAAAAGAGATAGGGTATGAGAGGGATGAGTGGGGGCAGTGGGAGTGGGAGAGAGAGGAAGAGATTAGATGGGAAGTAGGTGTGTTGTTGAGAGGTAATATGGTTGGTAGAAATGCGAGGGAGACATGGGTTGTATTGGAAATGTTTGTTGTGGAACTGTCTTATGGAATTGTGTGGTGTGGAGTTGTAAAGTGGAACAATGTTGTATGGTGTGCTGTGGAATTGTGTGGGTAGTAATTAATTAGTAGTAATAGTAATGGAATGATGGATCGTTAAATTGTGAATTATAAAGTTAACTAAATGGGATGCTATTGTGTGTTTTGTATAGGCAAGTTGTAAGGTTGAAGTATGTGGTGTGCTGTGATATTTTGCAGTATGATGTTGAAATCCATTTTGTGGATTGGAGTTATGTGGTGTGTATATTACCTGAAATACTTTTTGTAACATAGGCTTATCCTTAAATTATGCATTTTACATGTCTGATGTTTGTGGTGCTGTCTACACATAGGAAGTTGTGCTGGGGGATGTACATCGATTACATGTACCACAGTAGGCACTACTTTTGTTCCATTGTGCCAGGCTGAACACTCTGCAGAACGTCAATTATTATGTGTGGCTAAAGAAGACTTCAAGTGGGATCACCCCACTTCCAAAAATGTATACTAGAATGATGAAATGTATTTTCTAAGAAGGGCATAGATGTTCTCCTCCTCCGCTTGACCAATGTAAGTGTGTGCAGTGCTCTCCCCTGTCCCTTTGCCCTAATTATGTCATACTGCCAATTTACAAAATGGTCTATTTTGCTTGTTGGCAGTCAGTTAAAGGTTAAAGATGCCAGTGGGAGACAGAAAAATATATAGTTTATAGCTTTTTAAATAAGAATGTCAGCATCTCACTACTAATGACCTAACATTAAAACTCCTTAAACATATGAGCACGCTAAGAAGATATTTACCAAACAATGTGGGCAGTGAAATGCAAAGTGGCTGAAGAGACACTAAGAAAAGAAAAAAACAATGTGCTGCCAGCGGTCTTCCCGGGCTTATCCTCGGTCTAAAGGTTGCGGTGAATTAGGTGGAGAGCCTGAAACGGATCCTGCCTTGAACAAGTGCAGGTGCTTCCCCATGAGGTCCGTCAGTAGCACACAGCCACATTACTATACTGCACACATACGTAATGCTGCTTTCCCTACTGTCTACATAATGTTGTAAACAATACTGTAACTAGGTAAATTGGTACATGTAAACGGAGTTCTGCGTTGTTGTAAACATATAATGTAAATAAAGCTCTGTGCACCCACTTGTCTGTCACACAGAATACAGTATCTATGCAATGCTGCACACAGGGGTGTAAGCGCAAAGCTACATACTGTGCCGTACATCAATAGGCAGCTCTACACACAGGGTTGTCCACATCCAAAGCTGTTAATATGCAATTTTGTGAACACAATACCCTTAACACACAATGCTGCAGTGTAATAGTCTGTGCTACACACATTGCTATTCAATGAAAGCTGTAAAAACACTACAATAATACAGTGTTGTATACACACACGACCTGTTGTGATGTACACAGTCTTGCACCAATACAAAGTCCTCATTCTCACTGGACTCACCTTTAATATCGCCGCACACCGCTGGTAACCAGGAGATCAGCACCAGAAACTGGGATGCTGCTGCAACTAAGGGGTTCCTTCGATATTGACGAACCATGCTGTCGGTGTGTTTTCGAGTGGCAGATCCTGGTCCCTCCACTGAGGTAAGTTTTAAAATGATGAACAGAAGCAAAACTTTTCTGAATCTGACCCCAGATGTCATGAGCAGGAAATAAAAAAGCAGTCCCCAAAGGAACATCTTAACAATTGCAGTAGTTGGCCGGTGCTCACAAGTGAAACACGGAAGTGATGTATAGGGAGCACCAACAAATGAGGAGCCTGCAAAGAAGAGTGATGCAGGAGTTAGCCTACCATAAGCAGCAGGAGGGATCACACATTGTATATTGACTACAACAGTTCTTGAAGGCAGCACATGCGAGCTGATGCTCAACCTAAAAACAGGGCTAACCGGGAGTGATCCTCAATATATTGCATACCTAATTCACCATGACAAATATCATTTGCACAAGCAAGATAGTATTGCTAACATTTTTGGCACATATTATTCACTCTGAATTACTTCCACATTTTAATAGCACCTGATCCTTTCTTGTAGCAAACCCTTGACAGACATTTTCTTCTTTATTTATAGTTATTTTCTTCAATGGCCTCATGCCAAGCCTGGATGCACATCTAAAGATTTGATTTTTACAAAATATATTATCTTCATTTTCAGGAAAGAGCACCAGTTATTATTGCTATTAAAAAGCAGGGCTAAATATGAGAAGGTGTCAGTATTTTCTCATCATTGAGAAAATGTGTCCAGTTTGGAGACCCATTATCATGGTATATACCTTGACATGATTTACTCTCAGACCCTGATTATCCACAAAAATGGTAAAACTATTAGGGGAGAACCTGTAGGGCATTCCCTGTGCATGCCATCAAAACAGCATTTGCTGTTTAAATCAGAATAGGAAGTTGTCAGGAGTGTATATGGGGCATGCCACATGCCCTGCACATTTAAAGTTTTTCTACATTATTTATTTAAACATACACCCCTGTCTTACTCCTATGCAAACATAGAAGTGCTCAGTGCATCCACCCTGTACTGCCATGTGAAACACAAGCTGCACACAGCTATCCTAAAAAACATACAATAGATTAGTCTACACCCAATTCAGCCAAACCTGCCTACAGTTTCAAGTAACTAACACAGCAGAATGGACATGACAGATCCATACATCCATGTAAAATAATCTGTTCTTTGCTAACATATACTTGCTAAATAAACAATTGGAATTTAAATATTGCTCGACTCTGCCGATCTTTTCTCGGAAGCCATGCTGTACATTGCACACAAAATTATTTTGTTCTACCATCATTGTAGTCTTGACCACTGTATCCTACCCAGTATCTTAAGAGTTTAATCTAGGCTGAAGCAAGATGGCGGCAGAAAGCTGAGCTCTGTTGTATTTAAGGAGCTAATATGTCTTTTACAGCCCTTCATGGCCATGCTTGGTGCCCCTTGATGAGGGCTCCTGTTCCCCAAGTTCCTTGCGTGTTTGCAAGCTGGTGGGAACCGTCCGAGACTCGTCCTCTCTACATTATTGCCACAGTGGTGAATTCCAGTCACAAGCGAGTGGCTGCCATTTTCTCAGGGCACTGCTCAAGTATTTGATCTCCGTTCTGCCCTGCCTCATATGGTAACTGGCTCCTTCTATTATAATGTTCTTCCCAAACTGATTTTATGCAGTCCTGCCCCATTTTTCTTCAATATTAGAATTCTTTTCTTGATTTCAACTATATAAGGGAACCAGCATTCTTTGGTCATTATGTTATTTTTTAAATCTTCTAGGTGAAAATCTGATATGGCAGTGGTATTGATATATTCCTCTATTTTATTTGTTATTTAATATTTCAATAATGTTAGTCATCTTATCTCCTACTAATGTAATGCCTTGACATCGCCATTCTATTTTAATTCACTGTTATTAAATTGTATGGGCAGACTTTGATCCTTTCAAAAGCTTACTCAGTGCTCAGTGCATTACGTCAAGATGGCCAGTGATCCGCAGACCTCTATCAAACCATCATCGTCTGGCACTAAGTCTAAGAGAGTTAAAAATGACCCTCACTAACAGCTGTGAGGTGAACGGCCAGCGTGTCTACAGCTAGCGCTCCAGCACTGCCGTGAGGGAAACGGTCAGCGCCCCAGAACTCCCGGTGACGCCGCAGGACTACACTACCCAGGTCCCCCGGCGGCGGGAGTGACGCCACACGAGCGCCCGGAGGTGCTTTAAAGCACGGAGCGCCCAGAGCTCCTTGGGGGTCTCACTAACAGCTGTGAGGTGAACGGCCAGCGTGTCTACAGCTAGCGCTCCAGCACTGCCGTGAGGGAAACGGTCAGCGCCCCAGAACTCCCAGTGACGCCGCAGGACTACACTACCCAGGTGCCCCGGCGGCGGGAGTGACGCCACACAAGCGCCCAGAGGCGCTTTAAAGCACGGAGCGCCCAGAGCTCCTTGGGGGTCTCACTAACAGCTGTGAGGTGAACGGCCAGCGTGTCTACAGCTAGCGCTCCAGCACTGCCGTGAGGGAAACGGTCAGCGCCCCAGAACTCCCGGTGACGCCGCAGGACTACACTACCCAGGTGCCCCGGCGGCGGGAGTGACGCCCCACGAGCGCCCGGAGGCGCTTTAAAGCACGGAACGCCCCTCGCACCCGCAAGTCGCGCACGGGAGCTGGCCGGGAGAAGCCCTGGAAAAGGGCGGGACAGTCCTAGACAGTCAGAGACAGAAGTAGACAGGGCAGGGCCACGGACCCTGCATCCGGGACGATACAGGAGATAATTAAAAGGTACTGAACTTCTACAACTGACTAAAGAACTATTGTGACTGATCCCCCCCGTGCTGGGCTGCCTATCTTAAATTGTGTGGATATTCCACTATTATTCATTAAGGCTTATATTCGTTTTAAATATATTTGTGTGATTTAGTGTGTAATTATGTCGAAAGAGAGCAGTGTAAATACCCTTGATAATTATCTTATCAAGGTAGTGGATAACATAAATAAAGAGCGGCGACTCTCCCTGGGACGTGGCTCTTTACCAGTGCCTCTATTAAAATCCCCCTTACCAACGCCGGTATCAACTATTCTAGTTGATGTTACTTGTGATCCAGACCCCCCTGTAGCATTCTTAATTAATGCAATAACTGGGGATGAGTCTAATCTAGTTAGCTCTGGGTGCCCCCCCAACAATATAGTACCTGCTTCCCCGTCTGTTTCTGATTTAAGTGTACTTGATTCTCCTGCCCCCAGAATACAGAGAACATTAAGATGAGGCAGAAGTTTTTGGAGGCCTATTTTACAAAAACGAGGAGGTAAATCGGCTAAGAAGAGATTAGCCCCTGTAGCTGATACCACTAGTTGTGACCCTACCATTATGGCCAACAGTCACCAGATAACATTAGACTCTGACCAGCTTCATTTGCTTATTAATATCATTGATGCCAAGGTTGAGATATTAATCAAACCATTAATGGATACACTGGATTTTATTACAGGGGAGGTAGTGAGATTAGGGGGTTTATTGAAGGAATCTAACTCAGACCATGTTACCCCTGAAGCTAGCAAGAAGTTTAGTGATTCACCTCCAGCGGTGATTCAGATGATCACCCATGTTGAAAAAGCCATAGTAACAGAGGCTGCCCCTAATATCAGGCCTGTGTTAGTCCCAAATATAGTGAGTGTCAACACCTCAGGGGCTAAACCAAAGTCAGGGACAGGGAAACCTAGGCGATATGGGTATTCCCAACCGGATTTACCGCCAGATTGCGCCCCGTATGTGGCAGCTCTGACCAACGTACCACCTGTGAATGAGTCAGGGCTTCACGGTGACATGGAATCCCATGAGTCATTAAAGAATAAAACTGTGAGTTGGCTTAACCAGGAATGTGGTTTTCCATTAGATTTAACCGATCAGATCTTGGCTACAACCAGGACTAAATGGATTGGTAAATCGGAGAAAAATATTGGTGGTGACAGCGTGATAGTGAATTTTAAGGACCCGCATCTAGCCACTACCTCTCTGATCAGAGCTACCTCACGCCCACCTAGCGACCAAGGAATAACACTTAGACCCCTGGGATATTTTTATAGGCATTTATTTGCTCAGCCTAAACTAAGTCCTGGGGGGAGAGGAGGCTGGGGGGACTCTAGGCATAGGGGCTTGGAGGTACCAACGTTCAATCGATATCAAGCCCTGAGCGGTTTAGACTCAAATGACTGACTAAAGACTACTCAGCCATCCCAAAATCGTAATGGAGAGTCAACCATGTCAGAAAATGAATCGGTAAATAGTGTGACTATAGAATGTGTGTCCATTGGAGGAAATGACGAGACTTCTAGGCATAACACTCAGGTTTTTAATTTAAATCAGAACATGTCCATATCTAGCGATGGCCCACCAAATGCTAGCCATTGTAGGAAAAGTGGAACTTGCTATATCGCCAGTTGGAATGTTGCAGGCTTGATGGCCAAAGAGGATATTTTAGGATGGAAAGAATTTATTGGTCTTTTTGACATTATTTGCCTGCAGGAAACCTGGTGTAAAAATTTCAAGGGTAATGATGGCTTTGTATCCTACGAACTTCCCGCCTTGGCATCACCCTCTGGTAGGGCAAAAGGGGGGTTGTTGGTTTTGATTTCAGTCAAGTTACCAATTTTGGTGAAAAAGCATGTATTAGCGGGGGCTCACTCCCAAATTTTATGGCTAGCACAAGAAGCAGGTAGAAATATCCTTTTGATTAATTTCTATAATAATATATTTGATGGTACCAGGCACACAGTAATTAATGACTTAGAAAATGCGTTAAGTAGTATTGTGAATAATTTTAATGTTGTTTATGAATTTATCTTTGTGGGGGATTTTAACATTTCAGTTTGCCCCTTATCCTATCAGAATTTATGTGGTGTCTTCGATTGTCTAGGGGACGCCGATGTCCATTTTCCCCATAATCTGTATGGAGAATCTCTGAACAGTTTATTGGTAGCGCACGATATGGAAATTTTGGAAAATGGGAAGAATGACTTGGGAGAAAGTTTACCGACTTTCATAGGGAGGGGGGCTAATACTGTCATTGATTTTATGTGCATGTCTTCTAACCTAATCCCCTTGTGCTCAGAACCAAAGGTGGTTGATGTTATGCTAAGTGACCATAATTGCTTAACTATTGAAGCCATGATATGGAAATCTGCCCCTGTTTCCCATTCGGGTACTGTTGTTAATATTGAACCCCATAGACCCAATGGGTTCAGGCTGATGTGGAAAGGGGATAAGGCCGAAATAACATCTGATTCTATCATTAATAATTGTTTGACAGAAATGACGGCGATCCTCGACCAGGAAGCAATCACGGCTGAAAGTATTGATCACTTTGTTAGAATTAATGCAATCATCAACAAAAAGTTCACCAGAATAGGTGGGCACAAGAGCAGACCACAAAGGGGCTGGTTTGACCATGCTTGCACTATCGCCCAGAAAGGTCTAAAAGAGGCCCTAGCAGTTAAACCCAGAGATAAGAGTCTGGTGATCCAACTTAGGCTGGATTACAATTTGACCCTTAAGCGCAGCAAGGCTGAACTCCAGCAGGAAGCTTGGGACAATCTTAGCCAAGCTGCTGAATTAAAAAATTGTACACTGTTTTGGGCCACTGTGAACTGCCCATTTCTTAAGCATGAGAAGGTACCGGAGCTAACATCAAATGTGAGCATGGAATCGTGGATCCAACATTTCTCCATTATTTTTGACTCTGGTAATGGACTGGTCTCCTTTGGAGATGGTTGGCCCATTGTTGCCCTAAATATTACCACACCTGAGGTCATGGATAGCATCAGGGCTAGTAAGGGAGGGAAGGCCCAGGGACCAGATGGGGTGCCTATAGATGTGTACAAGACGGCCCCGGAGATATGGGGCCCATTGTTGGTTAAGACTTTTAACGCAGCAGTTTGTTGTGAGATACCGTTAACATGGGCAGAATCAATAATTGTCCCTATCTTTAAGAAAGGTGATCGGGGTGACGCAAAAAATTACCGGCCAATATCTTTACTGGATTTGTCTGTAAAAGTTATGAGCCGGGTCCTTTTAGTCAGATTAGAGGAATGGGCAGAGACCAACGGGATTTTAACCAACAGTCAGTTTGGGTTTAGGAAAGGGCGTGGCACCATTGAGCAATGCTTAAACTTAGAACTTTTGGTAGGGAAATATACCCAGGCCAAAAAAGGGTCTATATATTTATGTTTCGCTGACCTAAGCAGCGCTTTTGATATGGTAGACCACGCTATACTCTGGGCCAAACTGATCGAAATGGGAGCACCTGAAGGTATAGTCTATTTCCTGGCTCGCCTGTACGAAAAATTATGCACCAGTGACCGGTATGGACCTAACGGGGAGTGTACTAGCAAGTTCAGGATAGGGAGGGGAATAAGGCAGGGGTGTGTTTTAGCACCCCTGCTTTTCACACTCTTCATTAACGAGGTGGATTCTGTTCTACAGACAGTTACGGCAGATGCCCCGAGAGTTAACAACTTTAACATCCCTGTGTTACTCTATGCGGATGATGCCGTTTTGCTGTCTAGGACCCCATTAGGCCTTCAACGTTTGATGGACAGGTTTGTACAGTTCATCAAAAGCAGGAAACTGGTGATTAATAGAACTAAAACTTACGTTATGGAGTGTGGGACAGGGCGATCTAAAACAAAATCTAATTCCCATTATTTCATAGAAGGTGAACCGGTCCATAAAGTTGATAATTTTTGCTACCTGGGGATTACATTTTCCAAAAACGGCTGCTGGGATATAGAGCATAAGGCAGTTAAAACAAAGATGACGAGGAGTGCTAATGGGGTATTTGTTTTCGCTAAGAAGTTGGGGAATAGGCGGATTAAAGACATGTTAAATATTTTCCAATCCAGATGTCTTTCCACGGCCCTCTATGGGGCTGGAGTATGGGGTGTGTCACCAGCCGGGAGTCTGCAGGTAGAGGAGAATAATTTTTTGAAAAGGCTTCTGTGTTTACACAAATCTACCTCTAATAACTTGATCCACAAGGAACTGGGGATTCAATTTCTAAATGATATGATTATGTTAAGACCCCTATTATTGTGGCGCTCTGTATGGCAGAATGATGGTACCTCCCTGAATAGAGCCATTATCAATGATTGCCTCACTTTGGATCATCATTTAAAGATCCCATGGATCAAATATACGATTGACAGTTTTCAAAAGGTTTTTGGGCTTAATGTATCCAATGATCGACACTGTGCCTCTGACATTTCCAAGCCTATTTTGAAAGTCACCTTCTTGAATTATTGTGCAGAGAGGCGTGCATTGGAGGAACCGAATCTCTATACCAGTATGCTGTATAACAGTATGAATGACTTTATTGGACTCCAACCGTACTTGACTCAGGTGACTAGAGTTTCGCATCAGTTTGTGCTGACCAGGATGAGGATGGGGACAGTGCATTACTTGGTTGCGTGCCCCATCGTAAAAATGCGTCCATCTGGACCCTGTGCTTGTGATAATAATGCTGAGCAGGGCACTATGCACTTTCTTTTATTGTGCCAACTGTATGTGAACTGCGGAAAACTTTCCTAAAGCCTATGCTGAAAAGATTTGGAGTAAGAACAATTAATGACTCTATGAAACTGCTTTTTAATTTGCATCACCCGGACATTTGCTTCTTTACTGCTACTTTCCTGCTTAAAGCAATTGGTGCCAGGAAAAGTATGTGCTTTTAAATATTTATTTCATCCCCTTCTGTATAATATTGTACTATGTGTCTCTTTTTTCAAATTGATCAAATGTACTGTATTTATAACTGTGTGTGCTTTTATGTGCATGTTTTCTATGCTCCGAATAAAGCTTTATGAAATGAAATGAAATGACCCTCCATGTTCGATTCAGTCACCTCATTTTCTTGTTTTAGATACCATTTTGGATGACATGCGTGTCCTTAAACCTTTCATGTGTGCAACCAATGAAAAATTGCAACAAATTGAAGACCTTTGGATTATTATGGAGGGCAAGTTGCTTGATATGGAACAACGTGTTAGTAATCTTCAGGATATGGTTGTGCAAGAAGTTCAAAAACTTAAACTGCATACCGAGGGCTTTGAAAATTGAACTAGAAGGAATAATCTCCACCTTTATGGTCTGCCTGAGAACATTGAGGGCCCTGATCTTCTGACCTTCTTGAAGAAATTTTACCTTAGCTTCTTGGCCTTCAATCTTCTTTGCCTCTTAATATTCAATAAGCACATTGTTTGGTCTGTCCACAACCTCGTCTTTTTGTCCTTGATCTTTCTTTTTATTTTTTCACTATTCTATTTCTTCTTTTTCCTTTTTTCTTCTAGTCTTTTTCCTTTTTTGCTTCCCTTTCGTTCTATTCTCTCTATAATTGTATGAGTGTTTACTTGTTTCTCCTCTCTATTTTATTGGTAGTTTCTTCATGTTATTTTATTGTTGATACATGAGGTCCTTTTGCTTCCCCCATTGATTTTGCAGCTTGTAATTATTGTTCCTGTATCCTTGCCTTTACCCCACAAAATGTTTAATGTTGTCTTGCGGAACATTTGTGGTCTGGGTCATCCTATCAGACGACAAAAGGTACTCTTGCATTTATTGAAATGTAATTGTCTTATTGCTTTTTTACAAGAAACTCATTTTAATGAGGTAGAATTGCACAAGCTTAATCGTCCTCCATTGATAAATCCAATATTATTCTTGCTGATGACTTCAGTGATTGGTTAGACCCATTTACTGGCAGGAAATCTAAATGTAAATCCCATAAAGCATTCAAATCTACCATTATCGCTCGTCCATTCTTTGATGTATGGCAAACATATAACACAGTGGTATATGAATTTACATTTTCTCTAATATTCGTCATACTATGTCTGGAATTACTTATATCCTAGTCTCCAGGTCCTTACTTCCCACTATTCAATCCTCAGAAATTGTACTATTTCCATTTCTGATCATGCCCCTGTTTTGTTTTCTTTTGATTTATCCCTTCCTACTCCCAAACATGGTCATTGGAGATTTAACAATTACTTACTATCAGATTCAACTTTTATTTTGGAAGCTTCTTCCTTTATTAAAATATTTTTTCAATGTAACCAATCTATTGATACTTCTGTTCATATTAATTCGGACACTTTTAAAGCTTCCTTTGGGGCCTTTACAATTCCTTATGCTGCTGAAAAGAAAAAGCTGTTGAACTTTCAATACCTCTCCACGTTACAACATATTTAGACGTTTGAACACACTTATTTTACCTCGAAATCACCTTCTCGTTTGCGGGAGTTGATTAAAGCCTAGCCTAACCTGAATACATTTGCTACTGTTGAGGCATGCAACATCCTCATTAAAATTAAGTCCAAGTATCATGGGGGGAAAATAAAGCTGGTAAAATGTTAGCCAATTATTTAAAAATTAAATCAAAATGGAAAAATATTGGACCTATTCATAATGAATATACAAATACTATACTGTCTGCAGACTCTGGTATTATTCATAACTTTCTATCTTACTATGGTCATTATATACAGAAGATAACTATCCTGCTGAATGTAACATTCAAACTTTTTTTAATGGCCTTCCTAATTCTCCTTGTATACTGGACACTTTGATTACTCTTGAAAAGGATATCACTCTTCGGGAGTTTTAGGATGCTATAAAATCATTAAAGAGAGCCAAGACTCCTGGTCTGGATGGTTTTTCTATTGAGCTAATATCATCTTTTTCATCCTTTTTTCCTTCTAAATTAATTGAACTCTTTACCTCTGCTTTATTGAAATCTAAACCTGAATGCTCTTTTTTTAGATGTTCTTATTGTTATTATTCCCAAACCAGATAAGGATCATGCCCCCTGTAAAAACTATTGTCCAGTCTCACTAATTTCCTATGACTGAAAAATGTTTGCAAACATTCTTGCCTCTAGGATAGAAGATGTCATCCCACTTTTATTTAACCTGAACAATCTGGTTTTGTTCAGGGTAGACTGTCCTCTGATAATGCTAGGATGTTCTCCAGCATTCTTGATTCAGGGAAAAAATTGACTAATTAATAGTGTCTCACTAAATATATTGAATAGTGACTAAACTGTGTGAATATCTGTATAACTTTGTAAGTTGTTGTGTCAACTGCTGCGCCAGTTGGTTACTAGCTATGTGAAAGTCTATATTAGTTATTGATTAGTTAACTGAGTATTTGTATGGAAGAGTGAATGTGTGTGGTGTGGTTTGGTAGGGTGTGTGTGACTGCCCAAAGATGTGTGAATAGTTGATTCAGTGGGTATATGAGGTTAAGACTACATGTGGAAACAGTTGTTTGGGTGAGTGAATATCTTTATGGGTGTGGTGACGAGCAAATATATCTCTCAGTGGTACATGTCCAACAAACTAGAAAAATAAAAGGCAGTGTATGTGACAGTTGTATATAAATAAGTATACATAAGACTCATTGATTTCATGAGTGCCTCTATAAATAACTGCACACTTGTAATAGTGATTTCATTACACACTAAGTATGAGTTACTATCTATATTAATAAATAAAGTGCTATTTCTATAAATGTGTGGTTGAGTAAATGTACATATGATACATTGTTTGCAAAAGTGAGTAGAATGACTGCATAACTGAATAGGATGTGTGCTAGTGTGTTCTTTCGATATAGGTGTATAAGTATATTTGATAGTGTTTTATTGATCTTTGTTAGCATATATGAGTGAATCTATAGGTAACTGATTAGATGTGTGTGTTGATATAGGAATCACCGAGTGGGGTTTTAGATACTTTCATTGCTGTGTTAATGGATTCAAATACGGTACTATTTATTTTACAGTGAGTGATGAAAGGTTATACTAGTGTATGACGAGGAATATCTAATTGTCACGTGGATGATGTCATCAGTGATGTCATCAGTGATGTAATTTGAGATGTCATCAGTGATGTCATCAGTGATGTCACTGACCATGTCATGAATGACGTAATATGTGGCATCATCAGTAGTGGATTGCGGGCGCAGAACTAACCATAACAAAGGAATTTCAATGGTTTTGTATGAGTGAAATGTCCAGCTAACTATAACACCCCTAAAACCTATGGTTTTTTTCACTGAATTTCTAATGTTTTTTAAATGCTAATTCGTAACTATAACATGTCTGAAACCCATGTTTTTTTCAGTAAATTTCAAAGGTTTTGTAAATGACAATTTTTAAATGTATTAATTGCTCTATTTATTTTTTATACTGATTTCCTACACTTTGTTAAACTAGTTATTTTTAGATATTTTATTTTTTAAATTACATTATATTTACATTATACATTACATTTCAAAATATACTTTCTTAGAACGAATTACTTTAGTTTAAATACTTTGCAAATAGGCAATAGACTTTTAAGTACAGTAGCTACAGTTGTTACAATGAGCAATACAATTTCAAACACAATGCAAAATTGAGCTCAATGGGAATTTCTAGTTAAATGCAATTAGTCACTTTATAGATTACTTTTGTAACCACAGGACTCGATCCTAGATTCAATCCAGGGACATCTCCTGTAAACAGTTGAGTAAAATCATTTTGGTTACAGTAGTGATTTTTAAGGAATATTATTGTATTTTAAAAGTTGACACTTAGAAACTTTTTCACATAGAATCACCAATGTTATCCTATGTGAGGAAATTCCCTTAGCAAGTAAGTAGTGTTCTCGTTACTTTTTCTTACTCAGTGGTGGATCCTGGATCTAGCACAGGTGCATCTCCTGTAAACAGTTAAAGAATGCGTTTAAGTTATACAGACAATGGATTCCTATGGAATGAAATATAAGTTACTGGTAAGTACGGTTAGAATTACTTTTCAGGATCAGTACTGGATTCAAAGATGCACCACTGAGGTATCTCCTGATAACAGGTGAGTATATCGGAATTCGTAGTTCGGCTGATTTTAGGGAGTCCCTAGAGTCAAAGTAGCCCACCAGATACTTCCAATAAGTGCCACAGAGCTGAGTTGCAGAGAAATGTACAAAGGGACGTGGCCTCTGAACACCTATCTGCAACGCAGCTCCCTGGTGCATACTGGAGATACCTATTGTGCTATTTGGCCCTCAAAGACCCTCAGTATTGAAAGAGAATCAATTCCCTAATTTAAAACCCGCAACGGGTACAGTGGTGAAAGAAGGGGACATGGCCTGAGGTGACAAGACTCCAAACACGCCCTGTGGCGCGTTTTAGGTTAGAGAATTAATTCCTCCTCAATCCTGTGGGTCCTTGGGGGCCAACTAGCCCACCAGGTACCTCCAGATGTTCACAGATGTGGCTATCAACTGTTTTTAAGGGAAGGAACTCGCACATCAGCAATAATGTATTTATTTTAATACTCAAATAAATAAAAACAAACAAATAGCACCTTTTTTTAAAAATAAGGATGATAGGGGGTTTGGATGGGGAACTGTATAATAATTGGGGACAAAACTGTACACAGTAACCAATAAATATACTTTATTTCCAAAAATAAATACAAAGATATTTATTTTAATACTCATATAATAAAAGAGAGAAAGAATTAAAAGAAAAAGCAAGAGCGAATACGTATGAGAATATAAAGCGAAACTAAAACTGTTTAACAAGTTTCACTTTTACAAAAACACATGCTCAAGTTAAACAATGGAAATGTGAGCACATGTCAACTGAAAAACGTGACAAAAAAATGGGAGGAGCACTAAATTGGTTCCATAGTGACTTCAATAACCAAAACGTATATAAACCACACCCGTAGGATGATTACTTTAGTTTCTGTAATTTAATTACGGGTGACCAAACTACAAGCAAGATAAAGATCGTCGGATTCGTCTTCAGTTTATCATCCATTTCCTCAGAGGGAACATAAAGTTAATGTATATATTGTAATACATAAAACATTATGCTCCCTCCAGAGGAGTTGGATGTATGTCGACTGAAGGAGGAAAGAATGTTAAAGAGAGGTAAATTAATAGTATAAGTTTATGCTTTATATATTTTTCTAATGCAAGTATACTATTATAATTTCTAAATGCAGTGTGTAAAAGTATAACTATACTTCAGAAACGAAATGACGTAAGAACATTTC
The DNA here is from genome assembly GCF_964261635.1 of Lissotriton helveticus. Lineage (NCBI taxonomy): Eukaryota > Metazoa > Chordata > Amphibia > Caudata > Salamandridae > Lissotriton > Lissotriton helveticus. Next base: position 2,011,396,729 of record NC_136057.1, on the reverse strand, counting down.
ATGTATTATCATCGCAAATTGAAAATACTACAAAGACGCAGATAAAAGAAGGTTTGAAATATGTACAAATCAAAAAAAATCAAGTAATTCTCTTTTTCTTCTAGAGTCAAAATAGGTCTATCAGTATGTATATTGTGTAGTATTGTGACCTATTTTCACTCATGAAGAACTGGAGGTTTATCGTTGCAAGCAGTAAAAATGTAAAAAAATATTAATGTCAATGTTTTCATAAAGAGTAATTGAAAAGAAATGTACAAAAAACAAAAAAGAAAGATGAAGTAGTGAGGGAGTGTTTGTAGTAGCACTTCTATTCTACTTTATCTGAAAGTAAATCATACCCTCTTGTATTAATAGGAATTTGGGTCAACACTGGGAACCAAAATGGACGAATTAACCTACCGGATGGACCACATGGCGGAGAGACTTGACAAACAGGCGGAGCGACTAGACATGTTGGAGCGCCGCCTCACTGAGGTGGAAGAGGCACAGACATCTCTGGACGCGGAACATAAGCAACTGAGCAGATTGCTGCAGGTAATAGAAGATAAGACAGAGGACTTAGAAGCTCGCTCCCGGAAATGTAATCTTCGTATCACAGGCCTTCCGGAAAATACACAGACCGGGAACATGGAGGTGTTAGTTGAAAACCTGTTGAAGAAACTCCTTGGAGATGAGGCCTTCTATGGAATGTTTGTGGTGGTGAGGGCCCACCACTCTCTTGGCCCGAGACCGAAGCCCGGGGCCCCGTCGAGGCCTATCATTGCCAAGTTGCTTAATTACAGGGGATCACTATGTGACGTTGAAGCTCGGAAGAGAAAAGCAGCCGTTACAGTACCAGGGATCAGTCCTTTCATTGTTTCCGGATTTCACTGCTAAAGTTCAATATGTTCGGAGGCAGTTTGTACCGATGAAACGCCAACTCCGAGAGATGGGCGCAGATTACGCGATGCTGTACCCCGCGAAGCTGCGGGTCAACAGGCAAGGGAAATCCATGATCTTCACTGACACTAGGGTTCTGCAGAAGCCCTCAAAGACTGGCGCAGAGAGGGAAGGCCCTCCCCGAGTGGAGAGCAGAAGGCTGAAGGGACGGGAGGTCCCCTGGACGAACAAGATCAACTGTGAAGTTTATTTTTGGGGTGTCTGGTTTGGGTTCCTCTGGTCGGGAGGATTGGGCAGAGGTCACGGAGATATGTGTGTTATGATATGTTCTATGATTCTCCTTTTTCCACTTAACAGGATAACCCAGTAGATGCTGCAGGTGGCGGGGGAAAGGTGGGGTCTGGTAGAGATGGTTGTGGCAAGATACGTAATTGGGATATCATCTGGGTCACGGGGGGTTCTTATTGTTATACCTAAGATGTGCAGGTAGCCAGTGTAAATGTAAATGTAAATGTAATGTAAATGTAAATGTAAATTGATACTTGTATAGCGCACTACTCACCCACAAGGGTCTCAAGGCGCTTGTACGAATACCGCTGTGGAACCCATCCTGGCTTTCCCTGTGAGGTGTCCACTCCTGGGCACCCCCAAGGTGGAGGCCAGGCATCCTTAGCGTTGTGGGGGCCGTTGTGGAGATTAAGCAAGCTATTGCCCAGAGTTGCAGAGTGGGACTCCATGATTGGAATAGGCACCGAGGCAAGAATTAGCAGGTCCGTGGAATTTTGAGCCCAAGACCCGCCGAGGCGGGGAATTGAACCCTGGTCCCGGGCTAGACCTCTGCATCAGGGTCTGCCACTCTAACCATTGAACCATTGAGTGTACGTACACTCTGCTGAGATCGGTAATTGTGGGCCCATAAGGAAGGAGGGCCCGGTTGACACCGAGACTGCTGAAAGAGAGATTACCCGTAAGCGCGCTCAGCATTCCCTTGATGTACGAACTCCTGGGTGTGGGTTGCGGTTTCATGCTTGATATTGCTGTACTGGGACGAGGGAGGGATGGGCGGCCACATGTCTTTAAGTTTTACAGAGTTTTTCCTGCTGGTTAACTACGCCCTGGCATGAACTCCACTTTCTTTGAACTGGGTTTTGTTGGCATCTTTTGGTTCTCAGAGGTGAGGGGATGGGTAGAGAGGGAGGTTATGTTGGGGTGGGGGGATGATCGCAGCCTGGGTGGGGTTGGGCAGGCATGGGGTGGTGCTGGGAGAGGGGTGGGACAGCACTGCGGTGCGCCGCTGGAACTGGGAGGGGATTGTTTGCAGTTTGTAAACGTGTTCCACGAGCTGTTAGGTACAGAACTCGTAAGGCATGGCATGAGGACATACGTTCAGACCACTTTGCTGAGAACTATACTCAAACTGTTGCAGGCAGGATGACCCCACCAGGGGAAACGTCGGACACACTCAGGCTAATAACATGGAATGTCCGTGGTCTTAATAACCATAGAAAGGTTAGGAAGATCCTACAATATCTTTCGGGCATGGTGTTGATATCGTGCTCTTACAAGACACACACTTGCATCCAGATAGCCACATTTTGCGATATAGGGGCCTAATGGGTAATATGCACGCGGCGGGATTTACGTTGCATGCCAGGAGGTTTCTCACGTGGGTCAGCCCTAAGAAGTTGCTGAAGATGACTCCACTGGAGACAACAGACAGGGAAGGCAGGTACACGATTACGAAATGTTGTGGGAGGGGTATGGAGCTTTGCATAGTGAACACCTACTGCCCTAACTTTGACTACCCCGGCTTCTATTCGGATTTGGTGGACAAGATTACAGTGCACTCTAGAAGCGATGCACTCTGGGAGGGAGACTTTAATATGACGAGACAACCCAGCATAGATAGGTCGGACGGTCCGGAACGTCGTCCCTCGGCTTCCGCTAGGGCGCTGGAGGTGGCAATGACACGACTGGGCTTGAGAGATGTGTGGAGACACAGACATCCTACTTTGTGGGGCTACACACACTACTCAGCTCCACACAACATACACACTAGGATTGACTACTGGTTGGCCACTGCCCATTTGACTCACAAAGTCCAAGCTTGCACGGTACTACCACGCACATACTCGGACCACTCGCCCTTACTGCTGACAGTTTATGCACCGGCGAAGCACATTCCGCCATTTACTTGGCGTTTTCCCCCATATTCCCTACTAGACGACTCCTTTAAGGAGGAGTTATCTACGGCCTTTGAGATGTATTTTGACACCAACGTGGGCACTGTGGACTCGTTCCATACTGTTTGGGAGGCCTTTAAGGCATACATCAGGGGGTCACCATTTCTAAGCATTCGGGGGTCCTTAGATCGATCCAGGGTCGGTTGAAGATTCTGGAGAAACAACTTAAGGAACTAGAGGCCCGATGCCTGCGGGACAATAGTGAAGCCCTCGCGCAGGAACTTGCCCAAACATTGGGCGAATGCATGAGGAGGCCAAATCTGAAGTAAAACACTTAGGAAAGTATGCCACTGCTAGATCCTATGGTGAAGGGGAATGTCCCGGATTGGTACTTGCGCAGTTAGCTAAACAACGCAGAAGCAGAGAGTCGGTTCCGGATATGAGGGCCTCTCCGTTAGACAAACCACTTTCGGATGAACAGGTTGTGGAACGGTTTCGCGAGTACTATGTGGCCTTATACACCTCCCGAGGTCCTGCCCCAGAGGAACGAATACTCGACTATCTCTCCCATATTAAACTGCCCTGGCTGTCTAACTTGCATCACAAATTCCTAGTTCGACCGATTGAGCGGGAGGAAATTGTATGGGCTTTATTCGCTATGATGGCCGGGAGTGCGCCGGGGAGTGACCGGCTAACGGTGGCCTTTTATAAGACATTTGCAGATCTCCTGATTCCTCGGATACTTACCCTCTTTGAGGACATGGCGGACACTGACACTATGCCGCCCACTTTGCGGGAGGCGATTCTGGTAGCCATTCTTAAGCCGGGGAAGACACCGGGGGACTGCGCTCGTATCGCCCCTTATCGTAATTAAATGTGGATGCGAAGATATTCGCTAAATTGACCGCAAACCGCCTTAGCCCCATGATTGCTTTGATGGTCACCCCAGAACAGGCAGGATTTGTGCCAAGCCGAAATCTCACGTACAATCTCAGGATGGTGTTTGCAGCGTTTCAGCACACACGTTCGGAGGTCTTGGCTGTAGCAGTCTTTCTGGGCATGGAAAAGGCCTTCGACTCCGTCGAGTGGCCTTTCCTGAGACAAGTCCTAAGCCAAATGGGAGTGGGTGCGCTGTTCCTTCAATTGTTAGCTACAATGTATACCTCCCCAACGGCCCGCATACGGATAGGAGCGCTGACCACGGAACTCATAAGTATTAGCCGAGGCACGAGGCAGGGTTGCCGCCTTTCCTCTATCCTCTGCACTCTAGTCGCCTAGCCACTTGCCTGCACTCTACGACAGTACCACAGGCACAGGGGTATTCGATTCCCCACATACAATTTGATAGTATCCACGTACGTGGATGATACCCTCTTATATGTTCGGACTCCCGAAGTGCATTTACCGGCGGTGCTGCGCGATGTTGTCTTGTTTAGCTCCCTTTCGGGCATACATGGGAACTGGGGAAAATCCATTATGTTCCCACTTACACTGGCCACGAAAAAGTTTGATCCGGAATAGCCTATTCATTGGACTACTGAAGCGGTGAGATATCTAGGGATCCGCTTAGACACAGACTCGGAGGTAGTTCTTCGAGAGAACTATGGGGTGGCCGTCTCCAAACTGGAGGATGATATTGAAAAGTGGATCACTTTGTCACTGTCAATGCTGGGCTGCATCTCACTTATGAAAATGATTGTATTGCCACGCTTTTTGTTCTTGTTTGGTAACATCCCCATGGTGCTGTCGCAACTATTCTTTCAGCAGCTACACTCGTTAATGATACTACTGGCATGGACTGGTAAACAGCCGAGAGTGGCGTGGAAAATCCTTATTCTCCCATAAGCAGCGGTCGGTCTAAATGCCCCTGATCTTAAACTTTACTACCGTGCTGCTCGGTGCGCACATGCTTACCACTGGATACACGGCCCAGTGGACATCCCACATATACGTATAGAGTCAATAGTTGCAGACCCGGTTCCTTTACCTGCGTTGCTCGCTCGACCTCGGGACAGACGAACAGGTGTCCTGGACTCTTTGAATACAGTCACCCACACATGGTATCATATGATGGATGTCAAACGTGCAGTCTGTTGTATGCCCCGAAAGCCCCTATCGACTGGTGTACATGGCTGGCCCCATGTAAGGACAAGGGGGTGCTAGCTACGATGGACACATTGAACATACATACTAGGGGTGATCTCTTCTCAGATGGCACCGCACGCACTTGGGGAGAGATTGAGACGGAGGGTATTTCCTACTCGCTCCTATCACACTTTCAGTTCCATAGGGTGAGGAACACGCTTAAAAAACTTTTGGGGGAGGATATGGCGGAACCCCCGGAGGTTAAGACTCCTGCTAAATTGATAACCAACTTGTATCACATCGCCCTCTCGGGAAGGACGACAGACTGTGCTAAGCCCCGCTTGGCATGACAGAGTGACCTAAATACTGACCTGTCAGAGGAGATATGGCAATACTGCTGCTCTAGTACGAGGAGAATCTCCCTTAACGGCCGTCATAGGCTGATACATTTCAAATACCTAAATAGGGTATATTACACCCCGGAACGGCTCTATAGATATGGACTACGGGAAAGCCCTAATTGCGAGAGATGTAGGGCGCAAATGGCGGACTTTTTCCATGTGGTATGGTCTTGCCCGCGAATTTCTGCTTTTTGGTGCAAAGTATACGAGGAGGTGAATAGGATCATGGAACTAACGCTGATACCGGATCCTTTCCTAGCGATACAGGGTTATTCTAAACCCCTACGACGGGAACATGTATAGCGCTTTCCTGGATGCGAGGCCCGGTAGCCACTCTATCCCAATGGAACAATGAGATGATATATTGCTGTACACAAACTGAAATATATAGTGACCTATTGGCCCCTCGTAATAGACCAAAGAATTTCTGGTAAATGTATACAGATAAGAGGTAGTGACGGGACACTCCGGAGGGGGAGGAAGCTGATACACATACACGGGTAGAAGATATGACTGGAGACATTCACGATATATAGCAGAGCAGCTACCCCTAATGCATCGTCAGGTAGATGGATTGTTGGCCCACGGAGGGGTGGTCTGTATTTTCCCTGGTCAGAGACAAATGTTGGAGATAGCCTATGCTTGGTGGGCCTTTTGATAATATGCACTGTGGGTCTGATCTATTATTGGGTGCATATAATGCTTATCGTTGTTTGCTTCATTATATTGATCTCTTAACGTAGTCTATATCCTCAATGTCATCATTCACTGCCATTGTTTTTTTTGTGCTTGTTTATTTCTGAAATGCCAATAAACTAATTTTTTTTTTTAATTATTAAATTTGCATTTGTACAGGAGCTTAGAACCACTGACATTTGCTCCCAAAATTGTAAAACTATAATATAGAGATAGGTTTATGGTGAATGGTGGCATGAATTAAAAGAAAATCTAGGGGATGGAGGAGCACTCAAAATCAATGTTTTCTTATTAATTAAGCTGATAATAAACAAAGGGTGCTGCACTGCTGTAACGTGCTGACATTACATGCAGGTTGAAGCTGCTAGTCTAACAGCCTAAGAATCTGGATGCAGTGTGCACTACAGAACAATTGTTCTACATTTTTAACCTTTTTGTCACTATTTTTCAAATTTTGCAACAACAACAGATATACATTATCTTTTTTCAAGAAATTATTATTTGACAATAAATCATATATTTTGATTTAATGCATTTGTTATTTGATGTGTTTTGTCACAACATTATGTATACAGACTGACTAAACAGAAAAAACCTTTATACAGAAAGTATCTTAAATTAACATTTTGTTCATGAGTCACCACATTGCTTTCACAAAGCCCAATGCATTTCGGGACTCCGGAGGCCCTTCCTCTGGGGCAAAATTCTGTGAAGATAAAAGATTTACTGCATTTTACTTAGAGGTCGATTTATCAATAGAATTTAATTATAAAGAAAGTCCCAAAATGTCCAACTGGGAAAAAAGAGATGTATGCTGTTATAGAACTGGTGTTAGTAACAATTTTCTAATCAGAATCCACTCAAGATGCAGCATTCAATGGTAGAGGAATCCTCTTGTGCAGATAAGAACCAGTGTATTTTGTTTATAGAATGGTGAAATGATATTTAAAGATTTAACGGAATCCTGTGCGATCAAGACGAAATCGAGAGATAATTATGTTAGTCACAGATTTGCGTGTCGAGAGAGCAGGAATGCATAATCTAATGTAATCCTACCATCCCGGTAAAGAATCTTCCCATAGCCTGTTGTGCTGCTAAAAATGCCACAAAGTGTATTGTGGTAAACCTATAAAATGAGTGTACATATGAATTTGTATTTACTGCATCCCACAAGAATATAAATGTTTACTAGTTGACCATATTTTAGGTGACGCGCTGTGTTGCTCAACAAAAATAATAGCTTGTTGCAACTGACTAGGTGCACAAAAAATAACTTCATGTTTTCAACTAAAAAACCTGTATTCTAATTCTCTATTCTGTAATATAGGGTACAAATAATTAATCTAAAAAATTAGTTGGAAAGAAGACTGGAAACAAACACTTGGACAGCAACTTCGGGTGATATCAATCAAAAATTAGATTGGTACAATAAAGAATTACAAGAAGGCAAGATCCACAAGTACTGTACAAACACCATTGACTACAAGCTCAATGAGGTATACACATGGGCTGAGATATTTGCAAGAAGACGGTTTAATGACAAAAAAAACACCACCTCCTCTGAAGAAGGTGTGGCTACAGATCAAGACGCAGCAATCAACCGACCACCAGTATCTAAGTCAACTCTCGCTATCGCAGGTCCAACAACAACATCCACAGCAATAGGTGATTCTCAAATACCTACAACTTCAGCCACGTCTTTTTTGACCTAGGCACCAGTTCAGGGGCAACCACATTTACCAAGCACCACAGCAGCAATGGAAAATGTTGCAAAAGCAGGACAGGACAAGGCAGGAAAAACTCTGCGCAGTGGCAAGAGCATATTGTAATCATCAATATTTCTTCAACATCTTTGTCAAAACAACAAACAAGAATACTCAATAAAGGCATGTCATTTGTGCTTACCATGATTTCACCAAAATTAGATACAGACATAGCTCCTTATAAGTTCATGCGCACGTTACGCCTGAGACATTATTTTGCGAATATCATGGAGACAACTAAGGAATTTCAAGAGGACACTCTATCCATTTTCAAACTCAAAAGTGACTTTCAAGCTCAAATCTCACACAAGATTCTAGATACTTTTGAAAACATAGTCAGGCATGATTGTGCAAAATTGAATTACAAGAAACCAAAAACAATCAACCTGACTGAACATGAGAAACAAATGATTTGTTTAATAGCCAACAACAGTGCACTGACCTTGAAACCAGCGGACAAGGGAGGAGCACTTGAAGTAATGGATGCTACTTTTTATGTTCAAAAGGTTAATGAGGATGTATTTGACAACACAACATATTTGGCTCTTGAGGGTGACCCCACAAACACTTTACAAAACATGTTGCAACAGATATCAAGGGGAGGAAATGGGATGTATAGATGTTCAATTAAAATCTTATTTAACTACCAATAACCCCCAAAGACCAAAAATGTATATGATACCAAAAATACACAAGCATCCAACGAATCCTCCGTTTAGACCAATAGCCTCTGTGTGCAGCTTCATTTTTGACCCATTGGGGAGATATCTGGACACAAAAGACACAACAGATTTTTTAAAGAAACTCCAAATATTCAATCCTTCTTTCAGGACAATTGGATAATTTGCACGATTGATGTTACAGCTCTTTATACTTAAATAGCACACTCTGAAGGAATTGAAGCAACGGAATGGGCACTATTGAAGATGGAATTAGCGGAAAAAGTCAATGTCTTCTTGTTGAAACATTTATTATTGGTTTACACAACAGCCACTTTCAATGGCAGCACAATTTCTTTGGACAACTAACTAGCACATCCATGGGCTTTTCGGGTGCGCCGGCATATGCTAATATCTTCATGTCTAAATTTAAATATGATCATATTCTTACCAATGACAACTGGATTAAGTGTCCTGCACAATATTGCAGGTACATCGATTATATATTTTTAATTTGGACACAACCCATGAAGGATCTAGAATACTTGATACAGGAGCTGAATACCAGAAATCCAAGAATCCAGTTTATCCACACAATCAGCACACAACAAGTACATTTTTAGGAAGTTTTAGTAAGCAAAAATTCCAGTGGCAAAAAATTAAAAACTGAGACTTTCACAAAACCCACAGATAGGAACAGTACTTTACATTATTCAAGTTTCCATCCTAGACAGGGCCTGACTGGCTACCGGGAAGTTTGGAATGCTGCTGAGCTGGCGGCTGATTTCGTTCATGGAGGCCTGCGTGTGCTAAACCAAATTTGTTTTGCTTTAATTATTTCGAAGCACACGCAGGTCTCCATGAATGAAATCAACCCGCACTGCAGTAAATGTAAATGTAAATGTAGTGCTTATATATCGCACGTATCACCCCCGAAGGGGTCTCAAGGCGCTGTACACATACCGCTGTGGAACCCTTCCTGGCGTTTCCCTGTGAAGTGCCCACTCCTGGGCACCCCCAAGGTGAAGCCAGGCATCCTAGCGCTGTTGGGGCCGTTGTGGAGATTAAGCAAGCTATTGCCCAGAGTTGGACCCATGCTTAGAATAGGCACCGGGGCGAGAATTATCAGGTCCGGGGAAATTGAGCCTAAGACCGACCGAGGCGGGAATTGTACCCTGGTCCGGGCCAGACCTCTGCATCAGGGTCTGCCGCTCTAACCATTGAGCCACACTTCTCCACAGTAAAATCAGCCCCCAGCTCGTCAGCATTTCAAACTGCCCGGTAGTCAGTCCGGCCCTGATCCTAGAAGTCTTATCTCAAATTTACCTTTTTCACAGTTTCTCCGGATAAAACGTATTTGTTCTGAACCAGAAACAGCAGTAATAATAATAATAATAATAATAAGGGAGCTTGTAAAGCGCCAGGTTACTCCAGATGGCGTGTCCCCGCGCTTAAGATTAACACATACAAACAGCTATTTGAACAAAGAGGATATACTCAAGATATCCTGCAGACGAGCATATCTAGGTTGTTAGAAAAGGATAGAACAACTTTACTACTCAAAACTCCACGCAATCAACAGGACACGCCTACTTTTTTTGTCAAAATACTCTACATGTTCCATCCAGATCAAGAAGATTATCAACAATAAAGGGGAACTTCTTCAAAACGAACATGACTTTAATGGCATCTTCAATAATAACCTACATTTTCTTGTACCAGAGGCAAGATCTTCAGAATTAATGAAGACACCGGAGAAACCCACAACAAACAAGAATTTTAAAGGCACCACTAAGTGTTTAAATTGCATACATTGCAATAATATAATAGTAGGTGGCATATTAACACACCCAGTTTTAGGCAAAAATATACAACTGAAGCATACCTCAGATTGCAACACTACCATCATTTACTGTTTAAAATGCCGGTGCTGTAAAGCATATGTACGGAAAACAGAACGCAAATTCAAAGTACGATTAAGAGAGCATAAGAGTACAATTCGTACTGGCAATAAAACCTTGAGTGTAGTAATTCACTGGCAGGAAGCCAAACACACTATCGCTCAACTAAGAGCACAAATTGTTAAGGTAGTACTAAAAAAGGAATGAGCTGACAATAATAAGAAATTATTGCAACGTGAGGTATTCTGGATTGATTATTTGCTAATTTTATTCCCAAAAGGTTTAAATGGCAAAATGGAAATTACTTGTTATTTGTAATTATCCACTTGTAATTCAAGATTATAATGAGAGAACATTCTATTAACTATGTTACATATGCTGAGTGTATCTAATATAATATGATACTATTCACTTCTTTTAGGCGGTATTAATGGTGAACCACAGGTGGCGGTATCTTTCAGTAATTATCTATAAACCTTTTTCAGAGTGTCTTTACTTTCTCTCACATTAGGTCACTGTGATCATGTACCAGTGTTATAGTTTAGGAGTTTTACACCCCACCTTCTATTCTATCGGCATGAAAAGCACTGATCTTCATAATAGGTCCATTATTTATCTGCAGCAATGTTTTTACACAAACAACTCCTTCTATTTGGAGACAACATTGTTACCTTTTGCCCAGGACCCTATCAAGCCAGTACAGCTTGGGACTCGCAATTGTGAATCATTAGTGTTTGAGGATATTCACTATTAGTTTTGCACCAACAAGCTTTGATAATACATTAGATGTTACCATTTATAACAATTGGGAATGTTTCCTTTTTTCCGTTACAGCATTCTTTGGTAAATACATACTGTACAAATGGACCATTACATTACATTGCATTACATTACATCTCTTGCATGATTCGTATTTGGCAATTGACTGACATTTTGCCCAGCCTTACATTTCAGCATGCACAATAATTTTTATGTCTATGCATTGCACGCCATTAATGCCAAGAATCCTTTATTCGCTATTCGGTTATTTCGAACACATTTGCCGGTATACACGGTAATAATTAGCATTTCACGCTCATTTTTTTCGTTCCTTTGCATACGTTTCGCAATCATTTTGTGAGAAAACACAAGATTACATTTTCCATATAATTTGCACTGCGACATGGGGCGAGGCTTTTGTCCGCTTTCTATGTTGATGGGTTTCATGGGGTCGACGGGAGAAATATTCAAAGAGGCAGTCAGTCGACTAGTAAGAACATTCCTTTCGGCACGCCTGATGGGATACGCTTAACGGGCAGAACTTTCGATTAAAGTAACATGAAGTTATGCATATTATGTTTATCTTTCCCCATGCGGCAATTCGGCAACTAGAAATAATGTCCAATATCTTTTTGGTATCTCAGGTTCACGCCAATTGATTAAAGACTGACACACTTCCCGAGATCGATCACTTGGGTAAGCACCGTCATTTTATTAAGTTTAACGTCATTTCATTAGACTTAAGGATAGAACAAGTGCGCAGGCACAACATTGTTATAAATTTCATTACTAATGTTTTGCAGAGTGAGGCATATATATTACCAGAGTCCATGTGCAAGACAACATAGTTTGGGTGAATGCATATTAACTTGAATGCACGTTTTTGTAGCTTCGTGTATTTTTTTTAATACTTAGCATACCTCAGAAGGCATTAAGTGATAGGGTTCTAAAGTTCCATTGTATGATATATCACAGCATAGAGAGTTAGAATACAGGTTTTTTTGTTGAAAACATGAAGTTATTTTTTGTGCACCTAGCCAGTTGGGAAGAAGCTAATATTTTTGTTGAACAACACGACGCGTCACCTGAAATATGGCCAACTTGTAAACATTTATTTTCATTTTGGGATGCAGTAAATTCAAATTCATATATACACTCATTTTATAGGTTTACCACAATACACTTTGTGGCTTTGTTAGCAACACAACACACTGTGGGACCATTCATTACCGGGAAGTTAGGATTACATTAGATTATGCATTCCTGGTCTCTCTACACACAAATCTGTGACTAACAAAATTATCTCTCAGTTTTGTCTTGATCGCACAGGTTTCAGTTAAATCTTTCAATACCATTTCACCATTCTATAAACAAAATGCACTGGTTCTTATCTGCACAAGGGGGTTCCTCTACCATTGAATACCGCATGTTGAGTGGATTCATATTACAAAATTGTTACTAACACCACTTCTATAACAGCATAGATCACTTTTTTCCCAGTTGGATATTTTGGGACTTTCCTTTATAATTAAATACCATTGATAAATCGACCTCTAAGAAAAAATGAAGTACATCTTTTCTGTTCACAGAATCTTGTCCCTAAGGAAGGGACCCTGGAGTCCCAAATTGCATTGGGCTTTGTGAAAGCAATATGATGATTCATGAACAAAATGTTAATTTAAGATATTTTCTGTATAAAGATACTTATAATGTACAAGACAAAGATTTTTTTCTGTTTAGTCGGTCTGTATACATAATGATGTGACAAAACACATCAAATAACAAATGCATTGAATCAAAATATATGATTTATTGTCAAATAACAATTTCTTGAAAAAAGAGGATGTATATCTGTTGTTATTGCAGAAATTGAAAAATTGTGACAAAAAGGTTAAACATTTAGAACAATTGTTCTGTAGGAACAGTGCACACTGCATCCAGGTTCTTAGCCTGTTAGACTACCGGCATGAATTAAAACCCATCTACCATCTGCATCTCTTTCTTCCCTCTCTATCACTAAAGGAAGGGATTTATGTACTAGAATAACAACCCCATTTTCATGATCAAGAGATCGATAACAAAAATGTGTCCTACCCAATTCAAATATTGCATGCATTAAAGAGCAATAGTACATGGTGAAATCTATAAGAAAAATCTTGAAAGAGAAGGTTAAAGGAAAAACAGAAAAGGTAGAAATAAGAAAGGAGAGGTAAGAATAAGAGGAAGGAGAATAGTCTTGATAAAGATGAAAGAGATGACGAAAATCCAAAAGACCCTAGTCGCAAAAAAAGAACACATCCAGTGTAGGAAGAATATATTGGAGGGGTAGAAAAGCGCAAGACCGTAGAGAACCAGCAGATGAAGAACCATTTTAATGACTGAACACTAGCAACAGAAACAATTAATATATTGGAAAAGAGACCGAGAATATAAAATAGAATAGAATAGTAAACATTATAAAGAATAAAATGCCTTAATACACAAATAAACCAACTTACGAAACACAAGGATAACATGGGAACAGTAGGTATAGGAAGGGGATACTCGGATAACAACACACCAAAAGAGGTAGTCCAAATTGGACAACACATTTCTGCATGAGGGAACAAAGAAATAAGAAAAGGGTTAACAAGTATACCAATTAAATAAGAACAACAACTGTCATAAACAGACACACGAAAACTGAACATGAAACCACTGATGATAATATAAAGAATCATACAAGCTAAAACATATATTCAATACAACAACAAGGATCAGACACAAAGACCATAGTCGATAAGACAACATTCAAAACAAAAGCTCATGTTTTTCCAAGATCCATAGCTTTGCCTTTATGTTGTAGAATAATTTGCTTCAGGTTTTCTGGGCAGTCAAATGAATACGTTTGATCCTTATATGTGACTTTAAAGAAGCATGGGTGCACGAGTCCATACCTTGCGTTCACAGCTCGTAGGGTTGGACAAAAATGTATTTAATCGGGCAGAAGTTGCGTTGGCTACATCTTAAGAGATAAAGACTTTCTGTCCAGACCATAAAATTTGCTTCCTTTGTTTAGCCACCATCGGAACCAAAAACTACAGGTTTCAGGGATGTTATAGTTAGTTGGACATTTCACTCATACAAAACCACAGAACTTCGGCCGTTATAGTTAGTTCAGCTAACTATAACTCGTGCCCCCGCAATGCACTGCTGATGACGTCACATATTACATCATTCATGTTATTGTTATGTTATGTTATTGTTTTTTGTTGTGCGCACAGCTACTCCAGCTAAGGAGCGTCCTGGCGCATTTGACAAGGAGGAACATAACACAACAGAAGGAAGCGGGCTACTAAGAGGGGACCACACTAAGCATGAGCGGATTTTGCGTATTGGCAATCCGCGGATTTGCGTATTTGCGTATTTTGAAAATACGCAAAATCCGCGGATCCTAGCGTATTTTTTTTTTTTGTGTGTTCGCACGGGTTTCTGCAAGTTCGCGAGGGTTTTATTGTATAAAACGCTCGCGAACGTGCAGAAACCCGTGCGAACACAATGTGCCTGGGTATTGCGCTCGTGAAAGTCAAGGATGCAAAGTCTATCCAGCATCACAGCTGATTTTCGACGGTAGGTTTGGGAAGAAGGCACATCTGCCCAGCCTTGACAACGCTTACGATTGTTTTTGGGCTGATGAATGAGTCACTGAATTTAAGCTTCAACTAGGGCACATGCTTTATTGATATCTGTAAGTGCTTCCTGTTGAGGTTTAATTTTTGTGCCAGGACCATCGTGCCAGAATGAACCCTGCCCTTCATATTTATTCAAGAAGACGCCACCGTTTTGTGCCATACCTCTACTCAACTGGAGTACTTTCTACTGGATAATCAGTAAGTGCTACCTCGTTGGGTAAATGTATAGTGCTTTTACTATACTACAGCTTCCTAAAGTGCCAGAGAGTTGTCTACAGCGACCATGTGTGTGTTACTATGCAATCGCCCCGAAGGGCGCAGGGGTCCCTTGGGTGAGCTGCTGCCGTAATTTACAATGGCGCCAGCAAGCTGCCAGCGCCGTTGTAAAATAGTTACAAAGTTAGCTTGCACAGGAAGCACTTAGATAAAATAAAGCAGCACCTGCTTCGTTTTATCTAGTGGTTCCTGTGCAAGCTAACTTTGTAACTATTTTACAACGGCGCTGGCAGCTTGCTGGCGCCATTGTAAATTGTGGGGGTTCAACTTTTGAACCCGTTACGTCCGCGCGGATTTTTTTTTCGGATTTTGTGGGAAATCCGTAAAATACACGGATTGCGGATTTCCCAAAAATCCGAAAAATCCGTGGGCGTAACGGATTTACCGCTCACACTTACACACTAAATGAAAAGCTCATCAAAAATAAGCTGGGGACTGAAAAGAGGCAACTAAAACAGGAAAGTTTTCAAGGCTTTCCGGAAAACCAAAAGATCCTCCAGCAGACGGATTTCCATCGGAAGAGAGTTCCACGCTAGTGCCGCCTTTACACAGAAGGAGCATCCCCCCATACGGCAGAGCCTGTATCTGGGGACTACAACAAAGGCCTGGCCTTGAGAGCGGAGGGTGCGGGTGGGGACATAGAAGGAAAGGAAGCGAGACATGATCTCAGGGCCTATGCCTCTCAGAGTCTTAAAAGTCAAACATAGGACCTTAAAAAGAATACGCTTCCTCACTGGGAGCCAGTGTAAGGAGCGAAGAACACTCGCCACCGAACAAAATCTGGGCAGGCCGACAATCGCTCTGGCCGCAGCGTTTTGCACCCTTTGCAGGCGAGTGAGCTCAGCCTGATTGGCCCCAGCCAGAAGAGAGCTAGCATAATCCAGGTCAGAGATAACAGTGGCCTGGATCACTAGCTGTCTGGTTGGGGCATCAAAGTATTTGAGGACAGGTCTTAAGCCTCTCAGCAGACCAAAACAGCAGGCAGCTGTTCTTTTAGTGTGTCCTACAAAGGTGAGACCAGCATCCAACCAGACTCCCAAGTTTTTCAACTCCGACACCGGAGTCGGGGTTGGTCCCAGCTCTGATGGCCACCAATGGTCACCCCAAAGTTCCACTCCCCTTCCGACAATCATAACCTCTGTCTTGGTGGCATTCAGCTGGAGACAGTTCCCCGTCAACCAGCTAGCCACCGCCTTCAGTCCATCCTGAAACCTGGGGGCATCTAGTTCCGCATCCCCGCTGAGAGTAACCGCTAGCTGAGTGTCGTCGGCATATGAGACCAAAGTTAGGCCCCACTGCCTGGCGACATCAGCCAGCGGTCTCACGTACAGATTAAACAACGTGGGGCTCAGCGAGGATCCCTGCGGAACCCCCATGGCCAGTGGCTGGAAATTGGACTTGAAGGGAGGGATGGCAACACAGAAGGAACGATTGCCGAGGTAGGAGCGGAAACACTGCAAGGCCTGGCCGCCGACACCAATCTCCTCGAGCCGATGCAGGAGGATACTGTGGGAGACCGTATCGAAGGCGGCGCTGAGATCTAACAATATGACATGGTCAGTGACATCACTGATGACATCACTGTATATAAACTGTATCAAACATATTTAAACTTTATAGAAACACACAATCACTGGATGATGTCATCAGTGGCGTCATTTGAGATGTCATCAGTGAAGTCATCAGTGTGTGGCCCCCTTATTTTCCTATTTTTCTGGCCTGGGGGACCCCACCCCTATGGCCTGACCCCTATTGTGTGAATTTTAATAAAAAACAAATGGAAGGGGGCCACACAGCCCACCTCCGAAATCTATTTTCGGCCCCGGGGACCCCATACCCTGGGCATGGCCAGTATTTTTTTTTTTTTTTTATATTCGGAAGGGGGCCATGTGTTTCTACCCTACACTGTTTTCTTGTGCCTTGGTTCTACCGAGTCACAAGATGGCTGCCAACACTTCCTGGTTTGGAGTGTTGGCAGCCAATCACAGTAAAGCTCGTGGTCGGAAGATTTCACTAACCCACCACTGCCATGAATATAAATATTTTTATTTTTTGATTTTCTCATCAACTACTGAACGGATTTGCAAAATTCTAAAAAAAGATCGCTTTCTGAACTAAGAACTAATTTTTTTCAAATTTTGATGTAATTCCGTTCAGCAGTTTGGGCTGCAGCTTTGGCTAAATTTTCATATGAGAAATTGATTTTTTAACTTTTATTTTTTGAACTTCTCAGCAACTACTGAACGGATTTACACCATTTGAAAAAAAGGTTGCTTTCTGAACCAAATGCTACCTTGTTGCCAAATTTGCTGTAATTCCGTTCAGCAGTTTGGGCTGTAGCATTGGCTAGAGTTTCCTATGGAAATTAACATGTAGAAAACACTTTTTGGGACCCCCTTTTTTCTCAGCCCCCGCTTGACAAATCATTCCCAAAACTTTCTGGATAGGAGCTGACCTAAATACATCTTTTTTTGTAGAATTTCGCAAAGATTCGTCAAACAACGCTAAAGGTATTAGCAAATCAAAAAATACTTTTCCTATGTAAACTAGGTTTTAACTATAACTACCTACTGGCAACCGCCAGTAGGTAATATGTATATATATATTCTTACCTACAACATTATGGCGGAGTATGGGGTGGAACTTAACAACATTTGGACTGCACACAAGTAATCCATTCCAACTCCTGATGAATCATGGGACATGTAGTATGGAAGCAGTCCGGCAGGTATTTACCAGCGAATTCTGGGACATTGCACACGTGGTGAACCTCTGAGGAAGGCTATTTGCTGAAACCCTTCAGGTGCTCCACTTTCGTTGCAGCCTGCGCCAATCACAATCAAGGCCTGTTTTTTCCAGAACCAGTGTTATGGCGCATTTTTTGGTTGGATTTTAAATACGGGAAGTGCTGTCTCCCGTTTAGTCATAAACGCCCTGCAGGGTTGGGGGCCCCCGACGGCAGCGAACTCTGTTTAGAACATTAAAATTGGGGGGCATGACCCGCTTGACCCACTGCGAGCCAGAGGATTTACCGGCGATATTTGCGGTGGTGAGAAGAAAGGGAGCGATAAGGGGGATGACTCCTCCTTGGAGCAGGTTCTGGATTTGGCACCTTGATTTTGATATTGTGCAACTGCTACGTGAATGGTTGTGCACCAGAGATTGCCAGCAACCATACTTACCTACAACATTATGTCGGAGTATGGGGTGGAACTTAACAACATTTGGACTGCACACAAGTAATCCATTCCAACTCCTGATGAATCATGAGACATGTAGTATGGAAGCAGTCTGGCAGGTATTTACCAGCAAATTCTGGGACATTGCACACGTGGTGTACCTCTGAGGAAGGCTATTTGCTGAAACGCGTCAGGTGCTCCACTTCCGTTGCAGCCTGCGCCAATCACAATAAAGGCCAGTTTTTTCCAGAACCAGTGTTATGGCGCATTTTTTGGTTGGAGATATATATATATATATATATATATATATATATATATATATATATATATATATATATATATATATATATATATATATATATATATATATATATATATATATTTATTTATGATTATTATTTTTTTCACTGAAAAAAACATAGGTTTCGGGGACATTATAGTGAGTTGGACATTTCACTCATACAAAACCATCGAAATTCCATCGTTATAGTTAGTTCTGCCAACTATTACTCAAACGCACGCAATCCACTGCTGATGATGTCACTTATTACATAATTCATGACATGGTCAGTGATATCACTGATGACATCCCTGATGACATCTCAAATGACACAACTGATGACATCATCCAGTGAAAGTGGTTTGGTTCGTTATGTAAATATGTCTTATATATAGCAATCTGCATTGAAGAATGAGTGGATACATAAATATAAATATCTGAATGGAGGATTTAGTAGCAGTGTGATTGACTAAGAGTTTTAAAAATGCATTTCCAATGTGCTCAATCAAATGCTTTACCAGCACCCAAGGATAGGGCAGCAAGAGGGGAGGGGTATTTTTATTAAAACTCTGCAAAGAATATCTCATAAAAATAGAGATAACCTACAAGGCTCCTACAGCTCTCTCCTATCTAAATATCTCATGGCCTTTCATCTAAATCTAAACACCAATAAAATGGCGTGAATGGTCATACCGTAATCTCCGTTGAAATAATACTAAGCAGATATCTGTGTCTTTATGTCGTCCTGAGTACTGCTATATATGACTCCCTCAAGCAAGCGATATATCGCGATATTAATAACGTACCGGGCAGTAATTCATCCTCACTGATTAGACGCTTACCGTTCACAGATAAAGGTGTTCCCACAATGCCACATGCCCTCCCAGTACCGCGGAGAAGAGACCCGTGTTTCTCTGCTCCCGTGTTTAAGTAGTCTGTTCCCTTTCAATGCTTGACATCTTACATCAGACAGGCTGCACCGAAGAAATCCCACAGGCATCAACATAAACATAGGACTGAGGTTGTTTCGCCCACGGACATCAACGTAAACATGGGACTAGTGTTGTTTCATTCTTACTAGCTCTCGATCTCTTTCTCTATCGTGCTTAATTTGCCAACAATATATTTAGATACATATATGGATTTTCAGTTAACGATGCTTTTCAAATTGTAATATATTTACAGCACAAAATAGATATTTATGCCCTATCAATAATCAAAGTGCTGTGAACAAAATCCCTTCTTCTTCGTGGCACACTGCGTGAGCGATTTCAGAGTGACCTCAACTACATAAAATATATTACATACTAGCTTACCCATCGCGCGCTGCTGCGATCTCCGAAGAAAGGAAATTCAAGGAAACTCGTTATGATAACATTCAATTTACATTGTGTCATTTTTATTGAAACTTATTCATTTTAATATGGAAAAAAATTCAAAGTGTTGTTTTAATTCTATTTATTTGCTCATGTGCTTGTGGATACACAATTTTTTGTTTTTCCGTCTGGTGCGTATATCAGTATTCGAAAGATTATGAGGGCCTGAGGGGCTGATATTTAAAAAAAAATTATGCCAGAAACCTTCGCAGGAGTGTACAAAACAACTTCCCAAAGTATCCTGGCAATCGGAGGAATGCTGTTTTAATTCTATTTATTTATTCCAGTGCTTGTGGATACTCGATTTTTTGTTTTTCCGTCTTGTGCGTACATCAGTATTCGAAAGATTATGAGGGCCCTGGGAGTCCGATTTTTAAAAAAAAGTTTTGCCAGAAACCTTCACGGGTGTGTACTCAACAACTTCCCAAAGTTTCATGGCGATCGGATGAATGGTGTTTTAATTTTATTCATTTATTCGAGTGCTTGTGGATACACGATTTGTTGTTTTTCCGTCTGGTGCGTACATCAGTATTCGAAAGATTATGAGGGCCCTGGGGGGCCGATATTTAAAAAAACATTCATGCCAGAAACATTTGCGGAAGTGTACTCAACAACTTCCCAAAGTTTCATGGCGATCGGATGAATGGTGTAGTAATGCATAAAGGACAAACATACAGACAGACAGACAGACAGACATGCATTCGTTTTTATATATATAGATATATATGGTGCAATAGATTTTGATAGCACATGTATTAACGCGTCAAGAACCTACCATCCACTAGGCCCTATTTCTCCCATATCAAGATGGCTTTATTATTCACATGTCATTCTACACATTACTTACATTTGTTAATATTAATAAAAGTTTGTACCCAATTACTCAGTTGGTACAGACTTGAAAATGTTCACAATTTCCATTTATTAAAATACCTCCGTGTAACATAACTGGACCCAAAAGTCCATAGTGCAGTATCCTGTTAACTACATCATTTTAATGCAAAGACTACAAATATATGCATGTCTTAGTTACAGTTTAGATTTTTCAAATACGTTGGTAACTGATTTCAATGATCATTCCCTTTGCAATGTACAATCATATATATATATATACATTCACTGAAAAAACCCTAGGTTTTAGGCACGTTATAGTTAGGAATTAGCATTTGAAAAATCCTAGAAATTCACAAAAAAAAGCATAGGTTTCAGGGACGTTATAATTAGTTGAACATTTGACTCATATAAAACCAGAGAAATTCACCTGTTATAGTTAGTTGAGCTAACTATAACTTGCGCGCCCGCAACGCACTGCTGATATATCACATCAGTCATGACATGGTAAGTGACATCACTGATGACATCACTGATGACATCTCAAATTACATCACTTATGACATCACTCATGACATCATCCAGTGATTGTGTGTTTCTGTAAAGGTTAAATATGTTATATTACCTACTGGCGGTCGCCAGTAGGTAGTTATATTTAGGACCTAGTTTCCATAGGAAATCCGCAACATTCTATTTGGAATAACTTTGGCGCCGGTGGACGAATCTTTGTGAATTTCTCCAGGATGCAATTTTCATAGGGACCTTTAGCCCGAACGGCTGAAGGGAATTACACCAAATTTGGCAGAGAGGTAGAGTTTGGTTCGCAGATTGTGCTTTTTGTTAAATGGTGTAAATCCCTTCAGTAGTTTCTGAGAAAATTGCAAGTAAAATCATAGAGATATCTAGAGACTGGGTGCAGCACGCGTACGGAAATTCGTTCAATTACGAGCGCGAGCTGCATGCTGATTGGCTGTTTACTGTCTGTCAACATTCGAAACCAGGAAGTGTTGGCGGCCATCTTGTGCCTCGCTAGAACCGAGTCACAAGAAAACAGTAAAACAAAGTTGAGAAATAAGGGAAGGAGATAGGCTAGAAACATTCTGACCCTCTAGGCTTGCTCAGGGGGTTGTACATGGATGTTTAGGTTCTATTTTATTTATTGTTTTAAAGAAAAATCGCGGAGTGCGCGTACAGAAATACCTAGAATTACGAGCTGCATGCTGATTGGTTGTGAACTGTCTGAACACTCGATACCAGGAAGTGCTGGCTGCCATCTTGTTCATCGCTAGAAGCGAGTCACAAGAAAACAGTAAACAAAGTTGAGAAATAAGGAAAGGGTGCAGGGTAGAACGATTCTGACTCTGTAGGCTTCGTCAGGGGTTAGGTTTAGAATTTTTAGACTATTTTTTATAATTTTATTTTGAATAGAAAAATCGCGGAGTACGCGTATTTACGTGCACGAGCTGTATGCTGATTGGTTGTCGATACTCCAAACCAGGAAGGGATGGCAGCCGTTTTGTTGGTCGCTAGAACCGAGTCAGAAGAAAACAGTTAAAAAAAAAAGGCGAGAAATAAGGAAAGGGGGCATGGTAGAAACATCCTGATCTTGTATGTTTGGTCAGGGGGTCGTTCATGGATTTTTAAGCTCTATATTTTTTTATTTTGAATAGAAAAATTGCGCAGTACGCGTATTTACGTGCATGGGGATTGGTTGTCGACTGTCTGTCAAATGTGAGAAATTATGAAAGGGGGCTTGGTAGAAACATTATGATCCTGTAGGGTTGCTCAGGGGGTCGTTTATGGATTTTTAAGCTCTATATATATTTTTTATTTACAATGGAAAAATTGCGGCCTACGCGGACGTACAATCCCGAGTTGCATGTTGATTGGCTGTCAACGCTTCATGTTGTCGAGGGGGCGTACTTGCAACGGGGTCCGCCACCTTCCTGGGGCAGTAATCTTTACAATAGGGTGGCCGTGAGGGTACGGATCCCCTAGCTCTGGGGGTTACCACTTTTCGGGGCTTTTTAATGTTGGGAGGGGGTAGCGGTGATTCCGTCCTGGAGCTCTTGATTGTTCTGGGGAGTCCTGCAGTGTCCCGGGATGTGTACCCCCAAGGACACTGCTGTTTGGTATGGTAGGGCGGGAGCGTCGCGGCTCCCACTTCAGCACAGCAAACCGGTTTCCTATTTGAAAGGGAGAGCAAGTTAAGCTGCTGTGTCTTTCAAGTAGGAATTAGATTGCTTTTCGTTAGAGAGCAGCATATAAACTGTTCTTTTTCTTTACTTGTATTCCGTTTTATTTGCAGTATGTTTCTACGTCTCTTCAGAATGAGTTCCACAGGGTAGCGTCTGTGGCAGTGTTGTTTTTTGTTTGCCTCCCTTCACCCTAATTGACAATGAAATGGGGGCACTGCTGTCGTCTCTGTTTTAAGTTGCAACACAGTAGGTAGGATAAATAAAGCACTTGACACAATGTAGAGTGACACTATTTATTGTATTTCATTTTCAATGTTTTGAAAATAGAATATACTCATGTTCAAAATATTGTTTTATTTAAAAAATAAATATTTAATATAATTTTTTTGAATCACCACATTAGCTGATAATATAGTTTAGATAAAAAGAAGTGTTTATGTACAAGGGGCTACAACAGAAGAAATTCAGTATGGAAAATCAACAACATAATTTGAACACATTTTCGAAATTATTAACAGTGTCATAGAAGAGCTGAACATACTTTATAAGTAGCGAGAATGAAGAGCAAGATATAAATGCTGGAGATATTATCTGTGATTTCCTAGATTAAAGGTTAGATGTTGATTTTTTGGAAGAATGTTATAACATCTAGTATGATCATATGAGTTTTGAAATTGATAATGAGGTATATGAAATAAATGATGAAATTATTTTAGGTCTATTAAGTTATGAGATGTTATAAGAATACATTTATTAAAATGGCTGCAAGTGTGCAAATTACCCAGTGCCTTAAGCCGGGGAAGTAGTTACAACAAAAAGGCTCGATGAAGGGCCTTGACGTTCAATCAGAATGTGATATTGAAGAATAATTGATAATACCAGTCAAGAAAGGCAGAAAGTGTGCAATTTAAGCACTGCTTTCGGCTGAGGTAGTTCACACTAATTAGAAGAGAATGTCAAAAAAGTAATGTTGAGCATAGTGATGCTCCTGATCCATGCATTTTATTAGGTCAATAGATTGTTCCTCATAAGACAAAACTTCATCACATTAAATGCATAGAATGTTAATTTCGTTGAAATGAGGATCAATTTGTGGGTGTGGATTGGTTGCTGAATGTGCTGCTGCAGCAATCGCTGTGCTTGGTGTAGCAGTAGGTGGGTTCTCTCTGTAAATGAAAAGGAGGACATTTTTCTGTCTTAGGCTCTATATGAATAATAGCCTGAAATGGATGGACACATTTAATAAGAATAGCCTCATAGGTATTTAAATTCATCAGTTCAGAAAGAATTATTACGAAGTCTAAATTATTATGCACAGCACTAGGAGGCATTTTGTTCTTATCTAATTTGTTATAAAAATATTTAGAAATATGCTGATTAGAATGTAATTCAAAACAATTCTGTGAGTAATAAGTTGCGAAATGTTTCGTCATTATTATTTTCCTTTTTAAATACACATGAACAGTACTGGTTTGAATTTTAAAACGAGTTTGTTGAAAACAAATGAAAGAATAATTTGGTGTTGTGGTGTTAGTGAAATCACCTACAGCTTTGTAATATGTTGCTCACAATTATGTACAGTAAAACATTGTACATTCTGTTCCACATTTTCTTCTAATAATATTTCAGTTTCTGCACAGTTTTCCTGAGGCGCAAAGTAACTAAGCTGAATTTCTTCAGAGGCATTTGTTACATCTGATACAGATGCACAGAAAAGAGTACTGTTCAATTATTTTTTTAAACATTAGTGCTGGAATTTTTGCGTAATACAATGTTCTGATTCATTTTCTGATTTGAGTATGATTAACTGGTAACATTCTGAATTGGTGCACAACACTTTGGTATACTTTTTTAGAAAGATAAGGCAGGGAATGACTTTGGAAAGCAGTATTTTCTCTCACTCTGCAAGAGTCTAGTGCGTGCCACATCTTAATCTTTTGTTTAACACTTTTGTTATTATAGTTGGGTAAAAACTTGCATAAGAAAATTAATAGATTCTTAACTTACAGTATAAATACTACTACAATTGGAAGTGTTCACTGGAGTTTTAGAACGTGTCCCTAAAAGTTCCTCAGGTAACACTTCTTTTGCATTTGTAGGAACAATTTTGTGTTTCACAATAGAACAACCATTTCTAACTTCATAGGTATGAATACTAGTGTCATCTGTATGCGAATCATTACTCTGAAGATAACTTGTCATTAAAAAAAGGCTTAGAACTTGATCTATCATTCCATTCTCCTAAGAAAAATGTTTGAAAAATGTGTTAGTTTCTCTTTTCCATTTACTTTTGGCTTTCATTAAAGGGATCAATGAATGCAATTTTGTCACAGTTAACAGGATCTGTGGACACAGTACAATTGTCTGTCTTAAATAAAGCAAAGCTACATTCAATGTTGTCCGTAGTGTAGATGGAAAGGTGAATTGAAGTTGTTAATCCTCTTGTCTGTAGTGAAGGTCGAAGGCAGTAGTTGACAGAGAAATGGAGGAATGCTAAGTCTCTTTTTTAATACAAAATCTGAAGACATACAGTAGAAAAATCGATAGTTTTAAGAAATGAAGGCTGAATTTCATAATGTACAAACTGTAAGGAAATGTGATGACGTTGTGAAATTGTCTTTTTTAAATAAATCAAGATCGTATTGAATGTTTTCTGTACTACTGGCGGTATTGGTATCTAGTTGTGAACTCTAGTGAGTGCAGAATTTATTAAAGGCTCTTCTTGGTAGACATAAGAGAGAGAAATATACATGCAAAAGTGAATTGAAGCTGTCAACCCTGCTGTCTGCAGTGTAGATTGAAGGCAGATGTTGAGACAAAGATTGAAGAATTGTATTTAGTTACAGATAATAGAATCTGAGGACATAGAATTGTATTTGTGATAAGGAAAATAGTGTTGAATGTAATGCGGTCCTTAATGTAGAAGGAAAGCTCAATTGAAGTTGTGAACTCTGCTGTCTGCAGTGTAGATTGAAGGCAGTTGTTGAGAAAAAGATTGAAGAATACTATTTAGTTACAGATAACAGAATCTGAGTACATAGAATTGTATTTCTGATAAGGAAAGCAGTGTTGAATGTAATGCGGTTCTTAATGTAGAAGGAAAGCTCAATTGAAGTTGTGAACTCTGCTGTCTGCAGTGTAGATTGAAGATAGTTGTTGAGACAAAGAATGAAGAATGCTATTTATTTACAGATAACAGAATGTGAGGACTAAGTAGAATTGTATCTGTGATAAGGAAAACAATGTTAAATGTTATGTGGTCCTGGATGTATGACGTTACAACGCATGCTTTTACCACGCATGCTATTACAACGCAGTTTTTATAATGCAAACCTTTACAACGCATAGTGCTTTGGGGTGCTGTATAGTGAATAGTTTAATTTACTATTCCAACTACAGTCCCCGTGGACACTAGGGAAGGTGTTGGATAGTAAATTAAATCTATTCCCTATCCTAGTGCGCCCCCCAGCGCAATGCGTTGTAATGGTTTTCGTTGTAAAACCGGCGTTGTAATAGCGCTGCGTGGTAAAAGTTTTGTTGTAAAGGATGTTTCCCGCGGTCCTTAATGTAGAAGGAAAGCTGAATTAAAGTTGTGAACCCTGCTGTCTGCAGTATAGATTGAAGGCAGTTGTTGAGACAAAGATTGAAGAATGCTATTTAGTTACAGATAACACAATTTGAGGTCACCGTAGAGTTGTCTCTGCCTCAAGGAAAGCAAGGCTGAATGCAATGCTGTCTTTAATATAGAAGGAACGCTGAATTCAAGTTGTGAACTGAGCTGCCTGCAATCTAGATTGAAGGCAGTTGTTGAGACAAAGATTGAAGAATGCTATTTAGACACAGATAAGAGAATCGGAGGACACAGCATAATTGTCTGTCTTAAATAAATTGAGAGTAATATGTCATACTCTGGTTTACGAATTTTTTGCTTTTTTGAATGCACTAAGGCAAGCATTAAGTTTGATACCATGCTTACTTCATCAATATTGACAACTTTAATTTTCTTCAAGAGTCTTCACAACAAGCTTCTCCACATAGTTTGTAGTATTGTAATTTGTAATATTGTAATAATGTAGCATTGGAAAAGTTAATTTCTGGTCATATTTGGAATATATGGAATTTATTACAAATATGCGACAAGTATATGATGCTAGTTATGGAAGCATTGTATAAGATAAAAGAATTGGAAAAAGAGTGAACATGGCAAAGAAGTTTTACACATACAATTACTTTGCAAATTAAAATATTGTTTCTGAGTTTGTAGTCATTTTTAGAATGATTGATAACCCTAGTTAAGAAACACAGGTAGCGAGCAAATTTCTAACTGCCTTCGGCTGGGGTAGTAGGTACAACGAAAAGGCTCGATAAAGGGTCTAGAGTTTGAATCAGAATATGAAATTGAAGAATAATTGATAATCCCAGCGAAAAAAGGCAACAAGTAGGTGTGTGTATGTGTGGATGATGTGTTGATTGAGTGGAAGATGAATATGGTTAAAAATAAGAAAGGTTGCAGACGTGCAAAGTACCCACTGTTTTGTCAGGGAAGTTGTTCTTTAGATATTTAGCTCATTACACAGACTGTGCGTGGCAAGAAAGGATTACAGTGTGGAAATTAACCACTGCTATTTAAGGGGCGGTAGTTATGAAGAAGGCTGAATAAAGATTCTGTACTTTGAATTTGGATTATAAGAATAATAATTCATAACCGCTGCGAAGAAAGGCATCAAGTGCAACATTTTTAACTGTCTTATGTTGGGGTAGTATGTATATAAAAACGTTCTTAGCAGAGATACTGAAGATACATTTGGATTAAAAGCTGAATTTAAGTTGTGAACTCTGGTGTTTGCAGTGTAGATTGAAGGCAGTTGTTGACAGAAAGATTGATGAATGGTATTTCATTACAGTTAAGTGAATCTGAGGACACAGTACAATTGTCTCGGTTATAAAAAAAAACAAAGTTGAATTTAATGGTGTTCTTAGTGTAGATAGAAAGGTGAATTGAAGTTGTGAATTCTGCTGTTCGTAGTGTAGATTGAAGGCTCTAGTGAGCACAGTTATAGATGAATGCTATTTGTCACATTCTTTTACAAAATCGAAGACATAGAATGCATTAGTCTGTACCTTCAATAAACAAGGTTGGATTCAATTTTTTCTGTAATAGTGGTGCTACTGGTATGAAGGTTTGAACTCTATTGATCGCAGAATACACTGGAGGCAGCTCTTGGCACAGATAGTGAAGAGAAATGTAGATTGAAAGATTTATTGAAGTTGTGAACACTGCTGTCTGTGGTGTAGATTGAATGAAGAATCAGTTAAATTCGGGATGAATATGGATATGTGGTGATTGTAGGAGGTAGTGCTTACCACGACTTCATGTGTGTGTGACAGCTGCACAATATTGTTAATTTAGTGTGTGTGAATACAGCACTGATAAGTGGTGGAATGAGTTAGTGGCATGTGAAGCAAGTACGTTTTGTGGAGTCTGTAATTATCCATGATCGAAGCAGGATGCGTTGGTAGCAAAGTCTTTAAAATTAAGTTTTCTAATAAATATTGGTTGTCCGTTCACAGAAGTTAAGTTGAAGTATATCTCCATAAAATAGTCTATTTTTTTTTAAATACGTCATGCCATAATGGTTTCTGCTTTAAGGAAAGTAAGGCTGGATTCAATGGTGTCCTTAATGTAGACGGAAGTTGTATTCAAGTTGTCCGTAGTGTAGGTTGAAGGCAGTTGTTGACACAAAGAATGAAGAATGCTATTTAGTCACAGATAACAGAACCTGGGGACACGGTATAATTCTGTGCCTTAAGGAAAGAAAGGCTGAATACAATGTTGTCCTTAATGTAGAAGGAAAGCTGAATTCAAGTTGTGAACCCACCTGTCTGCAGTGTAGATTGAAGGCAGTTGTTGACAGAAAGACTGATGAAAGCTATTTAGTCACAGATAACAGAAGCTAAGGACAAAGTATCATTTGTTATCCGTAGATCATACTGGCTCTTTTTTAATATTGGGAGATTTTTATTATGCTTTTTATTATACATGAATGGGAGGAAGTGTGGAAATTACCCACTGCCATTGATGAGTAATAGTTACGAAGAAGGCTCAATAAAGTGCCTGCACTTTGAATTCCAATTTGAAGAAAAATAATTGATAAGCACAGCTAAGAAAGGCAGCAACTGTGCAAATTTCTCACTGCCTTCTGGCCGTGCAATATCTACATGAAAAACGTTTGATAAGTGGAAATGAGTTTAAATCAGAATATGAAATTGAAGAGTATTTGATAATGTCAGTCAAGAAAGGGAGGAAGTGTGCACATTTTGCACTGCTATCGCCTGGATTCGTAGCTACAACAATAAGGTTCAATAAAGGGCCTGTTCTTTGAATATGGATATGAAATAGAAGAATAGTTGATAACCATAGCCAATAGAGGTTGCAAGTAGGTGTGTGTATGTGTAGATGATGTGTTGATTGAGTGGAAGATGAATAATGTGAAAAAATAAGAAAGGATGCAAGTGTGTAAATTATCCACTGCAATTCATTAGTAGTAGTTACCAATAAGGGTCAATAAAGGGTCTGTACTTTGAATTAGGATAAAAAACAGTATATTTGATAAACATAGACCGTAGTGGCTCTATTTTAATATTGGTAGACTTTTGTTAAGCTTTTTATTATACATGAATGGCAGCAAGTGTGCAAATTTCCTACTGCATTCGCCTGGGGTAGTAGCTA
This sequence comes from Lissotriton helveticus, assembly GCF_964261635.1. NCBI lineage: Eukaryota > Metazoa > Chordata > Amphibia > Caudata > Salamandridae > Lissotriton > Lissotriton helveticus. The sequence continues at coordinate 2,011,366,862 of NC_136057.1, read as the reverse complement.
CAATAAAAAGATTTGAAAAAGGACTTTGAATGAGAATATGAAATTTAAGAGTAATTGATAATCGCAGGCAAGAAACGCAGTAAGTGTGCAAACTTCTCACTGTCTTTGGCCGCGGTAGTAGCTACAATAAAAAGGTTCGATAAACGGCCTGCATTTTGAATATGGATATGAAATAGAATATTAGTTAACCATAGCAAAGAAAGGTAGAAAGTACGTGTGTGTGCGTGTACATGATGTGTTGAATAAGTGGATGATAAAAAAGGTGAAAAATAAGAAAGAGAGCAGACGCACAAACTACACACTGCTTTGTAAAGAAAGTGGGTGTTTGGTTTCCCAGTCCATTACACTGACTGTGCGTCGGATTGTGCAGTGGGAGCGTGAGAAATGAGTATCTCATCTAAGGAGTTTAGCGAGTGCACAAAGTACACACACTGTGCGGTAGAAACGACGCAAAAAAGGATGCAAGTGTACAAATTACCCACTGCCATTCATGGGTAGTAGTTATGAAGAAGGTTCAATAAAGGGCCTGCACTTTGAATTTTAAGAGGAATAATTGATAAACCCACTTAAGAAAGGTAGCAAGTGCGCAAATTTCCCACTGCCTTCTGGCAGTGCAATATCTACATGAAAAAGGCTTGATAAAGGGACATGAGTTTGAATTAGAATTTGAAATTCAAGAGTATTTGATAACCCTAGGAAAGAAAGGTAGCAAGTGTCCAAATTTCCTACTGCTTTCGGCTGGGGTAGTAGCTACAACAAAAAGACTTGAAAAAGAAATTTTAATCAGAATATGAAATTGAAGAATAATTGATAATCCCAGGCAAGAAAGGCAGTAAGTGTGCAAACTTCCCACTGTCTTTGGCTGCAGTAGTAGCTACAATAAAAAGGTTCGATAAACAGCTTACATTTTGAATATTGATATGAAATAGAATATTAGTTAACCATAGCAAAGAAAGGTAGAAAGTAGGTGTGTGTGTGTGTGTGTGTACATGATGTGTTGATTACGTGGAAGATAAAAAAGGTGAAAAATAAGAAAGAGAGGAGACGCACAAACTACCCACTGCTTTGTAAAGAAAGTGGGTGTTTGGTTTCCCAGTCCATTACACGGAGTGTGTGTCGGATTGTGCAGTGGGAACCTGAGAAATGGGTATCTCATCTAAGGAGTTTAGCGAGTGCAGAAAGTACACACACTGTGCGGTAGAAAGGACGCAAAAAAGGATGCAAGTGTACAAATTACCCACTGCCTTTCATGGGTAGTATTTAAGAAAAAGGTTCAATAAAGGGCCTGAACTTTGAATTACTTTAAGAATAATTGATAACCCCGGCGAAAAAGTTTGCAGGTGTGCAAATTTCCCACTGCTTTCGGCCGCGGAAGTAGCTAGAACAGAAAGGCTCAATAAAGGGCCTTGACTTTGAATCAGTTCATCAGGTATTTCATATACATCAATTTTCTTGTTAGCAGTATCGGAATTCATTTGTTCTAAAGTTTCAACATAATTTAATGCTTCTAGAAAGTGTGTATCAAAGCTTTCATCTTTGAAATCATAGCTCATGTCTGGAGCACTAAATTCCCCTCTTCACTCATTGCCTGTGATAGATACGATTAGTTCTTGAATTACACTGAAGGTAATATGCAAAATCTCCTCAGTATGAGGCTTTTACTTATAAGGATATTGTGTTCTTATGCTTTCTTAAATTTTGAAATCAGTCATTCTTTATGACTTTAGGAAAAGGCTGAGGCTGTTATAGCAAAATACAGAACTAAAAAATGTAGAATATGTCTATTCATCTTACCCATTCCAAAATATTATTGTTTCCACTTTGGTTAGAAGAAAAAGGCTCTATAAAGGGCATAGGTTTGAATCAGAATATAAAATTCAAGGATAATTGATAAGCCTAGCCAAATAAAGGCAGCAAGTTGTTGTGTGTTATGTGTAGATGATGTGTTGATTGAGAAGATAAAAAATGCAAAAAATTAGAACGGCTGCAGAGGTGCAAAGTACCCACTGCCTTGTCAGGGAAATGGATGTTTGGTTTCACATCTCATTATACAGATAGATTGTCGAATTTCGTAGTGGAGTCTGAGAAATGACTACCACATGAAATGAAGGAATGTAAGTGTACTACTTTGCCATTGCGGCGGTAGGGCTGAAAAATTGCAACACTGGGCCCATTTCAGAGACTCCATTTTGAATTACAATAATACTTGGCAAAGGCAGCAAGAAATGTAGTAGGTAGGTGTATTTGAGGTAGTGGATATAGAATAAGGTGAAAAGGAAGAAAGGTAGCAGATGCGGAAAGATCCTACTGTCTTGTAAAGGAAATGAGTGTTTTGTTTTCCAGTACATTACAGAGTGTTAGTCGGATTCTGCAGTGGGCGCGTAAAAAACGGTTGTTAACCATAGGCAAGAAAGGTAGAAAGTAGGTGTGTGTGTGTACGTGTAGATAATGTGTTGATTGAGTGGAAGATGAATAATATAAAAAATAAGAACGGCTGCAACGTCACGAAGTACATAAAGAGCAGCTCTCTAAACATGAAGTCGCACAAAATGAAGGGACTCATCCTCAGACCCACCCTCTCAGCCTCTGATGACTTACGCTAGCTGAGTACATTGTGGACAGTACCAACAGCTATCAAGCATGTGCACAACCTAGGATTCATCCTCAACTCCTCTCTTTGTATGTGTAAGCAAGTCTACTCCGTCTCCTTTTACTGCTATAACACCCTCCACATGCTCTGCAACATTTACAATTGGATTGTAAACAAAAGAAAAACAGTGACAGTCCTTCATGAGCAGCAGACTACACAGTGGCTAAACACTGTATATATGAATTCCAGTGAAACATGTACAACAGTTACAACAAGTCCAAAAGACGTCCATCTGAGTGATTATCAATGTCCTCTGCTGCAGGCACATCATTCACCACCTGATACACCTACACTACCTTAATACCATGAATTGGATCATCTTCAAGCTGCTCACCCTCACTTATAAAATACTCTACAACACCAGAGTAATCTACTTTAACAGTAGTAATCCTAAAAAGGCCAAATTTTGATCTTACAATTTTGACTTTAAAAATTTAGGTAAAGTTTTGGTAACTCTTTAGGCAAACGTTGCTTATAAACTAATTGCCTATCATTGCAATGTATCCAAGCGTTCAGTGATTTCAAATGAACAGTGTAATGTTCAGATGTTGTAGAAGGTCCGTTATGAAAAATAATTGCAACAGTTACAAAAGTTCTTCATGATATTGAAACTTGACCAGCTACAACATTTTTAATTAAAATTTCCAATATTGTTATTGGCTGCAAAAGTGGAAATTACCTAGTGTTTACTTGGGGAAGTAGTTACAACAAAAAAGCTCGATATCTGGATTTGTGTTTGAATTAGAATATGAAATTGAAGAATAATTGATAACCCCAGCTAAAAAAGGCAGCAAGTAAGTGTGTGTACGTGCGGATGGTGTCTAGATCGAGTAGAAGACGAATTAGGTGAAAAATAAGAAAGGCTGCAGATAAGCAGTGTACTCTCTGCCTTGTCAGGGAAGTGGATCTTTGGATATCCTTTTTTATTATATAGAGAGGGTGTCGTATTCCGCAGTAGGAGGCTGAGAAATGACTACCACATCTAAGGAAGCAAAGCAAGTGTACTAAGTTCCCACTGTGGCCCGTAGAGTTTAAAAATAAGAACACCCAACCCTTTTCAGGGTCTCTACTTTGAATTAGAATAATAGTTGGCACAGACAGTCAAGAAAGTCAGCAGGTAGGTGTGTTTGTGCTAGTGGATGCAGAATAAGGTGAAAATTAAGAAAGGCAGCAGACGTGCAAACTACCCACTGCTTTGTAAAGGAAGTGGGTGTTTGCTTTTCCAGTCCATTACACAGACTGTGCGTCGGATTCCGCAGTGGGAGCCTGCGAAATGGGTATAACATCTAAGCAAACAGTGCAAGTGCAGAAAGTACAGTCACTGTGCGGTAGAAAGGATGGAAGAAAGGACACAAGTGTGCAAATTACTCACTGGTATTCACAGTTTGTAGTTAGCATGAAGGCTGAATAAAGGGTATGCATTTTGAATTTGAATTAATTTTAGAATAATTCATAACTCCAGCCAAGAAAGGCAGCAACTGTGCAAATTTTCCACTGCCTTTGGACGGGGTAGTTTTTATAACAAAAAAGTTTGTTAAATGTCTAATAACTAATGTTAAGGACAGTGACGCTTCTGTTTGTTGTTTTTGACGAGGTTGATAGATTTTTTTGCGTAACACAAAAGTTATTCGCAATAAATGCATAGAAATTTAAGTTTACCAAATTGAAGATCAATATGCGAGTATGGACTGTTTGCTGTAGATGGTGTTGCAGTAGTTGATGTGCTTGATGCAGCAGGAAGTTGGTTGTTCTGCAATGTCTGTGTTACAGTGAAGCTAAGTTGTTGGGGTGCAAGTTGTTTAAGTGTTGCGCTATATTTGCTGTGCCAAAGGAGGATTTTTTGGATTGATCACACCTTGAAAGAGTTGTTTGGTAAATTTAACAGGTTACTAATGGTTGGTGTGTTTCAGTTAGTATGTGTGTGGACTTTGCTGGAATCTTTAAGGGACACATTAGAGCTTTCAGAATACAGAAACACTTTGTACTTAGTGACATCAAATTCTATTTTGTGAAGAACTGTTGAATTCCAATTCCGCCTTTAGAACTAGTGGGAGGGTAGCATTTTAAAGTGTTTGAAAGGTTAAACTACATGTGTGCATGGAGCTAAAGAAAACTTAGCATGGTTATGCATGGGCTTCGTCTCACAGAAAACGTAGCATTCAGGATTATAAAAGCTTGAGATAGTAATCTTTTTAGGATTGGAGCAGAGTTCCTGTAACATTGGTACTTAATTTTCTTTTTGATATTCAGCAATCATTTTCTATACCTGTTGAAATATACATTTCAATGTTCCTCTTTGAAGGTCAAGAAGCAACACAATATTGTTTGATGGTAGTCTAAAAAGTAGTGGTAATTTTACTGTCACCAAGGTAGATATCTGACAATAGAATGAATGATATTTTTACCCCACTATTTCATAGTCCTAATGCAAAAGGTGTGTATAAACAAAATGATTTTTCTTTTACATATATAGGCAGTAACAGGTAAGTATAATTTACATTTCCTTTTATGGATTGAAGGTGGTCATCTGCATTCGAAACATTGGGCCTGTCGAAAAGAAAGTGAAAAGTAAGTTGTAATTAATATTGCATGGTTTAAAGATGAATAGGTTGTTGAAATAAAAACATTATAAGTATTTATATGGTAAACATAGTTCCAGGGTCAGAATATGCAGTATCATAACGGCACACAAAGTAGTTTTGTTCAGTGTCAGTAACTACTGTGGAAGTTTGTGTTTTTTAAAACCAATTTTTTTTTTTACTTTTGCCAAACTTTGTTATAATGGTGAGGGCACAGCAGCTTCCACTGCAATAACATTTTAGAAACACGATAGCAAAAGAAGTCACGCAATGACAAAACTAAAAAGCTGACCATCAATTTTAGACATACTGCCTTTGCCAATGTTTGTTTAATTTTGTTTTCCATACTGTTTTTTAAACTAGTTACAGAGATTTCCTATAATTACATTTTTGAAATAGTATGGATCAACACGTTACTAAAAGATTCTGCAAAAAAAAGGTACGTGAAATTTTATATTAGTTTAGCAAAATGTTTTTTTTCCTGCTTTCTCTTTTTTATGAACATTTTAGTTTGAAAGGAAAGAATCAGCAATCTTGCTGTTAAGCTATGGCAATTATTTCCATCAAATCTCAGAGCATTCTGGGAGCAGGAAACATAGCCTCATAGTAGTAAGCTTTGCAAATGTGTGTACACTTTTTTTTACTAGAAAAGCTGTCAGTAGTGTAGTCTCAGCTTACAACATTTATTTTGAACACTCACTCTAATAATAATAACTTTGGATTAATGTTGTGGAAGGTCATTAACATATGGACACAAATATTACCTCGGCAGCAGACAGTTCCCATTCCTGCTCCGGAACGTTTTATTGAAAATTGGCAGCTGAAGGATTTGTGTTGCAGGGGATGGGACTACTTGTTCCAAATACAAAGTAAATGTGAATTTTTGATAGCCCTGGCCCCAATAAATATATCATGGTGATCACTGAGAGGTGGCAGAGTTCCTGATAAGTATACGTGGGTCAGACGTGTTTCAGAGCTATATGCTTTTGTATACTGCAGGCACTGATAGTAGTGCAGTGAGAGCTTACAGCATTTACTTAGAGTGTCCGGCTGAATAATAAAGGCATTGAATTATTGAAGCATAAATACAGGTTTGAAAAGTATTAACATATGGGCAAACATATTACCTTAACTGCAGACAGTGCCCTTCCCTGACCTATTATGTGGTACTGCTAAGTGGTAGGGAAAGGGTTTGTGCTGCTGGGAGTTTGGGCCTACTTGTTCCAAGGATATAATACACATGAAAACTTGTTGTCCTTGATCCCAACCAATATGTTTTGTGCGTCGGGCTATATCAGGGTGTCTCCAACCTTTTCTGTAGTAAGAGGTAATTCTGATGAAGGAACGTCCTGCTGAGCTACTAGCATATTTTATCACTGTAAAATGCCGATGATATGTATTAACATTACACTATGACCACCCTAAGCACAGTTATCAGTAACGCCCCAAAAATTTCAGGTGAAGTTATCAGCAGAATGCTAGGAAAACATTTATCAATATTAAATGCTTGTAATGAAGTAAAATTCAAATCTTCATATGCTGTGTGCCACAAAGGGTAGTACCACAGCAGTAAGTCTCTCCAACTCAAATTGTATTATCATTCAGCTAACAACTTTAAATGTGTTTTAGAATTGCAATATTATGTCTTCATTCGCATAATAGTTTTTGAAAATACACATCGTTTTCTATCAAAATCCCTTTCAGCTTTGAGCAATCAAACACAATTTTCCAGAAGAAAAACCTTTTTTAAAAGAAAGCATAATTTAATCTTTTAAAAATCAAATCAGTTTTCATTGTTAGAGAATACACAGTCCCTAAACATCAGCTTTTACGTTTCATTGAGTACCGCCATGTAAACATGCCTCTCATGGACAAACTTTGCTTCAAATACCCAGGTATTGGAATCATAGGCCATGGTTCTTCACCATAACACTAAGAATGCCTCTGTTATGCTAATAATGCCCACCATTAAACCAGGGCTACCACTGTGCCACAGCTGGATGCCCAACATATATCAGTTATGGCCATTATTATGGGAGAAGATGCTGTCACTCTGTCAGGAATGGCTAAAAGCAGATCAGTCATGCTCTTAATATGTCAGTGATGGCAGCAAGTATGTAATTACTCTACTTATGTGCCCAAAATAGTCAAGGACAAAATATTATAGCTATGGCACAATTATACATGAATGGGCACAATTGCATCAGAGATAATATTCTTATGATGGAGACCAGCATACATATTTGGTAGTCCTTGATGCTAGGAGTAGTTTTAAGGAATCCACACTGTTTATTTAGGAAGGACACAATGTCGCACACCCACACAAAAATTAATGTGCTGTTTTTAATTTTCCCTGCACTGGATGCATACTCTTTTCTCTTCAGCTCTTTGGTTGATCATGCTCCCAACTAACATATTTCCACTTTAGTTCTTGAAGTCACACCCTTTGGTGGGTCATCCCTGGTTACTGTTACTATTCTTTGATGTCACATACCGTGCGACTGGTGGAGCCGGGTGGATAATATTGCCAATCTCTTTCTTAGGTAGATTTAAAGTGGATAAAGATGGTTCATGTGGCAGACCCATAGGCCTATACTGCATCTTCCACATGCTTCAACACCCTCCGCTTACTCAGCAAGACCTTCAAATGGACCCACCCCCCGAATCCAGGAAGACTGTCACCTATGCACCCATCATCAGCAGGCTGGACTATGGGAACACCCTCAATGCCGGAATCAACAAATCTCTACTCTACAAACTTTAGACTGTCCAGAAGGCCGCAGCTAGACTCATGCTCAGCATCCCATGACAAAACCACATTACCCAGCATATACGAGACCTCCATTGCCTCCCCGTCAAAAAACAGATTTTCAAGCTGCTCACACACACCTATAAAGGTCTCCACAACACCGGACCCCAATACCTCAACAAATTAATGTCCTTCTACACCCTCAAAAGAAACCTGCGCTCTGCTGACCAGGTCTTGGTCGAGATCCCCTGCATCCACAGAACTAGTACAGGAGGCATACCCTTCTACATCATGGCCAAGACCTGTAACAAACTACCCCTCAGCATCAGATGAAGCACCACACTGAAAGCATTCAGGAAGAGCCTCAAGATTTGGCTTTTCGAATGACCTGAGGTGCCCAAATCCCGCGACACACACTCCCCCAGCGCCTTGAGACCCTCACAGGTGAGTAGTGCGCTCTATAAATCCCTGATTGATTGATTGATAGGCCACCAAAGTGTGTGTTTGAGTGTTATCAAATGGCCCTGCTTTTGGTTTGGCTGTCTGTAACTCTCAAGGGTAGTGGAATGAGTAGTGTTGCCTTTTAAAATATAAAGAGAATCTCCCAGATTGGCTTGGTTTGCTTCAGCTCTGAGAGCTACTTTGAGGGTGCTGGTAAGCTACCAGTAGCTCCCAAGCTACTGGTTGGAGACCCCTGGGCCATAGGAATTCCACATCCCTGACGGTGCATAGGCAGCTTTCGAACATAGTGGAGGCAACTCAGAAAGGATTCTTACCATAAAGTTTTCTGTAGAAATTGCTGAACCTTTTTGGTTGTAGACAGCACAAGACTTTTCGACAGACTGTAAATGCAAAAAAGATGTATATAAGCGCATCATAATAGCAATGCTAACCATTGGAAAGTTAATTTGCAAATTATTGTACATGTTGCAAGTGTTTTGAAATCAACGCAATGGGACTGTGGCAACTATTCAAAACAACAATAATTATTCGTATTGGGGTTGAAAACCAGTCGTGGGTTTGATAACAACTGTGTTAGGACCATAGTAGTGGTGAGACAAAATGATGTGCAAATAGCAATATGGTTCCGACGGGCACTATATATTCGTAGACGTTCATAAATGTTATCCTTGAAAACCCTCTTTGCTATTTACGAGTATTTTAAAGAAGTAAACTATTAAGATGAGTTACTGCCATTGGTCATAGTCGTGAGGATTCAATTGTTGTAGGGAAAGCCTTTAGAGAGATACGAATGGTTATGTTTAATAGTTTGCTTTTTTTAATTTCATAAAGAGAAATGATATTGGCAATTTTATATTTGTGCAATATAATAAATAATAAAGAGATAAGGCACATTGTTTTGTCGGGAAAAGGTACCTAAAATGTAATGAAACCTCTTGATAGGTCTGAATTTTGTTACTCCGTGAATCATGACCCATTATTTTTGTTAAAGGTTTGGAAGTGTATAGAAAATATTGTAGGAATAGGATTTTTAGTGTGGAGAGTTTACATTTTACGGTACAGATGTCTACATTAAATACATTACAAAATTATTTTAAAAGATTACCTTTTAAATTATTTGATAACATAAATTTAGATAGTTTAAACTATTACAACCAGTTTTATTTTCCAAGAATAACTTTGAAAACGGACTAATAAATGTTGAAAAACTTGTACTTACCAGAAGTATCCAATGACAGGCATTATTTGTCGGAGTAAGAAGAATGTCCATTTTCTGAAAAGGTACCTGTAGAGTTAAAATGCAATCATTAATAGGTTTACATTACAACTGAATTACATTCGTTTAGAGTTATAAGTATTAGAAAAAGTGAATGTTAATAAATATATTTTCAAAAGGAACATCGTTTCTTTGAAAAACTTTTAAAAATATCTTACATTTGTCATAGTCTTCTAAACGTTACTCGATTCTACTCTTAAACATTAATTTAAATAGAGCTCTGAGAGGGCCATCTGAGGTAGCAGTAACTATTACAACCATGTAGGCATCATTTTAAATAATACAGGTTTGGGAGTGCCATGTGACGCAGGAAAATATATTAAAACTAATGGGAGAATTAGGAGGGGCAAATACTATGAACTAGAAAGTATATATTCCACAAAAATAAAGCAAAACAGAGCTGGGAGGGCCATGTGACGGATTAAAAAAAATAATACTATTATGAACGCACAATTTGTATCAATACAGGCTAAAGCACGTGACAGTTTAAAAATACGAAACTGAAATTTATGCATGGAGAATTTTTACAATTAGAGGTCTGGAGGACCTTGTGACGCATAAAGAAACATTTATACTATGTATATACAATTTAAAATCATTGAGGGGTAGGAGGGCCATGTGATAGAGAAAAGAATATCATCATGAATGTCCAATAAAAAGAACACATACCAAAGAACGTGCAGTGTTAAAAAATACGACACAGAAATTCATGCACGCTCAGTTTATAAAAAAAAGAGGACTGGGAGTGCTCCGTGACACAGAAGGAAATATTAGGATCAACAAAGGAAGATCAATAAGAATACAGGCCTGGGAGGGCCTCGTGACGCAGAAAAAAAAATACCATCATACACGCACAATTAATAACGGAGGCCTGAGCACGTGGTGTAGTACAGAAATACGACACAGAAATGTATGCACGCACAATTTATAAAAATTAGAGGTGTATAGGACCTCGTGACTTATAAAGAAACATTTCAATTATGTAAGCACACTTTGAAACCATTGAGGGGTAGGAGGGTCACGTGAAGTCGAAAAGAATACCATCATGTACATACAATAAAAAGAACAGATTCCAAAGCACGTGAGACTCTTCACAAATATGACACAGAAATTCATGCACGGTCAGTTTATAAAAAAAGAGGGCTTGAGGTTCCGTGGTTTTCGGGACCGGACTCCATTTTGTTTGCATTGCTCGAGACGCCATTTTATGTTGCCCTCACGTAGGCCATGGAAGTAAACGAACGAACGAAGTTGCATGGGTTTCATTGTCCATGTACATATTAACAGGCCCTTTTCGACTTGCGAGTGAACTGTAAGATGCTGACCCCGTCACCTGAAATTGACCCTTCCACGAAGCCAATTTCTTTAACTGATCGTTGTCCGAAATTCCAATCAATGTTCAGGATATCGTTGACTTTTAGTGTTCTTGCACATATCTTATCCTACTCAACATCTGAATTGCTCTTTTCCTTACGACTTTTCATTACATGGGTAGTGCTTTCAATTATGGGTTTGTCCGACTTGTAGAAATTGAATTTGGGACATTCCTAATAATTAACTTGTGGGTTGGTACGATGTAAAGTGAGCTTTCTGGAATGTAATAATGTATGTAAAATGTAATTTATTGGTCAGAATTTGCCGCAGTGGGTGTGCATTTGTAAATGATCGAAATTGCGAATATAAGGTCATGTCTTGCTCTACGAAATTTGAGCAGTTTCCTGAGTCGTACACCGTGTTGTATTGCTTGGTTTACTGTTACTAGCTGCAGCTAATAAATTGATCTCTGACGCCAACCAGAAGTATTCCGTGTCTCTGTAGTCTAAGACAGGAGAAACCCGAAGACTTCGGATGTGTCCCTGGCACCGCTGGGTTCTAAGAAACGTGGGGCGACATCAAGCGGTACCGGTCCAAGCCTGAGGATCTTGAGGAGCCACGTGAGAAAATTCTGGAGGAAGGCCGCCACTTTATCTACCCCTGTATGTCGACGTGGACCGAAAGTCTTTGCTGCGAGGCCTCCCCGCTTTCCAACGGCTACGAAGGACTGCTGCCCTGACTGTCGCCCTGTCTTGGAACCTTGATTGATCCTTTGTAGAGCGAGACGATAGACGGTCTTCTGGTGGCGTGACAGATACTTTGGTTAAGTTTAAGTGGGTCGCTCCCACGACTTTGTTTGGTTCCTGGTTTGGTTTGATTCGGTTACTGCAGCAATCGAAGCCGAGGGGCTCGTATATTTGCGAGTGTATCGATAGTTGATAACCCCTTGAAGTTTGAAGCTAGATTAGTGAGCTATAAGATGCCTGGTCTTAGCAAAATTAGGAAATGGTTTAGTTGTGGTTGCAACAGGGATTCCCGATTGGAGGATTCGTGTCCGATACCTCCAGTTGGAACTCCGACTTATGAGCTCTATTCAAAACACGGAGTGGGTCCTATTACTTATAATGAAGTGTGGGTCCGCTATACTAAAAAAGATGGTGTTTGACGATGGCCCCAATATGGTAGTTTTGAAGTCAATATTTTAGATAATCTGGAAGTTGTGCTATTTAATAAGAAAGCCCGGCCGGCAATGTTTGACTCTTTCCGCCTCTGGCGAAAGGAAGCCAAACAGCGAGAAATTAAGCAAGCTAAAAGAGATAAGAAAGATAACAATATGTCAATAGTACAAGCTGCTAGGCAGTTTAGGGACGATGGAGAAGAGAGTGTGAGTGAAGTTTCAGATAGACAGCGTTGCATGGCCATAGATAAATGTTATCCGGCCTTGCCGTCTTCTCCTCCGAAAGTAATTGAAGACCTTGAAAAAGATCCTTTGATCTCTCATTTACTGAGATTGCCACCCCCTTATGTGCAGGGTGCTACTGCGCCTCTATTACCCCCGGTCGTTTTACCCTTTGTTGTTCAACCTCCTGCTGTTGTTCAGCCACCCGGTGCTCCACAGATGGTTTTGCCTCCTACTGCGCAACCCACTCTAGGGTCGCAAGCTTTGCTATCAGCTTTGCCTCAAACTCCTTTGCCTTCTACTTCTGAATCTTTGAATTCTACTGTTCTTGTCCTTACACCTCTTTTGCCTCAAAATACTTATTCTCCTGTTCTTATGTCTGCTTCTTCTCCTTCTATTCGAAAACGAATGACTGTGACTGTTGCTAATCTGTTGTCTCCATTGTTTGGGTTACTGAGCATGACCCCTGTTACGGAACGTAAGCAGAGCCGTCGTCAGTTTCCCAGTTCCGAGGAACGGGCAGTGGTGGATTTATTGGCTCGTAGATGGATTTTAAATGCTTTTAGGTATACTTTGCCTGAGGTTATGGATGTTTTCTTTCAGTGGGAACCACATAAGCAAAGGTATGTTTTTGATGCAATGTGTATGTTTCTGCATCAGGAATGGGAAGATAATGAGTTGGGTCCGATTCCGCACGAAGTGCTCAATGTTCAGTCAGAGTTTGCTAAAGGGACGATAGTGGAATCCGATGTTACAGATGCCGTAGAGACGATACTTGCTTTCAGGTCTAGGTTACCGCCTCAGCCATTGTATGAACCTGATCCTTCTGTTAGGAGGAAAGTGAAGCAGTATCCTATGAGAGAGGTTCCTCCTGTATGGAGAGAAGCAGTTGTTGCTAATGTTAATCAGGGTATTCAGGCTGAGCCGCCACATTTTCAGCGAGTATGGGTACATGTTCCTTGGAAGTGAGCAGAGGTCTTGGCTCTTAAGCAGACCTTACCTGACCCCCGTAAGAATCCTGCTGGTTATTACAAGGAGTTGTCTCAGACAGTTGATGCGTGTATTATGAATTTCGCTGACATCGATATGTTAATGGGTAATGTAGTACCGCAACCTTTGTGGGCGAAGATTCGTCATGAGAATCATGCGGCAGAATTAGGCGATACATGGGCTAATATTGTTGCTGCAGATGGTCGACAGGTAGGAGGTGCCAAACCTGAGCCTTTAGTTTCAGAATTACCTGGTAAGATTATTAATTTGATGAAAACGATAATGCCTCCTTTACGAGTGAATTGGGATAAGTTAGCAGCATGTAAGCAAAAGAAAGATGAGAGTGTGTCTGATTTCTTCACTGGGTTTGAAGAAACGTTTATCGATCATAGTGGTCAGGACATGAGTACGGAAGGTGGTCAAAGATTGTTCGTGAATAAATTTGTCTTTAACTTGCTTCCCGAGCTTTCTAATAAGTTAAAGGACTCTGAGAGTTCATGGGCTGTTTCTTCGTCGGCCCAGATATTGGCTACTGCACAATATTACGAGAATAGGGATAAAGATGAGAAGAATAAAGTAGAGAAGAAGACTAAAGAATTAAAGACAAAAGTTCTTTTGCAGCAAGCTTATCCGCCTCGTCAGAATCAGCCTCAGTTTCAGCAACCTCCACAGTTTCAGAGATTGTTACAGAAGCCTGAGCCTTATGTTCAGCGATTATTTCCTGGTCCTAATCAGTGTGCTTATTGCAGAGAGGAAGGTCATTTCAAGAATAATTGCCCAGCTCTGTTACAGCGTGCGAATTGTGTATCTGGTCAGAGAGGTCGTGGTAGTTTTCAGCAAGCTCCTAGAGGTAGGGGGCATGGTGAGTTACCCCAGAATGAGCGTTCCTCTTCCTTACAGAATTCTGCGAATTATTTTGATAGACAGAATGTTCCGAGTGGTCAGCCTGCCCAGTACTATGTTGAGGATTACTATGTCGAAGGTGAGAGTACTGGTTATAATGATAGTTAGGACAGCCATGGGCAAAGAGAGGGAGTAGTGTCAGTTCCAGTAGACCAGAGTGGACCTTATGTTGAAGTGATTACATCAGGTGTTGCAGAACCTTTTCTTTTGGATACTGGTGCGACGAAGAGTTCTATTATGCACTCGAAACTTCCTGGCGCACCTTTGTCTGGCTTGACCATTGTTTCCATAGGATTTTCAGGCGCCCCAGTTTGTAATCTGGTTTCTAGTCCTTTGTCCCTTTCTATTGGTCCTTGTGAATTGGAAGCTCCTCTTATTCTAACGACTGGTTGTGGTGAGAATCTGTTGGGTTTGGACTTGTTGAAAAGATTGTATGCAACATTACATTGTTCTCCTTCGGGACACCTTACCTTAGGTAAGAAAGTGATCTCTCCGATGTATTTGTCTAAAGATTGTCTTCCACTGGAATTGCATTCTCTTCCTGATACACTTTGGGTTACGGGTCCCAATGACGTTGGTCTTTTGCAGACTCCACCCTATGTTGTCACCCTCAAATCGAATGCTAGGCTACCTCGTATTCCGCAGTATAAGATATATAGCGATGGTGAGAGAGCTCTTTTAGCGATTATCTATGATTTGGTTGAGAAGGGTGTAGTTGAAGAAACAAGAGGTAATGTGTGCAATAGTCCTGTTTTGCCTGTCCTTAAGTGTACTGATGCTTCTAAGCCACCTGTGTATCGGTTTGTGATCGATCTTCGAGAAGTAAATAAGATTGTGGTGCCACAGTTTCCTGTTGTCCTGGATATCACTGCTTTGTTGACTCTGGTTCCTGCTTCGGCAGCCTGGTTTTCTGTGATCGACTTGAAGAATGCTTCCTTCAGTATTCCGATTGCTGAGGAAAGTAGAGACATTTTTGGTTTCTCATTAAGAGGACGAAGCTTCCGGTTTAAGAGAGCTCCCCAAGGTTATTGTGAAAGTCCCTCAATCTATAGTCAGGTGTTGAAAACTCAGCTTGATAGTTTTGTGTTGCCTTCTGGTGCTACTCTTATTCAATACGTTGATGATCTGTTGGTTGCTGCCGATGACGAAAAGATTTGTAAAGAGGCTGCTCTTTCTTTGTTACGACATTTGTCTGACCTTCATCATAAAGTGTCGCCTTCAAAGTTACAGTATTGTCGCCAAGAGGTATCCTACTTAGGTCATCTCTTGTCGAAGGAGGGAAGAAGGTTGACCCCAGAACGAATTCAAGCGATTGCGCAAATGACTGTGCCTTCCACACAGAGAGAATTGCGTGCTTTTCTTGGTATCACCTCGTATTGTAGACAGTGGATCCCTAATTGTTCCCTGCTAGCAAAACCTCTGTTGGCACTGACTCTTAAAGATACTCCGTATCCTCTTCCTTGGTCTGATGAGTGTCAGAAAAGTTTTTCTGAATTACATGATGCATTGTGTTCTGCCCCGGTGTTGGGTACTCCGGACTACAGTAAGCCTTTTACGTTGTATGTGCACGAGAGAGAAGGTTGTGCATTGTCAGTATTGACACAGAGATTTGGAGACATGCAACGTCCATGTGCGTATTTTTCAGCGACGTTAGATCTAGTAGCTAAAGCGTTGCTGAGTTGTTTGAGAGCTACAGCGGCAGCGGCTGTTTCTATCCGACAGTCTGCTGGTTTGGTATTGGATAATACGTTGATTGTGATGGTCCCACGTGCAGTGGATACCTTATTGAACAGAACTAAGACACAGCACCTTACTAGTGCACGTCTGTCAGGTTACGAGTTGACACTTTTTGCTAGCCATGTACACATCAAAAGATGCAATGTGTTGAATCCAGCTATGTTGTTGCCGATTTCTGTAGAGACAGATGCTCAAGAACAGCATGATTGCTTCCTTCGGACAGAGGAAGAAACGAAGGCTAGAGTCGATCTGAAAGATACTCCTCTTGAGAATGTTGATGGTACCTTATGGGTAGATGGTTCGTGTTTCAAGCTTCCGAATGGTGAGACGACTGTGGCATCTGCTGCTACAACTTTGCATACAGTTGTTGAAACAGCACGCATAGCACAGAATTCAGCTCAAGCCGCAGAGCTAATTGCATTGACCAGAGCGTGTGTGTTGTCAGAGGGAAAGCGAGTGAATGTTTATACCAATAGTCAGTATGCGTTTGGTGTTGCCTAGAGTTTTGGACGTTTGTGGAGAGAAATCGGATTCCTAACTTCCCATGGGACGAAAATTCAGCATGGGCAGTTAGTGAATGAACTTCTGGAATCACTTACTCTCCCAAAGCAGATTGCAATTATGAAGTGTAGTGCGCATAAGAAAGTTGTGGACGATGTAGGTCGAGGGAATGCGTTTGCGGATGAAGTTGCGAAGGAAACAGCGAGAGACATGATGAGTCGAATGTATGTGGCAGGTCCTGCAAGATGGGTTGTGGAAAGTGGAATGTGCGAAGACACAATAGAAAGTGTGAAGTTGATTCAGGCTGAAGCTACTGAGAAAGAAGTGAGTACGTGGAGAGGAACTACGGGTATGTTGGATTCGACAGGTTGTTGGGTTGAGTTGTCAGAACATCAGCGATGGTTGGATGGTTGTTGCCAGATGCGTATGTGCTCCCAGCGGTTACGATGGCTCATGGAATGGCTCACATTAGCTCGAAAGGGATATGCAAGTTGTTGGCTCCAGTATGGCAGAATGCTGGAATTCCGAAATGTGCTGAGAACGTGGTGAAGCATTGCATGATTTGTTTTAAGTACAATCCTGGAAAGGGAACTCCAACTCTGGCTGGTCATTTTGCTCCTCCGACGAATCCGTTTGAAGTGATACAGTTAGATTACATACACATGGCGAGATGCAACAATTTGAAGTATGTCCTTGTGGTTGTTTGTGCCTTTTCCAGATGGATAGAGGCTTACCCCCTAAAGGATAATATTGCCTTGTCTACAGCCAAGGTTTTGCTCAAAGAATATTTTCCCTAGATTTGGTTTGCCGAGAATTGTATGGTCGGACAATGGGAGTGAATTTGTGGGTCGAGTCATGAAGAAAGTGTGTGCCGGATTGGGGATAAATCAGAAGTTCCACGCTGCGAATCACCCCCAGTCAGCTAGACTTGTTGAATGCTATAACGGCACATTAAAACTGAAACTGGCTAAGGTTCAAGCGAGCACTGGTCTTACATGGCCAGATGCTTTGCCGTTGGCTCTTTTGTCAACAAGGACAACAGTGCATTCTCGTGTAGGACTTAGCCATACGAAATAGCGTTTGGTCGTCCAGCGAATGTTTGGAGTGTGCCTCGTCCCAAGAAATATAGTGATATTGAGTACCCTATGTTGGTGGATTACTTACATGACTTGACTGCTAAATTACGTGTTCTCCACCAACAGGTCTATGACAGTTTGCCGACAGCTACTACAGATCCAGGCCATACGATCCAACCTGGCAATTCAGTGCTCATCAAGAACTTTCAGCGAGCCAAAAATTTGGAGCCGAGATGGACTGGTCCCTATTTAGTTCTGTTGGTAACTCGGACTTCTGTTAGAGTAGCTGGTAAAAAGAATTGGGTGCATGCCACCCATACTAAAAAAGTTCCTTTGCCTGTACCGTATGATAAGTGGGTGAGGGATGGAATAGCTGACTCAGAGTGTGAAAGGATTCCTAGATTTGTACCTTTTAGTGATGCACATTTGACATGGACTCAGTCAGAACGGGAGGATGATGATGTTCTGCAAGCTGCTGTGCCTCCGTCTTTGAGAATCAACACGACGAATCCGGAACTCCTCTTTAAGGATCATACTGTGCCTGGCAAAGACCGTTACATTCTGAGATCGAAAAAGGACATTTGAAACGGACTAATAAAATTGAATTCTTTTCATGTAGTGAAATACACCTTGTCAGATCAAGAGACTTTTTTTTACTTTTTACTTTTTCGAGTCACCATCCGGACTCAGCTGCAGGGTCGTGGTACAGCCTTAAGGGGTGAGCCGCGTATTGACACAAGGTCTGTGGTTCAGGGTCGTTAGTGCCATCTTGGCGCACACTTAAGTGAAGAAGGTCATAGCCGTCAGCAGCACGTTAGAGGATGGAGTCTTTTGAGTCCAACAAGGGTGTTAGAAGAATTAATTGTAGAGCAAAAATGTGTACATTGATCTGTAACAAATGTTTTTTGATAATGTGTTTTCTAATGCTTCTGAATATTACGATAGCTTGTGTGGGTTGGATTTTCTAAGTCACACAACAGATGCTTGCATCTACCTCCCAACCTACTCTTTCTTTTCCTACTGTTTCCCCACATGAGTTTCATACGTTGCCTGAACATGAACAGACACGAAGATCAGAATTTGTGAACAATTCGTTTATACAGATGTTGCATCAGCATCAGCTAGTTGCAAATACCACGAATTGTTGGGTGTGTGGTCTTATGCCGCATACAACAGATAAGTGAATACCATATTTGGTTTTGCCTTTTTCGCCTAATGGGTCAGTATGGGCACTCCAGTCAATGTTTATTTCTGCGAATGAAGCATCTCCTGTACGTTCTGTCAAAGATAATGTGAGTAATAATGCTTTGATACGGGGAATAGTCGATATGATTAGAGATATCGATGCGTATAATGCTATCCGTAAAGATGAGGTACGAGAATATGTTGGTTGGAACAAGACGAGATATAGCATTAGTCTGACAGAAAAAGAGAGACAGAAAAGGTCTCCTCCGATTTTGATTATACCCCACCGAGGTCATTTTTGACTGCAAGGTAATGGTCAGAATCCGAGAGCTCAGCTTGGTAAGAGTGTGTGTGTTCACACTTATGTCTATACGTCCCAGAAATCTCCACCGTTTGTGCCCGCTAAAGGCACGTATTTTGCCTGTTACGACAGAGCATATACATGGTTGCCTTCTGATTTTTCGGGCACATGTTATGTGGCATTTTTTGCTTCCCCCTACGTATACAGCTGCTTTCAACTACCATAAGACAAGATATGGTAGAGGTGTTATCGATGCGGAAGATACTGTCGCACAAGAAGTTGGAGACTTCTTTAAGGGTTTCCTGCCCTTTTGGGGTCCTATGGCTAATAGTAGGAATATTCGACAGCTTACGAGAGTGGTCGAGGCCACTATAAATGAGACTGCAGGTGCTCTAAGCAATATTACAGCTGAGCTTCAAGCGGATCACCTTATGACATTACAGAACCGCTTTGTTTTAGATATTATACTTGCAGATAGAGGTTGAGTATGTAAATTGATCGGGTCTAGTTGCTGCGTTTTCATACCAGATAATGCCACGACAGTGTACCAAGCCATCTTGAAGTTGCATAAGTCCGCTGAGTCTATACATGAAGATGAAGGGAACTGGTCATTGATAGGATGGTTTTAGGAATTGCTGTCCAAATGGGGATGGAAGATTCTGATGTTTCTTGGTATGGCTTTAGCAATCCTTTTCTCGTGTTGCTCATGCATCCAGTGTGGTCCCGCCATTTGTGGCCTTTGTGCTACGATCTGTGTGAGAAGACCTGCCCCGAGAGAAGTGAAGGATAATAAGATGATGTTACAGCAACACCTTGATGACCTGATGAGAATAGATACAGACCTGGATTCAGATTGACGAGAGTTTAGGTTATTGCCTAGGTAATGGCAAAAGGAGGGTCTGAGGTTCCGTGGTTTTCGGGACCGGACTCCATTTTGTTTGCGTTGCTCGAGACGCCATTTTATGTTGCCCTCACGTAGGCCATGGAAGTAAACGAACGAACGAAGTTGCATGGGCTTCGTTGTCCATGCACATATTAACAGGCCCTTTTCGACTTGCGAGTGAACTGTAAGATGCTGACCCGTCACCTGAAATTGACCCTGCCACGAAGCCAATTTCTTTAACTGATCATTGTCCGAAATTCCAATCAATGTTCAGGATATCATTGACTTTTAGTGTTCTTGCACATATCTTATCCTACTCAACATCTGAATTGCTCTTTTCCTTACGACTTTTCATTACATGGATAGTGCTTTCAATTATGGGTTTGTCCGACTTGTGGAAATTGAATTTGGGACATTCCTAATAATTAACTTGTGGGTTAGTACGATGTAAAGTGAGCTTTTTGGAATGTAATAATGTATGTAAAATGTATTTCATTGGTCAGAATTTGCCGCAGTGGGTGTGCATTTGTAAGTGATCGAAATTGCGAATATAAGGTGATGTCTTGCTCTACGAAATTTGAGCAGTTTCCTGAGTCGTACACCGTGTTGTATTGCTTGGTTTACTGTTACTAGCTGCAGCTAATAAATTGATCTCTGACGCCAACCAGAAGTATTCCGTGTCTCTGTAGTCTAAGACAGGAGAAACCCGAAGACTTCGGGTGTGTCCCTGACACCGCTCGGTTCTAAGAAAACCCGGTTCTTCAGGCTGGGAGTGCTCTGTGACACAGAAGGAAATATTAGGATCAACAAAGGAAGATCAATAAGAATACAGGCTTGGGACGGCCTCGTGACGCAGAAAAAAAAATACCATCATGCACGCACAATTAATAATGGAGGCCTGAGCACGTGGCGTAGTACAGAAATATGACACAGAAATGTATGCATGCACAATTTATAAAAATTAGAGGTATATAGGACCTCTTGACTTGTAAAGAAACATTTCAATCATGTAAGCACACTTTGAAACCATTGAGGGGTAGGAGGGTCACGTGATGTAGAAAAGAATACCATCATGTACATACAATAAAAAGAACAGATTCCAAAGCACGTGAGACTCTTCAAAAATACGACACAGAAATTCATGCATGCTCAGTTTATAAACAAAAGAGGACTGGGAGTGCTCCGTGACACAGAAGGAAATATTAGGATCAACAAAGGAAGATCAATAAGAATACAGGCCTGGGAGGGTCTTGTGACGCTGAAAAAAAAATACCATCATGCACACACAATTAATAATGGAGGCCTGAGCACGTGGCGTAGTAGAGAAATACGAAAAAGAAATTCATGTATGCTGAATTTATAAAAAAAGAGGCTTGGGACGGCCTCGTGACGCAGAAAAAAAAATACCATCATGCACGCACAATTAATAATAGAGGCCTGAGTACGTGGTGTACTATGGAAGTAGTACACAGAACTTCATGGACAAACAATTTATTAAAAAATAGAGATGTTGGGCAAGTCGTGATGCAGAAAGAAACATTTAAACTATGTGCATAAAATTTAAAACCATTGAGGGGTAGGAAAGCCATATGAAGGAGAAACAAATAGTATTATGGATATACAATTTACAGTGGAGGCTGATGTTGTGATGTCTTCTCTTACCTTTGCTTCTGTCATCTTTTGTCGTGTCTTCAAAGGCTGCGGTTTCGCTCAGGCTGGGGTATTTTGCATGCGGGCGGCGCCGCCTCCGCGCCTATGGTATTGTGGATGGGCGGCAGCAGCAGCAGTGACACCACGTCGAGTGTCAGGAGTCCTCCTCCGCTCGAGCAATCAGTTCGAAGTAAAGTTGATGACAACACTCTGTCACCGCAGCACAGGCAGGCAAAAGAGAGCATGCTCACGTCAGTGCCCGCATTATATGGGAACCGCGGGGGCTGACCAAATCAAGCCGAGGGCCGTGATTGGTAGCGTTTTTGCGGTGTGCAAGAATGACGGTCCTTTGGACATCCCATTGGCTAATGTATTAGTTTCCAGGGTTAGTGATAGAAAGCATGCTAGGTGGTGGCATGTGGGTAGTGTGGGCGGGCGTGCACCGGGCATGTGCAAGTATGACTGTGTGCACTAACAATTAACAACAGAGAGAGATGGGGGCCATGTTATAATGTACGCAGAGGCAGGCCCAGAATCGGATCTGCAATGAGTCAGCACTTCCAATCATTCTCCTTAGCACGCCCTGAGCTCTGATTTGTCACTGAGAGGGTGATCGCACCATAGTTTGTACTGCTTATCATACTCAGTGTGTACCCCCGCATACGGTACGAATATGCTTTGACGTTATGTGACGCATTAAAGCTTCTGTGTGACGTCATGTACGGCGTTCTGTACGCGAAAGGGGGCAATGTTTCTACTTGGTTTATAACATTTATGTATTTAATGTAGATACTAAGGGCAGACATTTGGGATTACTATGATTTTTTTTAAATACTTTTAATAATCCTATATTACTTTTAAAAAGAATTACACAAATCGCAGTAGAACATCATGCGTACTCGTATTGAAAGAGCTGCGCAAGCGCATCATAAGCGTACGCAAAGCCATGTGACTTTAAAAGTAGAGATTTGATTGGTTCGTAACTTTTCCTTTTGCGACTGTTGAAAGTTCCGTCCCATTATAATTATTGGACTTGACTTTGACAAAAAAAGGTTAATGCTCCAAAAGTAACCTATAAAATTTGCGAAACAACTCTTTCAAGGGGTGATCCATGTAAAAAATACTCCTTTGGGACATCAAATATGGTGCGACATGTGAAGAACTTGCACCCCAACATATTTTCTTCAGCTGCAAGGTGCACGTTGCACGAGAACCCACCTACTGCTACACCAAGCACATCATCTGCTGCAGCAGCATTTTCAGCAAGCAGTCCACACCCACAAATTGATTCTGACTTTGCTAAAGTTAAAATTCTATGCATTTATTGCGATAAACTTTTGTGTTATGGTGAACAGTCTATGGACCTGATGAAATGCAGGATGCAGGAGCATCGCTGTCCTCGACATTAGTTTTTTTTTTTTTATTCTTTTGTTCCGCTTGGAATTTGTTCAGAAAACACAAAAAAAACCAAATAAAAAACAGTTCCTTTTAGAACAACCTTCAATGGTCAAAGAAAGAACTATATTTCTATGTTAGTGTGTAAAAGTTTGTCAGAATGAATGTGTAGTTGATAAATGAATGAATGAATATAATACTAGTTTATGGAGAATATGAAAGTGCAGAAGTATAAGGAAGTGCTACAGCATAAATCTATAAGGTGTTTACCTATAGTATACTGTAGTATGTCCGAAGCACTTGAATGTAATATATGTACATAAATATGTTAGAAGTCTATGCTTCAATTTGCGCTGCTGGTGAAACTGCCTGGGTGAATTTGTATGTGTTAGGGGCAGATTTACAATCCCCTTGTGCCTCTTTTACACAGCCGTTGCGTCACTTTTGTGAGACAGCGGTGGTGCAAAAGATGTGCCATGGTGTGTGCTATTAACAATGTGACGCATCTGGAGGGTGCATTACATTGTAAAGTCCTGCGCCAGATGAGACTTTCCTGTGCAGAAGGGGGTGCAGCAACGCCTCCTAAAAGTGACTGAGTGAAATGTATACCATTTCATTCAGTCACTTTTGAGCTTATGCTGCATCAAAACCTTGCACATGCTTGAAGCAGGTGTAAGGATTGATACAGCTTTATGAGCATAGGGCCCCAGAGCATTGCTGGAGTTGTGTTATACTTGCAACCGAAGTCAAGCAATAATTAATCCAAAAATTACTTTGCAATTTAGTTTTGTTATTATTTTATAATAAGAATATGAAATATAATCTAAAAGATTAAATACATATAAATATTTATATTAAAAATATAAGAAATTAGTATATAAAGTAAGACATAATAATTAATACATTTATAACTTATCATTTACAAAACCTTTGAAATTCACTGAAAAAACCATAGGTTTCAAAATTGTTATAGTTAGGAATAAGCATTTAAAAAACCTTGCAAATTCATTGAAAAAACCATAGGTTTCACACACGTTATAGTTAGGAATTAGCATTTAAAAAATCTTGCAAATTCATTGAAAAAAACATAGGTTTTACACACGTTATAGTTGGGAATTAGCATTTAAAAAACCATGCAAATTCATTGAAAAAACCCTAGTTTTCACACGTTATAGTTAGCTGAACCTTTCTCTCATACAAAACCTTTGAAATTTGTCATGAGTGATGTCACTGACCATGTCATGAGTGATGTTATATGTGACGTCATCAGCAGTGCATTGCGGGCGCGCAAGTTATAGTTAGCTGAGCTAACTATAACGGAGGAATTTCAAAGGTTTTGTATGAGAGAAATGTTCAGCTAACTATAATGTGTGAAAACTAGGGTTTTTTCAATGAATTTGCATGGGTTTTTAAATGCTAATTCCTAACTATAACGTGTGTGAAACCTATGGTTTTTTCAATGAATATATATATATATGTATATGTATATATAGCTAGATATATGCCAAGGTGTATTGAAGAATGAATGCATTTACAAGTGCCTAAAGGAATTATTTTGTATGTGCGTGTCTGACTGTTTAAGTGAGTGATTGAACGTGTTTTACTGAATGCATGGGTTAGTGACTAAACTGTGTAAAAGTATTTATTAGTCTCTCCTTTCGTGTGTGGGCAACTGCATGGGTTGCTGAATAGCTACATGAGTATCTATCTAGGTTATTGATTTGTAGTCTGAGTATCTCTATGGGTCACTGAGTGTCTGTGAGTGTGGGTGGATGCGTGAGGGGTGTTTGAGTTTGTGCATAGATGTCTGAGTGGGTGATTTAGTGGTTGTATGGATTAAAAAGTGCATCTGCAAAGGGCTGTTTGGGTGAGTTAGTGTGTCTATGGATGTATTGGTGAGTGAATAAATGTCTCAGTGGTATATCTGTGAGTAACTACATATGTTTTAAGGCAGTAGATGTGAGTGTTGGAGTATATTAATGACTATACATGAGAATAAGTTACTTTAAGAGTGGGTGTATAAATAAGTGTCTGCTTCTATCAGTGATTGTATAAGACAGTAAATATGTGTTAGTATCTGTATAAATGAGTGATGTGGTATGTCTAAAAATAATGAAGTTGGTGTCTATAACTGTATACATGGCTAAATGGGTATGTGATTGATTCTTTTCTTTACTGACTAGGTGTGTGAGTAACTCTATGGATGAGTGGCAGAGTGTGACTGAATGTATAGATGTATGAGTGCATATTATAGTCCTGTATTGATGAGTAACTACAAGTATAAGTGACTGGATATGTGTGTAGACCTAGGAAATAGTGAGTGCTATGTAGTATACGGCATTCTTCTGTGTATGGTTTCAAAAATAGTAGTCAGCATTTTAGAATGGATGTATCAAAGTTTATGTTAGAGCATCAGTATGTGCATCAGATTGTCACATGCATGAAGTCATCAGTGATGTCATCAGTGATGGCAATGACCATGTCATGAATGGTGTAATATGTAACAACATCAGCAGTTCATTGCGGGCGTGCAAGTTATAGTTAGCTCAACTAACTATGACAGGCAAATTTCTCTGGTTTTATATGAGTCAAATGTTCAACTAGGTATAATGTCCCTGAAACCTATGGTTTTTTTAGGGAATTTATAAGATTTTTTAAAGGCTAATTCCTAACTATAACGTGCCTAAAACCTATGTTTTTTTTCAGTGAATTTCTAAGGTTTTTTAAATATTAATTTCATATTTTAATGTTTCTAAAACCTATATTTTTTCAATGTTTTTATATTTTGCAACTCTATTATACTTCTTTTTTTTACTTTAAAAATTATGTAATGTTTTATATCTTCCCCAAAAAATATGTATATATTTTTTTGGGGGAGAAAACTGCAGTCCCATACCGTTAGTGTACTAAGCTCCATCACCACGCGAACCCTATCCGCCATATTGCTAAACTCGTAAATGATGCGCATTTCGGATCCGACTACTTTGTGGCACCGCATCCCACGTAACATCATATACACATGAAGTCACCCCAGCTGCTACTTTGGTATCTGACGGGTACACAGTACAAAGCCACGCGTTACATCATATACGTATAAGGTCGTGCCCACTGCGCGTTGCGTATGTGACAAGTACACGCTGCCAGGCACTGTGTTACGTCACAGATATATAGTGTCGCACCAGGTACGCCATTCCCTCATATTTTTTGTCTCAAAAGTATATCTAAATAACTTTAAACAGTATATGAAAGCAAGCGATAATCTAAAATATTTCAAACATTTATATATTTCAAACTGTAATAAACTTATATTATGATAAATATATTTTGTCAAAATCGCGACGGGAGCGGCCTCCTTGCGCGCTCGGTGTGCGATTGCCATGTGACCTTAAAAAAAAGCTTTTGATTGCTTCCTAACATTTCCCATTGTAAAAGTTGGACGACCGCACACATTTTGCTCATTCTCTCTACAGCGTTTGATGAGAGACACCTCTTCTGCTTAGAAAGCTTTTTTGAAAAGTTTTTTTGCTTTGTACACATATCTTATACTACACACAACATGCAACGATCATCTTGATCTATATTCATGGTCTGTACATTAGCCTTCCACTTGTGATTGCCATGCATCTCAAACGTTCCATCAAAAAACAAATATGTGTTACACCATGCCCCTGGTGTGTGTGTGTGCACATTATTGTGCTCCCTTTCGGCCTGGGTATTCGTGGCTCCAAGAAGTATCAGGAGCCACGAACAGAGTGCACATCCTAGATCACATGTAACAAACACTAAACAGCAATGTGTAGATTTCTTTTGCTGTACGCTCTGTTGACAGGCTTTACCAATATACTAGTGTGTTATATGTGAGACTTTCAGATTCACATTTGACATGTATTCCTTGACTGTAATGAGTGTTATAACTGTGTATGACATAGCCTCACTGCTGATCCTCCCTCCATCCGACCACATTCACATGTGTACGCTACGCTATAGCAACACTTTCAATACTGCACACCATTGACATGCATGTCTGCACATATCAACAACCTTGACAATGACATGTGATGTTCACCATTTAATCTTTTCAAACACCATCTCATTAACGATAGTTGCCGCCCTCCCGACACATCCTACACTAATGTAAATTGCAAACTCTGCAAGGTCAAAACTACAAAAGAAACACACATAAGTACACTTCCTGGCCAGACAGGAACTGAACAATGCCCAGGTCGCCGGAATAATTATTCACACCCCTACGCTGGCCTGGTGTACGCAAGCCCAGACCACTTTGCAAAAGTATACATAGAATAAGCACAACGACGCATGTCCCTCTTCTTCCACACTGCCTCAGGTGATATGGCTTCATCTACCTCGCATATCACAGTGCGCAATAAAAAAAGGGATCCATGAGGTGTACACCGTCCTGCCAATCAACACGGGCTCTAAATTGTGAGCCCTACTGCCCGTCATCTACGAAAGGGATCCATGAGGTGTACACCATCCTGCAATCATCACTCCAGCAGAATTATGAGCACTGCTGCCCGTAGTGTTTGCTCACACAACAATGACAGCAGGTAAACAGAGCGGCCTGGGTGCACAGGGCCTCCATTTGAGCGCAGTGCGGCGGAACAGGTGGGGTGCATCACCCTGGCTGCATAGGTGCGAACAAACGATGTTGCCTTGCGTAATGATGTGATATCTGACCTGATTCAGTCTCATCTCTGTCTCATTTTAAAGACCTGCTGGACCATCCTGTAGGCCTGAGCCAGCGGGCAGCACTGCCCTACAGACACCTGTTGAGCACGATGCTGTGGGAGGGGTGGACTGCATCACCCTGAGTGCGCACGTGCGAAAAAGCGATGTTGCCATGCGTAATGATGTGATTTCTGACCTCATTCAGTCACATATGTCTCATTTTGAGGACTTACTGTACCATACTGTAGGCCTGAGCCAGCGGGCAGCGCTGCCCCTCAGACACGTGGTGTTGGCTTTTAGGGCACTGAAGTGAGCTCGTTACTAAGTGTACATGCACACAGCCTTCCGCCACTGCATTACATGCGCACATTAGGCTTCTAGCATGTGCTCTGTTCCTTTCTATATGAACCTTCGTATAACGTATTAGTATTTAACCTTGTGAATTCTCGAGCACTCCAAATCCTCTTTGACCACGATTACCACTAACAGTTGGTAGATCGTACTTCAAAAACGAACGATGCACTCAACTCCTGTTTTCTATCAAGCTTGAAATAAACCTTCATTTACCTCCAGACGTTTCCCCCATTAAATTATTTCTCCCTTTTCAGACATTCAATTGATTGGCTCAAGAAGGGCGGAGCGGGAGCTCACCCTGCAGTGATGCCCTGGGCATTCTGACGCCTTCCATCGTGGTATCAAGACACCGAAGACCTGGTCTCCTACCGTACAAACGTAATACAGACTCGGAGCTTGCACCAACATGTCCTGGGACACACCGGTGGTGGCAGGTGAGCAGTGAAGCCTCGGTGTGCAAGACCTACAATTGAGCATAGTGCGGGGGAAGGGGCTGGGGTGCAGCACCCTGGGTGCACAGGTGCAGGCAAGCGATTTTCCCATAGCTAATAATGTAGGACCATATTATCAAAGAATGGCGATAACATTTTCACCGCTTTAGCGGCAGGAAACTGCAAATAAACCGGCGACAATGGGCTTGATAATATGCCCTTACGAATTTCCAAAAAAGCCCAGGTTCACACCAGAACCTGGGCTACTATGGGAATTCACAAGGGCATATTATCAACCCCTTATCGCCGCTTTAGTGGCAGTTTCCTGCCGCTAAAGCGGCGATATTGTTATCGCCGTTCCTTGATAATATGGCTCGTAATCTCTGGCCTCATGTGTTTCATTTTAAGGAGTTGCTGAACCACACTCTTTCTCGCATACCCCAACATCCTAGAAAAAGGAGTTACGGGAGGGTAAACACTAAGGGCTGGGTGCAGTAGGCCTATGCTCTGTCTCATCCTCCCTCTCTTCTTTTGACTCTCCCTCCCCTTCTCCCTTCCACCCACTCCCCGTCCCTCCCATTCTCACTACCGTCCTTTCATTCGGACTACCTTTCTTTACTTCTTCCACATAGCACACATACTTATGTTTCATCTTTGTCTTGCTGGTCTCCTACGCTGCTTCCACTGGAGTCCAACCCACGATTTTTATATTATACTGTTTGTTCTATTAAACTTACGTGTCTATTTATTTGTGTTTTAATAAAGGTTCCTTTTTTTGCAAATAAATTACTGAGTGTAAAGGTCTTCTTTTTACACTTGTCTTTTATTTATTGTGAAAATCAACTGTTTATAGGAGATTTTAAGGGCAAACCTTTCTAACATTAAAGTGCACCTACCAAACATAATCTAACTGACTATTACACAAATGAAGCATGGGTAATTCTACAACTGCAAGAGTTCTATGAGTGTATCACTTTATAACACCATAAGTACTGCACGTGTGATTACAGAACAAATAAGGCACTGCCTAGGACCACCGAGGCTTCAGGGGCTGCCAAGGCTCACCCTGCATATTTAAATAAAGCTCCG
Organism: Lissotriton helveticus; assembly: GCF_964261635.1. NCBI lineage: Eukaryota > Metazoa > Chordata > Amphibia > Caudata > Salamandridae > Lissotriton > Lissotriton helveticus. Next base: position 2,011,337,249 of record NC_136057.1, on the reverse strand, counting down.
GAGTGTGGCGATCCCTGGACTTCAGTTGGCCTCGAACCCCCTGAACAATTAGTAAACAATACCCAGGAAGGTGGCGGTCCCCTAGGCTGCAAAACATCTCTGTGCCCTTCCGCGCATAATTTACATGTGACATTAAGATCCCCAGTCCCACAGAGACCCCGCAATATAATAATTGGATTGGCCATGGGGCTGCCAAGGCCCACCCTGCATATTTAAATAAAGCCCCGGAGTGTGGCGATCCCCGGACTTCAGTTGGTCTCGAACACCCCCGAACAATTAGTAAAAAATATCTGGGAAGGTGGTAGTCCCCTAGGCTGCAAAACACCTCTGTGCCCTTCTGGGCCTAATTTACATGTGACATTAAGATCCCCAGTCATATAGAGACCCCGCAATATAATAATTGGATTAGCCATGGAACATTACCCTCCAGGGGCCTCATTTAAATGAACGGGTGAGATCCTGCTTTTTTTGTTTCTTTTTTTCTCTCCATTTTTACCATCCGCATCACCTCTATTAAAGCGATATGAGGTTTTCATCCTCTTGCTTCAAGTAGTCAAACAAGGATTGGCTATCACAGGGTGGAAGCTATGCACCAGCCCTCTATTAGCAAACACAAATGTCCCGCGAAGGCACTCCCCGGGACATTGCATGAGCTGCGCCTGACAGGTCGCCCTCCCTAGGACCATGATGCATTTGTTAGAATAAATGCATACTAACACTAGTTACACACGTGTAGTACAGCAATCAGAATGTAGTGAAGAAGCAGAGGAAGCGCAAAATCTAAAAATATAAATCCTACCAGAAGTCGGATGACATAGTTCAATGAACCGACGACCCTGGCATGGGTAGAAACAACTACACGAAGAAAACGGGTCTTCAGGACAACGCAAGCAATTTTGAAATACTGGTGAGTGGTGCCTTCTTTTTACCTTCTCCCGCTCGTCGCCAAATTTATGTAGTGAAGAGGCAGACAGCAGTGGATCCAATTAGTAGATTTATTACAGGAAAACAAGACACCTGAAACAGCCACCAAAAGGAGCAGACAGCAAGGCAACCGTATTTTCCAGCACCGTGTATAAAACTCCGCAAGGTTGCCCTCTTGACAGCCCTACATTCTAATATTACATACTTAGATTCTAGTAGAATTACATACTAACATTCTACTATGACTTACATTGGAATACTACACAGAGCACATGACTTTACAGCAATGAGCTCCTCGTTTCATCCACGAGTCTTGAGACCGGTAGGCGTAAGTATTTCGCTTCCCACTCCCTGTATTGTATAAACGTAAACTAACACTACTTCCACAGGTATACTACAGCACCCAGAGCACATCACTTTACAGCAATGAGCTCACAGTTTAGGCTCACAGTTTAATCCCCGAGTCTTCACACCAGTAGTGAGTAGTTCACTTCCCACTCTCTATATACTATAAAAGCATACTAACACTACTTACACACTTATACTACAGTGGCTAGTATCCTACAGCACCCAGAGCCTATCACTTTACAGCGATCAGCTTGGTTTGATCCCCGATTCTTCACACCGGTAGGCGTGAGTACTTCGCTTCCCACTTCCGGTATAGTATAAACGCACAGTACCGGTCAGTAGTTCGCTTCCCACTCCCTGTATGGTATAAACGCCTACTAACACTACTTGCACACGTATAATACAGCGCCCAGAGCCGATCCTTTTACAGCAATCACCTCGGTTTCATCGCCAAGTCTTCACACCGGTAGGCATAAGTACTTCGCTTCCGGTATAGTATCAACACACAGTAGCGGTCAGTAATTCGCTTCCCACTCCCTGTATGGTATAAACACCTACTAACACTACTTGCACACGACTGCTAGAAACACCAGACCACATCGCTTTACAGCATTGACCTCACGGTTTAGGCTCTCGGTTTCATACCCGAGTGTAGCACCATATCATATCAGCACCATGTCACTCTGAGCAACATCGCACTTTCAGACCGGTAACAGTGACTTCTTCGCTTCGCACTCCCCCACAAAGCTTACGGTGCTCCTATCCTCCTTTCCTACTTTTTTTGCCCATGTTTCCCCTTACTCGCTTCAACGGAATCACAAAATGGCGGCTAACACTTCTTAGTTGCAACAGCATTGCAGCCAATAGGTCGCAAGCTCCTGCTCGTAACGCCTCAGCCAATCCGATGGCAGAATACCCAAATATCGATTTCTGTAAATTTTGATATTTCTCAAAAACTACTGAACGGATTTACACCAAATAAACAAAGTCGTGCTTTCTACACCAAGCCCTTCTCCCTGCCAAATTTGGGGTAATTCGTTCACCCATTCGACCTGTAGCCTTGTCTAAACTTTCCTATGGAAATTAACATGGAGAAAACACGTTTTAGGACTCCCCCTTTTATCTTAGCCCCCCCTTGATGAATCACCCCCAGACTTTCAACATAGGAGCTGATATGATGAAAGAATTTGTTTTCAACATTTCGTGAAGATTTATCAAATAACACCAAAGTTATAAGCAAAACAAAATATTTTCTTCCTATGGAAACTTGGTGTGTTCTAACAACACACTTTCTAGAACATTCTACAACATGTGGAGGTTAAAAGTTCATCAATTATTTTAAACCTAATGATATTTTTTTGCAACATTTTCTCAAACATTTAACGGCAAGTGCAGGCTAAAAGTTCACTATTGTTTTAAATTTGAACACTGCATTCCAAATGCAAGTAGCAGGTGTGGTTGAGTTGATCAAATGTTATCCTATAATATGTACTCCACGTTCAAACTGTTTTTTCTTAAGCAAACACAAAGATGCTTTTCCACAAAATGAATGTGCACCCTACTTTTAAAAAACAATGCTTTTTATCTCCCAATCAGGTACCGTTTTGTATGTGAAAAGAAACAAGTTCCCCATCTTTAAACATATCTCTTATTCTACGAAGGAACTGCATGAGCTACAGACATCTTTCTATACCTTCCAGCCATACCTTCAAATGCTAGTGTGGACCGTAGGACATAGCTATGTTTTCTGGTGCAAGAGGTATGCAGAATAGAGACTTATTGACTTAGACCTAGGTTTACATCTCCAACACCCTGACCTCCTGATTGTGCACTGTGGTGGAAACGACCTAGGCACATTGACTGGGGTAGGTTTGGAAATGCTTATGAAGGACACCTTTGCACAATTGATGTTACTTTTCCCTCAAACTGTCTTTGTATATTCCAATATATGCCAAAGACAGAAGTGGAAATGGTCCAAACAATTTTGTCCTGAGATTGGAAAATCTCAGAAGAAAGTCAACAAAGCTGTGTCTGCATACCTCAGAGACCACAAAATGGGCTCCATCTACAACAACAACATACGTTTTGATATGGCAGATATATACAGAAGTGATGGAGTACACTTCACAGATCAGGGAAACTGAGTGTTCCTGAATAACTTGAAGCTGTACACCCGCACTTACACATAGCTCCAACAAATGAACACAAGGGCTCATTTTAGAGCCACCCTATAACTTACAACTTAGGCCCGCTATTTTAGGGCCAGATAATTGCAACTCTCTGACCCTCGCCAAAATGTATTCTCCACACAGCTGTGGCGCAGCGGCAAGCCCATCTCACTTTGCAGCACAGACCTCTCAATTTGATCCCGGGCTCTACTGGGTGAGTAGTTTGCACTTTACAAATACCATATTGATTTACCTTCCCACTCCCTATACAACACCACCTAAGCACCATATACAAGTGGAACACGTGTGGCACAGCGCCCAGAGCAGATGACTTCACAGCATAGCACACACAGTTTAGGCTCATGGTTTCATTCCTGAGTCCAGCAGCAGCTCAATTTAACAGCTTGACACTCTACGCAATACCTCACTTAATTTGCGTACCCCACACTTTCAGACCGGTAGCGGTCAGTAGTTCAACGGCTTTACCCCGAGTCCATCAGCAGCTCAGCTTACGCCCCCAGCGCCATCAGACCCGTAGGAGTGAGTAGTTAACACTTCACAAATACCGAATTGATTTGAAACGCTCAAATGTATGTTCGCACTCGCTCTATAACACACCCTAAGCACCATACACAAGCTACAATGTTCGAAACAAAAGTTCATCCAAGTAGCTATAACTACATGCTCACACTCCTTGGACAGGTATGGCACAGCGCCTAGAGCATATGACTTCACAGCATAGCACACACAGTTTAGGCTCACGCTTCCATCCCTGAGTCCGGCAGCAGCTCAGGTTAGCACCATGAGACTCTAGACAATACCTCATACATTTTCTGTACCCCAGGACTGTCAGACCAGAACGGGTCAGTAGTTTTTCCTACTAGGTATAAACACATGCTGACACTACTTCCACTGGTGTAGTACAGCAGCCACGGCACATGACTTCAAAGCATAAGACACACAATTTGAGCTCACGCTTTAATCCCCGGGTCCCGCACCAGCTCACCTTAGCAGCAACAGACTCTAGACAATACCTCACTTAATTTCCATAACCCACCACTTTCACACCGGTAGGGGTGAATACTTCGCTTCACACCCACTCTATAGCACACCCTAAACACCCCACAAAGGTTACAGTGCTCCTACCCTCCTATTTCCCACTTTTTTCGCCCTTTTTTCCCCTTACTCGCTTCAACGGAATCACAAAATGGCGGCCAACACTTCCTAGTTGCAACCGCTTTGGTTCAGATCGCATTGTGATGCTCTGTGAGTCGAGTATTGAAATTGCGCAATGTTTCACCAATATATCCTATGGTGCATGGGCAGAGTAAAAGGTAAATAACATTTTTGGTCTTGCAGTTAGTCATGTGTTTGGCTTTAACAGTTTGTCCATTTAACTGTATAGTGTCTTGTTCTATAGCCAACGGGCAACTTTTACAGATGCCACACCTGAAATTTCTATTATTGCTGTATTCCACACAATACTTCTCTGTACTGGTTGTTTGGCAGGGGCATCCATGATTTTACAATTAGGTCTTTCAGATTCTTGTTCTTGCGGTAAGCAATTAAAGGTTTAGGAATTATCCCTCCGGGGTCCTTACCAGCATTCAGAATCGTCCAACTGGACGAGATGATCTGTCTTATTTTGGCATTCATCATGGAATGTCTCGTGACAAATACTAGAATCGATGTTTCCTGTTTTCTTTTTCCTGTTAGAAGATGCTGTCTATCATAAAATGTAGCTCTTTTATAAGAGTTTCTAACTAGTCTGCGTGGATATCCGAGAGCTAAGAATTTTTCCTTCATTTCATTGGCTCATATGTCAAAATCTGCAATTGTACTACAATTTCTGCGAACACGCAGAAACTGTCCGAAAGGGATACTGTTCATCTGTGACTTTGGGTGAAAACTATTGTTATGTAACAGCGTGTTTCGCGACGTTGGTTTTGTAAATAAATCTACTGATAGTTTTCCATCAACATGTTTAATAAAAATATACAGAAATTCAATTTGGTTGCTACTAGTGGCAGATGTAAATCGTAAATTTTGGTCACAGAGATTTAACCATGTCAGAAACTCATGGAAGCTTTTTACACTGTCTGACCATATAAAGAAAATATCATCAATGAAGCGCCACCATTTCCAAATTGATTCGAAAAATGGCGTGATTTCATTGTAGATATATATGTGTTTGAATGTTGCCATGTATATGTTTGCCACCGTTGGGGCACAAGACGCGCCCATACTTACCCCCTTTGCTTGTTGAAAAAGCTGTCTGTTAAACTCAAAAACATTGTCTTCAAGAACTATCCTAAGACATTTGATGATAAAGTTTTTGTTACAGTCAATGTTCATGAGTTCAATGAACCATTCCTCGGTTTGTATTGCCCCCTCAATTGGTATATTACTGTAAAGACTTTCTACATCAAGAGTTACTAACCATTGCCGCTGTGAATTGAAGGGCACATCGTCTATGAGATTGATTATATGTCGAGTATCTTGGACATATGCCGGGGTCTTACTCACATGAGGGCGCAGAATGGCATCCAAATATTTCGATAACGGTTCTGTAACAGAACCTATCATCGAAACGATCGGCCTGTATGGTGGGTCTTTCTCATTTTTATGGATTTTCGGGGTACCGTAAAGACAAGCCATTTTCGGGTTCTGAACATTTAAGATAGTCATATTCCTTGTCACAGATATCCCCATCTCTAAGGGCCCGATTCACAGAACTAACTTAAGACAAAATCCTAAACTTACTACCATTTTGGTATTCATAGAAGGCACTTACTCATTTTGGTATTCACAGAAGACACTTACTCATTTTGGTATTCCACTTTAGGACTCCTAAATGCCTTCTGTGAATACAGAAAGTCTTAAAATTAGGATTTTTCTCAATTTAGTAGTAGTAAAGTTAGAACTCCTAACTTTAGGACTCCTAAATGCCTTCTGTGAATACCGAAAGTCTTAAATTTAGGATTTTTCTCAGTTTAGTAGTAGTGAAGTTGAGGGAAGTCCTAATTTTAAGAATTTCGGTATTCACAGAAGACATTTAGGATCCTAAAGGTAGGAGTCCTAACTTTACTACTACTAAACTGAGAAAAATCCTAATTTTAAGACTTTCAGTATTCACAGAAGGCATTTAGGAATCCGAAAGTTAGGAGTCCTAACTTTACTACTACTAAATTGCGAAAAATCCTAATTTTAAGACTTTCGGTATTCACAGAAGGCATTTAGGAGTCCTAATGTTAGGAGTCCTAACTTTAATACTACTAAATTGCGAAAAATCCTAATTTTAAGACTTTCGGTATTCACAGAAGGCATTTAGGAGTCCTAATGTTAGGAGTCCTAACTTTACTACTACTAAATTGCGAAAAATCCTAATGTTAAGACTTTCGGTATTCAGAGAAGGCATTTAGGAGTCCTAAAGTTAGGACTCCTAACTTCTGTGAATACCGAAATGAGTAAGTGCCTTCTGTGAATACCAAAATGAGTAAGTGCCTTCTGTGAATACCAAAATAGTAGTAACTTTAGGATTTTGTCTTAAGTTAGTTCTGTGAATCGGGCCCTAAGTGCTTTGTCTGTAATACATTGTATTTTTCTCTTTATTCTCTCAGTTGGGTTTCTACTGATTTTCAGGTAAAAAATGAGGGTCCTATAACATGTCATCTATTTTCCTCACGTTATCAGATGTATTTAAAATTGCAATCCCCCCACCCGTATCACACCTTTTTACTGTGCTGTCTGAGTTGTTTTTAAGGTTAGCTAGAGCTTGATGTTCTTCCAATTAAATATTATAGGGGGTTTTAGTACATATTTAGTTGCTTCAATCACCTTTTGGTAAACTACTTGCTCAAATACAATGGCCTCCGGTGGAACTTGTTCTCCCGTAGGTGTGAAACAAGACTTAGGTTTTAGGCCTGATTTATTTACTTGTGTAGAACAAGTTTCATGTTCAGAGAAAAACAGTTTTAATAGTATTTTACGAAAAAACGCTGTCAGATCATTAAAAAGTTCATTGCTGTTCGCAATGATTGCACAGTGCGGACAAGCATACGGCACTGTGCAATCACCGCGAACGGCATTTTTCTACCGAACTCCACCGCTTGCGGAGCTCCGCATAGGGTGACATGGCTTATTTTGCACTTTGCGTAGTGCAACTTCGCGAACTCTGCCCAGGGTTATTCAAAATTGGAATCATGTACCAAAACAAAGCTGATACTATTTGCAAATGGTGACACACAGGGCGTATTGCCTTTGATTCTCAAACAAGATGTGGATGGAGGGCCTATGTCTCTGGTTTGCCTCCCACATACATTATTGTGTCAATAAAAAGACTGAACGTTGGATGTATCCCCCACTTTCTGAAAGAAAATAACTTTTTGGCTTTTATAAATATCACAAAAGCTCTTTCAGTTCTGTTGTGAGTGGGAGATTTAGGCAAGCTGGACAGTTTCAAAAGGTATCCTTTGCCAGACCCATGAATACATAATGCAGATATGCGGGGAGCTAGCTGGCTGACAGGAATGTGGAAGAGCCCTTGTGGGTTTCGTGTGAGTCAGATCAGGTTCTCCTGAAGAGTCCCATTCTCTTCAGAGCCCTGCTTAACCCCTCCCTTGCTGGCCATAAGTGTAACAAAGGCCCATCTGTGTACACAGGAGACGGGCGTGCAGTGACCACATTTCCAATCTCATAATCCGGTCATGCTAATATACCACGACAAGGAATTTGCTGCAAGCCATAACACGGTTTGCAGTGACTCCTTTACAGTGCGTGCAAGGACACTGGGGCCGTAAGTGCGTCAGGGGGATACTGCAAGCCAAAGAGGCAGCAGCGGCTGTGACGCACATATATCATACTTCAAATTCGGTGCCTGCAACAACCACATACAAGAAAGCCTGCAGCACCACGTGCTTGCTCATTTACTGTTGCTCCGCTCATAACACAGGCGTGTGAAAGTACTCACGGGATTAATTATATTAATGGGAATGGTCCTTAAAGTCGCCTGCGCTTTCGCAATCTATGAACACCCACCAGGCATGCGGTGCGGTAAACTTTCTAAAAGTCATCAGCGTCGTCCTCGATGGTTCATTTATTTGTTTTGACAGGACAACTCCAGATCTGGTACCTGTGTGTAAAAAGACACTGCGCCCAGTCTCCACAGGCTCCTGCTAGCGCTTCTGCACGAGACCTGCACCTACGTATAAAAAAAGAGAAAATTATGATTAGGTATTAGTAGAGAAATAAATATTCACACTATAAATGAGTATCATCCCCCTCCCAGTCACAGAGGGTAAGATGAAATGTCTACATGACAATAACGACCAGGGGTGCACACGAGTACACAAGTCACTGTCCGTGCAGCCAGGAGCTGACATCTGGAAGAAAAGCCATTTGTCTCCGCCTCACACTCTCCTGCCATCCCTTTCATTCCCCGAGTGCTGTGCGGTGCTGTCTGGGGACTGCTTTTGGGGAGGGGGCGGGGGCAGGGCTCGCTACTCGAGGTAGGGGGCTCGGCTGCAGTCCTGGGGAGGGTCTTGCCAATGCAGGGGAGTGTCTTTGCAGGGCTGCCCTTGCAGTCGGTGAGGGTCCTGCCTGGGCTAGAAGTCTCCTCCGGGGGAGGGGCCGTGTTGTCACTCTTCTCTAGGGCGGGGGGCTTCTGTTCGCCCTGGGCCGGCCCTCTGACGGTGGGGCTCTAAGGAGGACCAAAGACACTTTTGCCTTTTGATTAAATCCGGCAACACTCCTTCAGTCTGAAGCCAGGGCACCAGGGAGGACGCATCGCGCCGGGGCCTGCAGCGGCTGGGCACCACCGAGACAAGAGAGCAGCGGATCCCAGGCTCGAGCTCCCCCCTCCACCCTGTCAGCGCAACTTTCCTCCTCACCTATGGAAGTCTAGACCTGGAACTTGGATTGTGGACGGGCACGAGCCGGTGCTGCGCGCTTCCCTTCACAGTTGTGGGCTTTCACCATGGAGATGCAGCGGTGGTCCACAAGGTGGAAAACGAAAAGGTGGCCCTGGGACTCGGCTCTCACTGCACTGCTCATCACCCTTCCCTTGTTGCTGCAGACTGCAGAGGTCAGAGGAGGTAAGAGAGTAGCACGCACGCAGCAGACTCATCTGGTGGATGGGCTAGCGAAAGCCCAAAGAGGCTGAGAGCAAACACAGTGCAGACGCTAGACATCCGACTGAAGTCTGGGCTTCACCAGCCTTTCAAAGAGTCGCTACTACTGCGTAAGTGCCAGGATCCGGCCAGCCGCCCACTCTCGGCACTGTGCTCTGTGGCGCTAGGCGCTAGGGTGCCTGGGAGTCCTCTCGGTCCACACATCCTGCAGAGAAAGGAGGTAGCATTTAGGATAACGGTGCGACTGTACTTGCCTTATCTCAAATCTGTGGCTGTGCTGCCTATTCAATCATGCGCAGTTCCCCTCTATGCAACGGTAAACCATGGGGCATATCTAGCAATAGTGCATCAGGTGCAGTGGCACCGGGACCCTAAGCTATAAGGGGCTGACAGAAACTAAATTAAGTCTGTATTCTGATCCCAAACGAGTTCATTCTCCTTGCTTTCACCGGGGCTACGCTACTGGACAGCCAAGAAAGACCGCCCGGCAAACCTGTGGGATGGTCTTTAATTTGTATTGTACAGAGATACTTTTCGGAAGTAATGTATGAGTGCGTCTCACAGAGCAGGTGGCCTCTTAAGAGTGTTTAAGTAGAAGCACACCACACCGGGCAGGGCTCATGGGGACGTGCCGCAGACCCGCAGCCCGGCTGAGTTGGCTCAGAGCTGCAGGCGCAGGTGGCGGCGGCATTTTCTAACAGCGCCTTTAGAGCTGGGGATGAATCGGGTGATTGTGGAAGCAGTGAGGGACACGGGAGGCTGGTACGTGGCAGTCGAGGTAACTTGATGCAACCAGCAGAGCACAGCACCAGATGATTTGTCCAGAGGAAAAAAAAAAAGCTGAACTCTTTTTTTTTTGTTCCCCTCTCTCTCCAGAGCACTGCCCTCTGGGACCAGTGGTCCGTTAGGTGTCTGTGGACACGGTTACCAGGATGGCATTCCTAGGAGTTTAACGATCGCCCTCATAGGCGGATTCCTGCCCTGCAGGGGAGTGGGCTGTCACATTCAGACGTGTCTGTGGGAAGGGAGGGGGCAGGAGAGTAACTACCTCAGCAGTCTCAGCCCAGGGCTAAATCCGTCCACTCAGCCTGCCCAAGAGGACCGAGCGGTTAGCTCCGGAACAAGGAGCAGCGAGCCCCCTGCCCATCTCATCTCGGTCCCGGCACGTGCACCGGCGTTAGAGCCGGCACTGTACGGATCACAATCGGTTGCAACCAATCCCCCCCCCCCCCCCCCCACTCCCCCCAAGCCGTGGAGCGTGCGGATTCAGATCACGTGGAAACGGGTTGGCACACGTAATGTGCTCCCCGCCACCACTTTAACACATAGTGCTTGTGGCTTCACAGCATGTGCTGCTGTGTGAGCACACCACAGTCAGGGCCATTGGAATTATGCGGCAGAGGAGGGCTACATTATTGGGCAAGGAAGGGCAATCTATGCGGCATAATGCGGCACATTTTGTGGTAATATTACGTCATTATTTTGTCATTTTTACACTTGGCAAAGTGTTGGAGAAAAGAGTTCACCTTAAATAGTACCAATTTAACACCCCAGTACAACAATTTGCAACTGAAAGATGACCAGCCAACCTTTGCAAAAAAAAACTTTGCGGCGCAGGAACTTGAATTGCCATATTTTTTGTAACTTTTGAATCCCTTTGAGCAGAAACACATTTTTTGGGGGTTAAAATTTACACATTAAATAGCAGATGTTGGATGATGTGCAAATGCGGCAACCATAATCATGCGGCAATTGCCACGGTCGCAGAATCGCATGATTCCTGTGGCCGTGATTTTAGTTTGGGCACTGCCACTTTAAGGGAACGTATTTACAGCTTTAGAGAATACACTTATTTAAGCCCCGCACTGTACGTGCCCATGACACGTTTCCTGAAAAGCGAAAACAGAGAAGCTACGGCTCCCTGCTGAATTGTTGTATTTCTTGGCTGTGTGAGAAAAGCATGGAGATTTGAGACATGCTGGCCCTGTAGTAACAGGCTGCCACCTCTGCGAGGGTGGAGTTAGATTTGGGAATGGGTTCTCTATGGTGGAGGCACTAGAGGAGAAGACAATGGCATTTCCCGATAATGCCAGCTTTCTAAGCAGCAGCATCAGTGCCCTCACGCCGAAGACGAGGCTGTGCCCAGTACCGGGCCGTTCCCTGAATCCCCTGTCCGGTTACAACGTTAGGTTGGAAAACCCAGGCATCACCAAGAGGTGGGAGCTACATCTGGGCACGTAGCTGTAGGACCTATTTTGTCCAATCGTGATCTAATTACACGCAGCTTGCCACCGGTTCGAAAAGGGGTGGGGGCGGGGGCCGTCTCAGCCTTTCATCATTCCCAGGTCAATTAAGTTGTTCCCTGGACTGGGTTATAGTAATACTTAGTCTTTGCAGCGCTATAAAATAGCAGGATTGAGGTAGCAAACACTATCTAACACAGGCTATAAAGTTATAAATTTTTACTTTTAGTACGTTTTGTTAATTTTCACATATTTCAGACAGCCAGGCGTGAATACGACTTTAACAACCAAGGTTTGGAGGTGGAAGGGGTGGGGCCGGCTTCTTGGAGGCTGCAAGTACCACTTCTCATTGTTCAATTGGATACTTTTCCTATAAAACACATCCCCTTTCTCCTCAGACAGGATGCTCATGGTGATGATTTCACACAGTCGGTGCTAGCTACTAATTTAAACGCCCTTTGCGCGCAGCCCCTGTCATTAAGGCGTCAGGCCTTCAAAGGGTATGATAAAAGGTTGAGCACCGACGGGGCACCATAAAGTAGCTAAATCGTGGAAGCGAATGGCTCGCAACGTACTCCACAAACTTGATGAAAGCTCAAAGTTGATATAAGGAAAAAGTGAGGCTCCCTATCAGCGGGAGGCAGGAGTAAGGCGTGTATCTCCGGATCTTAACAGCGCACTGCATCCACGAGATTCAGAGCATAGGAGGCACAGTGGCTTCTAGGCGCTGAAAGGGAGCCTAAACTCACCCCACTGCAGCTTGCAATGGAAGTCAGTTGATGAATGAGAGACGAACTTGGCTCCACACTTTGCCCCCGGGTCAGTGCATTGGCGCTGCCCCCTCAGAACACACCACTGTTCATTGTTTGCACACCAGGCTGTCCACCGCACGAGCCCCCACCCAATATCACCACATACCAAAGGTACCAAGAGAGGATGGGAAAGAATGTCTCATAGTGCTCCGAGGCCCCTCGGGTTCCCCACCCGGTGGGAGAGGCAGCATTTCAATATATCTGGCCCGGCGGCCTTTCAGGGGAGGGGACCTGCGACCCTGCTGTACAATTTACGTTTTTACCAACACAAAAAATAGCCCGTGCACTTTTCTAGTTTCTATTTTTTGAGCGCAAATAATATTTTAATAACCCACAGAGTCAATAGTACAACATATGTGTATGTTTAGAATTGCCTTAGCAATCGGTTCCTCGTAGAAGATGCGTTTTATATAAATTCACGCTCAAAAGTGCTATGGAAATAAAGTGAATCATATTCGTGAAAGTACTGTACAAAAGAAGGAAGTGGGTCAGTGTGTGTTGGTGGGAGCTGTGCCTCATAAGCTTCCTTGTCTTAAATACCCCCCCCCCCCCCTCGTACACTCCGCCCCTTCCCGCCTTATTAATGATGCTGTAATGTCCGATACGATTATTGGGCAAAACTGGCTTCTGCTGTTTACGTTAATCTAAATAGTTGTTTTAGAGGCCAGACGGTGTTACGTCATCCTTCAAACCTACCATAATCTGATAACATTTCATCTTTACTGAAACGCAAGTGTTCCTCTTCCCGTTAAAAGAAGCAACGCTTTTGTTAACATAGAGAGCTTAAAATAATCGCGAGTGATTCAGCGGGAGGCCCGCGCGCCCGGAGAGCGGCCGGTGGTCCCTGCTGAGGAGCGTGTCTGAGTCCCAGGGAGCAGCAGGTGAAAGGGTTCTGTCTGCAAAGCACATTCTCCGCGGGCTGCAGAGACAGTAGCGCGAACAGGGCGTCTTATTTAAGAGATTATTGCCGCCCTTTGTAGAGGGGCCGTGCTAAAGACAGGCCGTGCTATACATCTGACACTGAACTATGACTGGTATGCGGCAGGGAGCATCTACATTTCATTCTGAGAGGAGACGCGAAGAGCCACACAAAGGCTGCAGGCAGAGAAGGCTGGTCCGCCCTGCCGCAGAACAAACACTGCTGCTGCCAGGGTGAAGGCAGTGCAGGCAGAGAGGAGGCCACCGGGCAGTCCGGCACTCCGGGATGACAGGGAGCTAGGACGGGGATCAGACAGGCAAAGCTCAGGGAAGGCAGGCATTAAGCAGGCACACTAGCAAGGGAAGAAGAAGGCAGTTCGACAGGCTCTGAGGGTAGAAAGCCCGAAAGCAGGCAGGAATAGGAACAGGAAGCGAGGACGCAGGGTAGGAGGGAGGGTAGACACGGGTGAAAGAAGACATGCAGGTAGGGAGGGAAGGCAGTCAAGCAGGAAGGAAGGTAAAACAGTGATGCAGACAGGGAATCAGGCAGACTAGCAGGCAGGGAGGGTAGAAAGGCATACTGGATGCAGGCAGGGACGAATAGCAGGCAAGCTGATAGGTAGACAAGGACAAAAGCAGGCAGGCTGACAAGGATATTTGAGATGTCCAAGTAGAGAGGCAGGTGTCCAGGTGTACACCTACACATTTAGATCACCAGGCAGACATTTCCAGGTATGCAAAAGACTTCGGACCCAATGAAGAGTAAAGTTACTAGTGCGGAATCTCCCCACTGAGAACTGCAGGGCAGAGGATAACCCCCCCCCCCCCCCACCCTCCAGCGGAACTCCATACTCGTAACTTTACGACACGTAAGCCCATTCATGAAGCGAGCCCAAAGTAAACAGGGACAAAACAAACACTGGCTCCCACTGATGAAGCCTCCTTCCGCCAGGCTTATTATTCTATCTTCTTACTCAACCATGACTGGCTACTGAATGGTTTCCAAGTCTTAGTGCAGTGTACTGTTGCTTGCCAGCACACCCTACTGCTGTCAGCTACTGTGCACGGCAAGCCACAGATGTGGAGCAGCGTTACACTTGGCAAAGGGCTATTTGTTTCATTGAATTATGGCCAGAACACTTCAACAGGCTTTGGAGGCAACAGAGCCAAGGCCTGATACCGAACAATGATGTCAGGGATGGGGTGTGTTGAGTGATAACTGCTTCTGCCAGCGTTCTGCATAGAGAGGTGCAGACAGCTTCTGCATGGGGAACTGGTAAAACCAAAGTGGGGTTGACCCATCAGTGACCACAGACGTGGTCTGCAACAAATCTCACCGTGGTTTGCGAATTAGTGGGTCTGCGTTCAGTTTGGTAAAAAAATAAGCAATGTTTGTTGTGCTGATTGCAGTGGTCTGTGGTCAATCAGTTTGGTGTAATACACAGCCACCCTCACTTGCTTTAGCAGTTTTAGTTGTTTTTATTTAACTTCTCCTGTATTTATCAATAAACCCCAGAAATTGATCAAAGGACCTTCTTATGAATTTGGTGATATTACCCCAAGGTTGACATAGATCAGACAAGGAATTTATTTACAATAGCTTCCCCGGAGTTCACATAAGTTGAACGCCTTTGTGCAGCAAAGTGGTGTGAATTAAATTGTCTCTTATAAATATTAAGATATCTCTTTGCATTGATTCAGATACTTTGTCACACAAGCACATTTAATAAATTCGCTTTAATGATTTCACGGTGATCTGCGTACAAAGTACCACATGTATTATGGTTCATTTCATGCCAGATAACATCACATCATCTACTGCAAGTAAGACAAAACTTCACTTTTCTGTACACAAACTCATACATTATTTCCATTTCTATTCACACTCTTGGATTTTCCATACCTATACCTGTATATTTCTTACTGATTTCTTATTAAAAAAGTGATCTATTTTTAGTTTTAATTGCTGAGCTATTATGGATTTAAAACCTGGGCCACTGGAAAGATTTTGACTCATTGCACATTCCAGACAGTCTGAGACCACCCACCCCTCCTCCCGGAAGGAACTGAGTAAGAGTCACAAAAGAGCTTTACAGATGTTACACGAAAGTCTAGAGACGAATGTATGGAAAGTGTGGTACAGACATATGTTCATGATTTTTCTCAATTTGTCTCCCCGCTGGCAATTGTTCCTCTATGAGACTACTGGTTTTGAGTTTGATGTCAAAGTTTATGACTTTCCCTGCAATTCAGTAGTTTGTGTGTGGCAATCTATGTCATCTTCAAGATTGGTTAGGTTTTTGTTCCACAACTCATTTGATAATCCTTTCATCAATAACTCGTGCATTCTCTAAAATCTGTGAGTGAGACAGAGTATGGCAAAATAATAAACATAGATGTCAAAGGAGAGCAAGCTACATTGAGAGACAGTAAAAAAATCCATTAACATGCATCATGCTATATTTGTGTTATGCTTACTCATACCACTGACTGTAGTTATGGATAAATGGAACACTCATATAACATTATGTTATTTGTGTTTACTAATAGCCTAGCCAACCCTTACCAAATCATTACACAAAAATGAGATCACATTGGGATTGGCCAATAGGATTGTGAATATTTTCTCACACATTTCAACTGGGTTTGCATTAATCTCTATCCCCTCCTCAACGCTACTTTTCATCACACTTCATTGACAGCTACAAATTTCTTTGATTTGAAGAGATGCTGTGTTGCAAATAGTGAGAACTGGTGAGTGAAATTTTGAGAAAGATAGGCCCTCTAGTGGATTTGCATCCATTATTTATACTGCATCATTGCAAGGAATCTGGAACATGGTCTGAAAGCATAGCTGGTGATCCCCATGTGATTGTAATTAAGAATTGTATAGGTGGTGTGTGATAATCTGGTGTTACAGCATTTAATTCAATAACTAAAATCAATGGCTATTTTATATTATTACGGTTGCCTGAGGAGAGGGCATTGAATTGTACAATGGAGCATGCTGTGGCAGAAAGGGGAGACTGCCAACAATATGATGTAACATAGATGTTCTTCACTGAAAATTCATGAAGAAGAAGCCCACAGCTGACCTGAACCAACTGAGCAACTTCCAGCTCATCTTCCTTATCCCCTATCCAGCCAAAGAGATTGAGAAGGCCATCATAAGCAGCTCACAACCCACCTCATACTTCACCATCTCTTAGACAACACTTAATCAGGTTTCAGAAAGAACCAAAGCACTAAAACAGCACTCATTGCGTTCACTGACAGCATTTGAATCATCCTGAACCAAGGAGAAACAGTGGCCCTCATACTGCTAGACCACCTCCCCATGGCCTTCAACACTATCTCCTATAAAACCTTCATCAGAAGAATCCATGAGATTGGCATACAAGGATCTGCTCTCAAAGGAATCTCTTCCTTCCTCACAGGAAGAACCCAAACGGTCAGGCTGTCACCCTTCACATTAGAGACCAAGAGGTTGGTATGTGGTGTGCCACATGGATCCTCTCTCAGCACCACTCGTTTCAACATGTACATGGTGCCACTTGCGTACATATTCAAATCACAAGACATCACCATCATCTCCTACGCCAATCACATCAAAGTCATCCTCTCCCGGATGGACAAGACAACCACCATCAGTACCAACTCCACCAACTGCATGACCATTGTGCCAGACTTGATGTGAACCAACTCCCTATAGCTCAACTCCGACAAGATGGAAGTACTGGCCTCTGGCAATAAGATATCCCAATGGGACTCCATCTGGTGGCTGTCAGAACTCGGGCCAACACCCACACCCACAGACCATGCAAGAAATCTAGGGATCATCCTAGACAACAAGCTCAACAAGATGGCTCAAGTCAATGCGGTGTGCACCTCCTACTTTCACATCCTACAGACACTACTAAAGATCTTCAAAAGGTTGCCTCAGAGCACCAGACGGACAATCATGTAAGCACTTGTCACCAGAAGATTGGCAACAGTCTCCACGCCAGAATCTATAAACAGCCCCTACATTGTCTCCAGATCATCCAGAACACCACTGAAAGACTCATACACGACCTCCCAGGCAGCACCCACATCACACCTCACCTCAAGAAGCTTTGCTGGCTCCCAATTTATTAGCACCGTCAATTCAAACTTCTAAAACACTATACAAAGCCCTCACAACACAGGACCAGACTATCTGAACAACTGCATACACTTTCACCAACCCACTGGAGCCCTCTGCTCTGCTTCACTCTCACTCACACACATTTGTTGCATCAAATCAAAACTGGATGTCGCTCATTCTCGTACATCACACCTAAGACATGGAACAACCTCTGTGAACACCTCAAATCATCCTCCTCTCTTCTTTAATTCCACAAGAAGCTGAATATCTGGCTCTTCGTATACACATCTTGGGGACCACACACCTACCCACCTATCCAAGTGCCTGGATACCCTCTTGGGTGATTAGTGTACTATACAAATCAATGTAATATAACATGGGGTTGAGCACAGATATGAATTTTTCAGTTCAGCAGAAATATTGCCATGTCATTGGCAAGATTATGAGAAAGATTGCACACAGCACCACCGCAGCAATGACTGATTAACAGAGTTTGCCTGCAGGATAGCCACAGTTATTCCTTCTGGGTTTAACCTTTCATATGTTAAAACATATTCTCCTGTTGTCCGTAAAAAACGATTAAAGCCATCAATGCAGTGCAAAATACAGTCTGGATCTAGCAAAGTGTGGGGCAACAAAGAAAACAATTATACCTCAAAAACATTATCCAAGTCAAAGTTTCTCAATTTCGTGGTAAACGTGCTTTAAGATGTATAAAATATGTAGAAGGAAGCAGTATTCTCACACTCTTCCTACCTGGACATGCTATATAAAGTTACATCCTACTCACCCACTACTACTAATTTTATGGTACTGATAACTATACTTGTACACTGAATTTTGACATGTTTTAGACACAAAGGTGCATTAATGTCCTTGAGTATGTACATTAATAATCACCCATTGTCCTCAATATGTGATATTTGTGATGATAACCTTCACCAATTCAATATCAGTCCAGCTAGTGCAATTCATCTCACTGTATTTGACTAAATTATTTTACGTACATGTGCTGTTGAGAAATGTCCTCTTTTAGTGATGGGTAAGACATGATGAGTGAAAGATTATTAACTGTGGGTCTTTTGAGAGCTAGACTCAGGATTACCAAACGTTAATGCCAGTTTGGAAAATCCTCAACAGATAATAATGTTATAAGTGTGAGTTTGGAAGAAACACATTATCAGAGACCAAAAAGAAATATTATGGCATACATAATTTACTAAAGACCTGATGAAACTTGGGTTGCTGTATTTTATGTTATCATATCGGACCTAAAAAAAACTGTACTCCATAGTTTAGAAAAGAAGAAGACTCTCTACACTGGAACTACTTTTATCACAGAAGGGAGATTAAGAACATTCAATAAAAGAGTCCTTAAAGAGAGAAGGGCAAGGAAGTCTATACCAGCAAATTCAAATAAAGGATCACTAAGAGATACAACACATGAAACAAGCAAAACAAACATAGTTAAGACTTGCAATGCTCTATCAGGATTATGGGGCTTTACCCCAACAAAGAAAAAAGTGGAACAAGTCATGTAATGGCAAACAAAATAGCAGAATGCAAAACACAGACAGTTGTGAACTACATTACGTACAAAATGTATGTGATAGTTACAATTCATTATATAGTTAAAAATACCTGACCACTTACGTGATAATAGGGGATAAAAAATACCAGAGCACAAGCAATGTGTGTGAAGTGAAGATTGTAAGCATAGTAAAATTGATCTCAGTCTTGCATTCATAACCTCAACTATTAGTTGATATTTGGAAGTTGATACATTCAATTGAAGACTAACATCCATAGCACCCTACAAACCTCACCTCCCACATCCCTGCAGAATCCATAGGTGGTCATCCTGTGGCCTGCTCCATTATTAGCACCTATGCTGAGGTAATAAGGCAACAATCAAAGCTGTCTCCTGACCCACTTACCCATTCACTTAGAACCGAGTTAGAACTAGATAGAAGGAGGAAGGTATATTCTCTACTTCTGTGCTATTCCTATTACTTTGGTTAGCATGTGCAGACGCTATGCAGCAGATTCGACCAACTATATAGCGAAGTACAGATGATAAATGTCACCAAGGCATCATTCCTCTGATGCTATCATCAACAATGTCCAGAAGGGAGAGACCATAGTTTGGCACAGAGCCCCTTCATTGCAACTAATTTGTGCCTGTCCTGAGATCTATGATGTGTCCTTTCCTTGTTACTACAAAAAAAGAACACAACAGTAGCATAACAAAGGTCCCCTCAGCCCCCGTGATGCAGGGAGCCCAGAGCTCCAGGGGGCCCCCTCAGCATAGTATCCTGGTGTGACAGCTCCTGACTGAGTTCAGAGGGGGGCCCCTCCATGTAGTTTGCAAGGGGGGGGCTCAAGTAAATAAATAACACAATAGTAGTGGGCAAGAGGACCCTTAATGGCCCTCTGCTGCGTGTATTAAAACACCACTTCACACAATAAGGAGCATACGGAAGAGGTTATGCGGGGGTCTCTTTCCCCCACATTTCCAGTTCCCAACGTGCACATGAGTATGGCCACAAATTGGATTTTGTGATGTGGCTGCAAGACTCCTAAGGCACAGATGGCTGAACACACACTAGCCTCTTCATTCACTGTACTGCAAAGAGGGAAGCTAGAAATGTGCTACTTGCTAACCTCATCTTGTCATGGGTTCAGAGATTTTCTATTTCCTTTCAGTCTCTTTGATTTTGCCTGGAGTGACTATACACACATTTACTCCTAGTTATTTCAACTTTTTTGTTTAAAAATTGATGTATAATACTGCAACACGTTTCAATTTCTTTATTTAATGTAACATTAAAATGAAAGAGAAATCTACAAACGGAGTATGCCACAGAAAATTGTAGGGAAAATAAGCTAGAGCAAACTTAGCCATTGGAATTTGGTAAATGCATCTCACAGCATAGTAGACAGAATAACAATATTTCAGGAAACGTATGTGAAAAAAAGTTCAAATCTTAAATCTAATATGTTGCGCAGAGAGGGTCACATAACACAAGTCTCTCTTCACTATATATTGCATTGGTAAAGGCATCCCACGTGACATTGCAAATTACACATCAAATTAGATTGTTAATTTAATCACATATGGCTTTCCTTGCTTCCTAGTTGCCAGCATCAGTGTATTCCCAGGGCAGCAAGTATTATTGGCACCTGGGCATGTCCAGAGGTCAACATGTGTGCTGTGGCGATGAGAATGATCTGTTGTGAGTCCATGTAGCAAATTCTCACACGGGAATCTTTCCCAGTCTAGGAACATCACAGAAAGGAACACATGTACCTAATTTCCTGCGTAACCACACTTGAAAGTTAAACCGGAAAGGACTTATGTTGTGTGAGGTGTACTGGTGGTGAAGTTCAAACACAAACTAGTCTTGTGTTTAATTCAAACCAGTATTACACCTATACCTGACATTTTCTGCTTTAAATGGACAGGTAGAAGTACTGGTACTCACTATCCAGAGGATATATTTACTTCAGGCACTCAATATCGGAGAGTGCCTGGCCAATTAAAGCACTGCATACACATGAACTGCAAAATGAGGAGACCTGTGCAGTAACGCCGCCACCGCCGAGAGTCAGAAAAACTTACCTGAGGGCTAGAGGACGTAGCCCATTTCGCCGCCACCGCCGCTAAGAGTCATAATACACCAGACTCCGCGCCGCCGCTCCGGGAGACTGCAAATCCCGGCAGGCACCGCGGCGGCGCGTCAGAGTGACGCGGAAGCGCCCTGAGAGCGCCAACGACAAACCCATAAAGGCGGAGTACCCCCGCGTCGCGGGACGCGAGCGGGACGCCCGGGGCTAAGCCCGGGCAAAGGGCGGGCCCTCTACGGCCCTCATCGGCAGGAGGAGGCAGGGGCAGGGCCAGAATCCCTGTCAGAAGCACAAGAGGCAATCAACGGACCAAGTAAGACTGTATTGTTTCTAACAGCCCCACATACTTTTTACTTAGTTGCCTAGGCTCTGCGCTACATTAGCTATAATGTCGAAAAAGAACCAAGGTCCTCAAGCTAATAATATGAAGAACTATTTGGTCCAGACTGTGGAAAAAATCAACTCCCAAAGGAGAGACTCATTGGGTCTTAGTCAGTCACCTGACCTACGTTGTTTATCCCCCTCCCTAATCCCATTACCGGATGATATAGTCCCTTTACAGACCTTCCCTGATGCCAGTTATATGTGTCCGAAACCACTGGAATCCGGCCCCATGACCAGTAACGTACCATCTGGATCTGGCTCCGAGGTTCTCTTAGTGGACCTTGGGAATCAAGTGGTCAGCGATGAGGACCAGGAAATTCTTGCATCCCCCACCGATGATGATACCTCTATTACTGAATTTCCCTCCTGTTCGGATTCCGGGAAAAATAAAAATCCACCTAGGCGAGGTGGTCTGAGATCTGGGACTAGGAGGAAGAGGGTTAATACCCCAAAAGTTCCTCCTAAGGAGACTCGAGGGGGGCGTGCAAAGTCTACCAATACCATTGATGAGGACTTATTCGATAGACTCACTGAGTTAATTGATGTGAAAATCAAAATCATCGTCAAGCCTTTGCTTTCTAAAATCGATAAACTTCAATCCGAGATTAAAAAATTGGGAGGGCAGATGAACAAACTAACTGAGGGGGTTGACTGTGTTAAGACAGCTGTGGTAAATATGGGTAAGAGTAGAAGTCAGGATGATGATCAAGAGAGGGTGATTCCAGTTGTAGCCCCTAGTAATTCACCATCCCAGCTTCCTGACCAACCTTTTGGCAGTTTAGGTACCAGTAGAGGGGAGGGCTCCTTAACGGTTGAGATACCCCCTGCTCAAGACCAGCCAACTGACCCACTTCAATTTATAGTTGAAGCCTCCCCGGTCGTCCTAGTTCTGGCGAACGTCCCACCACTAGAAGCTGGTACTGAGGAATTTCCATCGTCCCTGTCTAATAAAGCCCTACAGTGGCTAACAACAAATATGAGATTAGCTCCAGGGGGTGGGCGGCAGCTGGCCCAGGAAATTAAAACAGCCAAAAGGGTCTCATGGCTGGGCAATCGCCCTAAAAAATTTAAGGGGGATTGCGTAGCAGTAAGTTTTACTCACACAGGGGTGTTACCCAACATCCTAATTAACTTACTCCCACCACAACGCAGGCAGGGTTCTGTTGTACCATTGACACTTAAATTCTTTTATGGTGAACAACAGAATGTCACATACCCTAAAACACCAGCTTTTGCCTGGGATTCTAACCCTGATACACACCAGAGATGGGGTTTTGAACAAACTCGCAATACAGTGAATCATTCTGTACCCCAAGGGTTTCAGAATCCTTTTGCTCAACCCCTCTCACTGTCCAACCGCTTTGCACCCCTTTCATTTTTAGACCACAATGATTGACTTCAGCCAGAACAACCCGTAAAGCCTAGGATCAATGTGCCTGTTTTTAGTATCCTTACCTGGAATATTGCTGGCATTAAGACAAAGGCAGATAATGCAACCTGGTTAGATTTTATATCCACGTATGACGTTATCGCCTTTCAGGAAACCTGGGACACTAACAACACCTTTTCTCTTGATGGCTTCAGCTACTTTAGTATTCCTGCCGTGGCTAGCTCAGCAGGAAGGGCTAAGGGGGGCTTGATTAGCCTGTTTAAACTTGATATTAAGGGATGCCTTAAGGTACTAGCCTCAGGTTCAGAACACTGCCTTATCGTTGAACTGTCTCATGCTGAGTCTCCTAATATTTTGTTTATTAATTTTTATAACCCCAATGCTGCCGATTGTACGTCATATAGTCTCGGTAGATTGGATGATTTCCTGTCAGTCTACAGTGAGGATGTTAATGTATTCGAAATTATTTTTTTAGGGGATTTTAATATTCATCCGTGCTTATTATCATGTGTTTGTGATGACGTTGAATCCCCCCCGAACAGTGCAATGGTTCATCTGGCGCACAACAAGCAGGGGGAATGTCTAGAAAACTTTCTTGCTAGATGGAACCTTTATGAATCTAGTTGTGGGGAGGAGGATAGGGCCCCTACTTTTAAGGGCTCAGACAATGGCTCTATCATTGATTATATTTTTATCTCTGCATGTTTTTTATCTAATGTTTTTATGTATAGAACTGTGATATCTGTTTTTAGTGACCACAACCCAGTTTCTCTGGATATAGGAGAGGGTGGATTATTAGGACGCATCCATGGTTCAACCTTTATGGATGGACCAATTAAAGTTAAGGACCAAAGACGCAGACTCAAATGGGACAGCTTAACCCCAGAACCATTCATTCAGGAACTTTTGTTAGACGCTGAGGAAGAGGTTGGGGTCTGCTTATCGAATGATGCTAATGATGGGGATGTCATTCTCGCATTTACCAATATATGCTGTAAGATAAGTGGTAGGCTCTCTGTGATCAGTAAGACCAAGACAAAACCTCCTAAAAGATGGTTTGATCACAGTTGTTCCCTAGCACATTCTGTGCTGCTTAACGCCCTCAAATCCGATCCAAAGGATCGTGACTTTATTAGGACTAGTAGGGCCTTATATAAAAAAGCTATTGCAGCCAGAAAGAAAGAGCTTAAAGATGAAGCTTGGGCGCAACTTACAGATTCAGCCATATTAAAAAATAGTGGGGAGTTCTGGAGAATTGTTAATCAACCCCTTCTCACAGGCGAGGATAACTCCCCTCTGGAAGCAAATATTCCAGATCAGGACTGGATTCAACACTTCAGAGAGATATACTCAGGCCAGTCTCTAGCTAAGAATAGTGCTTATGAAGAGTCTACTATCATACTGGGTAACCACTTGCACTTTGAAGTTGAGGACATTTTAGACGCCATTAGTCGAACTCTGACAAAAAAGGCACCGGGACCGGATGGTGTTCCGGCCGATGCCTTTAAATGTTTTCCCAACTTCTGGTCAAGATTGCTTTGCAGGGTTTTTAACGCCTTAAACCGTGACAATATCCCGAAGTCCTGGAAAACTTCAACTATTATTCCGGTTTTTAAAAAAGGCAATAGGCAGGACCCTGTATGCTATAGGCCCATTTCACTGATAGACTCCTCAGTCAAAATCTTGGGGAGAGTTCTATTAGCAAAACTGAATACATGGGCCACCGAGAACAACATCTTGAGCAACGTGCAATACGGGTTTAGACCCAAGAGAAGCACCCTGGACCAGTGCCTCAATCTCCACCTACTGATTGAGAAATACACCAGAGCTAAGGATGGGTCCATGTACCTAGGGTTCATGGACCTCTCCTCTGCATTCGATATGGTCAATAGATCTAAGCTTTGGGGTAAATTGGTTGAGATGGGTCTGGACAGATCTATAGTCAGCTTACTGTCCGACCTGCATTCTGGCCTGTCTGCTAAAGTTAGAGTCTCTAATGATGGAAGATGTACTGAAGTGTTTGCTTCGGAAAGAGGTGTCCGTCAGGGATGCATCTTGGCACCTCTACTGTTCACGCTGTATGTGAATGCCTTAGAGCCCGCCCTAAGAGGGGTCACCTGCGATATTCCACGTGCGGGGGAACAGGGTATTCCAGTTCTCCTGTACGCGGATGACGCGGTGCTTCTGGCGCGAACAGGAGTGGGGCTACAACGGCTGCTGGATGCTTTTGAATCCTTCATGGGTTCCTTAGACCTGAAAATTAACGCAAAAAAATCCCAGATTATGCTTATGGGTCTGGCCTCAAGGAAATCCGCCCATAAAACCTTTCTCTGCGGAAGGGAAAAACTTGTTCGGGTTACTACTTTCCCCTATCTAGGGATCACTTTTGACGAAAAAGGTAGTTGGGGCCCTCACGTAAAAAGTAGAGTAGCTACACTGGCTAGAACTTCCGCGGCCCTTCATGGCTTTTCAAAAAGATTAGGGGGCAGGCCTTTTGAAGCTATTAGTAAAATATACAAAGCCAAATGTATCTCTGTAGCTTCATATGGGAGCTCCCTTTGGGGGCATAAAAGAGTTGACCCCATACAGACCGCGGAAAACAGATTTTTCAGATTAGTTTTGGGCGTCCCGCAGTCAACCCCATCCTATACTGTCCACCAGGAGATAGGAGAAGGCTTCATTAGCGATATGGTTAGAATAGCCCCATTAATCGCATGGCTCAAGCTGTGGCTTAATCCTGAAATTTCCCTAAACCATTCCATAATAAGGGACTGTTTGACCCTGGATAATGTACACAAGATTGGATGGTTAAAGTACATTAAGGACAGTTTTTGTAGGTTGGGGAGGCCTGAACTTTATACAGCCATTGACTCTATAACATCCAATGACGTTGTATTCATCAAGGCTGCTATGAAAGACCTTCTTTCCTTGGAGAGGGAGGAAGTCGAGCTACAGAAACCCTGTGTTAGGGCCAGCCTCCTGCTGGCTATACCTAGTGGTCCTGACAACTACCTTAATGTGGTGACTAACCCTTATCATAGGTTCATTTTAACCCGTTTTAGACTTAACCTAATTCATTTTAACTTGGGTTTTTACTCTGAGTGGAGTACCCCGGAAAAGGCCCCGCCATGTTCATGTGATCTTTTTTCAGATCAGAGCACAATGCACTTTATAATGTTTTGTAGCCATTATAACGATGCCCGGAGGCAGTTTCTCGTTCCTATACTTAAGGAAGCGGGATTCATTCTGGTCCGACTTGCTCTTATTTACCTACAAATGTTGCAAACTCCCAGGATCATGTTTTTCGTGGCAAATTTCCTGGTAAGAGCAATAAGATGCAGGAATACCAGACTCAAGAGTGCAGACTTGCTTATTAACTAGTCGGGCTGATGGCAACTTCAGGTTAATGAATTTTAGATCAAAGTGTGTATCTTAGTAGAACAATTATTCGGGGATTATTCCTTGGGATATTGCACTTTATCATGTACTTTACTATTAATGTACTTTAACACCACGCAATTACAAAGTCTTAATGATTTGCACATGGTACATTGCTTTTTATCTGAAATGCTCTTTTTTAAAGTTTTAACTGTTTTTTAATTGTTTTTAATCTGCTTTTTTTTTTTATTATTCATGTTATTTGTTGTTTTTTATGCCATTGTCTTTGTATGATATTAAGTTATCGCAATAAAGAACTTTGACTGACTGAGTGCCACACCTTTTGTCTGGCTTAGTAACTTCTATGTACAGTATTTTAGTACATTTTATTTATGTTGTATGTTAAATATATCTATGACAGTACATGCAAAATTTAAAACCTAATATTGGGAGAAAGAGTCTAAATTATTACACTTTGGCCACACAGCCAATAGATATGGTTAAGCCAAGGCGAACAATATTGTTCCTGACTTGAATCAACATTTTGAAAATAACATTAAAATAAGTTTAAATAAAATTATGTTTCGGTTTCTTGTAGTGAACTAGATCGACGTAAATTTATGGCTAAACCATTTCAGCTCAGAGTGAATCCATTTTTCAGAGGTATTTTTGAGTGTGACTTTTGGAATTCGTACTCAAGAGTTTGAGCAAACACTAAAATAAATTCAGTTTGCATTTTAAGTCTCAAAATGTTATTTAAGGTCTAAGAATGTAAAGTAAGAGCAATTTCTTCAGCATTTGAAGAATGGCACACCTTCTCAAACTATCTCCAGATTTAGTATATCTTAGATAATGTCTCCACTCTCCTGTAAATGAGTGAGTGCTGTATAACAATCTCTTATGTGTGGACTCAAAATTATCTGAATTAGATTGGAAGAAAAACATTTGAATGACCAATTTCTCTGTTTTCCAATATCTCAAACTTGGCTTTGCGGTTCATTAGGTGGGTTGGACAGGCCCTTTCCATAATGCCATTTGTAGTGAAAAAACCTGTTAATTTCTGCTCACTATTTCTTTCAACGTCCGCATCATTCTTAGAGGGCAAAGACCACATTTTCAAACATCACGTTAAGTGTATTAGAAAGTTATAATATCCGTCCAAATAGACGTAGAAACACAGGCATTGTTTAAACTCCTAAAAATGAGTGTAGCTGTTATTAACTAAGAAGATAACAACTTTCCTAAATATTTCTGGGGTGTAGCACTCACACAACAACACTTCCCTTCCCAGTGTGGAACACAAGGATCCCTGGACATGGCCCAGAAGGCTCTATTACTCTTCCAGTCTAGTAGCCATCGGTTTTCATGACATGGCTCAATATCTTTTAGGCAAAGTTGTTTATATGGTAGATGGGTATACTTCATTAGTTTAAAACCCCCCTTCTTCATCAAACGTCAAAGCAAATATCTAAGGCTGCTTAATCAAGCTAGTAGAGAAACTAGGCAGGAGTCTTCTGTCTTATTATTTGAGGCTCTCTGAAGTTATAGCAGTGTGTAAGAATCTGGATATATTGGAGAAATGGGTAATACATTTCCCTGATTTTAAAGAAACAACCTATTCAGTATCTTGACTGACTCTGACATCTCCTGCTCAAACCCTACTGGTGATATGTTTTAGTAGGTGCTGAGGATTTTGACCAACGTCCTTTTGTTGCTCTGGTTATTCGTAACTCAATTTAGGCGGTTGATGATTGTTAGTCAGAAGTCAACAGAGTGGTTTGTGTTTATTTGTGGTGTACTGCAATGTCCCTACCCTCACCCATGCATTGTGTTATGCAACGGAAGCCTGTCTCACCTTCTGTGAGTTTATCAGTCTATTCTAAAGCTGGAAATCAGGAACACATATTTCTGCAGTGTTTTATAGAGTTATGAAAAACAAAGACTGAATCCAAAAATGATTCGTTGGTAACTGAATTGAATGGATTATATGATGATCAATGCTCAGTGATGTTCTGTGATTAACATTATTAATCTAGAGATCTAACCTCGAGTGCCCCTCCTTTCCAACCAAAGCAAAAAGCTACACGATTAGCATCTCTATTTGAGCTGTAATAATTGAGATTACTATTCTACATATCCTACTTATACATGTGAAACTAAGCAAATGCTGGTCTTGCGTGTTTTGTTCTCTTTTTTTGGCCAACTGCTGTTCCTGTCTGATTTATTCTACATATCACACTTATAAATTCGAACCTGGTCAGTTGCTGTCTTTTCCAATTAGGCTTTTCTTTCAATAGTTTATTCCACGTATTCCACTCTTTCAAGGGCACTGCACTTGTCTCACCCGGGTCTTCTAGAAGCGCCATCTAAAATGTCTTCTATACATGTAAAGTTCCCCTCCTATCATCATAGTTACCATTTACTCTCAGTATAATAATCCTGCACCCCATTCTATATAATATGCCATGAACTTGGTTCGCATTTTGATGTGCAAAGACCTGTTCAGCATATCCTCACCTCTCAAACTTAGTCATGCATATTTATGACCAATTCTTGCTTATTTTCTAACAACAACTCCAATTGACACTTCCACAAGTGATTGGATGGGGCCAGGCTAAGGAGTAGCATTGTAACTCATTTCTTTCCAAAATTCTGAAGCTTGCCATTGATAACCTCTTCCAAAAAGGACAAGAGACAAAAATAAATTTGGATGTAGTAGATCAGATAAAGCTAACTAGAACATGGATGGTAATGAGTAAAATAATAGTCTAGGCAGGTTTTCATTTACATTGTTCTGGATAAAATAGTCTTAGGTCCCTTAAAGGGACAATTTTTTTCAGGAGTATCACCACTCACCAATCTTTATTACCTCATGAGCCTCTATCAGAAAACATCTAGTTATAAGACAACATACTCAGTCTCTCTAACAGCTATAGGCCACGATGTTGTGTTGTCCATAGGGGCACCAATGAGAGCGAGTCTGACCAAATTTACAGTTTCAGCTAGCAAAGTCATTTAAAATGTGCCCACACATTACATTGGGCTAGCATTTTGATGGTAAAAGCTGCAAGAAAAATTTGTCACACATGAGAAAAACACACACAATCACTACCCACAAACGTATAGTAAGTGATCTAACAAAGGCATAACTTTTACTGTGTAAAGTTCATGGCAAGCAACAGACGTTCTTGTAAATATTGAGATGGCGAAAGATTTCCACCAAAACACTTCCATCGAGAGTGTCAAAGCAAAACAAAAAGAATCCTATAAATGCATCAGCTATAAATGCCTTTCATTGCCACCTCAACAACTCTGGCGAACTATAATAAATCAATCAATCAATCAATCGAAAGGACTTTATTTTCGATCACTGTGGATCATAAAAGTACTCCATATAATTACACACTTACAGACACACAGTATGTGTAAAACATCTCATTATGAATAACTATTTACAATCAATATACAATCCTAATAAAAATGAATCAGTCAAAGTGCATCAGTGTATGTGCGACAAAGGGAGTTCACTATGACAATAGCAGTAAATAAGATGACTAGTTATTTACAATTGGAAAACCTCATTAAGGTGTATTAGGGGAGAGAATGGAACATGTTTAAAACTAGACTCTTTTTAAAAGCAGAACATAGAATAATTAAAAGACCTTCACAGCCTATTTACAGTACAGCAATATAAGTTGACCAAAATACATATTAAAGTGCTAGGTGCTTGTACGATGAACGGGAGCCCCCGATAGAAACTTTACAGCGCCATACCAATTGGTGCACCCTAAGTCCAAGATCCTAGAAACTGACAGGGGAGTGCTTTTTGCGCCTGACCCACACAGCCATTAAAAACTTGGATATGCAGAATATAATCAAACGTGTTGTGTTCGTCTTCAATATTCTGTACGCCTCCTTATATCTCCTGACTCCCAGATTTCTGCAAAGGGGGGCAATCCATTTCAAATGTGATCAGGAGTGCAAAGGACAAAAAAATAAAACATGTTCAGGTGACTCGGTAACCCCTAGGCAACAGGGACAGTCATCTTCGATGTTCTTTCCTGTTTTACACCAGTTACTTTTGAAGTGATTTAGGGGTAGGCAGCCGTACCTAAACTGTAGGTATAATGTCCCCGCTAATGGGGGATCGATTTCATCCAGTGTGGGCTCACATAACAGGGTCTGTTTAAAATTCATAAAATCATTTAAAAGTGATCCATTACAATTCATTATCAAATCTTTTTCAATAAAACCCCAATACACTTTTTTGCCAATAAGTAACCAATCCTAGTTTAACTAGCAAATTCTTACACGCAAACATCCAGGGTATCTTATCCACACAAGATGCTATCATCAGCTCACAAAGGTCAACCCTATAAGGGGTGAGTGCTGTAGTGGTCCACTATGGATGTACGTCGTTACAACGCATGCTTTTACAACACATGCCTTTACGACGCAAGATTTACAACGCAAGTCATTACAACGACTTGCGTTGGGGGGCGCTGGTTAGTGAATAGTTTAATTTACTATTCCAACTCCAGTCCCCGTGGATAGTAGGGAAGGTGTTGGATAGTAAATTAAAACTATTCCCTATCATAGAGCGCCCTCCCAGTGCAAGTCGTTGTAAAAGTTGCGTTGTAATGGTTGCGTCGTAAAGGTACTTCGTTGTAAAAGTTGCGTTGTAAACGCTGTTCCCCGTCCACAATCGATGCCAAAACATAAGTGACCACAATCAAATTTTATGCAAAATCCTCTTCTGACCAAGCTCTAAATAGAGAGGGATCAACAGAGTAGACACCGGAAGATTTACTAGGGATCTTAGAAATTTCAGCTCGGTAAATGAGAGGTTATTACCAATAGAACAACCCCAGAGCTAATGCATGGATATAAAGAAGGCAATAAACTAAACTATCAGTACCTAAATTGATAAAAATACTTCTATCTCGAGGTGCAGTCATTGGACACAGGTCTACCAATTGCACATTTACATTTACAGACACCAAATGCATACGACCTGATCCAGATCTACCTGCTCCCCATAAACAACTGGAGTGTCCCAAGTTTCAGTGTTATCAGCACATTGTTCAATATCTACATGGATCAACTGGGAGAGATGCTGGCTGTGATGGGCTTTTCACATCACCAGCATGCTGATGGTTCTCAATTACATCAATGAGTATCATTGTAAGAGGGTACCAGGGGTTTTCTCAGGGAAATCAAGGATATCATCTCTATCACTAACTCTGTTGATACTAAGATGTGTAGTTTGTTCTTTTTTCTCCTTCTTCAGATTATCTTTCATCTCTCTCCATTCGTGGAACTTCCCCATCTTTGTTCTGCTCTGCAAGATTACTGGATTTCATTCCTGAATGGAATCCTAAGTTCAATTTGCATGTTTTTTCTTTTCTGTTGCTCTCTCAGCTGTCCTTGCTGCAGAAGACAAAAATATATAAATAATAACTCAACTAACAGAAGAGGAGGATTGGCAGCCTTATTTGCTGATCAACTGAAGGTCAAACCTAGCAGACAAAGTGGCAAAAATTATTCAAGGAAAAAGCTGGCAGTAAGCTAATTACCAAAATTTCTCCTGTGCATTCATTGACATATACACACCGTCCAGTTTCATCCAATTTTTAAGGTAACACTTTCAGTTTAAAGTCCTTGTTCATGCATAAATGCAACTTCCAAAATATAACATCATTAGGGGATTTCTGGAGGTGAGCAAATGACCTACAAATAGAGAGGGCATGGGGAATGGATGTCATACAGGCACTGCCCATTGGAATAATAATCAGATATCCCACTCAAATATTAGGCTTTGCTCCTGAATTTGTTTTAAAATGATAATCCAAAATCTTGCAGTCATCCTATTAAATGGACAAGCAAGCATTTAAAAAAGCTGTTATAATGCTTCACACTACACATCTGCAATGTTAAGATACTGTAAATCACGTGCTACTGTTATCCAATTGGATGTTACTCAGTTTATTAACTGGGAAGGAAAGAAGACTGATTTGGCCTTTCTAGTAATTGAACTTGAAGATTTTATCAGATGTCCTTGGTTGGCACTTGGTGGAACTAATATCTGTGCATGAGCAACTGAGCATAGCATTCTCACAGACAAGAAGTCTTGGACTGTGGTTTGGATCTGAGATATATCTGTTTCCATAAGTCTCTGCAGAAAATGACGGTGATCTTAAATGTGATCTTAGTTCTGACAGAAGTCACAATAGCTTGTTTTACAAAAGTGAATGTGTTCTCAGCTTGTTGATTGTTAAATAAACCCAGTTGTGTGGTGCTAGACAATTTGAACAATGGCATTGCCGTAATGCAATCTGGGCATTGAACTGGATGTCTTGAATAAAAATAAACTTTCAGACTGGCTATTAATATTTGATGTTGAGTACTTTAATGACATCTTTCATTTGACAAATAAGTGGCAGGCTGTTATTATACATCACATCTTGGTTTTTTTCTGAAACAGTGAAAATGTTGACTAGCCAGTGGCCATGAGTTTAGGGCAGTTGAGTAGAGGTTTTTGTTTAACCTCCATGTCTTTATGGAGAATTTCAGATTTTTAGTAACTTTCTTCCACATTTGTTATATATGCAAGTTGGGTATTATCAGCGTGTATTTGTTCTGCAACTAGATACACAAGGGCTAGGTAGACAAGTGTTCTCATTTAGGCATTAGGCATGACTGGGTTAATGTAAATCATTTGAGATTAAGGGTTTGATGATTTGACCTAAACAATTTGGGCAAAATGACCATAGTCCATTTTGGAGGAGTTTAACCTAATGCTGGGATCATCACACCCCAAGTGCTGAAATACATACCATGGACTGAGAGAGGTGGTGGTGCTAGCTCAGAGGGCACAAGCTTACCTTTGAGCCCAAGGAAAGCAAATGTGTGTTCCCTGCTGACCATTTAGCCAGTGTTAGCTATCTGGGAAAAGAAAAACACTGTTGACCGAACAAACACATTTTTAACTCTACCTCTTTTGACTTGGAGATGCCAATAAGGGCTTCTCTATTCATTCCCAGGACCCTACTAGACAACATGGCTCCATTCAATATAAGGGAGAAAACCAGTTTTTACTCTGTCAGTTGGGAGGAGTCCTCATCTAAATAGAGCAGTGTTGTAGGAGCTTAAGACAGGCCTGCCTAGTGGTGTCTGGGTTCTGACAATTTGAAAAGGGGGCTCCAATGTAATTTCACATTATGGCAAAGAGGAAGTGTTGCACAAGGAGGTGGGAGACTGCAAGAAACATTTAGGATTGGGGTAGATTATTTCCAAGCACTGACTGGTGCACAGGAAAAATCTGCCACTTCAACCACCACCTCCTCAGTACGTTCCTAGAACAGGAAAGACTCCATCTGAAGCAGAAGTCCCTAGTGGAAGACAATTCCTCTTTCCTGTTGGAAGAAGAGGACTCACTCAAGGACTCATTAACTCATGAATCCTGCTGGCACCCACAGGATGGAACTTCTCTTCAAGGGCAAATTGGCTGTCCTCCCGTTTTCTTGCTTTAGGGACACAAAAGATGAGGTATTCCTCTCTCCAAGAAGGCCCAGCCAATCACAGAGTCCTGGAACCTGCACATGTCCAGGGTGAAGAGAGACATTGGCCCCATAAGCATGTTTTGAGGTGCTAGTGGGCGAAGGACTGTCCAGAAAAGACATTTACAGCACTTGAAAAAGTTGGATTTAGTAATTTCTTTCTAAGGCTGGCGGACACGGGTTGAATGCTGAAGCTTGCCCAGAGAGGTTGAACTTAAGGTGGACAAGAAAACCAGTTTTGTCCTTCTTGGAACTTTTTGTTGTGCTGAAAACTGATTCAGCAAGACATCACGGCAAAGGTATCCTGGTTCATTGAGTATTGCCTGGCCATGGCTTACAGCCTTGTCAATTTTAACTTCCACAAAAGTAACTAAGTCTGAATTTAAAAGCTTGGAGTGAGGTGAGGCACCAAAGCTATGCAACCAGCAAACTAACCTCGATGGCTACAAAATCCAGATTTGTCCAACTCGAAGCTCTTGGTACCAAAATCAGTGGCTTCAGCAAGAGCTTGATAATGGTATATCCAGCTTTGTAGGACCCTTGCCAGCCACAGTCTTGGACCTTGCCCGACTGCAAGATAGTGACTTGCATTTCAGAAACGAAGTCCCAAGGTAAAAACCTTCACCAGGACAGCACACTTAGTGTAACTGACCTCCGCTGCATTGTAGACAACCTGAAACCACGGATAGAGGGTCTGATTTAGAATTTGGATGATGGGTTACTTTGTCACAACATGTAAAACATAGTATCCACCATATTAAAGATTCCATAAGATATAATGCATTAGTAATAAGGTGGATGTGATATCCATCATGTATAGGACAGAGCAACCTATCCGCCAGACTCTAAATCAGTCCTTAAATGCCACCCAACCACGAAATGTTGTTTTTTAATTTGGTTTACTTTGTCTTGGCTCTCTTTTCCCTATAAATGTTACAATACATATATCTGGTTCCTCTTGTCCTATTGTAATGTTCTAGGTGTCTTTTTGCTCACTAAATGTTTCTCTTTTTGTCTAAAGTGGTTAAGGAATTCTTCTGTTGGCCTAAGGGCTAGAGTGGTCGACCTCTAATCTGGAGAACTGGATTCGAGTCTCGGCAATGACGCTGAACATCCTGAGATTCTGGGCAAATCACATAATCTCCCAGTGCCTAACAAAAAAAAAAAAAAAATGAATGTGTCCTCATGTAACACAACTAGTACTATGTAAAGCGCTCTGATACCCGATTCGGGTCAAGTTTGCGCTATATAAAACTCTGTAAAATAAATAAAATAAAATAAATACTTTTAAATATTTTATGCTAGTTGAGCTTAATTTGCACTTCCCTGGGGATTCCCTACTGCTTTTGCCATAGCTACCAGGGGCTGGGCAAAGATTCTCTCAGACCGGTATTCTGACTTATCAAGAGTGGGTTTATTGAATTGGTATAGGTTGCTAGTCCCAAATGAATAGTCCCATTTCTGACTCCCACCCCTCTTACTTTATTACTATACTAGTTATTTAGTATAAATGTCCTTGAAATCTAAATGTTTCTGCAGGTGTTTAGCGGTGTCATACATTCACTTCTACCACTTTGCCAATCAAAAGAGATCAATGAATTTCTATCCCATTACATGGCATGTTTATAGAGTAGCACAAGTACATCCTGCAGTCCTCATTACATTTATGCGCAAGATGTTATTGGTGGGTGTCATGAAGCCTCTCTTCTCTCTCACCAATGGTAGTAAATACCACATGTGTTAACCCAGAACCAAGAAGAAAAAGAGTTCAACCCCACAAAGTGAGATGAGATTAGATTAAAAATGCCATCTTAATTTGGAAAACGGACCCAGATATATTAACATCAATGCAATACAGTGCTGCATGAAAATCTGCAATTGTTCCATGCGTTAATAGTAGAAATTGAGTAGGTCTTGACTTGATTTACTTAGGGCGATGCTAAGCGTTGCACTATAGCCTTAAGGTGAGGCACCGGTATCCAGTGTGAGGTGTGTACTTGAGATACAAGGTCCAGTACACACTTCTATGTGATGATAGGCAATAGAGGTTAAATTAAGTAATGTGCAATTTTGTCATAATTACACATCTTTGCAGACAGTAAGATCTAAATCAGGTCTTCAATCTGGGCCACCAGTGTTTTTCTCTGCATAATGTTTGTAGCTAGGGGTGGGATAAACTTCACAGTCGCAAGTTGTAAATTTGTATCTGTTCCTGCACTGTGAATCACAAAGCTGGCAGAGTTTGACAATAAATATTATATCAAGATTTAAAAAGAGGCTTTGCTTTGCAGCAGGAACATTACTGCTGCCATTGGGCCTGAAAAGGATCTTTGCTTTGCCACCATGTACTGCTGGTAGTAGCAGCCGCTTATCTTTATTTCTGGTGGCAGAGTGCTCCATCTCCTTTCCCTGTTCAAGAGGGACTGGAGTAGGACCTTCAGGAGTAAGGAAAGAAGGTGCTGCAGCCAAGTGAAAGCAATTGCATTCCCCCACTGCCACTATGGTGACAACAGGAAAACAACATTATTTTGAGCCTAATGTTCTGTCCATGTTGGGCAGGATATTGAGTTACAGGGATTGGCCTAGTTAGACTGTGCTCGCCTCAGCCAATTTCATGAAACTTTGTACTTTCTTGCAAAGTGCAGAATTCCCCAAATTCACAATTAAAACTTCGCTCTCTCCTAAATGTAACATGGAATTTGAGGGTAGTTTAGCACCGGTTTCTCTAATTAGTTACTCTGCACTATAGTAATAAAGCTGAATTTGATCTTTGGACTCCAGTAATAAATATGTGATCCCAGGTTTTAAAGAACATCTTTTGTAATAACAAGGACACATACACACACACACATCCATTTAAATACATATTCATACATATATCTTCATAAAAATACAGATGAAGTTCTGATTTTAAATTTAGTTTTCTCCCACTAGGATGCTGATTTTGGGTCTCAATAGTCAATTGATTAAGAAAAAAGTACAGGCAGTCTAGAATACTTGGCCAGCTTACTATGTAGTAAAGCATAGTATACTGAACTTACATTCTTGCATACTTGCATAAATGGCTCCCGACAATTTAGAATCTCATTATGGGGAAACAAAAAAAACATCTAGGACCACATTCTGTCAATACGTTTATGCACTAATTAGTTCATTTTATTAAAATGGATCAGTTAATGTCATAACATTAACTGGTAATTAGAGAAAACTATATGTCAAAGGGCTGGACCATTGCTGTCCTGTCAAAACCTCACTTTCTACAAGATGCACATGCCAACACCTTCAGAGGGCCATATGGATTCATTTTAGGAAGCACTGAATACATAGAATTTGTCGATATTCTAGAACCCCACACTTGTATTTTGCCGAACATGTTAAAATATAGCACATAGAAGCAATTTTATAAAGTGCATCATGAATCCCCTCCGCAAAAGCGACGTTGTCTGTGACTCCAGCAAAATATTTATAGTCGAAGGGAGCGCGACCTCAACTTTGACCTTTCCTCTTTGTAGGATGGCAGGGAAAGGGTCATTCCTTTAAACCAATAAGCGCTTTTGTTCAGACGTTTATTACACAACTGTTTTAACGGGAGTCCCATAATGACCAATGGAATGCACGAATTGCCATGGCAACTGAAACCGTTTACAGCTCGTGACACATAGGCAAAGATGTTTGTCTATCCTGCTACAAAAATACCGGGAATGTGAACATTGTAGTTCAGTGGAAAACCTGTGACACAGATTTATAGAGGCAGAACGATCCCACTCACACACTGGAAGTTTTGTACTTTCTTGAA
The DNA here is from genome assembly GCF_964261635.1 of Lissotriton helveticus. Classification (NCBI taxonomy): domain Eukaryota; kingdom Metazoa; phylum Chordata; class Amphibia; order Caudata; family Salamandridae; genus Lissotriton; species Lissotriton helveticus. Next base: position 2,011,299,448 of record NC_136057.1, on the reverse strand, counting down.
CTTGAAGAAGAAGTTTGAGCAACCGTAGGAGATAAAATACTAAAATGTTTTCTTCTGCTACATATGTATTCTTACATATAGCAGTATACGTCTCAAATTTTACATTTAAAATTAAAAACATCTAAATATGTGCATGTATTTTGTCCTGTGGTAAATATTGTTACGGACCACATGAATCATTGTATTGAAGAAATATAAACATTCCACTTTAATCACCTTTAGACTGCATTTGCATGTCACTGTGCAACAAAAGTGCCACGAGGCAACGTGTTGGCACTGTGTTAAATATCTAAACAAATATTTTCTTCATAACCAATGTGCAAAGCTTAGACATCTAAAATGGCATAGTCTATACTCCACACACCCAATTATTACTTACATTTATATCATATAATTGTCTTTGAAGAATAGTTCTTCTTTTTTATACTGTGCAATGTTTGCCTAAAACAGTGCTTAATTTATGTTTTTGAAAGTAGATGGACAGGTCGACTACTTATTTTTGGGGGTAGGACTTAATTTTCGTCATCAGATCTTTGCCCAGCTCAAGACAGACAAAAGCAGAAAAGGGTGGAGTAGAAATAGAAACAAAGGAACAGAGTTATTGATAAGAACCCGTAAGAGTGAAATCAAGAGGACAGAATTGAAGAGAGGAGAAACAGGCATGGGACAGAATCCAGATAGACATCCTTGGCTTTCGGCAACACTGGCCTTGGGCAGCACCAACTGTTGGGTCCTCAGACAAACTTTGGACCCTGTGCTAATTCTTCTTTCTAGATTTATTACCGGCTACAAAGCAGTGCCCCATTCTGTTTGAACATTGCTTGTTCAAGGGTTAGGTGGCAAACAATTATGTGTTTCTGTCTCTCTCTCTGTGTACCTTCACCCCTTCTTTCTTCTTTCAATCAATCACCCAATGACCTATAAAGCTCAGCATATCACCGGTGAGGGTCTTGAAGTGCTGGATGCAGGAAAATCAGGTACCCGAATAGTGGGTTTGAGGCGAGCTCTAGATCTGTGGCAGCGTCACAGTTCCTCGGCGCTATCAGGAGCATCAGTGGGGGAGCGACGTGCTTGACCTAGGAGGCCAAGGGCTACATCCCAACTTAACTTTCTTGCCTCCTTCCTTTCTTCCTTCTTCCCTCTGCATCTTTGTTACTTCTTTCCCATCTCTTAAGTCTCCATTTAAATCTAATAACCAAGTCCAGGTGCTGCCTAGGGAGAGAAAGCAAGAGCAAAAGAGAGGGCCTTGGCGTTCTCTGGTTTGTATACTTAAAAATACATGTCACCTGCTTTCTCACCAACCTAAGAAATGAACAAAACATAATTTGAAACTCATATATGTGGTAAAAAACATTGTATCTCTCTTAAATATACTACAGTTTTAATTGCAGCAGCGGCTCCTCCACTATGGCAGAGGAGTGTCACCCCCTCCACCCCCTGCTGAGTGCCAGGCAGTAGACAGAAACAGGAAAATAAAATGATAATAAAACCATCAGGGCCAGACTGGGAGCAGAAACCGGCCCTGGCAAACTACTCATCTGCTCCCCCCCCCCCCTGGGTTGAGGAGTAGTGTATCCAGACAGTTTGCGAGGGCCGGTTTTGGCCGATTTTGTTACAGGGGGCCGATATTGCCGACCCCCGCTAACAAAGACGACCTCCAGGGGCCCAAAACTGGCCCCCACCCTAGCGGCCCACCGGGGAAACGCATGGTGCCCCCAATTGCCAGTCCGGCCCTGCATTTGATTATCATTTTATTTTTCTTTCTGATGCAGGCAGGTAAGTCAGGCGGGGTGGGTCCATGATGAGTGCAGGGAGAGGAGTAGTGTACACTGTAAACTGTGCATGGCAGTTTGGCCAGCTGTCTAACACTGTCCAAACCGTCATGCGCACTTTGATCTCTCTCCACCCGAGCTGTGCTGTAGAGCTGGGTGGAGTAGAGGCACAAGCTCCTAGGACCTGAGCGAGTGTTAAACAAGCATGCTCAGGCCGATCATGGAGCTGCTCTCATGAGAGCAGCGTCTTGATTGGTGTCTAGGAGCCTGCTCAGTGTGCAGGGACCCCGAGCAAAAGAATCCCGAGACAGCGGGTGCTGGCCATGCAGCAGCAGGTAAGTGTTCCCCCCCTTCTACCCGCCCACCACTTGTTATGAAAGGGAGCCACGACTGGTTAATTGCTTCTTGTACTGCACATTCATCCAGGCCCTCTGAATTTCAGGAATTATTTAAGAACTTCACACAGGGACCTATCAAAGATCTCCAGCATATCCTTTAATTGCACATATCAAACTACATTCACAGTGACCCTTTCTCAACTCAAATCTTATGTAAATCTTGGAGGCCTTATTAACATTGCACTGCTGGCAGAGGCCCAATTACTCCTGAGAAGACAGGAATGTCATAGTCCCTTAACCATGTTTAGGGACTGTTCATCATAATGCAATACCATTGATGATACAAGTCTTGATACAGTATATGAAAAATAAAATGCGGTAAGGAGCAATGAGTTAGGAAGAGAAAGTTATGGTTACTCATAACTGGCAGATTAAAGAATTTTTTTGTCTGAAAATATAGATTTTGAATGCTTAAAATGTCAGTTTTTGTCAATGAATGTATCTCCACATACATATTTCTGTTGTTGATTGGTGATAAAATGTCACTATGCATAATAGTGATAACAGTTCCTAATACTCCTGTTGTGCTCCAATAGTGCTCTCTGTGAAAATAGTAAGCTCTCCCCTAAATGTGCGTGCGGTGCAGTGTTTGGGAGTCAATAGCTGTGTTTAACATTTTACCACCTACCCACATGCAAGCAATATAATCTTGTTCAAATTATAGTTTTCTTGTTTGACCCAATTTCTCAAATCTGACTTGATAGATCTTTATTTCAACAGCAAATTGACCAAATTCCCTATGGCAATTATTTTTAACGTAAACGTGGACTATATGTTACAGTCATTTTTTGTATAAACACATTTCTCCCCTATATATTATGGGTAGTGTTAGAAAGGCGACCCCGGGGGAGGCAGAAGATATCTGACTGACCACCCCTAGGTCCACCTCTCCGTCAAGAAGTAGCCGAGCGTTACTGAGAGGCCTCCTGGGTGAGGGCCCTCTCCTAGGATCGCACACCAGAGTAACCACACACTACAAATGGACACCACACCAGAGGTCGAGTTCGTAAGCTTTATCAGGAAATAAAGGCTGCTGGTTCCCAGCGATATGTACAAGTAGACCGAGGGGTGTGTAAAGTCTCGTAAAAGGGGGTCAGGGTAGCGGAACAGTCTCGGTTGGGGTGTATGAAGGGATACCCTGCGCACAGCTCTCAATCCTCGAGCCGGGGGTCCGAGAGGTTGAGCCGCGGCAGCGTCAGCAGGCTCTCAAGATGGTTCGGCAAAGGTGGGCCGCGGCAGCGCCAGCAGGCTCTCAGGATGGTTCGGCAAAGGTGGGCCGCGGCAGCGCCAGCAGGCTCTCAAGATGGTTTGGCATAGGTGGGCCGCGGCAGCGCCAGCAGGCTCTCAAGATGGTTCGGCAAAGGTGGGCCGCGGCAGCGCCAGCAGGCTCTCAAGATGGTTCCGCAAAGGTGGGCCGCGGCAGCGCCAGCAGGCTCTCAAGATGATTCAGCAAAGGTGGGCCGCGGCAGCGCCAGCAGGCTCTCAAGATGGTTCGGCAAAGGTGGGCCGCGGCAGCGCCAGCAGGCTCTCAAGATGGTTCGGCAAAGGTGGGCCACGGCAGCGCCAGCAGGCTCTCGGGTTCTCTTCAGGTTACAGGAAATGAGTTCTTCTGGTGTCGGCCGTGACAGCATCAGTAGGGCTTTCCAGTCCAGGATACAACTGCCGTCCTACTCCGGGGCTGGCCCAGATATAGGATTGTAGTCCTTTGATGTCCGGACCCTCGCGCCAGGGGGTCAGAGGGGCCAGGAAGATGGTGTCCAGACACCCAGCAGGGGGGTGGAGCCAGCACCCAGGGATGCCGGGGGCGATTGATACCAGGCGTCCGGGGACGGTTGGAGGGCCATCGAAACTCCCCTCCTCCGGGATCTGTCGAGTGGCCACTCGACCACCTGGGTAGATCTTGGCGCCTCGATGTCGGGGCTTCGCTGGGGCCGGGGCCACGTGTTCGTGACGTGGTGGTCCCAAGATGGAGTCGGGCGAGGCCTCGTGCTCAGGACGTGCTGGGCCCTGGATGGAGTCAGGCTAGTGTGGTGGTCCGCGGTGGTAACCGGACCGGTAGTGTTGGTGCGTGCAGGATCGGGCGGACGGGGCCGCCCGGGCTCTGTGGAGGGCCGATGTCGTCCGGGGCCCGCCACTCGGGAGGGGTAGGACCACGCCATGAGGCCGGGTCCAACACGTAGCAAGTCACACGTTTCTCTTGCCTATTAGATAAAAAGTCTTCATCCCAAACACAAAAGACAGTCTTTCTGAATGCTCAAAAGAAACCGGAACTGATAAACTCAAAGTATATTCAGCTCTCAGCACTCACAAGTGACACGTGAAAAATGTGAAAAGGAGAAATGACCCCTCACGGGCGAACCACCATCGGGATACCTGGCAGGTACTCACCAGGAAAGCCCATTGTTATCATCATTGGCGGTCATAACTCCAAAAATAAATTAATGTGTCCAAACAAAAACGTGCAGTGAAAAAAGGTGTAAAGTATCAAAAAGGTGATAAAAATGATAGGTAACACGCTACTGTAACTTTTAGTCCTAACTTCGTGGAACCTATCACATTAAAAAGTAAGGCTGGTAGCTACACGTGCATACCATTACCTATACGCCAACATGTTTCATTGACCGCAACACTTTAGGCAATTTCTTCAGGGCCAAGTGTTTTTGCCACTGCCTCGAAGTTGGACACACCATTCATATAGACCTTATTCAGCACGGCGTCTCCTACCAGCTGCAAGGTCCAATTGAAAAACAGGTAACCCCTCGTGTGAGTCTGCCTTTCAAAGACGGTTCCGTCACTATCTGAATCCGTCGGAGCTGCTCGGATCGTATTGTCTCCGCCGCAGGTGATAGATCTTTATGCCTACATGTTAGTTGATGGTAATAAATTCATTGAAGTTTCGTTCCGATCATAATTGCAGGTAATCCCAGGTTTTAAACCACTAGTTTCCTTATTTTTCTAATAATGTGGCATCTTCTTCAGCGTTGCTGAGAACTGAGCTATCTTTAGCATAATCAGGAGAATTTGATAGAAAATTAGAAGCAAGAATGTTGTATTGCTATTAAATTACATATTTTAGTAGCAAACTCAATAACGTTATTTTTAAATGGAAGTACCATCATTTTTCATAAATATTTAAATTACTTTTAAAAGGTGAAAGTGCCTTTTTCAACTAGAAGTAAAACTAAGACTATCCCACGAACGTCATGAGCATGAAGTAGCAAAACACACTTCAGTTGCTATATAAAAAGGAACTTAATAGTTTTCAATATATGACACAAATGTTGTGGTATCAATTATTAAGAGGTGAGCCATTGGATAGCTGTATGGAACAAACAAGCAAACAGGAAGTGTTGTATGCACTTTTTTCTTTACATTACGCAACATAATATTAATAGTCTTATTAATTTCTTTAGCAAATCATAGAGCACAAAAAAAACACTAACATTTTCAAATCTCATAGTACGTTCGCCCAATGACCATTTAATGAATTTTATCGAATGAACATCCTTTTCCAGAGTGTCAGATGCATATGATGAAGTACATGATACTTGATAGAAAGTGACCTTTTTCCATGAGGAAGTGAAAAGACAAACAAAGCTAATGGCCAGATTCTTAATATATTGTGGAATGAGGGCAAATAATGCCAATTGAAGTTAGTGTCGGGTGTTAGAGGAATCTAGTAAAAGTTAGTCTGTAAATTGTTTGCTAGATAAAATAGACTAGGTTTGCAAGGTGAAAATAAGAAAATCAGGGAAGGATTTAAATAAGAGAAAAGATTATGATAGTAAAGCTTATAGGCTAGGAAATTTAAGGGAAAGGAGGATGGAGAGAAATGTATATTTAAAAAGAAATACAACTAAAACAGGTGATATGGAAAAGAAGAATAGAATGTTACTACTGAAATTAGTTGCTTTGAGAAGCAGCTATACATTAGAACCTATGTGGAAAGATTAACAGGAGAAAATATAGTGCAAGCACTTTCCAAGTGTTGTAATTAAGTATGTTAGAGGTAGAAAGGTAAACCATTGAAGAACTGTGAGCCAACATCCATCTCAGACTAGGAGTGAAGAATGAGAGGGATTAAAAGTAGAATATGTTGAGGTTTTAAATGGAAACCAGTACAAAAATAGAAGAAACCTAAGCTTAAAGGCAAAACAGGAGTTGATCAATATATGCTTGAACTACACCACTTTATGAACAGTAACAGGAGTTAGTGATTTTGAAAATAAAATTTTCATAAAGATCGCTGAACTACAGATTTGCCTCATCTATAACTTCACAAGCAAATATAGTGTACAGCGTCAAAGGTGATTAGTGAGGGCAAATTGGGTGCTAATAAAAAAACTGTGTATAAGGAGCCTTAGTGTATAAGAATAAAGGAATTATTCATGGTGTCATCTTTTCTAGAGAGTGCTGGAATTAAAAATATTTTAAAATGGTCGGTGAGGAATAAATAAGCTCTTGAACAGAGCAAGAAGCTGTTGATGTGTAAGACCCAATAAGAGGGAATAGTCTTAAAAACTATATGCCAAGGAAAAAGACCAAGATGTAGGTGGTTAGACAATGCTGATAGAGGGTTTTTGGAATAGAGAACAATTATGACTTATACCTCCATAAATCACAAGACAGTAGAAAAATTACCAACATACTTTGACATCTCTAAAAATAAAGCAAAACGTGAGAAAGTAAGAAGGGAAAGGGAGGCAGCAATGTCCGCTGCAGGTAAGAGCGGTGAGGCGGTGGGCCCAGGTGGGGGGATTTCGAGAGACGACCACAAGGGAGAATTTGTATAAATAATTAATTTTCTCTTGTGGTCGTCTCTCGAAATCCCTCCCACCCGGCCCCACCTCCCCGCCACACTTGCCTGAAGCGACCAGAGCTGAAGGGAGGTCACATATAGAAAAGTATAAGTGGACTGATTGTAAGATAATGAAGCAATGCATGATTTGTATGTCAAAACGATGCGAGCCAGTGTCCAAAGGATATCACTAAGAATGGAGCAATAGTGAAAGTGCTGGCATTTCAAGAAACAGTAGAAATAACATTTGGTGTCAATGAGTGAATGTGTACCAGGAAGTAATACACAACTCTGAGGCATTTGATAATACAAATAAATGGATAATTATTGGATGGGAAAGTAAAACAAGCATTGAAAATGCAATAGGTCTCGCCTTTCATTAAGTTAAAGCCATTTGCTTTGCTAATGGCATTGTATAGCAAAGCAAATGGCTCTAACTTAATGAAAGGCGAGAACAATTGCATTTTTAATGCTTGTTTCAATACGCCAAGGTGTCCGCATGTCACGCGAGGTCTGGATAGATTTTCTGTGGAGCCAGCTGAAACAGAGACGCTACGGCTACTGCTGGACCCGGATTCCTTAAGGTCTGATATCCCACATTTATAAGGCCTTAAAGGCTGACCGTAGGATAGAGAGGTCAGAGATAGATGGATGGGTGATTTGCCTGAACAACTCGGGAGGGAGAGTGGAAACGAGCCTGCGCCGAGGTCAGAGACGTGGATAGTAATGTACAGTTCAAATTCACCCAATTTTATCATTTACACCGTACATACTTAACAACTCTACGTTTACATAGTTTTAAAGCAGCATGATCGGCAGTGTGTCCCCAATGCAGGGTAGAGCCGGCAATGTTCCTGCATATGGCGCTGGAGTGCAGTAGGCTACAGATTACTGGGGGGAGTTACAGCGAGAAATTACGCATGTTGAAGGCCTAGATCAAACATAGCCTGCTGGGTGTACTCCCAACCCCCAAACAAGGGGCTAAAATGAAGCATAGATTTGCCCTGTTGGGATTGGTGCTGGCTAAATGACGCCTCGCCATTCATTCACTGAACACGGCCCATGCCCTCACAGCCCACAAATTGTGTGGACCCATCTTAATCAATCTGCAGCAAGCGATCGAGTCCGATCAACAAAAATCAATCAGACCAAGGGCATCATCTACCGCCGAACCAACACTCAGTGTTTCTTCTTCTGGTCTGCAGCCACCCTTCCCCCTGCACAGACATATAACACCTCACGCTTTACCCATCATTTCTTGGGCCTACAGGAGCGTCAGTCCGCGAGACCCTGGCTACAGCGGAACCTTCGACGGGAACCACAGCGAGGAGAACAGGGCCTCAGACCTCTCCAACGCTGGCCCCCACCCTGAGGGAGAATAGACCCTCTACTGCTGTCTCACCATGTAGGAGAACAAGGCCTCTCCCGCTGGTACAGACAAAAAAAGGGAATCAAAGCATAGAATGCCAGCACTAGTCTAGAAAATCCCTATCAGTTTTGATGAATGGAAAAGGTGCAGAAGAAGGGGCTGGGAGCACAATTCCCTATACTCCCTCAAATTAAGGGCGTATTCAAAGAACCTAACCCTCAACAATTTAACAGCACATAGTAGCCCAGCACACTTTAAACACAATTTATTACAATGAATAAGTCAAAGAAGATTTAGTCCCACGAACAAGTCGATGTTTTCAGTTTTCAGTTATTCTTTATTATTCAATCTTTAAAAGCTTTTGACAGCATCACTTTTGGAACCGCCAACGTGTTTCGTCCCATCCAGGGACTTCTTCAGGGCTTGAACAGTGCGTATGCTCTATACTGGTTGACAATTTCCTATAAGTTCTAGTTGACAGTGTCTTGTGAATTCTTAACGGTGATAATATATTAGAAAAAAATGAGTTTTCTATTTGGTGACCCTTTGTTTATTCACAGTTGCTGATTGTTGAGTTTCACTTTAGATCTTTTCTTCATGTAGTTAAGACTTCATATTTGATAGTTGAATGGTCAATTTTACAAGGTAGGGACCCGGATATGGTAGTTTGGGTCCGTAAGGAGGGTCCTCGATCGTCTCAGCTCCAACAGGAATCACCACGATACCCACCAGGTGGGAGAATAGACCCTCTACTGCCCTGTCTCCGCATGTGGGAGAACAGGGCCTCTCCACCGTCGGCCCCCGCCAGAAGGTAGAACAGGGCCTCTCCGCCGCGAGTCCCACTAGGTGGGAGATTGGGACAACAAACCTTCTTCTATTTGGTTTCGCCATTTGCAGAACAGGGTCGTTACTCAGCCAGGTGTCACCATGTGCGAGGATCTTTCGCCGTCTGGCCTATCAATACAGGCGCACTTGAGATGGGCCTGCTTATGTTGGAGAACTGGGCCTCTCGGATGGCGAGTCTCACCATGTGGGGGTGCACAGGGACTCTCGGGGGACACAGGACCTCTTGGGGAGCACAATGTGGGGGTGAACAGGGCCTCTATTCTGCCCGGCCCTACCATGTGGGAGAATAGGGCCTCTGCGGCTGGTTATTACATGTGCACCGGAAAAAAGTTAGGCCTGCACGAATCGTTGTAAATATAAGTATTTATGCTTGTGTTTCTTGGTTACTACCAGTGTTCACAGTTGAATTCCACACAGCGGCGGCGCCTCTTATCCACAGCGCAACAGTTAACTTTTGTCTATATTAGCCACCGCATCTCCCCATTTTGCCACCATCACTGTTGTGCAACATTTCTTCCGCAGATATGGCTGATAAATAAATATTTAATGAGGCAACATGATAGCGCAGAGGACCGATGTAAGTGCTGCATTTGTATGTGTTTGAAAGAGAAGTGCTGAATCCAACAGTCAACTCTGCCATTCATCTTTTCGGTGCTAATATGAGTACCATTAGGAAAGGAGATCTACGGATTCTCATTTACAAGGCCAAAGGCGGCAAAAGCATGCCAACATACACTATACACACGCTTTTAGGCACTACAGACTGGTTGCGGGTGCCAAACCAGTCTCGTCTGGGAATTCTAGTGTGTGCGTCAAAGGCAATTTACAGAAAAGCATCCGCACCCATTTAAATACAAACTATAACCAGGACAGCACACCTACGTGTTCTATTTCACGGAGGAAAGCCATAAATGCTCATTTCAAATAAACAAAATGCAAGAATTACGTAAGTGATAAAAAGATCTAAACTACATAACGAGGAAGTCGGCAAAGAAAAAAAAAATAAGAAACAATGCATTGGTTGTTGCCGCTGAGAGGTGTGCGGCTTGAAGGTGAGGAGAAAAAATGGTGGTATGCCTCACCGGGGTGGCAGGAAGCGTATCCAGGCTTCGAGGCAGCAGGCGGCAGTGGAAGCGGCGCCGCCACCCACCAGCACACAGCAGAAGGTAAGGGGGCTGCGAGTCGGAAGGGCTGCGAGTCGCTCCGTGCATCGGTGGAGGCAGCGAAGGGGGGGCGGCCTGAAGGAGGTGTCGCGTGTGAGGAGTAGTGACTTAGGAGAGTGAGTGAGCCAAGCGGGCCAGGGAGACACTGCCAGGACCCTGGAGCGGTCTAGAAGTGTGAACGTGCGACCGCACACAGTGAAGGAGGAGTTCTGGGCAGAAGAGCACGAGTGGGCACAGAAGGAAAAAAAACAAGATGGTGTCAGACTGTCCACTGTCCGTATGTACGCGAGCATGTTTCGCTTTGGGTGAATGGCGAGAGCAGGCATCTTTGTCCATCCGTACTCATGCATGTTCAGCTTTGGCTGCATCGATTTCAAAAGGTCCTCGCATGGCGAGAGCAGCGCATTCGCACTGTTAACGCTAGGCGAGACCTAAAAAGAACACTAAGCAATAGGATAGCAGTCTATAGATTAGGAGTGAGATACACGAGCTAGCCTAACTAGTTGTGAATATTCCAAATTTACTGAAGGAGAAACTGTAAATAGGAAGGCAAGAATGCACTATTTACTCCAGAGTCTTTGTGTTGGGCTACCAGATTTGCAAATATGAAGTGCCGCCTAGAAAAAAGCACCTTGCTAATGTATTTTATGTATGGGTTCACATACGCAGAGATGAGAAAGTATTGTTGGGTGACGGCATGTTGTGGGTGGTTCTACAGAGAATGATACTACAAATCAGAAAGAATGTTGTGTGATCGTTTTTTTACTTAGAAAGAGATCTGGAGGTATGCTTCTTTGTACCAAAGTTTAAAAGTGATAAAAACATCAAACAAGTATTGGCAAAGACAATAGATATGGCGCGCACTTAAAGTCTTGACTAAAAATAAAATAAATGGCCGATGGAGTGAGAAAATGATTGATTCTGTGTACAGGACTATGGGTTAAACAATTAGTATGTGATTAATCAGTGTACATTTGAGATGTACAATAGTCCCTCATGCATTGCAATCTAAGAACCCCACAGAGGGCTGGATGATACTCCAAACAACAAATAACATGAGTTGGGAGAAAAATACTCCTCCGGATGGAGCCAAAGCCCTCTCTGTGTATATTTTAAAGAAGTGTTACAATACGTTCTAAAGACATCTGCGCTGTAAAGCCAGATCTAAAAAGAAAAGGGAGCCAACAATGTGGAATGAAAGGAAGCAAGAAAGTTAAGTATGAATAGCATAACATAAAATTGAGGTAAATATTATTAAACCAACCAGGAGGGCCGAAAATTATTTAAAGACTCCTTCAATGAATGATACTTTGATGAATAAAATCAGCAATAAGCTAAGTACCATTCAGTATGTCAAAAGTGTGCTTTTTAGTTAATCTAGTTTTAGATTACTAGATACATGCAAAAACCCTGTCAAAATATTATATTGTCTGCCTCCGTTGACATGCATAAGGAAACTTTCAAAAAACAGAACATGGCTCTAATCAACATCAAATACGTGTTCAAATATATCGATGGGTGAATCTGGGTCAAATGCCTTAGCCCAGGATGCCCTTACGTGCTCCTTTCACAGATTGATCTATTAGTTCTGTGCTGACATTGACATGATGCTTTCTTTAACATACACCAGTACCATCTTTCAACCAATAGCGTGGAATGCATTGCCTTTTTCCCCCGGGTTGGCTGTTGCATTTACATGTTGATTCATGATTTGACTGGGGATTTATGACAGCATTAATCTCCGTGATTTATGTCAAACCATCTCTAAAAGAACTGCTAACAGTTTTTTCTGTTCAACTTCAAAATCCCTCGAGAACTGAAACACCCACTTGCATAATTTTGCTATTGCATATTTGCAGATCTATGAAGAGCCTAAAAGACGGAACACACATGACAAATATTTTGATCACTATGAGTTATCCTTCTACTAAATTTCCTATTGCTTATTGTGCAGATCATGTACTTATAGGGAGCTTTAAAAATATTGCATAGCTTAGGGCGCAGTAGATTGAGGAGCTCAGCAGACTTGTAAATCCCAAAACAATAATCCATAACATTTCCATAGTTCATCACAAGATTCTTTCAGTAGTTGTGTTTGCACTCTATGTTTTGGGCAGTGACACAGCCAATGTATCAACTAGGTTGGGGTATTTCTTCCTAATGCCTCAAATGTTAAGTGTTTCTGTGATGTAGACACATTTATGCGTGGTTCGTGTCTTTTTTAAAATGTTATTCCCATTAATTCGTCCCAAGTCAAGTGTGCATTTATGCTTCCCGTTCCCTAATGGAGAGGAGGTCAATAAATGTTATGACCATAGTAGTCCGCTCTTTTATATGTCAACCAACAAGCACTGCTATATTTCCAATCAGAGATTTTCACTTATGGGTGAAAGGCATGGCCTCCTAAAGGAAAATGAATGTATTAAATATTTGATTGCAAATAACATGATTCATATTCAGCAAACTCACACACATTCTTGTGGTATTGTATTTCATATACTGAACCATGAAATGACTTAAATGTCTTAGTTTATCTGGGTTTCCTGTAACACTGTGTTTTTATTTTCTCCAGCAGGACCCGTTGATGTACTAAAAGCATTAGAATTCCACACGTCTCCAGAAGGAGTATCGAAAACAACAGGATTTTGCACAAACAGGAAAGACACACGAGGATCAGATATTGCCTACAAAGTGAACAAACTTGCACAACTGAGTGCTCCAACAAATCAGTTATATCCAGGTGAGTTGCATGTGGCTACACTAAATAGATTATTACATCATAACATATGTATAAAGAATGCCGTGGATGATGTGGACCAGGTCAGCAGCAGACTTTGATCTGCAGAAAGACTTCGCAAGTGCACTTACATATGTGGGTTTCACCAAATTCTTGCCCTTCACATAACAAGGAAGCCTTCACTGATTACATCTTGTGAACTTCAGTTTGCTGGTTAAACCTTGCTTTCGCCCATGCAAAGATCTTCTGCACTTTACAAGAAGAATTTCACTGCAAAGAGAAATAACTTTCACACTAATTGAACTCAGCAAAGAACAGGTCTTACAAACACCAGTGCAGTCAAGCCAGATCTAAAATTTAGCTAAAGAGCATGAACGTAATGCAGCTGATTCTATAACACAGGCTCAGGTGTTACAACTAAATTAAAAGGCTGAAAAACCCATGTCTAAACATCACCCGTGTTCTACCAAAGGCTTCATTCCGAATATTCTTTACTTTTGTAAGTGATGTAATGGTGGTAGGACATCTTCTGTGTAGACTATTACCCTTTGTGGCCCACGGTTATTCGTACATAAGATTATTCTTGTGCTGCGCAGAAGGAAGTAGTCTATTGTGCTACTTTGTAAATAATGAATCTTTCTTTAAGCCCACTCGAATATCATTGTCGAGGGACAACATTAGATATCACTGTATGTGCAGCACTTTGTAGCAGGTGGAGGTGAAAATCCACCCCCCATTGACTGCTGCAGAGTCCTACTATGCACCCTATTAGGTACCCGTGCCCTGACACATAGCACACAGATGCACTCAATGCGAGCCCGCGATTTAAATGGATGCAAAGAATTGTAACTATAAATATTACCAAGCAATAACGATAATTATCGCTATTGCTTGGTTAGAGACAAAAATTTACCGCTGAGCTGCGGCGATTTTTATCGCAGATAAACCTTGGTATTACCAAGGTTTATCGCAAATGCGATAAAAACGGCTGCAATGCATGAATATCGTTGAAAAGTCAGCGATATTCATGCATTACCGAGCTAATGCTCTTAGCCATGTTATCCACCTCCCATTGGATAACATGGCTAAGAACTGCTCAGGGACAGGTGTTAGCTTTTGGAGATATTCGCGCTTAGCGCGAATATCTCCAAAAGTTGGTAATAGGAGATAGCGATGTTAGCGACTGTTTCCAGTCGCTAACATCTTGGCACGCCCACTTTGCATGTCATTAGTGATAAATATCACTGACATGCAAAGTGTGGCCCAAGATGGTCGCTATCTCTTACTAGCTGTCACTAACTGGTGTTAGTGACAGCTAGATAATAGGGAGATAATTTTATCTCTGCTTTCTTGGCTTTTAAAGCCAAAAAAGCAGAGATAAACCCCCTTGATAATATGCCCCTAAGTTTCATGAATGTAAGTGTAGTTTTATGCGACCTAAAGTCTGCCAGGTGAACCTGCAGGGGTCCCTCACAGTGGGGTTTCTTACTGACCTGCCCGGCTGCCACATGGCATGTTTGCAGGGAAGTTCAAACCCTGGGTCCATGAAAAGTCCAGGCGTGAGCGGAGGTGTACATTCCATTTCTGCACAGTGTTCAGGATCTGCCTCAACTCATTTGTGCCCCTCGGGGAATTTTTGACGAGGCTGGATGGATGCCTTCCTTTGCTGCTGAGGGGCTTTGAACCAGGCGAAGAGCGCTGGAGTTATTGCAATAAACTTGCATTTAGTGCTTCGCCTGACATGGTCAATCATGAGTGTCGGCCTGATGTCTCCTCTTCAAGACACAGCATGCATTGTGTGCCTTACCTTATTCTTACTTCACTTCTAACGAAGGTGGATAATTCCAATTCCCTGAACTGATATAACATTGGAAACTATATACACGGCACTTATAATGGAGAAATGAATGCTTGACTTACACTCGCATGTGATCATTGCATCAGTCTGTTTCACCGGGGGAAGATGTGCACTGGAAAACACATTCTGTAAATAAATTGTCAATCTTGGGAAATCATAGTCGTTGTTTCTGTGCATTACATGGTTGATGCCGGCATATTGAGTTCTGAAATCCATTAGACCTGATTCGAAAAGGTATCTTCAGCCCTAAACCTGTGTTTAGGCTTGAAAAGTGATTTTTTTAACACCTGACAACAAATCACATAAGATTTCTGGATAGATATAAACAGTTTTAATGCTAAATAAATCTACCCCATAAGTGCACATAATTGTACAGTAGTCAGCTGGATGAAAAGGAAAGAGGGTGGGTGGAAGAGGGAGTGGCTAGCCGTGTGAGCTTGTGAACACCCACAAATGTGCATTTATGAGTATTAACAACCTCGGATCCTGTGCAACCGCATTGTTAAAGTCGTCGGAGCTTTACTCCAGCAAACGATGAGGTAACAATCCTTTCCAGGTTTGAAGGTGGGCGAGTCACTTCCAAACTCAAAGGTAATGAGGGAAAGATGTTTTTCGATCGGGAAAATACACCCTACCCCACCCCCGGAGGAAAAAACAAACAAAAGAAAAATAGTTAATTTATGTATACAGCTGAATTTCCTCAGTGCGCAATTGTATACACACTGTGTACCCATATTCACACAAATCTAGCAATATGTGTATTAGCTCAATAAGCCCGTAGGAGCGATGGACAAAAAGATGGCAAATGGACAGAAAGATGGACAGACTGGCAGGATTAAAAATGGGTAAGCAGACAGACAGGCAGGTAGGTAGGTAAGTATGTCCCACACTTGCAGTTCCATCCTTACACTGTAGCTCATTGATGAAGGCCAACAAGTCAGAGGCACTTCTGGAAATACACGTGATCCTTTCAGCACGGTGTTACCAGCTTGTGATGGACTGTCCCCCTACAGATGGGGCAAGGCTGGTCTACATACTATTTATGTGTGTTTGCAAAGTGGAGAAAGTGTTTCAACATCATAACCAAGGTGGCTAGCGCTATTCAGATGTGAATAACAACATAATGAGAAAGGGAGGTTAAAACTCATTGGATGAAATCCCTCTGCCATGGTAACCAGTGGATGGAAGTGGATCGAGCACTTCCAGGCATCACTTTTTTGCTATTTGAGACAGAGAGGGAGACAAGTTGGCCTAATGGCTAGGGGGTCCACCTCCAATCTAGGGAACTGGGTTCGAGCATCGGCAATGACACTGAACATCCTGTGATTCTGCTCAAATCACTAAATCTCCCCATTCCTAACAAAAACAAATGTGTCCTCGTGTAATGCAACTAGTGCTATGTAAAGCTCTCTGATACCCGATTGGGTCTAGTTCGTGCTATATAAAACTCTGTAAAATAAAAAATAAGAGAGACAGACGTAAAGTCTCAAAGAGACTGCTTGAGACACACGGATAAACACAAGAAGGCAGGCAAAGTGACATACGGTTAGACAGACACAGTTGGTGACAAGTTTTTCTGAAGTTATTTCCACAAAACGTCACATCATTGTGATGCCATTCATTGGTTAACAAGCATCAGTCACGTGGCAGTTGCTTGTAGGTTCTTGAAGGCAGGGCGGCCTTACATAAACAGTTTCTGACACGTGCTCTCCAAATCGTTTCCCAAAGGCCCTTTTTCGGTGCGCTGCATTTTATAGTTTCGCTGTTTAACGAAATGTTTGCTTTTTTGCAAGCTATCCAGGAAGCAATGTCTGCATACATGCAGATTCAGATTTCACCAATAATGTAAACTAAGACTACAGTAAGGGAGAAACAAATGAAATTCACTGAAAAGTTAATCAGCAAACCGTCTGCGACCTTTTGCAGAAAGCAGACATGGTGTATTTTTCAGAGTCTCTTATCTGATGAAGGAGATGGAAAAGCTGCAAGCACAGACTAGAAGAGGACGGGCCATGCGCGTTCGCCTTGAGCCTTTCAGACATATCTCTCAGGTTCAGACATGGCAGGTGTTCGGTTCCTAATCCATCACTCCTCCCAGGCCTCCATGCCGCCATTGACAAGTTCAGAGGAGCAGCATTTGTATATACTTCTGATCGGCAGCAACCTGCCGTTAAGACTGTTCTATTGTTGCCCTCGGCATGCAAAGCAGCGAGGCACACCGGAGGCATTACAAATTATAGATGAAAGAGCTGGCTTTGTATGCAAAGAAAATGTCTCTCTTAAAGTCAAAGCGCCTGATTTTAAAAGAAGGGGAACATGTGGGCATGATTTATTCACTAACTTTGTAATAAATATATTTCCAGTGTTTCATCGGTCCAGAAAAAGTATATTAACATTACATCAATCACTGCGTATTTAAAAAAAACAAAAAAAAAAAAAACAAGTGCCAGGGCTCTCTTCATGAGGTCTCTGCAGCTTGCACCAAACATTGCCATGCTGCCAATGATAGTAACAACACAACTACAAACCATCTCAAGTGTGACAATTTGGACTATTTCAGGCCCCCAAAGCTATAAGAATGGCTTTGTGTGTGTGTATGTGTGGTGAGGGAGGATGGGGGGGGGGCATGTAAGATCATAGTCAGTTTCTATGTATATTGAATTAGTAATTAACTGTTTTTGTGGTTATCTCGAAATTAGCCAGAGAGTGCCACCCTGTGGCAGACTGTCACAAGCTGTGGTGGTGTCAATTAGGTACTGGTGCCCAGCACGGAAACCACTGGCTTAAATTAAGTACTCACATCAATACATTAAAAAAATAACATCATGTCCTAGAAATCATGAAATTCTACAATACTATAAAGAGCCATACACACAAAAGAATAATAAAAAAACAAGATAA
Source organism: Lissotriton helveticus (assembly GCF_964261635.1). Lineage (NCBI taxonomy): Eukaryota > Metazoa > Chordata > Amphibia > Caudata > Salamandridae > Lissotriton > Lissotriton helveticus. The sequence goes on along the minus strand of NC_136057.1, from coordinate 2,011,281,606 downwards.
AATAATTGTGTGAACCATCATGCTGATATTAATTTAAAATATTTGGCCCCTGACAGAATATTTTTTAGTTATTGTGAGTGCCTCCTTTAAAAATAATGTGCTGCGATTACAAAATCCTTCATCTCTATCAAGTTTTCAGATACATCAACAACTGGTTGCCCACCATCATTAAGAAACACTCCGGGGGTGCATAATCAATAAATATATTATTTATCCGCAGATGATACATTCTGTTCGGCTTAGCTGGGGGGGGAGGGGGCAGTGGGGGCAGACCGCCCAGCAGCACTATTTTGAAGGCGGCGGCTGCGCAGCACTGGCCCTTGGCGGCAGCCTTTCTAATTTATTTGGGGACACTGACTGACACTACTGGGGGACACTGACTGACACTACTGTCAGTCAGTGTACCCAAATAGATTACAAAGGCCATCGCCATGGGCCAGTAATGCGCGCCCGCCATTTGAAGTGCATGCGCTGTGCACCTGCTTGCAAAAAAGCAACAAATGCTGCCTGCAGTGCACGCACCACCACCTAGCTTAGTGGTGGTGCGGTGAACAACATAACTCTGCTTTTGTAGTTGTCTGTGTGTCTGTGACGTCCGTCCCAGGGCCGTCAATCTTGTAGCGTGCGAGCACTACCAATGACGGCCCTGGACATAATTTTTAGCCAGCCCTCGTGCCTGAGAACGTAGCAGTGATGCGTCACGGCCCGTGAGGGACTTTCACTTCTTGTCACGCGCGGGATGATAACTTCACTTCAACTATTGAAGTCTAGGTACTCGAGTAGGAAATGTGTGGTAGTGTTCGGGGTGAATGAGCACTTGGCATCCAGAGGAGCATGTTCTCTTTTGTGAATAATGGCTGGTTAGATACAAAGACTGAGGTTTGCATGTGCCCAGGATGCAGGCGGTTTGGTATCGTAGTTTATAGGTGAAGGCTGTTTGGTGTCATGAAAAGGAACGGTTCGGTTTCCAGAGCAGCGGGGTTTTCAGGTTGGATATTTTGTTTTTCCAGAAACAGTGTCCTTGTGTAGTCCATAATGGAACAAGATTTGATGCCTGCGTCTGTTTGATATCGGATTGGGGGTTATTTTCTTCCAGGAGTGTATGGCTAGAGTTGTCTGTGGGAGGAATAGTCTTATTTTCATGTTTGTGATGGGCCAACAGGACAACAAAAATGTATTTAATTTGTGACAGTATTTTAGTCAGGCAGTTTTTCTGGCTCAAACTATTATACACAATATCTTAAGGGTATATTAAGCCAGTACAAACTAAGTGCAGTCATGGAAAAATATCCTAAAGTTATAGAAAGATAGGCATTTCATGATGATAATGTTGTTATTCATCCACGTTTTATAATTAGTCAAGATTTGCTTTATCCTTTCATTCAACTATTTGATCAATGTTTATGCTTCATGGAGTAACAAGATACGCACCCTTTTGTCTGGCCGCTCTAATTTTCTTACAGAACCTCTTCTTTGAGCAGACACATAAATGGAGTTTGAAAAGAGTTCAGACTTTGTTTGGGTGATAGTGGGGCAATTAGTGTTTGCATACGATCCACAATCTTTTTCTTGCACCAATTAGGTGTTGCTGTTGAATGTGCAACTAGTTATCTGAGAGCCTAATATCGGTGCAAGTATAGAAGCATCTCTCCGACCAACTAGATGGTCAGGGTGACTTTTCTAGTGAGATCTTGTAAATTTAACCAGATCAGCACACCCTAAAACCAGTTCTGTACAATCGCAGTTTATGCCTAGAGGAGTAGGTGTTCATCCCACAGAAGCTGGGCACGTGATGGGGTAGGTGGCTTGAATATGACCAGAGGACAGGGGTCCTGCACCAGCTGTTATGTTATGGATGAGATGTCATGGATGGGAGAGGTAAGGAACAGGTGACAGCGGTCCTGCACGTGCTGTGATGTTATGAGCGAGATGTCACAAACAGAGTAGGTAGAACTGAATTTTGAGTTTCCTTCTGCTTTTCCTTCAGTGGCACAGCTAGGTGGGGGCAGTCCGCCCAGGCGGCACTATTTTGGGGACGGGGGCTGTCTAGCCCTGGACCATGTCATGAATGTGCATGTAACTTGCATGATCGAGGTAACTATTAGTGGCGATGATATGTGTCTCTCGGACCTCTTTCAAGTGCTCGCCGTTCATTTCTCCCCAGCACCCCTCCACTCCCCCCCAGGGCAGCTATCTGAGGGATAGCCCCGGGCGCCACAAGCTCTAGCTATGCGTGACACTTTTCTGTTTATTCTCTGCCATGAACTACTAGTGTGTAAGAATGCCAGCATACCCAGCCTGAATAACATAGATGATTTTCAAACAGTAGGTGATGATGTCATTTTTAGACAAGAATGTAAAATGTATTTTCTTCAGTTTATAAAATGTTATATATAGAAGGGTTTCTTTGGCATCAACACTTTTTTTGTACTTGCAGAAGAAGCAACACAATGGGAATGTTCCACAGCTTAAAGCTGAGCCTGAGGTGTATCCAATCAAGAGCGTTCAACAGTTTTCTTAGCAGCCCACCTACCAATCACTCTCTAACTCTGATGTGCTCTTCCGCTGTTATGTCAACAGGGAATCAAAGAGAGCCAAGGTGATCTGATGTTGTCAATTCAATTAGGCCCCTAGGGCAGCATCCCATCCGAATTCGAGAGAGCATTCCAGGTGCATAGCTTGGGATGGTTTGAAAGCTCCTGGACAGAGGACCACCCCCAATTCGGACCTCCAATTTTGTCAAATTCCAACATTTACACAACTGCCTTAGGTGCCAGTACTTGGGAGGACCTTTGCCTCATAAGCCTACTGAATGGGCAACGTTGTGTTGTTAGGCCCAGAGCTGTTATAAAAGTCTGCACCTTTAAGCAGCAACTAATGGGCTTCAGGAGAATTTATGATTGATCATGATGCCTGAATAACAATTAGGCCTAGTGGTTGTATCCAACTTGCTTCCTTTCAAATATGAATTGCGATTCACTCTTTACATTCCAGAAAAGATTCTTTTTGTGTTGCTTATGTCATCCAGTTGATTATTTATTTAGTTAGACATAAGGCTGCATAGCCCAGTCCAAGCAGCAGCCCCATCTGGATGACAATGAGAAATATCATGTCATTGCCAAAGAACACAGCTGGAACAAGCTTGCTCTCTAATGTTGGAGGAAAGCACCATGCCTCTTCTTCCGTAGCTAAACTGCTGATATAAATTGAAGAGGGTAGGGATATGTACACAACTCTGTCTCACGCCAAAGTTTCCATAGATGGACCTATAAAAAGGTCTTGTCCAGCGGCTACATAATGCAATTCCTTGTCTCTCTGTAAAGCTCTCTCGTAATGTGGGCAAACAGTGGAGCACTTTGGACCAGAGGCAAGTCTGAGCCACCCTATCAAAATCTGTGCAGGAGTGGAGTCGATATGGAAACATTTGTACATTTTTGTACTTTTCATTAAATGCCATGACTTTTTCGAATGTTCAGATAAGTGAAGCTTTCCATGAACGTTCATATTCATAGTATTTTATGCATGCATAAACGGAGCTGACAAATGAATAGCAACAGTGCATGTCCGCTTTGAAATTTATTTTTGTTCCTTATTCACATTAAAGAAAATACGTTACTTCATGGGGGAGCACCATATCCTGTGCCCACACCACTTTGAGATATATTCATCCCCATTCCTTCCAAGGATAGATACTTACTACTGCATTTGGCGGGAGCGAAACTTGGACCCTGTTCAGGTTGGGAATTATCCTTAGAAAATTTGTGAATTCCAGAAAACTTGTAGCTATGTTTGTGCACCCCAGATTTTGAAGGCATCTTTCTGCTTAAACACACATTCCTGTCCCGGTAAGGTTTGCTCACACATAGGATTATACCACACTGGTAGAATTTAATATTTGAGTAAATCCATTAATGAAGTTACCTCACGTTTTTTGAAAACAGATTATGAATTGACTCAAATAAAGCAGGCCATTTGTACATCTATGTAATATAGGTACACACATGCCCAATCTCATTAGAATTATGGGTTACTTATTATGTTAATTCGGTCCTTTAAGACTCTAAAGAGTCAAAATGTTAAGTACTAAATATAATATATTTTAACTAGAACAATCTTTAGCCCAGTTTTGGAAGGTGGATTTTCTTAAATTTGCCAGACTTTGCATGCCAAAACTATTTCCTCCAATTTATAGCTGGCTTATGCATTGTCCACATAACATAATGGCGAAAAGATCCTGTTCACCTGCAGAAAATAGCACCTCACTATGCCCCACTGTTGCCAATATCCACTCACTAGATTAAACAATGTTGATTGAAGAGGATAAAGTATGGAGAAAGGTCATAGGGCGTTCTAGGACCTAGACTATGGAATTCTCTCACCTTGCTCTTGAGATACAAACCTAGCAGCATGCGGTCAAGAAAATTCTGATTATTGAACTCTTGAGGCTTGCCTTTAACTGACTTCGAACTAGATTAGGATTTGTGATCAAGCAATTTTAGACAGGGTTAATCAACATTACTCTGGACTATACTCTAGATATACTGTGGTCATTTTCGCCCAACTGTTAAATGTTGTAAAGTAACAAGAAATAACGATGTGGCGCATTACAAGACTCCCAATTACCCATAGAAACCATGAAATGGGCATCTAATCTCTCGAGAAAACAAATGACTAATTTTCTTGTGCATTTGAGTGCATCCTGTTTCTGAAAAAAGGCGAACTTTGAAATTGTTGCTAAAGTGGCTCGAATTAAAGCAAATGGAGAAACAGCTGGACGCTAAACATGATTTAACCCCTTGACCGCGGCAAAAATTCCGCTGCGGTGCTGGGGTTTTAATGAGTGGGTGGGGTTCGGACGGCCGGGGGTCATCCGACACACCTGCCCACTGTGACGCGCGACAGCCGTCATGCACACACAAGGGGTTTACAGGGCCACATACATCAAAGTCAGGATTTGAAAATCCTAAATAGTGAATTTTAGGAAATCTCTAATTAGGATTTGCAAATCCCTATGCGCGTAGGAATCGCAAAAAAAATTGTGATTTCTACAAATTCCTTAATTGTGACTCACAAATTACGAATCACAATTAAGGAATTGCTTCTCATTCATTCCTGTGGGCCTAATGGCCTATTGGAATGAATGGGAAATTGCTTGCACAATTACCAAATACCAAATAGGTACTCACAAATTGCACATTCAATTTCATGGGTACATGGGTGCCAAAAGGGCACCCTGTTACACCCCTGAAATTGAGATGTTACCACATGTTGGGCACATACATGCCTCAAGGGCATTTGTGTGTGTGTGTAACAAGAAACTTTGAAAAATGCACTTTAGAGTAGTTTTTGCAAATTACCATCAAGTTCAAATTGCTGGTAATTTGCGATCCCTAATTGCGAATTCGCAATTGGAATTGCATCATGCATTGCATTTAGGGAATCGCAATTTGCAATTGTTGCAATTACTTAAATTGCGAATTTGGGTTAAGATGCATCCCAAATGCAAAAATACCGGTCTCAAAGGGGCAGATTCTATGAATCTGCCCGTTTGCAATCGGTATTTTCGTTGATGCATGTGCCCCAAAGTGCTGTGCCTTTATTGGCTGTGATGCTTTCCCAAGTTCTGGTGTACAGTTCAAGTTTTGTAAGGCGCTGTTTATTTGAAAGAAATATGACACTCTTTTCCTTTGAGAAGAAAATGGTATCTGTCAAGTCTTCAGAAGAATAAAATAGTGACATGAAGCCCTCTAGCGGTAAGTTTCTGGGGCGCCTCCTAAGGTTTCATTCTTAACCCTTTGTAATTAATAACCCACCAACACATGACACAATGTGTTTTGTTTTGCTTTACCTATGTTGCCTTAGGGTCGTCTGCAGTACTAAATCATTAATGACTGGAAATAAATGCTGGCGTTTGAAGCTCCAGGCACACAGAGGTATGCAATACCGGAGTTATTTAACAGAGATCTTGTTCAACACATTAGCAAAAATAAAACACGTACACATTAAAAGCAACTGCACAGTACATGCACCCTGTCAACAGGTGGATAGTGGCACTATCTTTTTAGAAAACTCTTTTGTATAGTATTCATTGGTAAAGGTGTTTGGAGTACTCCTTTAAGATGCAAAAATATTTTTTAGGAATTACACAGAAACAGTGAACTTCTACTAAGGTGGTGTCATTTTAATGGCCATGGCTTTCTTGTTTAATGTTCTGCTGGTTTATAACACTGCATCACTCAATCCCAAAGCCCCCAATGAAATGCAATGTGACAGAGCTGGTTTATTCAGAGTTTCAAGGCCATGACCATCTCAGCTAAGCTCGACTCTTAATAGTGCATCCTCTAGATGAATTAATGGGACTGTCAGATGCCAGACCATAGGAAATGCCATGCAGGAAGGCCAGATACATAAACATGGTGGCATTCTACCAAAGGACTTTCTGTTGTCTTTCCAGTGTAAACCCTTAAGGTGGCTAAGAAGTAATAACGTAATAAACCAAAAGACATCATGTCAGTTTTATCCTTCTCTTTACATTTTTTTCACACACCCTCAATAAAATGAAACCAAACAAATGTAACAGGAAAAATACTCCACGGTAAAGAGATATTATTTCTAAAACTTCACTCTTATGAATATATCCATCCGTTCCTTATGGAAGAATTTGTCTCTAGAATGAATGCACAGGTGTTTATCTAGAGAATCATCACTCAAAATCTCAGACCAATGCCACATCTGTAGTCTGTGGCCCTTGCATTATATAGCTTTCTCAGGCAAATACAGATGTCCCAGAACAATGTTCAAGAATCACAAAACGGTTGTTTTATGTTTGACACTCATTTCTCCAGCATAGATGACAATGCTTTGGGTGTAAACGAGATTGCAGAAGCCCCTATTTCAATTACAGCTACTAAAAAAAACACAAAAAAATATCAATACTAGTACTGTGAAGTAGTCAAAACAATAGTAGTCTCTCTAAGGGGTAGATTTCTAGTGCACCTCCCTGAAACACCTATAGGCCCACAAAGTATAAAAAGCAAAAATCAGTGAGACTCATTAAAGGATCCGAAAAACTTCGACTACATCATACCCATCTTCATAAGAAATATACTTTCTAATAATAAAGCTGAGATTAACATTCAAAATACTATGGTACACATTTAAAGCATATGCTCGAGGTGAAAATATTGTAACTGCAAGAAACAAGAAGGAGTTAAAAAAACATGAAGTAAATGCTGCCTAATTCTAAAAGCACCCAGAGCTTTAAAAGTAACAACTATGGCTAAAGCAATCACTGGTCTAGATCCAATCCTCTGGAATGCTATACTCGATACATTTGAATCTCCTCATCTGATCAAAGTATTTTTGACCCCTGAATCAAGCTAGAATGTCCCAACACCACTATCCTTTCTTCCTGTCCACTCACACCTTCTCTCGACCATTGAATTATCAAGAAACAATTTGTTGCTATAACCATGACAGAATGAATAAGCTGTTATAATGTACAGCACACTGATACCACCTACCTTGGGTACACGATATAAATACAATATAAATAGTCATCATTAAATTTTTTTCAGATGGAAGGGACAAAAACAGAAAATGTCTTTAAACTGGTTCAAGGTTAAAGAGATTAGTTAAACTCCTAATGTGTGAAATACTTTATTAGTGTTTTAAGTACAGTGGTATTTATTGTGCATGGCTGTGTGTAATCAGGTTTGCACTGGCCATACCAAGCATTGGATGTTTTACCTGAGGCTTGCTGGGTGAGGGCTTTTTTTACTGAAGGCGTGTTCACTTTTCTTGTTGGGCTCCAGGCAGGCCACTTTTCCTGCCTGCAGCGCTTTACACACAACCAGTGCTAATCAAATGGCTTTAAAGTGTGCATTCTACAAAATAATTTATTTTGCATTAGTTTGGCTCCTGTTTGCTGCAGGGTCACCCTGAGCAGCACTGACTTTCAAGGGGAAGGGGTTTAGGGGGTCTGCTGATACTTGGCTCAAAGAGTCCAGAGCAAATATGACTATGACACCTCAAAATTCAAAGCAGTGAGTCTTGACAATGTAGCCATTGAAACACATTTCAGTCTGTATTGTTACTATTATTTTCTCCTCTTATGACAAGCTTTCTTGCAGATGCAATGACTAAAGTCAAATTGGGTTTACTAGCGGGCCTATGTCCACTGAGTAGGAAAACATCTTTACCCTGCATCTATAGAATCACCCAGATAACTCATTATTCTCTCTATATTTCACTGTACTCTTTCACACTAGTTCATATTTGTCTAAGTTGGTCCTCCAAATACCTGGTGCTCATCTGGCAATCCTGGGGAACCACCACCCAAACTATCTGCTTCCTGCAGCAGCTAAAGTTCTAGTGGTCCGTGTTTCCCTGTTTCCAAAGACCTCTGCTCACTTCTTGAACCATGCATCATTCTAGACAGTGGACATGCTGGATTCCACTCAGACCATTACACCGAGACAGGCCTCTATCTGCCCCTGTGAACTTAAGTATGGATGTAATGATTGATGCTTATCTTCACACTGTGTCAGTGCTCAGTTTTTAATTGATCCCTCTGTGGCATTTGACAACATCTATTCCTCTATTCTGTTGGAACAGATTTATGCAGCGGGGTTCTCAGGATAGGCTTTCTTATTCTTCAGCTCATTCTCTCTCCACAACTTTCAAGCAGCATCCGATCGCTTCTCACTTCTGCCACCTCTGATCTTAAGTGGGGAGCCTCCCTAAACTTCTCCAACTCTATTGGCAGAATACATCTACTCCTCCAGGTTCGGCTACTACCTGAATGTTGATGACACTCAACTCACCATTTATCTTGACAGTAAAGTGAGAAGGCAAACTTCATGAACTTTTAAAAGCATGAAAGAGATACAACCCTATCTTTATCAAAAAATGCAAAGCAAGATTCCCTCTAGGTACAGAACAAATGTCTAAAGACAACTTTTTAACTAGTTATATTTTTAGGGCTCGGGCCTACGCCACCACGAAGTGGGGGGCGGAGCTTCCGAGCTCTTATGCGTTAAAAAAAAAAAAGATTTCAGAAATGGGTCCGGCTGGCACATTCCTTAGTTTTTTATGGCATCTGCCTAGTGATTCGTCTTCGCTGTGCTGTCTATTTAGTAGCGTTGACGTGATAGGCTATATGTAATTTACGCGTGCCCGATTTGGCATATTTTTGGCGGTTTCGCGCACGGCAGACTTATTAATCTTAATTAGGAGCTGTCAGAGTGCCCGTGTAATGCAATCCAGATGGTGCGAGCGCGTTCACCATTGCATTGCATGTATCATGCGCGCGTTTAACATTTACCTTTCGCGCACAGCAGTCCATTCATTTGGCGGTCTGTTCTGTGTATTTGTATTTGCACGTGAGTCTGTGTCTACCTGTGAGTGTATTAAGACGCGTGTGTGTGTTTGCGGGTTTATGGAATCCGCCCCCGCCCCTTCCGGCATTTATTGCAGCGGAGAGCGCAGAGCCCCGGTGCCCGGGCGGGGCAGCTGGGCCTGGACAGACCCCCGTCCCCGAACGCCCCACGCCCGCCGCGGATGATGAATCGGCCCCGCTGAAGGATCAATGGCTGGTCAGCGCTGGCTCCACTCGCTCCCACACACCACAGGGCAATTAATTGCGGCCTGTCCCCTCATCCCTCATCCGCTGCTGGCACATATCGATGCAGATTACTGCTTAGGGCCGCTTTATCACCTCAAATAAACAGCGCGCACCCCTGCTCACCTCCGGCTAGTATAGGCCGGGCCTGTGCACACCGGCAGGGGCGGCCGAGGTACCGGGACCCGCCACGAGCCGCAGGGCGCCCGCAAACCCGTGGAGGGGAAAAGATGGAGAGAGGGAGGCGTGTGTGGGGAGTATCACTCTCTTTCCCACTCTCTTCCTTCGGTTCGCTGTATGTTAGTAACAAAGACGAGAGAGTTGAAAGAGGCCACGAGCACTAAGCACAGCAGACAGAGTACTTGAGAGATGCTGCGTCTTTGCCTGACCCAATCACAGCTTCCACCTGTAGAGCGCGCACCATAAGTCCCAGCGACTCTAGGCGCTTCTACAACAGCTTCGGAATGATGAAAGGCAGGGTCAGTACGAGCCTCGCAGACTGCGGGACTCTCAGCAGACGCTCAGCCCATTGCGCTACATTATCCAGTCTGTACCTAGTTACTTTAGAGCACGCTATTTTAGATTAACACACGCGAGAACTGAATCACGTGAACCCACCTGGTGTGATGCATGTGATGTTACCAACACAAAACGTATTTATATCACAAACACGTTAATTAAAAGGGAGTAAAGGGACGCTACGTTTTCCCCCCAAAATGTTTCCACCACAAAAAGAATGTTTACACCAAAAAACGAAGCATACGTTTGAAAAGAGAAGGCCTACTGCAAACTTTTCAAAAGCAGGAAATATATTGGTATGTTTATTTTACATGACGTGGGTAGTATTTCTAACGTTAAATGAAATCAACTTATGAATTATATAAAGGGCTGTGTGTCTTGTGTTCTGTGTCTCTGTGCATTGTGTTGAGTCTGTGTATAGTTTTGTGTCTGCTTCTGAGGGTATAGTTGTGTTTTCACAGGTGCATGTATATTATTTCTCTCTTGTTTTTAGGGCTCGGGCCTACGCCACCACACAGTAGAGTAGTGAGTAGTGAGTAGAGTAGTGAGTAAAGTAGTGAGTGCAGAGTAGTGAGTAGTGAGTAGAGTAGTGAGTAGTGAGTAGAGTAGTGAGTAAAGTAGTGAGTGCAGAGTAGTGAGTAGTGAGTAGAGTAGTGAGTAGAAAGTAGTGAGTAGAGTAGTGAGTAGAGTAGTGAGTGGAGAGTAGTGAGTAGAGTAGTGAGTAGTGAGTGCAGAGTAGTGAGTAGTGAGTAGAGTAGTGAGTAGTGAGTAGTGAGTAGTGAGTAGTGAGTAGAGTAGTGAGTAGTGAGTGCAGAGTAGTGAGTAGTGAGTAGAGTAGTGAGTAGAGTAGTGAGTAGTGAGTGCAGAGTAGTGAGTAGTGAGTAGAGTAGTGAGTAGTGAGTAGAGTAGTGAGTAGAGTAGTGAGGTTAGTAGAGTAGTGAGTAGAGTAGTCAGGTGAGTAGAGTAGTGAGGTGAGTAGAGTAGTGAGGTGAGTAAAGTAGTGAGTAAAGTAGTGAGTGCAGAGTAGTGAGTAGAGAAGTGAGTAGTGAGTAGAGTAGTGAGTAGAGTAGTGAGTAGTGAGTGCAGAGTAGTGAGTAGTGAGTAGAGTAGTGAGTAGTGAGTAGGGTAGTGAGTAGTGAGTAGAGTAGTGAGTAGTGAGTAGAGTAGTGAGTAGAGTAGTGAGTGCAGAGTAGTGAGTAGTGAGTGCAGAGTAGTGAGTAGTGAGTGCAGAGTAGTGAGTAGTGAGTAGAGTAGTGAGTAGTGAGTAGAGTAGTGAGTAGAGTAGTGAGTGCAGAGTAGTGAGTAGTGAGTGCAGAGTAGTAGTGAGTGCAGAGTAGAGAGTAGTGAGTAGTGAGTAGAGTAGTCAGTAGTGAGTAGAGTAGTGAGTAGAGTAGTGAGGTGAGTAGAGTAGTGAGTAAAGTAGTGAGTGCAGAGTAGTGAGTAGAGAAGTGAGTAGTGAGTAGAGTAGTGAGTAGAGTAGTGAATAGTGAGTAGAGTAGTGAGTAGAAAGTAGTGAGTAGAGTAGTGAGTAGAAAGTAGTGAGTAGAGTAGTGAGTAGTGAGTAGAGTAGTGAGTGGAGAGTAGTGAGTAGTGAGTAGAGTAGTGAGTAGTGAGCAGAGTAGTGAGTGCAGAGTAGTGAGTAGTGAGTAGAGTAGTGAGTAGAGTAGTGAGTAGAGTAGTGAGTAGTGAGTAGAAAGTAGTGAGTAGAGTAGTGAGTAGTGAGTAGAGTAGTGAGTGGAGAGTAGTGAGTAGTGAGTAGAGTAGTGAGTAGTGCGTAGGGTAGTGAGTAGTGAGCAGAGTAGTGAGTAGTGAGTGCAGAGTAGTGAGTAATGAGTAGAGTAGTGAGTAGAGTAGTGAGTAGTGAGTAGAGTAGTGAGTAGAGTAGTGAGTAGAGTAGTGAGTAGAGTAGTGTAGAGTAGTGAGTAAAGTAGTGAGTGCAGAGTAGTGAGTAGAGAAGTGAGTAGTGAGTAGAGTAGTGAGTAGTGAGTAGAGTAGTGAGTAGAACGTAGAGTAGTGAGTAGTGAGTAGAGTAGTGAGTGGAGAGTAGTGAGTAGTGAGTAGAGTAGTGAGTGCAGAGTAGTGAGTAGTGAGTGCAGAGTAGTGAGTAGTGAGTGCAGCGTAGTGAGTAGTGAGTAGAGTAGTGAGTAGAGTAGTGAGGTGAGTAGAGTAGAGTAGTGAGTAAAGTAGTGAGTGCAGAGTAGTGAGTAGAGAAGTGAGAAGTGAGTAGAGTAGTGAGTAGTGAGTAGAGTAGTGAGTAGTGAGTAGAGTAGTGAGTAGAAAGTAGAGTAGTGAGTAGTGAGTAGAGTAGTGAGTGGAGAGTAGTGAGTAGTGAGTAGAGTAGTGAGTGCAGAGTAGTGAGTAGTGAGTAGGGTAGTGAGTAGTGAGTAGAGTAGTGAGTAGAAAGTAGAGTGAGTAGTGAGTAGAGTAGTGAGTAGTGAGTAGAGTAGTGAGTAGAGTAGTGAGTAGAGTAGTGAGTAGTGAGTAGAGTAGTGAGTAGTGAGTGCAGAGTAGTGAGTAGTGAGTAGAGTAGTGAGTAGTGAGTGCAGAATAGTGAGTGCAGAGTAGTGAGTAGAGTAGTGAGTAGTGAGTAGAGTAGTGAGTAGTGAGCAGAGTAGTGAGTAGAGTAGTGAGTAGTGAGTGCAGAGTAGTGAGTAGTGAGAAGAGTAGTGAGTAGTGAGTAGAGTAGTGAGTAGAAAGTGGAGTGAGTAGTGAGTAGAGTAGTGAGTAGTGAGTAGAGTAGTGAGTAGAGTAGTGAGTAGAGTAGTGAGTCGTGAGTAGTGAGTGCAGAGTAGTGAGTAGTGAGTAGAGTAGTGAGTAGTGAGTGCAGAGTAGTGAGTAGTGAGTAGAGTAGTGAGTAGTGAGTGCAGAGTAGTGAGTGCAGAGTAGTGAGTAGAGTAGTGAGTAGAGTAGTGAGTGCAGAGTAGTGATTAGAGTAGTGAGTAGAGTAGTGAGTAGTGAGTGCAGAGTAGTGAGTAGAGTAGTGAGTAGAGTAGAGTAGTGAGTAGGACATCACAGGCAGCAGCTGTGCAAGCTTCTTACACTCACAAGGAGACCACAGGCAGCTGAGGTGCAATCTTCTCCCACTCACAAGAACGACATCACAGGCAGCAGCAGTGCAAGCTTCTTACACTCACAAGGAGACCACAGGCAGCAGAGGTGCAAGCTTCTCACACTCACAAGAAGGACATCACAGGCAGTAACGGTGCAATATTCTCACACTCACAAGGAGATCACTGGCAGTACACACCACATGAACACACTCCATAACACATAGCAACAATACATTGGCATTTACAATGCCATTAGCTCGAACTCAAATAAATCCGAGCCCGATTGCATTTCTAATGCTTGTTTATGCTTGCCTCTCTCATAACCCTCATTATTTCGACCATTGTATCCACCTGCACTTTTCATTTCCACTACTTGCCGTTTTCTAAGGAGATTTGCAGCTAATACTGGCTCTTGACCTCTTTATGTTAACACGCTCTACCTGGTTCTCTATATGTTCCTTCCTCCCTCAGGTCCTCCCAGTGGCACAAAACCACAGTGCCTGCCCGATACAGCAGGGCAATCATTTTTGTCTTACTCACCTCCTTTTCTATACCTCGCTATCGCTACCCACTATGTACTGTTTGACAATCAAGGGACTCTTTACAGTTCACCAGGCCTTGTATGGACACTCACCACTTTTCATTAGTAACTGCTATTGAGCCCTTGCCCCAGCCCAATTCCTTAGTTCTTAGTGTTACTCTTCTTATTGTCACGTGTACATTTAATTGTGCCCACTTTGGTGGTCACAATCCATCCACACCCGTTTCTTCAGTCTACAACCCTACTGTTTTTCAACTTTAATCTGATACATTCCCCTTGCCATCCTTTAAAAGACCTTACAACCTGGATTTCCTCCTAAGCCTCAAATGTTTTCTGCTTTTTGCTAACCTCTTCATAATGCAGTGATACTGGTCTGATATATGTGCACCTACAAATAAAAGTTGACATAGCCAAACTCATGGGAGTGTCATTTGAACTCCCTAAGACATGAATTGCATTTCTACAAACTAATATCTTGGATTTGGGCATGCCAAGCGGATCATGGTGAAAAGATGCAAGAAGCTCCTTCTCATGTCTTCTGGGCTCCCTCTAGTCTGCTGCCAGGAGGAAGAGGGAACTGAAGGCAGTGAGTAAATATGATGCTGTCTTATGCATGGAGCAAGATCATTTTTGCACATTTTGGGGCAATGTGTGTTGCTCCAAGTGTGCTCTCACAAAGTTTGTATCCCTTTCCAGTCGCAAATATGTGCCACCCACAAGGAGTTTCCGATACTGACCTTTTCAAACTGGCCCTCTCTGTCTTTACTCTAAACATGCAGCTACATGCGATTTTTGCTCTGATTGTCAGAGCACATGCAAGTAGTAAAACTATGTCAAACAGAGCAGCAACCTTTCTTTTTCTTTTCTCACAAATGTAGCTTGTTTTTACTAGACTATGCATTATTTCATTGCCACTTCTTTTTCAGAAATGAAACCTTGCATGTATTTGTTAAGGCTCTGCCTCAAAGTCTGCACTTTGTTCTCAGTTTCATAGTACTGCATTTCATCTGCTACACAGTACAGCCAGGATGAACATTTAAGTGCCTTTCTCGGTTCCTACTCTGTCAGAAATAGCTTTTGTTTTCAATATACACATCACCTTTACCCAATCACAACTAGCAGAGCACTTTCATCTTCGCCTGGTTCCCATCTCTACTGTTGTCCAGACTTTTAGACTTGAAATTTTTTTGAACTTGAATTTTATCGAGTGGTCAGCTTAAATTACAGAAAATGGAAACATGGCAGGCAAAGAACAACAGGGCAATGTTAGAGGGGTGAATAGCACGACCCTTCTGCCTTAAGCATGAACCCAGAAGCAAGCAAGGCATGTGGGTCGAATGTCTGTTTATTATTAAAAAGCATGACCTCCAAAGGTCTACCCGCCTACACGTTTCAAGTTTCTTCCTTAAGTAGCCACAGCCTGTCTCTCGATCGCTGCATGCTCCTCTGTTTCATTTGCCCTTCTTCAGGCCATGACTACTTGACTTGTGCATAACCTTCTCGCATCAGGATTTTTATGGAATTCTAGATATTGATGGCGACTAGAGCAATCTGAAGTATGTCTTGTTCTCGCTTAGCATCTTTCTCTCAGACACCCACATAGGAAGATGTTCCTGGTTGACTGTTCCAACCTCAAATTTGTCCTGGCCTCAAAATCGCATTTCTAAGCCTGGACTGCGACATTAAGTACTTTATATTTATTACACCCTTGAGCGTTGACGGAAGGCCAAGTCAGGCACAAAAACCGAGCTCATTGTTGCACACCATCGCTTAATGAGACTCTGCTAGCTGCAGGCTCAGGCGAAATTTCAATTATGCAGATGGAATTCGTGTAATTTTGGGAATATCACATTTTACTTGTAATGCGAAACTCCTGAAATGACGCTGCACATTGCCTAATTCTGCTACATTCACAGGAACATTTTAGCACATGAGCGTGGAAACAACGCAAAAGACCGGAACATGAGTGGCTGTTGTTCACAGTCCTACGCTATTGCCGTTTTTTTTCAGGGCAATATGTTTTTTCGTACCCAGCTTGGAAACAAAACTGAATTTCCTGGTGAAAAATAGTGCTAACTGAAAGATTTTCATTTTGCGAATTAAGCATCATTTTGCATGAATTTACCACAATTTGAATACTTATCTGGAAGCAAATTACACGAATTTCGCACAAACATAACTAGCCCTTTAACAGCTACGGCCAGGAGTCCAGGCCCACAGTGTACCTGTGTTTGCCTACACTCCACAGCACAGAACACCACCAGAAAGTAGTGGTCTTACCCTCCACTCTAAGGGGCATATTACCAACAAGTAGCGATATTTATCGCTAAATAGGCTTAGCGATGATTTTTTTATTGCTGCCTATCGCTGGGGTGATGCACCGTTACATCGCAACTTTTACAACGGGAGTCTTTTACAACGGAACTTTTACAACGCAGGATCCATTACATCGGATGCCATTACAACGCATGGCATTACATAGCAGATGCTATTACAACGCATGGCATTACATCGTAAGTATAGGTAAGTATTTCATTTTTTTTAATTTTATTAATATTAATTATAATTAAATATATTTATGTATGCTTTTTAATATTATTAATTTATTATTTATTATATTAATTAAAGTAATTTTTAAAATAAGTACAGGTGTACAGGGGTGTTTTTAGGTTTCAGGGTAGGGTTTGGGTTTTGGGGTACAGGGGTGTTTTTAGGTTTCAGGGTAGGGTTTGGGTTTTGGGGTACAGGGGTGTTTTTAGGTTTCAGGGTAGGTACAGGGGTGTTTTTAGGTTTCAGGGCAGGGTTTGGGTTTTGGGGTACAGGGGTGTTTTTAGGTTTCAGGGCAGGATTTGGGTTTTGGGGTACAGGGGTGTTTTTAGGTTTCAGGGTAGGGTTTGGGTTTTGGGGTACAGGGGTGTTTTTAGGTTTCAGGGTAGGGTTTGGGTTTTGGGGTACAGGGGTGTTTTTAGGTTTCAGGGTAGGGTTTGGGTTTTGGGGTACAGGGGTGTTTTTAGGTTTCAGGGCAGGGTTTGGGTTTTGGGGTACAGGGGTGTTTTAGGGTTCAGGGTTGGGTTTGTGCTTAGGGCTAATTAAATTATAGTTACCATTTATAAATTAATTAAAATATATTTATTAAATTAAATTAATTATATTATATTAATTACATTTTTTAATTAAATTAATTAAATTAAATAAATTATTTTAATTAATTTAATTTAATTACAATTTTAAAAATATTTAAATTAAATTAATTTCATTATATTAATTAATTAAAATTAATTACAATTTTTATTAAAATTAAATTAAATAAATAGATTTAAATTTATTAAATTAAATTAATTACTATTTTAAAATGTATTTTAATTAAATTAATTAAATTAAAATAATTACATTAACTTAATTAAATTTTTTTTAAAAAGGTATACTTACCTATACTTACGATGTAATGCCATGCGTTGTAATAGCATCTGCTATGTAATGCCATGCGTTGTAATGGCATCCGATGTAATGGATCCTGCGTTGTAAAAATTCCGATGTAACGGAATGCGTTGTAAAAAACCGCGTTGTAGTGACACCAATCCATCGCTGGATATGTTAGCGGAGAAAACATGCTATTAGCAACGTTTTTCTCCATTGTACTAAAATATACAGCGATGGTGGCGAAATATCGCTGAGAATACAGCGATATTCACTCATTAGCGACGAAATGCTCTTAGCCATGTTATCCACCTCCCATTGGATAACATGGCTAAGAACTGGTCTGAGCAGGCGTTGGTTTTTGGCGATAGCGGGAATATTTCCATCGCTACGCCTGCCTTGCTAATAGGCGATAGGGACGTTAGCAACTGCTTTCAGTCGCTAACAGGTTGGGTACGCCCACTTTGCATGCCATTAGCGATAAATTTCGCTGACATGCAAAGCGGGCCCCAAACCGCTCGCTATCGCCTAAAAGCTGTCGCTAACATCAGTTAGCGACAGCTTGCTAACAGAGCGATAGAATTATGGCAGCATAGCGGCAGAAAACGGCCACTAAACCGGCGATAATTGCCTATCGCCACCCTTGGTAATATGCCCCAAAGTCCCTTCATAGATTATTTGATTTGTGGGTTTCCTTTCGATACATCTGCAAATAGTGTTGTTCATTTCCCTGTGCGTTTGGCACACACAGGCACTGTATAAACAGAGACACTAAGCAAAGGTGGGCAAAGGGAAGATCACTGATGCAGGTCTATTTGTGGTATTTAACCAAACCGTTTGTGAATGGTTGGATGTAGCTTTGAAGGACATATTGGGTTTGTTCAACGGCAGTAACTTGAATTGCTTTCCCCTCTTGAGCATGTGAGCAACATGTCAAGGCTTATAGTGCCATAGGTTGCAGACAGACTGCAGAAGGGGCAGGCCGAAGGTAAAAGCATTCGGATATTTTTATTTTATTTATTTATTTTATTTGATGCATTCTTATAAAGCGCGGACTTTACCCGAAGGTGTCAGAGCACTGTACGATAGAACCAGTTACGTTACATGAGAGAACTGTTACAGGAATGGAACAAATAAAAATAGCATGCCACAGAATCAAAGCGACGTAAGCATAAGGCACACAATCTCAGGCACAGCAAGCACAGACTGTTTTTATGACCTACCAACATTTCCTACTTTGGATAATAAATCATTTAGGAGAATTTTTTTCTTCTATTCTCTGTGCCCTCAGAAAACAATCATAGTTTGCTTTGACTGTTCTTCTACTTTGTTGGCACGATTTTAGCATGTATTCAGCACCATAACATGACTGCATCACTAGTGAACTGAGGTTCATTGTTCTTGTCTGTCCTTGGCAGACTGCTGAGCTCTTTTGTGAACAATTTGTCATAGTTTTAGTTCTTTTTTTCTTTTAGGGCGGAAATGGTGGGTCGAGTGTGTGAGTAATTTTGTAGTGAAGTACTTTCAAAGATCAAAAGTGTGGGTTGCGTCTTTTGGTATTAGTGTGACTGGATTGCAGTTATCATGGAAATTGCTTATACTTACGTTTTTGATCTGTTTGCAGGGGATGTAGATATTTTGTGGCTCGACAGAATGTTGAAAATGGTTTTGATTGAAGAGGTGGGGGTGACTAATAAATAATGTGGCATATCAATGATCGAACATATATTATGCTACATGCGTTGTGTCTTTTGCAAATTATTTGAAGCACATTTCTTTCATATTATATGTTAGGTTTGATGCTCACCTATACATAAGATTGTTCAGCCATACATTTATGTCAAGTTCAAACAACCGATCAATGAGAAATATTCAAAGAGCTTTCCTTGATCAAATTGATGTGATTTGTTGTCTCTGCATACCAATGAAATCTTATTTTGAAGACTATTAAACGTATTTATTTTACAATGACTCTTTAGTTGAGTTACAGTGATGTCAAAGCTATCACTCTAAAACTGTCAGAAAGTAACTGCTGTTGAAAGAAACTCTACTTAAACCACCGTGTAGACTTTTTTTTACACTAGTGCACAGTAGAGATTTTCAATCCAGCAATTAAATTAAGCCCTTACCTTTAATTCTACCATTGCAGAGCCAGAATACTTCCTTACTATGTTTTATGTCCACGCCTAGACCATTAAGGGTTTGATTCGCACATCTTCTCTTGCACATTTTCAGTCAACTATCTGTTTTTGAGGTTGTATGAGTGCATATTAACCAGGCACGCAACGCCCATAGGGCTCGAAGGGCTTCAGCCCCTCCTGTCATGTGTGTCAGCCCGGGCGGAGACAGTTTCCCAGGCACACACACAGACAGTATTTGAGCTGCTGTAGGCTGGCTGGTCTGGCGTCCGTCTTATTGCAGCCGCACCCGAGTACCTCATAGGTCTTTAAAAGACCATTTACTTGTTAACGAGGCTTTGTTGTTTTTCACTCCTTCTTAGAGCCCCTGCATCTCCACTCTGCCTTTTGCTGAAAGAATTAGCCCCCCCCAAATATTTATGAGAGCCCCCCCCGAAATTTTGATCTAGTTGCGCCTCTGATATTAACTGAGCATATGTCCCCATTCAAAAATGGAACCTGTGTGCAAGTCGCATGCTGGTCTTGCAACTCAAGTGCTGATCAATGCTCATTCCTCTGTAAATAATAAAACGCTGGATGTGCACGCTCAGCTTCAACACTGGTCACCCCAATGATCCATGTAGGCTGAGTTCAGCAGTCACACATTCCTGGAGAGGCCTTAAGTAGCCCATTCCTGGGAATGTAAAAGGTTTCATTTCCTACTCTGCTTTAAGGGTAGGAATGAAAATCTACACCAGCGCCCATGACTTGCATACACGTTGACTTTATGGTGACCACCTCACGTGAGGTCATTGCGGACACTGTCTTCAGGCCTCATCTTTCACCTACAAACCAGTGATTTCAGGTGCTTTACTCTAGTTATTTCAATTGTAAAAAAAAAAGATTACAACACCTAGAATGGTTTGGGATACGAGACAAAGGTGTGCAATAACCTGGAAGGAGGTGGTCATCCTTGTTGACGTGAAGGGGCCACAATACCTTTTGACCGGCTATCATTGCAACTTTACCTGTACGGCTCCTATTGTAGAACAAAACTTACAGAGTGGAGGCAATCCAGGTACGGCACAGAATTTGGCCTGTTTTTCCACAGAACAGGGATGGACCTCCCTCTGCACTGGCCACATTTCTTGTGGTGTACTTATGTGTATATTTTCCAGTCATCCTGACTACCTGTGAGTTAATGAATTTAAGCACAAGGTTTGCAGGCACATTTATATTTTCTGAACACAGAAATAGGGAAAATGTATGTGTTTCTTATTCAATGTGTGAGCAGCAATCAGATAAAAAAAGGTGTGCAAATATTGCCCTAAGCATCACACACCATGTATGCACAGGAGTGCACACAATTGTTTTTCTACCGCACTGAAATGAACGAAGTTACATTTGCTGAGCCTTTCACAAGCAAAGCCTATTTTTGAAAGTGTTTGTTTCTCACAGCGAAAACAACTTCATAAATGGTGCAGATGTAAATTCATCGCCCTTCACTTACCCTTACATGCCCCTTTGACTTGCCTTGTGCCTTGAACTGCCATATTTTTGCCCTGGTGCAACTATCATATAACTCCCTTTTTTAGGTCAAGCCTCATCAATGAGATGCTCCTGTGGAGTACAGAAAGAAAGAATAATATATGCACTGGGGTTTTGCAGAAACAGCGAAAAATGGATAAACCAAATCGGCTATATAAAGTTAATGAACTATCATTCGACTTTGATTTTCCTATTTCTATGAAGCAACCGAACATTTGACACAGGAGTCACTTCCAATGTTAACATATATTTTATCGAAATGGGAGATGCATAGACATGCTTGCAAGTTGCCACCTTTATATTAAGCATATATCCCTCAAATGACCACTTAGCTTCTGAAATGGCTATCTATCAAACCATCATGGATGCACCCTGCTTGGCCTATTCGCTTTATGAGACATGTTGCACCTATCCTTAATGTCTTATTAATTATGCATTGGAACTAAAATACAACCCAATAATTAGGTTATTGTAGCAACTGGGCTTTAGTAAATGCTGCTGTGTTCTGTGACACCTTCAATACATCCAAGAGAGTGCTTACGCCAAGTTAAAGTCAGTTAGGAAGGATAGCAATAAACAGCAAGTGCACATGATTCGCATTGCAAATTTATACAGTATCTTCCAGTGAGTTCGCATCTCAATTAACACAATGTGTCTGCAAAGAAAATCGTTTGCAGATAATTAACAATATAAGGAATTTCGCTACAATAACTGTTTAAACCCTTCCCATAACCTTTATAAGATTATATTTTTAAATGTTCCCCACATTATTTACATGTTTATCCTAATTGGTTTCTACAGTATATGTTTATGGGGAAATGAACTGAGAAAAGAATTGCATTATGGGTTTGTGGGCTTTGTTGTGATGTTGAGTTATTCACTAAGTGCTGCTATGACAGGCCAAAGACATACACCACTTGTCATAGGTGGTGCTTAAAGTGGGTCTGCTTGCCATATGGTGACCGGAAGGTAAGTGCATAAATTACATTTCTCGATTTCTTCCCACCTCATGTTGGAGATGTCCATCTCGGTTCATTCACTTCCAGCCATCTATTTTTGGTTGGGGTAAATAAATGAACAAAGGCCACATAATTATTCTCTAATCCTTAATTAAAATTCAATGTTCTGTAAGAAATATCAAACTTTATTTTGTGTTGTTTCAGGTGGTGTTTTTCCTGAGGATTTTTCCATCTTGTTTACGGTAAAGCCTAAGAAGGGAATCCAATCCTTCCTCCTCTCTATTTATGATGAAAAAGGGACTCAGCAGTTGGGCGTTGAGGTTGGTAGATCCCCAGTGTTCTTATATGAAGATCAAAATGGAAAACCCACCCCAGAAGAATATCCTCTTTTTATGACGGTCAACATAGCTGATGGCAAGTAAGTACAAAGAAGCCTGTGATGGCAACAAGCAGCTATAGATACATTGACAGAAGAATAGCCTGTTCCATGAATGTTGTAGATACGCGTATGAATGGAAACACAGTAGCCTGTGCAAAATATGCAAGGATCAAAAAAATATTTTCTCCTTTAGACTACATAGCATGTGCAAAGACATTGCTTTAATATTGTTTATCAGAGCATGGCCTTTAAGCACAATTTCATTTTCTGTTATGATATTTGACTTAAGGTACGGAGTTTATCACTCTAGTTATCCTGGTCTTTGCTAAAGTTAAGCATTTATGATTGTTTTCTACTGGACCAGCTACTGGTGTGTTTTTCGGAGGATATTATTAGGCCTGGGCGTTGAACTCCACTCCGTTTGCAGAGTTTACCCCACTCTGCGCTCCATGGAGCATGCAGAGTTCCGAAAAACTCTGCTCCACAAAGCGGAGTGTTTTTCCTAGCTTATGCTCGCCATTGTTAAGTTGGCGAGTGTGAGGCTGGATAATCCAACGATAGACTACCTCCAAGTGAGATTTCTGGTTGCAGAGAAGCCACGGATGGTCGCTACTGCTCCCGTTGAGAACCATCTGTTCGCATGGAGGAAGCTACCATTCGAGTAGAACATTTACTCGAGCAGCAGAAAGAAACAGCGCCCTCTTGTGCTGCACATGGTGGCCTCTTGAGCTGCACATGGTGCAGTTCGCACTGATTTTCCAGAGCTTAGTGCCGCATGTGTTACTGAGTGGGACTAATTAAACACAGACGGCTTCTACGCACTTGATAACACTGCTCACTGGACCACGATGCGTGGGATACATTTAGATAAAGTAGTTTATTAGCCACACTCTCAAGTAGAGATGGCTAGAATCATACTGGAGGACTCAGACGGGAGCTTCAGAGAAAGATGCCCCATTCATTGAAAGCAGCTTTTTTTACCACTAAAATAATGTGTTCTTATTCTTTGAATAATACGTAGCAGAATATCCAAAAACGGATGTGCTACAACTGTATCCTGTAGAAAACGTGTTATCATCTTTAAATGGACAATTAAAATTCAACTTTGATAGTTCAAAAACAAAAATATAATTTTAAACATTTAGGGTGAAGAGCAGTGAAGTCAGAAGAATGATAGAGGGAAATTAAAGTTTTGGAATTTGTTTGGTAAAAAAACACAATCAAGATTCCACTTTACCATAAAGAACATCAACGTTTTTACAGCAAAATTAACATATAGAATAATAGCACAAAGGCTTACAACAGCATCCTTGCTGTCACTCTAATTCTTAACACCAGGCCAACCTCAGCATGCTTTTGGAGGGTGCTGTGGACCCCCTTGGTAATTAGTAATGCCCTGAGTTTTTGAATGTTCATGCTACCACTGACATTTTGGTGAAGGCAAATGTATGCATCTTCCATTTGTAAATGGCTACCATTCACCTTACTTGTCTGTAGCTAGAAAACCGTTTGCGATCACCATCTGTTGTGACTATGTAACAAATTTATATTCACTTTTTGATAAAATCTACCTGAGGCAAATTGAGATTTTAAGCCCAATCCTTGCTACCCCTAAAGCATTTTTCACAAATAAATTAAAGGTCTACGCCAATTATGCACAGTAGTAAGTTTAAACAAAGTACAATGTATTGATGCAACATATATAAATATTTCACATTATATTTCAAGAACATATTCCTGTGTCAACTCGAAGAATGACTCAGTCTTGAAGTCCCATGCCTTACTTTCTCTTCCAATGACACTGTTTACCTTGTACAATGATGGTGCTATGAAAACCCTCAATCAAATATTATTCGAGATAATTTACAATATGAATGACTCTCATCTTTTGCACTTTAGAAATACCAAAATGCATGTTTTTATGATCTACACATATGATCTTGTCACTATTACTACTTCATAAACAAAGCCAAGAACGTGTGGTAAACTATTGTGTCCTTAAGATCATCTACACATATATCTCCCCAATGACGATAATAAATGTAAATCTACACCCATATAACAATATTTTCGTAAATTATATTTAGGATAAGATATTTCTGTCAGGCAATATTTCTGTGTTTGATATTCTGAAAAACAGGTATTTTAATACCACTTATCCACTAAATACAACATTAATAGTTATAGTACCAAAGAGTCAGGCATGAAAACAAACGACATCACCATTCAACCACTGCGTGCACGTTTTCCTGAAATAAAAGTGAATATGTATGGTTACGGTAGAGCATTTTGCTAGCATTCTATGTATATAAAAGTAACGTGCTAAAGATGAGTTGGGTTGTACCCAGTAATTAGTTTCAAGTTGTGGGTAAACATTGCAACTTCAGTAAACACAGTAATTGCGCTGATTATATATACTTGTCTATAAAAGTTAAATCTTATATCAAGTGGTTGTATGCACTTCCTCTGTTGCATTTGTATGCTTGGAATTAGCTGCTAAAGGGCGTCAAATGACACAATGTAACTTTTTTTTTAACTAGTAAAGACTCTGAAAATTACAATTGATGATCAGCTCATATGCATGCTGTGAGATGAAAATAGGTTTTCAAATATGTAATCCTATGCAAAGGTAATCTGACAAAATTATTTAAAATGCATCACTATTTTCACTATCACAGCAAATGTGCTCCACATAACTTACTATTTCATTGAAAAAGAATATCTTGTGATTAGCCATAGGCAGCCACATGGAAGTGTCTTACCTGCTGGTGGGGGGCATGGTCGAGATGACGGTCAAAGCGGACACTTCCTTCTGATCTCTGTGATGCGCCCTGTGTAAACCCTACACATCCTCGAGGAAGAAGTGATGCCCGCGGCATGGCGTTTGTGGTGATGTTGGCATTCTCTCCATGATGGTGAATCCCCTTCTTTAAGGACATTATGGACTACATGGACCTGACAATGCAGAGTGGGAGCCCCCTGAGACAGCTGGAAACCACCTTGGGGCAACACTCGGAGCAATTTGACAAAATACTGCAGGTAATGCAAGACACCAAAACTACATTGGAAACCAAGATGAACGTTGATGTTACGTTGGAAGTGTCCATGTTACGTGCTGACAACAGGAAGTTCTCCAAAATGGTTGAGGAGACAGAATCTGCTATTACTATGATGCACCCCACTTGAAAAAGCTGCGCTCCCAGATGCAACTCATGAGGTCTAACATCTCGTGCCTGCAGCTTAGATCTGGGGACACCGAGAGACGATTACAATGCAAAAATGTTCATTTGTAGGGCCTCCCTGAGCGACCTCAGGGCTCAAATATGTAACTGTTTCTGAAACAATGTCTGATGAACAATTGGGATTGAAATATGCTCTGAGAGAGACATGTTGCATGTCCCAGATGCAGCTCATGAGGTCTAACATCGCACGGAGCCATGGTAAGAGACTATCCATATTACACAGCAGCAGTGTAGCAGCGGCTAAGTTCCTACATGACGGTCAAACAGCAATTGCGCTAGTTGGTTGAAATATGCTCTCCTCTTCCCTGCTAAATTGTGGTGTGATTGAAAGAAACTTTGTTGCATTTCTTCCAAACATCTGAGAAGGCCTGAAACTGGATATACAAAAAAGGATGGACCGTTCATGCAAATGGCGAAACTCTATTCCAGAGAGCTGGGAAAGGCAAACACTGAGGATCAATCTGACTTTTAGACCAATTGCACGTCGCTATCCTCCACCACCCAAGTGCACCAACTCTCTGCGCAGGCAACAGCAATTGAGAGCTGGACATAAAACTGGGCGGGTCCCCCCCTCTTGGCGGAACAGTGAGCCACAGGTTGATGCAGCAATTCCGTCAATCGGCGGAACACATGAGAATACATGATGTGTGGACACTGATGCATTTAACAACACGGGAATACTTGTTCTACCTTCCCGTGCATGACGTACACATGTGACTGGGCCTGTTCCTTTGTAGTGACATGGTGTGTGACCACATGTCAAGCTCAGGTTACCTTGCATGCACCATTTCTGATCACTGTCCACTGCTACTTACATTACATTTGGGAAAATGACCAGGCAAAGACACCAGCCTGTTGGTTGCGAACAGATGCGTTACAGGATGTGCCCTACCAGGTCATCATTGCGTTAAACATTGCACAATATTTGACACTAACGCAGGCTTCACCTCTGTTATGTATACTGAATGAGAGGCCTATTAATTGGTAATACATGGCCACTGCATTAATACGACCTGGGGGGTAAGGCAGACCCTATGCTGTGAATTACCAGAGGCGGAGCGTGAGTTGTATGAAATGGAAAGTGAAACGCCGGCCCAGCAGCTTCAGGTGCCTACAGATTCTTAGACAAACAAGAGGTGAACTGTCATTTTGCTTGTCATGCCTCGACTATAGGGAGCACCTAGTGGACAAACATGGGGAGGCAGGATTGCTAGTGCTGTGCTGCATGGTTACTATGAGGCGAACAGCAGCACTACCATATAGAAGCTGCTGATGGGGCAATATGCAATACCTAAACAGCTATTAACTCTGCTTTTGTCGATTATTACCATAGCTTAGACACACAACAGATGATGCGACCACAGATTAGATAGGGACTTTCTACGAAAGACCCCCCCTTACCTGCCTCAGTCCGCTCCCTCGAGCGCTACTGGAAGAACCTATACAGGAAAGAAATGCAGAAGGCCATACAACAGATAGCACAAAACAAGACATCGAGTTCGGACAGCTTCCCTGTAGAATATTATACAGCCTATGGCACACTCTCTACCCCACACTAACTAAAAGTATAAGAGAAGGTGAAGGCTAGAAGAGAACTTTCCGAAACCCTCAGAGAAGCCCTGATACTTTTGCTCCCCTTGCCAGGGTGTGACACTATGGACGCACGATTGTATCACCCACTTTTGCTCCTAAACCTGGATTATAAAACATTCTGGAATATCCTGGCAAATCGATTGCTGCCAGTAGTAGGACAACTGCTCCATGCAAACCCAAATGGTTTTATCACTGGGCACAACACATTCCTGAATATTCATCAAATGTGATGGGGACCAACCCCGAGGAACCAAAGTCCTGTCAGGTGGTGTCACTAGACATAGAAAAAGCATTTGACACCCTAGGGTGGGCATATATTTTTGCAGTGCTGGAGAGTCTGGGAGTGGGACCATCCTACTTGTACAGTACACTGTACAGAAAACCAATGGCAATGGTCAAGGCTGGCCAGACAGATTCAGTCAGGTTGGAAATTCACAGGGGCACCTATGCAGGGATGCCCATTATCTCAGCTCATTTTAGTGCTAGTGATGGAGCCCCTGGCAAGCTGGCTGTGCACCAAATCCCAGATATGGGGTGTGCAGGCATTCAATGAATGGTATATAGTATCTTTCTATGCAGATGATGCTCTGGTTTATTTATTCGATGCCCAGACATCCCTAATCTTTATGATGGAGATGCTCAACAAGTTTGTGAAGTTATCGGACCTCAAACCTATTTGTGCCCAGTCCTGCCTGTTGCCACTCCAGCGCGTAGCAGATCATCAGAGGGAGTCTGTGATGGCCACAAGTCTTGTGTGTCAATTTGATACCCTTAAACATCAGGGGGTTAATATTTACACTCCAATGCCAACCTAATAGAGGGTAACCTGGACAGAGTGATAACAACAGCGTGTCACTTTTTTCCCTTCTGGATCTCGTTGCCCCTGTTTCTGATGAGCCGGGAGGCTGTGGCCAAGATGTTGGTGCTACCCTGACTACTGTACCTTTTTACAGCAATGCCATTAATTGTTTTCAACAAGGGGTGGTGAAGGACAGAGTCTCTGAATTAAGCAGAATACTCTCACCCAGTCAAAAGATCAGGGCTAGAATCAACACCGTTTTTTAGCTCATTGCACCATCCCAGTTTCAGAACCTGGCTGTATGCAAATTAGTCTGTTCCTGTCCCAGTGCATGATGGGAACAGGGCAAACCAAACTACAAAAGCCAATTCTTACACTGGGAAGGAAACAAGCTTCCGGGGACCGGTTTCTGGCATTACAGCCGTCTTCGGCCCGGCTTGCTTGAATCCTGATGGTGCAATGAGCAAGGGACTCATGTCTGAGTATACCCTTCCACGCTTAGGGTGGACAAAAATATTTACAACAAGGGGTGGTGAAGGACAGAGTCTCTGAATTAAGCAGAATACTCTCACCCAGTCAAAAGATCAGGGCTAGATCCAACACCGTTTTTTAGCTCATTGCACCATCCCAGTTTCAGAACCTGGCTGTATGCAAATTAGTCTGTTCCTGTCCCAGTGCATGATGGGAACAGGGCAAACCAAACTACAAAAGCCAATTCTTACACTGGGACGGAAACAAGCTTCCGGGGACCGGTTTCTGGCATTACAGCCGTCTTCGGCCCGGCTTGCTTGAATCCTGATGGTGCAATGAGCAAGGGACTCATGTCTGAGTATACCCTTCCACGCTTAGGGTGGACAAAAATATTTACAACAAGGGGTGGTGAAGGACAGAGTCTCTGAATTAAGCAGAATACTCTCACCCAGTCAAAAGATCAGGGCTAGATCCAACACCGTTTTTTAGCTCATTGCACCATCCCAGTTTCAGAACCTGGCTGTATGCAAATTAGTCTGTTCCTGTCCCAGTGCATGATGGGAAAAGGGCAAACCAAACTACAAAAGCCAATTCTTACACTGGGAAGGAAACAAGCTTCCGGGGACCGGTTTCTGGCATTACAGCCGTCTTCGGCCCGGCTTGCTTGAATCCTGATGGTGCAATGAGCAAGGGACTCATGTCTGAGTATACCCTTCCACGCTTAGGGTGGACAAAAATATTTACAACAAGGGGTGGTGAAGGACAGAGTCTCTGAATTAAGCAGAATACTCTCACCCAGTCAAAAGATCAGAGCTAGATCCAACACCGTTTTTTAGCTCATTGCACCATCCCAGTTTCAGAACCTGGCTGTATGCAAATTAGTCTGTTCCTGTCCCAGTGCATGATGGGAACAGGGCAAACCAAACTACAAAAGCCAATTCTTACACTGGGAAGGAAACAAGCTTCCGGGGACCGGTTTCTGGCATTACAGCCGTCTTCGGCCCGGCTTTCTTGAATCCTGATGGTGCAATGAGCAAGGGACTCATGTCTGAGTATACCCTTCCACGCTTAGGGTGGACAAAAATATTTACAATAAGGGGTGGTGAAGGACAGAGTCTCTGAATTAAGCAGAATACTCTCACCCAGTCAAAAGATCAGGGCTAGATCCAACACCGTTTTTTAGCCCTGATCTCTTGACTGGGTGAGAGTATTCTGCTTAATTCAGAGACTCTGTCCATCACCACCCCTTGTTGTAAATATTAATTGTTTTCAAGCATTTTTTAAAGGCCTTCAGGGATTGCTGTTGGACTTGATTTTGGGGACAGGGTAAAAGAGGGTTGCCCTGAATGTGGCACAATGACACTTCCTAGGTGAGGACAGGAGGCAGTGGTGGGGAGTAAACACCCACCTGGAAGAGCAAGGAGCGAACAAATGAAGTGACTGAGCCAATTCATTGAATGAAGAGACATATGCATGAAATGTTGATGTCTCTTTTTAAAGACACTAGTCTACTTGGAGAGATACTGCAAGGAAAATGGTTTTACAGCAATACTCCGTGCTCCACATTTTGAAGAATGTAAATGTTCTTCTGGCCTGCACGGTGCATAGGGTCTGTTAGCCCTCCAGTCCTTTTACTCTGTCCAGAATTAATTCCTGTTTACACAGATGGCTTAGATTCCCAGTCACAGTGGAGTGAGGAAGCTTCACATTCTGACCTTAAGATCCACTCATGCAACTTCAATCCTTTGGTTACTCTACCCAGAATGCTCTGGGGCAGTTTCCAACACTCATGTTTAAGGCACATTACAAGCACAATACATAAATAACAACCCTACCTTCCCAATGGATCACATGGCTAATACCTGTATCACCACAAAGAGTGGCAAGAAGGGGCGTAGCTCCCAAGTGTCCCATGTCCATACATAAATGGATAGGCCAGTCCCAGTTTTTTCTTAGAATCCTGTGACTTATAGTCCTGATTTTATATTAGGTTAAATGGGCTTCAAGTCACAGCATTGTAAACAAACCGGACTGGCCTAATTATTCACGCATGGACCTGGGGAAATAGAAAATGTTACAGTAAGCAAGACTCATAAGCGATCAGCTTTTAAATGAATACTGCCTTTTCTACACAGAGCATAGACCGTCACGTTCCAATGATTGGTAAAACAGAACTCCATATCTATATATATATAAAAACCAAAGTATGTCCGTTTGTCCTTTATGCATTACTACACCGTTCATCCGATCGGCATGAAAATTTGGGAAGTTGTTGAGTACACTCCTGCGAAGGTTTATGGCAAAAGAAAAAAAAGAAAAATGTGTTAAATATCGGCCTCTCGGCCACCCAGGGCACTCATAATCTTTCTAATACTGAACGTTTACAGTTTACGGTGCAACTCGCATTTGCAATGACTATCAACAAAGCACAAGGACAATCGCTGCAAATGTGTGGACTAGATTTGGAGAATCCGTGATTCTCACATGGACAACTGTATGTGGCCAGTTCACGCGGCGGAAAACCTTCTGATTTATTCGTGTATGCAACGTTTACAGTTTCCGGTGCGACTCTCTTTTGCATTGACCATCAACAAAGCACAAAGACAATCGCTACAAGTGTGTGGACTAGATTTGGAGAATCCGTGATTCTCATATGGACAACTGTATGTGGCCAGCTCACGAGACGGAAAACCATCTGATTTATTTGTGTACGCAACGTTTATAGTTTCCGGTGCCACTCGCTTTTGCAATGACCATCAACAAAGCACAAGGACAATCGATGCAAGTGTGTGGACTAGATTTGGAGAATCTGTGCTTATCACATGGACAACTGTATGTGGCCAGCTCACGCGTCGGAAAACCTTCTGATTTATTCGTGTATGCAACGTTTACAGTTTCCGGTGCGACTCTCTTTTGCATTGACCATCAACAAAGCACAAAGACAATCGCTACAAGTGTGTGGACTAGATTTGGAGAATCCGTGATTCTCATATGGACAACTGTATGTGGCCAGCTCACGCGTCGGAAAACCATCTGATTTATTTGTGTACGCAACGTTTATAGTTTCCGGTGCCACTCGCTTTTGCAATGACCATCAACAAAGCACAAGGACAATCGATGCAAGTGTGTGGACTAGATTTGGAGAATCTGTGCTTATCACATGGACAACTGTATGTGGCCAGCTCACGCGTCGGAAAACCTTCTGATTTATTTGTGTACGCACCAGACGGAAAAACAAAAAATAACGTGTATCCACAAGCACTCGAATAAATAAACAGAATTAAAACAACACTTTAAAATGTTTTCCATATTAAAATGAATAAGTTTCAATAAAAATGACACAATGTAAATTGAATATTATCATAACAAGTTTCCTTAAATTTCCTTTCTTCTGAGATCGCAGTAATGCGCGACGGGTAAGCTAGTCTTTAAATAAAAGTTCATTCTTACAAATTGCTTAATGTGCCTATCTCAAGCAGTGTGTGAGAAAACTGATGCGGGATGCGGAAAGTTAGCTAAAACGCCCATAGATATTATTTTCAGATACTCTCACCTTGATGAATTTTTGTCACGCAGTTCACATGTGTGTTATGATACTAGCTGCACTTCTTTTACTTTTTAATACCGTTGGTTTCTGCTGCACTTTAAGGAGGAGCGAGTGGCAAGGCAGGCAATGCCTCACTGGGGCTCACAGTCGAAGCCGTCTTGGGGGACAGGGGGGCGATGATTGGAACCAGTCTGCTGCCATAACCAGTCATTCATGTGACGAGGCAGCCTATTCTGAACCCCACCCCTTTACCATCCCGTCGCTGGGGATGGTGGGATCAATGAGACTTGCTGTTCCCACCATGTGACCAGGTTTGGAAAGGGAGGTATGAAAACCCACTGATTAACAGGTGCCTGGCGAAGCAGAGAGCTGAAGGTTAAATACGCCCGGCATGTGTCAGTGAGTGAGCGTGCATCGCATCACAGGGAGTGTGGCCCTACAGCTTAGAAGGCCTCTTAGGGCCAAAGCTGACAAAAGGGAAGCCTAGTAAAAACTGTTGCGGCAGGCACATGCACAGTAGCGTATGTGCCTGAGAAAAGTGCCTGACTGCCTGGGTCAAGAGGGGACAATGCTGCCAACAACGTTAGGGGAATATTACTATCGAGAGGTTTGGCCCCAAAGTTAATGCTAGCGAACCACCCCTGCTGATAAGAAACATTTAATCATGCCAACCCATGTCCAGTATCCAAAAAAGGAAAGTATGAGTCGTCACAATCATGGACTGACATTAACTTCTAAATCAAGCCAGAACATCTGAGGAAGGTCTGATGTAAACCAAAGACACCAGCCGCATACTGCACCATGGGCTAATAGGAACTGTTGAAATAATCCGGACATCTGAGCAATGTCTGATATACACTATTGAGACAAGCTACACCCTTGTACATTGTCTAATGTAAACTCCATAAATGAGCCATAACCCTGAACGTGGTATGATATAAACTCCAGAAATAAGTAACACATCTGTCTCTGAGCACTGTCTGACGTTAGCTAGAAAAATAAGTCAGACCTCTGAGCGTGGTCGTATATACACTACAGAGAATGTCAGACACTCTGATCGTGGTCGTATATACACTAAGGACAATGTCAGACCTCTGAGCGTGGTCGTATATACACTACAGAGAATGTCAGACACTCTGAGCGTGGTCGTATATACACCACAGAGAATGTCAGACACTCTGAGCGTGGTCGTATATACACTACAGAGAATGTCAGACACTCTGAGCATGGTCGTATATACACTACACAGAATGTCAGACACTCTGAGCGTGGTCGTATATACACTACAGAGAATGTCAGACACTCTGAGCGTGGTCATATATAGACTAATAACAAAAACAGACTCTGAGAATATGCTGATCTAACCTACTGAAATAAGGCTCACATCGGAGCATTGTCTCGTACAAACTTTGAAACAAGCCACGCTTCTTAGCATGGTCTGATAAGAAACAAGTAACACCACTCAGCATGTTCTAATATGAATTCCGAAACTAGTCACACCTCTAAGTGTGGCCTGCTTCAAAGTTTTAAATACGCCAATTCACCCATCTTGACCATGGACCGGTGTTATATAAACTGCTTAAACAGACCTCATATTCTACTTGAAGTGATAAAAAGTTCAGAAATTATCATACTTCTGAGGGTCTTAGCGGTATAAACCAATGAAACAAACTACACTTCACGAGAGGAGGGATAAAAGCAACTGAAATAAGTCACCCGTTGTCTGTTTTTTATGATTTAAACAAATTAGAAAAGTTACAGGTCGACCGTAGGCTGAAATAAAAATACAGATGCAAATCGCAACTCTGGCCATAATATAAAAATACAGAAACAAGTTGCACCTCCAGCATAATATGACATGAAACACAGAGAGGGCGCACTGTTGGACATTGTCTGGTTCAAGTTAAAGAAAAAACGTGGGCATAGCATCTGACCTTACTCGAACTGCTGAAACATGCCACATGTCTTGGTGTAGACCTCAATTCGCTATTAAAAAGACACAGTGGCCACGGCATGGCCACCAGTAAACCGCTAAAACAGTCCACAGTGCTAAGCATCGTCTTCCATAATCTGGTAGCACAAGCCTCAGGTCTGGACACAACCCAAAATAATCACTGAAAGACGCCACACCTTCTGCCTTTGTCTGGAAAACCACACGCACAAACCACAGCTCTGTGCACGCCTCGATGAAACGACTCAGACAAGCCACATCTGAGTACAGTCTGAAAGAGACGGAAATATGCTACACCCAGATATACGGCCTGAAATAGAACAGCAGCTTTATTTAAGTGAAATAAAACCATGTGATTTTAACTTCCCTGCTGCCAAAGAAGCATATCCATGGTGAGTTCCAACTATTTGCAGCCACGTTCAATATATTTCCATACACAATGGTAGCGCTTTGTTGGTACCAAACAGCCGTATAAACTCCAATAATATCAGAGCAGAAAAAAATGTTGATTTAAACTAAAAAACAACATGTAGAAATTTACCGGAAGATTTCTTGCTATGATGCCCACGAATTATTTTAAGAAAATCTGACATGAGCTCTCAGGATTCAACATATCTGCCTCATACTGTGGATAGGAATTCCCCAACAAGCTAATGAGACTAACATCATGTTCATGAATCGGTTTCACATGATATATATTATCCTGCCATCTAGTGGGTAAATCCATAATTGCCGTTGCGAGATTTTGAAATAATCTTAAAAGGCTCAAGGATTTGTCACTAAAATGGAAAATAAATTCTTATTAGTTCAAAGTTTACAGGTTCAAACAAGATGTCCGGAACAAAGATGCTGTGTATAAATATTTAGCATCTTATCCATAAAGTCACACACTACAGTATTTGCCTCAACTTTACCGTAATCCACAACGTGTGATTTATCTCAAAATATTTCCAGAAGGAAGAAGGATATCTGATGATGAAGACAGTAACAAAATAATCATCGGAATGTATATATATATATACATATATATGCAGCACCAAGTTTTTTCTCCTCAACGAAGAAGACCGCACACCAAGGATCAGCAAAAATCGTATTTATTTCAAAATTGCAATTACCATCACTCAACCACCACCATATATATTTATATATATATATATATATATATATATATATATATATATATATATATATGTTTAGGGCGTGTACTTGCACAAACACACACAAAAAGCAACGAAAATTTTAAATGACTTACAGCGTGAACAAGGGCTCGTGGAGCCTGAAACGCGTAGCTGTTTTCTGTGCTAATAAAATGTTTGCACCTGATCCTCCAGTCCGTCTCCTCTCTCGCTGATGTGGCTGAACCGCTTGCCGGAGGTGCTGTGGAGCTTTTTGTTGAATATATATATATATATGTATCTGATTCGTTAATGGGCTTGTTAGTCCCTCCTTAGTACCACCTTGTCTTCATTTGTAACCTCCCATGAGAACTGGCTCTTTTACTTCAGTTGTTACACTGTACTTCTTATTTAGGGGCATATTAGCAACAACCTTGTTAAAATTATCGCCGTTTTAGCGGCAATAAACTGCCATTAAAACAGCGATAATGGGCTTGCTAATATGCGTTATAGAATTCCAATTGAAGCCCAGGTTAGATGTGCAGCCCATTATTGCTGTTTTAGCGGCAGTTTCCTGACGCTAAAACGGCGATAATTTTAACGAGGTTCTTGCTAATGTGCCCCTAAATCTGTATGCACTATTTTCTTTAATGAGTTTCTCATACTGGAGGCACAACATGCTTTCCTGCAACATTCAGCGCACCATGTGCATTTTTAATTTCTAAGTAGCCCGACGCAATGGCTGCCGGTTCTTTGAATAGGTTTCGCATTTACAAGAGTTTGAGCTATTGGCAGTGTAAATGGCAATACCTTTTATTTATGTGTTAATTAGTAAAAAAGATAAATAAAAGACTTTGGGCACATGCATCATTGTTTCTTGCACTCACTGCGAATCTGCCCCTTTGAAACTGCAATTTTTGCATTTGGGATGCATAATCCCAAATGCAAAAATCGCTTTTTAAGTAATTGCTAAATTTGCGATTACTTAAATTGCGATTGTATTTAGGGAATCGCAAATTACAATTCCCTAAATGCAAAGCAAAAAAAAAAAAAATAGCGATTTTTTTATTTTAAGAACAGCAAATTACCATAAACTTCAAGTTGATGGTAAATCGCAGAAACTTTGAAAAATGCATACAAATGCCTTTTTCAACATCACATTTTACACACACACTTACCCTTGGGGCATGTGTGTGCGCAACATGTGTGAAAATTGGAATTTCAGGGGTGCAACAGGGTATCCTTTTGGAACCCTTGCACCCTTGAAATTGCATGCGCAATTTGCGAGTATCTATTGGGTACTCGCAAGTTGTGCATGCAATTTCCATTCATTCCTATGGGCCTCTGGGCCCATAGGAATGAATAGGAATCAATTCCTTAATTGTGACTCGCAATTTGCGATTCGCAATTAAGGAATTTTATGGAATCACACTTTTTTCTTGTAATTCCTACATGAATTACATTTTTCGATTTCTAAATAGCGAATTCGCTATTTAGAAATCGCAAAATGCGGGCTTGATGCATGTGCCCCATTGTCATTTACAATGCCAATAGCTTAAACTCTCGCAAATATGAGACCTATTGCATTGCAAATGTTTGTATAGAGCATGTTATGAAGCCTCTTAGTTACTGCAACTAGTGGCAAATATCACAAATGTATTAAAAAACATGCAATAACTGAGAATCATCGATCTGTTTTTTTTTTACTCCATGAAGTGTTCCCTAGAAACACATACATGAAATCCAATGCATAGAAGCAAAAATGCTTGTGAGAATCTCCAAACGACTTGTTCAGTGTTATATACATAAAGGATTAAAGTCAGCATGTTGTTGGAAACAGACATTTCAATGCATGGCTCAATACATGTATTGCAGAGGAGCCATTTCACAATGTTTTTAGTACTAGGAGTCAGGGACTTAGGCCAGGATGTAGGTAAATGTGAATTACCGATTCATAAATACTGAATTTTATCAATTCGGTATTCATGAATCGGTAATTCTAATGTAGGTAGAAATTCGGTAACAAATACCGAATCGGTATGATTCGGTATTTACCGATTCCGTAATTACAGAATCGGTATTTGCCATTGATTCCTATGGGCCTTGAAACCCATAGGATTCAATGGCAGTTACCGATTCGGTAATTACCGAATCGGTAAAAATACCGATTTTACAAGGGGGACAGGGTGTCACTTTGACACCCTGTTGCAACCCTGTAACTGGCTTGTGCGCCATGTGGCACACATACATGCCCTTAGGGCATGTCTGTGTGCCACATGGCACAGGTGTACATGAACAGATGTGCATGTACACAAGAATTCGCTATTTACCAGGCAATTGTATTACATGGTGAATAACGAATTCTAAAGGCCCTGTAGCACTGTTAGAAGTGCTACCTACATAGGAAAATACAGATTCGGTAATTTTACCGATCGGTAATTTTACCGATTTGGTAAAAATACAGATTCGGTAAAATTACCGAATCTGCATGTTTTCAGTGCCCCTACATACCAATGTCAAAATACTGGTCGGAAACGGCCGAAAATCGGTATTTTCGGCCGATTCCGACCGGTATTTTGACACCTACATCTGGCCCTTAGTTCTTAATTCCAGGAGGAAACCCTGAGTTCTCTTGTCCTACTCCAAGATTTTTCCTCAGTTAAGGAACACACTAGTACAAAAATCTTTGTGAATCGGCCCGCTGTGTTTACACCACAATCATTTAAGTTTGAACATCACCAGTCGGATTTATATTCTCTTTTATTTTTTTCAATAAGTTTATTAAATTTTAATAAGCATATAAATAGTTAAATACAGTCGGATTTATATTCTTAACTGCAATCTTCGGTCTTCATTTTCAGGTGGCATCGGGTGGCTATCAGTGTGGAGAAAAAAACTGTGACCATGATTGTCGACTGCAAAAAGAAGATCACGAAAGAGCTCCTCAGAAGTGACAAACCTGTAATTAACACCTACGGGATCTCCGTCTTTGGCAAACGAATTCTGGAGGAGGACGTGTATGAGGTAAACATCACACGCGTTGTTTAATACTAGCCATAACAGATCCACGACAGTTTAATGAGGTTTTACCGAACTCGCACCAGCAAAACCGAGAGCGGTGTATTGGCAACAGCCTTTGTTAGGCAATGCGTTGTATTTCATCCTTTGTTTCCCTATGGTTTTTGGTTCATAATTTTGGCGAGCTATATGGATGAGATGGGCATATATGCGTAGTTGCAAACCCAACCCTATGTTGCATGATTGTTTTTTCTCTGCTCTCATCTGGTGCTTGTTTATGTTGTTTTTTTCTCTGCTCTCATCTGGTGCTTCTTTGTGAGAGCCACACACAAACGTCACGGCTCCCTAGAATTTTGTTTTTCCAGGTTTGAACAGTTGAGAACGCGGACAATAATAGAGGCCTTTGGTAAATAAATAAACAAAACGGAAGCTTATCTTTGGAGAGTGTCCTATAATTAAGAACTGTAGTAGGAGCACATCCTAATCGTTGGTTTTCTGATACATTGTTTACAAATCACCTTATATTCTTGGTCAGAAATAATAGTTTATGGACGGCTAATGAATGGAGAGTCAAAATGTTTCATCCCTTTATTTGTATAAAGCAGAGCTTAAATTGAGCCAGTGCTTGCTGGTGCTCGGCACCCCACAACACAGCCCGCCGCATGACGGAGCTGTTTGCCCAGTTTTGATGCGAGAGAACAATATATTTAATAATTCAATATTTGCAAACAATTCATGATACCAACCATACAGTCCTTTATTAAAGCTTTGTGTGGCCTAGATTTAATTGTGACACTTGCAAGAGTGTGATACGCTGCCTGGGGCAATGGGTAGAGCAAGCTGCAGTGGCCTGAACCTGACACTTACTTTTTTGCAAATTAAGCACAGGTATAACTCCTTACTAAAGTGGGTTGTGACTTTCTGTCCTATTTACCATCATTTTTAAGATCAATGGGACACTTCATATCCCCCAGTCAAAATGCTCTTTACAGCATATGTTCTGAAGGTCAATACATCAAATGCATTATATAATTCACTGTGATCAAAAAGTCCAATTTTAATAGTATCTTTTTGATATGATAAATACACTTTTCCCTATAATAGTGAAAATAGTGACACAGAGAATGAAATATTAAACATTCCAGGAACTGTTTTCCTAAATATGGCTAATGTAAATGACATAAGAAAATGACACTGGAAGTCACGAGTATCGGTTTTGCTAACATCACATGTGACAAGAATGAAGAAAACAGGGTCTTATAGAGAATAACTTGGTGTTAGAAATGGGGTTTCTGGTTGTCTAGGGTATGCCCCTAAGACAAGCAGAACCCACCACTCTAGTCAGGGTAAGGGAGTTACACACCCAAGACAATCCCTGCTGACTCCCTTGGTAGCTTGGAAGAGCAGTCAGGCTTATCCCAGTGACAATGTGTAAAGTTTTTGTGCAACACACATACACCAGTGACACACTACACACACTAAAAAAGAGACACTGCACAAGGTTATAATAAATATATCACGTATATTGTATATAAACAAAGGCGCATCTGCTCAACTCCCTCTGCGTGGGCCTTATTTGGGATCGCCAACATTCGGCCCTCCTGCGCCTTGCTCTTTTTTTTGGGTCTTCTCCTGTTGCAGGGCCCCATCCCCTGGAGCTTAGCAGCACAGGGGCTCCAGGACAGGGTTTCCTTTTCCTTTGACTCCTTTGACAGCTTCCGATCATGGCCATCAGCATCGCACTGCCTCGAGGGGGGCAAATAGTACAGCGGTGCATGCAACACGATCTCCGTTGCACGGGCCATAGCCGTGAAAGGCAGAGACAGGCAAGCACAGCTTCCCTCGCCGGGCCCTGTCCGCCTTGGGCACGCAGAGATCATCAGCTCTTTCTGGAGTCGGACCTCTGCAGCTTCTCCTTCACTATGCAGAAAAGAAATGCAAAGGAATGGAATCACTCACCACGTGCTAGTATTTAGCAAATACGCAGAGGATCAGTCACGCGCTGATCCTTTCCTCAAGAATAGCGCTCACCACATGCTGGGCACATAAAGGGCCAGAGAGCAGAGATACTGCTTCCCACGCAGTGAAATAAAAAGTAAAGCACTTCTCATGCACCTTTTTTACAAGGGAAGGTAAAGAACAGTCCAATCCTTCTCCTGCTCAAGACAGGACAAGCAACTGCAGGCCAGCCTACCCCACACACATCAAGGGCAGTGCTCCTCACACAGCTTTTCAGCTATCCTTTTAAACAGGTTTCCTTTGGGATCCAGCAGGGATCTTTCCTGAAGTCTTTGATTGCCTTGGGACTTCCAACAGGAGACAAGCGCACACATGCCCTTAGAGATTCTTCACAAACAGGATACCACAGCAGGGCATAAAGAGTCAGTCCTTTCCTCCATCACAGACAGAAGCAGCAACTGCAGGACAAACCACCCCTCACACAGAAAAGGCAGAGCTATTCACACAACTCTTCTTCTTGGGAGGGTCCTCTTGTTTCCATATGTAGTTTAAAGTCCCGGGATTTAACGTCTCATACTTATACACAATTTTCTCATTGTTCTCTTTGCTTCAGAGAATCTGAGCTCAGTCCATACCGGTTTTGACCTCCCTGGTCCAACTTGAGCACCGGGCATGGAGACAGCATTTTACAAATGAGACACAGCCTCTTTATGTACTAGCGAAACTCCTCCTATCACTCTAAATGCAGACCAGGTCTATTCAGCCTAGGGATGAGTCTCCCAGGCAAGGCAGGACACACCTCTACCTCCCTTATGACTATCTAGAGTGAATGCACATCCCCAGCTCCTGTTACTCCTAAACCAGACAGTGAATACACAAACAGTCAGAGGCACACAGAATACTAAAGCAAGAAAAAGCCCACTTTCTAAAAGTTACTTTTTCAAACACGTAATTCAAAAAGCACCTTTACTAAAAGGTGTGTTATTAAATTCTGAGTTTAGAGAGCCTTAACTCCATTTCCCTAGCTTATCCCAATTGAAAGCTACTCATGTAAAATGTTATAGTGCAGCTCCAATTACAGCCTATGGGGCAGATAGCCTTTCAACAGTGAAAAACGCAATACACAGTATTTCACTATCAGGACATGTAAACCACACCAGCACATGTCCTCCCTTTCACATACCCTGCTCCCTGCCCACAGGGGTACATTGGGCCTACCCGAGGGGTGCCTTACATGTAAGAAATGGGGTCTGTCAGTGAGAGCACTAGCCAGGTCAACATGGCAGTTAAAAACTGTGTGCGCAGACAATGCAGTGGCAGGTCTGAGATATATTTACAGGGCTACTCATGTGTGTGGCACAACCAATGCTTCTAGCCCACTAGGAGCATTTGAAATACAGGCCCTGGCACTCACCGTGCACTTTACTAGGGACTTATCAGTAAATCAAATATGCCACTCATGGATAACCAATCATAATCCCAATTTCTCAGTGGAACCCCAGGGCCCCACTCGTGATACCCTGTCAATGCTGCCCATCCCCAAAGTAACTGCTGCTCTCAATATAGTTATGTTCTGTGCCAGATTTAACCAGGAGAAGCCCAAGTGTTAGACTTGGTCCATTTTAAAGGTTTATCCCCAAACATTTTGCGTTCATGCCTCCTATTTTTCTAACCCTGTTTTTGTTGGCTATAGATCTCTGGGCACTTTACCACTGCAGTTCAGTGCTAAAGTGCCTATGCTCTCTGTGTAAATTGTGATTTTGA
This sequence comes from Lissotriton helveticus, assembly GCF_964261635.1. NCBI lineage: Eukaryota > Metazoa > Chordata > Amphibia > Caudata > Salamandridae > Lissotriton > Lissotriton helveticus. Next base: position 2,011,239,995 of record NC_136057.1, on the reverse strand, counting down.
TTGTCTAGCCATGATTGGTATATTTGATTTACTGATCAGTGCTAAGGTGCATATGCTCTCTGTGTAAATTGTGATTATAGCATCTGATTTTCCTTACAACTTCTCTTTGGATATTTTTCAGGATATTTTGCCTGCTTTAAGCAGAGGAAATCTCATGGGCAAAAATGTTGCAAGCACAGTAAATCTACAGACTTTGTAATTTCACATGGAGTTGATAACTCTGATCCATCGGGTATTTCGTGGACATTCATAAAGAGCTCTTAGTAATAGTTAGGTTATCAGGGTAGCAGCATGGAAGAGGAGGGTACTGAGGGCCAAGTCTGCTGGAGCACACCTATCCTATTGTCTTCCAGTTTGTATTAATATAAAAGATGTGATTTAAGGAAGACAATGCTGGAGTATATGGGGTTCCAGGTGATCCATCATATACAACATCATCACTGCATAAAGCCAGTCTGTTCCTCTGTCACCAATGAACACAAAAGAAATGTAGATGTTCAATCTAAGCAACAGCTGCCACTCATCCACATTTGTGTAAACCACTGATTTAAGTGTCTCCATTTTGGAATGTTAATGCCCTTCAATCTGGGATGCAAATAACACACTCCAGTGATAAATGGATGCACCTTTAGGAAATGATCTTTGACATGTTCGAGACGAATGATTAAAGGAGTTCTAGTTTTCTGAAACAGGATGTTTGAACATTTTAGGTGCAAAATAAAATATGTCTGCTTTTGGGTGCACGTTGATTGTACAAAGTAACAATTTTGGAGAGGAACACTTCTGCAATGAGTTCAGGGTGCACCGGACCATCCTTTTGAGAGAGTTAAATGTTATTCCTATTAGAATTTGTTACATTGCATGGATGCTTTTTGACATTTTCGAATCTAATATGCCATTTTGAGGTAGATTTTGAGTGAAATGAGATATTTGTGGTGCCTGGAAAAAAATTATGTTATGTTCTGCGATATATTACATTTACTTTTATAAGTAGCTCTGTTAGACCATGTTAGATCATGTAATCCTTTACATACGCTTAAGATAATGACCAAAGAAAGTCTCAGGTTATAGCATTGTTTATTTTGCACATTTTACTAAACAGTGGTATATACTTTTCTACTATCACACTTTGTTTCAATACAACAATTACTCAAAAATTACATGTGATATTATTTCTTGTATATCTCAGTGAGCAGGTAGTGACTTCGAGGGTATTTAGAATTTGAGCGATGAAGAAAATACTCCAAAAATGGATAACCTATTCCTAGGGCAGATCGGACATCAACCCGTTTTTGCCAGTCATCCTGTATTCACAAAACTCTATATAGTCCCCTCGGTTTGATGGAAAAATGACGAGACGGTCCCTGGAATATCACTGGGAGTATTCATCGAAAAATCAGACATTTGGTGCAAAATCCCCAAGAAATTTCTCCACAGGTGCCTGCCTTAACTACAGCCCTCAAATAATGGGTGGGATTTGAGAAGTGCAAAGTCCTAAGCCACTCTCATTCAACTACCACAGGTTTGAGTAGTATAAACGCATATTTCTTAAAAAGCAAGATGTTGGCTTTGCAAATTACAATGTCTTTTATTTTTGTTTTTAAAACATTAATAAAAGGCAGTGTCATTTACAATGCCAATAGCTTAAACAGTGCGATCTGCGGAAGGACAGCAATCGAGCTGAAGCAATCAGTAAATGGTCTATACTCAAGCCGAAAGAAAAGAAAAGAAGCCAATTAGAAGGCCACAAATGAGAGTGACAATGAAGCCAGAGAATGTTAAGCAATGGGCAGGCTGTAAGCCCCTTGTTATTTACAATATCTCATGCAAACAAGATGCATGTAGAGCAGGTGTGCTGTTGCAGAGACCTAATGAAGGAGCACTTGGTCCAACCCTACAGATCAGAAGTAAAATCCAGGCTCTCTCATAGTCAGGGTCTCAAACTAATATTACACCAGGGCTAAATATAAAATGTCAAGACACCAGATACACGCAGTCAGGCACCCAAGGCAGGGAAACACGAATATGTACAGAGTAAGGGAGAGAAGGACATTTCAGTTCCAGCATCTTCCACGCAGCAAAAATCTTATTTGGCATCCACATCAGCTGAGTATCTGCAATAGGGCAGACCACCCAAATGCAGTACAACCCTCCAAAGAGGAGGACATCTAGCCATTCTAGCATAAAGATAGAGAAGGATCGAGAAGTAGAGGTTGTTTCTGTCACTGTTGAGGAAGGCTTGTTGTCTACTTGAAGAGCACCTATCTCTGTGCTTAAGACTGATCTGAAAATGGATTGGTAGTTCTATGGAGATTGTTGGTGACCTGCTCCTCTATATGGGTGCAGGCTGCTTTCTCAGCAATTCTTCCTATGAAGGGTAGAAGGATGAAAGGAGCAGAAGTTGGCGAGGTCTTTAGGATCCATTATTTTTTTTCTAGTAGGGGTAGAATCTGCTCTGTATAGATTTAGGACCTCTGGGAAGTGGTCTAGGTTGAGAGGTAGATTGGTAATGTTCAGAGGTGTTAGGAGATAAGTACTATTTTTCAAGGTGAACGTTCAGATGGCAGCTGGGTGGTTTTGAAGAAGTAACTATTCTTTTAAGTGCATATATATTGAAAGCAAAGAATGAGGATGTACATTAGCGAAGTTCCATGGAGTATGCATCAAGCAAAAATAAGGACAGCCCCACTACGATTGTGCAAGGGCATTTTCACAACACTTTCAATAATACAGAAGGAGCACTGCAAATAAGTCTGCCCATTTCAGCAATGCACTAAGAGAATTTAGAACCATCAGCTTTTACAGTGCTTAATTTGAGCTGGTGGTGCAGGTGGAACCCACCAGCACTCATTTTTGGGAACCGGCACTAATGTTTCCATACCAGACTTTGACTCAGTGGAAGAAAGAGAAAAACATGCAGGGAGGAAGAGAAACAAGGAAAAATCATAACAAATGGAGAAGGCTAGGATGAAAAAGAACCTACAAAAGTAAGACTGAGGGGCAGGGATTGTCTGGAGGTGAATTAAAGAAGCATGAGCTAAAAACAAAACTACGTAATCTTTGTATTCAGCACTAGTGCGTTCAATAGGGTTGGCTGCAGCCTTCTGGACAAAACTTGTGCTCCAGCACATATTCAAACTAAGCACTGTCAAATAAATAAAAGTTTGTGATCCTAAGCAAATCCATTTTTCTTATCTGTCAAAAATGTAAGAACATAGAATGCATTATTTAGTAAACAAAACATAGACATCCCGAATACATGTAAGGGGTACCCATGAATTACTGTAAGTTCAAGAGATTCTAAAATGATGCAAGATGCATGCCTAAAACGATAAAAACACTGACATGTTATGTACATGTGACAGTACTCACCCATGTTGTAGCCATAGGGTGACTCCGTGGCTCCATCTTGAAAGCTGGCCAAAATCTCCCCTTTGCCTACATCACTGTCTCCAACCAGCAGAAACTTGAGCAAGAAATCATAAGGTTTCACGGGGCTTCCGCGGTGGGTCATACTCTCCAGGGAAAAAGTAATAAAAAATGCAAATAGTCTGCCTTTTTAGCCCACTGTGGAAGGTGACGTAAGGTGCACCGCCATCCTGAATCTAGGGGATGTTTGAACATGCATGGGCATGTTTAACATAAAACCAATCAGGCTTTGAAAGTAATATGGCGTGTACGATGCAAACCAGCTAGCGTTTTCCCAGATATTCGCTTGGATTAGTCTGGATGTTTTGAATTATGCAAATGTTCATTATCCTCTCTCTAACAACGAGGCATGCGTTTTTAATGACAATCACTGCGTCGTCAATGTCAGATGTTCGTTCTCTTCACCCACAAACCTTGAAAAAATTGGAAGCGAAGAGCCACTGCCTTACTGAGGTCCAGTATTGTTGCTAGTAGTAGATTGTAGATCACGCACAACACCGGCACCGCTGCTGCCCATCCATTTGACCTTTCAGCTTTCAGGCCAGCAAATAACCAAATCCAAGGAAGTGTATTTATAAAAGGTGTTTAGTATTGCTCCACTTGCCGCAGGCTGCTATCATGAAAATCTAGATTTTAGATCCAGTTTGACAATGTTCTAAAAAAAAAAAAACGAGCAGTGCGCGCCACAGCAAAACGCGTGGTTTCAATTATCGCACCCGTGTCTGGGCACGATAATTGAAACCACATGGCGGTTGGTGCCGGTAACCGGCACCAGTAGGCCATGGGCGGAGCAATGCACCCGCTTTTGGCCAATTGCGTGCTGTCTTTGTTAGAAAGGCGCACGCAAAGACCAATATCATGGGGCAAAACGAAAAGCACACGCACGAGCGTGTCCGATCCTTAGGTCAGTTTTGAAACCCCCTAAATGAGGTCTCTCGCTGCGTGAGCAGTGATGCGCACTGCAATGCTAGGAGCGAGTCCTAAAAACTACAAGTCTAACGTTATCACCAAGTGGTTTGCCAGGAAGTCTTCTGAAAATAGCTATTTGAAAAAACAAGAACTTACAATGTAACAAAACAATATGAGAACCAACAGGAATGAGTGGTATTACAGAATGAAAAGTCTAGATTTGATGATATTTGTAATAAATTTGAATCAATCCAGACAGACATTAGAGCGAAGAAGGACAGGATGCAACCCGAGATGCTTATTAACAAAGTGGGATAAAGAAACATGATTGGGCACCGTGTTGATTACATTTGCATAAAGTTTTATGATGCAGAGGTTTGATTGTAAGGGGCCGTATGCCTGCTTTCTGCACTCCGAGCATCCTTCTGTATTCAGGAGCGGTCCTCACAATTGTACTAGTGCACATACTATGCTTGTGCAATGTGAAAAAGGCATTCTGTCATAGGCATGGGATTGTAGCCAATGCAATTCGATGAATGCATTTGCTTTGAACCTCAACCATATTACAGATTCAAGGGCATGAAGAAACAGGTGATTTGTATTCGAGGTGACACCTTTGGAGGTTTTCCAAAGGACCTCATGGGCTGTCAAAACTCTGTCACTTTGATATGTCATAACAAACAGCACCCAATTCCTTGCACTCACTACAATGGCAGACCGCAGCCATCTGAATTAACTAACTTAGAGAATTTGGACATGTGTAGCAGAGAGAGCACAATTTTTGTTAACAAGTACTTGGAAATAAATCGTTGCTTGATGCACCTGGTGAGGATGTGTGCCATCATAAACCGAGGCCATGAACCTGGTCTTTGATGTTAATGATATATCAAGTCCCCCTTGGGTATCTGTTTGCAATTTGTGATCTATAGGAAACTTCTAGTCATAACTGTGAACAGTAGTTGGAGCATTTTTATATAGTTATAGTGAATGATCAGTAAGTCGCTAATTATTCTGTGCTTATGGAACATTCAGTCCCTGTCACATAATCAATAACGATTCTTTTTGATTAGTCAAATTGGAACCAGCACTGGTGGTGTGCATGCCAACTTCTGAATGAGAATCCAAGAAAGAAACCTCTGAAAAATGCAAAACACTTGCTTAGTACTTATATTTTAATCTCAGACATGGTGATTTCTTGAGTACAGCAGCACTGTCTCAGATCTGAATGGCGTGGACTTATTCACAACAGTTCCAGTCTGTTTGCAATTAACCAGTGATCATCTTGTAAAATTCATGTCACACAGAATACACAACATTCTAGAACTGCTGCCATATGTTTCCAGATGCTGAGTACAGAAACATGAAGGCATTATCTTTAAACGTATAACATTTTGAAAAGAGGAATTCTATTTTTTCTTTTTTCAATAATGCAATTTTTTTCATTTTGTTTTCTTTTTATGATAAACTCATGCATTCACTGTTCTTCTCATAAGCACATAGGGCCTGATACACAAATAAAAGGCATTTTCGAGTAGGTCAAGTCGTACTCTAGTAGTACTAATTCTGTACTATAATATGCAATTAAAGGTAGGCTTTAGGGATGAATATGGTAATACAAAACACACACTCCCATACGATTAAGACAGTTGAATTTCAAAAAATACACTTTTAATTCTACCACAGCCATAAAAAACAGGCTTACATGTACTCCAGCCCAGCATTGAAATAAGTCAAATTCACAAACAACATACACACACACATTCAAACACCCCCCCACACACACGCTCATACACACATATTCATATATACCCAAACCTGTGCATTTCATTCATTTTATTCTCCTTCCTACAATGGACAGCACAGATGTAAGGGCTTTTGCACGCCTAGGAGTAAAACTTGGGCTTCCGTAACTCCTCAACTGTGTGCCATCTTTACCAATTTACCGGTTTGAGTTTTGCAGATTTGAATGTGAGGACCCCACACCCACAGCACACACTACTACCGTCAGTGTTGTATGGGGGAAATAAGTTAATGAATAATTTGTGGTGGTGCTGAAAGCTGTTCATTTGCTGACCTGGGTGGGGGAAGGGTTTGGCGGTATTTTTCCCCTTTGTTCTTCGTCATAAGAGTAAGCCATTAAAATATGCCACAGAAATTCAGCTTATATGTGAGGATAATTTGAAAAATCTAAAAACAGATATTTGTAATCAAAATTAGTACATTTCATGAAAATTACTATGGGGTAAAATAGTTCCCTTTCACAAATTAGCAAGCTGATATTTGAGGACAGTAAGACACTAGCATGTGTGGATTGTATAGCCTCTTTCACATAACTGTTTCCAGAAAAAGCAGTAAAAGCAGTCCACAGAGGGTAGACAGAGATATGATTAACAAAACATTTTTATATAGTGCTATCTCATGTCTTTAGTGGTAGGTTAAGGCACTGCTTGTTCCAAACAACTTTTACTGTTGCATTATTAAAACAAAACTAGGAAGATGGTTATGTGAGGCAAACACGTGCATATTTTTTGTGTGGCATCTTGTGGTGGTTTTGTGTTCTGTTGTTTTCTATGATGCTATGTTTGGTATACAACCTTTACCACGCAACTTTTACAACGACCTACCATTACCACACATTTTTTACAACGCAGGATCCATTACAACGCATACCATTACCACGCATGTATTTACAACGCATGTACCTTTACAACGCATACAATTACAACGTAAGTATTGGTAAGTATATCATTTTATTAAAAATATTATAAGTTTGCGTTTTTGGGTAAAGGGGTATTTTTAGGGTTCAGGGTCAGTTTTGGGTTTTTGGGTAAAGGGGTATTTTTAGGGTTCAGGGTCAGTTTTGGGTTTTTGGGTAAAGGGGTATTTTTAGGGTTCAGGGTCAGTTTTGGGTTTTTGGGTAAAGGGGTATTTTTAGGGTTTAGGGTCAGTTTTCAGTTTTTGGGTAAAGGGGTATTTTTAGGGTTTAGGGTCAGTTTTCAGTTTTTGGGTAAAAGGGTATTTTTAGGGTTCAGGGTCAGTTTTCAGTTTTTGGGTAAAGGGGTATTTTTAGGGTTCAGGGTCAGTTTTGAGTTTTTGGGTAAAGGGGTATTTTTAGGGTTCAGGGTCAGTTTTGAGTTTTTGGGTAAAGGGGTATTTTTAGGGTTTAGGGTCAGTTTTCAGTTTTTGGGTAAAGGGGTATTTTTAGGGTTTGGGGTCAGTTTTCAGTTTTTGGGTAAAGGGGTATTTTTAGGGTTCAGGGTCAGTTTTCAGTTTTTGGGTAAAGGGGTATTTTTAGGGTTCAGGGTCAGTTTTCAGTTTTTGGGTAAAAGGGTATTTTTAGGGTTCAGGGTCAGTTTTGGGTTTTTGGGTAAAAGGGTATTTTTAGGGTTCAGGGTCAGTTTTGGGTTTTTGGGTAAAGGGGTATTTTTAGGGTTCAGGGTCAGTTTTGGGTTTTTGGGTAAAGGGGTATTTTTAGGGTTCAGGGTCAGTTTTGGGTTTTTGGGTAAAGGGGTATTTTTAGGGTTTAGGGTCAGTTTTGAGTTTTTGGGTAAAGGGGTATTTTTAGGGTTCAGGGTCAGTTTTGGGTTTTTGGGTAAAGGGGTATTTTTAAAGTTCAGGGTCAGTTTTGGGTTTTTGGGTAAAAGGGTACAGGGTAAAAATTAAATATAATTAAATTTAAATTACATTAAATTAAATTGATTAAATTAAATTACATTAAATTAATTAAATTACATTAAATTAAATTAAATTAAATTAAATTAATTAAATTAAAATTAAATTAAATTACATTATATTAATTTTAATTAAATTACATTAAAAAAAATATTATATACTTACCAATACTTACGTTGTAATTGTATGCGTTGTAAAGGTATATGCGTTGTAAATACATGCGTGGTAATGGTACTTCGTTGTAATGGATCCTGCGTTGTAAAAATTGCGTGGTAATGGTAGGCGTGGTAAAAGTATGCGTTGTAACATCATACATCCCTATGTTTTTGTGCTGCATTATTGCTTTGTCATTTTGTTCGTTGTGTGGCACTCTGTTTGTAATGTTTTGTTGTGATTTCCCATATTAGTTTATTAATTTTTTTGATATGATGCTTGGTGTTATTATGCAATGGTCTGCTGTTTATTTGAGGAATGTCAAAACATGTGACTGCAGTTCCATCTGAAAGTAGCACATACCTTGAAAATTCCTTTGACAAGCAACCAATTGCCACTGTATATGGTGACATAATAGCACTGCTCTAGGTCTTCCACATATTTAAAACATGAGTCAGCCAAAACTTTGTCAGAGACTGAGTTTACCATAGCCTTCTCAGTTCTCCATCGATGGGATGTGACCCAGAATGTCCACAGCCGATATGGGCCTCAAAGTTTCTAGACGTGCAGTTAAATAGATTAACTCTTTAAAACTCTGGAAGTAGTCCTTATCAACAAGAAGATTTGAAGCTTGAGCGACTTACATGTCTGAAAGGGCCTGATTCACAAAAGTAAACTTACACTTTTATGTAAGTTGCATTGTTTTGGTATTTACAAACTCTGACTTGAATTTTACGACTTGTAAATTTACAACTGCAAAAAGTCTGCACTCATAGCGGAGACTCCGCATATAAAAATATAGGTCTGCCCTACCTTTTTATATACAGAGTTCTCCGCCCCACTGTGCAAGTGTCATTTTACTTTAGTAAATCGGGTCCAGTGTGTTATCCCGACAAGTGTGCCCAGAAATTCTTCAAAGCAGCCCCTATTTGTAAAGTCTTGAGATAACTGAATAGTGACTGTGCTGAACTATTTTAGCACCCAACAAAGGAAATGTATCTCACAAACATACACCTTGACAGTAAAATGATATGCATCTAGCCTTGTGGGATTTAAACTCTTGCTGGCTAAATCGCCCCAAGATGCATTTGAAAATTGCAAGTGGTAAATGGCTTGCTCTTTGAAAAGACTAGTTTTAAAAATGAAAAAAACTCCTGTAAGTTAAATGTTCCCTCCAAAAAATGTGGAAGCGATTCTTGTTCGTTGTTATGGCAAGCATATCTGAAAGTTAGATTTACACAAGAAGAATTCGACTTTGGGAATAATATTACATGTTAATTTCACATAACTCTTTACTAGACTATGGAAGTCAATCTCGGACTTTTTTTTGAATGATTCATTACATTCACAACCACCAAAACTGAATGAATTGTCAATATGAATGAATCATTTTTTTTAGCAAAGGAGCTGTACGTTACCCTGGCTGTCAACACAGGGTAACTTTGTTTATAGCAGTGAGTTTTTTCTAGTTTGAGAATAATACATAATATTTACACATACATGCATACATTTCTTACTCTTCGTGTAAATATGCTGCAGCACAGAAACCTCTCAATATGCAGTTATTTAATAAACTTGAAGAACAGCAGCTTTTCTTGCAGCTTCAGGATAGACAAAGAACACTTAGAATAGACAAGTGTTCATAATCCTTTTGTTTACCCTTCAGGCTTTTTATGTGGAAGCGCAAGCCTGGCAGACTTTGTAAACACATATTAATTGACCTCTTCAAAGTCTGGGCTGATGTGTAGTCATACAGTAAGGGCTTTACATATGGCACACATCCAAAGAATTTAACATATGCAATTTATTATGAACTGTTTGATGTAATTAAGTGTGGTATATTGTTCTGATGTTTCCATTCATGTAAATAATGTTCAAAGTTGTACACTGAGCTGAATTATGTACTGGCTTTCATGCTTTGTTTCATAGCTTGGTTCCCTTTGAACTGGCGCTTTTTATTTACTGGTGTGCTGTATTGAGCAGTAGGGATTACTTCCATAGTTATTTATTGTGTCATTTTAGTTCTAATCACAGGGACAGTATCTCTCACAAGGCATCAATCATCGGCTATATGTTTGTGATCTATAGAACCGGAACTATGCTTAAATGTATACATGTTGAAGCATAACATGGTGCATTGAAATTCCAGTACTGCAGTATGATATGAAATATATTTATTATAGAAACTTTTTTTGTTGTTAAATGTTACTGCTCCCCACATGTTCCTTGAGTAAATGGTCAGTTTTTGTGCACTGTCCCACACAAGGATGTTGACACACCATTTTGTTTAGCAGAGAAGTGTGTAAAAGGGTGCCACAACACAGCATATGTCATGATTGTGTAAGGAAAGAGAGGCTTCAATAAGAACATTTTATTTCTTTTTGATGAAAAAACAAAACGTATACATTTGTGGCAACCCTACCGTTTCACATTTTGGACAATGTACAGTAGTAGAAGCCTCAAAAGTTATTTATTTGTAACTTTGCCTGCAATGTGTCTTATGCCTTTGTGAATTAAATTTGTTGTTGTAAATATCTGCAACAGTACGTGTTGCCCTGCTCAAGTGGAAATATACAATTTCTTAGTACGTTTGCCCCGTATTGCATAAAAAAGGTGGGCAACATCTCTATTATATTATATGTCCTCTGGACATAAATTCTGTATTGTTTTTCTGTGTTTGGGGCTATTTCACCATTTTCTTCTTATCTATTTTGAGAGAATGAACTCTGAAGTTTGGCAGTTAATCTTATTTTTAGATACCTCTTCCTCCAATAAGAATAACCATTGATAGGTATACATGTGTGAGAGTCTAGTACAGACTTAGTGATCTTTCAAATTTAAGAGCTGTTTTACACATGTTGAAAAACGCACAAATAATTCCGAATGACTTTTGGAGATTCTGCATCAATCAGGTGTTTTGAAGGAAGGGTATTTAACTAAATCATGTGAAGAGTCATGACACAATGACCCATTTAATCATGCATGGAATCTCTCACATTGTAATCCATTCAAGGCAATACCATATTTTTGGGATCCAATGAGTGCTGTTGATATTGGTTTACACAACAAGTCCCGATGTTTCAAGCCTTTTTAGATTAGTTTTACTTTTCAAATTGTTTGATATTACTATTGCCTAATACAGGTGAAAACTGCCATTTTCTAGCTATCACAATATTACACTTACCAAGAAAGGCGATAAAAGGCCCCATACCTCCCTCTAATCCCATCATTTCTATCAGTGTTCTGTCTCACTGTTTTTTTTTTTATCTCAGTCATGATTAAACGATTTCAAGCATCATGTAGACAATACTATGAATCTCATTGTAGGAGATACTTGGCATATTTCTGGAATCACTCTGTCATGGTAAATGTGAGAGGACTCATAGAGGAAAATATACGAATGACCTCTGACATTTCAAGCATTGGCCATTCTTTTTGGTCTAATTCAGAAACATATTTATTTTGTGGTATTATTCTTTTCTGTATAGCATTCCTGGCACCCGTAGGCCATTTAAAAGGACATTGCTAAGGTGGAGGAGAAAGGAGGGCTTCTCGAATTAGTGTGGTAGCTTCACATTCTCATAGTTTGAATCTTCTTCTGGAGGATTTATGCTCCAGGGAACAGTGAGGGAGTGTAATGCAAATGAAGCAGCATTGTACATAGAACATTCTAACCTTAAAATGCTTACATCTCTCTGGATGCAGGTGCCTCTCTTTTGGGAGGCTAATTGTTGTAGTCTGGTTAGCCAGTAAAGGTTTGCCTGATTGGAAAGTTAAGAAGGAGCATATATGAGAAGAGCCTTATGCCCAAAACGTTTAACATTTTAAATTCAACTAGTTCAGGGGTTATTAGAGTGACAGCAGAATCAGTGAGGTGTTCTGTAAATCAAGGCTAATAGTGGAGTTACTGGCATGGTTTCCCACCCATGGAAGATTGCCTCTCCATTTGTGTGATAGCCCTCTGTAGATCCTATTTTTTTTGTAACTCTTTTTATTAACTTTGCTCAATGACTCATCAAATACATAACAATGTATACATGGCATGTGCAAGGATAACAACACAGTCCGCATTCGAAAGCATACAATACAGTGCCATAGAACAACAATGCTTATTATACCTGTCCCCCCCCCCCTCTCTGGGCTCTGTATTTGCGCCAGGGACCCCAAACCTTCCTCCATTTCTTCTCACAACCCCTAGCCTTGTAAACTCCTCTGCCCTCTGACACCAGTCCAAGTCTCTCTGCCACTGGTCCCATTGTGGAGGCGCCTGCGCCCCCATGCAGGCACGGCCCGTGCAGGGCGTTATACCGGGGCGGTGACGTCAGGCAGGGGAGGGTCAGGGTGGGGGATTGTAAAATGCGGGATATGGACCATTACAGGTAAGTACCGAAAAAAATAAATAAAACGAATTTCTTTACCTGCGCTGCTTTGCCAAATGTGATGCAGCGCGGGCAACAATTTTTTTTTCTTTCCGGAACGTACCTGTAATTGTCCATATCCCGCATTTTACAACCCCCCACCCTGACCCTCCCCCGCCTGACATCACCACCCCGGTATAACGCCCTGCACGGGCCGTGTCTGCCCCCATGAACTAGCAATATTCCTCTTGGCCAGTCCAGCCGCCAGGGCCAACCAAATCTTAGAATACCTTGACCAGCCCGTCGGTCCCTTGATCATAAGCAGAAGCCATCTAGCATCCACTGGTACCAGTGAGCCTACTACCGTTGCCATTGTATGTGCCATACTGGTCCAGAAAGGCACAATGTACGGGCAGTCCCAAAGAATATAAAAAAGGAGCCCTCCCTATGACACACCCTTGCACACAGCGGGGGACAGACTCCTACCCCAAGCATACCTGTGAGTGCGCAGGTAATACAACCGATGAAGGATTTTTAGTTGAACCAGGTGGAACCTAATCCAAATCGCCACTTCGTGGGGGCTCTGCAGGGCGTCCTGCCAGTCGTCGTCTTCCAGGTCTCTAATATCTACCACCCATCTTGCCCTCAGAGACACCAGGGGATCAGGCATATTATTTATGAGTTTGCGGTAAATAGTGGCCGTGGGTTTTCCTAAAATGGGATCTAGCAGGAGCCCGTCTTCCATGGGCGAGTACTCTGGGACCGAGGTGTCAGCACATATATGCGTGCGCAAGGCATGCACTAGGTGAAGGTAATGGTAGTGCTGGGAATCGCACATTTGATACTCGTTTTTGAGATAGTCGAAGGGTTTAGGAGCATTCCCCTTCCAAACATCCCCAAGGTAGTCTATCCCGATCAGTTTCCAACCCTTAAAACCGGTTAATCGTTTCACCTCCGTCAGGAGATCTCTGGTCTAAAACAGGGTTCTTCCCGTTATAGTGCCCTCCCAACCAAAGTATTTATTAACCTCTCCCCAACATTGAAACACCACCCCAGTATGCAAGGGCAGATCTTTTTGCTGCTTCCGCGAGTACAACAGGGGCTCGCAGTTGCCCTCCGGCATGACATACCTATCAACCCTGTAGGCCGGTTCCGATCTCTCCCCGTATTTCCAATCGTTGATGACCAGCAACTGAGATGCCCAATAGTACAACTGCACGTCCGGGAGGGCCAGGCCCCCGTCGTACACCCCCCTTGTGAGCTTACGTAGTGAAATTCTCGGGTTTCTCCCATCCCATAGCAGCGTTCTCAAGGCCTGAGATACCCGTTTAAACACCCCCTCCGGGACCCGGTATGGTGTGTTTTGAAGCGGCAGCACCAACATTTTGAAGAGCGCGGTGCGCCCCATTAGGAAAAGAGGCAAGGAACTCCAGTGGGCGACATCCGATGCCAACCGTGCCAGGTGCAGCTTGAGATTCCTCGCGAAGAACTCCGACCTGTCCCTAGTGACTACAACCCCAGATATTTAAATCCATCAGTGACTATCGATGCTGGACACCCCGATGGAACTCTTGGGGGGGGACCCGACAATGGGTAAATCAGGGATTTGGCACAATTGATAGTGTAGCCGGAGTAACTGCCAAAGAGTTCAAAAAGGTGTAGCGCCTGCGCCATTGAATGGTATGGTCTGGCCATGTAGAGGACGATGTCATCGGCGTTTAGGGATATACGCTCCACCCACTCATCAGTCAAGGCCAAGCCCAAAAAAGACCTTTCCCTCTGGATCCAGTGGGCCACTGGCTCCAGGGCCAAGGCAAAAAGGAGCAGGGATAGTGGGCAACCCTGCCTGGTGCCCCGCCGCAGGGGGAACATTGGAGACATCGCCCCATTGACTCTCACCCTTGCCAAAGGTTGTGCGTACAGCAAACACACCTTGCTGCAGAAGACAGGCCCAAAGCCCAATCATCGCAGGACCATGAATAGGTATGGCCATTCTATACTATCGAAGGCCATGGAGGCATTCAGTGCCATTAGGGCCATTTGAGTGTCGCCGACGTCCTCCGTCATGTATAAGACTCCATAAAGTCGGCGCAGGTTGTGCCTCGTACTCCTGTTGGGCATGAATCCTGACTGATCTACATGAATCAGATCTGGTAATACCGAGAGCAGTCTCATCACTAAGGCTTTAGCCAACATCTTGGCCTCAACATTAAGGAGCTAAATAGGGCGGTAAGACGAGCATCGATCCGCTGGTTTCCCGGCCTTGTGTATAACCACAATCATGGCCTCTCGCTGATCTGGAGGGAGTCTCCCTACATCCCTCGCTTCAAGGAACATTTATCTGAGGGGTTCAAGCACAGCACTGGCTTGCCTCTTGTATATTTCAACTGGGAGCCCATTGGGCCCCTGCGCTTTCCCCGCCTGGAGTGCATTGAGAGCCTCCCCGAGTTCCAGCGCCGTAAGGTCAGCGTCAAGGCTATCGTTCTGCTCCTGGGACAGCGCAGGCAAAGCGAAGTCCCGCAGGTACTCCTCGCAATCCGTTTCCGATCTGGTACATACCGGGGTGTAGACCCCTTCATAATATGAAGCAAAGGCCTCTGCTATTTCAGTCCCGGTGGTCACCAAGGATCCCGACTCGCCCCATGCCTCCGCAACCCAGGATCGCTCTCGTGCCCTGCGCTTGGGCCATGCCAATAACTTCATGCTTTTATCCCCGGCATCGTATATCCAATGCTGGGTGGCTAGGGAATAGGCATGAGCCTCACTCTCCGCCAGCGCATGAAGTTCCCGCTGTTTGAGGGCAAGCTCATGGCTATGCTTCACCGAGGGGGCCCCACCCGTCTCCCGTTCGAGCGCTTCAATTTCCCGCTCCAACTGCGCCACTTTAAGTGCCGCCTCCTTTTTCTGGGCCCCAATCAACGCCTGAGCCTGTCCCCTCAAGACTGCTTTAAAAGCATCCCACAGGGTTAACTGGGAATCGACCCATCCCTGATTCACTGCGACATACAACTGGGAACCTTCACGTATCTTATCAGCTATGGATTCGTCTTTGAGGCACCATGAGTCAATTCTAGGGAAGGTCGTCTTAGTTGTTGCCACCCCTCTAAGAGTAAACCCCACTGGTGAATGATCCGAGATTCCCCGGGCCATGATACAGGAGTGTACAAAGTCGCCCAATTGGTCTCCTGGCTCAAAAGATGATCTATTCGGGAGAAGGATCCGTGCCGTGCGGAGTAGAAAGTGTAGTGTCTTTGTGAGGGGTGGTGTATGCGCCAAATATCACTGAGGCCCAGTGCTGCGACAAAGCCACTCAAGCCTGCTTCTCCCTTGTGCCCCTGCCTCTCCCCAGAACGGTCCAGGTCCGCTTCCATGAGCGCATTGGTATCTCCCCCCAATATCAGAGTGCCCCAAGAAAGGTCAGCAAAGTGGGTCCCTATTTTAACATAGGTCTGCGCATGTAACCCAGGCGGGGTGTAACAGGAGCTAAACACCAACGTGCGACCCTCCCACCTGACCGCCACAGCCATCACACACCCCGAGTCCTCCGCCCACGTACCCGTGACCACCATCGGGAGAGCCTTACGTACAAGGATTCTCACCCCCCTAGAGCCAGACGTGAACCCCGAGTGAGCCACCATCTTGTAGCCGAACCGGTCCAGAGCCCTGCACGTGTTGCCCCTTAGGTGAGTCTCTTGTAAAAGCACTATGTCAGGGGCTTGGCGTTTCAGATACTGCAGGACAAGTATCCCCTTAATCTTGTTACCCAACCCGTTGACGTTCCATGACCAAATCCTGTTATGCGTTTGATCATCCATTGAGGCACAACAAATTAGACTGTCCCGGATCCCCCCGCACATGCCCACCCATAGAAAATGTCACGTAAACATAGGAAGTAGAGTCACCATGAGCTAAACATAAACTTTCCCCCATATTCCTACCCCCCCAACACGTACCCCCCTCCCTGCCTCCCTGCTAAGGGGGACCCCAACCACCCACCTCTTAAGCATGCAGAGTGCCTGTCGCCCCTTCAACCCCATAACAACAGTAAGAGGGAAACGTCAGCCTGCAATCGCAGAAGAAGACATACTTAAGCAGCGGAGTGCACACCCACTAGATGAATCTCGCTGTCTGAGCTCCCCCCACTCGCTCCCCCAATGCAGCAGAGGTGTACCATAGACCCTCAGTTCACAATCACAAAACCCATAGGAGACCCAGTCCTGCAATGGGAGAGGTGTGGCGCCGCGGCCAGGGCGACTGACGCTGGAATCTGGGGATCAGGGTTCGATCCCCGGCTCCGGCGGCAGGTTAGCCCAGCACCATGTGACTCTGGGCAATAGCTTGCTTAATCTTCCCGACGGCCCCCAGCGCCTAGAGACCCTTACGGGTGATTGTGCGCTTTACAAATGTGGATTACTACATGTGGATTACAATGTGCTGCCCCAGGTTTTCCCATTCGACCACCACCTACATTCAAGGACCTAGGGGGCATGCCACCCTCCCCGCATCCTTCTCCCACAGTGCCCCAAGTCAACATTACCACTGCAGTCACTTGTGGGATATCTGCTCGAGCTGTTGGGGTTCTTGTGGTTGACTTTTAGTGCTGTGGGTCCCCTGACCAGCACGGCCCAAGGCAGAGCGTCTCAAGCCATTCTGGCGACCCACGGTACGCCACCCCTCCATCCAGTCGCTCGCTTCGGACGGCGAGTTGAAGAAAAACACCTTGTTGCCGTCTAGAATCTTGAGGCCTGCCGTATATAGCATCATGTATTTTATTCCTTGATCCTTGAGGGCCCTTTTGACCCCTTCAAATGATCTCCACTGGCGCTGCACATTTAGCGTAAAGTCAGGAAAGAAACGAATTGTGGCATTGTCCAGGTGCAGGTCCCCGGACACCCTTGATGCTTGCAGGATTGCATCTTGATCCCTGTAGTTTAGGATGCGGGCAATAATGGTGCGTGGCGGGGTCCCTGGCTTGGACTTCTCCCAGCACTCGATGAGCTCTCTCCACAGAGAGGAAATTTGATAGACGCTTTGGCTTAAGGTGGTTAAGTATTATGTCCTCCACGAACCAGTCAGTTGACAGGCCCTCCGGAACTTCCACGATTCGGACATTATTCCGGTATGCCCGGCCCTCCTGATCCTCCAGGCTGGCGGCCATGTCTGCTTGGCTTTAAGTGAGTGCGACTACTTGTTCCTCCAGCCTCTTTGTCTTAGATTGCAAACTACCAATGCCGCTTTCAGCCTCCGCTACCTTATCTGACATCTTTCCCAAGTCCGCACGTAGTAGGTTGACTTCTTCAGTCACGTAGTCGAGCTTGGGCTCCATGGTGCCTCGCATCTCTTTTATGGCGCTGCTCATCTCCTTGATGGCTAACATAATGGCTTTAAGTAATGGGTCAGGCCCACTGGCTGTCGTCTCGCTTCTCTGGCTCCCTCCTGGTAGATCATCCTCCCGTCCCATGTTGACGGTGTACTTATCTATGTAGTTAGTCTGGCCTTGCGTCTGCGCCCTGTTGCAACCCATAGCAACCCATAGCCCTGTGATCACCACCGCAGAAGATGCAGTCCGCAGCTGCTCGCCCCCCAGTCTCTCTCAATGTGCCCCCCCTAATGCCTCTCGCCCCCTGTGATTCAGTGTATGCCCCACTGGATGTGGTGTCTCCAGCCGCTCATCCTGACCCGGGCTTGCTCACCGTCCGTTCCACCACAGGGTACGACCTGTATCCGGCGCCGTGCTGCGCTGCCAAGGCCTGCGAATCCCTCGTGGAGCCAGAGACTGGCCAGGCACTCGGGTGCCGGGGGAAATACTGCCTTAATCCAAGAAGTCCAATATGCCAGCCAACTGGCCAACCGCTGCCGCCGCGCTTCAAATTCAGTTGGGGCCGGTATCTGTATTACGCCGCCAGTGAGGGCAGAGCCGTGAGTCCCAATTACTGCAGGCACCGGGCTCCAGTGCCCGCGAATGGTCTGGCCACCATCTTGTCATGGCCGCTGCTGCCTCACCCACCGCCAAGGGCCCAATGCCGGTCTCATCCCGGTACTGCTTCCTCACCTCTGCCACGCACTCGAATCCGCAGTGCTGCTAATGCCTCTCTTTGTGGCTTGGCCTCCACATACTTTCCAACAGCCTGGGTGCCGCTGTCGCTCCTGATGCGCTCACGGTCCACACGCTACCAGGCCCATCAGGCTCCACCCACCCGTGCCTCTCCTGCCAGCCGCCCTGTGTCTGCCGTACCGTAACCCACCACTCGCACCCCCCAGGCACAGCTGAGAGCCGCCGCTCTACACACCAAGTGAGCCCGGCCGTAGCAGTCCGGATATCGGTCCCATGATGACACCAAACTCTGGGGGCACAGCCGGTCCCGCAGCCTCCACCATCGACCGCGGGCACACTGCGCCCAGGATGGGGAACCTCCACCCTGTCAGGCGCTCCGCAGGCACCAGATGTCCGAATGGGGCTAGGCAGTGACGGCCACCATTTTCTGACCGTTAGACTCGGGCCCGGGTCATATAGCAGCCGCACGAAAACACTCTAAAACGGATCAGGTACGGGTCGGAAAAGCCGCCCACCGCTTCTCTTCAGCACCAGCAGACAGTAGATTCCCTTCAACTGGACGGATTGTGCCATATGGTAGGTGTAGTTTATGTTTCTGCTACAGCAGCTCGTCTAGTGTGCTGCCATCTTCTTTGGCTGCAGGCCACGCCCCCTGTAGATTCTTTTTTAACATTTGATCACTGATAAGTTGATGAGGTGGAGCTTTCCTGCAAACCAACAAACTATAAGTGAGACAGGACGACGCTGGGGATGGTGCTGAGATCCTCTGCTTTTAGTGCTTTTTCCAAGGGATGTCGGCCATAACTGCAAAACAGGGGGACAGTTTTTGACGAAGCACTTAATGGACAGAGAAAGTGGTTTTACATTTTTATTTGAATCTTTCCAATTTATTGTTGAGATATGTAGGCAGGAAATAAATTACTTATAATATGGCTATTACGACTGTGAGGAAACAGATTGTGGGTTTTGCTCCTGACAAAACCACAAGGAGTAGGAGAGCAGACCACCCAAAGCCCTCAGGCGCATCTACCTTAGACGAGGTGCCTTGTTGGCTACAGAAACTATAGACTGGGTCATGCCCTGGTAACTTGTTTGTCATGCTTCATGATGAGTAACTATAAATTCATGTGTTCCCTCTTTGCAAATTTCAGTTTTTGTCTCTAAAAACTAGTGTGATTAAAGCTAAGGTAGTAACAAACTATTTTATTTTAAGCAATACATTTGACTAGTATGATGAATTAGTGGGACTCTCTTTAAAGTTACTATCTTAAAATACTATGATGTTGATGTTACTTACCTGATAATAACAGAGTGGAGGCTACTGAGTTTGGAGATTTACTTCACCAATTACTCAGATAATATTGTTTTATCTGTCAATAAAGGATTACGAGATTTTTCCAGCCTAATTGCTTTTGAAGATATATTATACTGATCTGAAATATGGGCCTTATTTAGTGTTTGGCAGATAGGCTCCACTATCACTAACGTGGTCACTTTAATGCAAGTTCATTGTAGCCTACCAAACTTGCAATATGATGGACAGGGTATCTGTCATATTGTGGCAGAGTATCCCACCCATATACCTCTAAATATGGCTTTTAGCCATTTGTCATGCAAGTGCTTGCATTGTTTAAAGCTCTTTTTGACTAAGAGACAAATCGTTGCATTACCGCCTGATTTTTTATGAATTGACTGCAAAAATGTAGCGGCAACATAGCATATAAGTTATGGTTACTACACATGCAATGCTATCCTCAGGGGAATAACCTGCATGCAATGAACATTGCCGAAATGTAATAAGAGAGATGTAGCTATGTACTCTGTAGAGAGATAGAAATTATCCCATCCGGAACACTGTAGGTCCCACTGTTCCTTACTCTCTGAGTCTCACAGGTTGTTGTTCCCTCAATACCTACCAATCGACCCTCTGTGGATAAATCCTACATCTGCTGCTCAAAAGGAAAGAGAGACAGCAGAGTTTCCACAGATCAGCAGTGGTACATAACAATACAGTGGCAATACAACACAGACCTACACACTGGGTACGATAAGATCCACTAATTTGGCAGTATTATGTGCAATAGACCTGCACATCTAACAGGCCATTTTGCCATTATTTCATATGCTACTCATACAGGTATATATGGACTTGCAAATTGCCAAGATAGGCTAGATAACATACAATTGGAATATGTAGATGTTTTATAGTCTTGTGGCAAATCATTCTTCATATTCATATTCTCCCCCTTTTTCTGAAACAATCTGTCTGCCTTCAAAGATGATGGACATCATTCCAGAAATGTTAGAAAATGTATTTTGTATGGGCATTGTTCTATTTACTCGTTTTTCAGAGATGAACATTTCTTTGATATCCCTCAGCAACACATACACGAGCATTCAAATTGACTACACCGCCCTCTAATGCTCATTCATAAAATACACCACCAGTATTTTTATCTGGCATCAGATGTGGGTTCCTTCACAAAAACATGCATACCAACACAAAACGAGTATACGTTATCTTACTCATAATAGCAGTTTATTATTGAATTTTTTTTCATGAGAACTAGCAGCATATATAAAACCTTATATAGTGTAAGATTCTACTTGAATGTAAAGGAGTAGTTTACCAATATCTATTTATGTCACGACCACAACAACATCCCGAGACTCAACTATCTCTTCTATTAACTTATCTTCGTCAATTCTACTGACTTTGATTGTAACAATTTTTTCAAAATGAAAGGCAGGAGGAATTGAGACCATCACGATCTATCTCTAAGTATGTTAAATCGTAATATCATCTGCAGTAATACCTCAACAGCAAAATGTACTACCTCATTCCAACATCACAACAAGCATTGTATAATGCTGAGGGGACTCCTATCCCCTATTTTTCCTTCCTATTATATTATACTTGTCTTTCAAATTCCTCATTGCAGCTTATCATCCAATGGTTTGAGCTACGATTGAGAGTGAACCTATAACTAGTATATTTCATATTCACTTTGCCCTATTCAGGGCGTCTTAATTTCTAAGCAAGCAAGTTAGTACCTGATGTAAGCTGTCATGCCAAAGTTTCAACTGTGCAAGCTATAATGAGAAATGGTTTCTCTTGGATAATGCTTGTGCTGTGGTGGATTGTTATTACAAGCTTCTTTAAAAATGGTGGCACAAAGTGGTAATTCAAATAATATGAGAACTAACTAACACACTTTGGACAATATTTAAGCTTCTATAAATATAATGTGTCTTAAATCATCTATTCCTGTGTCTGACAGTCACTGCAACCTGTATTGTTTGTGTGGGAATGGGTTAAAGTACTGACTACATATCATTAGGATTTCCTAGGTGTTAACTCATGAAACCCAGAATCGCATTTTATTCCTGAAGTTGTCTAATTTGATTGACATTTTTAATAATCAAATGAAAAAGTAAGTCCTACGGCACATATTATGTAGTGGGCCAAGAACTAGCGCGATGACTAAATAACAGTTTTACATTTGCAGAGGTTGGTACTTTGAGCCTTTACTTGACCCTACATTTGAAAATATGTCGAGACTACTGCCACATTAATGAGGTATGCTTTTCGTTAGCCCAGAGGCACATCCAGTGCTAGTAGATGATGCCAAAGGAGGTGTCTAGAAGCTGCTCGCCCTGAACATGGACACCAACTACCAGAAGTATTAAGTGCTATTCCCGGCTTGCCTTTGGTGCCCCTGGCACTAACCTTGCCATCCTGAGTCTCAGGGTCATGAAAGCAGGGGCTGAACCTTCTGTTGTTTCCATTCCTGTGCTCGCTACTCGCTCCTCAAAAGAAAATATAAAGCAGTTTAGGGACTAAGCATGGATCAAGAGGTTAACCCTGCAATCAATCAATCAATCATTCAATCAGGGGTTGGTAACGCGCGCTACTCACCCGTGAGTGTCTCAAGGCGCTGGGGAGGGAAAAGAGCTGGGCTGCTCAGGTCAGTCGAAAAGCCAGGTCTTGAGAGCCCATCTGAAGGTCTGCAGTGTCGGTGAGTGTCTTATTTCTACTGGGAGGGTGTTACATGCTGTGGCTGCGGTGTAGGAGAAAGCTCTCCTTCCAGCTCTGCTTCAGTGGATACGGGGGACCTCTGCTAGGGCGAGGTCTGCTGAGTGGAGGTTTCTCTTGGGTGCGTGGAAGCTTATTCGGTTGTTGAAGTACTTGGGTCCGCTGTTGTTGAGGGATTTGTAGGCGTGGTGAGTAGTTTGCAGGTGACCCTCTTTTTGACAGGGAGCCAGTGGAGTTCTTGCAGGTGTGGGGTCATGTGTTTGTGGCGTGGGATCCCTAGGATGAGTCAGGCGGCTGCGTTTTGGATGGTTTGGACTTTGAGCAGTAGTGATTTGTTGATTCCGGCGAAGAGGGCGTTGCCGTAGTCAAGCCTGCTGGTCATGAGTGCGTGGGTGGCGGTCTTTCTGCAGTCTTGGGGGATCCACTTGAAAGTCTTGCGTAGGATCCGGAGGCAGTTCAAACTGGTGGAGGAGATGGCGTTGATTTGGCAGTTCATGGAGAAGGAAGAGTTGAGGATTATGCCAAGGATCCGAGCGTGGTCCATAGGGGTTGGTGGGGGTGCGAGGGTGGAAGGCCACCAGGAGTCGTTCCATGCAGAGAGGCGTGGTCCGAAGATGAGAACGGAGTTGAGTTTGAGGCGGCTGTCTTTCATCCATGTGGCCATGTTTTTTAATCCTTCCTGGAATCTGAGTCTAGTGTCCTCTGGGTTGCTGGTGAGGGAGAGGATGAGCTGGGTGTCGTCAGCGTAGGACAAGATGCTGAGGCCGTGCTGCCTGACGATGGTGGCAATGGGTGCCATGTAACTGTTGAATAGAGTAGGGCTCAGAGAAGATCCTTGTGGGACCCCGAAGATGATATTGGTGGGTTCGGAGAGGAAGGGAGGGCATGACCCTCTTTGTTCTCTCAGAGAGGAAGGATTGGATCCAGTTGAGGGCATCTCTCTGAATTCCTGCGTCGTGGAGCCTGGTGGTTAGTGTGCGGTGAGAGACGGTGTCGAAGGCTGCGTAGAGGTCCAGGAGGATGAGGGCTGCGGTGTGGACCTGGTCGAACAGCATCCGTCTGTCGTCGGTGGCAGCGATACGGGCTGTCTCGGTACTGTGGTTGCTGCGGAATCCGGATTGGGAGGGGTCCAGGATGCAGTTATCTTCGATGAAGGTTGTCAGCTGGGCATTCACGAGCCTTTCTGTGACCTTGGCAGTAAAGGGGAGGAGGGAGATGGGTCAGTAGTTCTTGAGGTCGGTAGGGTTGTCTAAAGGTTTTTTGAGGAGGAGATTCACTTCTGCCCATTTCCAGACCATGGGGCAGGTGCTGGAGGCCAGGGAGTAGTTGATGCTGCGGGCTAGCATGGGAGCCATGGCTGTGGAGGCTCTGTGGAAGATGTGAGGGGGGCAGGGGTCCGTGAGGGCTCCTGAAGGAGTTTTCTTCATGGTGGTTTTGACAAGTTCGATGGATGTGGGGTTCCAGGTGAAGATGGTGGGTTTGGCGGTGGTAGTGGCCGTCGGGGTGAAGGCAGTCATTGGTTCATTGAAGTTGTCGTAAAGGGTCATGATCTTCTGGTGAAAGAAAGTGCTGTGCTTGTTGCAGAGATCTTGGGAGGGTGTGATGTCAGAGGCTTCACATGTGGGTTTGGTGAGATGCTTGATGGCGTTAAAGAGTTCCCTTGTGTTGGCTGCACTGGCGTTGAAGATTCTTTTGGTGTCCCTTATCAGTTGGTGGTAGTTCTTCATGGCAACTTTGTGGTCGGTGTGGGCTTCAGTGGTCTTCTGGTTCCTCCAGGTTTTCTTGAGGCACCTGCAGGTGCGCCTGGCCTCTAGGAGTTCGGTGGTGAACTAGGCAGCCTTAGGAGGGTGTTTGGTGCTTGTCTGTCAGAGAGGGGCTAGTGTGTGGGAGCAGCTGTAGATCCACCGATGGAGTTCTTTGGCAGCGGCGTTGGTGTCGGCGGTGGCTGACGGGGGATCATGGAGGAGGGTGGTGTTGAGGAGGTCTTTGGTGACCTTACTCCAGTTCCATTGAGGTGGGCGCGGGGCTTGTTTGGGTGCGGTGCTGGATGTGAAAGTGAAATGGATGCAGTGGTGGTCTGTCCAGGAGTGCCGGGTGGTGTTGGTAACCCGGATGTTTGATCCTCCCGTGAAGATGGGGTCCAGGGTGTGTCTTGCAATGTGGGTTGGAGTGTTTACCAGTTGCTTGAGTCCAAGGTTGGCGAGATTTGCAAGTAGCGTGTTGAGTCGGGGTCATGTTGGTTCTCAAGGTGGAAATTTAGGTCTCCGAGCAAAATGTAGTTCGTCGAGGTGAAGGCGTGGGAAGCGGCGAGTTCTGTAATAGTGGTAGTGGATTGAGCGCGAGGTCCTGGTGGTCTGTAGATGAGCGTGACCCGTAGTGTATTTCTTGGGTTGGTGTGGATATGGAATGTCATCAGTGGTCAAATGGTGCAATTTATCCAACTACCCCAGTCATTTTGATCAATCTAACTCCAAGTCATTGCCGGGCCATTTATTTTACTTCCATAGTTCTACCCAGGGGATGCAGTTACTGACAGAATGTGAGTGTACGCCAACTGCACGTGTAACCTTCCACAGTGTGCAGTGGTAAATAGAAAGACAGCCGCAATTTTGTCCCTACCATCCAACAGCAACCACTTCTTCTGCACACTGCGCTTAATGCATTGAGTGCAGGTATGATGCAGTAAGCATGGAGCATTAATATTTGGTACACTTTTCAAATAATTCTTGCCAATATCAGTCCACAGATTGCCGTGTTGGATTCCTGTAAAATTGTTAAAATAATTCCTACTTAAATGTACTCCCTCCTTCTTTCACCTTCTGAAATAAGTCATTTATGTACAATTTAGGATACATTACTAAAATAACGTTCCATCAAATATCAAGTGACAGTGAATGCTTTACTATATTATACCCTGCAAAGACGTTTTACTTCAAGCAATAATTTCCTCTAGCAACTGATTGTTACGTATGCTATTGCAGTGTGTATGGCACCAAGAAGTATTCTGCAGAGAGAATGGGATAATGACTATTCATTAGATTATAATTATGGCCTTTGTGACATCATAATTCATGGTTAGAGATATTACTTTTTTCTGTTCATTTTTAAATAATATATGTCTACAGTGTCAGCGACAGTGACTGTGAATTTATGATAGAGTTTCAGTTACATAGGAAAAACATTTATTTGATTGATAATATCTTTTGGTCCAATTGAATATTTCTCAAAAACTGTTTATTTACCATAAAAAAGTTTTACTAAATGTTGTTATAGGACTCTGACGAACTTGAACTTGACCATTCGTAGTATGGAAGAAACTTTATCATGCACAGAGCAAAAACCTGTGCAATATAATTAAAGCAAATGTGTTGGTAAAGAAGGTTTTTACCCCATTGAATGATCATTTTGTGGCTTGTTGCAAATCTGTTGACCCGTTTCTAAGAAATGTAAAGCATGATGAGTGTTCATATAGGACTTTTGAAAGCATTACTTATAGTACTACCTGTATAATTTGGTTCATGATCCAGTTTGAGAACCATATTATTGCAAGCCTTCTTGGCCAAGATGGTTTTGCTGTTCAGAAATCAGCATTGCTGGTTTGATAACCTCTCCTTATTAGTCAAAATAAAATCTGATTTTTCCATGAAGCTGCTATTAGAAGTTTTTCAAATTGGAGACTCGGGTTTAGGACCATCATTCTCTAAAAAGAGTTGAAGGGACCATCTAAATATGGATTATTTTGTATTGAAGTAGTTATCTGTTAGGAAAGCAATAACTTTCTTATTTGAATCATAACATGCAAAGTTGACAATGAGTATGGTCAAAAATTGTATTCAATTTGAAAATAAAATTGGCTAATGCCCTAAGGATCACTTTAACCGTTGCTGACTTTAATGAACTAGCATACACTCCAGGCCCATCCAATTCTGCATGATATGTGTTAAGCATGTGTGATTTCTGGACAAAATAAGGCAACTTGCACATTTTTTTAATCCAGAATTATTAGGATTAAATCACAAGAAGGCATGAAGACAATTGTGAATCAGACCCTATGTATAAACTTTGCTTTGACCTATTGTGTGCAATCAAAACACGTTTTAAATAATGAAATTATAAAACATTTCATTTTCTCAGTAGCCCACCAACTGTCCTTAATTAGAGGTTCTTAGTCTGTATGGTTAAAGCAACCAACTCATGGTTAACTCTAAAATGGTCTGCTTCAAATAATTTTCAGGAGCTGCCGTGAATTACAATTATTTAATGGATTTACTCTGAAAGTAGTAGATTTTGCCAGGATTTCCCTCTGAGTGTAGGGAAGTTAGGAAATGAAAAAGCAACTCTTGATCTCGAAGAGTATGCTGTACTGTACCACACCCCTTTTCACAGCGTGTGAGACATAGAACAGCTGTATATTGACATTGGTACCTTCTCAGCTTAAACAACTTTAGCACATTATTTACCTTCAATGAGCTACTGAATGTAATACCATCTGTACTTCATAACAGAATCATATTCGATGTAGCCAGAAATCACCTTCACTGTGTGAATATTTATTAAAAAACGTAGAATAAAAGCAAAATGTTTTTTTCCTGGTTGATTTTCATAGTGTGATTAAATCTGTTATGTGCACATTCAAGTTGTTTGATATCTCTCCTAAGTATCTTGGTTATGGGGCCGGATCAAAAAATCATTTTTCACATTGACTGGATATATACTGTAGCTGAAGCTTTTGGTCTAGAGCAGTCATTCTTAAACTAAGGTCCACAGACCCCCTGGGGTCAGTGACACCTACCTCGAACGATTGCTACTGTTTAGAAAATGAAATAGTAGGAGACTTTTAATGAAGTGTATTTACATTAAAAATGATCATTTTAAATTTTAAAATGCTCTGAATGGTAAAGAAAGCGAAACTGGAGGTTAAAAATTAAGTTGGTATCCATAGCTTGATTTGTGGGAGCAGAGCAAGTATGCCAAATATAAACTAGTATGGATAATTACTGGCCTGAATTAAAGCACTAATA
Organism: Lissotriton helveticus; assembly: GCF_964261635.1. Lineage (NCBI taxonomy): Eukaryota > Metazoa > Chordata > Amphibia > Caudata > Salamandridae > Lissotriton > Lissotriton helveticus. The sequence goes on along the minus strand of NC_136057.1, from coordinate 2,011,212,362 downwards.
TGTGCCGATAAAAAGAGTAAATGCATTCAAAACAAAATAAACAGTGATATGCTAAAATTCTAATTTTTATTTTTGCATTTTGTTTTGTTGTGAATAAAAATATTTCATCATTTGTTTGTTTGTTGAAGTTATACCTGTTTCTGTATTCTGTGTTGAAAAAAAGTTAATATCCATTGGTCTGAAAATCATGCTGTGTACAGTGTATGCACTCAATTGACTCAGTAGCCATCAGGCTTAGTCCATGAGTGATAGAAAACAAACATCAGAACCATGGACCAGTGATAGCCACTCTAGTTTGTCTGTTCTATCTGTAGCATGCACTAACTTGACTTAGTATATGTGCTGTAGATAGCTTAATTTACTTGAAAATAGATACATCATCCCTGTTACACATGTGCACAGGATATAATTATTGATACAACAAATGTGTTTGTTTGCATGCCCCTAGTGTTCCAGAAAAGAATTTGGAGTTTCAGCTGAAATTGACGTCTGGTGACCATTCTTGCAAAGTGACAAAAAATAGTAGAGTGTTCTTGCTTCCTCATTGTTGGCATCCCTTCTCCGAAATATTTCGATATTCAGGACTGTGACAATTTCTGTATTAAAGAAGAATAGACATCTAGATTTGCCCCAGTAACAGATAAAAATGTTTTGCTCAAGTTTGGCTTAGGATGCTACCATCACTAGATATTTCAATGATGTGTTGTGCTCTGGGTGATTACTCTAAGCTTCAAGATAAATATAAGTACTATTTGTAGATTGACATAGCAATTGTTGTCACAAACCACTGATACATCACTTTCTAAACCGCTAACATACAGGTGCACTTCTTTATGCCACGGTATTACCAATTTGGAAGGGGTTACAAAAGCCCTTTTGTGAGTTGCAAATGGACTTTTGCACATGTAAAGATCTCATTTGAGGTTGCAAACCCTGTGAATTTGTGAATTGCAATATGGTTCATGATCTCTAATGAGCATTGTACACCTGTCCCCTAATTCCCCATGCACTGGATTAAAGTTGTTCTTACTACTATGGATAGCAGCAGAGAATATGTTAAGGCTGTTTGGGAGTGGAGTTTTTTTGCATGGCTCTGAAATGCATGGTTCCCTGTCCTACGTTGATCTCATGGCAAGGTTATTTGAAAGTACTCTTTCTTGATGTCTACCTCAGGGAACATGACAAACAGACATGTCCACTGAGGGTTTTCCTGTTTACATTGATCGAGACCCTAGAACTTGGCTCTGAGGTCAAGAGGGCATGTATAGTGCATCCCTCTTTTGCGGACAGTGGCACTGTCCTCTTTACCCAGGCTGTGGTAGACTGACAGTGGTGGCACTATGAATCTATACTCTAGGGGACCTGTACTCTTTCGGAGGGGCTGTCTACCAGTTCCCTCCTGGTGAAGGCTGTGCAGTGTCCATTACCTGGGTTCTTTATGCCTCTATGCTATATGAAATGTTTATATTGAGAGATAATGGGTTCACTGATTGGGGATGATGAGCCATTATGTTTAATGTGAGTCAAGCTTGTATCTCTTCTGCTGGACATTCCAGCTCCCGATGCCCTGCACATTCTTTGCTTAGTAGAAGCTTGGTGGGTTAGGTTAGGAACTTGCCCTCATCTGTATTTAGCTAAGACTCCTTCTGCCGGGACAACCCCTTCCATTTCTGCTGGGTGATGATCAGGGCCTCCTGGCCTGGAATTATCAGAGACTCCTCTCTGGGGATAGGACAGAGATTGGGAGAGCCCTACTCACAGGAATTGATCATGCAGTGAATATGCAGGAAATATGACCTGGAACTAGAGAGGCACTCATGATTAGAGACCGTCTGATTGGATTAGCCTGTCACACAGGGAATGATAAAAGTCTAACCCATCAGCCAGTTGGTTGTTTAAGGCTGTTCTCTTTTCTGACGAGGCACCCATAAGGTGTCACTGAGGAAGCCGCAATCCAGAAAGGTAGTCAGAAAATTAGATTGCCTTTCTCCTTTCAGACCTGGGGATAGGGTTTGAAGTTGTTGAGAAGGAGTATCTGTGACAGATTAGCAATGAAAGGAATTTGACAGTCTGACAGAAGGAGCTGGGTTCCAGCTTTTCTGTTGGGGCTTCAGAGCAGAGGCAGAGCTGTCAGGTTTGTGGAGACTATTCTGTCCTTCGGAACACAAGGAGACTTCAGACAGCTCCTCAATATAAGGAAACATGCTGCACATCAACATCGAGGGAGATGGGGTAAGGTCCATGTTGTTAATTGAAGGTGAGAATGTTTTGCTCCTGCCCCCTTCCTTGTTCTGTGGGAGCCTGTAGGTGCCTTACACTACTTCTGTAGTTGGGGGAAGAGTGCCCAGCTGAAGAACTTACCATTTTAATTTTTGGCAACTTGCATAGTCTCCAGCTTTGTCCTTGCTTGTCCTGCACTAGTAGCAATTAGCACGAGCTTCCACCTATCTCTCCATTAAGCAGAATACCGGCTAGTCTGTTGTTGAAACAGAGCACTGAAGCACACATTTAAATAATTTAAGTTTATATTTGGTTACTTTTTAATTATCCATTTTGAACATAATCAAAAAAACATAATTTATTTGCAGATAAGACATGTTCCCTGTTTGCCAATTTTTGATGCAAACAAAACCTTTTGGGCCCAGACCACTTAATATGTGCTCAGAGCAGCACAATCTTCCAACTGTGCTGTTGTTTGCACATATGAAACACTTTAGCATTGCAGAAGGAGACAAATGACCCCGACTTTCAGCAGCACACCCTCTGATGCTGAGGATGATCTGGTGCCAATGCTTCTCACTCTGGAGGCATACTTTATAGAACAGAGGAAGTCTATATCACTGACACCCTGGTGGAGGCCTTTCTCATTATGTCTTAAAAGTCCTCTCTTACTCTGGCTGCCTTCCACAGAGTCAGCATTGTTGCACCCTTCTAGCATGTCTGAGCATGAACACGCACACACACACATGCATGTGCATGCAAGCACACACACACACACAGCAGTGTTGGGGCATCTGCTCTATAGGAGGATAGCATGAGGCATCACACCCACTTCCAGCAAGCATGTGTTGAGGTGAGTTAGGGAGGGTGAAGAATCAGGAAAGCAACAACAGAGATGTGTGTGCATACCTGATTCAAGTTCACATTATAAAATATGGTACACTAATGCACGAGAACACTTTTCATGCCCTGCATCCAATGCACTACCATTCACTTAGATGAGATGATAGTATTATATTTGTAACACTAAGTACTGAGGTTCATGCAGGCAAAGGACATACCTCACTAACAGAAGATAGCTACTCTATCCACATGTATATCATGATGCAGTTGTGAGTAGACTTTATAATCAATGTGATAAGCAAAACATATTACAGCAAAATCAACTGCTTTCAGTAATATTTATGCCTACACTAGTAGTGCTGGAAAGGAGTCTTGACTCTGAGCTAAACATTACACACTTATACAGAGATTCTTTGTCTTTCCTGATCTTCGTATTTTCCTACTCTTCATCATTACATTGCTTCAAACTCATCTCCATATCTCTAACATTCTACTTTCTAAACCATGTGCTGCCATATTTCCTCTCACCATCCAGTTCCCTGTCCAACCTGGACAGGACACCACAATAAGTTGATCAGAATCATAATGCTTCACTGCTATGACTGAAATTCCTTGGTGACCTGAACATCTGATGGGTGATCTATATATCTGATGGATTGATCCAACTGAGACAATCACTTAAAACATTTACTTTATTCATTATCTAATTAAGTTGACTAACTTCCCAATCCACAAATTAAACATAAAACATAATCTTATTTTAGACACTGCAGGTATCCTAACTGCCAATAAACTCATGCAGTTTGATGAGTCGGACATCTTTTCTGTCCCTTAAATTCACTACATCAGAACTGATTTAGAGTTTGGCGTCTGGGATACTCATTCAAAACATGACCTTAGTCAGTCTAAACCAAAACATTTCTCAAAGGAGAATATAATGATATTAATCTTGAAGATATCTCAGTTGTTCTCTTAAATTTGAAACAAACAAAGTGGACACTAATCTATATGTCATGAGCATTGTTGATTCAGTATGCTTATTTAAGTGGAGCTCCCTGGCTGCTCTCCGTGATTTGGAACTAGTCAAGGTGAAAGGCTACAAACTATACCTATATGCAAGATGATACAGAAATATACAGAAGTGATCTGGTAATACATACCGTATAAAAATGCCTATAAAACTATGGTGACGTTCTGGAATTGCTCCTATCCTTACAATGTCTAACAATTCCATACATGCTTGCACAACACATTGAAAACAAGTCACTTTCAAATCAAGTTTTTTGTCCCCCTAGGGCACACTTCTCCAAGATCAAAGGCAGTGCAAACCCTTAAAGCCTACACTTCCTCATTCAGAGGAAATCAGTTCCAATAATTTCACATTATTTGCTAAAGATTGAAGAAACTTCTTCACAAACATCCCCACGAGGGAAAGCATAATATGGCCACATATGAGCCTTATTTCAGTGACCTTGAAATCTGGAAAATGTGTCTTTGAAATTGAAAAGCTTAATCTGCACTCCAAGAGTATTGATCATTTCATTCATACTTCCAAACACAGCCTACAGAATACCTTTCAGTCTGGCCCCAAACTCGTGAAAGAGCTGTTACTCTTAAAGAGCATAATTATGGCTTCAAATCTCAAATAATGGAAATGCTCATCTATTAATTCTGATAGATCTCTTAGCACTGTTTGTCAAAGAGGGCAAGTGTGTTTGGTGTTATGTCTTGTCTCTTGAGATGATGTAAGGCAGAGGCACTGTAGTAAATCTACTTTTTGGGAGCTCTGAAATATTTACTCCATTAATATGAGGCTCCATTGTAAAGCTTATCATATTTGTATCATACCTACTGTTATATCCATTATATATAGAAGGATTTGAAGCAAAGTAGATGCATGTTCATCCAATATACAGATGACACCTGGTTTAGCTAGTAAACACCTCTTCTTTAAAACCTCCTTGGAACACCATTCAAAAATAAATTGTCTATTATCTAAAACAAAAACAACAAAAACAGTTTCTCTTTGTCGTCTTCTTTATTTTCTTATCATATTTGATAATTCCTGAACAGTCTAACTTCACTAACCTTCACTTTCATGTGGTAATAGTTCACCAAGCAAAATCATAAGGTTTCACTTTAGGCTCTAAGCTATTGATGGAGGGGTGATATCAGGGCAATAACATGATTTCCGGCATATGAAGAAGATTTCTAGAAATGTAATACAAACAGTGGTTCATTCACCAAAGGGCATCCCAATAACCTAATCTTTAAAATAAACTCACCAATCCACAATCCAGTGGGCTGGAGGCTAATCAAAAAAAAATCTAGCTTGCCCAGATTAAATTAAACAGAAAATGCATATATCCTGAAAGAGACCTTCCTCTTCTCCTCCACAGAGTCTGGGACAACGTCCCCACAGTCTTTCAAATAATTTGTGATCTGCCCGTCTTCCATAAAGTCTTCAACACCTACCTCTTCTGAATCCTTTTGACTTGACTAGACAACATTAGACCTGCAGCCTCATATTCATTCTTGATCCTACTCCAAGAAAAGAAGGTATTCTGTATTTAGTGATGCGCTGCTACTTTATTTGCTGTTCCTCATCAGGTCTTTGGTAGCAAATGACCGGCTGTTAACATGATAAGATCTGTACTACACAAATTATAAAAATAGATAAAGTATGCACATTTTCTTAATTTTTTGGTGTGGTTCGGTACTTTTAATGAATATGGGATTGCCACGTTCACTAATAAATACATAAGTAGATATTCTTGAATTCTGGCATGGGATTTCACTTTTAAAATCTAACGAGTTTATTGTTGAGTGGCTAATGTGAGGAGCAGTTGGTAGAAGTCCATGACTTTATATCATTTCTCATTGGGCCTCATTTTATTACCATTGGTGTTGGCTGTTCTCCCCTCACTCTCTTCCGAGGAACTCAGTCCATCTCCTCATTGCATATCTCTTTGCTATACCTGTGCAGTGACAGAATTTTTCAAGCAACAAAAATTCTAAAATATTAGACATGCAAGGATTTTCTTCAAATCAAATGATTCATTATTTTCTCACATTCCACTAACCGTAAGTTTAATTACATACATTTGCATCAGGTAATCCTTAGGAGATATCTGCTTTGTGGTAATAGTGCATTTTCTTGGTGGTGAAGATGCTGCCCTTTTGCTTTGTAGATAAAGTTCTGCAAAGTAATAAAATATAATATTCTATATATAACTGCATATTTCCACAGTTTCATGACAGAGAACAGTTATTTCTGGAAGGTTTCAATTCAACCAATGAAGTAACTAAATTAACGTGGTCCTCTCACAAACGTTACAATGAAAAGTACACTGAAATCCAAGTACTTTCTTTGATGAAATTTCCACAATTTAATGATAAATATTTCTCCTTGCTTATGCTTTTCTATAGATGTTTCTGTCCTATGTACAGAAGAGCTATGAAACATAATAGTTCTGCACATTTTCAGAAAGCAACATTATCAATTTGCTACTATTTCTCTTTTAGCTTTTACAATGTTTACTAATTTGACAATTAGCTCAGTGTAGACTGAATCTCCATAAATGCCACAGTGTTATTTACAGTTAGGGTTTGAAGACGAATACACCTAAGTATAATCTATAAATAAAAGCAATTTGCCATGTTATAAAGCTACACTATATATTCAAAGAATGTAAAGTTCTGCAATATATACTGGCGTCATAGATTTTCTTACTAAATGTTGAGACCTGATATATTATTTCCTTTTACAACAGACCCTGTACTAGCTGTATAAACCGGATTCCTACAAGCCACAAAGCCAGTTTATGGTTTTCCTTTAAGTTTAGGAAAAATGCATTCTAGAGTACATTTTCTATATTTCAGTTAATTTGTGATGTAGTGCACAAGTACTGGTGAATATTGTTTCCTACTGCACCATATGTGTTTTTCTCCATTGAAACAGTCACACTTACAATATAATGGCATAGCCAAAAATTTCGACATTGTATGCATATTTCAGCACTGAAATATATTTAGATGAAGAGCATTCTATACTATGACAAACACCTTTATGCAAAATTGTTCCTTTGTTACCAGACAAATTAGCTATTGGGAAAACAAATATTCAGAGAAATAGATGATCTAAAATGTCTACATGCGGAACACACAAAAAAAAGCAATTATATTAAACAACTAAATATGAATTGTAAATCCTAGAATGATAAATCATGTGAATTGAATCTGTAGTCTTTCTTAGAAATGTGAATATTGATTGTCATTGTTCCCAAGTTAATTCTGTTACTTCACTTTGATGATTAGCTGTGTCGCTGCCCACAAGTGGATCTCGGTTTTTGCTGTATTGCCCAATATAACCAATTAATCTGGCGAGATTGAGTTATCCACCTAAATAGTTTAGTGTCTAAAATATGTCACTATAAAATTCCATTTACTATGCATTTTACCGTAATTTGTATACAAAATGAGTTGTAAGTTGTAAGTTATCTAAAGAAACATTAATTTTTGTGAGTAGGTCTGTTTCATAGCATGGCCCTGTTACTATAAAATTCCATTTACCATGCATTTTGCCATAATTTGCATACAAAATAGGGTATTTTGGTGCTTGTAAATTATCGAAAGAATTTTTGTGAGTAGGTCTGGTTCATATCATGGACCTGTTATTTAGTGAGTTTCTCCAGATACTACAATAGATTTAACTCCGGAAACAGCTTTGTTATGTTACTTTGTGTTATTTATTTTCAACGTGTGTCCTTTCAAATTAAACCACTTACTGCCACATGCATCAAAAATAGGATTTGCAATTCCTAGTTAGCGATTTTTAAGGAATTGCTATTTGGGAATCGCAAATCCTTATGCATGTAGGAGTCGCAAAATTAATTGTGATTCCCCAACATTAAGGGGTCGATTTTGATTCGGGAAAAAACACTCCGAATAGCCGTACGGAGCGTTTTTCCCGTACAAATCGTACCCTGCACGATCCCCCGTACGTACGATGAAGTACGATTCGTACCAGGAGCAGGACTCCGTACGAATCGTACAGAGTCCATACGAATCAAATCCCTGTACGAATCTCCCTCGGAACCCGCTGTACGCCACATGCATACGGTTCGCGGATGGTTTTTCCGACCCAGCAAGTACGAATTGTGTCGGGTACGCACCGTATGGCGCTTTTTTTACGGGAGCCGAAAACGTCTGGAGAAGCAGAGTTCGCCTCGAAACAGGTATGGAACGCCCCCCCCCGGGTACGGTGCGTACACCCCATGATCGCAGGGGTACGGTGCGTACCCCTGCGATCATGGGGTGTACGCACCGTACCCCGCAATGGCAGGGTGTATGTACCATGCCCCATGTTCGCTGTGCGTACACTCTGCGATCGCGGGGTACGGTGCGTACACCCCATGATCGCAGGGGTACGCACCATACCCCTGCGATCATGGGGTGTATGCACCGTACGGTGTGTATGTGAATGTGTGCTTTTCCGTACAAATCGCCCTTACCTGACGTACACCGTACGAATCCCCCGGTCCGGATCGTACTCGTCGGTTCGTACGGCATGCTCACGATTCGTACGGAGAGGGCTCCGGAAAAGAATCGTACGGACAATTTCTTTCCCGAATTGGAATCGACCCCTAAGTATTAGTGATTAGCAATTTGGGAATCGCTATTAGATAAAGTCACTCCATTCATTTTCTTGAGCCTATAGGCCTTTAGGAATGAATGGCAATGCATTCGCAAATTGCGATTACCAAATTGGTAGTTGCAAATTGTGAATGCATGTCCAAGGGTGCCAGGGGGCCTAAGGCCCCCCTGATCCACCCCCCAAAAAGGTAAGTGCACACATGTGGTGCACACACATGCTCACGCCACATATCACTTTAAAAAATGCACTTTTGTGCATTTTTCAAAGAATGCCCAAATTACCATCAACTTGAAGTTGATGGTAATTAGAGTTTCCTAAATGCACAGTTTGCATTTAGGAAAGACTTGATGCATCGCCGTTAGGGAATCGCAAATTGCTATTCCCTAAATGCATTCGCAAAAAATTGTGATTACCTAATTTGTGAATGGTAATGGGTTCATGCATCAGAAAAGGGCTTTTTCCAGTTGCAAACGGGCCGATTCCGCGAGTTGGCTTGTTTGCGACCTGAAAAAATCTTGATGCATGTCGCTCTTAGACCCTGATTATGAGTGTGTCAGACTATGGCAAATAACGAACTCACAGGTGTAGTGATTACCGGGTGAAGTAAATACCTCATAATGCATGTAATCACCTGGCAAATGTGACATACCATTTAAATGACATATTTAAGACAACAAATTCCTTGTTTTGACACTGTTCTTGGTATATGTGCAATGAAAAATTCTGGCAAGTTGTACCTACGGAAATATATAATGAGAAATTTGGGTGGCCGGGTAATTACCACATGCAGAAACTATGGCAGCCCTGGACAATTACCCCATATGGTAATTTCAGCATTATTTATAGTTCTGATCTCTGCACAGTAATCGTGATTTTGCCATGAACTAATAATAAGGTCTTTAGATGCAATTTTGCATAAACAGTCAGAAGCAAGTCTACTGTATCAATTGAGCACCGCCACATTGCCTATTTAAGATTACTTGGTGCTTTCTCCTCTTCTATCTCATTGTATGTCATCTTTGCAAACTAAGCTGACCCTTTCATTCTATTTGTACCAATAATGCCATTAGGACTGAAACATGTTGAGGAAACCTTAAACATTCAGGGCCAGATTTTTCACAGTGTTACCATGCCCTTGTATCACACAAGGTAGCATAAGGGATACACAACATTAAAGTCCCATTTATCAAGCAAAGAAAGACCATGTTGTGTGGTCCTGTGGTGCTTGGTAAATATGGAGTAATGCAAGGTTGCACTGCCTTGAGTTACTCTGCCCCTGAGAGTCATTCCATGCATCTACCCATGGATTTTGGCGCATTCCCAGATTTACCATGAGTGGAAGACATGGGAATGCATAAAAATTCCAAACCTTCCCAGGGGAGGTGCAACAAGGAGAAAAAATTTATTTCTCATCATTTCCTCTTCTTTCTACGTGCATTCTGCAGCACATGAGGACAGAGAGAAAAGCCTCAAATGATTGTTTTTGAGTAAGGCAGTGGCCCTTCCTGTATGAAAGTGACCCACTTTTTCCCCTAGTACTGATGCTTTTCAACTGAAAGTGCACTGGGTTGCCTCTGAGCAGCCCCCCAGTGCCAGTGCTCTTTCCCTTAAAACAGGTAAATGCCTAATTGTAACCCAGTTGACAAGGACTTTGGCACCCATGTCCCCAGTAAATGGTGCCTCTGCTAAACAGGGCATGGGCACTCAAAAGGGTTCCTATGGGCTGCTGCATGTAATATGCCACCCACACACCCACAGAGGACCCGCACAAAAACTGCACACAGCCTGTCATTGCAGGATGTATGAAATGGTGCTAACCATTTTAAAAACACAACATGACACACTCCCTTTGTGCCATGCTCATGCACTCTGCATATTCTATATGTACATCACCCCTACATCAGGCCTTAGAGCCCTAAGGCAGGGCGCATTATATTACATGTGATGACATATGTGCTCGAGGAGATATGCCCCTGTGATGTCTGGTTCCATTGCCTCGACATTGCAAGTGATCAGGACACCATTTTACGCATATGTACAGTGTCAGTTCAACATGCTTCCTTTTATTTCAACAGGGTGATATCCAGCAGCTTCTGATCGTAGATGACCCCAGAGCAGCCCATGACTACTGTGAGCATTATATCCGAGACTGTGATTCCCCTGTCGTTCATACTGCTCAGGCCCAGGAACCTGAAGTGGATGAAGTGAGTAGATATTAATGTATTTTTGCATTTGCAGCCCAATGGTGAGTACCATGCAGTGATCATCCAAAAAACATTTAACGTTTCTTCTGCATTCCACATATTTATGTTTTGTACATTCTGACTGCTGCAATATGCATTATTTGCAAGTAAAATTAAACCAAGGGCACTATGTTCTCATACCCTATTTATAATTATTCTTCATTCTCCACTTGTGTCCTCCGGTAACACTTCCATCAGAAATCAGACCCAAATTGGTTTGGCTCAATGAAAGCAATGTTTTGCAGTGGCTAGATTTAGTTGACAATAAACTAAACATTATTAGTTGGTACTTGCTAGCAATTTCAGGGCAGTGTAGCTTGTGCAACATTGATCATCAGAGCAGTTAATGATGAAGCATGTGAAGAATAGACATATGTTTGCTTTGGTTTGCAAATCGATATCTAAGACAACACATGAAAAGTAGAATTTGTGTAGGGTTTAAGAAAACAAAGATATTATAATAATATGAATGGTAATAATATGAATGAGAAATATTAGCTATCAGCTAATATCACCAGAATAGAATTAAAATCACCAGCCCGCCTTCTGGATATATTGTTTTATTCTCCTTTTCTCAAAAGGTTGCAGACTATGCCTTGGGTATTAGAAGGTCTTTTCACAATATTAATCCTCAGCACAGACCTTCCTCTTGTATATACAATGTTCTTTGCCTGTTCATGCTTATCTATACAAATCTATCTCCTTTATATCATGTGATCTTTCACTCACATTCATTCTCCTGTTCTTGTTATTCCACAATGCACACTCTACCATCGTGTACTTACTACATGTCCAGTGGACCTATTCACATAGGGCTTCCTCTCAATTCTATATTGCATTTCTGTTCATATCTCTCTCCACAGACTGTGGATATCCATGGTTATTCCCTATTCATATTCCCCCTCCTGGATATTAACCGGCTTCCCCAGTCACAGTTCTATACACAGACTTGCCTCCTGGGCATTCTACATTTTCCCTCTGCATGGTCCTCTTGACATCCATTTCTTACATGTAGCGCCCCTCTACATACCATGCTCTTTACCTTTTGATACTGCGCTTTACCTACTCCTCTCTCAATAGTCCATGTTCTTTCCCCATTCATAATACACTTGACAGACTACCCCAAATATTCAATGCTCCCTCATCTTCCAGTCATCCTCACATATTCATGTTCATATTACATGCCCTTTTCCCAAAAATGCTTCTCTCCACATATTGCACCTTCATATTTCATGCTTTTTCACCATTCAAACTCCTCCTCACATTCTACCCCCTCAATACTCCATATTCCTTCCACCTTCATTCTCCGATCTAGATACAGCCCCTTGAAAGACAATGCTCCTTCATCATCAGTACTTAGCCTCAAATATGTTTACTTAACGTTTTAGGATCTTGCTCATTAATTCTTCTTTTCAAATCCAGCCCTTTCGTATTCCATGTTCTTTCCCATTTATAGTCCACTCCAAGTACCACACTCTTCAAATTTCATACACTTTCCATGTATATACTCCTTTGCAGATGCTACCCCTTCATAGTCCATGTTCCTTCCTATTCCAAAGACATAATAACGTACACCCTCCACATTCTATGCGCTTTCACGCTTTATACTAAAAGTCCTGCCCCTGCATATTCATTCACGTTTGTTATTTATACTACTTTCTACATACTGGACTATTTACGAGCCATGCTGTATCCCAATTCGTACTCCTCATGACATGCTTCCCTGCTAACTATTCCATCTTCTTAGATGCTATGTTCTCAATGCTCGAGAGGTAAGTTCAGAAATCTGGTGTGGTAAGGTGGGCTCCCACACCTATTCATCAGGTAACAGGCATTACACATATTTAACACCATGCTATGTAAATTTGGTAGACTTCTTACTTTAAAGTGTGTGTAATAAGTCCTGGCCAACAAAAACAGTGTGTCCTGCATAACAAATAGTTTTTTTCCTACGGTGGACTTTAGAAGCAAAGAAAATACCTTTGTCAGAAATTCAAAACTAGGCCTGGGCAGAGCTCGTGGAGTTTCACTCTGTAAAAATTCCACTGCGTGATATAAGTACTCCCACAGATTCCACAGAGTTCCACCCATGGGTGGAGCTACGGAACTGAATTAGTCTGTTTCGCAGAATTTTCCGATCTATGCAGACGGCTATAGGCTTTGAGACAAAACACCCCTGAAGAGACTTAAAACATGCAGCTGGTCTCATGTTGTTTAAGGCCCATCGCATTGAATGGACATGGCAGGTGTCTCTAACAGAAAAATTATGAGAGTGACATAAATGAGAAATATATCAATCAGAGGAGATATTTCAGGTATTTGAAGAAAGCAGCATAAGTTCTAATCTAGCACGGATAACTTTGGTTAATGAAAATATTAATTAATAATAATGGTGTACGTAAGTTGACAAGATATAAAGAGGATTACTCTTGGTTATAATTCAAACTAATATATAAATTATCGATTTACCCCGGTTAAAAACATTCTCCTGGTGTTCATGTCAAATGCTCACTCAAACTTCCATAAATAGAGAATACCTAAAAGGCTCCAGCATGCAGAAATAAAGCTATTGTGACTGGCTGGCTCAAGAAGAAAGTTTAATCAACTAACCCATTTCAGGCCATGGTTACTGGAAATCTGGGGAACCGACCGCTGTATGACTGCAGCTCATAGAAAGACTGAAAATTGTGTAGTGCAAGTTACTACACCATGAAAAGCCGAAGTCTGCTATGCAGGCCAGTCCTGGCCAATCAACCGTAATTCATTTCTAGGTAAAGCTTGCAATGAGTATCAGCAGCATATTGTATATAATATAATATCCCCAATGAGGTATTGTGAAACTACGGATTATAGCTTCACATACTGAAGCAACCACTATGATGCCGAATGACTTAAATTAACACATAACCTTGGAAGCACATATGAAGCAATCTTCATGTCCAGGCAGTGTGCGGTGCTTTTTTCCTCTTCTAGACTATCAGCCAAGCCCAGCCTTGTAAGCTTCTCCACCTGCTGCAAACCCTGGCTGAGCACCCTGACACTCATAAACACTCCGACAAACCACAGCGTCTGAATGCTATAAGGTGGACGACAGAAAAGTGGGTAGTCATGAGCAACATGAGCAGTAGCCTTTTCACCCTACAGCACTCAGTCCAGCAGTGCCTGAAAGGAGCCATAATGCTGCTGTCACATCTGAGCATGCATACACACTCCCACAGCGACCAGCAGCTAAATAGGCGTGCCAGGCGATGGCATGCCCTGAATCGTAGTTCTCTTCCGGTATTCATTGCTTTGTGATACATAGACATGGAAGTGCAAAGACCAGAATGAGTCTGTGCACTGTGATAGGGTTTGTAAAAAGGGAGGGAAAAAGGAGTGGGTCCCGGTAAACTCCGCTACGCAGCGCCTGACAGAGTTTTTGCCAAACTCCGCGCTCCATGCTGCGAAAAAAAATGAGGCACACAATGCTAAACAAATCAAACATTCACCCCCCAGTCAAGAGATCTGGGTTGAATCCATCGTTCTTTTGCTCATAATGCCACCCCAGCTTGGCACCAGCCATAAACAAATTAGTCTTGACCTTGCTCCTCATGGGATCAGTTCAGCCCGAACTGCCAAGCCAGGACCACCCGGGACTGGAAACAAGCATCCTGGGACAGTTTCAGGGTTTCACCCCTCATCAGCCAGGCTAGCTTGAATCCAGAGGCACAGAGAGCAAGGGACCCAAGTCTTGGCATACCCATCCGAATTAGGGCAAAAAAGCAGTGCAAACAAATGATGGATGGAATGCTCAACAAATCAAACATTCACCCCCAGTTAAGAGATCTGGCTTAAATCTATTGTTCTTTTGCTCACCATGCCTCCCCAGCTTGGACCCAGGGATATGCACAGTGCAACTCCACAAGCCAAGCAGAGTGGGGAGTGTCAAACTTCTGTGAACTCCGCCGGCAGAACAGTTTACCACCCACCTTTATTCAAAACATTACTTGTTCATATGGAAATTAAAACTTGATCAATGCAAATTTTCTGGTTAACCCTATGCCTGTTTTTATTTAAAAACAGTTCTATGAAACAGTCATTTATTACCCATATCTGGCACATGCCTTAGTGCATCATCTTGAGGCACAGGTCCACTGTTTGAGAAACTCACAGTTTATGAAGATAATTTGTTCAGCTTTTGTGTAGTTTAAACTTCCATGGAGCCAGGCAGAGTACATTTTTACCTACAACCAGGTGCAATTTATGCTACGCTGGAGCAATCAAATTTAATTTCAGTGGTAGTAGTGGTAGTATTTAATTCAATCAATATATGATCATATGTACACACATAAAACAAAATAAAAACATTAACCAATAAAAGAAATACAATAAAATATATTACATAATCTACATTATACAATACAATTGTTGTAATGGAGATGAGGGGGCAAAGTAGGGGAAAGTGCAACAACTAGTTCCATTGAGGTATAATGCTTATAAGCTCTTAAAAAAGAGTAAAAACATTTCTTCAATTCATTAAATGTACCGGCATTCAAGGCTACTTATGATAACCCATCATCTTAAAGAGGCAGAGAGGTTTATCTTTACATGGATTAGTGTAATTGATGCAGATACCTTGGGCAACAGTAAACCATTCTTCTTAAGGTGAATAATCAGAGTTAAAAATAATAGTATTTACTGACAGTATTGATCTAGTTGCTAACTATACACCATCAATCAATGGTTAGTTCATGCTACTGATTAAATTAAGTAAACACACATGTAACCAGTTTATAAAATATCTTTATCAGTAAACTGCAGTACATAAAATGGCAACCTATTTAAGATTTTTCTTTTGAAATGAAACATGGATACAAGGCAAAAGTGTGTTGCCAGCAAGCTGGTAAGCATCAGCAATTGACAACAAATGCACTATGTGCACATTACATAACGTGATACTGAGAACACAAGCCATTCAGTTTTACACGATCTTAAGACACACATGGCATCAACATGTTGGAAAACAGATAGTAACTGACATACTGGAAATATCCACCTCCTCCTAGTTTTCATATAGGCAGGGCAAAACAAATTCTCCATTGTCTCTGATGAAAAAGTGCATGCTGTGCATGCCAGTGTAGTTGGGTTTTGCTTCCATTTAGCTTTTACTGAATTTACCAGTAAAAGCCCATATCTAAGTTTTTAAAACAAGGATTTTGCTAAAGGCTGGTCTACACGATCCATAAACGCGTCATACCTTAAGGTGCACTTAATATCAAAATGATTTGTTAAAGTGCCATGCGCTGTTCAGGAAACCCATTTATTCATGTTACAGGCCAAATATCTTGACTTCAATTTTGTTAATATTCCTTTATTCTGGTTACTTGAGTTATTCCACACTTCTAAGCCCAGTTTGAGTCACCAACTCTCAACATATCTGAACCAAGGACCTACTCCCTCTTTATACAATGTTTTGACCTCTAATACAGCCTGTTTGATGGGGAACTGAGACTTTCCCCATCCAGACTTTAACCCAATAGATTAGAGGTTTTAATGTGGCAATATGTGATATGTGTTTTAGTCCTAAATCAAGGCACGTGGGGACAAGTTGAGTACTCTGTGGCAGAGATAAAGTAGCTCTCATACCTTTAATTTCATTTTTATCCATTCGTTTTGTTTAGGCTGTCCCCCACAGTTTTGCACCATGAAGGGCAGCTCCAAGACTACTTCTGTGATATATTTCTAGCATAGGGGTAATCAGTCAGTAGATCGAGCAATTAATTTTCTTTATGATTGCTGTCTCCACATGCTGGAGGGTCATTTAGCACTTTAGGACCTCAGCTGACCATCATAGATTATTTGCCAGCCTTACTGCTAGATAAACAGATTCCTTGACCTGTTCTAGTTTCCATGAACCAATCTTAATTTTCCCTCTAAATGACTTATGGGGAGGAAAAGTTGTGAATTTAGTTTTGAGCCCATTTATTTCTTAGCCAAATAGCCTGCATGCCTCTATGAAACAGTTTAGAATGTTTTGTAGGCTCATAGGAGTTTTCGAAGTAAGCAGCCTATCGTCTGGAAATGAAAGAGTAGGAATTTGCTGAATTGCCAGTTTGGAGGGGGGGTTGGGGAGAATCACCATTACAATCAAATAGCATTTTTATAAGCCCTTTCTTGATTAATGTAAATAAGGTGGGTGGCTAGTACGCAACCCTGATGAACCGCCTGAGAGAGTGCAATATGTTCAGTTAGTTTGCCTTTTCCACCCCAACTTATTTCGGCAAATTTCCCATTGTGCAGATGAGTTACTAAACATAACAGCTCCATGGGCATTTCCATTCCTTTCAATAGTGTCCGCAGTTTTTCCTGGGGTATCCGGTCAAAAGTAGATTTGAGGTTCAGAGACACTACATATAGGTGCCCCTTATTGATTAGAACCCATTTCTATAAAATCAGTAATAAACTAAATGCCTGGTCAAAATGTACTTGTATTAGCCCTAAACCCTGCTTGTAATTGGGAAAAAACGTGCTTCTCCTCCGTCCACACCTGTATTTATGACAGTACCTTTTTGCTAAAAAAGTTTTTTGTTGTGTGTCTTAAGCTAATGGGTCTGTAATTGTCTGGCTCCCCTTTATCCCTTTTTTATATATGGGGGTAATTTCCACCCCTTTCCAAGTGTCTGGAATTTCGACTCCCTTTACTCTGACATTTGTGATCCAGTTTAATATGTATCCCCAGACAATAGGTTCTGAGCTATATAAATCTCCTGGGATTTTATCCAATCCTGGGCCCTCCCCTTTTACATACGTATTATTGCTGCAAGAGTTTCCTCCATGGTGAATGTGACTGGCATCATACTATCCTGTACCCAAGCTACGTTGGAGTTGTCCCTTCTATTTTCTTGTGAAAAGCGCTGGTTCTGCTGAATATAATTTTGTAATACATTGCTCCCAACTATGTGGCTGTATATGAAAATCATCTTCATTTACCATATAGGGTAGTCCTTTTGAGAAAAGATGCCAGAAGGAGAGACTGTCTTTTAGTGAAAGTCCCCAGGCAATTCTTGCCAATATTCCCCCTCCCAAATTCTCTTGGCTTGTACCAGTATTTTTTATTTAGCTCCTTCTCTTCAGCTAAGACTATTCTATCCTCACCTTTTACAACAGATACTAAGTGACGTTTGGCTAATTTGCAGTCTTTATTAAATTATTCTGCCTATTTGCGTCTTACAGTTTTTATCTCAGATGTTCAGTAGCAGATACTCCTGACTGAAATAATTAGGTCATTGAGAATTCCCATCACATCAAGTTTATTTTGCACTGTATTTCCTATCGGATTAAGGGCATTTACAACTCCATTATGCAGTTGTGCAAGAATATCCCTATTGATTTGGACCTGAGGCCAATAGTTCTTAAAATTGGCAGATCCATCATACACACATTTTGATTACTCAGTACATCTGGGTTAATTTTCAGGTCAAGGATCAAAGCATTGTGATCACTGTAATTTCTGTCTGCGAACACTATATCATGCAGATCTGGCCATACTTTTAGATCAATTAGAATGTAATCTATCCTACTCTTCACATATGCCTATTTTGTAGGTATAGTTTGTCCCTCTATCTGATTTAGTGTGCCTATTACACGCTCTTAGCCCATTTGTAAGAGTGAACATAGGCCAGTTGCAAAGCAACTTTAGTACTTAACTGCAAGTGATCTCAATGTTTCTGAATCATGATTTGTATTTCAAGGGTGGATATGCAAGTTAGTCAGTCTTATTACAAAGAAGCCCAGGATATTCACAGAATTTAAGTTCAATCTTTTGATCCCGCAGGCAAGTGTGGTCTTAATCAATATTATTAAGCCATTAGACGGGTGACCCACAGCCGATGGTCTAGCTTACACACTAGTTTTTATAAACCCCATCTCATAGATACGTTTTTAGAGCCCATATCTCTTGAAATATGCATATGGGATACTTATCTTTAAAGGTTCCTCATTGAGGTCTATCATTTTAGATTTAATTCCTGCTAATTTCTATGATATCACTCTAAATTGTGAGTATCATCTTTATGATGAAGTTAATGTTTATTTTATTTTCCTTTCCTTCCATCCTGCCAACCTTTTTTACCAGGAGGGACTGGAGTATGTTTGGGCTGATTCTGCAGTGAGATGAGGGATGTGTGTGGCTGCAGTGGTACATACTTAAATGATTAGCGCTGCCTTTGTGTAAAGGCAAAGGGGACAACCTCCTTGTAGAGACAGTACTATCTTTCCTGAGTCAATCAACCTCATTTAGCTCACCCCTTTCTCATTTGCCTTTATTAGGTGCAGAGTGCTAATAGTTTGCTTTTTACGGGCCAGATCTTCAATAGCATTATATTTGGATGATAGTGGGGGTAAGTTATACTTAAACAGTATTTAAGAACCCCCTTGGTGGACCAATACACAAATACCTGTTCACTAGTCCTATTGGGTACTCCTCTCTACTTAACTATAAGGCTATGTAGTCATACTGTGAATTCTGCAGTGATCCACATTTCATCTCTAATCAGGGAATATCAATGTCTGTAACTCCTCACCCAATGGATCACTTTGTTTTTGAGGGACTCACTATTTTCTTTCATTCCTACGGGAAGTTTGGGGACTGTTGATCATGTACAACCTCCTCAATGTATTCACATTGGAACTGGCCTGAGCTGACAAGTTTTCTCCCCTTCTCGATAACCCGATGCTCAAATTTCAACTTTGGCCATGGGGTCTTGGGAAACTGAAGAATTCTTCTGTTTAATCTGTCATCAATGATCGGAGATTTCTTGGGCACAATTCTGGGGTTTATATGAAAGACTATGGGAGTGCCAGGCTACATTATATCCCTTATATTTATCTCATTTTGCATAACACTCTTGTACCCTGCCATGCATAGTTATGTGATCCTTGTCAGAAAGGGTGTTCACCTGCTGGCTTGGTTCCCCCGGTTGAGCTCCTGTTGGAGACCTATTTTGCTCCCTCCTGATACCTGGGCCTAATCCGAGCATTCTCATTACCTCGCTTGGTAGCCACACCCATCCTCTCTAATCTACATTGTATTGACATTGTATTCGAAATACTTGAGATCTCAGGCTATTAATTTTTTTCCTTAGTTGCTGAATAAGTTTTCTAATTTCTCGTATGGACTCAACCTCTCTTGCTGTATAAATCCGTTATTCCCATAGGCCCGTTCATCTCGTTTACTTTTTTTTTTTAAAGACCTTTATTCACACATGGATAAGTACACGGCTTGATGCCTACAACCCGGAGGCCGGCAGCGTAATCTTTAGAGTAGGTGACATTTGACACAGCCAGTTTACTTTTTTCATCATTATCACTAGCCCTACTAGCAATTAGACTATATTGATTTGTGCAGGACACCTCCAAAATGTTATTAGTTACAGGTTCATTTTGTCCTTCCATAGTGGTTATAACCTGTCTCTCCATATTAACAGCACTGGGTGTTTGGTTTAGCTGGGTGGAAAATTCACTTGCTTTGTCACGCTTGGTCTGCTCCATATTTCCCGCCTTGGGTTTAACAGACTTCTGCCCCTTTTTAAATATCCTTGTAATCTTTGGTCTGCTACTTTTACAATGCAACTTTTTCACCTCGCTAAGATAGTTTCTACTTCTTCGAATAGATTATCAATTTCATCAATCACACAGTTACCAACTGTTTGTTGGGCAGCCCTTTTGCTTTTTTCTGTTCCTTGCGGGCTGTTCCGAACATTCCTCTTCCCCATGATTCCATCAATTAACCAAACAAAAGAAGGAGACAATAATCAGATGGATTAAAGGCAAATGTACGTAGAGCCAACAACAAGATACTGCTAAATGTTGTCTGCTAAGCCCAAGCATACTTATGGAGTTCTACGCCTGCTCAGTCTACAAAGAGCTAGAGCTCTCTGTTAAAATCAAGACTGTCAACGTGTTCACCAGCGTTAACAACACCAATTTGATAAAGGGATCAAGAGGGTTGCCCTATCCTCCCTCTTTGTGGTGCTTATGGGCCCAGAACAGGCCTGCCCTTGGCCTGGGCTTTGCCCGAGCGTGGCCCTCACACATCTAGCGTTAGGTGGATGGGCTATTTCACAGTGTGGGGGAATGGCAGCCCCTCCCTCTAAGCAGCAATGTGTTTTGGGACAGTGAGTCCCTCTGGGCAAAGATCAGCACACCAAACATCCCGTGCCGTGGTAGATGGACAGGTGGTTTCCAGCACATGGTAGAGGGCATGTGGTAGATGGACAGGTGGTTTTCAGCACGTGGCAGCCCCTCCTCCTGTTGTGGGACAGTGAGTCCCTCGGGTCAGAAACCAGTGACTAGCACACCAAATGTAATTTCTGTAAATTTGTGTTACGTTTGTTGTACACAATTCCCAAAATTACGCTATTATGCCACACTGCATAACTAAATGCACATTTAATGCAGGTGTACAAGAAAAAAGCAAATATTGTGAATCCTATATGTAGTGAACTTACAGAAATGTTTTATCATTTATCATGTCCACACTTTCACCCATGTATGGGTACAGTTTAAAGGTCAGATTGTAGTTCCATAGAGTACATATTTCAAGGGTTTCACATCACTGACAGTTGAGGCATAATTAAAAACTAGTTCTTTCCCCCAAATGTTAATGAATTATAGCATTCTGCTATTTTTCAAGGGAAGTAATGGTCACTTTAATTGTTTTTAAATCATTGTATGTTTATGTCAATTGCTTTTATTGCCATTATCGATTACCCAAATTAGGAAACGTTTGTTAGCCATCTTGTCTTTAAAATGTGCAAGGATGTAATTTTATTTGCAACATAATGTATCATGCAGTCGTCAGTAATGTCATCCTCTCGTATTATATCTACTTTTACTGGTCCTTCCTGTAACCTTAACACAGTTTTTATGTACCCAAACGTTGAAATATTAAAGTTTAACAACAAAGAATGTGGATTACTCCTTTTGCTGTCATGAAATAATTTCCCGATTCTTTCTTATTGATCAAACTTCTTTTTACTTTGCATAAATAACCCATCTCTCTTGACAAACCTCATGGTTTGAAAAATAAAGCATTTGTATGTGTTTTCTGATTTTCATGGAAACATACAAAATATAATACATGTGGCTTTCTCAAATAAGCGACATGCCAAGAGAGCATTATACCTTCCATTAAGGTACGCTACTTCTGCCCTCAGACTATATCCCCTTTCCGCATGTTATTAGTTACATATGTTTTCTATCCTATCCAGCTGTGATAAATGCATGTTGTCACACTTGTTTCAACAAATTATATTAGGGAAATGCTCATTACTGTCCATGCTTATGATTATCATTGGGCATGCTGGTGGCTAGATGTGCATTAGAATGCAGATGTACTTGCTATTGTAGAAATATCTCACTGTGCAAGGTGTGAAATGCTTAATGAGAATTACAATACTAGAACAAACATTACAAAAAAAACCTGGCAATTTGGTAAAAGTTTTGTTGAGTACCTTTTAGTTAAGTAGAGTGAAGAATACATCCAGATGAAGTGGGCTGGCCTATGTCGATCCGCATTTTTTTCATCTGATGGACATGAGCCACCCCTCGTATAGCAAATGGGGCACTATGACACTGGCTCCAGGTTTCAAATGACCTGACTCCCGCAGGTTTTTAGAGGGTAAAATGTATTTAGAGCCTACCTGCACAGAGGTAGAATATCAATGAAATGTTTATTAGCTATGCAATATTAGCTTCTGAAATCAATTAGCACAAATTAAGTTCCCATAAAGATAATTAATAAGCACTAATTATTTGGACTCACGTCCATGGCAGAACAGTGAAGATAAAAATATTAACCTGCCTTCAAAGGGATTCAACCACTATATTACTGAACTGGGCAACTGGAAGTTTCTAGCTTCAGTCAGTATTGAGTTCTTTGCTTCTTAACATTACTCCATCCACGGAGTATATAATGATGAACTTATAAACTATCAATGGAAAGCCTACTTTTCTAATTAGGTCAGCTATGACTGGAGACATTAGGATCATAGAATTGGTATAGTGGGAGCCCTGTTCATTTAAATCAGTGTTTCCACTCAACCAAACTTTTTAAAAAAAACTCTGAAGATCTTTTTGAGAGAGAGAGAAGGGAAACCCCTCCATATGGAATATGCCTCTTTTTTCCTCATTCCGTCACCCCGCATGTTGTTACAACGAGGCTGTAACAACACACACCATTATCCTGCAAGTCGTAACAACGACTTGCGGAGGGGGGCGCTGGATGTTGGCATAGTATAATTTACTATTCCAACTCCAGTCTGTGCGGGGAGTAGGGAAGTTGTTGGATTTTAAATCCAACACCTTCTCCCCCCTTTGCAAATCGTACTAACGCCTTGCGGGGTAATGGTCTGCATTGTTACAATGCAGTTGTTGTGACGACCGCGTTGTAACAACCTGCGTTGTGATGGATGCATAGTAAGGGGTGTTTACCCTCCATATGTAGTGCAATTTGTATTTATATGAATTGCTTTTCAGTTTTAATGTTTTATGAATATACTTTATATCTAATTGTCTCAGTAAATTTTGAAAATAAATTAAATATATTATAATAATGTCATATATGCTTGAATAATTTTAAAAAGCAGTGCAGGAAAAACAATGCAGGAAAAATGTGCAGGAAGGCCATGTCAAGTATCTTGATTCTATTTCAAAGTGAATTTGAGAAACATATATAGTACTTTCAACAATTTAAATGTTATAGCACAGCATCCACTGAAGTTAATAATGTTCTATCTTTGTGCATGACATTATAAAAAACCTGTGTGATTTATTTTCTTCCTGAATAAGTCAATTACACATACTTATTTTGCTTTAATTCTAAGCAAATCTATATGTATAGCTTCAAGGGTTCTAGAATATACATTTGTGCTGCGGAATATTAATTTTCGAAATAAATAACTGTACTGATTAAAGTTCACCACAGAACAATTCTAAACTGCTGAAAACTATAATAACACTCCTTGCTTTTCAATTCTTAAGCACTGTTTAACATAGAGAAATAGAACATTCCCATAGATGAATGTTTCATGCTTTTCTTATGAATGACAATCAATATGTCATTATGTATTTTGCCTTATTTCCTTTAACATTTACTGACATGTAAATGTTGGAAATAAGGGTTCCAAAGATACTACTTTCATTTGCAGCTACTAACATAGAAATGCCTGGTATTTCTCTATTGTTGTATAGTATGTACCGGAGGAATTAATCGAATATGACTATGAATATGGTGAAGCAGATTATAAAGAGACTGACCTTATAACAGAGGGACCCACACAAACTGAAGAGGTTATACCAACAACAGAGGTAAAACGAGCCTGTCCTGTGTGTTGCGTGGTGTTCTTTTGTTACTGTTTGCATGGCCTGTCATACGCTCATCATCTCATCTCTTTCCCTGTGCTTAGTCCTGTTCTGTGAATCCATGTTCATTTAGTAGTGGAACAAGTGAAGGTAGATTACCTTCATTCTGACCATGCTCTCGATTCTTCAATCATACTTTCTGCATTTTCCTTTCCTTACATTCATGTCTTCCATTCCATCTTTCAACGCATTTTTCAGAAGAAGAAAGCCAATTCCAAAAAGAAGAAGAAGGCAGTGTCAGCTAGCACAAAGGACAAACCCAAAAAGGTCACAGCCAAAAAATCTGAATCATTTGCAGCTAAGAAGAAGAAAAGCGTGGCCAATAATCGAGCTACAGCACGAGCCAGACTAGGGGTAAAAGTAGCACAAAGCAATCAAGATCTTTCTCAGCCCATGAGCGGAAGATCTCTGATCTTGAGATATCTATAGCCCTAACCCCGCTAGATTTGCACCTCTCTGGCTAATTCTATAACCCTACTCTATGTTGATCTGCTACGTTATTTTGCTTCATATTTTACGCTCATTAATAGAACATTACTGTTTTGATTGATATTAGGCCAACATTGTTGAATACATCCAGGAAGAGTATAATGTAGATGAAACTGAGTATGGGATTGCAGAAGCTTATCAGACAGAGACTCCCCGTTTGACCACTGGACCAAATGAGGTAAGGAATAAGAGTGTATTTCTCCAAATCCCGGTGAATTACTTTTCAAAACCTCTAAGTCATCATAATAGTCAAATTTGATGACGTTTGACTTATGGATTTATTCAGTCTTTTTAGATGTTTGAATTTGAGATCTTAAAATTATCTTGCTTCTCATTACTGTTGCTAGCTACAAAACAAGGTAAATGCTAAATGTTCCTTTTTTTCAAGAGGAATGAAACATAGTTTATTCTTGTGGAAAGTTAAACACTCATCTGCAAGTACTTTGAAACATTGTTTCCTGCCTACATCATATACTTCAGGCCTTGAAATGCAGAGCTATGCATATTTAATACAACAACTGCTTCTGACTGTCATAATTGCCTTCAATAGATTCAAGTTAAAAGGTATAAATAAATTAGTAGTCTGAAATTGGAAAGGAATCAACCAGGAAGTAACATGCTTCTGATACTAGCAGTTTTGCAAACACTACTGCATGTTAGCACAAAATATAGTAAATTTTTATATGTTTAGTACTGTTCATCATATGATATGAAAGTGAAGTATGTTTTTTTTATATGTTGAGTCAAATAAACTGTATTGGGTTCTTGTGTTGGAAATATTGTAACCCTGTCAGAAACTAGATTAGCATTGTACAAATATGGATAATTATTTTGGGTGTGTGACTACCCACTTCAAGGAATAATAACAATTCTTGTCAAGGCGAACCCTCCAAGTCACTAAATTTAACTGAGCTCAACACCCTGGTAGCTATGGCAAAGGATATACTTAGGGCAATGTGCAAAGAATTCATACAGAACCAAAATGGTAATAAAGTAAAAACACCAAGCAACAAAAATTCCTTACTGAATTAGAAAAAGAAAGTAAAATTATATGAACACAATGGAAGTAAACAATTTTGAAGAAGTTCATAAGTCCTACTTTAAAAAGGGATGTTGTCACTTTTTTGAACACAAATGTTGACAATTCTCCTAAGTTCCCAGCTCAGAATGGGGCTTTGTCACTTTTTCAGAAGACAAATCTTCCCTGTGGGGGGCACCACTGAATTTGTAGCTGCTGCTGTGGAACCAAAAGTGGGATACCTGAAGCAGATTGACTGCAATGTCCCTCTTGAAATTTTTGCTAAAAATTCTGGAGCTCTGGAGAAAAAGTTGTCAAAAGTTACCACACTTTCATCGAGTGGCCAAAGAACCATGAGAGTACACTATTAGGGCTACAGGACCTTAGGGGAAGGCACATATATCTTTCAGGCAGAGGCTAAAAGCAAAGTAAAGTCCAGGTCCAATTGCACTGGTGAGCTTGGAATTTTCAGAAAAAGCCTCTTGCAATATCTTGTGTCACTGTAGAAACACAGGAGGTCAGCCACCTGACCCGTCATCTCATTGGTACAACAGGAAGAATGCCTAGCCCATCAGGGATCTTCTTATGTCACAGACAGCAGGTCCAATTCTTTTCTGATCTTCTGCAGGCCTATTATGTCTCTGAGGATAGTGCCTGGGGATTCCACATTCATACCAGGCACCAACTATTGGTCAGAGATGGGTACCTCCCCTCCCAGACAATTGTCCCTCCTTTGGGAACAGTTTCCATATCTCTTTCACACCTCATTCAGGCAAAGTACAGCCTGGGCAATTATTGGAGAGCTAATAGAAGTAAGCTTTGAGGCAGAATAAAGGTAGCTTTCAAAAAGTTAAATTTGTAATCCATTCAAGCAAAATACACCTTCAGCATTAGGTTGGATTTCTATTAAATATCAAAATAAGTCTGCAGATGGACTATGTAGTTGGTACAGGTCAAACATTATAGTTTAAAGATTATAACATTACTTTGATTTTTCTTATGTGCCAGTTGCAGCCCGACTAGTGAAAACATTGCTTGAGGCCTAGTCGCTGGGGAATATCATAGTTCTGTTATCACACATGTTCCACTCTTAAATATGATGCACCCCACCTTGTGGGCAGCAATATGCGCTTGGGGTGACTTATTTCAAATTTTAAATTCAGTTTTTCTACCTCTCAAAATGGCAATTATGACAGGCCTGTGCAGCAGGGTGCAAGCTGTTGCTAATCTACAAAGTGTATTCTTGAATATATGTTTCCATTGCCACTGTAGTTGAGCACAATAGGCGCTGCACTCCACAGGTCACATATAACTTGCCATGGTAGGGGTGTATTTCTGCACCATATACTATGGTTTTATGTGAAAGTTATTTGAGTAAATTCCAGCATGTTTGAAGGGGGAGCACAGGAACTTTACTCCTGTTTAGTGGGGTTAAAGTGCACAGAGTTATAATTTCAAAAAAACAGATAAGGCAAAAATGGGGTGAAACCATGCAAAAAGGTAGTCATCTCCTATAAGCATGGTCTTCATGTTGATTCAATGTAAGTAACTATAAATGTATACATTAAAGTAAGCACATTGTGATTCTAAAATCACAGAGTTCAGTTATTTACAGTGTCCAAGTTTTCTATTCTTGTATTTGGGGACACACAATGGTTAGTAAAGAAACCTTAAGTCAGTTTATGGCAATTTAGTTAAGAGACAATTAATTGTAAAGCAAGGATTTATGTTTTCTAAGAGATTATGCAGATTGAAGACACATTTCAAGCATATGAGGCAGATATGTTTTTAATATAATTATTGATGCTTTTAAATGGTTTATTTAATGGTAGAAGAAACCCTATCTCACCTCAGTGCTTTACTCTAACATGCACAGGCACCGGAGAGACAAATGTTTTGCAGAAACATGTCATTCACACCTTTATAAACTATAAATAGTTCCTGAAATATTGGTGCCCTAAATATGTACCAGTGAATATCAAAACTTTATTGGTTAGTATAATGCAGCAAAGAATAAAAATACTTTGGATGACTAATTATAAATGAGGCTTGCTGTTACTTTGCCAACCAATATATTCTAGTTTTATTGAACCATGCAAAGAAAAATGTCTTCTTTGAAGAACACACTTAATAATATACTGCTGGGAATTAAGTTTGATGAGAGCAACTCAATAAGAGCATGAACAAATAGAACCTAAGTCTAAGTTATTTGTAATTTTTGTTTCTTAGAACCGGGTTTCTGCAGACAATGCTAGGATTACTCTCTAATCTTCTTGCATTTTCAGGTCTTTAACACATTTTTCTGTTTCTACAGTACCCACTTAGATATTAGCAATAGTAAATTTTCAAACAAATGTTTTCAGTGAATATCTTTCACAATATTTTCACTCCTTGGAACTGGATAATAAGTGACATTGAATGGAACTGTCACAATGGCATCCAACATTGTAAAGTGGCTGTGACCAATGATGCACAAGTGATTTTGATATTGATTTTTCCACATTGCATAATCAAGTATAATTATTAACAATTAGGCACACTACTTGTGAGGGTTGGAGGGAGGGTAACATTTACAACTATGATAACTAATAGTTAATATGCTACAGAAATGCAGCAATGAGTAACTGATGTCTACATCTGGCTTATTACTGATGTCAATCAAACAGGGGAGCGTGACAATATTATTTAAGTATGGGTACAGTTTCCTGTGGGATAACACCGTATTTAAAACACTGTATTGTATTCATTTTTGCTCTTGTGAAAAGAGACAGTATTGTGATATCCCTTCAGTTGTGATTGTCCAATATTTTGGGATAAATGCAGGTTCATTACAATCAAGAGTGAATGAATATGATTAAACCAATCAAATATTGTTCCATGTGTCCTTTATAGAAAAATGAACATTATTTTTGGAAGCCTTAAAAGATAAAATCAGGGTAGGAGCGCATAAAATACCAGCTGGTAACTTTCAATATTCTTCATTTGTCTCATTGGGGTAATCCTCTTCAAAGCAATCACAATGTAAATCAGTAGTATAAGTGCAATTGGTGGTATCTCTAACCAATTCCATTTTAACTAACTCCTCAGATCTAAATATCACCCGGTACTCATTAAGTGAAAACTGAATATTTATTCTTGTCCATGTTGCAAACGTTTAAAGCAACGGTGAAGAAACGCTTTAACCATATAAACTCCACAAATCTTAAACATTTAAATTGTAACTTCTAACAGATGTGAGATGTTGGCCAGGTAATTATGAATAATCTGTACTCCTCTCCTCAGCTGGAGTGGGTTAGTTGAGAGTTAATGGGGAGATCTCTTATAATCATTTCAACAAGGAGACAGGTGTACTATTTATTTTTCTATCCATTCACTAAGTATCTCACCCATGTCTTCCCATATGACTTTGATTTGCCCATTCAGATTAAGAGCAGAAGCTGAACATGCATAAAGAATGCAATCAAAAGCATCAAGACAAATTGTAGTAGATAGCTCAAACTTGTCCCTCTTCCGCAAAAGGCAAAATGTTTGACATTTTGAGATCTTGTTAACAGTTTGATATTACAACATCCATATCACTTGGAAAGGTAAAGAAATGGCATTGACTACTTCTTGAATCCATTCAACATTTTTATTATAACCTATAGAACCACCTTTCCTTTTTTTATGATTATATTTAGGATAATAATTCTAGTCACTGAGTTTGAGATTTTTATACAAGCTTTCATTTGTTAGAGTGTCATAAGTGTGTGCAGACTGAGAGTGTACCTGCTCACGTAAAATAGGTTCTTCTAGAAAGAAGCGAAATGCACTGTATTGTATATTAAAATATTCATACAGCCAGGCAAATGAACATAACTATAAAAAATGGAAAAATTATACACTAATGGTTCAAATATATATATATATATATATATATATATATATATATATATATATATATATATATATATATATATATATATATATGAAAATAATGTTCCTGTTCCGCCAATGGAGGACGGAAACACACCAGGTGCGGACCTCCAACCGACCTCGTTACTGCAGCGAGTAAATAATCCGATAAACGATACAAATCCTCAAATAGGTAGCAGAGAAAGTTTATTCTTGTAAATTAAAGGACAAATGTCCATCCGATTATTATATATATATATTAATAATGACAAGATAATTCAGCATATGTATGACCTTGTGATGTTGGATGTTTCAAAAACGCAATTAAAGGTTGAAATTATCAGGGGTTGTGTTATTTATATGCATTGCACCTATTATGCTAACCAAAATAGAACAACCCCTTGTAGATCCTAAATAGACACAAAATAAGTTAGAAAAAAACAACTAAAAGTTGGTTAATATTTTGCATATTATTGAAACTTTTAAAACTCACATATAATAGCTGAAGCATGGATTTGCATATAGACTTTAAAAATGTATTCCTGCAAGGGCCCTGGAGTACATTTCTGTGGATTCCAAAAATATAATATAACAGCTGGTTTTACATGACTACACCTCATGGCTAATATGTATTCAGGTGCATTTTCCACTGGCCTAATAATCTGCAGGAGTAAATTTGGCGTAAATGTGCATTTACACATACAATGTTGTTTTCTGTGCAGAATCTCTACCAGTACACTATTTGAAAAAAACAGAAGAACTTTTCCAACCCATTTACCTTAGAATTTACTTGAGGTCTTTGGTATGTTAATGAGGTAAAAGCTCTGTTGGAAAAGTGCCTGAATATTCTAAATACCAACAAAGTTACAACTTGGCTGGTGTTTACAATATTTCAAATAGTTACGAATGTGCCTCTTCTATGCAAACACCCATGTTCTGACCCTTAACTTAAATCTAAGAAAGTGAAAGTTCTGCCCTGTTAACAAATGCTCCTCCACCCTAGCTGCATCTTAGTATTCTAAAATTCCACTTATCTCCGTTTTGAAAACCTTGATGTGGAATTTAGAAACAAATGGGTTATTTGCACAATACGGTATCCAGTACTGTTTGTGGAACAAGCTCACACTATTTTGTGTGGAATCAGTACAAGACTATCAAATGCATCTGTTCATTTTGATTG
The DNA here is from genome assembly GCF_964261635.1 of Lissotriton helveticus. Taxonomy (NCBI): domain Eukaryota; kingdom Metazoa; phylum Chordata; class Amphibia; order Caudata; family Salamandridae; genus Lissotriton; species Lissotriton helveticus. The sequence continues at coordinate 2,011,181,418 of NC_136057.1, read as the reverse complement.
TTTGTGAATAAATATCATAAAAATATTTATTCATCACTATGCATGCACATCCCAATCTATTAATATATTTGAAGGACTGAACAATCAGTATTTCAGAATATTATTAAAAGATGATGTGCTTTAAAGATGCTTTTCTTTTTAATTACAGACCATGGTACGCTTACATTGCTTTGACTAACATTAATGCTCATATTCCTCCCATGCACCAAACCTTTGCTGCTTATGTGATAGCAAAACCCAGTTGAAGAAACCTTTGCCGAAGAATATGTTACTGGTGAGGACTATGATTCTGGGAAAACAAACGTTGAGGAAGCTGAATATGGAAGCAAAGTCATAGACCCCACAGAGGCTGATCCTTTGGTAGATGGAGAGTTAGGAGAATATAATTTTTATGACTACAAAGAGTATGAAGAAAAACCAACCAATCCCACTAAGGAGGAGTTTGGCCCTGGTGTTCCGGCTGAAACGGATATCACAGAAACAAATGTAAGTGCATGAATCCTACACTGTGTGCTTTAAAACAAAATTAGTGTTTGTCAGTTCTTTAACAATAACTTTGTATTTCTTTCTGCATTGCGTACTTAAGGGAGTACATTCTTCAAAATGATGCTCATGTGCATTCAGGACTTACATGCACATGTTCATTTCAATTTGCAGTAACTAATATAAATAATAACTTCCTTCACTACGGTCTGAGTAAACAAAATACAATAATTTGTTTTTGAAATGATTGCGGAGAAATACCTAGACTCGTTTTACACTCTGGATTTTAGTGACTCACAAACCAGTAATCCTCTCCAAATCATGAGTGTCAAACCTCTTGATCTGTAGCCTCTGTATTTTTGTATATAGTCTATTTGTTACCCTCAACATAGGGTAATATTTGAAAAATATAATTTTTCCTTTATATTGTATAATAATGTGTTACATTGTATATTATGAATATGACATGTAGCTGGCTTTTACAATTGTGTATATGCAAGGATTTTAAAATCATTTCTTTCAACTTAATGAGAAAAAGAATGCAGTTATACTAGCCCATACACAAAGATTCCCACTTCTCTGAGTGACTAAATGAGGTGAGCAACTAAGTTAGGCAGTGACGGAATGAGCAAGTGCACATATCTTCATGTGTGAAACTGAGGGATGCAGTCAGACAGTCAAGAAGAGAATGAATAAAGAATGTAATTAGCAAGGGTATTACACTACTAAGGCAAAGGAAGCTTAAGGATGTCCATAGTTTGATGAAGAGGCTTCAATTTGTATGCACAGGGTGTGTTCTTGCACCTAGACATCAACAATAGGAATAACCTGATCCAGATGGGCTGTACCCCATGTAAGGCAGTAAATATCAGCTTGGTCTGGAGCGTGTTTCCATAGGACTTTCACTGCTGAACAGCCATCTGAGGACAGAAATATGCAGCAGTAGTCCTCTCAAAGTAAGCCTATGGTCACATTGGGGTAGGTATGCTGCGTGGCCAGCACTGTGAGCCCTGGCTTGATTAGGGAGCACATCAGGGAGCACACCAGCAAATGGAAGGGGACCCAAAGCACAGCGATGCAGTCAAGAATAGGCCCCACCCTCATGGATAAATTGTGCTGACGGCTCTTTGAATTTAATTAATTTGCTTTTTATATAGCAGGTCACCATTTTATGATCAATTCAGAGCATAGTCAGTGGCTGGGGGGAGGATATTGGCTTTCAGAGGACACAGTTTGTTTAAACAGAACTCAATAGCCCAGCTATTAAGAATACAAATCATGTCCACACACTGGGTATAGTAAAATTATTTTAAAATCATTCTATCTAGCCATTTCCGCAGGAAAGACCTATAGATGACTAATCCTTTTCCAATATAAAATTGAAAGCAATGAACTGGCTTTTATTTTTAAAGGCCAATGATGTACAAATGATTTCATGATATGTACATTGGAGTACAGTCTAGTCTGGAAGGAAGAGCAGATGTGAAACAGGAACTATTGGTTTACTGTGCTGTTAAACATCCACTTCACCCGACATGCATCTATACATTGATATTTGGTCACCCAATGGCAAGTTAAATCCTTGATATCTCTAAATAAATGGTTTAGCCATGCACAAGTGGTGGCCTTGGTAAAGTTGCTAGTTGGTGCTAGAATCAATAAGCACCATTCGATACAGTCAAGGGATAAAGAATATAATCATCAGTATAAGATAGTTCCAAAAAGAAAATATGCACTAACTAGATACCAAATATTTCAAAGCTGGACATATGAGGAAAGTGGGCATATAAGGCGGTATTGCTTCGTAAGGTTAGGATCAAGCTACAGCAAATGCTAAGAAGCAGACCTCAATCTGTCAGAGAAAGTGGTCTAGTTAATCAATTCTAATAAGAGAGATAAGTTAATGGTTTGTGCAAACTAAAGCAATGATCAAATTTCACATGAAATATACATTTGTGCCAAGAGATAACCCTTTTGCAGCACCAAACCTGCTTTTGTGCCATCTTCGTAATTTATGCCACACAGGGGTGGAACAGCTCAAAATATACAGGCTTTGGTACATATCCAAATGTACTAAAGTACATTGATCTGGATGATCAGATGCAACCAATGAATCAAGCAGTATATTGGTTGCCAAAGCCAAATGTAACATATGTGCTTCAAAACAAAAACACGTTGCACATTTTACCCCTGTTCGGATGACTACAATTAGGAATTTGTACTTGATGCTGTATCACAATTAGAAATCCTCGAATAGACACTGCTGGCTTACCTTTACGGCAGTGTGCAGAGTGTGAGGAAAAAATCTTCATGCAGAATAACCATTTTCTGTGACAACAATGGCATAATCAGCTTACTCACTATTTGTTGTCCTTCACACAATGCAGTGCTGCAATTCTTCATGCAACGCTCTAATGCGTGGAGCATAGTAAATCTTGATCTTGGTGTTATGTAGTTAAAAAAGAACCAGTAATTTCAATTAAAATCATGTGTATGTTCATAAATCAGACTTGTAGGCAAACAACTTATAGTGTACAAAAATATATTAATTCACAGGTTTATAAGCATTTTAGCTGCGGTCAATGACTATAAAAGATACAGTTGTAAATTAAATGTGTTCAGATAACCCTCTTCCTATAATTTGAACAAGTCATAATTTTGATCCATTATAGAATGTATTTTAAACATTCTCAGTGGTTAAAAAATTGGATTACCTAACAAAGAAACAAGCATTTGTAATGCAGTAGGTCTCACACTTGCGAGAGTTTAAGCTATTGGAATTACAAATGACAGTACCTTTTATTTATCTGATTTGATAATTAACACATAAATAAAAGGCATTGTCATTTACAATTCCAATAGCTCAAACTCTTGTAAATGTGAGACCTTTGCCACCATTGTCCCGGGCTGCTTGGAAAGTGAAAGCACTCATGGCATGCTGAATATTGCAAGAAAGCATGTCATGTCTGCAGTAGGAGAAATGCATTAAAGAAAATAGTGCTTACAGACTAAATAAGACATACTGTGTAACAACAAAGTAAAAAGGCCTGCCCTCACAGAAAGTTACAAATGAAGACAAGGCAGTATCAAAAAGGGCCTAACAAGCCTCTTAACTTATCAGAAGTCAGCATTTGCAAAGAACAATGACAAAAGCCAATAAAAAATATGGGGGAGAGTGGGCGGAGCTTCAAGTCCATACTCAAATACAGCTTGCCTCGCGAAGCAGAGTATGTGCTGCCAGGCTTGACCTAAAAACCCTGTCTTACCATAATATATTCATGCATTAAGTCAAAAAACTATTTGTGCTCAGTAAAGCTGATTCTTTACATATCACTTTTATTTAATGATTCTTTAAATTTAATTACATATATCATATTATTGCAATTTGTCTCAAAATATACTCCCTATATATACATAATAGTAATCTGCAGATCACATTACAGCAAATGTGTTTCTTATAAACTACTACATCACACTCACTACCATTCATCCAACATACCAACTACCCCTCCCTTCATTACATCCTTTCACATTCATAAAAACATACATCTTATGTAAAACACCTTTCTGATTTGGCAGGAATTAATGTGGTTATAATATACAATTACATCAATATGTTCTTTATCAATATATAACTCTTGTACATTTTACTTAACTTTTCCTTTCATGACTGTAAACAATATACATTTGTTCAGTGGCTATAGAGTTTATGCTCATTCAGTGGCTATAGAGTTTATTCTATTCTACATGAGTTTCAGTGGAAAATGCCTTCACCAGTACAGATGCTTTTAGGTGGACAAGAATTGGCCTCCAAACGACCGGGAGTCAATGAAATGGACTCACAATCACAATCTGTGGCAGTATTGCACCCTGTGCATTATTTGTCTTTACAGCTCTGGTGTCTCATCTGCTCATGCTAACATAAAATGACCTACTGATATTTGCACCGAACTTCAATGATATAATCCAACCATCCACATCGCAGCTTTTTAGCTTTATCTTAATATTCATTTAGTTCCAGTACTTATCATTATTGCTTATGTGTTCCTCTACTGAACCCCTGTGGGCTGCTTTGCTCTCCAATTGAGGATCATAAAGAAATTCTTTAACATCCTCAATTGGAGCAGTGCAGGTATACATGGATTCAGGAGAGGGAACTTATTTCCCATTCACTGTGATCCTTATCATTTTTTGAGTACCTTTTATTGAAACTCATTCATTTGGAGGCCAATTCTGGTTTAACAAAAAGTGGCTGTCATGATTAAGGCATTTTCTGCCAGCATACACAATTGTCCGAAATGCTTAAATCATATAGAAATGCCACTTCACAGAATATATTTAAATGCCATGGTTTAAGCATAAATTAATCAATTGAAATATTTATTCGCCAAATAAACCTCTTTTGTGTGACTTCTTGTAACTGTTCTTCGTCTTACTGGCTGCACCCAGTCCTAGCATATCAATTAAAATGAATTGTTGCTATTAAAGATTGGTATTTCTAAAACCTCTTCAAGTGCATGTAGCATCCTGGACTTGTACCCTGATTTGAAACATATATATTGGATAGTCTTATAGTAGTTTTATGTAGAATGGAGGTTTGTATATGGACATCTTCATAAAACTTGAGATAGGACTGATATGTTGAGACAATGTTTTGTTTACGAAAAGCAACACATTAAGCACAAAATACAGTTATAATGAAAGATTCCCACTTTGACAAGTGCTAGTGATTACAATTCAAACTGTGAAAAACATTAGTTTATGAGATTACATTAGATAATACAGTCATATGTGTATCAAAATATTTAGAAGAATGGTCTAGCATTAGGTTCCATTTTATTGAGTTCGGGCAGCACTGCAACACTTTGAAATGAAGAGCAAATTTTCTTTGATTCTGGGGCATTTTGACAAATGTTTCATCACGAAAAAGAAGAACTCAAATGATAATGATTTACCCATAAAAGCAGTTTTGTACTATAATCAGAGTTTACATATATGAGACCCATAATATGTTTTACCGTATTTGCAATAAAATAACCAGAGTCATCTACCAGTATTGTTCTCTTGATGAGAGAGCCACCAAGGTTTAGAATGTATTATCAGCATGTTACTTACAGATATTTAATAAAATTAAAAAATAGCATGGCTAATGTATACAAAACATTGACATGGTTAACGGCAGATATTCAGACCCAATTGGCAATTATGGATTCTTTCTAAAGTTAAAAAAGATAAAGCTAGGAGCTAAAACTTTTTGATGGCACTACATCTTTTTTTTCAACAAAAAAAAACAAAAACTCAGTTTTTATTGATACTGCTAAAGTTTGAAATATGCCGGCACAGTTATTGTAATATTGGGAGTATTTTTGAAGACCAGGAAGTGGCTCAGGGCTAATAATCACTGATATAAGCCTTCTGCTCAAACATTCCAATGTTTGTCTCTCCGTTTCTCCTTTTCTAATTTGGAACATTCTAGAATGAGTGGGTGGAATGGTCTACTAGCGTTATAGTCTTCTGCCCATGCTATACTAGTTGTTAAAATCCCTCTCTCTCTTTATAGCCCTAACCACACCTTTTTACCATTGTATAATCGTTGACAGGGGGCTATAATGCTATGGTGTGATTCTCACGCAAGAGACACAAACACTGTAGTCTTGAAGGTCTCAAGATAAAAGAATCTAGTTAAGACTAATTTCGGAATGGCAAGTGTTCTGAAGCAAACACCCAATTGGCACAACTGTTTCTCCTTGAGCAAATGTTGATAATGGAACAGCCTTGGGAATGTGTTTTTGACACACAGTCCTCGCTAGCTCATTCTACTCACCTCAGTTACAGTGGATTTGTATTGCAAGAACTGAATAGTATGCTGGGTCAAAGTGAATGCCCACATACTTTTCTTAAAGTGAAGGCTCCTTGACATAGAAAAAAAACATCTGGTATGGACGGAGGGAGACAGAATGCTAGTTTACAAGTCAATAGTTACAAATAAACGTATTTTTCACTCAGAAGGATTGTTTAGATTTAATTACAAATTTGGGCCGCTAATCTCCTTCAATAGATTGTCAGTGGAGTAATTGGTTGTGTATGCCATGTACCAGAATATAGGGACATAATATAAAGAAACATCATTATTCAAACAATTGAGTACTATGGCATGGGAACATCTAATTAGTATGTTACAAATTACAATTTACTTTTCGAAACTGTAAAATGATAAAAACAAAATAGAGAAATTGTATAAAATACTACAATTACTCGTTATGTAAACACCATACATTTAGTTTTCAAATTAAAAGCACCATATCTAGTCACTGTAGATTATTTGATTGTATGTTTAGCTCTGCAAACTCCGCCAATTTAGCAGAATTCGCTGCCGAGGCCTAGGTATTACATTGAATTCAAGACAAGAATAAGAGCACAATGCACAACAGACATTACTCTGACTCTGGAATCAAAATAGGTTTGAAAGATATGGGACACCAGAAGTAGATGCTCATCATCCATTGCCTTTTTATTGAGATTTAATGTCATAAAAAGTCGCTACTGTTATAGTTAATTTTCATGCATTGATGGGTAGGACTTTCAAAGACACTGCCAAATTTAGACTCAAAATTATATCTCCAGGGCATAATTTATGCACTTATCTTATTAAGGTTGCATGCAGAATGAACAGATAGTTTAAGGAATGCTTTCTTCTGCTAGACAACGTGCAACAATATGCAATGCTACACAATAAATTCCTTCTAGTTTAAAGTTTAAACAATGTAATTTTGCATTGTTTAATTGTGCCACTTAAGCTGTCCTCCAAACATTAAAAACGTATGTGAATTAAAAGTAGACCCTATGTGGCAGTGTACATTCAAGTGCATCATCAATTTTTTAATCTTGTTCAAATTTCATTAGATGGTTGATAGAATAGTTTAATGAAGTATAAGATAAGTTGTGAAAACAACGGGGTAAATCCAATGTATAGTAGTTTTCCCTGTAAATAGGATCTTCAAGACCACACAGTCCGTACAGTACCACACATTATGTAATCTGTTCAATTGTCAGAAAGGATGGTTCCAACATCGTACTATTTTTAAAATGAAAGATTACACACTTGTTTCCAAACATGCATTTTCTTTATGTTTCCAGACATGAACGGTATAATCATGTATCACATAGATGTGTCTAAAACAAGATCACATCTACATCATAATTTATTCACAAGGCACATTTTAACCCAATACTTTCATAAACTGTGGAAGTTTAATGCATTATTTTGAGAGCATAATTGGACTTCAAATTTTCAACATATTATGTATTGATTATATAACTGTTGTTCCTTTAAAAATGGATGTAGTTACATACACCATGAAAGGAAGATTTGCGGGTAAAGTGTTATTTTTTATGACTCCAGGTGAATGGTTATGGCGCATATGGCGAGAAAGGAGAGAAAGGAGAACCAGCAGTTATTGAGCCAGTAAGTAAATATGTCATTTGCAAGGATCTGAAACACAGTACGTTTTACAGAACATTTAATCTAATATCATTTTTAAGGGGTAATGAAAGCAATAAAATCCATTCAGATTGAAAATGATATACAAAGTGCATCTTTTTGTTGTGTATGCTGTGCAAAACAGTTGTGTTATTTGAGATTGAATTATTGTAACCTGTCTTTTCCCATATCTCAGTTATGAAGATACATCACATACAAATAAATGCAAGACTACATCTGTGCAGGATTGCATGTTAACAACTTGTCCTGGTTGAGCTCTAGTTTAGGATTTCAGCTGTAGTTTATCATTATGTGTAGATGTAGCTATACAGAGCATTTCATCATTAGACATCATAAGTGCAATCATGATATCTTCATTGGTGCTTTTATAAAAGTTCTGAGGTTGAAAAAGTGAGGAAAGTGAAAGGTTTTCATTAAAACCAAAATGTAGCACTGTTATGCCAGCACTGTTACATGGCTTTAGATGGCCACTATGTTTGATTAATTTAGCTTATCATAATTTCATACTCAACCAAGGTCAATCCTTTGGGGCAGCCATCATAAATCCCGTAGTACCAATAGCTGTGTTTTTGATGATCTACTCTGGACAAAGAAATATAAGAATTTTACCATAAACCTCTCCATTGTTGATGGTGTTTTAGTTGAACTTTTAATGTGACTAAATCTATTGTTTTTTTCTTGCAGGGAATGCTTATAGAAGGCCCTCCAGGACCACCAGGACCTGTTGTATGTGCACCTTAACTAAGTTTACCTTATATTTAGTTGTCAGATATGTATGTCATTGATGATCCTACACCAATCACTTGGCTGAGCCATTAAAGGTCATGTCAGATACAAATTCTAATAATGCCAATGTAGAAAAATATAACTAAGTTTCAAAATATATAAGAGTTGTGCACATTAAACGTAGTAGGAACAATTTGTCTGCAGCATATAAGCTCACCAGACATTTACAACAGGTATTTGCCTCAAAACTAAACACATCCAGCATTGATGGAATCTTGATCCAGACAGTGGATATCTACCCTTCCTCTACAGGATCTCTACTCCAAAGTCGAAAGTACACATGATCGCCAACGATGTGTTGTGCATTTGTTTGCATAAATATTGCCAAATGTTTGCTATGTATATATTGTAGCAGCATTTTCATTCACTGCAATTCCCAATTGACCAACAGGGCCTGTTATAAGGGGATTCTTGACTATCCATCTACTCAAAATATACCCTCTTCCCTGTTAGGCATTGCCTCCCACGAGCGACATGGACACGGTAAAGCTAGCCTGATGATGTAAGCAAGCTTTCAACCCAATATTGACATTGCTCACAGCAGTAGAATTATTAGCTAAATGATTTAAAGGTCTCTTCCCACTTAAGCTTAGATTTAAATTTCCATGACTTTTTAGGGGTGGGAATGTAAGTCAGTATGGCATCTCTCTCACAGTTAGAGAAGTAACATCTATAGTGCACTTGTGAGCCATTTATTTCCACTGCCTCCCTTGTGCTTTTTCTAGAGAAAGTGCTGCGAAATGCAAGGACTGCCACAGGGAATACTTGAATTGATAGATGCATATTCCAACACATCTCTCATTTAATTAAAGATGTCTTGAAAATTGCACATGCCTATGTATATCTCATAGGTGCCACATATGTGCATTCAGAACATAAGTACATGCAAACCAATTAGTCCACAGGCATCACATTTTGTTCAAGCTCATGTTCTCCTTAGAATGTGTACAATGTTCAAAAGGTGCCGGAGAATCTGGTCCATAATATTGTTTTGTAATGTAAATAGCTTCTAAGTGGCCTTCAAAAAGCATAATGACACTAAATAAACCACATGGAATAAATAACATAAACAGTTATGTAAGGCTGAAATATTTGGCATATGAAAGGCAGACAACATCCATAACATTTATCACAGCAATAGTGTCATGATTCAAATGCAGCCACCGGTGATATTGTTAAATTGTATTATTGGGGCAATAGGACAGCGTCATTGTTAGGGTGATTAATTACATTCGAGTGCAGATACTTTATTGTGACAAAAAGGCACCATTATTGAAGTGAAACATTTAGATAAGTCATTTTCTACAGCCCATATGCTATGTACTACTGAGTGAGACTATTCAGTGCTTAGTATGTCTGGTTAGCTTTTGTGAATTCATGGGAAAATGAATGTATGGATTTTCTTCATGTCTCTTCTTCCTAGGGTCTTACGGGACCTCCAGGTTTGCAAGGACCCGCTGGCATTTCTGGTGACCCGGGTGAAAGGGTAAGTGGAAAACTAACATTTACTTCAGAATATATAACTAAATATACCTTAAGACCAGCGTGTGATAACACATTTTTTCAGCTCTCTTTTAGCAAAATGCCAGAAGTTATTTCTTTTAAAAACACAAACATGCAATATAATTTAAGGTATAGCATTTAAACCTCCCTTCACTTCCAATATCAAACCATTGTATCCTTTGTAATTCGTTCATAAACATGTTTGAATAACTGTCTGGACTTAGCCATGTAGTGGCTGCAAATGGTATGGTAAGCATTTCCCATCCATGTAGTCTGAGGAATGTTGCAAGAGTTTCAGCTTTCATATATCCAGTGAAGTATTTCATTTTCAATCTTGCAAATCCTCAAAAAACCGTCAACACTCAGATGTGTACCTTCTGTACAATTCCCCAAACCAACACTTAATTAACCCTTTGTGCATTGTCCTGTATACCTAGCTGTGTAAATGCCACACTGCATTTCTATCACATTGCATCACTGGCACCCCTAGCTTTAGAGTCCGATAAATGGTGATTATCTACATCTCGATTTATAGACAACACGACTTAGAGACATCTAGGAATAAGTGTCCATTATGATAGAGTATGCTTACTACCAAGATGTAAATGTGGCCCTCAGTTGTTTTTGTACTCCAATTGCTCCACAGGCAAACTTAGAAAATGGGTGAATTTGATTGATTTAGAGTTTAATAAATTAAATGTATTTTATTAAATTATTCCACCCACCCCATCTTATATAAATCATTTTAACTTTTTAAGTGGTACTTTGTAATTTGTTTAGTTTTAGAAGGAGATTGAAATTGGTCATGACCACACAGGCTTTATGGGTAAGACAGAAGACTAGGACTTAAAGAGAAGTACTATAACACTATGAATTTCAGCTGGGGGAACCACAGCAAAAAAGATTTAGAAAGGTCAAGCATGGCACCAAGGAACTCATGAGTGGCCGCCCCCAGGGATCCTGATCTGGGCTCAAATAGACGTTCATGCCAAAATAGAGATTATTATTTGTGTGTAAACTTTGAGGTAATCTGGAATTTTTTCCTTGTGAAAATATTGACAGGTACATTCTGGTAAAGCTTGTATAAGAAAATACCAATATTCCTAACATTACAGCTCTGAATTTGGAAAAAATGCAGTATTACTGAAGTATCCTCCATTCTGTCCTGAAGGACACATAGTGCTGCTGCAATACTGCACTTGGGCAAAACCAATCCCTGTGGAGTTGATCTTTTCAAATGTGTCATTATCACATCATTTTACTAAGTCAATTAGAATGATTCCATAAAACATTTGGGCGGAAAGGAAGGTAACACCCTTTGATAACACTCAGTTCAGTACTGCCAAAAGTATAAACATAGAAAATATAGTTGTCTTTCACTGTACGAATCTTAAGTAATTTCAAGACTCATCTCAGATCAGTGAGTGGCAGATAGACACAGACTTTGCGCGTCCCTCTTTGAATCAGATATATGTGTGGATTTCTGTGTGCCCCATCCCTAGGCTTACTGGCGATCATAATTTTTGCAATTGAGTGACAAGTGTGTATTTGCGATTGGTTTACTACTGCAGCTAGCCCTTTTGATGAATTGTAAAGTGATTAAGCCAAGGAATTTTACCAGTTCATTTTAATGGTAACCAACAATTGGTGTTGTTTTAAGGGCTATCAGTAGTTAATGCTTTGTGATAGCACACCCTAAAGACTTAAAGATTTAATCAGAAGTAAAGTTTTACATTTCAAATTTACCACCGTGACTTCTAAACTGGTGATGAACTGTAGTGTACCTCGGTCAAGGGATTGTGCAAAAGCATTTTAATTGGCACTAAAAAAAGTGACCATTTGTAGCTTATTCATATTTGCCCACAATAAATCTTTCCAATAACAGTAAATAATATAAGTATGTTTATTTTCATAGCATTGGATTCTTGTCTAAACATATTTTTTTCTCATTTCTAGGGTCCACCAGGGCGTTCTGGACTTCCAGGTGCTGATGGATTGCCTGGTCCACCCGGTACCATGCTTATGTTACCTGTAAGTAATATTTCTACAATACTATAGTTGCTCACAATATTTGCTATCAGATTTCCTAGTCCTTTTAAAGAGATCATAATCTTTAAAATAGGACAAAGAAAGAAAGAAAAAAATTATAAAGCATTATACAGGTGGTGAATTTTCAATACATCGTTTCCTCTGTCTTAATGTTATACACAATTTTCTTAAGGCAAAGAAACTTGGGGATCATTTGAACTGCTGAGTTTCTTTTGTCTTGGCTAACCATTTACACTTAAAGAAGTTAACAGAGATCAAAACAATATCTACATTATGTGGAACTTGAATCATATGGCTCAAAACTGCAAACATCGTAAACGTTTGATAGTATGGCAAAGTGGGCAATACGCTTAAAGTGGGCTGTAGTTCCCCTAGTAAAGCTTTTGCCTTACCAATGTGCACACCCCCTTTTATACAACACTCACAAACTGGAGTCATACCCCATAAAATGAACTAGCTATATGCCACAGTGTCTCAAAACTAAAGATGAACCTTAAATGTAATACTTCTATGGAAAGTATTTAAGGAATGAGAATGACGGGGAGACTGAATTACTTAAAGAAGATTTCAATACATGGAAATAATTTTCATTTGCTTTAAGGACAGTCTTATTCAGTTAATAAAGGAAATATCAATTGTTGTCTATCCAGTGTTATGATTATTGTATCATATGATAGTTGATGATTATATTGTAATTTATATGGTTACCATTCTTGTCTAATTGTGCATTCTATATAGTGTTAAGTTAGGCAATTGTGATGCTAATTTTAACAAAGAAAAACCTTTAAAAGACCTATCTCAAACCTACCATTTGTCTTGGAGTGAGTAGCTAAGGATAAATGTTGAAAACTGATACAATTGAACTGCTTACTTGATCTATTTCGGACTGCCTTCAGGTTAGATGAATACATTGATGAATTATGTTACCAATGCTTCCACCCATGGTATTGTTAGATGTGTTTGTGCAAATTGACAGTGTCAACACTGTGCCATTTGGAGATGGTTAATTTTTTAGACCGGATAGGATTCTTTAAGCAGATCAATTACTTCTTAAAAGATAGAGGTTATCATCTGGTTTGCCACCTTTATCATCCAAACCTAGTGCTCCCACTTGTGAAGTTCAAAAGGGCAATCATGTTGCCAATTTTGTATACCTTCCCTTCAATCCTTTAGCAGCAATCTTTATGGGACAGTTGTATGAAACATTGAACCAATATTTTTCTGACCAGTGTGAAATTTTGTAAACCGACCTGTGTACTAACAGATACACAATTCCAAATCATAGTGGATCACAATCTAGCCTACCTTATGTTATATATGAGGCAGTTCACAAATTGCAACTCAGTATGATTGGTGGCCATCACAAGAATGATGGCCATGCCTATGGGCACTTTTTAAAATGGCCCATTTTTCTTAAAGGAAATGGGGATTTATTTTTAATAAAGTCTGAACCTGAGTTTGAGAGTAGACAGTGGTTGCAAGAAAAGGTTTTACTTTACATTTGTGGGAAGAAAGCGCTCCAAGGGGACCCCTTCCATTTTGTGAACACGTTTTCTGTCTGGATTTTGGATGCAAAAACTTGATACGCACTATAACCAATATTTATTTGGAAGGAACTCCAAAGACATGCCTCTTACAAATGGTGATTTGTTAGGCCCCTCTGAACTCATTTTGTGATTCAAATCACATAGTTTGTGACAGGTTAATGGCACCATGCATCTGGTTCTTATTCTTTTATTTCTACTGTTTATGTGTAAGCTGACAGTAACCAGGTGCTCCTGATATATTTCAGTGATTACAATAATGTTCATGTTCTGATTGAGATGTTAAAATGCTGGACAAATGATTGTTGTCCCAAATTTATTGACTAATGCTCACCCTCTTCCACCTCACTGGAAACTGAACAATCTGGAGTTCTTGTTAAATAACTCTCTCTCTTTGCCCTCCACCCAAAATGTAGATGGTTTGATGAGTTCCTGCTTTTGTCATCTTAAGTTATTTGAGGCTCCCATTTTCTCTCCTTCTCAATAATCCATCATAGTTAGTATTCTAATTTAATATTGGTTTCTCTACTACCAATTCTCCAACCAAAATTGTCATTGTATTTGTTTTCATTGACTCTACTAATGGGTCCAAAATAATGTGTTCCATTGATCACAATATTTTCCCAGTTGTTGTCTACCCACTCTGGATATTAATGGTGGCATGGGTGATAATTTCAGCATATTGCACTGACTGGAATTCTTTATAATCAGCAAATTGATTTTTGAATTTGAAAATCAATTTTCATATCAAATAATTTCTAGATAACGTTAAGGGAAACTCCTGCACATTATTGTTTTCTAAAGACCCAATTAAAAACAGCATGCATCACTCAAATTGTTTTAAATCTCAAATTAAAAAAAGACATCAGTGACACTTCAGTAAATGATAGTTGTTTTTTGTTTTTCTTTGGCCTGTAGTGTAAGCATCATTTTACTGTCCAAAATCAGTAATTCAGTCTACAATTATTTATAAAGAAATAATTTCATGTTATGGGTATAACTCACCTTTTCTCTTACATAATATTTTCCACATGACAGGGTTTATTTATTTTTATGCTTTCATAATTTATGTGCTTTTCTAAAACTGCCAGTTTTTTGTTTTAATGATACCGAATCACTGGAAAATAAATTAATCTATTTCTGTCCAATGTCTTCCTACTGAATGTGTGGGATAAGGAAGAGTGGATGTACTGTCTGCCATGCTTTGCCAGACTCATCACTCAACATAAATCTGTTTTTAAAAGCAAAACAGACTAACATTTTCAAAGTCTATAGTTGTAGCTGTTTTGCATCTCAAGCAAACTGTTGGAAACACCACAGAGGTTTTCTTAAATGCATAAATTCTATGTGACTGCATGGGTATGTTGAAAGTTTCTACGTGAGATACACATAACTGCAATCAAACAACTGTGAGGTATATCGTCCTCATCTTAAGTGTAAGTACTGGTGAGTTTTATACACAATAATATTTCAAAAGAATAATACCTAATCATCTTTTGTGTTATGTTTATCTTAAGATTTAGTCTATCAAAATAAGTAAAAAAATGTTTTGTGCATTAATCTACATTCATTGTGCATTCAAAATGTCATTGATTGTTTGTATTTATAGTTCCGCTTTGGAGGTGATGGTGAAAAAGGTCCAGTTGTTTCTGCTCAAGAAGCTCAGGCCCAGGCTATCCTTCAACAGGCCCGGGTAAGAATCACCATAAATAATATTTATGACACTATTCAATTAACATTATAGGGAATAAGACATTTATTGTGAAAAACACCAGGAGTCATGTTGTGCCTTGATACTGTATAACAAATTTAGGTATTTAGCTGTAGGACAATGGCATATTGTTTTCAGGATTTGGGTTGGTAAAACGTTCTTGCATTTTCTGTGAACCTCATTTGAGAAGGTTGGGGTAAAATTTCAAAGTGATTTCATATGTTTTTTACTGTCATCCATTGACTTTGGTGAATATGAATTTTAATTATATACATTTTATTTTAGTCAGCCTTTTCCCTATTCTGATTTGTTACAAATTTAATTTAACTCATCTTATATCAGCTAATCTTTTGTCTCTTACACAATGCCTAAAAATCAAAGGGACATAATTCAGAACTACCCTGATTTCTGATATATACTGTCAGAATCCGACTTAAAAATATGCCATATTTATGAGCATGACTAGCATTAAAATTTAACATAATTCAAAGAAAAATCCACTGATTCATGATTTCAGAATACTTAAAAATATTCAATTCTAAATAAGCATTACAAAATAAATTTATGATTTTCATTGTCCCACATTGCACAGTAATCTGCACCACATGTAATATTGTCCTAATTTAAACTTCCCTATGAAAGAACATTGGTTTCACTTCATGGGAATAGGTATGACATTCTGTAAACAAACATTAAAATTTGCAATAAGACCACTTTCCTGTAGGTCTGCACATGCTCTTTTGTGTTCAATGTCCCTACTTACTCTGTTTTAAATCCACGTATATTCACATGTTCAAATACCTTAGGTTAGGCTTGTACAATATAGACCTTGCAATACAGGCCTCACCTGCTATCCATTTGTGACCGCCATCTTGGTTGGCGCACTTGTCGTTACTCCATCTCCCTCACTATCGGCCCAGGACAGCTATTTAATGAGCTCTGGGGTGCAGATGTGCCACTGGCGCACCTAAGGCTCGTCTAAGGCAAGCCATCCTCGCCCGTCCACGCTTGGACCATCCTCAGCCCCAGCCACCATGTCCATTTTCCAATAGAATTTACAGAATCTGGCTCCAAGATGCATTATTCCAGAAATCAGCTTCATGGTTTTAACACCCATGGTATGCACGGTCCTGATCATACACTATGCCCCACGAACTGTGAAGAGGCACATTAATGTTGAAGGTGTGGCTTTACCTCTCTGAATCAGAAGATCTGAGAGAAGCTTCTTCGCTAAAATCAACGCCTATTGTTAAAACTTTTTGTTGCACACTAATTAATGAATGCCCTTTAGTCAAGCACACTCTGAAGTGTGCAAACTCAGGAGATTGACATTGCCTTCATAATGGAGTCATGGGCAAACAATACCTCAGACCCAGAAATGGCCATTGCAGTTCCCATAGGATTTTCTATATACAGACAAGATCAGGTAGACAAAAAAGGCAGAGAATTAGCCATCATTTACTGCATCAACAATGAAAAGTATGTTTAGAACTCACTATTGCTCTACCGATCTTGAAGCACTATTCTTCAAAATTCAGCTTACTAGCAATCATTTTTTTGATAGGTTACTTATCTATCGGCCTACTGGTCATAAAACAACGTCTTTACATTATTTGAGCCAACTTTCGGATACTGTGGTTCAGTCACCAGATTTCACTCTCTTTGGTGATTTAAAGATTAATTTAGAGGACGCTTATTATAAGGATGCTTTCTCCTAATTGACAAAATGGAAAGTATGGGTCTTACCCAACATGTCACAGGTGCTACTCACTTAGCAGAACATCGGCTAGACGGAATATTTTCTGCTAACAAGTTCCTTTGTACGTCGCCTTCACTCCCCTTTGTCTTGGTCAGACCATTATGTGGTTATATTTACACTTCAGGCCCAGATTTCATGTACTGCAACATCATTTCCTTCTTTACCTAACACAATCAAAAGCTTGCATTCCTGTCACAGTATTACACTGGAAGCCTTAATCTCATCAACAAAATTTTATTGTCCCCTTTAAAGATTCCAATGAGGCAGCATCATCATTTGATCTTTGGATTTCTTCTGCGTTGGATCCAATTGCACTGGTACAAAATAATAGAAATAAGGCCAGAACCATGCCTTCACAACCTTGATTCACAGAGGAGTAATTATAGCCTTACTGATAATGAGTTGTACAAACAATCCCTAGCAACATATATGGCATCAATTCAACTGCTTCGCTGCAGCACAAATTCCGACGCTGTGCTGGGACATTCCAATCCCAGGCGTGGCTCGGTCAGTCATGAAAGTGAACCACTGCGTGCCCTCTCTTTCACTTCTTTCTTGCTACTTATAGCTGCAAAAGTGAAACTTAATTAATCAAAGCAAGTCGGGGTCACCAGTTGACCCCTTCTCCCCAAAAGTGATACATCTAGCCCCAGACCCTATCGACAACTGTCTGGTGTATATTTTTAAACAAATATTACCTCTGGCATATTTCCTAATAATTGGAAATTGCCTTCATTTCTCGCCCTCCTGAAAAAAACATTTTTGGCCATTCAGATCCAAACAGCTACCAACCTATATCTACGGTACAAAAGGGGGTGGTGATGGACGGAGCATCTGAATCAATCAAACACTCACACCCATTCAAAGGATCTGGGTTTAATACATCACCGTTCTTTAGCCCTCTCTGCCACCCCAGTTCAGACATGGCTATATGCAAATCAGTCTGACCCTGTGCCTCATGGGAGCAGTCCAGCCCGAACTGCCAAGCCATGTCTTCCCTGGACCGGAAACAAGGTTCCGAGGACCTGTTTCTGGCATTCCAGCCGTCTTCAGCCCGGCTTGCTTGAATCCAGTGGCAAAGTGAGCAAGGGACTCACGTCTGAGCATACCCTGCCACACTTATGGTGGCCAAAAGTGGTACAAAAGGGGGTGGGGATGGACGGAGCATCTGAATCAATCAAACACTCACACCCATTCAAAGGATCTGGGTTTAATACATCACCGTTCTTTAGCACACTCTGCCACCCCAGTTCAGACATGGCTATATGCAAATCAGTCTGACCCTGTGCCTCATGGGAACAGTCCAGCCCGAACTGCCAAGCCATGTCTTCCCTGGACCGGAAACAAGCTTCCGTGGACCGGTTTCTGGCATTCCAGCCGTCTTCAGCCCGGCTTGCTTGAATCCAGTGGCAAAGTGAGCAAGGGACTCACGTCTGAGCATACCCTGCCACACTTATGGTGGCCAAAAGCGGTACAAAAGGGGGTGGTGATGGACGGAGCATCTGAATCAATCAAACAATCAAACACTCACATCCATTCAAAATTTGAAGCTTGTTTCCGGTCCAGGGAAGGCATGGCTTGGCAGTTTGGGCTGGACTGTTCCCATGAGGCACAGGGTCAGACTGATTTGCATATGGCCATGTCTGAACTGGGGTGGCAGAGTGGGCTAAAGAACTGAAGCTCGTTTCCGGTCCAGGGAAGGCATAGCTTGGCAGTTCGGGCAGGACTGTTCCCATGAGGCACAGGGTCAGACTGATTTGCATATGGCCATGTCTTAACTGGGGTGGCAGAATGGGCTAAAGAACCCGCCATAAGTGTGGCAGGGTATGCTCAGACGTGAGTCCCTTGCTCACTTTGCCACTGGATTCAAGCAAGCCGGGCTGAAGACGGCTGTAATGCCAGAAACCGGTCCTCGGAAGCTTGTTTCCGGTCCAGGGAAGGCATAGCTTGGCAGTTCGGGCTGGACTGTTCCCATGAGGCACATGGTCAGACTGATTTGCATATGGCCATGTCTGAACTGGGGTGGCAGAGTGGGTTAAAGAACGGTGATGGATTAAACCCAGATCTTTTGACTGGGTGTGAGTGTTTGATTGGTTCAGATGCTCCGTCCATCACCACCCCCTTTTGTACCACCAACCTATATCTAGACTCCCTTTTCCAGCAAAAATTGTCGAGAGGGCAATGAATGCAGAGATTTCAGCTTATATCGAAACCCATGGAAGTCTCAACTCAATGTAGTTCGGCTTCGGAAGCTAACGTATCACCCAATTCACCTTGATCACAGCTTCGGAACAAGTGAGATGAACGGTCAACGTAGGAGGCAGTGCAGCCTTAGTTCCACTGGACTTCTCCGCAGCGTTTGACACAGTCAACCACAGCACAGTTTTGAACAGTCTCACAGCTATTGGGATCAAAGGTCTTGCACTATCTCTACTCACATCTTTTCTTGAGAATCATGAGCAGTTTGTGGCTCTAGAAGGTTATCACTCTGCTACCTTTTCCCTACCATGTGGCATACCACAGGGATAGTCGCTGAGTCTCACTCTTTTTAATATTTATGTGGCCCTGCTGGCCAAACTGATAAAATCAAATGGATACACAGTGGTACCCTACATTGATGATACAAAAACTGTGATATTTTTAGCCAGTAACCCTGATGAAACAGCCTTGCACTTTCAGGACTGTTTGCTCCTGGTGGAAAAACGGATGGCCTCAAATTGGATAAAGCTTAATTCTAACAAAACTGAGGTCATACTTTTTGGAAGAACCACCAACTTCTGGGCCCCCACCTGATGGCCACAGGAATTAGGATTCTTACCTACGCCAGTTGACAGAGTAAGGAATCTTGGAGTCATTTTTGATAATAACCTATCCTTCGAGGGAAATGTTAATGCTGTCACATCAGCCTCTTTTTTCACCTGAAAATTCCTTAGAAAAATATTTCCTTTTACTCCTTCTGAGCATGAAAAACAGTGACGTCTGCCTTTGTACTTTCAAGGATTGGCTACTGAGTGATGACCTGTTTATAAACATCAGGAAGAACATCCTTGACTAAAATTCAAATTGTACAGAATACGGCAGCTCACTTTCTCCTAGGCATCCTGAAATATAGTTCTGCTTCTTCTGCTCTAAGTTACGTACCCTGGCTTCCCGTTAAGAAGTGTAATGATTTTAAAACACTGCCATTACTTTCAAATCTCTTTGGGGCAATGGCCCTGAATCCTTCAGGAACGCCTTTCAATGGTATGTTCCAGCTAGACCACTTCGGTCCGCTGCCGAATACAATCGTATTGTGCCACAGTTCAGAAAAGCTAACTATGGTGGCAGAGGCTTTGTTGTAGGCACCACCAGACTAAGGAACTCTCTCCTTTATAAGCTGAAAGGGATTACCAATCTGTTAGCTTTCACAAAGGCAATTAAAACATGTTTTTTTACCCTCTAATCTTATCCTACTCTCTTACGCAGCTTACCTATCTGAGACTAGCGCAGAGACACCTTTGGGCAGTTGTGTGCTTTACAAATCCCCTTTTCATTTCAAATTCATTTCTCGAAGGACCGAGTCCTTGATGGAATTTCAGGATATCCACTTAAAATAAATTTACTTTTAATCATTCTATATGAAGGTATTTTACATGGACAGTGGGTAGACTGAGTATGTGGCAAGGATCAATGTTGCCCACCTCTGCCCCAGGTTACTTGATCCAACAAAGTCTGTCACATGTATCACACATATAGAAGTGTATTCAAAGATAGAATTCTGCAGAGCGCCATGAGAGATTGGTCAATAACGTGAATGTTCTTACATGGGAATCCTGGAAAGAAATATTACACATATTGTCATGCATATGTAAGAAGGGAAATATATAGATTCTTAATGGTTGTAACAGTTATTGGTATATACATCTTAATAACATTAGATAGTAAATTGTCTGTACTTTTTAGAGAGCACTTGCTTAAATAAGAACATCCTCAAGAGCAACCATCCAAACTATACGTTTGCTTATTAGAGGAGCAGAATGTAATAATATATACCTCAGCACGGGGAGTTAAACCAACGAAATCAACAAAATTCTTATTGCCTTCAATTCTAGCAGCATTATACCTATAACAAGGCATGTCACTTGAGAACAGTCTTAGTAGGAAATGCGGTTTAGATTAGTTAATATCTACCATTTGTTTGTGTCTTTCCATATTTGAAATAAACCATACAGAAGTATCAAGGGCTAATAAAAAGAAATTCATTTTAATAAAAAAATGTGTTGACTGTGTAAAAATGCCAGTGATTCGAAGGAGGAGATCTTTGTGTTTTTTGTCAAATGTAGCATGACACGTGCTAGCTCTGTGAAGAAAGCTTGAAAACAGAGGTCAAAGAAATCCAGCATGTGCAAAGTAAAGAGTAATACTCATGCCCTGTGAATAATGGTACTTTTGAAAAATGTGACTCCATTTCAATAGGCACCACTTTTAGAAGATTTAGAGTTGCATCCTCTTTTGAAATAGTGGCCAACAAATAATTGTCTATGCCTATACAGATTTGCAACTGCTTTCAGATATGAAAATGGTTGAAAGTGATGAACATGGCACACAGTGTCACAAACATGAATTCAAAGTACTTGAATCGAGCCCATCTTCTGCCATGTGTGACATGATTAATTAGACATGTGAGTGCGGTAATCTAGGCTTGGGACTATAATTTGTATAGTCTAACTCTAATACATTACTTACTCTCAGGTGTTACTTCAAAAGGATTGGGGAAAATGTGTTACTAAATAAAGCACTCATTGTAGACATTTATTGGTCTGACAGCTCGAATGGCAAGACCATTTCAACTCTTCTTCTTTACAGCACCCATAAACTGAGCACCCTTTAATTTGGTAATAGGGAAACCAGGCCTGCATAAAATAAAATGAAGCCCTGCGGACGTAAACATCATGCTCATTCACAATGGATACGCCCAGTGCAGACAAGGGTTATAAACTGTATTACAAATAATGGGCTGACCGCAGGGCAAGCATGCACTCCAGCCTTCTCTGTGGACAGCACAGCATTGAAACAAGGACTGATGGCTTCAAATTGCTGGTGTAACTTTCACTGAAAGATGGTCCACCTGATTTTAATGATGGGTGGGCAGAGATTCAGCTGTCTACAAGGATATGTCTAAAGACTTCCTGTCAGCTCTGACCCCCAATCAAGGCGTGCTGTTGGTGGGCTATTAATTATGCACCGCTTCCTAGGTGGCACATAATTAGTGCACCGCTCATGAGCCTGTTTCACTCTCTTCTCGAATGATAATAAGACATTGACAGAGGGACACACGCATTCCGTCATGTCAGTGGTCCTTGCCCATTGTATATGAAGGTTCTCCCTCTGGTCTTAGTGCAGGCACAAAATCTAACAAGCTCCAGTGGTCCCTTCTCTGAAAGAAAGTAACTCACAGGGGTGTAAAACGTGGGTGCAAGTGCCTGTGGTCCTCTTGTGGGCGTCTGTAAAAAGGGCTCTTCTATTTACTCTGTAAAGAAATAGAACAAGTACAATATGAAGCACTCTACAAAATGTAAATGTGGGATACTTGAAACAAAAAAACAACTATTCAAACAATCAGTAAAAGCTTCCCAGTACTAGGACTGGCATATCCCCTTAAAATTGTATCACAGCAGTGTGGATATGTTCCTTGCTCCACCTTACATTCTAAATGCAGACCCCTTTGTTTGGCTTTTCACGAAATTTATATTTAATTTATCACTAGCAGATATTCACCAACACTCTTTAAAGTATGCTTTTTTCTGCAACAAATACAAGTTCATGCTAAATTGATTGGTAAAGTTTATAAAATTTAGCATGTGATAATAATTAATGCAATGTTTATCCGGTAAAAGAGAAAGAGTAGTTTGCTTTCCAAAAACCCTCCACAAAACACTCTTCATTGGCATTTACTTTCATTATCTCACCTTATGGTCCATTAATATCTTCCCTCATTGAATAGATGGCCACAAGAACAAGTACCAGCAAAGCAAATTAATCTTGCCTAGCAAACTGGTGAATTTTGTTTTTTTTTACAAGCATATGCCAAAATGAAAATGAAAACAGAAAACATCAAATGCTTCCATATACACATGGCTGCCATATGTTTCCAATAAACATTTCAAATTTAAGCAAACATTCACTGATGCAGCTGTTTATTTTGATGTTTTTAATTTAAAAGCCATTCAGTTGTGCCATACATTTTAATATTATTATTTGTGAAGCGGACGAGAATAAATCACTTCCTAAGGAACGACTCAAATAACAGGCAGTAACAATGTTACAATACAACTTTTTAGCAACTTTAAGAAAGAGTTAGAAAATAAATCACTGTCCAACTTGCTACCGTATTGCAGAAAGAATAGCTGATATTTAAATACAATTTAAAGCAGCTTTGTCAATGAAGAAAATGGAGCTATCTTTAGATGGCTGGAACAATGTGCAAAGGCTTTGTGCAGTCACTTAAAGTTGTAGGAGAAAATGATGTATGCTATGATGGCATAAAGCAAGATGTGAATGACAGTTCAACAGACCAATGGATACAGCCATCTGACCGAAAGCACCTCTATGTATGTATATTATATATGATTTTTTTTTAAAGTTTAATAGGTTAATGATGCAGTTAAAGTTTTCATAAAGGCCAGACCTAAAAGTACACTTCCACACCTACACAGTCATTTTGATTATAAGATGTCCCTGCTAAATTACTTAAGCCATCTCTGATGAAAGTAATTGTCTCAGTTGAAACGTTTTGAAATAATCCTAAAATACTAGAATCTGAAAGTAATAATTGCCTTATGTTAGTAACATCAATATAGAAAATGGTATGGTACCACAATATTGTAAACAAATATCCCTGCCGAGAAATATTGTAATTGCAAAGTAATTCTCTCAGTTGAAATGCTTTGATTACATTCTAAACATGCTTAAATGTGAAAGTAACAATTGCCTCATGTTAGTAACATCAATATAGAAATTGCTAAGGTACCACAATTTTGTAACCATATATCCTGATGGGAAATACTGTGTCCTAAGTATTATTTACAAAAATATTGACTCACTTGAGTTACTAATGGAAAATCTACATTCAACGGGCGGTAGTTTTGAAAAAAATAATTAGGACACAATATTTCTGTCAGGCAGCATTTTTGCTATCAATAGTCTACAAATAACCACAGATGCCTCTTAAAATATATGCATAGAATAATTGCCAATATTTGTATTTTACAGATTGCAATGCGGGGCCCTACCGGACCGATGGGGCTTACAGGGAGATCAGGCCCTGTGGTAAGTTGAAACAATGTGTAAACCCATTGACTACTCTACAATCCTAAGCACTCTCCGAGAAACTGAAAATTGATACTGATTCAGTTTATTATTATCGCACTCTAAGTGATAAATGAAATTATAGTCTGTTATTCCTACATAACATGTTTTATATTAAGGAACATACTTCAAATATCAGTATATCCATCGTCTAATCAGTGTTTGCTGCACACCTGTTGGAATGATAATACTGTAACCTATCTTTGAAAAAAAAAAAATATATATATAATATATATATTAACAGCCATTCTTTGTAGGTTTATATAAGTAAGCTAATTCTTACTTTAGATTGCACACACAATGTATATTTCCATCATTAAGTAATAAGACATTTCAGGGCACAGGTGCTACAGTCTGTTGAAGACATCCACCTTTACCACCTACGCAAATAGCAACAATAAGGTGGCAGACGGCAAAATTTGACCTAAAAAAGTCATGAGTGCTACAGAACATGTAGTGCCGATTGGTAAAATCAATTTTTCCAGGGGACCTGAAACACCTTCAGTGGTCTAGCGTGCTTATTTTATCCAATTTATTTTATTTAGTGCATTTTTATAAAGCGCAGACTTTATCGGAAGGTGTCAGAGCACTGTACAATTCACGAAGTATGAGTCAATCGAATGTAAAATCCAAGTATATGAGTTTTCCAAGACGATTCAAGGGACTTGTGATGTCACTGTGAGCAAGGGGGAGAGCGACCTTCTCTCAGCTTGAAGGAAGTGGTGCGCATTGGCACAAGCACTGTGTGTGTAGCAGCAGTTTTTAAAAAAACTCACTTAACTGAGAGAGTGCTTGGGGTCATGTTATAACTTACCTCATTGTCTCTGGAAAGGAATGCAGGCCGTTAAAGTCATTCTGCAGGAATGTGTGGAGCAAGTCAAGCTAAAGAAACGAAAACCTTTTCTTTCATAGGCAAAGACTAAAGAAACTTCTTGTTTGCTACTCTACCTTTCACTCATTAAAATGATAATTTTTGTTTTTCGGATGGACCAATGATGGTAATTCCTAGAGGCTGCCTAAGGGGCATAACTTTATGTGCCACACCATTATCAATGTCTGTCTTTGTAGCCTGCAATAGATTGCATACCGGGACATTAAGTTTTTTTTTTTTCATAATTGAAAATCTAAAAATGCAAAGTGCTCTGGGCCATAAAGTATGGTGTCATACATAACACACGCCCACTTGTTGGGCATTTAATGTGTTTACAAAAGATCAAAGCAAAGCCCACATATTATTTGGGATAAAATACCCCCTTACTCAACATTACAAGGATATTACAAGTCACCTGAGAGTTCTGTGACCAGCTGCTCGTAACACTTATTTCCATTTTATATCCAGACACCAATGTAATGACATGCAATTCACAGTTGAATTATCTTGTATTACCAATTTGCATCTTTTCCTTGATCAATCCGAGCAGATACCCACATGACCTGAAACCAAGGTTGGCCTTTATAGTATGCTAATAAAAATAACACTAACGATCAAACCAGCTACAACTAGAAATAGAGTACTTGTACTTGATCTCGAAATTGTCACTAATAGCACCATTCTGACACTGTCCATAAGGAGACAAATCACAGAACACACCTCAACTAAATATTAAGTTGAGTTAAGGTTAACAGAAACATAGCTGGTTGGTTGGTTGATATCTTTATTTCGATATGCATATATCATAAAAGCATTACACAAAGATCATAGAAACATAGCAGTCCTTGAGCAAATGCCATTCAATATCTGTGCTCATCCATAAGGGACACACTCTATAATGTAGGATACTGGCCCCAGAAATATGCTGTTACCACAGGTATGGAACAGAGTCTCTGCTTACCAACAACATGCTACAACATTTCATTTTCAACAGATAATATCCAGGGTTCTGTTCTAAACATCACATAGCAACATAACATAACACATACCTGTAAGGAGCACATTCAACAATTGGGCCGCTTGGCACTGAAGTAGCAGATATTTATTGTTACCCAACTCAATGGTAGTCATTTTATCACCCTCAGAAGGATGAAAGGCTGAGTGAGTCTGCCAGAATAGGAACATGAGACCATGAAGTCAAAAAAAGATCTCTGGAGTGTATGTATTAACCGCATGCGCGCTAGCGGGTTTTCCCGCTGCGGGCTGAGATTTCGAAAATCGCGCGTTACGTGACAAAGCCAGCTCGTCATGCGCGTAGCGCAGGTAACGCCCATGACGAGCTGGCTTTGTCATGCGCGTCGAAGGGGTTAAGCCGCTGTGCCTCCAGACTCTTCCCAGCCAATGAGCCTGTTGCAAGCCATAGATATCCCTATAGCAGATGCACGATCACCCTTTAAATAACATAACGCATGCCTCTTACCTTCATATTGAGTGAACCTTCACAATAACCAAAACAATCTGTCAACTTCCCCGGCCACATGAAAATGTTTGTGTCCATCGACCCTTGCCTACCCTTCACAGGCTTACACATGACTCTCCATTCATTAACTAGCTTTCTCCCCAAGTAGGTGTGTGTGTATGTTGCCTTCCTAATAAGAAAGCATGGGTGGATGTTAATCATCCAAATCATAGGATTATTAGGTACAATGGTATCCTATGCATACCCCAGTGGAATCAAGATTTGGATTCAGATCAGCTGTGCCTTCTTGAAAGACAACACCACCAACAACTCTGGTCCTCTGCATTCCATTCTTCAGGACAGTGATCCCCAGGTCACAATAACTGTGTGCACATCCCATCTATTCGTCTCCATGTGCACAGAGGCTTCTCCATGGTCCTTCAGGATTCACCAGGCACCTGCCTCATTTTCTCAATAATTACCTTGCACTGAAACTCTTCTCAGGGAGAAATTATAACATTCTCTAACCAAAGAACTAACATGCACATTCGGGAAAAAAACTATTTATTGTAATGAGAGGGACAATGACAAACATGGATAGTCTTGATGAAAATTTGGCGGAAGGATAGTTTCTCAACATTATAGAAATTATTAACAACATCATCTCACATAGAAATCATTTGTGTACAGTCATTCTGCCTCAGCTGACTTTTGCACATTGCAATAGCGAAATATCACCCATCTTTCTTTCCATTGAGAGAAAACAACAATACTGATGTGTCAATTAAATAAGGCGGGAACACTTTGCCTGTTGCTATGTTTTGAAAAGCATGTCATCAGAAAACGTATTGG
Organism: Lissotriton helveticus; assembly: GCF_964261635.1. Classification (NCBI taxonomy): domain Eukaryota; kingdom Metazoa; phylum Chordata; class Amphibia; order Caudata; family Salamandridae; genus Lissotriton; species Lissotriton helveticus. The sequence goes on along the minus strand of NC_136057.1, from coordinate 2,011,153,553 downwards.
TGGTATTTATAAGTCAGAAGAATTAGCCTATGTGTTTAAGAGAAGTTATTTTGCTCTAAAGTGGTTCCTCATAATTAATTGAAAAATCCACTTAATATTAAGGTACCAAACATCAGACCTTGAAATTTCACTCAACTGCATGTGGTTTGAAATGCCCCTCCCCTTTTTAGAGAAAGTGTATGGATATACTATTGGGTGGTCATTCCTGTCACTAGCAAGTGGCAGCTGCTGTACATTATGAAAATGTGAAAAAAATCCCTATTATGCATTTCATTCGTTTTTCTAGACTCCTATGTGGGCATTTTCTGCATGATTCATGCTTTATGCTAATTATGCCATCCCTAGTGGTACGAACCCTTTTGGAACTAGTGGTAGAAGGGGAAATATTGTCAGCATAATATTAACTTACTGCTGTCCAAATCTTGAGTGGTGATGCAGTGCTGAATCTGGTGTCTCCCAGGTATTATGTCCTGATAACATAAAATACTATCTGCCAATAACGATAATATCGTTTATGTAATATCAAATGTGCAATCCATAGCGGGAAAGACATAAATCATCGAATTCAACATTTAGCCTCCGCCCACTCGGGAAAATACACCATTGTTTACGAAATTAGGCTACCTCTGTTAGCTAATATCATTTTGGCTGCACGAAATAGGCAGAAGGCTTAGTCACATATGTAGTTAACCCCTAAAGGGCAGGCTAGGTGGCGATGTAAACGTATGCTTTTGTGGTGAGAACTGCAGCGGTGACACCACATATAAACTTGCAATACTGGAATGTTGAGATCAAGAATGAAAAGAAAGAAAATACTTCTCCTATTCTATTGTTAACAGCATTCCAGAACGGTAAGTAGCCGTATGACGATAACGTGTCCTGGGTGGGCATGTAGGTCATGATTCGGCCTTGATGAGCACTTTAGAAAAACAAATGTCTTGGTCACATGGTCACAGTAAGCAACAAGTTAAGGTACGATTCACTGTTGCTCAATGTTCATGGAGCCAGTTGCTACTGGTCTGTAACACTCTAGATCAGTGATTAAGTGCTCTGTATTGGGGTAAGTACGTACTACAGTAGTTTTAGCAACTTTATAAAGAGTGCCATGTTTTATATGTAAAGCATTTTTAAAGTCATGTTCAGCTAGTAAAAGGTCTATTTTAATTTTTCGGAACTGTTAAGGACTATCTGGCTTCAAATATAGTTTTGTTTAGAAAAAAAATTGTATTCGTTTTATTTTGTGCAGCTCGTACGACTATTAATATTTTGCTGTTAACTGGAGTGCATGTTCTGGGTTGTATTATGCAGCTAAAGAAAGCTTCACATGCTAGTATATGAATATATTTTTATGTTGCATTTTTATACAGGGCTCACCTGGTGCTCCTGGTGCCAAAGGAGATGGTGGTGAAGGAGGTCCACAGGTGTGTATCATCGTTAATGATTGATTAGGACTTCTCTTTAGTGTTTTACTTTGGAAGTCACTCTCACGCTGTTTAAAAGCAGGAGGTTTAGCCAGTATTTAATTGGTGCTGATGCTGCATTTGGCGGTACTGGGACTCCTTTTTAAGGCTCAAGACCTATTTTCAACACTAGACTTTGACCCGGTGCAAGCGAGAGAAAGGCAGAGAAGGCAAAACGTAGGAGGAAGAGAAAGCTAGGAAAATACTGGCAAAATGATAACGCAGGAATGAAGTTCAACCTGTGAGAATGAGAAGTGCAGGCTGTTAGGAAGAAAGATGCACTAAAGGCAAGCGCCTAAGAAAATATTTGCACCAGTAAACTTATTTATTTATTTATTCATATTTTTTTTCTTACACATTGAGCACTGGCAACTACATCCTGTTAGTAACAGAACCAGCACAGTTGCAAGTTGCCTTTTTGAAAATAAAAATCCCATGAATAATGATGGGTAAGATTTCCTGGCAGTTAGATTGCTTACATTTCAAACCAGGAAGTCAAAAAATGGCTTCAGCGAAAAATGAATATGGATATTGCAAATTAAATCCGTTTTTCCAGATATGTCAACAAAAACTATTCATCACGAAGTTTTAACAGTGGTCAGTAGCAATATGACAAATTAAAAATATTCAGGCGATGCAAAAAAAGTTTAAAATCCCCTTCATCCATAGTATGTTTTGGTTTATGTAGAATATCTTTCTATACATATGCATACATATTTTCATGCTTGGAAATGTATGCATGTCATTTTTAAAATTGCAATAAATTTCCTTTAACAAGGCTTTATATTTTTAAAAAATGTTTATTTTCTTGAATTTCTCATTAAAAAGGCATTTTACATATTCCTAACTATTATTCTCTTTCCATTAAGGGTCCTCGAGGCATTCAAGGCCCCCCTGGTCCAATTGGAAAAGCTGGGAAAAGGGTATGTGTTCTGCAGATCTATTTGGAAACAAGGCTTTCTCAGTGGTTGCCAGTTTCACACCTCCAGCAGCACATGGCAAGTTAAAAGTCGATGTTTTATATTCCCTAGGGCCGCCTTGGTGCTGATGGAGCTAGAGGGATGCCAGGAGAACCGGGATCGAAAGTAAGTATTTTTAGGTTTCTAATAATGTTTTCACTTCCGTGTAAAACACATGCCACGAAAGGTTGAACTAAGAAAACGCCGCATATTATTATTTTTGCACATAAAATGCTAAGTTAACATTTTTGAGGTAAAATATTGCTCTGAAAGCGCCTCCTTTGTAGCAGATAGGTAGTTGGTAACAGCACGCTAGGAAAAGAAAACGTTAAAAGTGAAAGTGCGCATTGGTTTTCGCTATAATTCGTGTAAAATGAATTAAAAGTAGAAAACATTGACAGATTTTGGTATGCGTCGCTTTCATATTTGAATTTATATAGTACTTTAAAGAGCATTAAAAAAGCTTAATTTTGTAAAAAAAAAAAAAAAAAAAAGACTTTTAACTAGGCAAATCCAGAAGAGGAAAAGGAGATGTGTTAAAAGTGCCATGTTAACCTCCTTAAAAGTTGAGGATGACTGAACTGCTTGTACAGCTAATGTGCTTCTGTGCCATATCTTTTTGTAGTTAACTTAGCAAAGGCCACGATGGGAACCTTATTCAAAGACTTTAGGTACTACGATTAATTAATTTTTTCACAAATGTATGTTTGAGATTCTATTTGAAAACGGAGAGAACGTCAATAGGATGAGGTTAGTGGCTGCCGTGATGCCAACAGATATGCAGATAATGGGAACTTGCAATGGATCAAGTAGAGGCAGAAAGATTTCCTGTCCTTATTGGCCTCTGCAAGTCCAGTAGACCTTTCATTGAACAGACCTTAAACGAGATCATCAGAGTACTAGTGACTACACAGAATAAAACTTTTGCCCAGTCCAGGTTGACAACAACCAGTAGAAACCTGTAGGTAGGGTATCACAGTGCATTTTCAAAGGTAGGAAATCCTTTTATTCACACATGAATGCTCTAGATAGAGCTAGCGGTAGTAATCCTTGTGAAGGCCTTTGAATCTTGACTCATCTCTTGGCACATGAAGGGCTGAAACATGTTGGAACTACTACGGATGTTTGGCTCATTATACCCATATTTATCTGCTTCTCATCTTTCTTTTCAATAATACCTCTGGTACCCACCCATAAATGAAAGTCTCATTCAGTTAACCCCTTCGCTGCGGGGGTAATTCCCCCGCTGTGTTGGGGGGAGGGGTGCACGCACAGTACCCGCATGCTCATGACGAGCTCAGCTCGTCATGAGGCACGGCGCTCCTGTGCTCATGACGAGCTGAGCTCGTCACAGGTGCACTGGCTCCTGTGGAACGCTCAGCACAGCAGGGGAATTATCCCCGCACCTGAGTGTTCCACCGCTCATGACGAGCTGAGTTCGTCATGAGCACCGGAGCACCGTGCCTCATGACGAGCTCAGCTTGTCATGAGCATGGAAAAGGTTAAAGTTTTTATATATATTAGTGTGGCTACCAATACTATCCAGTATTTCCTATCAAGAACTCTCTCTCACTGAGGTTGAGTCCACTAAAATATTATCATCTTATCAGGGTGGGATGAGCTTGCCTATGCTGAAACATACCACAAATGTGTGGATGACACTTCCTTATCCAATCGATAGTGTATTATTCAGTTAATGGGGACGTAAATATCATCAAATACCATTGCATATGTTTGCAGTTTCATGTTATGGTATTGGAGGATGTACAGTGTTTTTGGCTCCTTAACATTCTCTTACTGATATTGGAGCTATGGAAGGTAGCATCACTAAAACAGTTTTTGTTATAACTCCAAGATAGTGAAAGTAGCTTCAAAGAGGAGTTTAATGATTCTTGTCACAACCTCATGGCACATCAAGTGACGGCTGCCACAGAGAATAAACATTATGATAAAGGAATGTTCCAAGGCTAGGAATAGGTAAGAGGAACAAGGGCCAAACTAAGTGAAGCAAAATCTGATGCATTAAAGATAAATATTTACATTGTCTATATAGCGTACTAAAATAGATAATACTAAGTACAAGAATATGTATATAGCATATAAGTAATTCTAATCACAACAGATTTCATCAGATTGCATTGTACTCCTTTTGTGTCTCTTTTTCAACCATTTCCTTCAGATGTATTTCTGACAGTCATTTTGTTCTCAGCAAGAATACTAGTCCTGTATTAACACAGCCAAAACTTTTGTTTTTGGCCAGTGTTATCCCCTATTCCTATTATGCACCTGCCTTGAATTGCAAAGTGCACTGAAAGGACTTACAAGCGAACTTCTCACCAAAGTATATACCCGCAGTCAACTCAATTCAATTCAATTGTTTTTATCCGATCTTCCAAAGGCAGATCATAAAAGATACACAGGATAAAAGAAGAATCATGCTAAATACCCACAGTCATATATACAGGTTGACGAATGTACAGAAAGTGACTGTCAAAGGCTGTTCAGGGGTCAAAGGGCAAGGAGGGGCTGCTGGGCCTAAACTGCAGAGGCTGAGGTCATTTGCTTCTGACGTCCCAGGGTCTGTCCTACTATTGCTCTGCACACTCAGCCAAGTACAACCCCTCAGGCATTTGACTCTCAGGGGTAGTGATAATGAACAGTCACAGGCTTCTCAGAGTGGTAGTGTGGTGGTGCTCAAGCTCAGTATGCATCAACCACTCAACACCTGAATGGCCAAGCCCGTGCTGATCTTTCAAGAAAGAAAAGTAATTTAGTTCACACTGTAATAGAAAACTACACATAAACAAAGACAAAGCACAATTTAGTGCCTGGGTATTGGTTGGCAGGCCTGCACCTCTGTTTGCTATCTCTCTCTGGTACTCTCCTTTGTGGTCTTGGCAATTGTTCCTTGGGATTAGGCCAATAGCATGATTAAAGCTCAGGTATAGATACTCTCATTAAGGTATTTGTGCTTAGTTTCATACAGCTCAATAACGTTAGTTCCCATATAGTACATTCAGGCAGCCATCCAGCATTGTCTCACCATGCATTTCATTCGCACTTCTGGAAAGAGGTACGCTCACTGGCAGATCTGTCTGGGGGCCTTCTCACTGGTTTCTGCCACTCGTCTTCCTGGCAGACATTGCGTTAGTGGTCATGCTGCTACACGTCACTGCATGACAAAAGGGTTGATCCTGGCATAGGAGTGGTAGGCTCTCTACGGGCAAGTTCTCCAGGATCAGTGTATCCATGTGCAGGCGAATCTCCTTCCAGTGGTGCAACCAAGTACTGGCCGATCTCTTTCTGGTCACACACAAACCTATCTTTTACTGGATAACACAAATATGCACAGGCCAATCTTGTTTTGGGCAATATGGACATGCACAGTCCGATTCTGGCTCTGATCGCAGCCCAGGCATGGCTTTGATGATCTCAGGATGATCCATCACCAGGAAACACTTTTGGAGAAACTGTAGACCCTCGGGCACTGGAGAATATGTATGGCTCTTCAAGAAATCACACTATCATTGGGAACCCACTGCACTTCACTTACTCTGGACAATTTCTGGTCCTGCATTCTATTCACCTTTCTCAGCAGACAGGCTGAGAGAGATGGGTACCTCTTCCAGTAATGGGTCAGTCTCAAATGATCTCTTCTCAACCCCAGGAAGTTGGCTTTCAGATAGACAACAGCTCTGGTTGTACTGCAGCCCTCTGAGTTCTCTGCAGAGCACTCTCTTCCTTGGACTTGGAGGATGTGGAACTGGAACAGCAAGTGAGGCAGTGAAGCCCCACTTTTATTCAACAAACGAAGACTAGAGATGTATATTTGCTGTCTGCAGTTTCAGAGCTGGTGTAGGATGGCACGTCTTTCAAGTGTCCTTTACAGGCTGCTTTAATGATATAGCCTTTTGTACAGTTATGCTTCTCACAGCAAGAGTTTCTCCAGCCAGAAGCACCCACAACAGAGGCACAAAAAGGTGTGAGGTTCTGGCTGGCCAGGCTTCATAATAACTGAACAGGAAAATACATAGACCAGAAGTACCATCAGAATCTTTTTTAATCTCCACTGAGATTAAAAAATGTCCTTACTTGGGATGTGGGAGTTGGAGTGTGGACATCGTATATTTAAAAAGATTTTCAGGCTGACTAATAGACCGCAGTAAACAGATGTTGTTTTAAATTAATCCAATCCCTATCTGGGGAGGATTCTTGTTTTCCTTCAGCCGTTGGGGAAATGTTAGTTTGTGTTTGACTATCTATAGGACTGGGGCGAACAAAATGTCACCTTGAAACTGTACTAGGGCTCAACTCTAGATGAACTAGATGGTTTACAGGGATCAGCTCTAGGTTGAGTATGCTAGAGGAAGTCTACAACAAGTAGATTGTTTGCATCCAGATGTTGAAAGATTTTTATCCTTCACAAACCTTCAGATTCTGTAAATCAGAAGGGTTTGTGAACCCTGAAAACCTTTTTTAAATGTATTACCAATTCCAAAAATCGTCTCCGAATCTTTAAACTGATTCACCAAAACCAAAATCATATCGAATTGGGATTCAAAAAGGGTGTATGTTGTGCGTCCCTTCCAAAAAACTATTTCTTATATTATGTATTAATGTTTTGGACCTGAAATCTGGTTGCAAACGAGCGATTCCCAAACGAGAAGTGGTGCTGAAAGGACATCTTCCCCTTTGTGAATGTTTAAAAACATTAATAATGCTTACCCCTAAATCACGTTTGTGAAGTTTTTCATTTTTTTTTAAATGCTTTACATTTCACTATAACGAAATCTAGGACCATTAAAAAAAATGCTTTTGTTAAACAGACATGAACAGGCCACGATCTCTGTGATGGCAATAAATTATTATAATGAGGTATGCTGAATTGCCACCCACTACTATTCAGTATTTTGTGAACCAACCTATTTATACATAGCGCAGTTTGTAAAATACCAATGCATTCGTTAATATTTTGTGCACAAATTGCGATCAATCTGATAGAATCCATTCTAGTTACATCTGGCCCATGCTTCTTTCATTGTGGAGTGCTACTCAGTTTCAGTAGCTGTGGGTGTTTGCTTTTGAAATTTTAAGTCGCAGCATCTTTCAGGTGAGAAAGGCAAAATATCTTAAAAAGAACACAGTTGTGGACAAGAAAATAAGTCTGAATTAATTGGACACAACAGTTAAACATTTTCAGAAATTGTCAGAGTAGTGGGATGCCACTTCTTAAGAGTTTTGCAATAATTGTGATGAGATCTTTTTATAGATGTTCTGCTATTGCATTGTCCTAGTTAGCAATTGTTTGTGGTTTCATTTCAACGAGGGATTCTGAAGAGCCAAATCTCTGATGTTCATGGTTTCTGGGAACTGAGTGACAAGATGCCATACTTTGAAAGAGACTTCAAGTTTGGAGCTGGTGGTTGTTCCCATTGGGTTTGCTCCATAAGAACATAATCCTTGGAGGGGAGACAAAAAGCATTGTTTGTGAAGCACTCCTAGTGGTGCCCTGCTGTTGACCCATTTTGCCTAATGCGTTACACTCATTACTCCATCTGGATATTCACCAGAGAGTCTCCATAGAAACCTACAAATTGACCAATTACAACTCCAGATAGAGTAGAACATGTGATGGACAGTTGCTGTATATGTGTTGTGGCTCCTTCTGATGTACTTGCTCCATAGATTTGTAGTGCTAAGAACTGCAGGGATATTCCTGGTTGTGAATTAAATCTTTGGATGCCTGGTAATGGGATTTTGTTTTTGACTTGTAAGAGTTAGGGCTCTATTCATAGTGGTATACTTCATCAAAACTTTGCAGATATAATTCAGACTCCATATTATAGGCACCGTAGACAATAAAACATTTGTAATATGGCTGCTGGGACAACTATCACCTTTGTATTGAAATATCCTCTCCATCAAACTCTAAATTAAACCATTAGAATTGTCCATGCTTGGAGCTCTGTGTAAATTCCATTACTGCGTGGGACCAAATTTTCTGCTTGTAAAACCACACAAAATTCCCTACCGTGTGAGGTTTTAGTGCATGCATGTTCCACCTGTTTTGACCAGGCAGTAAATGCAAGAAGGGGGCTGTGGGTGAGCTGGAGGAATACAGGCAGGAGATGAAGGAATACAGGCAGGGTGCTGTGGGTGGACTGGAGGATGTAGGAGTGTGTGAGAGGAGAAAAGAGGGAAGGGGAAGGTTTTTTACTGCCTCAAGGGAGCATTCTATGCCCCCCCTGCCAAAAACAGGGAATGAATCTTTGGTGCTGCTGTAACGAAACCCTCAAGAGATTCTTCATGGTGTTCCCACACCTGGAAAAAACGGGTGTGAAAAAACCTGCCCACAATGAATTAGGTGGAGCAAAATGACATGTAGTAAATTTCATTTGTGTCTCCCTCATTATTGTGGCCATAGATGATACTGTGTGTAGTGGGGCCCTATACTTGCTGTGTCTCTGAAATTGCTAGCGCCAGGATGCCTGCCAGGTGACAGTGCGCTTTAGAAATATAACAAATAAATAAAATAAATACTATGTTTGAGAATTGTAGATTTAGCGCACATTTTAAGAACAAGAAAACGTGGACAATGTTTTAAGAAACAGGACCTTACCTTCAGGTCATCATGTGAAATGCATACTTTACCTTCCAGCATACACTTTATGTTAATTTCTTCATCAATTTGCTGGTAATGACAACACTTGCTGTAATGCTGATAACGAGGGAAATCCTCCAATATTTTTTCAGTTTGTCAGGAATTTGCCTTTAAATATGTCTTTCTTGCTTTACAGGGTGACAGGGGTTTCGATGGCCTTCCTGGCCTACCTGGCGAGAAAGGTCATAGGGTAAGTTTGAAAATTATTTCTACATACGTTTATTTTAGATGTCTCATTGCAATATTACTATAATTGTAATGTATGTTGACTGCTCTGTGCTACTTATGACTTAATTAAAGAGGAATGAAAAAAATATGTAAAATATAATTTAATGTTAGATGTCTATTTTTTGCTTGGCGCATTACGATGTCAAAGGCCCACACTAGACTTGTATTGGTGCTCCCAAACTATACTTTTAAAAGTAGGCTTTCTGCCCCATATTTCAAATGTAAAACGCATGCACAACCATTGGCGCTTACGTGTCATCTTATCTATAATAAATACCATTGCAAATCCTAGTTCCGTAAATTATTTGAATTATTGTTATGTTATGTCATGTTATAAAATTTTATACAGCACATGAATACCAAGCCATGTCTTGGCCCTAACAGTCCTGAAGCGAGCTGGAGCACTATTCATTGAATAACCAGGTCTTAAGGGCTTTCCTAAAAGATGTCAAAGAAGGGAGACTTCTAATTGAAATGGGATGGGTCTTCCAGACCTTCGTAGAACCCACTATGAAGCTTCTGCCACCCCAGTTAGACTTAAAAAATCTCTGCGAGAGTATCAGTTTTGCCCCTTCTGACCGGGGGCATCTGTTTGGAAAGTACCTATACACTAACCGCCTCAAAATCTGAGGACCGGTACCATGCCGCGCCTTATATGTGATACATAAGGCCTTGAACTTTAAACGACTCTTGACTGGAAGCCAATGCAATCTCCGAAGGTGTTTTCCCACTGATTGAAAATTGGGGATCCCCTGGAGGAGCCTTGCAGCTGCATTTTGGATCATCTGAAGCTTATGTAACTGCTTCTCGGGTATACCGACATCGAGTCCATTGTAATAATCCAGTGTGTAAAGGACTAAGGATGTAACTACTGTTTTCCTGCTCTCTGCTGGGATCAAAGGTAACATTTTCTTAATCGCCTTGAGTAGAAAAAAACGACGAAGAAACTGCTTTGACTTGAGCTTCGAAGTTCATTCTCTCATCTATCATCACTCCCAGACTTTTAGCTTTAGGGACCAGGATAGGTACTGCTTCCAGTTCGTCCGGCCACCAAATCTGAGACCAGCTGGGGGGATTAGTTGCCGAACAGGATTATCTCAGTTTTTCCTGAGTTGAGCTTCAGGCAGTGCAAGCTCATCCATGAGTCGACTGCCAGGATGCAATCCCTAAATCTTTTTACTGGCGCATGATATTTTTACAGAGGGACAGGACACCTTGAGTGTCATCCGATTAGGATGTTAATGCCATCCTGAAGGATCTAATTAGTGCAGCCAATTCAGATACGTATACATTAAAAAGTGTAGGGCTCATAGAGGACCCCTGAGGGACCCAACATGGGAGAGTGAAGGACAGGGAGGCGTAGTTGCCCAAGGCAACTGATGGTATCCTATCGGATAGTAAAGAGGAAACCAATGCTAACGCCTTATCCATAATGCCAAGAGTATTCAGACGGTAGACCATCGAGAACGAGAGAGCTTGCAGAAAGTTCATACTGCTGTAAAAAGCACATCTTTTCACACTATTTTGCTGCCGGTGTAATAGAGAATGGAGCAAACAGTATTTGTGATAGGGCAAAAATAGCACTCACTGAACTCACACTTTTTAGCTGTGTTTACAAAATCAGAAGTGTAGAGAATATATTTTCTTGTCTTGATGTTTGAAATATAAGTAATGGGGTTATAAAGCTGAATCCATTTTTAGCACATGACATAAGTAGCAAAAAGCGGAATACATATACCCTTCTTTCCACATTTAGGAATATATCTAAAAATGGGGGTGTTGCTGTTTTTGGCAACAATTAAAATGTCTGCGATACAGCCTCATAACAATTAAAATCGCCAGTGCACAGCTTACATGTCTCAAAAAATACAGATGAAAACGTCGATTTAGCTGCTGCACCACTCACCAACATCATTTTCAGACAATGATAATGACATTGGGGTGACCGGTAGACACAGGTGAGCTGATTAATGAAGATATATAAATCGCACTTTTTTACATCTGGCCGGATATCACCTATGGGTACTCTACAGATGATTTGGACACATTACGCAATGTATGGCAAGCATGCGCACTCATAATACCTCTTTGATTCATTCATGAAGTGCGCATGCGTGCACGATTGCTTTTTCCAGTTGTAGGCCGGATTTATGATTAGGAAAAATTTCAGTGAATCAGCCCATTATTCGTTTCCTGAAAACCACACGATGAAATGGAGAACGTGTGAGTGCGACCAAGAGAGGGAGACAGCTCGCACTTCTCCTCACTTCCCAGGGCAGACAGTGTGCAGTTGGACTTCATCACCAGGCTTCCTGCCAGCAAACCTCGATGCAGCAGACTGCCTGCCTTATCAAAGCAGGCCTGTGTTGTTATGGCTCATAAATATACATGTGTCCATAAACTTTTGGAATGCGCTGCCATTATAAAAGTAAATAGACAGATGTTAATGTGTAGGGCATTATGTATGGTGCTTAGGCCGCAGTAAAGACTGATTTGATGCAAACCCAAGTAGGAGCATAAAGCAGATGGTATAAAACAAGGAGATGGTTCACTCTAGGTTTTTGTTATCGTGTGTTTTATTAAAATACATTTTCACTTCGCATGGAGAACGCCATACTGTCCAAACATTTGACAGTTTGTCTGACTGGCTGGCTGGTTCTTGCAGGCACACATTTTTAGGCAAGCAACCAAAGCAAACACCTGGATTTCTTGGTTTGAGTATGCTATGCAATTGAAATTGAAATAAATGTTGAAGAGGAGAACCTCAAGGCTGAGGGTTGAGGACTCATCTTTTCAAGCAGCACCTTGTCCTCTCTGCCACAATATTCTCCGTGGCGTACCTCCTCATCCTCACCCCTGCCACTCTTGAACCGGCCCTTTGATGACTCTTTCTGCTTCCAGGCCCTTTCTCATTGGCCCATCCAGGTCCCAGCTGATATCTTTATCAGACCCTCTTGCCATCCTCATTCTTTTGTCAGTGCTGCCTGCCAGCATTCTATACCTCAGTGTTGTACAGGTCTCCATTTCTTTGCAGTTGTAAACCATACTGGGGACTACATTTGACCACAGCAAATCCCTCATTAATTTATATTATGCGATATGTATTTTGTTTAGCACATACTATATCCCTGGGAGGTATCCTAGCAATGTGAGATATTAGCCTCGGGAGGGGAGGACTTATCTGAAGACTCAGGTTTTCAACTACTTACGGTATTTAAGAAGAGAGGAGGCGGCTCTAATGTGTAGTAGAAGGTTCTCCATAGATTAGTCTAAATGTTAGAGAAGGCTCGACCTCCGATTCTGCTTTTTTGAATATGAGGGGTGCATGCAAGTAAGAGGCTGGCTCAGTGGAGGTATCTGGAAGGTTGGTGAGAGTGAATGTTATCATTCAGGTAGGCTGGACAGGTATTGTCTAGTGCTCTATGTGGGGGTGAGGAGTTTGAGTTGTGTGCGCTTGTGCATTGGGAGGCAGTGGAGCTCTCCCATGTGTGATTTTAGGCTGGTGTGGAAGGTTGAGGACGAGTCTAGCTGCTGCGTTTTGAATGGTCTCTTCGTGAGATGATTAGTGATCCCTGCATCGAGAGAGTTCTCATAGTCCATCCTGCTGGTGATGAGGGTGTGGGTGACAGTCTTCCTGCTGTTCTTTGGAAGACACTTGTAGATCTATTTCAGAATTCTCAGAGTGTGGAGGCACGACGCAGTGACGGTGCTGGCTTGAATGGACATGTCCAGCTTGTTATCAAGGATGATCCTGAGGTTTCTTGCATGTGAGCTTGGGGGGGGAGGCTTGGGTCCGAGATCTGTAGGTCACCAAGTGGAGTCCCACGTTGAGGCTTTCTTTCTGAACATCACCAATTATGTGATTTTTCAACTTCTGTGTTGTCAGTGTTCAAACTGAGACAGCCTTCATCCAGGATGCAACTTCAGTGATGCAGGTGGTGAATTTGTTCCTTGTTTCGGGGGAATTGTCTGAAAGGGAGATAAAAAATTGTGTCATTGGCATAGGAGAGGATGTTGATTTTGGCAAGGATAATCTCAGGCAGAGGGGTCTTATAGATGTTGACAAAGATGGGGCTTAGTGAGGAGCCTGATCAGGACCATGCCAAATACTGCTGAGAACTCCAGTGGAATCAGGGCGGCAGTTTCCCTTCTATTAAGGATCATCCAGATGCCATCTGTTTCTGCAAGAAGAGGTGTCTCTGTGCTGTGGTTGGGACAGAATACTGGCCTCATGTGGTCGGGCAGCTAGTGCTTGATGAGGTGTTCGGCAAGGCATCTGTTGATCACTTTCTCTAGCACCTTTCCTGGGTAGGGCAGAAGGGACACTATTTAGTGGTTTCTGGACTTGGACAGTTTTGTTAAGGGCTTCTTCAGTATGGGATTGACAGTTGCTGGGTTTCAGGCTTCCAGCAATGTGGCTATGTTGATGGAGGAGTTGCAGATTCGGGCTTTGCTGATTTGAGTGAGTCCTTTGTTAAATCATGATTGGGTCCCAATTGGTCATGGTGCGCTCTTCGTCCAAGATTGGCAGACTGACTGTACGGTTGCTAGGGTTAGGCTGAGAGTTGGAGTTGTCATATATGACTGCAGGTTTGTTACTGAAAAAGTAAACAAATTGTGTTGCCCCGTTCTTGAGATGGGATGATGTCTCTGGTGGTGGCTGTGGGTGTGGTGCAGTCCTTGATAATAGAGAAGATTTATTTGCTGCCATTGGATCTTGCATTGGTCTGCTGAGGCCTTCTGCTATCGTGCTTCAGATTTTCTGGTGGAGCATCTCAGGATGTATTTGAAGGTGTCCGTGTCTGTGGCTTCTTGGCCCAATCTGCATCCGTATTCCAGTAGCTTGCAGTGCCGTCTGGTCATTCTTAAGCTCTTCTGAGTACCAGATGCCCTGAGTTTGTATTAATGCTGTTTGGCCTTGTTTGCGAGGGGCTAGACAGTCAGCGCAGGTGCTGATCCAGTCATAGAAGTTTGTAATATCTATTAGTTGGCTGTCTATATGCATGGGGTCGCCCTTTGAAAGGGCTGAAGTCTAATGCTTCTTTGCTAAATTTTGCCAGCTGGACCTGTAATGGCATGTTTTCTTTGTTGCCGGATGTTTATTTTGAAGATCTGAGTAACAGGTGTTGGTTTGTTGTTTGTAATGTCATTGAAAGAGGTAAAAGGGTGGTCCAGAATGTGACCATTGGCGTGGATGGAGTCAGATGATGCTCTATGCATTTTTTTATTTGAGGGTGAAAGGTTCAGATATATCACTTTCATCATTAACATTCAAAACCACAATTTTACAGATATAATAAATAAGTCTTTAGTAAAGCCAACATTTCTGGACGGGCAAGCATGCAATGGATTTGCATTAATGTATTTGCAAACCTACACAAAAACTAAGAAAAAAATTGACAAGAGTTACAAAAATGTCAAACATACAAATAAAGGAGTGCATCAGCAGCCAAGCCACACCAGCCATGGCTGTAATGCTCACTCCTTTTCAATTGACCATGTGCATGTGATCAGATACAATGCAGTCACTCATTGTGCAAGACTTCAATTGCTGTGTTCATGTTACAAGCAACCTCCATAAAAAAGTTTATTTTAGATCAAAACAGGACCTCATATATTAGACATCGGAGGGTTTCAGTAATTTTAGTGAGCAGCTGCTTTGTTACAATATTGAAAACACATCAGAATCCCTGAATATTAGATGTAAATACATTTAGAATTTTTTGGTCAAGTGTGCCTGTGCACTGTCAGTGACCTGCTGGCCAACGAGGGCATGAAAGAGCTGAAATTGGATCATACACTCAAAACTCTTCCGAAAAGGCCTCCCCAAAATTCTTAAAATGTCCCGAGGTATTATCCTGCCCTTGATAGACATCATTTTGTGTTTTTTCCAAGATGGAAAACTACAGAGCATATGATGTGTGAAAACCCACAACCTTACACTCTTGTATGTGCTCTTTCTCGTTTAATCACAAAAACCCAACCCAACACTACATTTGCAGATGTAGATATCCTGCCACAGTGGCATAATTTCCTTATGCGCAAATCCACTTTACGCACATGTTCACGTGTGCAAAGGGAAGTTGTAAATGAGGAAATTATGTTAATTCCTTTCATATGCCCCTCCCCTTTTTAAGTTCGTCTGTCTGACCTCATTCCGAATGCCCTCATGACCAACCAAATCTCCCCTCCCCCACAGTTAGTGATACCGAGGGTACTGGTAATACTGGTAACCCAAAGGATGTGGAGTTGCTAGAAAAATAGAAGTGGTACTTCGAGAGCCCCTCTAAAAATGAGGATTCGTTAGTGGAAGCTATGATTCCAATACGGATTGGAGGTATTTCATCAGTTTCTCCTAGAATTTCATCAGATGATTTTTGCAGCCGGGGACTCCAGGTGAAAGGCACTGGGTCTGCTATTTTACTGTCGACCTTGAAATTCCTAAGGGGCCATTAACAAGAGTTACCGACCCCTTTAGAATTAAAGGGGAACTTGTAATCGGGGCCTTAGTGCTAGACTGCAAACGTTGCCAACAAACAAATACTAACCCACGTATTGGACTGCCCAATTATGAAACCCACAGCCAAACTTATAAACATTTTAATTTGCACATCAAATACAAAATTAAGCTGAAAACTAATGTAGGTGGCACGTGGAACTGAAGTTTGTTAATCACCGTGAACAAAAAGCAGATCTGCTTAATTGTTTTCCTCACACAGACTTGCACTGCGGCTCTCTGACTGTTGAGCTCACCGTCTGCTAACCTATATGTGAAGCGAGCTCTCCGCCTGATTTTAAAACCACACTTTTGTCTTTTGTGCAGGGAGAACTAGGCCCATCTGGTCCCCCTGGCGCACCGGGCGAGGACGGAGGAAGGGTATGTTAACAATTACTTTTCAACTTCTTAGCTCCTGTTTGAGTGTATAAATGTGCTTTGCTTCTGAGAAACGCTTGTTTTTACAAGAACAGCTTTCCTTTCTTCTTGCTTCGCTTAACAGGGAGAAGACGGAGAAGTTGGGCCCAGAGGTCTCCCCGGTGAGCCTGTAAGTAGAACCTTTTTGTTGACAGTGTGTCTGTTGCATGCGAATTTATACTGCATTTTGTCTGAGGCTGGGAAAGAATTCACATTCTAATGATGTATTTTACCCCTGAAAACATTTCACATTAGTTGCAATTGCATTCGATGTCACTCTACATTTTTCAGTTCAACTGAAATGCAAAATATTTTGGGGGATTTTCCGTTTTAAACACTTTTTGTCATCAGATGAGTGTTAGGAGTGTCTTTAGCGACCTTCTGACAAAACGTTTTCACAGAGAGTTTCAATTGATTTTCGTGAGACGATAGAGTGACTTGCCCAAGGTCACACATATTATCAGTTCAACTATGACCTCTGCAGTCGATAAATCACATTTCCTGTCAATAGTCACACCCAGCATGCCATTCCCTCCTGACTTTTTCCAGGAATGTGCAACCTCTGTAATGTAAGCACCGAGCACTGACCCTGCACACACAGATTTTCACAAAAGGGCCTAAACAGAAAGAAAAAAACCCTCTTGCCTCCACTTCGCGCCTAAACCCCATCGAATGACTTCTGGTGCTGGTTTATCGCTCGTAAGACAGGCCTCGTGGCTGGAGACACACAATGATATATATGTTTTCATGCATAAAGCCAGGGCTCTGAGTTGTGAATAAAAGAAAGAGCGTTTAGAACATTCCAGATTTTATTTCATTTCTGCAGATCCTGGCATGCTTTAGGAGATGGTATATGTAGTAAACTATCTTCTTGGCAAAATAGTCCACCTGTTTAAGCTATTTTATTGCCTTACTGTGCTTTTATAAAGCTGTCGATCGTAAAAGATGACGTTTGTGGCTTGCTTTGAAAAAAACATCATTTTGACATGTACGCAGCAGTGAAGAGACGTGATTACTCTTGTTAGTGTACAGTGAAAAAATACATAACATCTTACCATAAATCTTAGGCCTTTGCCTTCATAAAACTAAACCGAACTATACAGAATATTCCTAAAACCACTCAACCCCCACCCCTAAAGTACCCACCCCCTTCAAAATTTCTATCCTACAACTTCCTAAATCCTACCCTGCTATTTGATATGTTTCCCTTTACTTTTCCTACCACTTAACCTAACCTATAGCAAGATCTAAGTATGTACATTCCACAACATCATTTTTTTTCTTGTTTTATCAAAATGTAACTTTTGGTTGACACCCCCAAAGTCTCCTACTCACCTATGTGAAAGCAATAACCTTGCTCTATGATCATATCAACTTGACGGCCCAAGAACAACAAAAAACCTGCACACCAGAAAACAAACCAAGTTAGCCGAGAACAAATGGAAACAATTGACATGAACAGAAAAAAAACCTGGGAAAAACCCAAAGGTGGAAAGGGGATAAAGTAATTTGGTAAACTATACTGCCACCGGGGACCTCACCAAAAATGGAGTGGATAAAGGGGGAAAATGGCAGAATATATGGGGCACAAGTAGCCCAAAGTTATAGCAGAAACATGCATCCCAAAATAACCCACCTAGAAACGAACTGAACCATTCCCCCAATATACCCTGGGAAGGGGGGGGGGGGGGACCTCCCTCCCATCAGCTGCCCGCAAAACACATTGGAAAAATAATATTGTGTGGACAAAATGTTGTGTCAAGAATATCGATGACTGTAATTCAATACAATAATATCAAGAACGAAAATATCATAAATGTGAGTTTCTATAGGGAAGGAAAGTTTTACTATGTATAACTCCACATATATCTACCTTGAAATATATATCTTCAAGGTATACATAGCTGTGGAGTTAAGAACAGTAAATCTATACTTACCTATTTGCACGTACCTTCTCGATATTTTGGCATGACATTCTGCCCACATGATACTTTTGTTACCGATATTCTGTCAGTGATCCCACATTCCACCAGGTTTCACTTCATAAAATGTGTTAATTGGAAATGACGTCAGTAGTGTAGCATAGGCCCCCTACTGTCCCTGCGCTGTGAGGGGGGCCCGAGCTCCATGAGCCTTCTTCTGCAAAAGGGGTAGGTGGTGGACCAGGGTTCCCCCACCGTGTACTTTGTATAGGGGCCCCCTCAAGTTTCTTTACTCCACTGGGTGTCGTATTACCTCACATTCAGGTCCTTTCGATCCCAAATTGGGAATTCTGTGATTCTTTCAACAAGTGTCGGTTTAAATACTGATTGGGTTTTTATAAAAGGAGATGTGTTGCCTTTTATTCATTTCAGGGGACAAATTAGCCACTGTTGATTTTGTAATTGTAATCCTAACACACAAGGCTCCTCAGCTGTTATGTCAGTGTGGATTTTAACCTACTTGGGCACAATTCAAAACTATTGGTATGTCTTGTGCTGCTGAGCCTATCAAATCGAGTAGCAGGCTCGTCCATGTGTAATACATAGGTACTGAACACAAGTGAGGAGTAAACAGGTCTGAAGATTACAAGTGGCCTTAATTACGTTTCTGACTGGTAAAGGTGCACATGTTAACACATATTATGAGTTAAACTGCCCCAAAAGGGGAATACACAGCTACTGCACACAATATTCCCATTTCCAAAGCATGCTTTGACAGAGAAAAGAAATGAGGTGGAGGAGAGGTCGAGGCTTGGTTGCGGGACAGCCAAAGTCTCATGCATTTTTACCAACCGGGATTACCGTCTGGTAAGATTGGGCTCTATGTCCCTCCTGCTCGTGGAATACTACACCAGGAATGATCAGGTGATGCAGAGTTCCAGGAAGGAATTCTGCTCTGCCTGATTCATAGTCACATGAACAGAAACAGTGGTTCCTGTAGAAGAAATATATGTGATAATAATACTTATATGTGCAATCGCAATGTAGATAAGGGTTAGGTTGATAAGGAGAAAAACCATATACAACTCAGTATTTGATGCGAACAATAGTTGATTATGTTAATATAAAAGTAATTTTCTTCAAATCAACAGTGCAATGTGTCCCCAGTGAAAATGGAACCTAGAGAAATTAGTGACATATTCATGACACATACATTTGGTTTCCAACAAATAGTTAAAGTCGACCATCAAAAGAAATTCGTAATACAGAGAGCGTCCTTATATAATAGTAGGTGCTAGTGGATGGTTTGCTTTGCTTCTGTCAATGGCGTTTCAATCCCTAAAGGAATTAGGGGTCTCTTCAGGACCTAATAGTATAGTGAAATCTGAGATGGAGGATAGTCTGACAGTGTAAAGGGTGTGCAACTCGGGGTAGTGAAAAAGTGTAAAAACGGGTTACTCACATGGGACCCAGTCAGGCACTCAGCGAGGAGAAGGGAGGCTGAGGCGCCGGGTTGTGCTGAACGAGCAGAGGAATGGAGACAGGACAATCCATGTATACCAGTACGTCCTCAAGCAAGAAGGATGTATGGCATCAGCATTTCGAGAAAGAATGTGTGTGCTTTGGGAAACCATTAAAGCGTGCAGCCGCTACGCGTCTGGGAGTAACTGCATGAGTCAGTATCCCCTGGTACACCTCATTGTACCATGGGATACTGACACACGCGGTTCCTCCCAGATGCGTAGCGGCTGCACACGTTCATGGTTTCCCAATCCTGATTAATCAGACCGGTACATGGATTGTCATGACCTGGACCCCGTTGTCTGCTTCCGTAATACGAAGCACACACATTCTTTCTGGAAACGCTGATGCCATATATTCCTCTCGCTTGAGGCCGTACTGGTATGCACGGATTGTCGTGTCTCCATTCCTCTTCTCATTCAGCAGCACAACCCAGTGCCTCAGCCTCCCTGTCAGCCTCCCTTCCCCTCGCTGGGTGCCCGTCTGGGTCCCATGTGAGTAACCTATTTTTACACTTTTTCACTACCCCGAGGTGCACTCCCTTCACGGGTAAGACTATCTTCCATCTCAGATGTCCCTATACCATTAGGCCCTGAAGAGACCCGTCTTTCCTTTAGGGGTCGAAACGTCATCGACAAAAGCAAAGCGAACCATTCACTATGGCCCACTATTATATAAGTATGCTCTCTGTATTACAAATATATTCTGATGGTCGATTTTAACAATATGTTGGAAACCAAATGTATATGTCACAAATATGTCACTCATTTCTCTAGGTACCATGTTCACTGGGGACACATTGCACTGTTGATTTGAAGAATATTACCTTTATATTTATATAAACAACTATTGTTCCTATTAAATACTGAGTTGTATATGGTTTTTCTCCTTTGGACATCAACCTAACCCTTCTCTACATTGCGACTGCGCATATAAGTGTTATTATCACATATATTTCTTCCACAGGAACCACTGTTTCCGTTCATATAAGACTTACCCTGGTTCCGTGTTAGTAGGGTCTCCCTTGTTTTGGTTCTTGATTCATAGGCAGGCGCATAGTGTTATCTATGATGACTACTGTAAAACTAAAGTTATTACCCTGCAGAGCACTCTAGTCGCTGTAAAAACAAACCTGCAAATACAGCAGTAAAACTCAAATTGGTAGTTTATGAAACCTTCCCTTACATCTTACCGGGGATTGATAGTTTCCCACGATGACTAGTAATTTACATCACTCCTAACCTGCACTTTTCGTTTACATCCCTTGTTGTTTAATGATGTTGTTGGTTTCAGCACCAATGCTACTTTTTAGGAAATTGGACGGATTAGCACACTGCATCATTTTGACATCAATAAGCCTATCTTTATTACTAAATCATCTGTGGCTTATTTGAAGGAAAAGGCAGGACAGAAATGTAGCACTTTTCATTTCAACAAATGTATCTCGAGACTGCTGGTCTGTATACATTTTAGAAATGTGCACAAACGTTAAACTATCACAAATACATGCAATTATAGTTATTTATACTAGAAAAGAGCAGGAAACTGATCAATATTTTTCTTAAGTGAATGCAAACTAAAATATAGTGCACTGCATCAGGATACAGTACAGTGTTTTGGCTGCCATTCTGATAATTGCTCCTTGTTTGTGAAGGGCATGAAATCTAATATTAAGGAGGGAAAACACACCTCCTCTAAATGAAACACATCCTCCTCACTGCAATTAACTTAACCTCCCCATACCATGACAACAACTCGATTTTTTTGAAAAATATAACTGTTGTGCTTTTACTTTGCACACAACTTTGTTTTTTTTCTGATTTGAACAGGAGTTACTGCAATTTGTTTACCATAAACTTGCATGTCTTTGTAAGGGATCTCAGCAGGTTAGTGTCTCTGCTGCATTGAAGACCATAGATTGACATTTCAAAAGCCTGCAGCGCTATCACAGACTTTCATCATTGCAAGGCTGATAAAATGCACATCACTAAAGGGGTCATTCTCATCTAGGTCTCAATTTGGACCACAAAAGCACCCGGTCGCAGTTAAACTTTCTACCGGTTTGCTGGTGCTGTTAGCCCACTATGTTTACCTATTTGCACAGTAATGAGGCAAAGCATGCACGCACGGTATTTACGCCTGTTCTGACCTCTTTCATACAAAGGGGCAGATTTACAAGCTCCTTGCGCCACTTTTGCGTCACTTTCCCCATGTTAAAAATGCCGCAAAAGTGGCGCAAGGTGCTTGTAAATCTGCCCCACAGTGTCCTTATTTGGATTTTCACTTACTAGCAGGCAGAGCCTTTTGTGTTTTTCACAAAGTCACAAAAATACATTTTAATCACTTAAGAGGGGCTAGTGTGAAAGAGGCACAACTACCGTTTACATCCGATTTTACACTAGCGACTGGATCAAAAACACACCGTAAGGGGGAGGGGTTATTAGAAACATCTGTCAATAGAGCGCCTCGAGAATTCTGATAATTAGCACTATGTCAAAAAAAATCAGAAAACAATTGCACTTTGATCAAACAACTCTATTTTACTGTGTGAGATTAACTAAGTATTGCCTCCCGTGGAATAACATGTAGAAGGGTCGGTATGGCTGGCCAAAATGCATATTTATTTTTCAGCGGTTGATAATGTTTCGTTTATTTTCTCCCTTTTCAAGATAATACGTATGCGAGGAAGCACTGTGAGAAAAAATGTGTTTCTCACGAGTTGTTTGTATGTAATACTTCTTATGCCCATGGGGTGGAGATATCTGCAAAATAATACGAAGAGATCAAAATAAAAAAATGTCCAATATAAAAATTGTTTCAATATTGACTTCACGGCTCCTTTTAAATTTAATTTAGACTCATTGTTTGATACATTTTGCCTAGAGCAAATTTTATATTAGAATACAATCTGTGCTTTGGCATCTGTCAAGCTATTAAGTCAGACTTTATGGCTCGTGCGTGAACCATGTCTTACATACACAGCTCCCTAAAGCATAGTCTACAACCTCCCCCTCGTCCCCCACCCTCCTGTATGTAGGAAACTTTAGATCTTCAAGAAGAGCATTTTTGTATGAATACCAATGCAGTTTGACGTCTTGATTGCTTAATTCAAACGTATGTTTCCATACTTTCTTCAGGGACATTGTGTGATTGTTTAAAGCATTTTAACTTTAAAACTTTCTTTTTGTTTCAGGGTCAAAGAGGATTGCTTGGACCAAGAGGATCGCCCGGCCCTAGTGGCCAACCTGTATGTATTGTTTGCGGGCACACCTGAGAATTTTCTTTATTTCATATTTTATTAAACATTTGGACTAATTAATGCTTTTGTTTTCATGTCTTTTAATTAAGGGTGTCGCTGGAGTAGATGGCCAACCGGGACCCAAAGGAAACTTGGCACGTAGAAGAAAAATACAAACATATACGTGTACTACATAAATTGTGTTGAATTAGAGGCTGAGATATTATAAAAATGTGCTCAGGGGTGAGATAGAATAGTGCTGTGTTGCGCGAAAGGTGCTCAATTGTGCAGCTCTGTATCTACAAAGAATGGCTCTCTGATGATGTCATCAACAGAGCTTGCCCAAAAAAGTAACTTTGTGAAACGCTAAGAAATGTGGCAAGGTGCAGAAGCGAGCAGGCGAGGTCTTGCGAGAGATTTGTTCTCGAGAGGCAGCCTGCCGTAAAAATGTCTGCATGATCAAAATCGCCCATGAGTACATCTATCAAATGTGTAATTTCAGGTAAATGTGGGCCCAGATTTAGTAACATTTCATGCAACGCTGGGCAGCAAGGGAACTTGTTGTGCTGCGTTGCGTGAAAAAGAGAGCGCTGAACTGCACCATATTTACAAAGATGTTGGCCGTTCTGCTGTCTCTTAGCGCTGGCACACTTGTGCTCCCCTAGCTCTAAGGCGGGCACCCTTGCGTCTTGTCACAAGGATGCTTCTGGTATGGTTGGGAATGGATGTCTTACTGCACAAAAGCTATTCTTAGAGGTCTTCGAGGCTTATTCCTCTTGCTATATGTTCTGCAGAATGCAGCACACATGCAAATAGGAAGGAACCAGAAGAAATAAAGATATATATTCTCCCCATTAAGCCATCCTCAGGTCGGCACACTATTCTGCCCAGAGACCCATATTTGAGACCCATATTTACTGACTTTAGTAAATATGGGTTTGCATCAGAATACATGGGTGGATGCACGGTATCACACATGCTCCACCCATGCAACGCCTCCATGGCGCAAGCAGGGCCGGACTGGGAACCAAAACCGGCCCTGGCAAAGTGCTCGGCCGGCCCCCCGACCCCCAGGGAGGGTTGGGGGTGCGACCGCGCTCTTTGCCAGGGCCGGTTTTCGGCCGATTTTGTTACAGGGACGTTTTTGCAGCAACGCTGCAAAAACGGCCCTGTAACAAAAACGGCTCCCAGGCGCCCAAAACAGGCCCCCACCCTTGCGGCGCACCGGGGGATTGCCCATTGCCCGCAACGCCCAGTTCGGGCCTGGGTGTACGTTGCATTGCATTGAAGTGCTATGTTGTATTACTTTTCTTTTTTTTTACAAATCCATGCAAAGCCACACATATTGGGCTTTGCGTGACTTAGTAAATATCAAAATAGATTTTGCATTGGGTCTGTGCCCCAAAAAAAACCTAATCCAGACTCAAAATATTAGCAAATTTGTGCCCTCTTGTCTCCTTTTTTATGGTCTTAGAAGGGTTTATCACTACACAATACCAAGCTCATTTGTGGTGAGAGCACATCAACTTTTGTGGGGTGGAAAAACACATCAACATGAAAACTTGATTGATGGTTCAGTCTTTGCTACTCTGTGTGGCGAGAGAGGTAGAGAAGAGCATAGTATATACATCTGAGCCAACGTGTCGCGCGGTGCAGTGCTTTGCCCAGTTCAGGAAGAGACAACTGATGATTCATTATTGTTCCCTTAATGTGATGCATTCTGGACCTACAATACACAAAAAAATTCAACATTAATAGCAATGAAGGGCTTTTTATTCCTAGATCCCACAAGCGTAAGCACTTCAGATGTTTGGAAATCTAAATTTAAGTGTAGTAGGCATGAGAAGAGAAACTTCTGTATTTTGGGAGATATGTGTCCATTAATATCCCTGTTTTTCACCCTAGGGCCCTCAAGGCGAACCTGGGCCCTCTGGCCAACAAGGAATTCCAGGTCCACAAGTAAGAATAATCAATTTTTGCTTTTCTAACCATAAAAAGTATGTGTTATTTTGTTTGGTACATGTGTGCACAATTGGTAACGAAATTCAGGTTTAATAAATACAATACTTGAAGACACCTGCATATGTTCGAGGTTCTCAAAACTAGCTTTTGTTATGCCCGGAAGAGGGTAGAATATTTATCGCATCCGACAAAGTCCAACATTGCAGGGTCGGCATTAGGGGATAGGTGAAATGCCATTTTCCCCCAAGAATATAAACAGATGCAAGGTATTGCGTTGTTTTCAAATCCACCTCTCTGGGGTTGGAAGAAGGGAGGAATGCAGAAGAAAAGCGCTGCAAAACACGAATTCTTTATTAAGGACATTAAAGAATGCAAGAATTTAGGAATTCTTGTGCAACCCAGCTCTATCACAGACAGGCCCTTGAAAATACATAATAGCAATCACAATACGTTCACTACAGTGTCTTTCCCTTGACACTGCTCTTCAACAGTGGCGTCGCTAGACCTTTAGCCGCCCGTGGCGATCCCTGCGATTGCCGGCTGCGGCAGCTGCATGTAAATCCAGGGGAATGGGGGAGTGCTTGTGATTCCTGCCTTTGCTGCCCCGCAATGGGCACAGGTAAGAGCGGAGGGGTGCGAGGCTGTGTGCCCTCCCCCGCTACGCCACTGCTCTACAAAGGAACCTTTCCAGTAGGGTAGCTTGAGTGCGGCACCTGCCTGACAGGGGGTTGCTGAGGCAGGCAATGCTCCCAGACTTGCCTGCCGGGGAAGTTGCCTTCCAGTAGGGAAGCTTGAGTGTGGCACCTGCCTGACAGGTGGTTGCTGCAGGCAGGTAATGATCACAGAATTGCCTGCTGAGGAAGTTGCCTTCAAGTAGGGAAGGTTGAGTTGGGCACCTGCCTGACATGGGTTTGCTGAGGCAGGCAATGATCACAGAGTTGGCTGCTGAGGAAGTTATCTTCCCAGTAGGGACGCTTGAGTGCGGCACCTGCCTGACAGGGAGTTGCTGCAGGCAGGCAATGATCACAGACTTGCCTAATGGGGAAGTTGCCTTCAAGTAGGGAAGGTTGAGTGTGGCACCTGCCTGAGAGGGGTTTGTTGGGGCAGGCAATGCTCCCAGACTTACCTACTGGGGAAGTTGCCTTCCAGCAGAGAAGCTTGAGTGCGGCACCTGCCTGACAGGGTATTGCTGCAGGCAGGCAATGATCACAGAGTTGCCTGCTGGGGAAGTTGCCTTCAAGTAGGGAAGCTTGAGTGTGGCACTTGCCTGACAGGGGGTTGCTGCAGGCAGGCAATGATCACAGAGTTGCCTGCTGAGGAAGTTGCCTTCAAGTGCACTATGATGAGCTCTGCTATGTATTTGCCCAGATGCATTTAGCAACCATGTTTTTTGTGTTTTTTGCCGCCCATGGAGCAGCAGATCAGTCCCAATTCTATTTTGCGATGAAAAAAAACCTGCCAAAAATCTGGGGTTTTGCTTCTTGCGAGGGTATTTCACCCATACCCAATCAGAATTTATCCCAAGTTATGGGGATCAACATGCAGATTTTGGTACTTACTGTCTGTTTACTGCAGATCATGTGATGTTAGAGTCAGATTTCTTTGTAATTATGTAACGTGCAAGTACACTGTTGGCTGCTTATTTTAATGTATTGTTTTTTTCCTATCAGGGGCTTCCTGGTCCTCAAGGCTCCATTGGTCCACCTGGTGAAAAAGTAAGCTATACGTACAATGTATTCATACTGAGTGCAGTGCCCCTATGGTGTTCCGTTAACGCACCCTCGTTGCTTTCAAACAGGGAGATGTATTTCTTACTGTAGCATAGATCAGAGAAGTACTTATGGCTGTGGGATTATCAATACATGCTGCATGAAAATTCAGAAAGGAAACTTTGACACCAAAAATACATTGCAGGAAGAGAAGCGTATGATTTAGTGGAATAACACGTTTTCAAATGAAAGGATTTGATTTGCCTGTCTCTTCCCCATACATATCTTCTCATTCTGCCTTTCTGTACTCATTCTGTTCTTCTCCCTTCCTGTGTACTTTTCTCTTTATTCATCATCCCTATCTTCTGTTTTCCTGTGCATGCCTCTCTTCATTAATCACATCCTGCTTGGTTAATCGTATCTTTTCCTGTGCATTTCTCCAGCTTTCCTTCTCCTTCATTTTGTTTTTTCAATCTTTCTGCGTTTCAGTATTTTCCTTTCCTTTCTTCTGCCACCACATTTCTTTCTTTTTCCATTTCTTTCCAATACTCAGTACATTAATAATGCACTATCCTCCATCTTCCACGGTCTTTAAGTGAGCAGAGACGTGCTTTTTACAAACTACGGTTCAATCATCTTAGTGTTGGCGGTTTCCTTTCTGAGTTGTTCATTCCACTGCCCCTTTGAGCGCAGACTTTCTTTTCCTGATGCTTCATATATTTTGGCTCCAGGGGAATAAGAAGACTGAGCGCTTTTATAGCCGAGCTCTTCTTCCCTCCTGGGCCGATGCTGCAGGATGGTTAAATATGTGCCTCACATTCCTCCATCAATCATACCTTTCAGCTGTCAGTAATTATTAAAGTCAACTCTGTTTAGTTCAACTCATGTTCACAGCGACTGCCCAGTCCCACTTGGTTTAGATGGAGTCACTCACAATGTATGACCCATCTCTCTGAGTGCAAAACAAAGTTTTACTATTATTTTTGGCTTTTGTTTTCAGCAAGGAGAATGCTATACTGCCTCCATAGGGGTCTTTCAAATGTTATTGTGTTTTATCACCTACAACTTTAAGGGTTAAGAAACATCAGCTTAATTCCCCCTTGGAGTTGCCTCGACTTTTCTCACTGTAGTTACTCTATTCCAAATATAGGCCACCTCGAGTCCAATTCTTATAGTCATTTGTGCAGTCAAATTGAACGAATAGACTATACTTTACCTGTGTAAATTTACAAGATGCGAGTTTTCACTCAGAAATTGATTTACTCGCATGTGATATTACAAAAGTGACATTTTAAGCATTGGTCAATCAGGTAGGGAGAGGAGTGGGCATTTCACGGAGAGAATCCCTTGGAAAGGTAGAGCTCCGAAAATTAGTGTGGGTATAAGGGAGGGATTTTCTCTATGGGAATTTTTTTTCTTACATAGGAATAAAGCAGCAAAAAGATTTGAAGTGCAAATGCACATCTGTATGCATTTACACATGCATAATTTACACCTAAAACATTTACATTTAGGTCAATGTTAGTGCAACCAAGGACTCATGGGAAGCTGTGACTTTCGTAACTTTACAGATATATTCATGAAACGTTTAAAGTGTTTCAAAAATACAGTACATTTACTCCAAACTTACAAATATAACTGTGGGAGTAAATATATCACGTCTTTCGAAAACTGGGCCCTTGAGCTTTACCAAATTTAGTGAAATTTGAAAACTCAAGAAAATTGCCACTGGTCACCTGTGTAAAGTGAGGGATGGCAAGGCCAATGTATCATATCTCACACAAGGGGGTTCTGGTCGGAGTTATAGCCACCCAATCCAAATGTACTACTCCACTATACTTAAACTCACACTATGTACGAGGGTAGGGAAATGGGGGGGAGTAGAAAAGGGACTGCGGAGCACTACTGTGTAGAGACGAGAACCCTCACTCACCGAAAGTTGACATGCTTCATCATAGAGTCCCCTCTTCAAGGCCAACGTATCGAAATGGATTATATTTTGTGTTCGCTAATAAGATGTAGGCCATAGGTCCCGATAACAATGAGAAAAAAACAGCCCACATCATCTCAGTTGGTAAAAAGGGCTCTGGATTGCTTCATATTGCCTCACAAAATTGACTAAACTATAAAACGCATGCATAAAAAGAAAAACTTAATATCACCGTATCCTTGATGTGACTCTCCTCTTTCCAAAATTATCAGGGCCTTCAGATTCAGAATGTGAGATCATTTCATTGATGTCATAGGGACCGATTCCAAAAGGCATTTTTGTACTTGGGTTGAATTCACATGCTCATAAAAATACAAGAGTAAAGTTATGCCCTTCAGAAACTGTGAATTTACACAATTAGATGGCTTTGCTTACTCATACAATTTGTCCTGTCTGTTGTATTTTGGCATGGGAGCAAATACTTTCCTAATTATAGGTTAAGAGTGAAATCTTTCAGTTGGTCAGTTGTTTCCTGTGGAACAGGACCATCTTAAGTTTCCCAGAATTTCAGGAGCTTTCAGACATGCTCTGAAGAAGATTGCCTTAGCACAACACTGGACTGTGTTCTTGGGCACAGACATTCAAGCTGGCCAGCTCACCAGTATGACCTCCAAAAGTCAGAATTTAATATTTTCAGTAGCAAGCACTCTTATTCCTAAGATCCAGTAAAATGGGAAGTTAATCACACATGGGAGGAGTTCAAAATGTGTAAAAACGAGAATGTTGTTGGTATTTACAGTCAAACTGTTCCATAAGTAGTGCCCACACCCACTTTATAAAATGTATTTCCTGCTCTGGAAAATCATCTTATGTTGTATAACAAAGTTCCTAGCAGCAAAATCCTACATGACAGAACATTAGTCTTATTGAGAAACGAGATCAGTTTCCAACCCCGAATCCTTCATCTTAGAAAGCCAGCTAGCCTCACTAATCTACATTGAAAGTCCAGTTTATTCTGAAATTACACTCCAGGAAGATAACCTTTAAAGAAAAGGACCCAGTGAGTATGAAATGAGCACACAGTTACTCGTGGGTGAGTGGAGAGGTATACAATGTAGAAAAATCCCAGAGCATGAGGGGATGGAGGGAGAAAAACACATCAGTGAGCTAAAGTGAAGAACACGAGGGTCGTGCCAAGATGAAGCATAGAGATAGGGAGAGAGTACTTAGGAGCAAGCAGCACACATGTAAGAGGCCAACAAGGCTGGAAAACATATGCACTCTCATGAGTCCTTAACCAAAAAGAAAAATGTAGGGCCATATTATCAAGAAAGGGCGATACATTATCGCCGCTTTTATCGGCAGGAAACTGCCGCTAAAGTGGCGATAATGGGGTTGATAATATGCCCTTGTGAATTCCCATAGAAGCCAGGGTTAACACCAGAACCAGGGCTTCTATGGGAATTCACAAGGGCGTATTATCAAGCCCATTATCGCCGCTTTAGCGGCAGTTTCCTTCCGATAAAAGCGGCGATAATGTATCGCCCTTTCTTAATAATATGGCCCGTATTTCCCTAAAAGTGAGCATTTGAAGGACAAAAGGTAAGTAGGTTGTGCAGGTAGGAGGGAATGGATAAACACAAGATGGACAAGGAAAGCCATCACAAAATTAGCAAGAAAATGAGAGTAATAAAGTTCTTGGTAAGCTCAAACAGGTCTTTTTCAACCAAACAGCTAGCGCGGTCTTGTAGGATCAACCTAAAAGCAATAGTCAAAAGTTAGAAAATTATGGAGAGTGCCCTTTGCAGATGAAATTCTTATACTTAAGTTTACCTTTATTGAACTTTACAAAGTCAAAAGTGTATTCTATGTAGTTCAACTTGTAATCCAATGCGACCCATAGATTTCTAGTAACAACAAGTGTAGTGAATGGACACGCACTCAGAGCTGCATTCCAGTTTGATATGTTCCCATGGGGCTTTCACACCTCTAAATAAAAAATGTGGTTTATAACAATTTCAATGCATCGATAAGTGTATTTCAACTAATCAATTATGGACAGACATGTCTTACCCTTTCCAGTTGGATCTCCAGTTTAATGCCATTGGCATATCCCTAAAAATTCCGATTATGGCAAAAATGTACTCCAGCAAGTGGATGGATAAAGATATTGAAGATAGGCGAATAAATGGAACAACCAACTGGGGGCATCGTACAGAAATGTATAAATCTGGTGGGGTGCAGGTCGAATTTTATACTGGCTTTGCTTATTCAAAGAGAAGAATATCAAATCCTTAAACTTCCCTAAAAGGCCTTAAACATTGACAAGTATTTTCACCAATAGCTGATGTCCACACACTATGATGGTAGCTATAACATAAAGTAAGTACCAACCACGGTCCTCTGTCTGAACGTATATATATATATATATATATATATACCTATTTCTTACATCTTCCCCTTCATGCTCATGGCCATGACCATGACAGATTGGTATAAAGATAGCAGATTTCCTAAAGATGATGCAAACATCATCTAGCAATGAAAGTTCTATCATCTATCCATAAACCTGTTAAATACTGTGAAGCAAGCTAAAGGGTAATAATGTGTTGAACTCTAGGATTGTAAGTTGGGCCATACCACTTAAGCATCCACACATGTTCTATCATTGTAGCAGCCACACCTTTTCTTAGGCTTTGACTAATATTTATGCTGCACAAACCTTTGGATACAAATAGGGGGGCAAAGACAAGTTCCCGACATTGGCTAAAATAGTAAGAAATCCAGTGAGTAAAATCAGTTTAAACTGTTGATGACGAGGGCTAAGAAGACGATTCTTGATCTATAGCTTTGCCCAGAGCTGAGTTGATTTTTAGTCCATAAAGAACGAAGTTATCTGACTAAAGCATGTACGTGTTTTGTTGGCCTTTTCTCACACAATTGAAATGCAGCAGGACTATAAAAAGGTCCTATAAGATTTTTAAAGAATTTTAACAAACTAGCAGTATTACTGCCAAATCCACTTTAGCAGAAGAGTAATGCGTCCAATCTTACATTACGTCTTTACTGATTTCACGTTGGATCCCTCTATATGCCACATGCTCCTCTGTCGTCCCTTACTGTGTCAACCATTTGCCATGTACCCTAAATCTCTATTCAGTAGCCTTAGTGCAGGAGAGAACAACGTATTCTTAGTGTTTATCACCCCAGACAATGAAGAAACCAGACATTTGAAATACCATGATCATTACCTCAAGTGCCATCAGGTCATCAAAGCAAGTAAGTCGTGCCCAGTCTAGATAAGCTCCCTTCATCCCACCTTCCATCCAACTATCTCTCCATTCTTCAAGACATTCATGCATCCATGCATCGATCAATCTTTTCATGTTTCCATCCATATATCCTTTTGCCATTCCATTATCATTCTGTCTATTCATCTTTCATCATTACTGTCTTCCGTCAATTGTTCTGTCCTTACACTTCCACTTCCAGTTATTCATCCATCCATATATCCATATTTTCTATTCATCGTTCATTTTTCCCTACTTTAATTTTCAAATTCAAATTCAAAAATAGCTTTATTCGATTTAATTAGAAAATCACAAAAGCATAGTAGTTCAGCATTTTTTATTTTTTGCCCACAATGCCACTTCAGTTTAGACCCACCTTTATGCAAATCAGTCTTGGTCCTCCTTTAATAGAACAGTCCAGCTTGACCTGCCAAGCCAGGTCATCTCTGACCTGGAACACAAGCAACCCAAGGTCAGTTTCGTGGTAGTTGGTGCTCTTTAGTCGACTAGTGGTCAATAGACAAGTAAAGAGATAATGAACAAAGTGAATAAAGAATTTGATGGATAATGGTAAAAACACAAGTAAGGAGGTAATGAACAATGTGAATGAAGAATTTGCTGGCTTATACATTGAAGAATGGAAAGATTTTAAAGTTCATAGCATTGCATCTGAGATATGTAGGTTAGAGAAGAAATTTGCGTAGGATATATGAGGCATTGATCAATGATAAAACAGAGATCATGAGCTCCAGTGGAAAAGCAGACACAATGAGCAAAACAAGTATATGAATAATATGAATAAATGTTAGGAGTATGAACAAAAACCTTTTCTTAAGGACAGAGTAATTATAGAACTTCAATGTGGATTTGGGGATCAGCAATGCTGATAAGTAGAATGAGGTTGAAGGCATAATTAAAATGAATAATATTTGCAGAGAATAACAAATCTCTATGTGTTTTATGAACATTGAAACATAGTCACTTTGAAGTGAGCACAATGAAAATCAGACTTGAGTGGAAAGTGTAATGAGCGATAACATCTGGAAATGAACCAGTCACTTAAGATGTTCTGACTGTAAAGTTAAGAGATAGGGTGGATAGCAGCAGCAAGGGATGGAACCAGGAAGGCTATTGGAAAGCAGGATTGCTGACACATTACTGTAAAGTAAAATTTAGAAATGTAGTCCAGTAGACATGGTAAGATGTAGAAAGAAGGATTTATGGTATTCTAAAATGCTTCATGGAGTGAGTAGGTGGATCAAAAAGGGAAAGAGCTGGAGAAAATATTGGCTATATGTACAAGGAAAAATAAATCAGAGATACAATGGGATTTGAGGACCACAGGTAGGAGAATGTGGATGGTATAAACATGGGCAGGTTGATGTACTAACTTAAGAGTAGGAAGAAAGACCATAAGGTTAAAGTTAGAAAACATACAATGAGAGAGGGAAAAAGAAGATAAAGTTGGCCAAATTGAAGGTTTGGAGAGTGAAGAGAGCTGTCAGTAGTAGAAACACGAGATAAGATGAAATATGAAATCACGCCAACTAGAATCAATTATAGCAGATCATCAAATTAGATTTTATTTGCTGTAAAGATTCCATTTTACATATCCTTCCCTATCTGCAATAATACATGTAAAGACTGGGCAGCTGCAAATAACGTGACCACTAAATACTGTAGTGTAGTCTGGCATTCCCCTTCTGGAACTACAGTATTCTTCTCCAACTCAGGTCTATAGGAAATCCTTGTAATATTATGTAATTTCACATTTATAATGCATACAGT
Organism: Lissotriton helveticus; assembly: GCF_964261635.1. NCBI lineage: Eukaryota > Metazoa > Chordata > Amphibia > Caudata > Salamandridae > Lissotriton > Lissotriton helveticus. The sequence continues at coordinate 2,011,119,972 of NC_136057.1, read as the reverse complement.
GCTTTTATGTTTATTTTCAGAGGACATGTCATCTGTCACTTCCGTCTCTTGAATTAGTATCGCTATTAGGGATGAAAGAACATGACCTGGGGGTAGCTGTATTATCTTACTTTTTATTGGATTAATAATTAACAACACAAAGCCATTTCTAAATGTTTTTCAATATTATTATGTATTTTCAGGGTCCAAACGGAAAATCTGGACTTCCTGGACTTGCCGGATCTGATGGACCACCTGTAAGTAGCTTCACATGTTCACAATTTGAAATGACAACTTAGATGGCAAGTACATTCTGGGTCAGCAGCCAGTAAATATATTAATGAACCAATCCTCAATGACCATGATCAAGAGCATATCTGATAACTTATCAGGAGGGCATTATGTATCGATGGGAGTGTGCCAATATGCATTCTTTTTTCCAAAAAGGTTTATGTGAATTGATTTGCCTGGTACATTTGTTAGCATCCAAAATCTACTGTTGTGTCGTAATTGCTAATGCATTAAAGCACTCACTTATTAGGTCCAACCCCCCCCCCCCCCTGCCAGCATGCGAGTATCCCACGTGCCCACCCACCATTCTCTTTCCTTTACATTGTAGACACCAAGACTTTTGTGGTGTTTGCAGCGCCCGGTTTGACCTCTACACACCTGTTGTGCTTATTGGGTGCCATCTACGGGGTGGAGAGAGAAGTTAGCTGCCAACCCTCCAGGGTCACTGCACCTCCCAGTCTGATTGTATATTTTCCAAACATTAAATTCAGCACTTGATGGATTCATTCAAATGCAAAGCATTTAGGAAATGTCTTAATGGGCCTTATTTAGCAGATATTGACCATCGCATAACATCAGGCATACCAACCCATCCAGGTGGTAAAAAGGACCATGTTTAAAATTCAGCAGAAGAGGATTTTGTTTATGCCAGGCGCTGAGGGACTGTAACATAGTTCACAAACACCCTTAAATGAAGAGTTTTGATGTACAAATGAAATCTGATATGTCTTCCTTTCTGCTAGGTACTACTTCTCAAAGGCAATGCAGCTTTTAAGTGTCGGTTTCTCAGACATTATCAGTTAAATAGAATTAGATTTTCAGCTTGCTCCTTTTTAGACTCTTTAATTTCATTTTATTAACCTTGTACATACGTTGGTCATGATTTATACTTCAAACGTATTTCAATAATTACCACGAACAACGAGGCACTAAACGTGTGTACAGTCGAGCAGTAAAGAAACCAGTACAGAATTTGTCCAGTCTGGTTTGAGTATTCAAAGCGGGCATTGATTGTTGTTGATTGTTGTTGTTTCCCTTGACAGGGGCGTGGCTTGGTCAGTAAGATTGGGGGGGTGAGCTTCAGATTTCTCAACAATCACTCTAGATGAAATACATAATACGAGAAGCAGGACAGGAGGGAAGGAGTAGTAGGAAAGAATAGGAGTCCGGATTGTGAGGGTTCTGATAACTCAATATTTTGCAAAATAACAATTTTTAAGACCTTTGAAACAGAGACAAGAGAGTTTGTTTGAGTGTGTGTGTTTTTGTCTGCGTGTATTAAAAATTCCAAGTGAAATCTACAAACTCCTCACCATACCGGCCTTAAGGCACCTGTACCCAACTATTTACCATAGAATATATTTATTAGGGTGGAGCAACACCCAAAACACCCCCCTTGAAACTACGCCCCTGTGTACCAAAATTACAAATGTGTGGCTTCAGTTACATGTTCTACTGTAATTAAGGTTGGCATGAAAGGAATCATCAGAATTTGATTAAAACAGGGGCACTTGGTACACTGTGAAATACTCATTGAGTTTATCTTGTCATGGAATAAACAAACAGCGTTACTGGCTTTTGGAGCCAGTGCAATAGAAAGGCATTCACTTAGACACAGATTTAAACAGAAGCATTTCCTTTCTACAAGAATTGTGAGTAGTGGTGAAGAGTTCATTCCACTCTTTCAAGTTGCCATAGATAATTTTTTATTATAGTATTGGACTTTTTAAGAGAGGCAGTAGCCCTCATGCTTGGTGGTGGGGAGTTGCAGTGAACAATTACTAGCTGCAAGAAGGGCTGGAACTTAGAGGCACGGAAGATTAGTTTGGGATTGGCTAGGTTATGACAAGATGATCCAAACTGAAGGTTATGGTTATTTGATCTAAGATTATGAGTTGGTGTTTAGCAAGTAAGGTTGTCTGAGAGACAATTATTTCAAAAGATGTTGAACAGGTGGTCTAGGCATTTAAACCCCTTGGTGGGGGGTTTATATTTAACAGTGATATTTCGAGATGGCATCTTCGCATTGTCAACATTAAGTCCAAAGATCTGGAGCACACTTGTTGGGCATGCAGATACATACAGTTGTTTTAAATAATCTCTCGTTTGAGAGCTCCAATGCCTCAAGAAACTCTAACATTCTTTGCAACCATGCTTTCTCGGCTGATTGTTGAAGGAATGAAAGTGGTAATGAGTATGACGCAGAATACATTAAGAAACTGTGTTACTACTTTCTTTCTCTCTTTATAAATGCTTTATAAAATATATACCAAAATAGTGTGTTTTCATTGCACCTCCGAACCAATATTTCTGCTTTTGCCTCCAGGTATTTTTTTGTGTCAGTTTAGTTGCTTGGTTATTTTTTAATTTCTATCTTGTCTTGTAATTGCAAACTTTGCCAATTCGCATGCTTCTCCAGGACGTGCTTAGACTGCAGAGCATGACTTTCCATACAGTGCACAAGAAAAGTTTTTTTGCCGTGGATCAAATGTCACACTATAAGCATGTATTCTTCTGGTAATTATCGCACAATAATCTCATGTTTTAATGTGTTTCTTGGCTTAGGGTCATCCTGGAAAAGAAGGACCGTCTGGCGACAAAGGTGCCCAGGTGAGCTTAAGACCAGTTAGCTTCAATCATGCACATACGGTGGAATTCCTAATATATGTTGATACTAAAACTGAGTAATTCATATGCGCTATGGCACATTTTGAACAGTTTGAACTCAACATTATAACCTTTTAGCTCGTTGTGAAGGGATATACCACTTGTTAGAGTCCCTGAATGCAAGTTATAGGTCCAAGTATCAGGGGAGGTCCTGCAACAAGAGAGAGGACCATTACCAGCCAGTATCAATCAAGGCAGAAGGTCTATTAGGCTATTAGAACATTTCATCCAGTGAGGGTAGACTGTTCCATATTATAAAGGAGAGACACATAGACAAACATTGGAATGTTAGAACAGAAGGCCTGTACCAGTGATTATTAGCCATGAGCTACTCTGTTATCTTCAATAGAGCTTTCAAAATTCCAAAGTTCTAAAATAGATTTATGGCCCACTGTAGAGGGCTCTACCAGCCTTTAAAGGTCCGCTCCACTGTTAAAGGCCTGAGCCAAAAAACTTGTGTTTTTAACAAGGGGGAGGTCCTTTAATGGCCGGTGTAGCCCAACTAGGGTCGGCTATAAAACTATTAGAACATTCCACCTCATCAGGGCAGAATGTTTAAATTAGTAGAACAAAGGCCTCATGGAGCCAGAGCGGGTTAAAATCCCCTCAGGCTTCGTGAGGCCTATGTTCACAGCTCTTGCTGTGAATATTCTATAGCTGACAGCCAGTGCAGGGCCACAGCTTTTAGCTTTTGAACATTCACAGCAAGAGCTGTGAAAAGGCACTGAAGTCAGCCCCTTGTTCTCACCGACTTGACTGAATTGAATTTTTGCAGTTCAGCCAATCTAGGGAGACCCAGGAGATGAGCAGCATTGCCCCTCCCTCCTTCTGAAGCTCAAGTGACTCTGACCTAGGGAGGAGGTAGGGAAAAGGCTCCTCTGTGTCCTGCAACAATGGAGCTCTCAACATTTCAAGTTCTAATATTACATATCCCATTTATTCAAAGAATATATAAGCCTGACCATTGTAGTTGTTGATTCAAGGTTTGAAAAAGAGTAAAGAATTTTTTTTGAAGCATTAATGCAGCTTGTTTGAATATATAGTGAGTCAAAAAGATAGACTGACACTTATATAGATTAGCGATTTCACGGTTCCTGCTAGCTGCCCTTCTTGAGTTGCTTATTACGGATGAGGGTGTCATGGAACGCATCCAGCAGGTACATGTGATGCGTTGGATACACTTGACAAACTGAATTCTATGGCAAACAATTTCTTTCCAGTCATTAAATTGTGCACGCATAATTAAAGTTAACAATTTCAAAATGCAGAAAACGCTCTTTGAAGTTTAATTGGCTTGTTTATATACTCCAAGGGAAATCCACTAACCATCCACGTTCATACGCATGTACATGAGATAACATGTCCTCAGAGAGGCCTCGGTTAAGCATTTTTTATGGCACTTAATGTAAGTACCACACACAGTAAGCAAAATTGAACTGAACCAATGCCTCATGTGCGTAAAAGCTATGATATATATCAATATGGCACTTGAGAAGTCACATATATGAAGTTCATTTATGTTAGTGGCGTCCAATATAGGTTTAGTAGGGCCAAATCCATGGCAGCTATTCAGCATAAACATGTAAATTAGTTGAGATTCATTATGCTGTTTGAGTGGATAACTAAAAATATGACATAGATATGGTTCTCCTAAATGTACATTGGTCTCTCATGTTATATATAGTCCAGACAAAATCTTTTCACCACTAGTAATGGCAAAATCGAGCTACTCCAGACCAGCTGAATCAAATAGTTTGCTTTATTTCAATCTACAAAACAAACAGATGGTGACCCAAGGTGTGACTAGTGGCTTTTTCAGCGCCGGCGCTGTAGTGTATATTTTCACCCTTGTACATGATGGTTAAAGGCATATTATACTGGATAAATGCACACATTAAATTAAATACATTATAAATTGCATATACATGTAACCTCCCATGTTAACTTTCTAAATAGCATCATTAATCAATGTACAAATGAACCATTATGTCTTTTTTATCAATTAAGGGTGAAAGTATACAGCACAGTGTCCGGCACAGGCTCTTTTGTTTATACCTATAACGTCCAATAAGCCTGTGTTTTTTCAGCGAATTTCAAAGACTTTTTTTATTACCTAACTGTAACATGTAACCTTTGAGAGTGTGTATGTGAGTGTTTGTATGCGTCTTTGAGTGGGTCTCTGAGTGTCTGTGTGGGTCTGAGAGTGTGTAAGTGGTTCTGTGAATGGGTGAATCAGTAACTGTATGAGTCTGTGAGTTGGTGCATGAGTGTCTGAACGGGTCTGTGAGTGGGTGCATGGGTCTCTGTATTTGGGTCTGTGAGTGGGCGCATGAGTGGATGGGTGTGTGAGTGGGTGTGTTACTGTCAGTGGGTCTGTGAGTGGGTGCCTGGGTCTCTGTGTTTGGGTCTGTGAGTGGGCGCATGAGTGGATGGGTGTGTGAGTGGGTGTGTTACTGTCAGTGGGTCTGTGAGTGGGTGTGCCAGTGTCTGGGTGGTACTCTGAGTGGGCACATGAGCGTTGAGTGGATTGCTCTCCTTTGAAAAACATAAGGCCCTGCGACCAAGACACCTGCTATTCATGGCCGAAGGATGTGTGCAGCAGGGGTTCGCTTTACTTATGGTAATAAAATATTTTTTTGTGTTAAAAAACCCTAGACATTCACTGAAAAAAACAGAGGTTTTTGAGGTGTCATCAGTGATGTCATAAATTATGTCATAGAACATGTCATGAGTAATGAAGCTCTGCTGATTATAACGGGTGAATTTCTGCATTTTTTTTACTTCAAAACGTTAATGTTTTAACAGACATATTCACCTAACTATAATGTTACTTTAACCTTTTTTTGTCAGTGAATTTTGAAGTATTTTTATTAACAAAAACAGATCGTTTTTCTCACCCAACTACTTTAACCTCAGTTTTTTTAGTAAAATTATATAAATTAATATCTATCTATCTATCTATCTATCTATCTATCTATCTATCTATCTATCTATCTATCTATCTATCTATCTATCTATCTATCTATATATATATATATATATATATATATATATATAGATAGATAGATAGATAGATAGATAGATAGATAGATAGGTAGATAGATAGATAGATAGATAGATAGATAGATAGATAGATAGATAGATAGATAGATAGATAGATAGATAGATAGATAGATAGATAGATAGATAGATAGATAGATAGATAGATATCATGCATCCTCTTTAGCAGGAAAGGTTTGAATAGGCCATGCAGTTTTCTGATCTATGCATCACTGTAGATATTCGATAAGGCCTCACGGGTGCCTCTAGGTAAATTAATATAGACCAGCATGGAGCGTCATTTCAGGAGGGAACTACCTAATGGCCCATATTGGTGCTTCATAAACCCAGACAGAAGCACTTATTCCTATTAGAAACTATTTTTTATAGTTGAAATTTGAGACTTAGAATGGGTAACACGAACTTGTAGTTTACATATAAACAATAATTTTGGAGCTGAATAGCAAGTTCTATATATCAATTTTCTCCTCGAAAGGGTAAACCAACCGTTTAATAAGGCTGTGTTAGACTAACATATACCTTTCCTCAAAGATACATTTTTTCTGTTTTACATTGAATAGTGGCACTGGGGGATTTGATGGCCCCTTCAGAGAACGCATCACTATCCATTTTAATAATCTTTTATTCGGTTTCAAACAAAACCTTGAAAAATACTATCCTTCTGTCCTGTCGACTAGTAGTTCCAACTATGTTATATTCCTTCATGGCAATTTTATGTTGCGCCTATAATCTTGAAAGAATAGTATCACAGTTGTGCAGAAAGAACATCACTGATCTTTTTAGCTTCAAATAGACATTCTATTTTGAAACATCCTTTCATAGAGGCATTCCATCATAGTTCTATCCAAAAACAGTTCAAATGTCATGGAACCGCGCCACTGTGTAATCACTTGCACTGTCTAGGTTTTCTAAAAAAACTGCTGAGTTGTCCCACCGCAATGAGTTTTTATTCTTATGTTGGTTCTTTAGGAGTCGTTTTCTGTGGCTCAGATTTTGGATGACGATTGCACGTAGGCATTCATTTCCCTGGGTATCTTTAAGTTGCAGCAGCTATTTTGCTCTGTTGGCATTGCTCCAAGGACAATGCGTAACCATTGTCGGTCAGTTTTTCTATGCTATAACGCTTATGCCCGCAAGAGATGTCAGCAAAATGAAAATGAAATAAAGCTTGCCTGAGTCTGACAGGAATGGTGAATTTACCTTATGGTGTGTGGTTTCTGTTTTATTCGTAGGGGCCTTCAGGTCCGCAAGGTCCGATCGGATATCCTGGCCCTCGCGGGGTGAAGGTGAGTATCAAACACTCTTCAGGCAGAATTAATCACTCTCGTATCTTACAATTACAAACATTGCCATCTGTCTGGTTGCAGGGCGCCGATGGGGTCCGTGGTCTTAAAGGCGGCAAAGGTGAAAAGGTAAGTGCGTCATCGTTTGCTCGTCAGTTTGTCTAGAATTGCGCTCTTTGAACAGTGGTGCATTGCGTTTGTGTTTTAGACTGGCTTTATGTTTTTTTTTACCTTTGTTGTGCTGTCTCTGTCTTTCTTTTTCCTTGGCAACTAAGTTCTGACACCGCGATGAGAAGCAGACTAAGACTCTCCACCCACTTCCTCTGCTTTTTCATCCGTGAAAATCATTCTCTTGAACTTGCAGGTGATTCTCTGGGGCTTCCCCTCCCAGTTCATTTGTGCTGTTAGCTCCAGTTCTTAAAGTCAAATTAGGACTCGCCTGCAGGCAAAAGCAGTCAGGAAATCAAGCTGAGATTTCCTGCAGTAGGTTTCAATCGTGGCAGGCATAGTTGTGTTTAAGAATTGCTATGCCGTTACCAATTGTGTACATACCACATTGGTAAAATCACAAAGAATGCAGTAATAATGTTATTTTGGAAACATTAATGACTTTTATGTTTTTTTTCAAGTGACACAACTTTGCTCTGCAAATTCTAGCGAGGACATCTTTTTTTCTCATTGTGCATAAATCATTTCAGCATAGAACAGTGCAATGTCGATTAGGAAAGCACATTTTTTTAAATATAACACAGGCATTATCTTGTGTCAATCCTGATTATTTGATTTTTCGTATGTCGCATAATTTCTAGGTTTCTTATACTGTTTGAGTAATTTTCACTGTTGGATACCAGCAGGCATATTTACTTAACTTTAAATATTTCACACAAAGTGGTGAGTCAAGGGGACTTGCTGTAAGTTTTGGGTGAAAGGGAGAACAGAAATCCTCTATATTTACAAAAATATGGAGCTTTTCTGCTTTCTCCTTGTGTTGGTGCACTGTGTGTGCCATAGTGTCAACCATAGTGTAAGGGTGCCTGCATTACCAGCAGGATTGTTTTTGTGCAGGAAAGGATACCTTCCTGCACAAAAGCAATCCAAAGAGTCATATCATATTCGTCGTTCTATTCTGCTGCAGAATGCAGCACACAAGGAAAGAGGAAGCAACAAAGAGATATACAAATATTTCCGCTCGTTACGTCTCTGTCAGATAGGCACACCATTCGGTGCAAACCCAGGCTTACAAGACATTATAAACCTGGGTTAGAGTCAAAATGCAGGAGCGGATGCATGGGAAGAACCATGCTCTACCCATGTATTGCCTACCCAATGCAAAGTAACGCAAGGTGTTGCATTATTTTGTATTTACTAAACCACACAAAGCCGTGCAAAATGGCTTTTCGTTGCTTTGTAATTGCCATAAAGGATTTTGCGCTGGGGCTGCACCACAAAAGTGACCACCCCAGTGCAAAATCATAGCAAATTGGGGCTTTTATTTGAACCAAAATTACTTTTAAGGACACTGTGGAACTGGATGAGTGCTGGATGTTTTCTGCAGCTGCGGGTGCTGCATTAGCATCATTCATTGGATTACTTTAGAAGGTTTATGGACAATACATTTAGCTGTTATCTTACTTGCCTTTGGAATAAAAGGCAGTATATCCTTATAATTTTCATGGAGATGACTGCTTAAGCAAAATTCACATTTTGCCTGTAAGTCTCTCAGGAATTATTTATTTTAATGCATGAAAAGGTTTAGCGAATAATACATGTGATACAGCATTCAGATGAAAGTGGAGGGTAAAGAGAAGTTCAATCGAACACAAGTCAAAAGTCAATGCGGAATATTTTAAACAATTAGGGCCCAAAAACACATCCCTTAGGAATTTCTGAATAGTATGAATCTTATTAAGTTGCAAATTGTCAAATGTAAGTCTAAGTACCTTTAGCTGCATTCGAGAAAATAAAGTTTTCTTGCATTCCCATGCTCAGCATTATAGACCACAACAGCAAACAATTTACAAAATCGAAGGCTAAAATCAACAAACGACCACATATAAGGAACGCATCTCGGACCAAAAAGGTACAGCTATAGCATTGGTGAGTGTAGTAATTCAAGTGTTAAAGTCAGTTTAAAAAATCTGGATTATATAATTAGCTTAACACAAGGTATTACATTTTTATTGGAATTTGAGTACAAACCTTTGCTGGTGGATTTATCATGAGAAAGAAAACTATTTTTTTGGGAGTCCGGTGTCAATGGGAACTGTTTCTAAGCTCTGCCAACTCTCTAAGGCATTTATACTCTCATTCGCATTGTTGAATTCCTCAGCGCAATTGCTGCTTCAAATGCTTGGGCTGGGGTTTAGAACCAAGGTCGTTGATTCACCAACATACCAAGTGAAGTGAAAATAACAATCAAAAGAAGGGGAAGATAGAGGTCAGAAAAAACAGAGGACTCAGCATGCTATACATTCTGTAATACCAAAGAGAGTCTGTCTGTTTAATTGACTATATTTCCACTCGTTATATTAAGTAGAAAACTGAAAGTTTTTTTAAAATAACCCTCACCCACCAGGGTTTCCCTTGGTGGCATGCTACATCACAGGATTCTTCCCTTCTTGCTGTGGAACTGGGTGTGCTTCAGCCGATGAATAAGTGGGAGCACTTAGATTATATACTTTGGGAAAAAAAGGCGCAAAGGGGTCCCGCATCATCATCAATCTCCGTCGAGCCACGCAGAGTGTCGTCATCAAGCCGCACATGCTGTGGAACTGATGTCCTTGAGCCGCCACTGAATCGATGTTGAAGGGTCATGCGCAGAATTTCTCACTCAGTCGAGGCAATGTGTTGGTTTTTGCAAAAATCAGCTGAGAACCTACTTCTGAGATCCAGGACTGGAAGGGGCTCCTCAGGCAAGGGTAGCACTCACAGATGGCAGAGTCCAGCAGCACCAGCAGGATTGCAGGAAGTCTCTTGTGTCCCTCATACTTCAGAAAACAGGAGGAAAGCCAGCAAGCTCTGGTGTCACTCTGGGTTCAAGTGAGATAGGTCCAGTCTTTGTCCTCAGCAGGGCAGATATCAGCAGCAAGCAAAGCAGCTTAGCAAAGCAGAGAAGCAGTTCCTCAGAACAGTCAGTCAAGGCAAAGTGACAATCCTTACAGCACAGCAGTCTTTGTTCCAGCAGAGTTCTTCCCAAGTCCAGTAATGCAATGATTTGGTAGGGTCAGAGCCCCAGTATTTAAACCCAAAAGTGCCTTTGATGTATGTAGTGGGTGGTTTCAAAGGAGTTCTCGGAGGTGCAGAAAGATCCCTTCCATACCAGACTTGTCTTCAAGGCTAACTTTGGGGGGTGAATCAGTATTTTGTGTATGAACAGGACACTACCTATTGAAGTGAAAGTGTCAGCCCCTCTAATTCCTTCCTGCTCAGGAAGACTCATCAGAATGCAGATGAATTCTCAGAATGCAGATGAACCTAAACCTTCTTGTGTTTGAGGCTGTCTAAAGGAAATGCACAAAGTTTAGCTCTCACCCAGCCCAGACGTTCACTGGAGACAGGCTGCAGGCACATAGAGCAAAGTTTTCAGCAGAGAAATGTTCACTTTCTAAAAGTGGCATTTCTAAGAAAATAATGTCAAATCCAACTTTACCACTAAAGAGGATTTATTCTAATCATTTCAAAGATATGAAACATGATTTAGCTATTATGTTCTAATCAGAAATTACATCTTAAAAGTATGGAAAGGAATTCCCAATGATAGCCTATGAGAGGAGTAGGCCTCACAGTAGTGAATAAGCATTGGTAAATGCAGTAGGTTTTGCCCAGGTGATTAATAGTTGTTGTTGTAAGTTTTGGGTTGGTATGTGGTTGTGCAATATAAGTTACTGAAACTGCGTAAAAGTGTTAGTACTTGTTTAATGAGAAGGGCAATACATTGTGCAGTAACTAGTGGTAATATACAGAGGAATATTAGTTGAAGGGCAGATGATTGAACTAAAATGAAATGCAGTACTCAACATACTCCAAATAGGAATACGGTTAGGGTTTAGGGGGTGAAAAGGGGCACCGTAGATACTACAAGACAACAAGTAAAAAGGCATTGTAGAAAAACTAAATCATGCAGCTCACAAGCACACTTGAAATAAGTGCTGACACAAGGAGATTAATTTGAAAGCATCAGACAAACCAAAAAAATACAGCCGAAAAGCACTCAAATCATATGCAGTATTAATGAAATAGTTCTTTAAGTCATGAAGGATTTGTCCGGAGTGCAGAAGAAACTTTTATGTTTTAAGTGCCATCATGGACACAACAAATAAGCAACTCGAAGGAGGGTGAGATTTTTCCTTTTTTGTAGGAAGTACACTGGTACAATAGTGTAGACCTAATTCTCACCATACTCTAAAAATAATTGCTTTAGAATATCATTGACCGTTCTTCATTCCTGTGCTCCAAATATACATTTGCATTACATTTTGGTTTTTTTTGCAATTGAAGTCAACTACGGTAGGTATCATTTGTTTAATATTTACGAAAACTTAATTTTTTAAAAATATTTTAATGGCCAGTATAAAAAGCATTGGTAGCTGGGTAAACTTATGGAATCACAGTTGTGAGTTTTTATTCTCCTTGTCAATTTATGAATTACTGTGTTTCTATTCCTCTCTCAAATGCATACAAGGATAGAAATCCACACAGAAACTGAATTTTGACTGGTAAAAATTGAAGGGGTGTAGAAAACATATTTGGGAATCACCCCCTCTTAAGTCACGGAGTTGTAAACTCAATGGTCACGATCGTATGCCATTTATATATCATGAATTGCAAATGAATGAAGTATAAGAGTGTGTAATGTCAGCAAAATAAGTACCCACCATTCAAACAATACACTCTGGGAGATAAACCATATACAATTATGATTGTTTAAAATTCTTTCTTATATCTTCCGAGCTCTCATTTAAATTTATTTTATTTGTAAAAGATGCTAAAGAGTCTATGTTGTAGTTCACATATATTTAACAATTATTTTCTTAGTGCTTTTTATAAATTGTTAATTGCACTCTGTTTGACACACACATTTCATAAATTTAGAGATGCAATACATGCACAGTTCAAAAAGATGGAACCAAGAAAACAAGTTTGTAGAGCTTCACATTAAAATACCAAAAAATTATATCACCAGTCTATGAAGGAAAAAGGATTTATTGATTTTAATAAGAAGTGCAGAATTATCCATTTGCCTACTGCAGCAGCATTAGTTTGTTTGAGAAAGCTATAGTTTTCACTCTTTTCTGCTGTCGGTTGCTGATTTTTTACTTGGGGACAAGTGGATTAAGGACTATAAGAAATGCATTTTCCAGAACAATAGTCAATATTACACTTTCACTTTGTTCAATAATGTTCTGCTAGTTTAGCCATAAGCAGGGCCGGTCTGGCTACCGGGCAGTTGTGTGTGCTGCCGAGCAGGGGGATGATTTCTCCTTGGTGTGAGCTTATTTCGTTGATGGAGACCTGCGTGTGCTTTGAAATAAAAAAAGCAAAACGAATTTCGTTTTGCACACACAGGTCCCCATCAACGAAATCATCTCCCTGCTCGGCAGCACACACAACTGCCCGGTAGCCAGTCCGGCCCTGGCCATAAGCAAAGAGAATCACTGATCTTTAGCTTGGAAACACAGCGTCAGACTCGAGATTAGAGCACATACAATTGCTCCTGTGGTGTTTACTTTGGAAGACCCATATGTGAATCTCTGCATTCGGTGTGCACTGGGCTCACTTTTCACCACAGAGGCTTGATTGCGCCCAGTTAGGAACAGTTTAAAGAGCATCTGCATGAACAGAGGCAGCGCACAGTTGAGGGGCTATAGTTACCCACAGATGTCTTCCATAGCATGCACATAGAGCCTTGTAGCAGATGTAGATAACCTTTTGGGAGATTTGTATGCATATATCGAGGCGGCATTTGTAGAGCATGCAGAAATAGTGCAGATTGAATAAATTACAAGCAAATTGTATTTCTGATTGGGAGGAAGGCGGGATGGGTGTTTGGGTGAAACAGCAGGCGAGCATTCCAGCGTACACGGGCTCACTTTGTACTGCAGAAGCTTGATTACGCCAAGCTAGGAACAGCGTAAATCTTGTCTGCATGAACAGAAGCAGCACACAGGTGAGGGGCTGTAGTTACCTGCAGATGTCTACCATTGCATTCACATAGTGCCTTTTTACATATGTCAGAGCTCTACATAAACTTTTTGAAGAATTGTTTGAAAATATCGAGGAAGCATAGTTAGAGCATGTGGAAATAGTGCTAATTGAATAAATCACAAGCAAATTGTATTTCTGATCATGAGGAAGGCAGGGTGGTGAAATAACAGTGAGCATTCCGGTGTGCACCAGGCTTACTTTGCACTACAGAGGGTCAATTACCTCCAGCTAGGAACAGCGTGAAGAGTGTCTGCGTGAACAGAGGCAGTGCAGAGGTGATTAACTGTAGTTCCCCTCAAAGGTCTTCCATAGCATGCACATAGTGCCAGGGCCGGACTGGGAACCAAAACCGGCCCTGGCAAAGTGCTCGGCCAGCCCCCTCCCCTCGGGCTTGGGGGGGCCGCCGAGCGCTTTGCTAGTGCCGGTTTTCGGCCGATTTTGTTGCAGGGACGATTTTGCAGCTATGCTGCAAAATCGGCCCTGTAACAAAACGGCCCCCAGGGGCTCAAAACCGGCCCACACCCTTGCGGCGCACCGGGGGATTGCCCGGTGCCCGCTACGGCCAGTTCAGGCCTGCATAGTGCTATGTTACAGATGATTGAGCGCTTCATAACGTTTTCAGAGAATTGTATGCATATATTGAGGCAGCATTGGTAGAGCATGTGTAGAGGTTCTGATTGAATTAATCGGAAGCAAATTGTATTTCTGAACGGGAGGAAGGAAGGGTGGGGGTGTGGATGAAACAACTGTGAGGTGGGAGTCTGATGACACCAGGGAGAGGGGGAAGAGGGTGGTTTGAAAGAGAGGAACTGCTTGCTGAAAAGTGAACTAGGAGGGGTGCTGACACTCTTGCTCACAAATAAGATAAGATAAAAAAGAAGTTCAAACAATGCAGAGGAATAGGGGTACTTGTGCATTGGGACACTGATAGGAAGAGCACACAAAGAACAACAGGAAATGGTATCCAACAACCAATAGAAACAGAGGAAAAATAAGTTTCAAGCACAGGAACAATATAAAAAGGAAGGGCGGGATGTAAGCCCCTTTTAAGTATATTAAATACAATAGATTTTACAAGACAGACACAAGTGCTGTGAAGGTGAACTAAAAACACATTTAGCTGTGATTCACTACCAGGAACATGTAAAACTTGAAAGTACATGTCCTAGTTTTTAGTTACAGCACCCTACCTTAGGGGTGACGTATGTGTAATAAAAGGGGAGTTTAAGACTTGCAAAACTGCACATATAGGCATTGGAATGGCAAGCCTGAGACAGGTTTCAAAGGCTACTTGTGGGAGTGTCACAATCAGTTCAGCAGGCTCACTAGTAGCATTTACATTATAGGCCCTGGATATTTAGTATACCCCTTAACAAGGGACTTACAGGTAAACTATATATGCCAACTGGATATATACCAATGTCACCATGTTTTTGGGACAAAGCACATGCACCTTAGCACTGGTCAGTAGTGTTTAAGTGCTCAGAGTCCTAAGGCCAACAAAAAGATACATCAAAAAGTGGAGGCAGAACGTTCAGGGAAGAACACTATCGTGCTAAACAAATACAGTCGAGAGAAATGGGCCTAAAACTGATATGTGGCCTCAGAGTTTGGGATGTAGCCATTGCCTTTGGGCAATATCTATGCAAAATCATAACATCTTATGCTTGGCCTTGTACCTCTTAGTGTCTCAGACCTGTGCTAGCACTCCTCTCATATTGGTAGTGATGTGTCTTGAACTGGTAGGCTGATGTCCACTTTATTAGAAGGAAGCCCTGATTAGGACACTGGTCTTGATATAGGAGATCTGGCTTTGTTAGTTAGGCCAAACTGAACAAAAACTTTGTGATTGCAACCATTTGGTTTTGCACGTTGCACTTTAATTGCTTTCTATTGGCAAAATGAGTTGCATGCTGCTGGTTAATCTGTTACTCTTTCAAATGTTTTAATATGTGTGGGCTAATGGGCTGCTGATCACCTGCTGAATGTTTGTGAGAAGAAATTTCACTTTTGTACTGTTTTGTATTCATTATAGGTGGATGACATGTGTTGGTTGAGTTGATTTAATTAAGTGCTATGTACTGCTGATTTCATGATATCTATAAATATATATGTCAATGAATTGAGTGATATGCAATATTTCTGTAAGAATTTATTTCTTGGAAATAAAGAATATTGCATTTTTAGCAGGCATAGTTATTAACCAGTGGTGTCCTCGGACCTACTACCCTAAACTTCTATGATTATATCACAGTCCACAACTAGTTAGGTCAGCAGTCAATGCCTAGTCCAGGAGACAGCAGGTTCAAAGCTTATCTATAGCATGACAGAGTAATGAAACACATTACTTTTTCATCAGTAGTCAGGGCAGTATGTTTTGAAAAACAGGTCTATTACACACAGGAAATGTAGAACCATTAAAACGATAATCAACAATAAAACAGTTGAGAATGTTAAAGCACAATCTAGGGCCAAGAGTTTATCTGCAATCTGTTAAAAGAGTTCATGCAATATGCGCTGTACTCCAAATAACATAAGGACTTATTGATAATGTTATCATATGTAGAAAGGATAGCGAACTCACAGTTGTCCTTTGTTACATTCAGGCCCGGCTCTCTTAAAATGGTTTGGATATGTTCAGAGTAGATATTCTCCAACGACTCTCGCTTCAGAGAAGGATGTATGTCATTACGACGCAGTGTTTACACCGCGCTATCATTACAACGCAGTTATCACAACGCAAGTTCCACGCTCCACGTGCTCCACGGCACAGAGCCACCTTGAGAGAGCAATATCTTATGTCCAGAATATCCCCCAAAAAGTCCTCCACAGTTGGCGTAAGCCACATTTTCAAAAGCCCTTAGCCACAAAAAGCAACATTTGCCAGTGGTGACTCCTCAAACTCCAGATCCGAGGCCTCAATGGTAAAATAAGGAGCTTGGCATCAATAGCCTGTGCTATCCGACTTGGAACCGAGATCTATTTTGAAGACACCCTTGAACTACTAGAGAAGCCCTTCCTGCTGAGAAACTAGGCATTCAGCATGGCCTATGTGAAGCGAGCATATGTACTAATGTAGTCTCCTGCCACAGCCACCAATGGCCTCCACCCACTCGGTTCCTATTCTCCCTCCGACCTCCCCTAAGAAAACCATCATATGCAAAGAAAATAAGGATGAAAAGACCATCTGCGCGCACGTCGTTTGCCTTGCCGTGCTTGCATATGTTTCCTAGTAAAACATTTACATCATCAACTTGGCACCTGCCTTGTTTCCAAAATGAAGCCAATCAATGTCCATTTTCAAGTAAATGATTCAAAAACCACTTGCTTCTACCTTTTTAGAATGTTTTCGCCTCACACTTCTTAGATTGTAAAGCCAACTCTGCAATACTCAAGAGACCTATAAACGTTTTTGTTGAAATTTCATACCGCAGGGTTCAAGGAGCCCTTTAGATTTTAAAGACAGAAACAGATGTAAAAGGTGAACTTTCAAATTGTTCATTATTCTAAATGCTTGCCTAGAGACGAGGTTTGCCAGTCACTTAGTACATTTAGGTCACTAAGTGTACTTGGCTGTATTTATATTGTTGGACAGCGATCAGATTTCAGGATATTTGGTACATGTGAAATGCATCAAGGTTCATTAACCATTACCCTTTTCCACTAGTATGTGTGGCAGAGATTGAGGTATGCACTGCCCTAAATGCCATTGTAATTAATGAGCACCAAGGAAGTGCAATGCCATTTGGCACTACTGAGGAAGATCATTAGGTACTCACAGACTACCCAATAAAATGTGCATCATCGTACCACATAAGTGCCACACGTACTGCACAAATATGCAGCAATGAGGCAGAAAATTATATACTTAGAATTGTGTGCATTTCCTTCACGTTCTACTGCAGTTTGTAGTGCATAATGAGGATGTAGGTGAAAATTTACATTAATGGGGCAGAAAATGAGATGTGCAGATGCGCGTACACTGTAAGGGGCACATGCATCAACCTAGTTAGGAAGTGCAAACGGTGCGAATCGGTAAATTCGGCCGTTTGCACTTCCTAAATACGTTTTTGGGATGCATCAAACACTTTTTCAGAATTCGCATTTTTTTGCATCTCTTAAAAATGCAAATGGATTTAAGGAATCGCATTTGTGCGATTCCTTAAATGCAATGCATCATTTAAAAAAAAAATGCGAATTATGAAATAGGAAGTGCAAATTAACACGAGGTTGACCCTCGTGTTAATTTGCGAAAATCTGTCAAAAAGCAAAAAAATGCATTTTTTAAACTGTCATGTTACAGACACACATGTCCTTGGGACATGTGTGTGTGAAACATGCACTTTCAAATGCATTTCAGGGGTGCAGGGGGGGGTCCTTTGGACCCCCCCTGCACCCTTGGAATGCATCAACAAATTGCGAATTTGTAAATGCCTTCCCATTGACTCCTATGGGCCTTTTGGCCCATAGGAATCAATGGGATTTGCGAAAATGCACTTAGGAATTCGCTATTTATTTGCGATTCGGTAAAAATTGCGATTTTTACCGAATCCCAAATCAATAGCCAAAAAAATGATGCATAGCATTTTGCAATTCTTAATTTGCGATTCGGTAATTTTCGCAAATTAAGAATCGCAAAATCTATGAATGATGCATGTGCCCCTAAGTGTGTTCTGATTGCAGAATTTAGATGCGTGCAGCGCAAGGCTGGACTGGCCGTACGGGCATTAGGCGTTTCCCCAGGAGGCTGGAATGGTGGGAGCTGCTTTTTTTTTTTACTGGGGGCCACTTTGTTGCAGTTTCAAAGCACTGCAGATCTCCTTGCATATCCAACACTTTTCAGGCAACAATAAAAGTGGCAATATAACTCTGCAGTTTTGTCTAATGACAATTTTGGCTCATCTTAGGTAGTGCAAAGGGTTAACATGCCTGTTGCAAAGAGCGTGTACTATGCATATCACTGACAGTATTTTATGTTCATAGCTCAGTGGGTTACTGCTTTTGTTTTACTTATCTTTTTGTAACTGTGCAGTTCATATTTACAACCGTACTCTACTTTAGAAAGTTATTTTTTTTTTGTCCCAATCTTTTATTAGCCTAATTCTGCCAAAAAACGTTCGTTTGGGTAGAAATATATTCTTATTAGTAAAGTAACCACTGTGTTACTTTCCGAATCATGATTTTGTGCCTCCCCAACCAAGCACTCTTAGAAAATGTGTGCCGTTTGTCCTGCAAAAATGTGCATTAATGGGGCAGAACATAATCCGCTTAGATTTGCTTGCACTGCATATGCACTTTGGTTGCTTAACTCAGCTTGTCCAGGGCCTGGATGCAAATTATGTAAACCTGCCATTTCACTGGCAGGGTACTAGCCTGGAGTCTACTTTCAGAGCAGGGTTGGCTGCCATAACCCAACCATGTTGCCTACTCCTTTCCATTTGTGGACTTAAGTAGTGTGTGGCTGGTTTGAAAATGTTTGCCAAAACCGGTTTTGGCACGTGCTCCGGTCAGGCATGATCAAGTGTGGGCACATTGTCCATCACTGGTCTGAAACTAAAACTCACTATCAAGTATAATCCATGCATAAAACACATACATGGCCCTGTCATATTAAAAAAAATATACGTTGTTATGCTTTGCTTTCCTCACACATTAGAAACAAGTTATAGTCAAACTTTTAGAAGAAGTTGCCTTGCAGAAACATACTATCTATTATTCTGTGGTCCAACCTCAGTTTTCAGGAAAAAAATAAGCAAGCTTCCAGAATTTTACATAAAAACAAATATACAATCCAACAACTATATGTGTAAGATGGATACAAACTGATCAGAAAGTACACAGGAGGTTCAAGGAGAGGAGAGGATGCGGCCCATGTAGATGCAATAGAGTACAGTTAAAATAATTTTGACAAGGCAAATCATGTCTCTGTCTTACAGAGCCCAAGTACAAGCTACATAATTCATCTGATGGGCCATTGGCAGAGTTGCCAATGCTATTGGGAATTACAATGTACTTGGCAAATTTGCAGTAAAATTCACCCCAGAACTCCAGCTGCTGAAAACAGCCAAAAGCTTCTGGTGACACTATGAGGGGAAATTAAAAATTCCCGAAGGAATGGGGTCAGAAATCACTGCTTGGGGGTGGGGGAAAGAGTCGGAACTGACTAACTAACATCTAACATCTAACTTTTTAAATGTTAAAACAAGCTTTTTGTTTGAACCTTTCCTTGATTTGATTACACCCCCTCTTGCCAAGAGCCTGTATGTTAGATTTAGATACGGCAACCTGCTTCTGAAATTTCCGGGGAAAGAGGCGACTGGCCGGGTTTTAGATTTTTGTCCTGCTTGCCACGAAGCTCACGAGTCTTAAGAACACATCTTGTTTTTTGTACAAAGTACAGGCAGCTGCGCAGGAAATGGATTAGACCACTATGTCTCAATCTGGGAGCTAGCCTGCATCAGATCGCATTCAGGATCTTAAAATCGGATACATCAGGACCAATAGAATTTGCTCTTAGTCGTTTTTTATTTTCCTTTTGGTTGATCCGTAAAACGTTTTTATTATAGTAACAAAGTCATTTTTAATCCTTTTTCCCCCTATGTTGTACATGTATTTTAAAAATCAAGTTTGTATACATGGTCCAGTACTCTAAACGGTTGGTAGACTGTATAGCATACTCTTTTTTAGCTTGACTATGTAGGACGAATTTGTATATGTTAATTTACCCTGTTTGAGATGCCATCTGTACTCATGCTCCAAATGGTTTAATACTATTTTAATTGTGTAAATAGTTGTGTTTTATCTTTTGTACACTTTAATGGTGTTTTGTACAAATGACAGAATAAATTAATATGATGATGATGATGAGTCAGAACTGGGGACCTGGAAAAGAGACTCCTATTTTGAAATTTTGAAAGACACTGAACGGTTTCCTATCATATACACTTGATCAGAGCTGTTTTAATGCATTCAAGAATTACCAAAATTATCTCTATTGCAAACCATGTCAAGTATTAACGCTGGCTTTGCTAACGCAGCGCTATTCACAAAGCAATTCAGTGCACAATGTTGGAGAAAATTATTATTGGGATTGTCTTGTATATCTCTAAAGTAGTCTGAAGTTAACACGTTTTCAGCGTCCTTACTTGCATTTTTCTGACAGGTGTTTTGAGTTTCAAACATGAACATGCAATTGTCCTGCTGCACTGACATTTTAGAAGTCACTCCTTCCTTATAAGATTTCACCCTTGATATTTGCCTTTAGTCGCAAATTTCTTGATTTTTTCAAACTGCATTTTGCAATTCCGCCCCCAGCATTTTATGGTGGCCCTGCACCCATGCTGCAAAATGTATTTATTAATTTTGGGGCAGAGCTGCCCTGTTTCTAAATGATGAGGCAGCTAACGTGACTAAGGCCACTAGATGGTGGCAGATGCTAAACCTTTTGTGTTTCCTCTTTCCTTGGCAAACCTTTTTAGAACTTTAAAACAGGTCCTTCGCCTATGAAATGCCCTTCTTCAGTTTGCCTCCTGAGGCCCCACCAGAACCTCTAATATGCCTGGAGGTGAATGGCACATCCAGTTTCTGCAAATTGTACACAACTTGTGTGTTTCAGGTGTGCCTCAGTTGTATTATCATAAGCCTTTAGGTTTCTTGTTTTGGTAAAGTGAGAAAGCCATTTGTTCTGAGCTTGTGTTTTTTTATTGATTGTTTTTGGTATTCTCACAATATATTTTTCAATGCTATTGACCACGAGAGCAGTGAGAGGAGTTTCATTCAGTACATAAATCTTTTTCAGTAGCGGCCCTTGCAGGGAGTGGTGCAGAGCGGTGGGCGGTGGGCGGGGGAAGGGGAGTGTGGGGGGTAGTAAACTCTGGCAGATGGCCGAAGGGAGATAAGTACATAAATAAATAAATAAAATGAGTTACATCGCGCGCACTGAAATGCCAATGGCGTTTCAGTGACCACAATTTAATTCGTTTTATTTATTTAGTTAGTTACTGTTCGGCCTACGGCGTGGTTTACTATCCCCACCATGCCCCTCCCCCACCCCACCCTACACCAATCCCTCCATGGGCCGCTACTGTTATTTTTCCTTTTCAAACACTATTTAGGCTGAGAGTGACTTGGTGCTTAATTTGAGCTGATGGTTTCCAGTGCATGGCACCTGCACTTAATTGTCGGCACCGGCACTGATAAAACTCTGCCACACAGTGGCGCTGATTGTCTGATTTAGAGTGAGCACAACAGCTGTTTAATGATTCAATATTCGTTAACATGACTAATACCTGCCGCCCAAGCTATTCTTATATCTTTGGGGGCCTGGAAACTCTGAATTGTCACACTTGTAGGATTTTGATGGTTAGTAGTTGGTTTGGTACTGTCATTGGTAGCGCTAGCAGGGGCAATGGATGGTGCAGGTTGCAGCGGCCTTTTGATGAGAGGCTTGGCACTTGTTTTGTTTTTTACAAATTTAGCACTAGAGGGACTAAATATTTCACTATATTGGAATTTGCAGAATGCAATTGGACACATTTGTATTCGATAAAACACTGCTGGCAGCAAGGAATAATGTGTGTTTTAGTGTAAATAGATGATAATATTAGATTCTACTCAATTTACAAGTACAATTTAAAATCCCCCCAAAAAAATTGTTATGTGATTTAGCCCCTTATAATAATAAAGGCAAACAATCGGATCTACTTTTTAAACCTCATTATTTTTAGCGTTGTCTCACAAATGGCAGGAAACTCGGATAGATTGTTTTCCCTACAAGTCTGTATAACATCCCTCCCTGCTGTGAAGTGTCCTGGTCGCAGTATCAAGCGACTTGTAAGGAATTTGAGCAGGGTCTGCCAATACAGGCCCCCGTCCCCTGCAGGCTTGTGGGATCTGTTGAAACTTGAAACACCAAGCAGAGACAAAATGTGGTCAGGGACTAAAAGCATGAATTGCTGCAGGAAAACAACTTCACACAATCTGTAACACGATTTTCGTTAATCATTTGAAACCACCTGGATTCGTTTTGTCTGCCCCAGGCAATTTAAGAAAAAACACATGGGCAGGCATTTGACACAATTGAAAAGACCATTATTTGTCAACTATGTGCAGACTGTTTACAGCATGTGCCAAATAAAACATTGTTTCCTACAATAGGTGAACTTTAGCTTTACAATCAGGTACCTTAAAATACCCCAAGCATAAATACTATTATTAGGAGGCAGAATTGTAGAGTATGTTTAAACATCCTATGTTTTAATTTCAAATTCAGGCATGTTCGGTTAAAATCTCTAAACAAATAGAGACGGCTGGAACTCCTGTTACAGTGACAAATCCACGAAAATCCACAATATTATTAATTTATTAACTGGTCAATTTAAGGTGGAAAATCACCAAACTTTAATTAACAATTAATATTTAATATGTTCATACTGGTTTCATAACAAATCACTTAGGACAGTTTCATATATTTTTTTAATCATATGTTTTTCATGAAGGATCCGTTTTGTAGACTAAATGTCACCTTACAAGAAAACCAAACTGCAGGAATAAAGAGTAATACAATATTATAATAAAGGTACAAAGAGTGCCCGACTCACCCAAAAATGTTCATGCAGAAAACATTTAATACTTCTATAAAGAGCCAATTGGGGCGCTTGCAGCTACTACAGATCACTTATTGGTGTATTTTAAAGAAGGTGTTAAGAGCCCAAGGCTACCAATCAGACAACTGACATTAACTATGTATCACTCTCTGGTAGCTCAAGGCTGGTACTCATCTGTTCTTCCATGTGAAACGTCAATGTTCCATAAGGTTCTTGGTAGAGGATGCAGGAGCGACCCATGCAGGTAAGAGCGGTGGGGCCGGGTCGGTTGGGGATTCAACAGACGACCACGATGGAAAATGTAATAAATATTTAATTTTCCCCTTGTCCTCGTCTGTTGAAATCCCCCCCCCAATCCAGCCACACCCCCAACCCTCTTTCCTGCATGGCCGCTGCTGAGAGGATGGCTCATTGTTCCCTCCCATTGGAAAGTTGCATGCTGTGCTAGCACAAGCTCTACTTTAATGAAGGTCTGATCCCAAAATGGAATTCTAGTCCCAGCCGGCCCTACTCTGACATATAACACTCAAGTTAGTACCTGAAAACGACAGTTCTTTAATATGGCCTTAATAGCCCACAGTAGATGGCTATACTGGCTATTAAGGCCCTGTCCAGCATTAAAGGCCCGAGCCGAAGGCGAGGGCCAGGGCCATTAACAAGGGAGAGGGACTTTAATAGCCAGTATAGCCCAGCTACGAAGGGCTATAAGGCTATTAGAACATTCTTCCACTAGAGGGAAGAATGTTCTAACAAAAAAAAAAAAAGCCTTATGGGAGCGTGAGGGGATTGGAATCCCCTCAGGCTTTCTGAAGCCTTTGTTCACAGCCAGAGCTGAAATGTTGAAGCTAGAGGGAGCCTGAGGGGATTTCAATCCCTCGCGCTCCCGGAAGGCTTTGTTTTATTTGTTAGAACATTCTGCCCTCTAGTGGCAGAATGTTCTAATAGCCTTATAGCCCTTTGTAGCTGGGCAATACCGGCTATTAAAGTTCCTCTCGGCTCGGGGCCTTTAACGCTGGAGGGGGCCTTTAATAGCCAGTATAGCCCTCTACGGCAGGCTATAAGGCTATATTATAAACCCGGAGCACTCCATTGTTTTCAATGGAGCTCCCAACATTCCAATGTTCTAATCGATTCTAAACCTTCAAGTGAGTTAAAGGGTCCACAGTTCCAGGCAATAGTTGTTCCAGCATTGTCGGCTGGGAGTTCTCAGAATTCCTGCTGATGTCATTTTTTGACCTCCAAGTGCCACAAAGTATCAGTGCAATATGTAGTAACCCTTAATTTTCTAACTGATAGATAGTATGCGGTAAATGTCTGAAGGCAGCTCTAACTACTGTCAAAAAATACATTATGCATGGTGCATGAGACCGTGCGTTCAATACTTTATACCACCAAGGTCACCTTAAGGGATTTCCCAGTGCCCCTTAAACAGGTTTTCTACATTCAGCCACACCTTGGTTGTCTGCTTTTAAACTGTCTGTGAACACCCCATATAAAATACTTTTTAATTGTCCTAGGCTTTATCATTAGGAATATCATTGGAAGAAGAGTGTGTACCTAACCCTCATAGACTCTCAGTATACATAGATCTTTGGGTCTGATCCACAAACGTTTTTCAGTGACTTACGTTTGTAGTGCTTCTGTCATACTCCTCTTTTACTCCTTGAATTCAGGAGTAGGATCAGATTACTTCAAGAGGAAGTCACACATCTCAAAAGCAAAACTTCTTTGAGAAGGGGGCAGTGGTGCTGGTGATGTAAAACAAAATGATTGGGATCCCGTACAGAATGTGATTGGGGGCCCCTGAGTCCCCAATACCTCACAGATATTCATTGGCCTACCGACTTAACAGGGATGCCTGAATGGTTAGGAGACTTCTGGTTGGGAGATTGGGGGCCCACTTGCACTGTAGGTGTTTGCCGCACAGCCCTGCTTCACAAGGGGACCAATGTTTTAAGCTCAGTAGTAAAGGGCGTAAACAGAAACTTTATAGTGGCAACAGCATTTAAATCAGACGTTTGGCTTATTTTTATATAGTACCTCTTGTTAGAATTTTGTTTCATATAAAACTCTTTAAATACTAAAAAGGGAAATGCTATCTTTGTGAAAGGCAATATTTTAAGAGAGACGTTTGAAATTGAAATTCCACTTCTGCAACTCTGTATTGTAAGAAGCATAAATTAATTAAACAGACACATTTGTGTGAATATGCTGGTGGGACAAGCTCATCCGGTGGTTAAATTATCACTTATGATTTCTGTGAACTACACAATCAATCCACAACAGCCCCTTGTTTCAGACAATTCAGCTCATTTAAAAGACTCATTTAATTTGCCATGTTTATGGTGATGGAGAGCAAAGTGAATGCACTCTCTGCCTCAGACCCCCTGCAGTTGTTGATAGAAAGTCTTGCACCATAAATTCACAACAGCGAAGTGTTTATGCTGGCCTTCTGAAAAATGAAAGATATGACTACTTAAAGCTTGAAATACAAGCCCATTACATGCAATGCCAAATGCACTTGGAAAAATATATTGCTCGTTGCTTTCAGTAAGAGCTTCCGTACACTCTTCATCAACTTGATCCTTACTAGAGTCTCAGCTGCAGAAACCAAATATAGAGGATGTAAAACAGAAATTAGAAGCAGCCGTGGTATAATGAGTAAATGTGACACTTAGTTGTGTCAGCCACTTATGCAAAAGGGACCCCCTCAATCATAAGCCACCATGAGAATATGGTCCCTCAACAGCTCTAGAGTAACCCTCCTTCCACCATGGTGGCTGTTAATGAATGACGGCTGCAACAGGTGCTCACCTGCTGCCATGAGTGGCTACTGCCAGTGGCGTAGCTGGGATGGTGGAACGCTCCGCCCCTGTGGCACTCTTTTTTGGGGCGTCTGAGATGATCAAGTCGTGCCGACTTACACCTTCCCCCCGCCCCCGAGAACAAGTCATCTTTGTGCCGCTTACACCACCTGGTTTCCCTCGTGCTTTCTGTCAGTGAATTAGAACTGAACCAGGAGCAGGTTTTCACTAGGCCTGGACAAAATTTACGCTACAGCAGCATGATCCCATGTAATTTCTGCACATTTTTCTTTAGCTTGTAACACAAAATTCCTGAAATTATCCTAATATTTATGCTGAAAAAAAAATTGTGCAAACATACAGGAAGAGAGGGAATGACCAGAACACAAGCAGTCTCTGTTTGCATCACTTGTGTTTTTAGCAATATGTTTTTGAGTGTAAAATGAGGCCTGGGGCCCTACTATAAATAGGGCACACTTTACCTTAAAACAGTTGAGCCGGGAGCAAACTGATAAATTGTGCCCTATTACATTGAATGTGCTGTCTGTAGGGCAGCTGGGAAGTTGTGCTTCCCTTGGGGTAGCGCATTCAAGTAAAAGACAGAACGGCTTTGAAGCAGCTGCCCTGGGTTTCCCTGTGCAGGCTGCAACCCCCCTGCACTTTTAACCCGTTCCGTGCTCGCGTCGGCCGTTGGCCAATGCAAGCACTACCTTCCGGGTGCTGCGCACGACCAACAGTCGACGCAGCCCCGCCCACTGCGTAGAATGCCCGCACCACGGCAGAATGTCCGCCGCAGTAAACGGGTTAAGAGG
Source organism: Lissotriton helveticus (assembly GCF_964261635.1). NCBI lineage: Eukaryota > Metazoa > Chordata > Amphibia > Caudata > Salamandridae > Lissotriton > Lissotriton helveticus. Next base: position 2,011,093,267 of record NC_136057.1, on the reverse strand, counting down.
GGAGGGAGATCCTGCACCTGACTGAAAGTCGATGTCTAGGGAGTCCATTGGGCCCTCTTTACCCCTTTCAGGGGCCTGCCATCAGGGGGCGAACTGACAGTGCACCTCCTAATACCGTCTTTGATTCTGCACCCATGTCAATAATACAGCCTCTGGAGATAGTGCTGGCACTATTTGTGCACTAGCGCTATCTGTATTACAGAAAGGCCACACAATATCTGTGGTTCTTTCTGTAATACCAAAGTGCCTCGGGACGCGCAAAGCGGGTACACATGCATGTTGCTCTCCCGGCGCACTTTCCATAATACAGCCCCTAGAATCCAAAATGGACGCATATATGCATTTCATGCTAAAATACAGCACAAAATGCCAGTATCATACACAGCGTTATTAAATCGACGTAAGAGTGCAAACTAGTACCGCAGTCTGCCGGATGAGAAGATGTGATTGCTCGAAGTCATATGATACATTCTCTAATTTTGAGGCTAGGCATAGGAGACATATTTGTCCATCTGCCTTTTTCATGAATCAGGAGAACAAACCCGCTGAATGCAAACTTGAGTGGAAAATCAACACCACCAGTCGAATTCCTCGCAGATGAAATTTGCATAATGAAGTTGATCGCCAGCCAAATGCAGTAGAAAAGCATTCACAGTGACTTGTTGATATTACAAACAGCTGTTTCCTACTCAGACTATAACAAACTAAAGTAAACGGAAACAGATGACTGTCTCTGTCAAGCATGAGAACTAAATGGAAAGTTGGAAGCAAAAGATTTCTTATTATCTAATTTTAAAATCACAGTCCCATAAATCTGTATCTCATACCATTCATCACATTGCGTCTACCGTGCATTCAACCGTCAGATAAAGAGCTGATGCTCAGGCTGCCATTTCTCATCTGTTAATTACGTTAACACTATGAATCGAGCCTACAAATAAAAAAGTAAAGTAACCTGGTGATAATCCCATCATGATTCCTGACGGGCCCAGATGAATTTTTTTATGGCAGAACAATCTTGAATAAATTCACATTTTTAGGATATGTATGTCTAGTGCTATTTTTTTTCTCTCAGATACAACTTTTTTTGCATTATTTTCACCCTCAGAGAAAGTAGCAGAAAATGTCTTGCAGTGCCTATGAATCTGATCTGTGTCATGGCCATGAGACATTTGCTAGTTGAACTAGCCAACCACTTGTATCTTGCAGGCCATTTATGTAAAGGAACAATTTTCACTCAGACTGACCAATTAAATGGATTTCAAATATTATTTGTAACTTTGATGAAAATTGCACAGTGTTCTAAAAAATTACACTTACCACACAAGGGAAAACATCTACCTGTAGGGCCAGATTTGCAAAGCCCTTGCGTTACCCTTGGGCCTAATTGTGATTTACTAAGCTATGCAAAGCCACCTTGCGTGCCTCTGCATGGCTTAGTCAATCCAGAGTAGCTCAAGGTAGCACAAATCATTACCTAGCATTACCCTGCATTAGGAAGACATTCCATGGGTGAAGCAGGGGCATTCCCATGCATCCACCCATTCCCACATTTAGAAAGACTTGTTAACATGAGAATGCGTTAAAACCTTCCACCTTCCCCACAAAGGTGTAAGGAGTTTCTCCTCATTATTTCCTCTTTCTGTGCTTGATACATTCTGAAGCACATGTAGAAAGAGGAAAATGCCTCAAAGGATTGATAAGCAGATCAATGTCACCCAAGTCACCCAGTGTAATGTTTTAGCATTCACCATGGATAGTTAACTAATATAAAAATGGCTTTCTCTACTTTGGTTATTCTTTCCATTGCACTTTTAATCCTACTTTCTGCAACATTGATTTGATATTAGTCATCTTGTGTACATACTAGATATATATATTTCAAACACAACAATTCTGTTTTCATTTTCAATTTTTACAGGGTGAAGATGGTTTCCCAGGATTTAAAGGAGATATGGGCATTAAAGGAGACAGGGTAAGTGAAACAAGCTGATATATTGTATATTTACCCAAACCAACTATTTGAATCAGGGTCCAAAATATAGCAGTTAATTCTCAACGATTTATGTAAGCATTGAATTAATGGTTATAGTGAACACAATGATATGTGCTGCCTGCTTTTGTGTGGAAAGTATTTTTGCACATTGGTGCACCCCTGATCTATCTTATAGACAGGCATTACAGAGACCAGTCAATAGAATGGACCTTATTTTATCAGGTTTAGTCAAATTATTCATATTTTCACGTTCCACCATTCATTTTTCTATGGAATGTGGTTTAATGTTTGGAAATAAAATTGAGATGTCATTCATAACCTTCAGCCTTCCTTCATTTACATTGAAATGTAGTATAGGCAGAGTGTTACTTAGATACAGCTCGCTCATTGATGGTTACACTTGTATCAGAGCAACTGAAGAACACCGGTGCTTTCTGTTAATGGAATCCACAAACAAACTAGTACTGGTATTAGCAAGATGGATCACTTGATGTGCGTATTCCATTTAAGCTAAAATTCAGTATAGCTATTGATGCCAGCTGCTGTGAATCTGGATGGTTACTAAGAAGTAGCACATAATACTAAAGGGTTATTGTCTCAATGGAGTCGATGATGTAGGCATGGAAGAGGTCTTACAGACAATTTTTGGTAGAGCTTATTCATTTATTAGAAATCATCCATCTACAGAACAACTGTTAATTCTAGGTTCATGTATCTTGCTGAAAACTAACAGACTGGTGGATAAAATAAAGAGTTGCTAGAGACAGCTTTCTGAACTGTAAATATATATTGTATCATGCTGGGCATGTATTGCCATTACCATTTTTCTTTTAATTTTCTCTGGCAGTAAAGCATAATAAATGCAAAAGTAAGCTTAGTATTTTAAAGGCCACAACATATTTCTCATGGAGATACATGAGCACTGACTAAAGAGGTTAAACTCAAAAGCAACACAATCATAATGTATAAGAGTGAGTGTTCTAAATCATAGATAAAATCTAAAATGTCAGTTCTAAGTTACACTGGAAATCTAAGAGGAGAGGTGGTGGTTATATCTAAGATCTGGACTGAAAAATCTAGAAAACTCTTTTACTTAATATGATCTTGTACATTGTGGATATCCTGAAAGTTACTTAACCTGAACTTGTCTTTGCCAGTCTGCATATTAAACAATCTTGGAAACTGTGTTTGCCTGGCTGTACCACCTTGTAAACATGAAACAAAATTATAAATGCAATTGATAGAACCATCAACAACAAACGCAAAGGCGTGCAGCTTTGGGCCCATGCTAACTTTATGGTATGAATAATAACAGATGAGTCTCACCAGGAAGGAGCTTTGTTATGAATCTTCACATTTTCTCCAGTACACCTTATTGATACAAAACTGAGCATAATCTAAATCGCCAGACCATATTAAAATGAGTGTTATAGATGCTTAATATTCCAGAGAAAGGTTCTTAAAATTATATTTCCAAATAAAAAGATCCATGTTTAAGCAAAATACCAAAATAACAGAGGTCTATAACCGACACCACCTGTTGCTAAGTGTTCTTCTTTGTCTAGATCAGTGTATGTGATAAACTGAATCCCTTTAGGTATTTTAAGGTGCCATAGCCTGAAATCAAAATGCAAGTATATTTTATAAGATTCAGTTCTATAACTGGTGAAGAAAAAATATAATACACTACTTTTACACAGCTCATATAGGGAGTAATGTAATCCGTTATGTGATGATAATGTCCTACATATCAAATTATTTAGATGAAAAGAAATAACGGTATTTAGCTCAAGAATAACATTAACTCTACTAATTTTAGAACACTCGATACATGTTCCATGAACAGAGACCCCTTATTGTAAAAGTCATATACATTTTAGTTGTAGCTTGTAGTCTCATAACATTGCCTGGTCAATTTCTAATTTCACATGTCAAGAAGATGAGTTCTATTTAATGTTGTTGTATGGAAGGTCTAAAGGTAAAACTTTGTTTTGAGCACATGAAGGCAATGTAAGGCTTGCACAATGAGTCATAAGAGGATCTACTAGCGTTTTCAGGTTAAGACATGACCCATGTTAATATATGGGCCACCATTTTACTGAACATGTAGGTCTGTTTTATTTATGTGTCTGTTGTCTAGGCTACATATATGGCCTTGTGAATGAAATAAAAACATTACAATATGAAGTAACATATCTGAATATATACATGCTTGAAGAGTAGGTTTGTTTGACGTTGATGATCACTGTTGTGTTTTTAAGGGTGAACTTGGAACACTTGGTCCACGAGGTGAAGATGGTCCTGAGGGTCCTAAAGGTAGATCCGGCCCAACTGGAGATGCTGGTGGTCCAGGTCTTGCTGGGGAGAAGGTAAGTGATTTAAAATGATTTGATGCAAGGTACCTTGTTAATATACTGAATTACAAAAAAAATAAGTTCAGCTAATGGGAGCACCGTAAGAGATAATCTATTTATGTACTCCCATAAGTCACAAGATAGAAGTCCTTTAATTTTATTGACCCTGGTGTTGGCATTTAAGTACCACTTAAAAAGTGACCATTGTCAGCAGGCATTGTCTGTTAATTTAGATGTGTTTCCGACTGTGCATCTAGCTGTGGTTTAGTTATTGACAATTTGCCAATTAAATTGAATTGGAACCAATTTTCCATCAGTATATTGCGACAGTAGAAAAAAAAACACTAACTTCCCTAATTTTGCTGGTTTTAGAATACTAGGAACATGAAAATTCTACTTGTCTCACGATTGAGAGGAGATGATTGTGGGTGCAGCTAATGTTTTGGTGGACAATGTTGCCAAAACATTCATTTCAGAATTCCTATCTAGAGAATTGCCTTGGAGCAGGAATGGTGGGTTACTCGTGCATTTACATAATAAAAAAGAACTAGGACAAGGACACTGGGTAATAAAATAAGACAAATTCAGTAGGAGGTTGATTTTAGCATTTACATATCAGTAAAACAATAGCATTGGGGAAACTAAAAGCAAATTCATCTTCTCAAAGTGACTTGACATACAGGAAATTGCAAAATATAATGATGGGAAAATTCAGAGGTCTAATACAACCTTTTGAACTCTTGCAAACCCATAGTTAATATAATCCAATGCTGTCTTGAGTGCTTGGAAAACTCAATAGGAGCATATCATTCACGTTCATCTCAGGCAATATAACTAACTATACTATCATTAGATTTCTCGGAGGCCGTATTCAGCTCTTTCCCAATGGTCATGAATGCCTCAAGAGTGTCTTAGCCTAGAGGCCTCCATTATCATTTTATCTAAGCATGCTCCCGGATTGCTCCCCAGTAGGCGGGCTATTGAAATGGGCTATTAAATGTGTAGATGTTTGCCTTCTAAGCTGACAGGGAGTTTTATAACGATTAAGTTGAAATGTGAGTACTTATTTTTAAATTTCTAGTGCAGGTTTGGGCACAGAGAAGTAAAAATTAAAAAGCACACTGAATATAATTTCTGGAAATAAAATGGCTTCTATTTGGCCATGTCTGAGGTATAATTAATAGTACTAAATTTGTAGTCTTATAAACTGATTTTTAAAGACAACTAATTTCATTAGTGGGACTGGGCAGAGAGTCTATACTTTGGGTGCCCCAGAACACACATTTCAATTTTAGGAGGTCTTGCTGATTGCTCTTTGGATATCCATTCACACGAGACCCTCACATTTACAGGAAGGCCCTAGAATATGGATGAGAAAAGAAAGTCTCAGACTGCATCTTACTCTCTAGTGAGCAACATTCAGGTGTTGTCAGCATACATTCTAGGCATCCATCTGTGAACATGCTGCCCAATACTGCTCCTGCAATATCACTGTCAGTAGAAGTGCACATCAGTCCTGAGAACGGCGCACAATATATATGCAATTACTGGCATCGGGCATGATTGTATTCTGCAAAGGACAGATTGTGCTACACCAAATAAAATTATACACGATGACCATATAATATAATATGGTTCTATAATTGTTTCCATTATAGGAAGGTTTTCTCTGCTCAGAAATTAACATTGAAAATTATATTGCATATTTTTTCCTTGTGATGCCATTACATTGCTTTTCACCGTTGTCTTTCTTTTTTACTGAACTAGGGGAAATTAGGTGTTCCAGGATTGCCAGGATATCCAGGAAGACAAGGTCCAAAGGTACATTGTTATGTTTTTTGGAATTCCTTGTTGGCAATATTACTTGATTCAAAAACAGCGCTCAATAAAATACGCTATCTCGGTACCAGAGGAATAGAAATAAACATCACATTGCTCATGTAGCTTGCAAAACACAGAATTTTAGAGTACTTTTCCTCATCTGAAATTCTGCCGAGAGCTAAGATGGAAATAATACATTTGCCTTTCCACTGGGGCACATCGCCATTGTGACCTACACTTTCAAAGTGTTTTATATTGTTTAACCCGCGCAAAACAACTTTTGATTCCTTGATGGGTATTTTACACTGGAGAACTCAGGTGCCCAATTACACTTAGATTTCATCTGTTCCCAATGCCCAAGCTGACTGATTTCGATCTCCCCGAGCACAGACATGCTGAAATTTAATCCACTAAAGACAGATGTTTTTAAGAAAAGTCCATGTTTGCAACACATTAGTTAAGCTTCTTCAAAAGGGCACATCAATATAATTACAAACATTGCGAATAATTTGAGCTAGTGTCTATCTTCTGAGAAGAAATGTAAGCGGTACAATGTCCCCTTTGGTTGAGAGAAAGCTAAGGCTACCTTCGTCGTGCTATAGTACACAAGATCTTTGATTGAGTCACTAGTATTATATTCATCAAATAGCAGTACCAAGAATGCCAGTGGTCACGAAATAGCTGGATTTCTAAACCTTTATAGAAACTAAATTGCAGCAAGTCTTCAAAGAGGTGAAGTTAAGCTCAATGACCCTCATTATATAAAGGAAGCAAGTGTACCAGTGGGAGGCCAATTTGATTATCAATTTCCCGAACCATAATGTCAACTATATAACTCTACTTTGTCATAAAAGAGCCTGTGAGAAAATAGTCTATATCAGAGTACATCTGTCCTCAATTTCTCTTAAGCATCCACTGTACTACCAATGACTAAGCAAGAGTGTGTGGGAACCCAAGGGGCCACCTCTAAGAGATCAGCCTCCCCAAAGAGCCGAGATCTATGAACCTGGCACTCCCCTGCTGAGCAGGCACGTTCCATCCCTGTGGTCCAGTGGAGAATTTGGCACAAATGAACTGTATTGAACTGAACAATCCAATGAACTAGGCTGGCAAGAAATACTTCTATAATCTGCACTTAATTTACATGTGCCACTTATCATGAAGATTTACTATACCTTCAGGTAAACAGTAAATATTTTGGGGTTGAGGGCAGTAATGTTATACATTGAATTACACTGAATTCGAAAATGTCTGAAATCATCTGTTTTAACTCTGTTAGGACAATAGCTGAAATAGGACACCCATTTGAGGGCTATGTCACTGTAGAGGCAACTGCAAGTATCATTAGCAGTAACCATACTGCCACACTGTAATAAGAGCGGGGGAGGCCGCCGCCCACAAAACTCATGCAGCCCGGGGCGGACCGCCCAGCCTCTCCTGTTACGCCACTGGCATGCACAAACACACACACACACATACACACATATTTGTAGTATGATCCTGGGATTTTCTACTCCTCATTCATTAGTTTCCCCACTAATTCTACTCAGCAACTCGTTTTTCATTGGTAAAAGCCCTCCTATATAACCAATGAAAAACAAACACAAGGGGAGAGAAGGGGCAACATTCAGCAAGGTGGCAATTGTTTATCTATCACCTTCTACATATTCTATTTTTTATTTATTGAACATTTGAGGTCTAGTTTTCTTTCCAAACTTGCCCACAAAACGTCTGGAGGCCATATTAAAACTGACCATCCCATTTTATAAAGTGAGTTTGTACGCTGCATGCAACACACTCCTAAATTCCCTGCTTTACGATGCTTTCATTTAGATAAACGCTTCATATTTGTGTGCCTTCTACTTTTTTCTCCAGATCAATCCTACTTGGTAAATCTGTTTATAACAGATGCACACACGTTAGGTAATGTTTCCATCCACCTGTATAAGTTGAGTGACTCACATACTTATGTAGGTTTCAAACCAGAATTTAATTTATCCATCTGTTCGTAGAGCGCTACGCCCTAAAGCACTTTCTGAGCATTGATGAATTGTACAGGACTTGTCTGAGTCACAGTATGATAAATAAATGTGATTATGAGGGGGAGTTTAAGCTGTCTCTGCTTCTGTTTACTAGCTTATAAGCAAAATGACATTAAATAGATATGACAGTCATGTTCTGCCTGCCTCGTCAATCATCATACACTGCAGAGGCAAGGCCAGGCTGAGTGGCCACACATAGTCCAAACTGAATATAAAATTGTGTTCAATGAAAATGATTTCAGAGTTTTATTCAAAAAGCGCAGACCCATATTATAAGCGTGAGAGATCTCATTAAAATTTGAATCGGTTGAATAATACTATTGAAATTCTTAGGGCCTGATTCACAAATGCCTGAATTAAGAAGTCAAGGGTGTACACTCTTTAGTTTCCTCTTACCTATGAGTAGGCATGTGCCTTTCCGGGCATTTGCAAAGAATTGCAGGGGCAATATTAGAGAAACCCTGCAATAGAGAAAATCTGACTGCAAAATCATTGTGTACTGCTCTGTATTGTATTGTATTGTATTGTAATTGCGTTTATAGAGCGCTTACTACCCCTGGCGAGGCGTCAAAGTGCTTTTTCGGCAAGTAGTACGCTACTCCAGAACCCAAAAAGGATTAGTGTTGAATTAGTATAGTAAAATATGAAAGTAATTTGAGTGGTGGATAGGTTAGTCAGTTATTTGGATTCAGAAGGATAGAGGAAGAATAGAAGAGGGAAAAAGGTTTGTATTTATGTAGCTCCTGTTACCTCTGATAGGGTGTTGAAGCGCTTTTTTTGGCGAGTAGCACGCTACTCCGGAAACGCATAAAAGATTTGTGGTGAATTATTATAGTGAAATATGAAAGTAATTTGAGTGGTGGATATTAGTCAGTTATTTTGAATGAGAAGGATAGTGGAGGGATAGAAGAGGGAAAAAGGATTGCATTTATATAGTGCTTGTTAACCCTTATGGGGTGTTGAAGCGCTGTTAAAGCGAGTAGCACGCTGCTCCTGAACCCATATAGGATTAGGTTTAATTAGTGTAGTGAAATATGAAGGTAATTTGAGTGCTCGATATGTTAGTCAGTTATTTGGATTGAGAAGGGTAGGGGAGGGATGGAAGAGGGAAAAAGGTTTGCATTTATATAGCGCTTGTTACCCCTGATGGGGTATTGAAGGTCTTTTTTGGCGAGTAGCACGCTACTCCTGACCCCATGAAGGATTAGTGTTGAAAATTAGTATAGTGAAATATGAAAGTAATTTGAGTGCTGGATATGTTATTCAGGTATTTGGATAGAGAAGGGTAGTGGAGGGATAGAAGACGGAAAAAGGTTTGCATTTATATAGTGCTTGCTACCCCTGATGATGTGCTTTAGTGCTTTTTCGGTGAGTAGCACGCTACTCTGGAACTCATAAAGGATTATTGGTAAATTAGTATAGTGAAATATGAAATTTGAGAAGTGGACATGTTAATCTGTTATTGTGATTGAAAGGGATTGTAGAGGGATAGAATGGTGGAGGATTTGGACGTTTTTGTTCGTTTTGGAGGCCATAGCAGTAGGAAGAGTCTTGGTATGAGATGAGTAAAAAGGGATGTGGAGGGGAAGAGTCAGAGAGAAGGATTTAGAAATGCTTGTTTTTAGGGATCTGTATAGTAAAAGAGGTATCATAGAAATAGTTTGTGATTCTGTCGCACAGTGGCTTGTTACAATCCTGATCAAGAAGGCATTTTTTTTTCACCGGTACCTAGTAGTTAGGATGCACCTCCCTTGCAGCATAGATGTAGATCTTGCAATGATATGGTGAGCTTACTTCACATTTTTGTTTGCACTGACTGAAGTATAGCTAGAGCATTAAAACCTTAATTTATTCTTTATGATCTTGGGGCAGAACCAGCCGCGGTCGGCAGTAGGAGTGTCTGCAGGGCGGTGACGTGGGGAGGGGCAGGGTGGGGGGGTAGTAATGTATGGATTACGGAGTTTAACTGGTAAGTAAACATATAAATAAATAAAACGAATTTCGATGCGTGCACTGCATCGCATTTAGTGATGCAGTGCACGCAACGAAGTTTGTTTTATTTATTTATATGTTTACTTACCTGTTAAATTCCGTAATCCATACATTACTACCCCCCACCCTGCCCCTCCCCACGTCACCGCCCTGCAGACACTCCTACTGCCGACCGCGGCTGGGCAGAACCATTGCTTAATTAACCAGATCAAGAGAGAGAAAAGCACAGCAGGAGGAAGAGACACACTGAAAAGGTGATAAAGAAAGCAAGGGTGAAAAAAGAGCCTGCTATAGTGAGATTTAGTGACACAGAGTGCCTGGTGGTGGATGAAGGAGGCATGAAGGGGAATCAAGGCTATGCAGCCTTAGAGTTCAACATACTGACTTTCAAAAGCTCTGGCCACAGGCTTTTGAGCTGAACTTTGGGCTGCAGCACTCATTCTTTCATAAACTAAGCCCTGGGTCAAACCCATTGAGAGGTTTTGCCTCATACATCAGACTCAAACAAAAGCATTACTGTGATGTGCTAAGGTATTCACCTGCCTCAGTTTGTTCACTGTCATTGAACAAAGTCAAGGTCTGTCTTCCTGCCTCCATTTTCTCTAAGGTCACCACATGTCAAGGTTGTATAAATAAAGCCATGAAAGAAATGCATCAGCACAGTGGTCTGAAAGGTCACAGTGCAAAAGGAGAAAGTGGGTGGTCTGTAAAAGAAACCAAGCATCGGGGCATGTTTCAGTGCTCTCAAGAGTGCATTGGGTGTAGTATTCTATTTCCACGAATCCAAAATGGCGTTAATGTACGCTGCGGCTTTATGATAGAAGCCTTTGTCTGAGGGGAAACAGAGATAGTGTCTCACTCAACAAACGAAAATAGAAAAAATACATTGCTACACTAGGACTATTATACCATTACAAAGAATGTTGACATACTGCAATTTAAACATAAAATGAGATCCGCAGTGACACACACCGTCTGATACCAGCTGTCATTTCATTTAATAGTTCAATCTATATGGAAGTTTGAGCTCTGCTGTTTATTTCTGAGAGATAAAATAACATTTTCCAATGTGTCTTATTCTATCGCTGTTTTTAATGCACTCCGGATTTGAAGATTTATGGTAAGCTATTTTCTCTAATTTTCCCCGGGTCCGCAAAACAATATTAAAGACTATTTGCTCTGACCTGGATAGAGCACGCGCCGCCGCCTCATCAAAATGCTAATCTTTGTCAGACGCATGTGACTTTCTGAATAACTTAAGGGCTTGCTTTTCACAATTTGTTTCCCTCTCCTTCCCCTGCAGGGTTCCACCGGTTTCCCAGGATTCCCAGGTGCCAACGGGGAGAAAGGTGCTCGGGTACGACTCGCTGCGTTCCACCAAATCTATTATTATTATTGAAATGTTAACGAGTTGCATTGCCGTGTCCTGCCCTTCAAGGTCCGCCAGAGGCCTTTCATTATCTGCCTTTGATAATGGGAAATGAGTTACGCACAAAATGGAAAACTCAATTTTATCAAATGAAAAGACGAGACCTGGCTTTGTTCTGCTTTGTTTATACGACGCAGGTGGAGAAAATGTAATATGCATTGCTTCTATTCACTCTGTAAATGAGTTGTAGGCCCAGGAAAGGTCACTGCACCGCTATGTGGCGCAAGTGGATGCGATTGGTGCACAGCGCTAATGCACACGTGCTTGTAAAAACATGCATGTGTCTTATACTATGTGTGCAAGTGACTGTGTGTGTTCGTGTACTTTAATGGTATTCCAGACATAATACAGGCAAGGCATGGAATGGAACTGAGTGGATGTAATGTAGGCTAATATTTCATATGCGCATAGCGGAAATCTTCAACTATGTATGCCCCACTGTTGCATCCATACTCTATTTTGGCTGAGACCAGGGAAGGGAGAAAGAGAGTGGAATTGTTTTTAATACTTATTCTCTAGAAAGAGAAGGTGGGGAGAAAAGATTATTTTGTAAAAAAAAAAAAAAGAGGAACAAAGATTTGTCCCTGATACACATCCTGGTGTTTAAAAATGAAAACGATGAAAGAGACCCTCGACGCCGAATTTTTAGATCCAAATAGGGAAAATGTATAAAGACTCCAGTCATAAACTCCAAGAAAGGTAGGCACTCAATGAGTAGATTATTATGTTGTAGAAGATAACAGACTGGAACAAATTGCGCTCATGCAGACATTATTTACACCCAAATACCTCTCCAGTATTCTGGATTGAAATGCCTCTGTGAAAGATACCACCATACAGAGAAATCTATCCTTTGTTTCTTCATTCTGTGCCCCTTACGCTGCAAGAAGCCTTTGGACTCCGCGGAGGACTGAAGAGTCACCTGTCTGTTGACACATTGCTGTCAGATATCCAATTGCCTGAAAGAACAGACACTCAGGGACAGACTTATTAAGTCTTTACACTGCTGCAAAGTCACACAAATTGATATGAAACTGTGCAAAGTCTTGATAAAGTAGTTACCTTCCAGCACAAAACTTAATTTGCGCTCGGAAGTTGACCTTAGGTAGCGCAAGTAGCTCTTTATTCTGATATTTGCCAACTTGCATCAACGGGGCGGTTCGTGGATGGTACTTAGGTGATCCAGTGCTACCACACATGGATTTTGGCTCAAAGCCATGGGGCTTACTTACAAGCCCCTTGCGCTGCCGGTGTGTCACGTTGCATGACGCACCGGCTGCGCAACCTGCTGTCCAATAGTTACAAGCAACCGTACAGCCACCCTGCATGTGTGCTTGTAAATATCACTCCTTCTCATTCAACACTTTGCATGTAAGGGGCATGACATTGTTGTTGCTGTGGGTGTTCCCACGCAACACCCATGTATTCTGATGCATTTCCAGATTTACGAGAAATCATAAACCTAGAAATGCGTCAGAATGCTATGCCACCCCAGGGGTAGTGAGGCGCAATGAGGAGAAAGGTTTACAATTCTCCTAGGTTTTTTCCTCTTTCAATGCGTGCTGCATTCTACGGCACGCACGTAAGGAGAAATTCACCTAAATTGATTGTTTTTGTGCATGAAGGTGTCCCCTCCTGCACAAAAACAATCTCCCCACAATGCAGGCATTCTTGCACCATGGTGCACGGGTGCCTGCACCGGCCCATGGCAGCCGATTGTGCGCCAGTGCAGGGGAAAGTACAGGGATGCAACATATTGTTGGAGATACGTCGCATCCCTGTGCTTTCTTAGTGACTCAGTGTGGCACTTCCAAATTGCTTGCGGCACTCACTGAGTCACTTTCATTCTAAATATGGCCCCATATCTTTAAATATTTTCAGGCTTTGCATAAATATTAATGCTCTCTTGAGACAGGTGTCAAATAGGGGAAATTAATTTATTTCTTCTAATATTTCAGATGTATCACATGCACTGCACTGGACTGCACACATGTAGGGGTGAAATATTTTAAGATTTCTCTAAACGGTTTCACAATGGAAGATTACCCCTCTAGTGCAAAACCTATGCTAGACACTATGCACACACCCTTGAACCATGGTTTAAAGGTGTATGCATGGCCCTAGGCAATCTGTTTGTGCATCAGCGCGAGAGAAGAGGTCAGCAGTAGGCCATATACTACATATGGCTCTGCACTGCGTTCTTCCACTAGGGCAGCACATCACAACTACTTTGATAGCTACATTTCAATGAGTTATTTTTATATTAAACCCATCACTCAGTTTGGGATTTTCATTCAGTCCCGTTCACCTGTACTACTCCGAAGAGCATCGAAAGTATGTAAAAAGTCCTGAAATAAAATAGGAACACATATTATTAATGAGAACAATACCATATATGAGCAGGAAACACGACATAGAGTTCTCAGTTAACAATAATAATTATTTGCAATTCTGGGCTCTATATCATCCAGCTTGTGTCTGCTTTCCATTACAGACTCAAAAGTTATCCCATAACTACATGAGAACTAATGGTAAGACATTGACCATCAGCAAGGAGGTTGAAATAGAGCTGAGGCCAAAGAGAGGCCATGAGCAAGGCAAGCAGTGGTTTGTTCTTGGGCAGAACTGATAAAGCCTTCATTAGCCAATGTGAAACCACACTGCTGAAGCACAACATTCATTCTTTCAAAATGACTCTTGTGACTCCCGCCAGCTTAAGAGAAAAATCACCATTGCTGAAAAAAACAGGCAAATTTGGAAAACAGCTTGGAAATGCTTAGCTAGTGCTGTCCTAGGGCATCCTTGACTGATGCATTAAACTAACTCATGCATCAAAGGCCTTTCGACTAAATGCTGATAAGGAATGTACTGCATTGATTGAGAAAATGAACGCTGAATACCTTAAATTAATTTCTGTAATGTTTTGAAAAGGTATTAGTAATATCAACTTCTCTTAAAACCTTTCCTTGACTGCATACAGCAACTTAAATCCGACACGCTATTTTTCTTTAAAAAAACACATCTCTCCCGAGCATGAGACCGGGAGAGTGCTAACCAAGTCAGACAGCGAGACATGGTGCCTCAAGCAGCCTTCTGGTCTCCTTGTCTTCCGTTTCCTCTTTTCATGCTCGCTTGCCCTTTTTCCCCTCGAACCAAGCTGCCAAGCTGCATTCCATTCCGAGGCAACATTTGCAAATCTAGATGTTTATTACTCCGGAAATCCAGCCATGCCCTCCTCATGGGTGGGCGCCTTGTGGCAACAAACAACAACTGTTGTGCAGAACTAGCCTAAAAAAAGACGATCGGGCCACCTAGTAGGAAAAAAAGCATCTTGTGGAAGCTTGTTCATCATCTTGTATGCATGACTTGTACAAGTGTGAAAAAAGTCTAGAAAAGGCATATGAAGGCGTTTGCTTTATAAGGAATTAAATTCCCACATCCACACTTACACAGACACGCATGCGCCCACTTGAAGCACTCACCCACATGCACGATTTTACACACAAACGCACGCTCCCACATGTACTCTCACTACCTTCACACACGCGCACACATACACACACACTATTGCAACACCTTTTCGACACAATGTGTATCTTTGTGGTTGAGAGAGCTCTAGCTGCAATGACGCTTTTACCTGCACACATCTGTCAAGGGCAGTTATAAACTCTTCTCTTTTCATGGTCACTGCATGACACAGGGACAAGTACAAGCAGTGCAGATGAAACATGGCCTTCCTGGGAGCAGGTCGCACCAGGTTCCACATTTCTTGCTTGGAGTTCTGCAGCGCGTTGTTTGGTGACATTTGAGCGTGCTGTCAAGGCAGATCAAGGAAGCAGCGGCTTACTCGAGCTAGTTAGAGGACAAGTGCCCAGAGCATTCTTTTCCGAGTAGCATGCTCATGGGGGGCTCTTAAAGTTGCATTTCGACAGCAGGGAGGAGGTCTGCTTGAAAGACTCCAGCGTGCTTCTGATGTGCAGGTTTAAGTGAATGCATGCTGACTCGCCTGTCATTCTGCCAAAGTGGTTTAGACAACTTAATTTGGCTCAGATTAACATATAAGATTGCTTCTAAAATGTCTGTGGGATCATAAGTACTACACTATTGTAATATCTTACCATATTTTTATATTCACATTTAAATATAGAATCATGTCATGTGAATATGTTATAAATTGGCTTTGGTAAAGGATTTATCCTGATATTTGTGGTGCTGCCCTATTGCTAGAAACCTATCTCTAGCCCATGTTGCAATATGACTATGCAAATAATTGCTGCCTGGCCCACGGCATTTATGCAACCAGTGTCTCTGTTGACAGTAGCCTCACAAGCATTAAGCTTGACAATAAAATTGTGAACCATTCAGACTAGCGACGAACTAAGACGTCTCCGCAAATTATTAGTATTGTTTTATTTGTTTTTGTGTCACTAAGATTACCATTATATGTTCTTCCATAGGGTGTTGCTGGCAAACCAGGCCCAAGGGGACAACGAGGTCCAACGGTGGGTAACATTTTCTTTATATGCTTGCTTTTCAGTTGCTGATCTGCCATTGTCAATGCCAGCCAAGGCCTCCAGTGGGAGTACCTGCAGGGCGGTGACATGGGGAGGGGCAGGGTGGGAGGTAGTAATGTATGGATTATGGAGTTTTACAGGTAAGTAAACATTTAAATAAATAAAACAAATTTCGTTGCGCGCACTGCATCACATTTGGGGATGCAGTGCACTCAACAAAATTCGTTTTATTTATTTAAAAGTTTACTTACCTGGGAATCTCCGTAATCCATACATTACTACCCCTCCCCCTGCCCCTCCCCCTTCCCACATCTGAACGTGAGTCGGTTCAAGGTCAATCATGCAATGGTCCAAGGTCATTGGAAAATGGTGTACTTTAATGCACTGCCTTATTCTGTCCTACAGTAGCTAAATGACCACAATAGGCTGGACGTTCTCTTTTAAACATGTCTCTTTCTTTATGAAAGAAAGGCCTTTGACTTGGACAGATTTTAGTTAGGTGGTGGGAAAAGCCGGAGTCACATAAAGTAATCCATCTTCTGTCAGGCAAGTGGAAAAACGAGCAAAGTGGCCTTTTTATTCGCCGACAGAGTAGTCTCTACATGGGTGCTCGATGAAGAGGCCTGTTGCAAACACTGTCAGAGGTCGCCAGGTCATTACACCCCAGTTGAGCTCTGCCAGTCTCTCACTGACACATGTCCAACATTTAGAATAGAAAATACTATGAGTAAAGCAGACTCATAATACCAAAGGACTGCAGAGGGAGTGATTGTAGAGTAATTGCATGGGGCAAACCCTTGTTTATTAGCACTCACTCAGTGGTGCTGAGTGTTGTGTTTTTCTGGAAGGCTGAACTTTCTGGTAGATGACACAATGCTGATTTGCTGTACATTGTGTAATGGGTCTTAGCTATCATCCAATGACAAAGACCACTCATCTATAGCTCCCACCTAGGAAAGTCCACATTTCTATTGTTCATTAATACATTTGATTACTTTTTTATGATCCACAGCTAAAATGCACATGTAAACAACTGCTTTGTCTCATCTACAGGGTCCACGTGGTTCTAGAGGTCCAAGAGGTCCAACCGGAAAACCAGGCCCTAAGGTAAATATGATGGAGTAATACACACTTGTGATAGTGATCAAACTCACGTGGCAGCATATTATGATTCAATTAACCATACCAGTCAGCGTCCACAGACCTCACCTTCCTTTTGTTTATTTGTCATTTTTTAGGGTACTGCGGGCAACGATGGTCCTCCTGGCCCGCCTGGTGAAAGTGTGAGTAAATAAAAGTGAATGTCTTTTAAAAGCTGTTAGAAATGATTTGAGTATGCTTTTGTGTTTCTGTAGATAACCATACCCCATTTCAAGTCTGCCCTGGGATAAATGCCATGAAATAAATGCTTCATACCTGTGTGATTTAAATAAGATTTTAAGCACACTGCCATTTTGCAAAATTTGATAGCTAAAATCCTGAGTCTGTACTCCAAGTGTGATGTATTACATGTTTGTCAATGGGCTTGACCAGACTAGATCTTTAAGGATGATTTCTCTGTGCTATACCATATGATTTACACTGCCCTAATATTATATTTTGATGTACACACCCACTTTTCTACAGTTTGGCTTGATTTACAACTCTTGAATAATGAATGAACACTTCCTAAAAACACAATTTTTATTGTTGTTAATTATTATTGACAATTCCCTTTACTTGTCAAATATGTGGCAAGAGATTTAGGGTCTGTTTCACAAACTTTTTTAGTACATATAGTAGCATTGCTATATTGCTACTTATATTCTAAACATGGTATTCACTAGCCTACTTCTTGAGGCCTATGTCTCCGCCTCCCTACCTCAATTGCGGAGGTCTCTGCACATTTATGTCTATGTTTTAGTAGTAATTGAGGGAGCACAAGGGTAGCATGTAAATGGGAATATTTTCCACAAATGGCAGGAGTTTAGGATTGAATAAGTAGGGGTTTACAGAGGGTTAAGGGGAAAGAGGGGATAAGAGGGGCATGCACCCACCCACAACATCCTAAGCCTATTACTATTCGCAAACAGCACTTCTATAGTTACTATTAACAACAAGCATTATCAAAGCCATTCGGTCTCATCTATGCAAGAGCACCTATTGGCTTTGCTAATGTGTTTTAAACGTGTGGTATACCAGCGTGGCTGCTGTTCAGCATAGCTAAAAGTTAGTAGCATAGAGGAAAGTGCTGTGGAGTGGAGTGGCATACAGTTGAGTAGAATGTGGTAGAGTGGAGTAGGGTGTCATGGAGTGCCGTAGAGTGGTGAGCCATAGAGAGGAGTGTCATAGAGTGGAGTATTTTAGAGTACAGTATCATGGAGTAGAGCGGAGTGGAATAGAGTGAAGTAGAGTGGCATATCGTGGAGTAGAGTGCAGTGTTGTGGAGTAGAGTTGGGTGTAGTGGTGTAAAGTGGAGAGGTATAGAGTAGAGGGGCATAGACTGGAGTAGGGTGTCATAGATTGGAGTGGCATAAATTGGCATAGAGTGGGGTGGTATAGAATGGAGTGGTGTAGAGTAGAGTGGTGGAGTACTGTGTTGTAGAGTGCAGTGGAGTAAAGTGGAGGGGCTTAGAGTGTGGAGCAAAGTGGCTTGTAGTGGTGTAGAGGGGGTTATGTAGAGTGGAGTAGTGTTGTAAAGAGGAGTGACATAGAGTAGAGGGGTATAGAGTGCAGGGGAATAGAGTGGAATAGTAGAGTGGAGTGGCATACAGTGGATTAGAGCAGAGGCTTCTAGAGTGGAGTGGCATAGAATGGAGTAGAGCAGAGAAGAGTGTTGTATTGGAGAGTGTCAAAGAGTGTAGTGGAGTGTTGTGAAGTGTAGTGTCATTGAGTGTAGCGTTGTAAAGTAGAATGTAGTGTTGTATAGTGGAGTGTTGTACAGTGGAGTGGCATTAAGTGGAGTAGAGTGGAGTGGGGCATTGTAGAGTGGTGTAAAGTGGTGTAGATTGAAATAACACATAATAGAGTGGAGTAGAGTGGTGTTGAATGGGGTAGAGTGGTGTAGAGTGGGTTAGAGTGGTGTAGAGTGTTGGAGAGTGGCATAGAGAGGAGTGACGGAGACTGTCATAGAATGAAGGGGCGTGCAGTGGCCTCGAATGGAGTAAAGTGTCATAGAGTGGAATGGCACAGAGTAGAGTATGCATGGTATGGTAGTGCTCTGCCATTATAGACAACACATGTTCAATTGAAATGACCATTGCATTTGCCCAGACGCAGTTTATTACTAAAAATATACAGCTCACAAACAATATTGTGTGGCAATGACCTCACCCAGTGTATTGATTTGGTTTAATCGTATTAAAACATTTGTTTCCAGCACACTTCAGAATTGTAATAAAGGTGCTTCATGTGTGCTTTTCTAATTCTGATATATTCTGAAATATTTGGAAAGATCATTTACATTTTGTTGTGTGCCAGAAAAAAAACTTTCCTTTCACACCCCCAGATTGTCAGATCAATCCTCTCACTTCGAAATCAGAGAAAGTAAAGTAAACACCATTTTTCCTCTGAAGGCAGCCCGGCAGTTGACCTCTGTCTTTGAATGCACAGCAAATGTGACAAGATAAGAACAACATTTATAGGCCTAGACCGGTTTATAGAAAGGGAACACTTTTGGAAGACTACAGTAAATAGGCTAAGCTCCACGGAAAGGACAAAGACAGACTAGACAGCCTAAACCTTAAAAAAAGTTAAGCCAGCAAATAGAAAGCAAACAAATGTGAGTGACAAGTTACAAAGCTAGTGGTAAGAAATGGGTGGAATGCATTCTTAGGTCAGCTTTCAGAATGTCCCTGAGGTGTTTTTAGCAACTGGACATCTGCACGGTTAACTAGGCTTCGACCTAAAAAAGGGCCCAAGACAGTAATAAATACTGGATGAAGTCCAGCACCGCACATTTCCAACCCATTGTATTGCAACATGTCCGCCTGTAGAAAGTAATGAAGGTAGGCAATTACAATAATATTAAACTAAATGAATTGAATTCAACCTTTTAATTTAAGGCTACACATATATACATATTAAATACATGAATATGAATTTATTCTAAAATATTTTAGTAACCATTTTTTAATTTAAAAATAAATAAAACAATTGTTTTAAATAATTAAACTGAGTGAAATTAATTCATGGCCATGGGTGTCTAGGCTTAGGAAAGGACTGGACCGCTGTAACTCCTGAGAAGATGTCTAATGTTACAGGCTTAAACATAGCAACCTAATAGTTTCCACATTTTGGCCTGAAACACTTGCAGCTTGGTAAATTGCAACACCCATTTAAAGCACTATTTTTACAGTTGTTACGGAAATGAGTATGTTAGAGAAAAAAGACAGTCAGATTTTTCACCCAAAACACGTAAAGTCAAGCTTGCAATTTCTTGGTAAGAAAGACATAGTAAAGAACGGGGCATGCACATTTTGTGGCATCAAAATCACATTATGCCCATTTTAAGGGCAACATTAGGAAATTTCATTATTTATTGCACCCAATAAGTAATGAAACTCAGGATATAGTTATTTATTGGATGCAATAAATAAAAAAAGTAATTGCAATAGAATCATATTTGAGGCGAATTATATTCTGCTGGTGGTATTTATCACTTCCAGTGAAGTCATTAGGGTGAAGCTGTGGGTAATTTCAAAAGGTTAGATTGTACATATGTTGCACATATACCGAGTACAAGCAAATACAATTTCTACACAAAACACGATACAATTAAATGAATGTACATTCAGATGTTAAGTAATAAAGAGATGTAACTGTGAGCCCAGAGAGGATGCATTCTGACAATGTGGCATTGAGACACTGTACCACACAAAACATTAAAAATGCCTCTCTGCTTGCATAATCCAAATAGGCCTAGGTAACTAATGCTTTATGAACCACTAGATGCTAAAATAAACGGACTCTTTAGGTAATGTTGGTGGCAGAAGCCATGTTGTACACAGTGACCACTTGCAACCTATCCCGTTGCTCAGACAAAGACTTAGGAGCTTACACCAGACGCAAACCTTACTGAGAAAGTGATACAGACTGCCAGTGGGTTTAATGTCACGTGTTGCCACGGTGTATCAGAGAGTATGTGGCACCCTCGTTCTTCTTGAATACTCTGCTCACTATATACTTCAATGTGTCATCTATCCATCACTTCTGGGTGTAAAGCAGCACTGAGAAAATACAATGATAGATTACAAACTGTGAGCGTTAGCTAGACTTAAAAGATAGACTATGTAATGTCTTACCAACGGAGAGCAAAATGTACCCATTTGAACAAGAGAACACACTACCTATTGCTTTAAAGAACAAAACTCCTCTGCAAGGAATAGCACGTCCACACGCACCTGCCCCACAGCTCAACTGTTAATAGCTTAGGTGGCCTTCTGGATTGGCCAGTCAAAATCAGGAATGTCCCCAATGGAATTCAACTGAGCTGTGCAGGTGCCGGCAAGGGAGGGGACAAAGAGAAGACATGATTAAAACGAATAGCCAGTCTCCTGCTCACTTGCTTGTGGTGATGCTGAGCAGTTGGCACTTTGTTACAGCAGAGGTCTTTAGAAGCCATACCAAAAGGGGTATAGTGGAGGTACGGAAAGTTATATGTCACTGCTAAAGCCTCGGTTTGGGAGAGAGCTTGTGACCACAGTTTCATAGCGAAATGCAGGACGACCAGTTACATTCAATCTACACGTTTTCCATGCAGTCGTTGGTGTTGCTGTACATTTTTACACTAACATAGCACATTGGCTATAATTAAACGTAATTTAAGATATTAATTACATAAAATACGGCACGGGAACAGCCACTGAGAGAAATTATAAAAAGACTGCCAGTCGTATTCACATTTCTTGAGAGAATGCATTGTCATGCTTGAGTTTTACAGCACCCACCTAATTTTAAGTGCAGCCCAAATTTTACAATTTGGCACAATGCCACCTAAAAAGAATTTCGATCATGGGAAATTAAGCAATACAATTATTTTCCAATGTTTACCGAGCACTGCAGATGTTATGGTTGTGGTAGGCAAAGTCATTAGCACCCGAATGAAATTTGTTTAACCTCTTTCCTTTGCCTTTGACCCAGTTGCCTTCTTGAAGTCAAATGTATAATGCTTAATATCACCCTATAGACCAATAGAGCAGAGCAATTCCTGAATTCATTGCTAATTGGGATCCAGATGTATTCAACATGGATTCCGTCTCTCCTAAATGCAGCTGAATATGTTGTTAATTATTTGGGATGTAAATAGCAATTTAATATTTATCGTATTGGTAATCAGCACATTAGTAATAGTCCTCATGAACAAATTGAAGCCAGATATGTTCCAATATTAGTTATGTCCATGGTACTTGTTATGGAATGTAAAATCGCTGTGAAATATGCACTGCAATATCACAAGGTTACTCCTATATACGACGAGAACGAACTGCAGTTTCATCTGTTCTTGAAAACCAACATTTTGTCTTACAGAGCTGAAGAAGTACACACAATGCATTCCATTCATCAATTTGGTTGTTGGTAGCTTGGGATATTTCCCCACTGCACACTTTAAAACATGTGCACTACATGTCATGGCCATTCATAAGTTTGCTTGGCAAAACAACTAAATTAGGGTTGGCGCTTACACTAATCGAGTATATTATATGCTTCTATATTACCGCTCTGCCACGTCATTGCTGTTGTTTGCTTTTATGGGATTATTTCTATGCTACATGCTGGCGGTCCAATAATTGACAGTTCTTAAACTGTGCAACATGCTTGTTTGCTGTGCGGCATTAAGCATAACCATCATGCATTTTAGTAATAGCAATTGCTGACAAAGCAGCATGTTAAATGTATGGTCATATTTCAGTCCCCAAAGTACACTGTCAATGTATATATGATGCCAACTGCGTCCTTAACTTTCCATATGTTTGTATTTTAGGGACCTCAAGGGCCTCAGGGCCCCGTTGGCTTTCCTGGACCGAAGGGCCCCCCTGTAAGTATATAGCACTATTCGCTTTTATTGAATGACTCCAATCCGACAACACCATGTGAAAAATTTCAGATGAATTGTCCAGGAACTTTATAGATGGTTTAATGAATTCGAAATAAAGCAAGCCTTTTTGATTAGTTTACTATTTAACTGAAGGCAAGCCCAATGTGTTTAGTCGTTTGAGGTATCAGAGCAAGAACTCTTTCATGTGACCAAACCCAGGGTACGAAACCTACAGAGAAAATAAATAAATGTTTGGTCATTATTTTCCTTGGTGAATGTTATTAGAGAGAATCTGAAGAATTGGCAGGCAGGACGATACCGTAAGAGCGGTGGGGCAGGGCGAGGGCGGGGCAAGGCGGGAGGGGATTAAACAGACGGCAGGAAAAGTAAAATAAATAAGTAAATAATTACCTTGCGCCCGCCGCATCGCCGACTCGGCGATGCGACGAGTGCAAGGTAAGTGGTTTTATTTATTTATTTATTTACATTTTCCTATCCTGTTGTCTGTCGACTTCCTTCGCCCCATCCCGCCTCGCCCCACCACTCTTACCTGTATCGGCTGCGTCTGGTTCAATGTATGAACCACCAATCCTATGTTCAGAGCACCTTCAGGATGTTTTGGGATTGTGAGAGAGGGCAAGAGAAACTTATTTGAACTGAAAGACAAAGTAGGTAAGAACGTAAAAAAGAGCAGTCTACGGTAAACTACAGTAAACAATGGGCTGTCAGGCTCTATCTGTAAAATATTGTGGCCCAGATTTACTTAACGGGAAAGTAACACAGCACAGTAACTAATGATGCTGTGCTGCATTGCATGAAAGGGAGAGAGGAGAACACCACCACATCTACTAAGGAGCTGCACCGTTTTCTTCTATGCCTGTGCTTGGGCACTTTAGGCTGCCATGCACCAACACACACACCCTTGCATCATAGTCCAAGGATGTGTGAGTTCTGTAAGGAATAGTTTTTGTACTGGAAGGGGACCCTTTCAGTGCAAAAACTATCTTTTAACACTTTTCCTACTTTGAATGTGCATTGTACGATGCAGTGTGCGTGCAAAGTAGGAAAAGCGAGGAGGGACTCATTGTGTCTGCTTCAAGGATGCGTATGATTTTCATGCAAAGCACTATCTTTGATTGTTAGTAGATAAGGATATGCATCAAAACACATGGGTGGTTGGATTGGAACACTCATGCCACACCCATGGAATGCCCCCTTGACGCAATTTAACCCAAGGCAGAGCATTGTGCAATGTTGCATTACTTTGGAAGCAATCCAACATAAATCCTAATTTGCATTGGGGAGTAAATCCCCACATAACACTTTACCATGTGTTTTGTTGCTGAAGTAATGCACGTAAGTAATGCAAGCCCAGCACAATGTGTTAGCAAATCTGGGCATGTGAAATTTAACTCATGGTTACCTAAAGGAAGTTTAACTATTGTCACAAACTGAAGTAATGTTATTTCTAGAATAATAGCTTGCGGCACAGAGAGATGAGGACCAGATACTCCTTTGAGAAGAAATGTATTTTATGACAATATAAACTATAATTCCAAGGCTCATCACAGGGCTCAAACAAATGTAAGATCCGCTTAAAAGAGCTTGGGTCAAATGTCCAGCCTAATGATCATGTCTGCCATTGTGGATAAAGTTCTGCATGCAGAAATGGTTATATATTTCAGTGTTTCTGAATTTGTTAGATTTTTCCAGCTTACGACAATACTCCTGGAATTCTTTCTGAATTACAAGCAAGTCAGGTATATGCTCCCATTGTAAGAGTAACCGCAGCTGGACCAGATTTCTTAGTTTTTTTCTCGGGCCCATCGAGAATCTGTTAATAAATTCTGTTGTCCTCAAAACCCTGATGAAATTGGACCTTATATACAACGTTACCAGACTGAAACGTGAATTGAAAACA
Source organism: Lissotriton helveticus (assembly GCF_964261635.1). NCBI lineage: Eukaryota > Metazoa > Chordata > Amphibia > Caudata > Salamandridae > Lissotriton > Lissotriton helveticus. Next base: position 2,011,068,183 of record NC_136057.1, on the reverse strand, counting down.
TTGCATGGTGTTCAGAGTAAATGAATTCATGTCTCAGAGTGAAACCTAATGCACGTATTTTTATCCTAATAGAGTGTCATTTTCTAGCCAGAATAGTACTGAGTAATTCTGTTTGTCTCTGTAATTTCAGGGACCACCTGGAAAGGATGGATTGCCTGGCCACCCCGGGCAGCGAGGAGAAACTGTAAGTATATCTATTCAAGCTTTGGGTTTAAGCTGTTGCACACCTGGTCGCCTCACTGAGGGGCTTCTTTTTGTAAACATTTATGCTCGGGTAGGAGAAGATGTTTCAAGGCTTTGGGCCCAGTATGGCAGCATAAAGAGATACATGTTTTCGTACCTGAGTTGATTTGTTTATCGAAAGCAGCCATCTTTTCAAGCTCAGCGGGGCAGGTGTCAAACAGCTTAATATTGTGCCTTGTCTGCAAGGTAAAAATCCTATTCATTGCGTGCCAGAATGAAAAGCCTGGTGCTTAGCATAAGAATGCGATGCAATTCAAAACAACAGCCTATTAAAGGAGGTGAAGGAGGCGTTTCAGCAAATGTACATTATCGCTTGCCCTTCTCGATGAGTGTCATATCACATTGGCGCAAAACGCAGCACTGCGTGCCAACACTGAGAGCCAAGACCCTATAAGCATGGTCCGGAGGGACCCAACAGGAAGGCTGAGCAGATTGTTCGCGTTTACTAGGTGGCATCTGTTGGAAGGCACAAGCCACTCCATGCTTTTGCCAGAAATTGCAGGCATAAGAAGCATTATATCCATTCTCGATTAAAAAGAGGGTTCAAGTAAACTCTTTATCAATGACATTGCTTTCCGGCATAAATAGTCATGCATTAAGCGCTCAGAGAAGGAACCTTTGATGTTGATGGCCATTTGAAAAATAAAAATAATATATTTTTTTTGCCTTTTATAATCTGACTGACTCTTCACCACATACAGAACAACTCGCATGTTCTAGTTCATTTTCTTAACTCCCAAAAAAAGATCAATGACAGAAAGGCATTGCTCTGTGGCCTGGCTAAAAGTTCTACATGCATTCAGGCCAGAGGACAATTTGTTTAGTTGCAGGTTACCATCTTTTGCAAGCAGAGTGTGTAAGCTAAACACCTACACAAAGGCAAATGCGTAGATAATTCGTCAATAGCACCAATAAGATCACAAAATGAAACTATGATTTATGAAAGATCAGTAATAGCGGCAAGTGCAACGTGAGCCCAAGGAAGTGATGACAACCTGTTATCAATTAGAGCGGCCACCACAATTTGCTAATTCATTTCCCCAAAGATCACTATGCAAAATGGGCTCATTTATTCCTAAGGTACAAGCCTTTTATGTTAAATACCATGCATTTCCTCTAACATTCATCTTTCAAAGTTCTGAACATCCTCATGCTTTTCCTCATTGTAAATAAATAACCATGCTCCCAAAAAACCTTTAATTTTCTGAAAGCATTTATCTTTTATCAAAAGGTGGAAATTTTTCCTCTTTATATTGTAAGACCGTATTGTTCCCTAAAGTCAGCTTCACCATGTCTTCAAATGGTGCACTTCCCACTTTTCAACTTCATATCCTAGTGCTACATTTCCTTTATTTGATGAAAAAGGTTCTTAGAAGCTGAAAAATAATTAACAACAAGGGGTGGTGATGGACAGAGTCTCTGAATTAAGCAGAAAACTCTCACCCAGTCAAGAGATCAGGGCTAGATCCAACACCGTTTTTTAGCTCACTGCATCATCCCAGTTTCAGAACCTGGCTGTATGCAAATTAGTCTGTTCCTGTCCCAGTGCATGATGGGAACAGGGCAAACCAAACTACAAAGCCAATTCTTACACTGGAAAGGAAACAAGCTACCGGGGACCGGTTTCTGGCATTTCAGCCTCTTCGGCCCGGTTTGCTTGAATCCTGATGGTGCAGTGAGCAAGGGACTCATGTCTGAGCATACCCTTCCACGCTTAGGGTGGACAAAATAATTAACAACAAGGGGTGGTGATGGACAGAGTCTCTGAACTAAGCAGAAAACTCTCACCCAGTCAAGAGATCAGGGCTAGATCCAACACCGTTTTTTAGCTCACTGCATCATCCCAGTTTCAGAACCTGGCTGTATGCAAATTAGTCTGTTCCTGTCCCAGTGCATGATGGGAACAGGGCAAACCAAACTACAAAGCCAATTCTTACACTGGAAAGGAAACAAGCTACCGGGGACCGGTTTCTGGCATTTCAGCCTCTTCGGCCCGGCTTGCTTGAATCCTGATGGTGCAGTGAGCAAGGGACTCATGTCTGAGCATACCCTTCCACGCTTAGGGTGGACAAAATAATTAACAACAAGGGGTGGTGATGGACAGAGTCTCTGAATTAAGCAGAAAACTCTCACCCAGTCAAGAGATCAGGGCTAGATCCAACACCGTTTTTTAGCTCACTGCATCATCCCAGTTTCAGAACCTGGCTGTATGCAAATTAGTCTGTTCCTGTCCCAGTGCATGATGGGAACAGGGCAAACCAAACTACAAAGCCAATTCTTACACTGGAAAGGAAACAAGCTACCGGGGACCGGTTTCTGGCATTTCAGCCTCTTCGGCCCGGCTTGCTTGAATCCTGATGGTGCAGTGAGCAAGGGACTCATGTCTGAGCATACCCTTCCACGCTTAGGGTGGACAAAATAATTAACAACAAGGGGTGGTGATGGACAGAGTCTCTGAATTAAGCAGAAAACTCTCACCCAGTCAATCCACCCTGATCTCTTGACTGGGTGAGAGTACTCTGCTTAATTCAGAGACTCTGTCCATCACCACCCCTTGTTGTAAATTAGAAGCTGAAAAATGGCTTGAAGAGGGAGCAAAATCAAGGCATGAATGCTTCCAGTTAATGGTCACAAATTCATGTAAAGCGTTATATAGTTAATTAGTATTTGATAATGCCCACAAATAAAGTGGCCATATGCCCTGAATGTGAATAGGATGCATTTATCTAAATTTACCTATCACTTCTCTCTCGTTCTAAAATTACTCAGTCTTGTAGTACTCGTTCCTGTTGTTGTTATAGCAACAGGAAACAGTACCACGAGACTGAGGATTCTTAGCACTAGGCAGAAGTGAAAGGTAAATTCAGATAAATACATCTTAATGAGAATTTCTCCGAATTCATCCTGTTAATTTCCCAAGAAAGAACAATGCCACAGAATGCTTGATAGATAACTATGTATTCATTTAAATAATAATACCATTTGTATTGCACCAAGGCACAACGACTCAAATCCACTTATGGGCGCATTGAGACAAATTAAATGTGGCCTAAGTTAAAATGAGTGGATATTGGTGATAATAGAGTTTTCTAAAGATTTCTGCCAGTTAAGGCCTGAACATGAAGTCAGTGTGTAATATAACAATGGCGTGTTAATACTTACTACTAAAATATACACTTCGAAGAAAGAAAAATAATGCAAATCCAGTCAGTGGCTTATCTATATACAGTAGTCCAAACATTATGGTGTATTCATATGAGAAATTAAAATAATTTTTAGTTTGGGATCAAATTCAACAACTATCTGAGAAATGTAGTGATTTATGGGTCTCTTGTACAAAGCCTTTTTGTGATTGCAAACCTTGCAATTTTCAAAACCACCAGGTTTGCAAATGGAAAGGGACTTTCTTTATTGATTAATGCCTTCTCATGAGTCATAAACGTTTGGACCCCTTCCCCTTTGAGAATCTTGAAAAAAATTGGCAGTAGTCCACTAGGAAACTTTTATTTTTTAAACAGAGTTCTGTTTCTTTCATGGAAAATATGCTGCATTAAAAATAAATCGCTATTTAAACATAATCTTAGTTATGGTGGTCTCCAGATCCTAGCAGGCCACCATCCTTGTGATTGTGGCCAATTGCAGAATGTCACAAAATGCTACCTGCTTGATGAATATTAGTTAGGCAGGTCGTTTTGCAACACTGTAGTTCAGTATTTTTGTGAATCAACTTAACTGAATATAGGTTGGTTCCTAAAATAAGACTGCGTTCGCAAAAACTCAGCGCGCAACTGAGGTCCTATGTTCGTGAGTAATTGTACTGTAAACCAAAGTGATAGCCCTGTCTTTAAAATTTGAATCGGAATACAGTCTGTCTTTGGAAATAATTGACAGAAGTTTATCAAGTTATACACAAGCAACCTTTGTATTCATTTGTGGTTCTCGTACTGAAATGAAACTTTGCTGTATTGATGTTCAGAAACAGCAGCAGTTGCTTATGAAGCCATCAGTGGGACATTCCTCAACCAGCCATGTGATATGACACTCATTCTGTTGCTGTCCGTTAGAAGGTCACTGTTTCTTTGGCTTTGAATACAACTAACCTCCACGCCATGCTTTATTTTATGCACAGCTGCCCCTAACACCCATTTTCACGTTATGCTTTTTTGCACTTTAGAATTATTATGACCTTTGCCTTTTTAGGAATTGTAAGCTCTCAGTGTGACTCTTTTGTTTAATCAACTCATCTATTTAAACTTTATTTCGGCTGCTTATGTCATTTCAATTGATTTAATAAACAATCAGAAAGGCTTTCTAGTGCATTGGTAGCTATGAATCTGTCCCGTAAAGTTGTTCATTTAGTCTTTAGTGGAATGTAGGCTGTTAGGAAAAATCTTTCAATAACAGAGCTTTATTGTTTCAAAAACAGTATTCTCATGTCTTCAATAATGACAATGCCTTCTTTTGCAATATATGATACTTCAGGTTTAGGAGAGTGGCAAGCCCCTCCAGAGATTTTAGACATTATTTTGTGTGTCACACGACTATGAAATGTGCACTTCATATCACATGCCTCCCTATTAATAGACATAAAAGACAAACTGAAATGTCTCAAAGAGACAAGAAGGAAGGTGAATGTTGGGATGGTCTTTTTATGTTAATATGTGTGCATTATTCTTAAAACGCCCCAAAAAACTCAGTAAAATGTCTGACACTACAGCAATGCACCAGATATTCTGGTGACTTAAGTTTTGTGCAAACATGTTGCAGACCTATTAGTGGTGAAGTACTCCACAAATATATGATAATGATGGTCAACTTCATATAATATCAAGCACCATACCTTTGAGCTGTTTTATTAGATGACAATGAAAACTAGATGTTAGACAGACACATTGACAGTGACCAAATATTCATATTTCTTTTGTTTAATCAAATCTGGCTCAGAGTCTTTGTTCAGCGGTCTGCTGTTGATCAAAGTTGACTAAACAAGAGGATTTCTTTTAATTGTTTAGAACAATATTTATGCAATTTTAATAGGTTATATAGATCAACGAGACCAGTCAATGCAGCATATAATTACTACTGCATTAGAAACACTGATATTTATCTGATTTAAGGCAGAATCAGTCTAAAATAGAAATTTGCAGTTTATCACCTGCGAGATACAGTTGGACGCAAGTTCCTATCAAACGGAACCAAAGGAAAAATGCTTGAGGACCTGAGTCTGTTTTCTCTACATAGCACTTCTCAGAAACACTCTCAAGCCTTGTAGTCAACATTTGAGAGTGGACTGGAGCTTAATAAAACACCATCAATACATTTAAATGTTTGAGATTTTTGCTTTCTTGAAAGTTTACCAAGGGTTAGTGTATCGGGAATAATGCATATCTTGCCCTATCTTAGATTAGCCTAAACTGGCATATTTCTCATGGCATACTTAGAATAATATATCTGCCTGAGGAATCATGTTTTCTTTCACAACAAAGGAATGAGTCTGTGTTTCGCCCTTTTGCAGACCCCATCATTATTCATAATGCAATCCTTCTTGTATTAAATATGCTATGTTCATGATGCAAATGTTAAAATATGAATGCTTTTTCACATTTAAACGATTTGTATCCTATTGAAATGTTAACAGATTGAGTTTATTGCTTTTAATTACTAATTGAGGTATCTGCTTCTACTTATAAAGAAAATGTTAGTAGCTATTCACGTAAACATTCACAGTTTAACTTCTGCTCCATTGCATACCTGCTGCTACTCTAACCTGATTACTTCCAGCCAGATTAAACGCTTCAGCTTTGCCGGAGCTATTCATGCTTCAGCTTCTTCTGTGTAATGTACAGTATCAATGTTACTTGTCTCTACTTCCTGACTGGTAAGTATAAGGAATCCCTTCTGACAGCAAAACCACCTGTATGTTACATTATGCAAGTTATTCAGGCACTTGCTTGTAAATACTCACATAATAAAGTCTAAACAAATTAAGTTCATGCATGGATAGGTAATGCTGAGGAGTCTGGCAACTACTGAGTAAAATGAAAGTCCAAACAGTGAAAATACTATATCCTAAAATGATTGAAATGGTTTATTCATTCTTTCTCAATAAATTACACGGGGATTTATTCGAGTAACAGATTCTTATGCAGCTCTAATCGATAAAGCATAGGCCCAACCTTAAACATGACAAGACACTAATCATATGTTATTTGCAATTTACTATTTATGTGTGCAATATACCAGTTCCACCCATCACATATCTTAGACAGGTAAGTTATGTGCATATTTAAATAGTTAGAGTAAGGCACAAAATTTGTTGAGCATAGGTTTATGGCGTTCTTCAGCATTTGCAAAGAAGTGTGGCCTTAATTTACGGAGGTAGTACAAAGTCTAATCTACCTTTTTTCAAACTTATGCTAACAAAGAAAAGCAAAATAACACACCCTGCCCCAAGCTATGGTGATCAGGAAAATTTTACTTTACCTATCCCTAACATTCGGAGTATGTTGGTACAACCCGCCAATGTCTTGCCACTCTACAAAATAATCTTACTTGTATGTTTGAAGGGAGTCCATCCCTCTGTGTAAATTGTAGCAATGGAAAAATTGTTTAACCTTACATTGATTAAATCCCCTCGTCTTTACATTCCTGGTGTACCCAAATTCTAGTCACCTTTTCCCAAAGAAGAAATTCCAACTTAATGAGGGTCTCTTTATAATTCTTCCATCCATTTGTTGACTTTCATTTGAACCTTTTCCAATTCCTGAACACCTGTTTTCATATATGATGCCTGAACTATTACACAACATGGTAAATGTTTATGTGGCAGTTCAACATTTCTCCTCCAGCTCTACCTTCCATGCATGACCTGCACTGTTTGTTTTCTGAACATCTGTTATTGACATTGTGTAAAGATTACTTATATTATTCATATCAATGATTTAATGTGTGACTGAAATGTATGGCAGTGAATAATATAAGATCTAGAAACTTTTAAGAGACTAATGCTGAAGCGAAAATCATTTATAGAAATGAATTTTTCAATTCCTGGTGATTTAAATTCCCCTAGTGAGTCTATTTTGTTTTTTGTTGATTAGATGTATAGAGTTTTATATAGGCATAACGTTGCCTTAGAGGACTGTGTGGTAGATGCAGGAGAGGATGAAATGACGCAACATGATACTGTTACTTTCTCTGTACATACTCATTAACATTGAAAAAGCATGACTGTTGGGCAACATGCAAAGGATGTGCTTTTGAAAATCCCATTTCAACATATTAGATTATTTTCATTGCTTATTACCACACATGTATCGTGTGTTATTTATTGTTCAAAGAAGTTTAATAGCATACAATGATATTTCTTTTTAGTATACTTGAGCTGAAGTATATGTTTATATGTTTGACATTTGATATGGGGTTCAGAGGAGCTGATTCATCTAAATTACATTTTAATTTATTAAATGTACTACTTAATTGTAACTAATTCTGACTATTCTTGATGTTTTTCAACCTCCAGGGTTTCCAAGGCAAAACTGGCCCTCCAGGCCCAGGTGGTGTCGTTGGTCCACAGGTACGATTTTCATCAATTCCTAGCCAGTATGATGTGTGTGTCTATAATTATTCAAAATATATTTCAAACATCAAAGTTGTGGTACAGTCAAGCTTATTTACATTCTATGGTGCTTTCTGATTTCTATTCCAGAATTTATGTGCAAGTGTCTAAAACTGCTTTTTGCAGGTCTGAGCCACTGAAAAAGACTGATTGTATGAACTGGACACTTATGATTTTTTTTAAATAAAGTTACCCTTTTTGATTATCAAAAATCCCTAAGGGTCCACACATAAAAGAATGCAATCCTTGATTAAAGTTAACTTGCATAACCTTAACTCTAAATTAGTGTGTGTTCCACTCATGGAAAGTGTAGTAGTTTACAGTTTGTAATGAAATTACGGGTGCTCAAAGCTAAATCCTTGGCCAAAGTCATTGTGTAGAGGTAGCAAATTTTCCCGTTTGTGAAATCTGTCAAATTTTCTGACTTTGCCAGAATTCACCTGAGACAAAGTTTAGGTCACCCATCCATCTGTTGGTGATGACCACCACTTTCAGGATGTTTTAGTCATTAAGGGCAGCACATTCTATTGATATAGACAAAGCAGTGTGTGTGGAGCCTGAATAGTGCTACAAGCATGGGAAATGTCCTTTTGCACTACCATCCTGGGCTTTAACTAGTCCTGATGGCATTGACTAAACAAACCTGTCACTCAGGAGCATTGTGATCGTGAACATTATGGACTGGGGGAATTCTTCAAAATGGCTACTGATCAGTAGTGAAGGTTTATCTACTGCTACCTGTAGCCCAAAATAAGAGTCAGTACAGTTTACCTTATCAAAAAAGGGCACTAAAGCACTTCTCTTCTGTTAAAACATCTCAAGCTTTACCATTGATAAACTTTAAATAAAGTTGCACGTCAGCAGAATTTCTAACTGGGCACACTCTCAAATAGTTTGCAGCGGTGTCTTAAATCTTTCTTTTTTTCACTTGGAAAGTATTTCCAAGGTGAGAGATCCCGTCCTGTATACCACCAAAATGAGATTATTCAAATATACATCAGTCTTTTCCATATGTTTTTATAGGAAATGGCAATTAACATATTAACTGTTTTTAATTGTTCCAACTAATGTCAACTTTTATATGAAAAGGGGCATTAGGTTTTTAAAATTATTTTAAAGCAAGCCTGTGACACGCTAGATCAAGCAATTCCAAGATGTATATTGAAACTAGTGAGTTTTTACTACTCACCTTGGTAGATATTGCACTGCCTCTTCGATACATGCTGTATTCAGGATATGGGCATTCAACACGCTAAGTGCTTCGGGTTGGTTAGTGGTCCTGCCTTTCTAAATTCCTTGACTCTGGAGGGTCAATACTGTCCATCTGTCCCACCTTTGGGGGCCTGGTTCCCTCCCAGTGAACATCACCAATTGTCTTTTTTTTTCGGTTGGCCTTCTCTGGCCAGCTGTTGCCTCCTTCTCGCACCCCCTTCCTCTTGTCATTGCTGCCGTACTTCCTGCAGCATGCTCCACCCCCTTGCACGACACTGCATTGACTTTTGTGACAAAGGTGGCACGCCGCCCTTTAGATTGAAGCAGCTAAAGCTGAAGCATGGCGTGACAGACGCTGTATTTCTCTTCCCTTTATTTACTTTTATAGGAATGGGGCATGCTGCACTTTAGCTTTAAACATATAAAGCTAAAGCATGACGTGCCACAATTGCTACAATAGTAAATAATCCCCCAAAAGTGCAGCTGCACAACTTGTTTTTTCTATTTATTGACTTTTTTAGCAACAGCGGCACGCCGCACAGTAAGTTTAAACATCTGAAACCTAAAGCGTGGCGTACCGCCATTGCTACAAAAGTAAATTAAAAAAAATACAAAGGGAGACGGACACCATATTTATTTTACATTTGCAAACCAATAGCTCAACATGTAATTAATGCGAGACCTATGGTATTGTGATTGCTTGTTTTATTACTTTGTACAGGATACCACATGTTACCTAGTGTTGTGCATCACATTACATATAATTGTGTGGGGTGCAATGTCAGATGACGGAATCTACTTAACGAATTTTAGTTAGTGCCTATTTGTTGACAGACATAATTGTTTGTGCACTATTTGTATTTTCTATTTTTCAGCTTGGAAATAGACAATGAGTATTAAAGCACTGTATTTTACCCTCACTAGCAATCTCTGTCAGACCAGATATTGACTACTGATTATGTTTTTTGTGTTTAGGGCCCTACTGGGGAAACTGGCCCAATTGGTGAAAGAGGCCATCCAGGTCCTCCCGGCCCACCTGGTGAACAAGGTCTGCCCGGTTCTGCAGGAAAGGAAGGAGCAAAGGTAGGGTTTTAAATAGTATACAGAATGACATAAAATTGTCTTGTTTCTTATTTAATTTACATTGTATCAATTATTTTCACTAGAAGGTGCTTTGGAATATTATCCTGCTGTTATCACTTAATTTAACAAAAAACAGGATAATACATTTCAATATTAATCTCTTGTACTGATGACTTGTTGAAATATCCTCTCATAACCATATTGTCATCATTCCCACAGGGAGATCCAGGTCCTCAAGGTGTATCTGGAAAAGATGGACCTGCTGGACTCCGTGGTTTCCCAGGAGAAAGAGGTCTCCCAGGCGCTCAGGTACAGACATGTTTGAATGCTTTCTCCCTCACAGAATCCTTACCTCTACTGACATTTATATATGTGCTTTTCAGTGAATCAGTATTTTGCTCCATAAACAAAAAAAGAGAGTTTTGTTTTGTTAACACAACTGCTGTTACCAAAAAAGACCTCTTTTAAATCAGCCACATGAAAGACTGTATTTAAGTAATGGTAAATACTTTGTCTTAAAATTAGTTTCCAGCAATGCTTATCAAAGAAACATATTCTGAATCTTGCTATAATATTGAAAGTATGCCCATCCAGATTTTGAGACAAATTTGTCATTCTGAGTTACCCACAAATGTATTACCTGAAATTAGTTATCAAAACAGTTTAGAAAGTATAATATTCTGGTGTTTACCAGTTTGTAGCGTTGAAAGTCTATGTTATTGTCATTCTGACATCTAGAATTTGGATTCAGACTCAAGAATTTGCAGGCGTAATAACTTATCTCTATATAAATGGAAAAGCTAATATTTTTTGCTCACATTTCTGTCCCTCTAAGAATGAGGGGCTGATAGTCGAAGTTCCTGAGGAGACCCAGCATAATACTGCATATTTTTCTTTAGGATTGTCTGAAAACTCAAGATATATATATATATATATATATATACATATACATATATTAGTTTAACGTGTGTTCTGAACATTAATGATCAAAATGTTTTCAAACAATATAAAGTACAGTATATTTAATCAAAATGTACAGAAACTGCTTAATTCCAATGTGTAAATTCAATTCACTTTGTAGGGTGCTGCTGGACTCAAAGGAGGAGAAGGCCCACAGGGTCCCTCTGGCCCACTCGTAAGTAATCACATCATTCTTTGTTGCCCCAAAACCATGTTTTTTTCACCATTTTCTCACATTGTAGTTCTCATAAAGTTTTATAAAACAGCATGTTAATGTTTACATGTTTTTAAAAAGCAGCCTCCCTATTCCTGTGTACTGCAAAATCAACAAGGTGATGAAAGAAATGCTTTAATTAATCCCAGCCACTGACAATTGATTACAGCCTCATTCCAGACTATCATTTTTTCACCCACTCTAGACAGCCTTTTGCTACTCAGTCTTGGTCATGCTCCAAATGAAAGAGTCCTGGATGGGGAGGTTACCCAAGTAATTACCAGTGGCTGAGATGAATTCAAGCATTTCATCCATCACTTTTTAGGTCTTACCTAAGACAGCTCATTCGCTGTCATTTTTAAGATATTTTGTTACTTATAGGGGACTTCGAGGCCTCCAATTGCTGGCATTGGTTGGCTTCATTCTCACTCTCATTTGCTTGTTTTTCACATGTTGGTGTGTGCGGCATTCAATTTGTGTGTTTTGTACTCCCCATAGAGCATGAGCAAAGCACTTCTGACATTCCTCTGCTCCCTTACTTGGGCACTACATGTTTTCTTTTTGTTTAGGCACTCAACTAGAGTACATGTCTTTTCTTGCACTCTCCATTGTGCACTCTCTTTCAGTGCTGGACCCACCCCGCCCTCTATTTTTCTTCACCCTCCAAGTTGCATCGCCCTCCGTATTGCTTGTCCCCTCACATCCTCCATTTGTGTTGCTTTGCCCTTCCTCTCTCCTATTTGTAGCTTTGCACATGACCGCCGTCCCACTTTGTGGCTTCCTGACCCCTTCATGTTGCATCCCCCTACCCACCCTGCTATTTTTTCACCAATCCACTCAGATCCAGAAACAAAATGAAGAAAAGGGCTTGCATTATACTGTGTGTGTTCATAAAAAAAAGACTGCAGGTCATATCCTCAACACTTTTTTTTTAATTTTAAAGCCTTGCTATGATAGACAGCTGGCTAGAAATATTTAAAAAGCCAATATGTCCTAAGGGTGAGACATATTGGCTTTGCCAGTGCTTGTTTGTATTTAGCTGCTTTGTGTGTCAACACTTTAGTAATAATTTGCCCTCATTCTCAGCGGCCTGTTGCCACTTTGGACCAAAACAGGCATTTCTACAAAGATAATTTTTCGAAGTAATTCAGTAACTTTGCACATGTTAATCACCAACAGTGAAATAACTACAGGTTTTTTCGGGCCTGAACTTGCAATGTCAAAACTGAAGTAATACGTCTATGGAAACTGGTCCAGAATACATTAATGAAATGCGTAAATTAAAGTGAAGCCGTCCATTTCATATGGTAGTCCCCAATTTAATAAAGAATGCCAAGGGTCTACTTGTAATCCAATACTAAATTCCATCCTGGATCTACTGTTGATTAATTGTTCCTTCTTCAGATTCTTTTCTCATCCTGGTTGTTATTTTCTCCACTTACTACTATGTCATAACAGTAACTATTGTTTAACCATTCCTTTTTATTTTTTTATTTTTTATTGAAATCAGACATGATACAGTAGGATATCTTGGTAAGGAAAACTATACAGTAGATATACTTATATAAAAAACAAGAAAAGAAAACATAAAATTCTAGCATTATCATTTCATTGACATTCATTATGGGCATAATACAATCTTTTCTTTTATCCAACCCCTTGTCTATTTTGTTCCTCCATCCAAACACTAAGTGGTTTCCAGATTTTCAAACCTTTCTTCATAGCTTTTAGCCCTAATTTCCTGCCGCCCAATAAATATTAACCGGTTTAGCCACTGAAAGTATGTTGGTAGTTCAGAGTCCTTCCATACAGTGGCAATCAGGAGACGTGCTATTGATAGAGTTAAAAACACAAAATCCCTTTATAGTACATCAAATTGCAACCTTGCATCATAGCCCAATAACATTAACGTAGAGGAGATCTTAACATTTCTCCCCAATGTCTGTACCATAAACGACTCAATCCCCGTTTTTTAGTTGTCTAATTTTGCACAAGAATAAAACATGTGTATCATGTCAGCTGGTCCGTTTTGACATCTAGGGCAACAATCCGATTCTCTTTTTCCCCATTTAAAGAGTTTTGACGGCACATAGTATAAGCTGTTGAGCCTTTAAGTTAGATGACATAAAAACATCTTTACCCATCTCCAGCACCTTATCTATACCAACATCCTCATCACTTAATTTACTTGACCAGTTTAGTTCTGTTCTTTCCAGATCATTGGGCGTGGAATTTAAGAGCTCCTGATTGAAATCTTTTATTCTATTCTCAGAATTACTCATGAGTTGGAGTATTGGTACTGACCCAGAGCTGATACTCTCTTTTGAAATACCTCTTATGCAGTTCCTAATTTGTAGATATTTAAAACACGAATCACTTTGTAGGCCAAATTTCTGTGCAATTTCTATAAACGTTACCATTTCTTGATTTGAATACACATCTGTCAGCATTACAATTCCCTTTTCCTCCCACTTTCTGGACATATCGTCATATATAATTGAGCGCAAGAGGTCAGAATGCCAAAGTGATGAATATTTGGTAAACCGGTTTATCATACAGATTTTCCTTACCTTTCTCCAAATTTTAATTACACAGTCGATACATTTGTAGCCCTTCTTTTGGTGTTTTATCAAATCATCTTGACGTTGAAATATTCCGCCTGCGACTTCCCCAATCGCCAATTGATAGATGCTTGGCACTTCAATCCTATCATTTTGCCTATTTTTATGATAATACAGAATACCTAAATGTTGTAGGGCCGTAGCCCAATAATATAGCTGTATATTAGGAGCATTCTAGCCTGCCCGATCAATCGGTTGAATCAAATATTTCTAAGCCTGTCGAGTTTTCTGATAGCTCCAAATAAAATTAGTAAACATCCCCTCTATTTTCCGTATCTTTTTTACCATTAATACTAATTGGATGGCACAAATTAAATATAGAATTTTAGCAACGATTTTCATTTTAATTACATTTATCCTGCCGATTATTGTGAGATTTAAATGGACTAGTTGTTTCAGCTCTCTATTGATTGAACCCATCACTGGATCAATATTTATTGTCCAGATATCACCAACTTTCGCTGTTAATCTGACTCCTAGATATGTTGCTGATTCCTTCACCCAAGAATCTTGTAATATACAGTGAGGGGAGCAGATAAGTTGCGTCTTTGAGCTGTTTAGACTCACGTCTGACCATACCCATGCTCTCCATGCAACTGGAGTCAAGCTATCCTGGCTGATGAGGGCTGAAAGCCCAAAACCAGTCCTAGGATGATTGTTTACCGTCTAGGGAGGACCTGGCCTGGCAGTTCGGGCTGGACCAATTCCATTGGGCACAGTGTCAAGACTGATGTGGATATGGCTGGGTCCAAATTGGAATGGCATGGTGAGCAAAAAAACGATGGATTTATGCCCAGATCTCTGTACTTGGGTGAATGTATGACATTGTTCTGCATTCTGTCCATCAATTGTTCTTTTTGCATTTGTCACCCCGAGTGGAACGGGTATGCTCAGACGTGAGTCCTGTGCTCTCCATGCCACTGGAGTCAAGCTATCCTGGCTGATGAGGGCTGAAAGCCCGAAACCGGTCCTAGGATGCTTGTTTCCAGTCCAGGGAGGACCTGACCTGGCAGTTCGGGCTGGACTGTTCCCATTGGGCAAAGAGTCAAGACTGATTTGCATATGGCTGGGTCCAAACTAGAATGGCATGGTGAGTCTGTAATGCTATTTTGGTACAGTTTACAGAAAGACACATTAATCCCCTTTCTGCCCCCCTTTCTCATGTTCTCCTGTTTGTCCTTTACATTGCTCAGTAGGGCTCGGCTCTGGGCACTGTTAAGGGTTATCTTTCTGCAAGCTCCTCTTTTCTTTGGTTGCCTGACCAATCTTCCCTTTTTCAATCCACTATTGTACATAGATTTTTGAAGGGTAAGCACCATTTCCTACCTCTCTTTTTATTATGCCACGGAGGGACGTAATCTGGTACTGACATTCCTGAAGGGTGCTCTATTCGAGCCCTTACATAACTGTCCTCTTAGGCTCTTTACCATCAAGACGGACTTCCTGGTGGCAAAAACATCTGCCCAGAGGGTCATTGAGTTTCAGGCCTAGTCATCCAAGCCTCCTTATCTTAACGATTACCCAGACAAGCTGTTGCTTTATGCGAGAGATTCCTTTCTTCCGAAAGTGGTCACTCCATTTCATGTAGGCCAAACCATTGCTCTGCCCACTTTTTATGCTCCGCCTCATCCCTCCAAGGTGGAGGAACAACTTCACCATCTGGACCCAAACAGAGCAATGTCATTCTACCTTCACCACACAACAGAGTTCCTGGTGGATAATCAACTCTTTGTGGTGTATGTCGGAGCGAGGAAAGAGAGGGATCTACAGAAGAATGATGGATACTCCTCTTTATCAAAATCTGCTATGCATTGGCTAAGAAGCAGCCCCTGAATGTTTGCGTGCTCCTTGCATCAGAGCTAAAGCTGCCACAACTGCATTACCTTGAGGAGTTCTGGTCCTGGACATCACCCAGGCAGCAATGTGGATTTCCCTGCACATGTTTACCAAACACTACTCTCTGTACAGTCAGGTCTGTAGGAATTGGCACTTTGCTCATTCAGTCTTGCAGGCCCATTCAGTCTTCAAATGAAATTGGTCTGCAGACCCATCTCCAGGGAGGTAATCCTTGGATATCTATTCTAAGGTGGGAAAAGAGGGGAAAGTTCCAACTGAATGGAAAATTGCAGTGGTGAACCCTATTCGCAAGAATGCGGCTCTCCCGTGGACGGAACTTTCCAACCTCCGTCCCATCTCCCTTCTGCCATATTACAGCAAGATGGTCGAGAAGCATGTAAATGCACACCTGTCGAATTACATCGAGGCAGCGGGAGGCCTAGACCACTCGCAATCTGGTTTTAGGCCCAACCATAGCACCGAATCAGCCCTCCTGTCAGTGACAGATAACATCAGAATGTCACTGGACAGGGGGAGCTCAGTGATTCTGGTGCTATTGGACTTATCCGCTGCCTTCGATACGGTGTCGCATGAAATTCTTCTCGACCGTCTGAAGGGAGCGGGAGTAAGGGGGACCGCTCTTGCATGGCTTGAAAGCTTTCTTGAAGGCAGACAACAGGGTGTCAAACTAGGCCCCCATAAATCTGTCTGCAGGAAGCTTACCAAAGGTGTGCCACAGGGCTCATGCCTGAGCCCTACGTTATTTAACGTATATGTGGCCCCTCTGGCCGAGATTATTAGATCCTACGAGTTCTCACCAATTTCCTACGCTGACGATACTCAGCTGTTGTTTCCCTTTCAAACCATCACACCTGCAGTCATGCAATCCTTTCAAAATGGCATGAGGGCGGTAGCTGGTTGGATGGCCCAGAACTTCCTCCAGTGCAATGTGACCAAAACAGAGGTCATGTTGTTTGGAGGGGCCACCCTGCTATGGTCGCCGGATTGGTGGCCACTTGAGTTAGGACCTGTCCCATCGCCTAAACAGACCATCAAAAATTTGGGGGTACGACTGGACCAAAATCTGATTATGAAAGATCATGTCAGTCAGGTTGCGGGAACGTGTTTCCGCACAATTGGTCTCTTACGGCGTATCTTCCCTTTCCTACCGAACATCCATAGGAAAACGCTGGTACAGGCTCTGATTCTTGGGCGGGTAGACTACTGCAACAGTCTCCTTAGCTCCGCCAACCATGAACAACTATGCAGACTGCAGGTGGTGCAGAACACCGCGGCAAGACTCATCCTGAATGCTCCCCCTCGTACCCCTTCCCGTCCCCTCCTCTGCCACCTTCACTGGCTTCCAGTGCGACAGAGGGTGAGTTTTAAACTCTGCTGCATTATGCACAAGTGTATCTATGGGTCTGGTCCTAAATATTTAAAAGATATTTTTTTCCTTTACTCTCCCGGACGTGCTCTGCGATCCAGCAACACTATGCTGCTACATACACCAAAAGTTACCAGAGCTAGACAGGGAGGTCGAGCACCCTCCCTAAAAGGCCCCCTGCTGTGGAACTCTCTACCTACACAGCTGAGACTAATTTCCAATCTTTTCTCTTTTAGGAAGGAATTAAAAACTTTCCTATTTACATCTGGTTAATTTGACCTTTTCCTCTGTCATTCCCCTAATATGATCTATCCCTCTTACTCAGGAGCCACGCGCAGAGATATCCCTTCGGGGCTGATTCAGGCGCGTTATAAGAATATACATAAATAAATAAATAAGGTAAGGAATCTACAGCTAGAGGTTTCTATAAGATGAACACTTTACTTACCTTCGGTAGTGCCTTATCTGGTAGAGACTCTATCTAGCCACAGATTCCTTACTGACCCACCCATCTTTCCCACTCTGCGAACAGATTTCTAGGGACAGGGCTTTCCCCTTTCAGGGCCCTAGTTTTCCACACCATGGGTCAGTGTACTTCGTGGCTCTGCTGTTCTGGCATGGAAAATCACAAAAATATATCAGCCCGCACAGGTAGCTCCTATATAGGCACTGTGAACTTCACTTCCAGCGTGGACAATGCCAATAACAGCAGGGGGAGCTGAATAACACCATCTACTGGCACTCAGGGGTATTGCTCATGAAAAAGTTTCAGATTCATTCTGACTCCTGGCGATAATTCTAAGGTAAGGAATTTGCAGCTAGATAGAGTCTCTACCAGATAAGGCAATACCGAAGGTAAGTAACTTGTTCAATAATAACATGCATTGGCAAGCCAAAAGGTGAAGCCTATACAACTACACTTCATGAGCAATATCCTCAGTATAGACAACACATGCAGTAGGACTGTGCCATTAGAACCTGAACATCACAGATTACTGATTTCCAGAAAACTTCATACAGGAGCTTGAAAATCCAACTACAATATTTACTCTACAGCATTAAACATCCAGCATATGTCTAAATATAGTTTTTTTTTTACTATTTGGTGGATGTGGGTGTTGTCAACAATGTAATAGGGGAACATGTTCCACTGAAACAACAACCACCACCAGGTTCTTTAGCACTGCTGATGCCTGATGCGATACTCTAAGCATATCACTTCACTCTATGCCTCTCAACTCTAATCTGCACAAATCTATTTTATTCCAGTGCACTCTACCACACTCTATTATGTACCACTGCACTATACACCAGTCCAGTCTAGGCCACTCCACTCTACTCTGCTCCACTGTACACTATGTTTTTCTAGTCTGCAACACTGCACTCTATGCAAATGCACTCTATGTCACTACTATATGCTACTGCGCTCTACCCTGCTCCACTCCACTCAACACCACTCCATTCTACTCTGAAACAATCTACTCTATGCCACCACACTCTATGCCCGACTACTCCACTCCGCACCACTCTACGTCACTACACACTCTGCCGCACCACTCTACTCTGCACCACTCTACTCAATGCCACTGCCCTCTATGCCACACTAATCTGAACTACTGCACTCTACGCCACTGCACTCTACAGTAACTACTCAGCACCACTACACTCAATTCACTATGCTCTACTCTGCAACTCTACGTCACTCTATTCTGCAAAACTGCCCTCTCAGCCACTGAACTCAACACCTCTCTACTCGGCACCACTGCAAACTATACCACTCTACCGCATTACTCTCTATGCCTCTGCACTCTTCTCCACTCTGTTGTACTCTATGCCACTATCTTCTCACCATTCTACTCTATGCCACTGCACTCAAATCTATGCCACTATACTGCACGCTACCCCACTACACCCTGCACCACTACACTCTATGCCTATCTACCCTGCACCACTGTACTTTACGCCACTTCACTAAAGGCCACTCTGCGTCACTCCAATCTACGACAC
This sequence comes from Lissotriton helveticus, assembly GCF_964261635.1. Classification (NCBI taxonomy): domain Eukaryota; kingdom Metazoa; phylum Chordata; class Amphibia; order Caudata; family Salamandridae; genus Lissotriton; species Lissotriton helveticus. Next base: position 2,011,049,005 of record NC_136057.1, on the reverse strand, counting down.
TACACTGTAAGATACTCCATCTATGATGCTCTACTCCATTAAACTGTACTCCACTGTACTCCCCTCTACATCACTCTACTCCACTCTATGCCACTCTACAACACTACCCCACTCTACAACACTCTATATAACTTCCTCTATGCCACTCCAATGCCACGTTACCTCATTCCATTCTACAACTCATTACTCCATTCTACCCCACTTAACTCTATGCCACTCAACACTATGCCACTCCACTCTACTCTAGGTCACTGAACTCTAACACACTTCACACTCTGCACCTTTCCACTTTCCTACACTACTCCACTCTATGCCACTCTTCTCTACAATAATGCACACTGCTCTATGCCGCTGTACTCTACAACACTCTACTGCACTCTACACAACACACTCTACACCATTTCACTCTGCTCCACACCAATCCACAACACTTTATGCCACTTCACTCCACTCTGACACTATTTATATATGTAATGCCTTTATATAGTGCAACTGTCTCAATACAGGTATCCTGGTGCTGCACACATTCATCTAAGCAGAGACAGCAGTGAAGGGTAAAGACAAAGGCAGTCAATAGATTACTTTGCGAAAAGACAGATCTCTAGAGCCTTCATAAAACACAGCAGGTTAGTTGAAGTACTGAGGGCAGAAAGTAGCATGTTTCAAAATTGAGCTGCCTTCACTGTTAAGGCTCACCAGCCTTGCTTAGTTTTGTGAAATCTTGTGACGCAAAGAAGGTTAGCTGAGGCTGAGAGGAGACACCACCCTGATGTGTATCTCTTAAGGCTCCATTGCATGGACACGGGGCCAGAGCCCTGCAAGGCCTTAAAGACAACACTGTAAGCCACTCAACTCTACTCCATTTTACACCCTGACACTCTACAACACTCTCGTCCCTACATGACACTCAATACGATTGCATGTCACTCCACTCCACGCCACTTCATAACACTCCACTCTACTCTACAACACTCCACACCACTCTCCTTTACTCTCCTGTACGCCACTAACATGTAGCCATGCTCAACAGAAGCCCCACTGGTTTCCAACAAGGCTGAAGCATACTGGCAAAACCAATAACTTGTTTACTGCAGTAACATTAAAAATGCTGTTTGTAAATAGAAATATACTACGTTGTTTCTGGGTGGGCAGAGATCCCTCCGTGATCTTCCCTAAACCACTCCTTACTCTTCCCTCTCTGCATCCCCTTTAATAGTAAGTATACACCATTTTCCTATCACTCACTCCTGCCCCTCCCACATTTACTACTAAAAAAAGGTAAGACAGACAGGGGCAGAAACTCTGCACTTAGGTTTGTGAATAGAATCTTGTAGTACATTTGTAGTAATTTTCTAGTATAACAAACATTACTACAAAAAGCAGTTTTTGAATAGGCTCTTCTTTGAGTAAATAGACCCTTGCCCCTCAAATAAGCTATTGATTGACTTCTGAAAAGAACTATGATAAATGTAATAAAAGAAAACAACAATAATTGAATACAAATGATGCATTCAAAAACAATTCTAGAAAGATACTCTGTGAATTTATATCACAGATCGAAGCACACAGTAATATTTATTTAGCTCTTTGTATAGAAGTCAGACCCAGTAAGCACTCTCATGTATCCGATTAAATATATACAACAGTTAAATGTGATTCACACTGCCAAAATGCTTTGCCCTTTTCATATACTGAGGATTCTCTGTCAAAACTTAGACCTTTACAATGCAACAGGGACATGCATTAAAAGTATAACTGCCTATTGTCTAAAGTCAAATTTTGGGGCTTGCACTTTCCTCTTTTCCACTGGGTAAACAAAGATTGTATTCACCCTCTTTCTTACTGTTCTCTTCTTTTTTTACTCTTATCCTGAGCTTAGGAACCTTTTTCAAGCTATTGCTATGCTTAATATGTTAATACCTGATGCAGTTCAAAGGGAAGAAAGACTTGTGGTTACACCACACACAGAACAAATATTAAGAGCTCCAAACATTTTTGGATGACCTGTCATTCAGCATAATGCCACAGCCCAAAAGGGTTGGGAGTGTATAGCAAGAACCGTATTGTGCTAATTTTTGGCCCTGATATCATTCAATTTGTAAAGAACCCCCATTTTTTGATTGACTATCTCAAGGTTAGTGAGTAAGGACCTGACAGCCAGTAAGCTTCTGTTCCTGTTTAACCATGGTTTTGGAGAACCAGGTACCTTAGGTCATCTAATTTTTCAAAATCTCTGCTCAAAGCATATTTATGAAATTAGAAATATTTTCAGTCTTTAATATACAAGCGCATTTTGTCCTTATAATTACATTTTGTTTATAGGGGGCTGCTGGTGAACGAGGAGCTGCGGGAACTGCTGGTCCAATTGGTCTACCTGGTCGTCCTGGTCCTCAAGGTCCTCCTGGCCCAGCTGGCGAGAAGGGAGCTCCTGTATGTCATTTTTGGAAGTTTGTTTTTTAAACATTTCTGGCATAATGAACGAATAACTGGTTATTCCATAAAAAATTGTAAAAAGCTATCTTAAAACAGACTAGTTGCAACACCTCAATTGGTCTGCTTTAAGAAAGGTATATCACAAATGGAATGTAATATCTCCAAAGGTTGTCATATTTATACAGCTATGACATTAGACCATTGAGCAAAGCATCATCATGTGGAGCACACAAATGTTCATTTTACCACAGATGAGGAGGTATAATAAATTATATAAACCAAATCCTGTGCATAAGTAGTATATGATCTTGTGGTGGTTCGACCTTCAACAATCAGTTTAAGTTTCCTCTTTATAAGGTCATTGAATCCCTTGTTAGTTTGCAATATTCTCATTTGCAATGGTGGGAGAATTGGATCCCATATTACACATTTAAATATCTATTTTTATAGCACAGTGCCACTTGTCTAATCTATGATTTCATTGCAGTCTGTCTTGAATGTCTAGTTATATGTCTAATATTTTTACCACTCTGACTCATCCAAGTGCTGCAAATCTATTTCTCAGCAATATCATATTTAATTTGATTTCCCCTTTTCCAAAATATGTCCATCAAATATATAGTTTATCTATTAAACACAGGGTTCTAACCCAGTTTATAACGAATTTAATGCCTTGCTTATTAAATAATGTATGAAATAGAATATACAGTTTTGTATTGGAAGCCAAAGAGGAAGCATTGCATCTGTAACCCAGCATGTTTATATTTATATAGCAGAACCCATATGACAAATACCTGCATTCATACATTCTGCTCACTTTTACAGTAGACAGTAACTGCTTGTTCATTCGTGACCTCTTTCATTTTCGAGCCTAAGCATAACATTTGCTTGCAAAAAAATGAGCACGATTTTATTCATTTATTTTCTCTATTGTTTGAATATGAGTTACATATTTTGAAGCAAAAATATCCAAATACGGTAGGTGTAGTAAAAAGATCATCTAATTTAGTGATTAGATTTCATGAAATATTTATTAATTTATCTCCATTGAAACACAAGGTGCTTGTCAAGCATGCACAGAATAAAGAACGATGGGCCCCTATCAATAGAAAAGAGGGTGATCATTTGTGATTGGCAAAATGCCTGTTTACTATGAACAGATGCCACTTTTGGAGCTAGTCTAAATTCACAAAAGGGATGCAGCAGTGGTACGGCCATTTGTGGCCACCCATGCTACCCAACCCTGCTTGTAAAACCAAGCGAGGGCACCACCCACTGCTCTATTATACCAGGGCGCCCACACGCCATGGATCAGCAAGATAAGGCACATTGATGTCAACTGACTCAGTGCTTAATTTGAGCTGATGGTTTCCCAGTATTCAGCACCGGCACTTATTTGTCAACACTGGTGCTTGTGACAGTCTGACACACCATGGCACTGCCTGGCTAATATGACCAGAGCAATAGTTAATTATCAATTCAATATTCATAAATAATGACTTTTACCTGTCGTCCAATCGATTTTTATAGCATTAGGGGCCTGAAATAGTCCAAACTGTCACAATTGTAGGAGTCAATCAATCAATCAAAGTCACTTATAGAGCGCACTACTTACCCGTAGGGTCTCAAGGCGCTGGGGGGGGGGGGGGTGCCGTTACTGCTCGAACAGCCAGGTCTTCAGCTTCTTCCTGAAGGAGAGGTGGTCTTGGGTCAGGCGCAGGTCGGTCGGGAGGGAGTTCCAGGTCTTGGCGGCTAGGTAGGAGAAGGACCTTCCTCCTTTTGTCGCTCTTCGGATGCGGGGGACGGCGGCGAGGGCGTGGTTGGCTGATGGGAGTTGGCGTTTGGGAGCGTAGAAGTTGATTCGGTTGTTGAGGTAGCTCGGGCCTTGGTCGTGCAGGGCTTTGTGAGTGTGATGGTTAGCAGATGTGCAGATGTGCTGTTACTATCATTTTTGTTTTTACAAATTAAGTACTGAACTGACTACTGCCTCATATCCACATCCCACAAGGGTGTAGTGAGTACACGTTTTGGCTTAAAGGGCCGGAACATAGTAGGGCTCAGATTAATGTTTCTATGCAAAATTAGGGGTAGGGAATTAAAACTGTACTGTATCACTATTGACATTTATGAGTGGTAGACTACCAGGTCTGCAAATTAGATAGGGGACAGCTTTGTCCCCTCCCTGCATAGTGCCTTTCTCCATGGCAGGTCTTCATTAGATCAGGGCTACCAGGGATAAAGGGATGTAGTAGTCACTCGTTTAGATGCCTCTCTCTTGAATGAGGGATGCTGTCCATTCTGTGACTACCACCCCTCTGGGAGTGGCAACTGGATGCAAACTTGGTTTGTGAATGTGTGCATGCACAAACTGACCACATTAGGAAAGGCCTTTCATGCCCCTTGTCCAAACTGGATAAGGTAAGTGTCCTATGAGACCAGGTAAAATAAATCTACTTTTCATCAGACCTATCTTATAAAATAAGAAACCTGCATGATATTAGGGAATGTACAGGGCCATTTCACTGAAGTTATGATATGGTGTTTTGTCAAAGATATTTGATGAATGTCAAACTACCTAGGTTCCTGCTGGCGTGACTAACATCTAGTCCCATACTTGCTTTGTATACACACATACACACACACACATACACACACATAGCAAATAGACCGTGTAATTGTCGGAGATGGAAATAAAATTGTGTTAAGTGATAGCAAGAATTAAAACACACTTTTACTTGTGTATTAAATAAGGACGCCTTTGGAAATATTTTACCTAAATGCATAAAATGATCCGAACAACTGAATAATAATGTATTCTGAAATCTTAAACTAGTGTTCTCTCTAGATAGCTTATTGCTCCTCAAATGTTGCTATACTATGCACAATGTTGAGTAAATGAAAGTGTATGGACTGTGTCATCCAGAAACTTCACATCATTATAGAAGATCTCAATGTTATCTTTCTTCATATCAGGGCGAGAAAGGTCCTCAAGGTCCAGCTGGACGGGATGGAGTACAAGGTCCTGTAGGACTTCCTGGTCCTGCGGGTCCACAGGGACCTCCGGGAGAAGATGGAGACAAGGTATATCGTGTTCCATGGAATTTGTCAATATTTGTGTTATTTTTCATTGCATTCTTTCGTTATTTCTAAATGGTCATCCGTCCATCTCATTAAAGAATCCGATAATCTAGGAGCAGTCCTTTGACACAAAGATGGTAGGGAGCTATTCAAGCATTGCTTGGTTAGACTGACAGGGCATTCATTATGTTGTAAATAAATGGATCAATAAATCAACAGTTCCAGCATGGATCCAATTTGCGAAAATTGAAGTGAAGAAGTTGGTGACTAGGGGCTAGATGTAGGTAATGAAAATTTACCGATTCTAAAATACCGAATTTTACCGATTCGGTATTTTGGAATCGGTAAATGTAATGTAGATAAAAATTTGGTAAGAATTACCGAATCGGTACGATTCGGTATTTACCAAATCGGTATTTACCGATTCGGTAATTCCCATTCATTCCTATGGGCCTGGAGGCATTCCATGACATTCAAGGGTGGCAGGGTGTCACATTTGACACCCTGTTGCACCCCTGAAAAGTGCTTGTGTGCACATGTGGCACACATACATGCCCTAAGGGCATGTATGTCTGCCACATGGCACTGTTGAAAATGCACAGATTTGCATTTTCAAAGGTATTCGTTATTTACCACCAACTAATAGTTGGTGGTAAATAATGAATCCTTACAGCACATAAGCACTCTTAAAAGTGCTTCCGACATACGATTTATCGATTCGGTAGATACTGAATCAGTAAATAATGATTCGGTAAATACCGAATCGGTAAATACCGATTCGGTATTTACCGAATCATTCCCTACATCAGAAAAGGCTCAATACCGGTCGGTTAGCCTAAAATTTACAGAATTTCGGGTTTACCGACCGGTAATGGGCCACCTACATCGGGCCCTAAGTCTTTAGGCCTGATACTTTCTAAGCCCTGGCATCTGCTAAAAGTACAATAAAATATCCACTGACGTTTTAACCATGTCTCACTATTGGAGGTGTTCATATTGCCAATAAACACCTGTTTAAAAAACAACTAAATTATTAAATGCCATCGTTACTCGCTAATATTTGTTAAAACAAGGTGACAAAGGTCTGCACCCAAAGCACACCATAATTGTTTTCACACTAACAGAAATTCGTTTCCTCAACTCAGGCGCAAGATACAAAAATGATCAAAGATTTTCATGTTCTTAAGACGTCGCATTCTCCAATACTAAACAGTTTTATTTTTCCTCCTCCAACCTTGACCTCAAATTTCAAGCGAAATATAGAGAATGAAGTCTTCTCATGTGATCACAACTTTAAAACAGCATATATGTTCCTTCAGAGTATTGGTTGCTTTAAAGGACTTGTGCCAGCTAACAGTGTGTTACAATTGTGACATAAATGGGTGGAAGGAAGCAGTGGTTCCCATCTGCAATTTAAGGGATGCTGGCACCCCAGCCTCGTTTCGCCTCCTCTGTCAATGAACTAATAACGGCAGGCAACCACTTACTATTCTTTATATTGTAACCGTATCATGTAACAGGAAGAACACGAGATTTGAAGAATGCAGCCAAGGCATGTCAGCAAAGAAGTTGTATTCACTAAAGCTCAGAACTGTGCTATTTCTGTGCAAGTCCTATTCAGAAACAAAATCCCGCACTGATCGTCTCCTACTGGACACACATAGACTACAGAACAGGGAGATCCCCATTGGGGACATTCCCTAAAGAAGTGAAACTGTGGGCTGGCCCTGTAAACCCTGGCCTCAAACAAAGGAATGCATATTAAATGGAATCAAATATGACTCTTAATAACCACATGCAAACAGCAGCCATTTACAGTAACATGGAGGGCAAAGGGTGCATTTATTGTCATATTAGAAATTCGTTTCCTCAACTCAGGCGCAAGATACAAAAATGATCAAAGATTTTCATGTTCTTAAGACGTCGCATTCTCCAATACTAAACAGTTTTATTTTTCCTCCTCCAACCTTGACCTCAAATTTCAAGCGAAATATAGAGAATGAAGTCTTCTCATGTGATCACAACTTTAAAACAGCATATATGTTCCTTCAGAGTATTGGTTGCTTTAAAGGACTTGTGCCAGCTAACAGTGTGTTACAATTGTGACATAAATGGGTGGAAGGAAGCAGTGGTTCCCATCTGCAATTTAAGGGATGCTGGCACCCCAGCCTCGTTTCGCCTCCTCTGTCAATGAACTAATAACGGCAGGCAACCACTTACTATTCTTTATATTGTAACCGTATCATGTAACAGGAAGAACACGAGATTTGAAGAATGCAGCCAAGGCATGTCAGCAAAGAAGTTGTATTCACTAAAGCTCAGAACTGTGCTATTTCTGTGCAAGTCCTATTCAGAAACAAAATCCCGCACTGATCGTCTCCTACTGGACACACATAGACTACAGAACAGGGAGATCCCCATTGGGGACATTCCCTAAAGAAGTGAAACTGTGGGCTGGCCCTGTAAACCCTGGCCTCAAACAAAGGAATGCATATTAAATGGAATCAAATATGACTCTTAATAACCACATGCAAACAGCAGCCATTTACAGTAACATGGAGGGCAAAGGGTGCATTTATTGTCATATTAGTTTTCAATCAGCACCTTTCACCTTCAAATATACTTGTTAAAACGCTCATGCCTTGTAATTTTCAGTTGAGTTAATAAGTGGAAGGGCTACAATTCCCAGATGGTGTAATCGTTTAAGCTGTATAATGAATTTTATTGAGTTTTCAGTCAACACTCATTAAGCAAACATTAAACAAGAACAATACAGTCATTATGATGTTTCACAATGTGACATCTGCACAGTGTCGTATTAGTAGTTTCAATTCGAGCACTTTTTTACTTACACACATTAAACACAGTAGTCAACCACAAGAACGTGTTCACTTAATCTGGCAGTCTTACACTGAGCAAGTATCACCTCAATTTGTCAGAACACCTCTCATCATTTCAAGCACCCAAGCGTTTGCTTCGTGGCTGCGTGCTAAATCTCTCTATATTTTCACTAAATGAAGGAATGATCAACATTTCCAGGTAAACGTTTTCCGCTAGTTTCATAATAGACATACAATCCTCTCCTCGGCTACCATTCTAATCATCTCTAAATTCAGCAAAGATGCTTCTTCCAGCGATTTTCCTCGGAGCTTGGCCACTTTCAGAATTGTTTTCAAGGTCACACTGTGAACATAGATTCGACCTCAACTAAGCACAATATTTCCAGCGCTAACTTTCAATATGATTCAAGGTGTTGAAATTTAGAACAATGTATGTAGTATCCTGCATTGTGGCCTCCAACATATTGCATAAAATAAAATTCTATGTAAAAGATTTCCTGGAATGACCAGGTCAATTCATGCAGTAATTCCAAGTGAGCTCCTTATGGCTGCCACTTATTCATATGCATTCCTCAAATTGCTTGCCCATGGGGTTCTCCCGGTAATTTTAATAATTGCAAATATTGTAGTGTAAACCAAACCTATCACCGTTCTGAAATATAATGTCTACCTATCTCCTTGTATGGGCCCCATAACTTACAGATCATTTCCAATCTATCAGCTACGGTCATACGTCATCACTTTAATTAGCATTGCTGCTATACTTTGCTCCAGCAGAAAGGAAATCCACTTCTGGCAGTCAAAAGTCAAAGGACCATGCCTGCAGGCATCTTCAAATAGGTTTTTCTGTAGAAATATTTTTTTCGCTGGATGGTCTAGAATGTGAATATTTTTTTCATTTCATCTGAGACAGTGGGGATGTATTCATCCTTTTAATAGTCTACTTCAAAAAGTCAAACCTATTTAGAACATACCAACCAGGCCAATGCTTTCAAGGATGCTGCCTGGAAATCTTCAGCAACATTGAAAATTTGTTTCATGAAATTGGTAGGGTTTCACACATTTTATTTAGTTAATGATTTACTTTACCAGTATCAGCCCACGGTATGGGAGCCTACCAAAGGACCGAAGGGGTTACTGGACGCCAGTTACGTGTTTTAGCTGCCCACATGTTGGACACATGCCTTTAATAAGTGTCAACTTTAGTCACGCTTCTCCGCAGTTGGCGGGTTATTTAAACATCTATACCAGAGAATCCATGAAGCTTCATGTCAGAGATCTGACCTGACTGTGCCCTTTTTTTCCCTTGTAGGCACAAACATGCCTTTTTTGGAGTTGCTTGGCACCTGTTAAATGGACGCCATCTTAAAGAGGGGTTGTTCCCTATTTTGTTCATTTCACGATTTTATCATTCGCACATTTTATTTAGTTAAAACTTTACTTTACCAGTATCAGCCCTCAGCAGGGGAACTAATCAAAGGTCTGAATGGATTGCTGGACCCCGTTACATGTTTTTTGCTGCCCACCAGTTAGACACATGCCTGTAACAGGTATCGACTGTAGCCACACCTCCGCACTTGGCGAGCCATTTAAACATCTATGCCAGTGCATCCGTGCATCTTCATGTCAGAGATCTAACCTGACTGCGTCCATTCTTTTCCTTGTAGGTACAAACATGCCTTTTTTGGAGTTGCTTGGCACCTGTTAAATGGGCACCATCTTAAAGAGGGGTTGTTCCCTATTTTGTTCATTTCACGATTTTATCAATCACACATTTTATATAGTTAAAGCTTTAGTTTACTAGTATTGCCCTCAGCAGGGGAACCAATCAAAGGACTGAAGGGATTGCTGGACCCCGTTACATGTTTTTTGCTGCCCACCAGTTAGACACACGCCTCTAATAGGCATCAACTGTAGCCACACCTCTGCACTTGGCGAGCCATTTAAACATCTATGCCAGTGCATCCGTGCATCTTCATATTGGAGATCTGACCTGACTGCGTCCTTTCTTTTCCTTGCAGGCACATACGTGTCTTTTTTGGAGTTGCCTTGCTCCTGTTAGGTGGCTGCCATGTTAAAGAAGGGTTTGCTCTCTATTGTATTCATTTCATGATTTTGTCTTTCACATGTTTAATTTAGTTAACTCTTTACTTTACCAGTATCAACCCTCGGTAGCGGAGCCTAAAGGACTGAAATGGTGCTGGACCCAACTATGTGTTTTAGTGGCCCATTGTTTAGACACATGCCTGTAATTGACGTCAACTGTATCCATGCACCCACACTTGTCGGTCTATTTAAACATTTAGGCCAGCGCATCCACGCAGCAGATGCATGCAGCGAGCGTGCCAAAGGCAAGCCTATATGTGGCCGTTCGCACATGGACTGTGTCTTGCGCTAGACCCCCTGACTGTTTCAGCACCTAATAAGGACAAAAGAGAAAGTGCGCTTGCAAGGCTCTTATAAGATTGAACCCCGTAGATAAGCATAACATTTGCTCAAGATTTTGCCCTATGGCACTTACTGAAAGCATGAGTCTAACTTGTCCTAATTGCAACCTGTTGACTGAGATCATCCGTATAAGCAGTCTCCAGCATTCGTCCAGTGAGTCACACACCTCTTCCTTGGAGTAAGTGTATCCTTGTCACATGTGCCCTATTTAATGCGAGATCTCTGGAAAAACATAAAGTAGAGTTTGCTGACTTTATTGATGCCCAGAATTAAGACATAATCTTTGTCATAGTACATGGACAGATCAGGCCTCTGGGCCTGAACTAGTCTCAGCTATTCCCACTGGATACTCTCATTACAGATTAGATAGACATCACAAAATGGACGTGGGTCTTGCTATACTCTAACATGATCATATGCAAGCCTCCTTTCAACCAGCTCCTTCATTAGAATGTGCGGCACTCGCATTTAATATTAAACTCATTTATCGGCCTCTGAGCCCTAGAAGCAAGTTCATACAGGAGGACCCTGCTCTCCTAGAACCGTGTCTACACCACACAAAATACACCAATATGGGGATTTCAATTTTTATTTCGGCGGTCTTCACAGAAGACACTGAGATGATGGCGTGTGCTGGTCTCATGCAAATCTCTAATGCCCCCCACCCACTTGACAGGGCACACACTTGGTGGTATTTAGGCAAACTAAGATCTCTGAAACAAAAATGTAGGAAAGAAGAACGTATATGAAGAATGCACTACAATAGCATGGAAAAACAAAAATATAGAAAACAACTAACAGAATACAAGGCATTAATGATGGAAGAAAAATCACACTATTTCACGCGTAAAATTGAGCAAGCCAAAAACTCCAAAAAGAAGCTATTCCTGACAGTCAACAGACTTTGCTCCTCACCTGGGACTAATTTGTCAGAAAATAGTCAATCATTCTTAATAAAGTAGACGTGGTTTCCAATAGTGTTCATTCCCACACGAAGTCTGAGTCAGTTGACAGCACTGCATGTCACCCTTAACATAATGCCCCTCTTAAAACCGAACAAGTAGTCAAGCTGATAAATTCAGTGAAATCATGTTTGCCGTCAGATCCCTGTCCGCCGGCATTTGTCAAAAATGCTACAACGATTATTGCTGATCAACTGACGACAATCTTTAATACTATGTTCAACGCCAGTTAATTCCCAAAACAATGGAAAAAAGTGTCCATGCTGTCTTCAATAAAAAAATCAAGCTCGAACCCTCAGGATCCCAATACCTATCATCCTATTTCCAGGATTCCCTTCCCTGCTAACATAATAGAGAAACTAATGAATCAACAACTCTCCACTTTTATAGATAACAACCACTTCCTTGACCAAACTCAAATTGTGTTCAGAAGCTGGCACAGTACAGAAACCACACTGATCCTGACCGCCAAAGAGATCAAAGGAACCCTCAATAAGGGAGGAATGCTGCACCGATTTCGTTGGATCTCTCAGTGGCTTTTGAAATGGTCAATCATAAAATTCGATTGACCATCTCACTAAAATATGAGTCAAAGGAACAGTATTATAGCTCCTAAGTTCTTTTTTGAGTGTGAGAGAACAATCAGTTACAATTGGAGATTTTGAATCTGACCTCCTTTCTCTGCCTTCCAGAGTTTCACAAGGGTCGTCATTGAGCCCTACCTTATTTAATGTATATGTTACTACGTTGGTGACTCTGATCAAATCCTTTGGTAACTCTCTCACTTCTTATGCAGACAAGACTATGATTGTCATTTCCTTAGCTAGAAACACAGGGAACACTAACATCAGATTCAGCAACTGCATGCTGCCAATCAGTGAATGGATGAGCTCAAATTACCTCAAACTAAATTCATGAAAAACAGAGGTTATCCTCTTTGGCAAAGATACCTCCTTCTGTTCCCCCAGCTGGTGGCCACAAGAATTGAGCAATCTTCCGGAACCAGCAAAGAAACAAAAAAACTTGAGGTTTCAGGTGCATAGCACGTTGAAATATGGCAATCAAGTTAAGGCCGTCATCTCTTCTACCTGCTACACCATCAAAATCATAAAGAAAATTCTCACATACCTTTCTGTGACCTTAATGGAAACCAACCATGACAGCTCAAGTCATGTTCAAACTGGATTATTGTAAGGGTCTGTATCTAAACATCCATCAGCAGTTCCTTTCCAAACTTCAGGTCCTCCAGAACTTAGCCACTCATATCCTACTGGGCGTCCTTAAATTCCAATCAGCCAGAGAAGCTTTAAGCGCGCTCCACTGGTTGCTGGTCAGCCAGAGAATTACCTTCAAGACACTACGTTTTACCTACAAGGCAATCCATTGTGCAGGACCAAAACACATGCAACAGAGTTTTATCTGGTATTTCCCAACCAGACAGCTGCACTTACTTATTTCATTGTTCCTAAGTTTAGACATGCTTCTTGGGGTGAAAAAAGCTTTTTTTTCGGAATGCATCCAAATTGTGGTATGCCCTCACAGCTAAAATTAAATTGATTTCAGGACTCTGACCTTTGCAGAAATCTCTGAAAACATGGCTTTTTAACCATTAAAAAACCTATCAGTTCAATGGCAGTTTTCAGTTTTGTTGAATCTGCTCCAAGACACCTCAGGGTATTCAAGTGCTTTACAAATCATTCTTACATAACTTTTTAGGTAAATCTGTTTAATTGCTATATTTGTGGACCTGCTGAAACAGACTTTCACCAAAGACCTCCAAAGATGTCTTGCAAAAAGAAGTGATTGATCAGAAAAGCACTGAGCTAAAATTGAAGGGGAAGTAGGTATAACATGACAGGGGTAAATTGTGTTTGGATTCAACATGGAGTTTTTCCCCTTACTTCAAAACCTAGCAAGAAAAACTATTCGCACAACCAATAATTCCTGTACAACTTGTTTGGCAAAGCTAGGTTAGATACATAAGCTATTCCCACAACAGCCCCATGCAGCACAAAGAATTCCTGAATTACTGCTGAGCCTACACAATTGTTATAGTTATCTTTTTTTCATCTTACTTGTTTTATTTGAGGTTTTAACTCTTTGAATTTTGCTCACTAAACGTGCAGTACAGTTTCTTTTTTTAAGGACATTTTAAAAGTTTGATATTTTGAAGAGATGCAGACCAATAAAAAACAGTAGCAGTACTACATTTAGGGCCAGATGTAGGTGAATTCAATTTTGCAAATCCTTATAGCGATTTTTACCGAATCGCTATTAAGGACTCGCAAAATTGAATGTATTCCTTGATTGCGAATCGCAAATTGAGATTTGCAATCCAGGAATACAATCCCATTCATTCCTATAGGTCAAGAGGCCCATAAGAATGAATAGGATTTGCACCTGCAATTTGCGAGTAACCAAGAGGCACTCGCAAATTGCGGGCGCAATTTCAAGGGTGCAAGGCTTCCAAAAGGACACTCTGTTGCACCCCTGAAATGTGCATGTGTGCACATGTGGTGCACATACATGCCCTAAGGGCATAAATGTGTGCCACATGGCACTTTAAAAAAATCAAAAAAGTGTTTTTTTAAAGGAAATCACTAACTACCACCAGCTTGAAGTTGGTGATAATTAGCGATTCCTTAAGGCTAAAGTGCACTTTCTGTATCGCAATTTGCGATTCCTTAAAAGCAATCGCAAAATAGGAATTGCAATTTTTGCGATTCCTTATTTTGTGAGAAGGTTTAATCTTACCTACATTGCTCAAAGCCAAACTGCGATCTCAAAGGCTGAAATTCTGCTAATTCTGGTGTTTGCGGGCGCAATTTGGCTTCCTACATTTGGCCCTTGGTCTTTACAATTAGAACAGACAAAATTGATACGTCTAGAGAATCTCGAGTGGTTACAGATCATTTGGCGGATCTACAATCAGTTGCTGGTTTCTGTCTGTAGACCATAGATTCCATCTACTTGACAGTGAGATTTTATAACTTCCGTACAAGTGTCTTCTTTTAATATCGTAGTATCTCTCCTACTAGAAAAAAATACATATTACATGCAGATTGCTGCTTGATGATCCAAGTCCCAAGGCATTCAATGCAGTTTAATTCCCTTACCATTGATTATTCTGAATGTCTGTATGTTGCTTTCCAATCCTTCTTCATCAATGAAAGAATGACTACTCTGCTTAAGACACCACAAGGGAAACATTTTAGTAGGCATAGAGGTAATGAAAATTATGCCGGCATAATTTGGGGAATTTCGTGTTAGGCTTGTTATGGGAAGTTCCCCAAATGTTGTTATTACGTCCATTATGAAATTAGGCAGCCACTGCAACATGATAGTGTGAAAGCTTAGAAAAAAGTAACATTCAGAACGTGAGAGGCTGTTGTTGACAGCAATTGCTATTATTTAAGGCTAATCCTCGTCCTCATGTCAAAAATTGAAACATGAATGCATTTCACACTACAAAATAGAGCTAAATGATGGATTCACAATAGTATGTGAAAACAAATTACGTGGATTATGCACGGCTCTATGATATGACCTGGGCAAAGAAAGAGGAAGGGATCCAGAGAAATATTCATATCTGACATTACCGTGCTCTTTGTTGCTGGCTATAGGAAACATTTGCTTCAGAGATGAGGCCAAGAATAGATGGAACCAAACCCCGATCTTCTGCTTTGAAAAAGTCATGAAACAACTAACAAAGTCACATATCAATTTCATTTCCCCCCAACTTTTTTTTTTTTTTATGTTTGAAAGCTTTATTGAAGAAAAAAATAGTCAATACAAGAAGGTGACAACAGCAGAGCAGAGTGAAAAGGGTACAGGCATGGGAGAAATATAAACGTATTCAGCTGGTATCACAATGAAAAAACCAAAGCATTTTTAAAAAGTTTGTTTGGGGGGGGAAGAGAAGGGAAGGGAGGGGAGTATAAACAATGCTAATACAATGAAGAATAAAGTATAAAATATACATAACATGCTAATGGTCGGCAATAAAGTACAGTAAATGCACAGATAACTAGAAAATATGCGGAATAAGAATATTATCAAACATGAGTAAAGAAAAGAAACTACAGTAGTGAAATCTAAAATCTGAAACTAGAAGCAGGAATACAAGTGCTCAAGGAGGCTTAAAATTGTCAGAGGAGAGCGGAGTATATGTCTTTTTGGCGGATCGATCTAAATATAGGGTAAGGGACAACCAATAGAGTTCAACATTGCGAGAAGGTTTGCAGGTGGAGGCAAACGCAACATCCAAGCGGTGAGAATGACATAATAGGTTCCACCAGCAATTTATGGAGATCTTGGATAAGGACTTCCAATTGGAGGCGATGTGTTGGAGTGCAAGGGCTAGCATAAGGTCCAGCAGACCATGTGAATGTGGAGGTAAGTCCAAAGAATCGGATAGGCTACCCAAAAACACCAAAGAAGTAGAAAAAGAAATAGAAAAATTGAAAATATTGGAAATACGAGACCATACCTGTGTCCAGAAAAATCGGACTGGAGGACAGAGAAAGAAAAGATGGAAGAGGTCAGCATTGGATGCAGTACAGGTCCAGCAATTAGAAGTAGAGGAAGAAAGAAAACGAGAAAGAGAAAGGGGAGAAAGGTAGAGTCTGTGATAGAAGAAGAATAGAGATTGAGTAAGAGATGCAGTACGGGAAGTCTTCAAGGATTTAGCCCAGATTTTGTCCCAGAGAGAGGTCGGCCATGAGCAACCTAAATCTTTTTCCCAAGAGAGTTCTATTTTTGATTTGAGACGAGCAGGATCAGGAGCTGAAAAATAACGATAAATAAGAGAAGCTTTAGGAATAGCAGAGAGAATGGCAAGTAGAGAGGAAGGCGAGGTGGGTGTGACATCCGACTTTAGAGAATAGTATCGATCAAGAACTGTCTCCACAAGGATGTAATATTTCTTTGCGAATGAGAGAGGACAGTGAAATTGGGATCGAAAGTGAGGAAAGGAACAAGGAGATAAACCGTCAAACAGGTGATGAACCCAGATGATACCCTTCGATCTCCACGAAGCCCAGGCGATAGGTCTGTTACGTATTAGAATAAGTGAGTTATACCAGATGGGAGATAATAAAAAGGATTCGCGAGAAACAGGAACTGTGGACACCAAGGACCGCAAAAGAGAAGAAGTGTGCTTAAATAAGGGGGATTAAGACATGGTGCCTTAGTAGTGAAGCGGATTACATCCTGAAAAGAGTAGGGGAGTAATAAGTCATGTTCAACAGAGAGCCAGAGGGGAGAAGAAGGTGTTATGTCTTGTGATAGCCAGCGAGAAGCCTGACGAAGAGAGAAAGATTTATGGTAGAGACGGAAATCTGGGAAATTAATTCCACCGTTTGACTTAGATTTGCGAAGGGCTGAGAGAGATATACGAGCCTTCTTCTGCTTCCAAAAAAACTTAGATAAAACAGAGTCAATACGACGGAAGTAAAGAGCTAGGATATGGACTGGGAGCATAGAAAGTAAATAAATCAAGATCGGAGCAATCATCATCTTGACCGAGTCAAGGCGACCCCACCAGGAAAGGTATAGGGGGTTCCAAGAAGAGAGTAGAGAACCAATTCTAGAGAGAACTGCATTCATGTTAAGTTGGATAGATGAGGAAATAGAGTTAGAGAAGAGAACACCAAGATATTTTATTTTCTTGCTATTCCAAGCAAATCCAGTGGAAGCTAAAAAATGTGGAAGGCAAAACTTAGTGATAGGAAGGATCTCCGTCTTGTCTGAATTTATTTTATATCCTGAAACTAGGGAGAATTTCTCAAATTCATCTAACAAGGAAGGAACAGAGGTAACTGGGTTTGAAATAAACAAAAGTACGTCATCCGCATAGGCAGATAATTTGAGTTGGTGGGTATCGTACGGAAAACCAGAAATGGAAGAATTGTTACGAATAGAGGATATGAAGGGTTCAAGTGCTAAAATAAAAAGAAGGGGGGAAAGGGACAGCCTTGACGTACTCCACGTTTAAGTATGAAAGGCGAAGTTAGTTGACCGTTAACGAGAACGGATGCCTTGGGCATAGAATAAATTAAAGAAATATAAGAAATAAATTTCGGACCAAATCCATGCCATTTCAATGAAGCTATCAAAAAGGACCAATCAACCCTGTCAAAGGCTTTTTCAGCATCAACCGAGATAGCCGCAAGGGGAATAGAAAGAGAGGGGGCTTTATTTAGAACATTGAGGAGAAGTCTGGAGTTGTCCGAAGTAAGGCGGCCCTTAACGAAACCACATTGTTCCTTCCCGATAAGAGATGGCAGAAGAGGATCAAGACGAAGAGCCAGTAATTTTGCAAAAATTTTATAATCCACATTAACTAAAGATATTGGCCTATAATTCTTACAGAATTTGGGATCCCGCCCCTCTTTAGGGATGAGGCATATGGTAGCATCTTGAAATGAGCCTTGAGCTAGACCAACGGAACAAAAAGATTGAAAAAGAAAGAGAAGTTTGGGTAAGAGAAGATCAGAAAAGTGCAAATAAAATTCAACCGGAAATCCGTCAGGTCCTGGAGTCTTACCCTTGGTGAGAGAAGACAGGGCGGTGGATAACTCCGAAAGGGTAAGATCAGAATCCATGGACGAGAAATTCAGTTGGGAGGTGTCTGGTTTGGGCAAGTTTTCAAAATATGATTGAAGAAGGTCCGGGGTAGGGGGGTTCTCAGGCGAGTACAAAGATTCATAAAAGGAGTGAAACTGTTCCAATATTTCCTTATCTGTATGTAAGAGGACGTTGGAAGGGGAATAGATAGAATCTATGAGAGTCCGCTCTTTACGCGATTTGAGATAGTTAGCAAGCAATCTGCCCGATTTGTTACGGCCTCCATAGTATCGGGCACTACCCCGAAGAAGGAAGGAAGAGGCTGAATCCGTAGTAAGTTTGTTAAAGGCCATTTTCGCTTGAAGAAGTTCAGGAGACATATGGTTAGGAGAGGAGGTGTAAAATTGGTGTTCTAAGGACTTAATATGTGCAAGAGCAACCTTACGTTTTTGGAGAAACTTTTTCTTCTTTTTGGAGACAAAGTCAATAATAAATCCACGGGCTGTGGCCTTGAAAGAATCCCAAAGAATATGGGGAGGAGTATCAGGAGCCGAGTTAAGTTGAAAAAATTCAGAGGTAAAAGAGCGAAAAGAGGAGGAGAAGAGAGGATCCGTGAGGAGAGAAGAGTTAAAGCGCCAGCGAGAGGATTTAGGAGTAGGAGAAAGAAGTTCAAAATCAGTTATAATAGGAGCATGGTCAGAGATGACAATAGGTTCGATAGAAGAAGATATAAGAGTCTGAGATAAAGAGGAAGAAAGAAAGATATAGTCTAAACGAGAAAAAGAAGCATGTGGTGGAGAGAAAAAAGAAAAATCTATAGTGTCCGGGTGGGTAAGCCTCCATGAATCCACAAGATGAACCTGAGTAATAGTATCAAGGAACTGTTTATGGGGGTTGTGAGGGGTGAAACGAACAGAAGATTTACGATCTAGAAAGGGGTCAATGATCTGATTACAGTCTTCACCTAATAGGAAGGAATCATCTTTATGTTGGATACATTTTGCAGTAATAGCGGGCCAAAAAGAGGGATCAAGGCTTGTACGACCATAAACATTGAAAAAGGTAAGTGGGACGGTATTAATAAGCAACTTGGCCAGAACCCAACGCCCCTCATCATCCTTTTCCTCAAGAATCACCTTACATTTGAGACGTTTGTGGATCAAAATAGCAACACCATTCTTTTTATGAGAGGCTGGCGAAAACAAAACAGTGCCAACCCATAGTCGTTTTAGTTTCAAAGATTCAATATCCGAAAGATGGGTTTCCTGAAGGAGAACAATATCAGGATTGTAAGAAGAGAGGTGGGAGAGTACTCTCTGCCATTTAATCGGATGGTTAAAACCTTTCACATTCCATGAAACAACTTTGAAGGTCAAAACATATTAAACTGTTCAAAATCGAAAAGTGCATAAACATACTGTACAAGGAAAAAGCTAAACATTAAAGAAGTAGAGGAGAAGCCAACTATTAAAAGAGTAGTAGGAAGAATAGGAGAAAGGGGGAGAAGAAAGGGAAAAAGGAGATGGAACAGGGAAAAGGGAGGGATAAGGAGTACAGGAAAGGTAAGAAAAGAAAGAGAAGAAATAATGCATAGAAGACAGTACAAATCCATAAGGATGACTGCAAAAAACATACCTGAAAGGGAAGATACACAAGGAAGATGGGGAAGTGGTGATGCGCAACAAGACGGGTAGACTAGGACCAGAAGTACAACCGCACCGAAACCTCACAGAATTACAAAGGATGACACATGGTGAGGGGAAGAACCGAGAACATCTGCATAAGGGAAGAAAGAAACAAATAATTGAGAAGCTTATGACATACATTCCAATTACCATAAAACAAAACATAAGTGTTATAGGATTCAAACATTGAGAAGGTCAGTTAAACAATACATCAAGATATACAGAGAAGGAAAATAAAAGAAAAACATCTAAATATCAACTAAATATCATCTTGAGAGTAAAACAATAACGTTTACGCAAGAACAATAACAATTACTATCAGCCACTATTTGAAGGTGAAGAATCCATTCCAGCATGGTCATGCAGAAGAAGAAAATTACGGAGTTCACCAGGTTCTTGAAAAGACCAAGACTTGTTTTGATGAGTGACTCTGAAGGTACAGGGGTGGAACAAGCCATATCATGCTCCCAGAGAGCGCAAAAAGGGTCGAAGAGCCAGGAATTCCTTACGCCTAGAAGCAGTGGCATTAGAGACATCTTGGGATATGTAGATACGTTGACCCTGCCAAGATAATTGTCGTTTGGATCTTGCCGCAGAAAGAATGGACAACAGATCCGTGAATTTCAAAAAAAGGATGATAACGCCACGGGGTTTCGTAGAGGTGGATGAGCGTGATCCAAGTCTGTGTGCTCTTTGGATGCTGATGGATGTGGAAGGTGGCATGTCCAAGAGTTTTGGAAGGAAAGAGGTAAAGAAAGAGACTGGATCATCACCCTCAAGAGTTTCCTGCAAACCATAAAGACGAAGGTTGTTCCTCCTATTTCGATTTTCCAAATCCTCAGTGTGGCGTTGCAACGAAACAACAGTCTTCTCAAGAGATTCAATACGTTGTGTGTTGGAGTGGACCTCAGGAATTTGTTGTTCTATGGAGGAGATGCGAGTATCCATAATCTCCCACTTGTCCTTCAAAAGTTGCATATCCCTGCTTGTTTCCTCAATGAAAGGACGTAACGCACGGATCTCTTCCAGAATTAAATCAATCGAAGGCGAAGGAGAAGAATCTGGTGAAGGAGAGTTCTGTTTCAACCTTTTGCTAGATGACGCAGATGACGCAGGGGGGGATGTTTTATTTGATGCTGGAGTACTAGAAGAAGAGCGCTGAGAGGAGAAGGTCGCCATGTCGATGGGTTGTGAGGAAAGAGACAAGTTAGAGGAACTCACCGGAGTCTTCGTAGAGGGGGTAAAGACAAATTTGGGTTTGCGCAGCTTTCCCATAGAAAAGAGCAGGTCAAGAGAGCACAGTTGGCACAGGCACAAATTTAGAATTCCTCACAGTAAAGAGTAGAGAGTTCGAGCCACTTCTAATGGAAAGTTGCTGGTGACACTGAAGGAACTGCCTAGAACATCCTATACAGAGCCGGCAAGGAGTCAGTACAGTGCCCTTCTTTACATTTGCAGCTGACAATTGCTATATCGGTATCATGGCCGTGTGGTCACTGAAGTCTCAGACCAAAATAAACAGCCGCTATGTAAATATCGGTCAGATGATGTTTGTAGCTTGGCAGGAAGCAGCAGTATAACAACTTATTAGCAAGACTGGAGCTGGCTGCGAAAGCGTCACTGTAGGGACAAAGCCATTGCATGGGCCAGAACCGGGTACACAAGTACTTCAGTTGTAAAACATGGGTTAATATGAGGTGTCATATGTTAATAGGACATGGGAAGGGCAGGCCTCAGAATAAAACATAAGGCGGTAGAAACATTGCGGGGAACCACAGGTGTGTGAAAAAACAAGAACCGCGGCTCTTCAGATCAGCCACGGTAATTGTGAAATGGCGGCTGCATCACCTCAAGCCGGCAATACGACCTGAGGAAAAAGCAGGGCGCAAACAGTCTCGAAATGGTCCCCCAAGCTCACCTCAAAAGTCCACTGTTGAGTATGGGTGGTGGAGGGGAGGAAGCGCTGTCAAAACAAGAAGAAGAGAAACGGCATACAAAGTTCCGTTGAAGAGCCGATATTGCCGAGGTGAAGCACAAAATGGCGGGTCACGACAGCTCGAAGTCAGCAACTACGACCAATGCCTCCAAACACATCAGGAAAAGCCGCAAGGACTCTCACTCTGGTCGCGGCATGTTCCGGTTACGAAAACCGATGGTTTTCTGTAGAGACGAGTCCCGTCACCGCAGGTAAGGCATACGGAAGCAGAGCGGTACGGAGGAGCTCCACGCCTAGCCGTCCATCTTGCGCGGCACCTAAGCCACGCCCCCCTCCCCCCAACTTTTAACATAGAAGAAAAGGCTCTGATTTAGAGTTTGGTAGGCAAGTTACTCTGCCACAAAATGACAAATAAACAATTTACTATATTACATGTGCCATAGATTATTATGCACTTGTAATACAGCATGTGGGATATTGTTCAAGGAGAGATAGAACAGGAGTACCCCGTCCCCCAAATCTAAACCAGGCGCTAAATTCCTAATAGTAGCAAGTTTGAATTTGCAACAATCACCAATGTTCAAACGAGAAGAAAAAGAGATGTTTGCCTTTTTTATGCTATTCTAAGCTAAGCATTCTGACATTTGCATTAAATAATGCAGGCTGAGTTATGTCTGACAACAATAAGGAAGGTGAAACATCGTCCTACTTCTGTTCTTTCTAATTAGTACATAAACCAAGGTACTGAGATTAGCAGTGCACACTGCAGATGACATGACACTAGCCCAGTCTCTTTATTTAAAACTCAGCAGTAGTTTACTTCAAAGCCAGGCCATGTCACTCCCCAGCGTAGGAGTCAATACCGGGATTAATCTGTCAACACAAACTGATTGATCGATGCAGAAACACCCCTTAAGGCCGTTACACTTGAAGCAACACTATTAAAGAAACCGGGCTAATCATGTGAAAGGTGACATTTGAAGATACTTGGATATTGACTGCAGTTAAATGGAAGGCGGGATGTTCTGAAAAAAGAGTTTTAACCTCTGTCTTCCAATTACAGGGAGAAATTGGTGAGCCTGGTCAAAAAGGCAGTAAAGCAGACAAAGGAGAACAAGTAAGTTTGAATCTTTTTTATTGTGTTGTTTTTGGTTTAGATCTCTACTTAGTTTTGCAAAATTGTAATGAGGTGATGCTAAAAGCAAGCACTTACAGGTTTTGAATATACATAAGTTGTGTATACAGCAAGAATGCATTTTCCAAGTAAATTGATACCACACCACCTGTGGCTGTATTATATATTGAGTGTGAGATTTAATGTTTCTGAACTGCTGTGAGAGTGTGGGTTGGTGCAACGCTATATTGGAATGCAAAATCAGCTCCGAGAAAAAAGTTGTTGGCCACATATGAGTTTATTGATGGGGTAATGGCAGCACACCCTGCTCTGAAAGCACTCCCGAGCTTAAAGCCCACTGGGAGAAATGGCATAGTGGCCTAATGGCTAGTCTGGGCTAGGCAGTACATGTTTAATCTATTGACTTGTGCATCATTAAATTGATTAGAATCGATAAAAACTGGCCATTACATGGAAAATACACACTGGGTTTGTGTGAGGAAAATAATGTGTTCCCGGTTGCCGAAGAAATTTAGATAATCTCTGTTAAACATTATTTACTTCTGTAGTTTGCAATGAACGGTGGTGGCATTTTTGCTCTTTATTAAATCATTGATGTTGGTTGCAGTAACTCACGTTACATTATTATTCTCGAGATATTACAACTACTCCGTTCTGGGATGTCTTAAAATAGATTACATCTGCTAGTTATTGACTAATCTTAACAGTTGAGTGATTTAGTCATTCATGTTGAAAGTACCACTGCCTTTTAGTATTGCCATTATTCGTGGGTGTTGCTTGGAGCAAATGATCAAATAAACAGATCTAGATTAATTGAATTGCCGATGGTGCCTCGATTACACAGGTTTTTCTGCACAAGTTGTACTTTGCTAGTATGGCCAGATTTAAAGCATGAAATACACCGGCATGTATATTGTACCTGTGCATTAGTTTGGTGATTTTCCACAACTGAGAACCTGGAGCCACTAACACAATTGAGATTACATACAGACAGCCTAGGGTATTGCGGGGCATATTCGCGAGGAAGTGGCGGTGAGAGGCGTTAGCCTCCATGGCTTAAGGCCTCTCACCGCCACTTCAGAAACACCAGGCTGCACCCTATACTCAAGAATGTGGTGCAGCCTGGTGTTTCCCCCTGCGACGGTGCTTAGTCTCACGACTTAACGCCAACGCAGGCACCCTTGCACCAGAGTGCAAGGGTGTCTGCGTTCAGGGAGGTTTGTTTATGTACAGGAAGGTGGCCCTTCCTGAACATAAACACACTTATAATGCTGTTTAGTAGCTTACATGTGTGCTGCTTCATGCAGCACACATGTAAGTTACAAACCGGCATTCTATAAAAGGTTTGTTTATGTACAGGAAGGGACACCTTCCTGTACATAAACAAACCATGGCATTTTGCTAGGTCCATGTGTGCTGCACAAGGTAGCACACATGGAAATAGCAAAAACGAGGAGAAATTAAGCATTTCTCCTCGTTTCGCCACCATAAAACCAGGAATTTTCCGGTCTTAAGTTCGGCGCTGCCACCTATTATCGCCGCCCTTGATAATAGGTGGCAGCGTCTAATTCAATGGGTGTTGCGGTGGTACGCCCCCTGCAACACCCACTGCACGCCCCCTTTCACGCTAAGTACAGCGTGAAAGGGGCCCTATTCTCAATGCAGCTTTAAGCCACTTAACTTGGCTTTAAGACGCCACTTAACTTGGCTTTAAGCCACGTTAAGTGGGTTAAGTCTGCCTTGAGAATAGGGCGCTGGCCCTATCGCCACGGGAACGTCAACAAAAGTGACATTCCCATGGCAATAGGGGCTTGAGAATATGCCCATGCATGTATTGTTTCTTAATGTGATGAAGAAGCAGAGCTCCCCTCACCCCTCATGCAGGGCCATCAGGCCCAGCCATAATGGTAGTGGTGGTCTATCTTCTAGTGCCCTGCTCCTTGAAATAATGCAGAGCGCATAATAAATATGTTTCTGTTGTATTACACAAATGAACCCTAATAATTACTCTATACAAAAACAATGTAAAGTACCAAAACGCATGATCCCATCTGAAATATCTTTCAATACCATTTGGCCATTTAAAAATCAAATGTGTTGCACGTATTTTTCATGGGGTGAAAGATGTTATTCATACTTGCAATGTATGTTCTTGCTCACTGTAGACATGGTCATACCCACCATCTTTATATAATGTCTACCTGGCACCCAGAAGTTATTTTGTAAGTGCCAAAGAGGCAATCAACTAAATGGACTCTGATATTAATGTTTGTGGTAAATCAAAAATGCAAGTGAAAAACAATGGGGTGTCATTCATGCAGACTTTGCCTATTCTAATTTCTGATTTCAAAATGTCAAAAGAGCATTATATATAGTTCTTGCAAGTCTGTCAACAAAATCAAGTTTATGATTGGCTAAAGATCCAAATCTTCTTCCTTAAAATTTCTTCTTGGTCCACAAGAGCTCGAACGTCACCATACATTCAAGTAGATTCCCGAAGAAAGCACTTAACATTATGGGACCATGAGTCAACATAAACAAAGGCACCTTAATATACAGTTTAGTAAAAAAATAAAGAAATATATAGATATAGTGTCAGAAAAAGTGAGCGGTCCACTGTTTATATTATACTCAGACTAACTCATTTAAATAGTACTGGCAAGGGTAGAACTATTACACATCCATCTGTCTTGAGTTGGACCTTGAAACATTTTGATTGTCAGTTCGCCTCAAAGATACAACAGATTCATAAAGTCATGGTATTGGAACAAATCGTGGAGCATTTTCTTCAACCATATACCCCTTTTTAATGTAGATTATAAAGTATCATGTGGAAGAACTCTGGTAGACAATGCCCTCCTAGCACTAAAATGTGTGCTGTTGCAATATTTAATACACAGATCATTTGATTTAAAATGAAATAATATACACCAAAAGATATCCATAAAACCATAGCCCGCATCTGTAAGTATTCTGTGGAAATATGAAAGAGAAATGCTATGAAAACATGTCAGTCATAAATTGAATCATAACATGAGTGAAGACCATCTTGGAGCATTAAACAAACTGAAAGGCTGACTGGCGAAAGGCAAAAGGCTTTTGACTGCAGTGTTCTCAGAAGAGCCATGTCGTAATGTGCAATGCAGTTAGAAAATAAACCATATGATCTCCTGAAATGCTGTCTTTTAAAATACTTTATACATTAATATTATTCTCTCTTTCAGGGCCCCCCTGGTCCACCTGGCCTGCAAGGTCCAGTTGGTGCCCCTGGTCCAGCTGTAAGTAATAATAATGTTTTTACTAATTTCTTATTTTTTTACATAAAGAAGTGGCACAATTGTTTTATTTATGATCACGGCTTGCAGTGTATTACTCACCATGTTACTAATATAATACATGCGTATAAACAAGTTGTGAATATCTTGTACATTTCAGAGGGTGTGTTGTGTGTTGCCAGAGGAAGCATGCAGTATTGTACCTTTTTTTAGAATTAGATTTGTAGGTGATACAATTTACCATCGAAACAGACCAGCTTTTTATAAAGTAAACCATGACCTCCAACAAAGGCATGTCTTGAGACTGAAATAATTGGAGGTTATTTCATGAAATCTTCTAGCAATGGAGACACAACAAAGTTAAATCAGCAGGAACAATTGTCAGAGTAGCCTCATTTGTTATCAGATTGATCATATTCAACACTTTTGAAGCCATATTGAAGATCACTAGTGGTAGAAAATAGAATTAAGGCTCTATTGAAATAAACACATTTTCCATTGCCTGAATGAGTCCAAATGTAGTTTGTCCCACATGTTTATGAACATTGGTAACTCATGTTAAAGTGATAGTAGTTTACATACTTCAGAAAGACAGTAAAGAATTCCATTGCGTGGTTGGCAGAAGGCCTAAAAGATCATCATTTAAAAGCACTGAAAGTGTACTATATATGACAGCATAATAGTATTGCTGAAATTATTAGTTGGTATAGGTTGTCCAATTTTTAAACAGTATCTTAATTTTTGGACCAATTTATGATGAAGGTTTATTCTGAACCAGTTTTTAAGATATTCATGTTAAGCTAGTGTCTTGTTTTCTTTACGTCAATGGAGCATGTTCTCTTGCTATGGAATTTGTATTGTCATACCATAATTTTTTGGGATACGGTTTTTAGGGATCTGATGGAGAACCTGGTCCAAGAGGCCAGCAAGGAATGTTTGGACAGAAAGGTGACGAGGGTTCACGTGGATTCCCAGGTCCTCCCGGCCCCATTGGACTTCAAGTAAGCTTTTACACTGTTTGGTAGATGTGCACATTTCTTGCAATATTACATTTCTTCCCTCCAGAGTAATGAATACTTTGTAATATTGACTGTACAATAAATATATATCTTTTAGAAGTATCAGGTACCTTCAGCAGGAATGTTCTCATAAGAAACGGTTTAATATTGTAATTCCTGATAATGCACTAATTCATATTTGTATTTCCTGTGGTAGAAACAATCCACAAAACAAACCAGATATGCATGCCATATGTTTTGTTAGCTTGCTTTGCTTGTTACCTACAGTTAAACCTTCTCTTAGCAAACAGTAATGAGTTGATATGACAATGTGATAAATATTACAGCTTTTGATATTATGGGCACTTAATCACAAGGGAGGTTGTAGCAGCTGTTACTGGCCCCATCAGAATGATGATAGCTGCAAGAATGGCAGATTATTTACATTCTCCTGACAATTTTGGCTGCTGAAAGTAGTCAAAGTCTCCTGAAAAAAATCTGGGGCAAAAGGAGGAAGTGATATAGGAATCAGATTGACAAATAAAGATTCCTCCAGCATTTTCACATTTCTCAATGGGAAATCAGGGTCATCTCATAATAGACCAAATACTTGCCAGCCTAGAAGTTAACAATACCACGGGTGTCAGTAACCCTCGGCGTGGGGAAATATCAGTCTGTTTCCCAAACATAGTGAAGGCCAAGGAACCCCTTATAGGAAAATAAACATGCACATTACAGAAGAGCCAGTAGGCAATCCCCATCCTGTGATACAGGGGAAATGTCCTGGGTGCCACACTAGAAATCATGCTCCACCACAGAGCCTCGTTAGTGAGGGCAATCACCACTATCACGAAAGGGGTTCACTTTGGATGACCTTTGACATCAGAGCCTTGCTCTGATGATGACAAACTCCGGAGTCTCCATTAAGCTGCCATGATTGTCAATCTCATTAGGTGAAATACAAACAGGGCATTCAGAAACATGCATGGACAGGGCGCACACCTTTACAATGCCGTGAAAAGAACTTCAAACCGCTATCAAGTGTAACCTTGATCCATATGGGTACTCTGGATATGTCTTGATGCCATCCATTTTTAAGAGTATGTGCATTAAAAAAAGATTGCAGTTAGAGTAAACAGAGTTAAGCATTGCTTAAATGTTTACTTTATTACCTAAAACCTGTCTGAAAAACTCAAGAAGGTTTGAAAATGCTTCGTTTTTGGCCAGGGCTTGGAACAGGTTGCAGGTCTCTATAAACAGGCAGTCAACTGTTTTGACTCTTGAAATAAATAAGACTGGTTACATAAAATGGTCACTAATTATGCATTGTTATTCTGTGGCCAGTCTTTAATTTTGCAGTGCAACCTGTTAACTATTAGGTTCCATCTTAAAATGTCCTGTTGCATAGGGCCTGAAAATGACATGCCTAATTAATGTTCATGCTGCAAACACATGGATGGTGACTCTAAGGAACACCAGACCACTACCCCTGTGTTTGTGCTCCCAAATGGAAAAAGTTTTTTACAATGTTCTTTGTTTCTTAAAAGAACCTGTACAGCTTTATAAAAGTGCTTCAATTTTGGAAAAAGTCTGGGGGGTGGGGGCAGTGTTTCCTGGACCACTGCATACAGGGCTGGACTGGGAACCAAAACCATCCCTAGGAAACTGCTTGGCTGGCCCGCAAGGGTGGGATGTAGGGGGGTGAGGTCAAGTTGCTTTCTAGGGCCGATTTCAGCCAATTTTGTTACAGGGGGCCGATATTGCTGGCTCCGGTAACAAAAATCCCACCCCCGAGGGACTCATAACCGGCCCCCACCCTGGCAGCCCACCGGAGAAACGCCCAGTGCCCTCTTCGGCCGGTCCGGGCCCTCACTGCATACCCCCACTAATGTTGCTAATCTCATTCACAAAGGAGATGGTGCCCAAGGGGTCCCCTTCTCATTTATGAATCAGTTACCACCTTCAATGAGGTGTCAGTAACTAATCAGTGGTTCAGAACTACAATTGAAGATGCAAACCATTGAGACATAAAAAACTGGGTTGCAATTAGTAAGGAATACCCCTTTCACACCTCTTCCTAATTTCAATTTGGTATGGGTTTATACACCCATTTTGTGAGTTGAGAATATTTTTCCAACTCACAAAATGTGGTTGAACATACTAAAAAGTCATTTGTCTGTGATTTTGTGAACACAGTTTTCAATTGCAAAAAGGCCTCATACATATGACCATAAAAGTAAAAAATATATTTTTTAGTTCACGATTGGGGACTTCCTCTACAATAGATGGATTGCACATGGTATATAAGTAATATTAATATGGCATCAATTTTTTCTTTGTTGAAAAGTATATCTCTGGTCAGTCCTACTCATTATTAGATATAGAAATGCATTAGAACATCATATAAACGTTCCCTTACCTTATTCCAACGAATTTGAAATTTGCTTGATGAAAAATGTGCAGTATTGAAGAAAATGCCTTATGCTCAGCGCGCTGGCTGTGTCTCAATCTGATACAAAGGCAGGCAGGATAAATAGTCACCACTTTAATAGGAAGATCAGAGCCGAACCCAGTAATTATTTATTTAGCAGGCTTCACATGAAACGATATTGACCAGAGTGCAGCTATGAGGTTCCAGATCTTAATGTGACTTAAGATGACATCTGACATTTCTTAACTTTCATAAAGTCATTCAAGGTGATAATCATTGCGACGCCACTAAGAAGAAAAAAAAGAAAACGCCAACCCACTGCAAACTCTGTAGATGCATTTTACAATAAAGCATGATCAGTGATATTTTCTGTCATCATTATTTGAAGACACTCTCTTTACGATTATGCAAAATCATGATCTAAGCAGAATAAGAATGTTGTTACTTCGTTGGAATGATGCCATACATTTTTTGACAATCGGAGACTCCAAAATCAAACCATGCAACCTTCCTCTTTAAACTTTTTAGGTTGCAAAGCATAGATAAGACAGACAGATTTCAACAATGCTGTGTGCCAAGCGTTTCTTCCGATTCATTTCATTTAAAATATATGGAATATTCTATATATAGAGATGGGGACTTTCGATATATATATATATCTTAAAAGACCACTGGTCTCATGGCTCAGTGGAAGGACATTTTCACTCCAAAGGTATTTGCCTTATAATTTTATTAAATAAGAAAATGCCCTGGCATCCCAAGATACGGGGGCACAGCAAACCTGATGATATAGAGTATAATATATTATATCATAGATGTGTAAATCTATTTAAAAGTGTTTAAAAGTGTTTATTTATTCAAGTTTGCCTAGTTTAGCATGTCTAAAATAAATCTATTAGGTTCCATAAAATATTTGCAGTATGTATGTAAAGGATAACACATTAAAGGACTCATTTTACGATGTCCATCGTAAAGCCTCCTTGTTGGAATCTTTTCCAACTGACTCAGGTTCGGGCAGTTCAACTGACCAATTATGATGGTTCCGAACACCGTTCGGTCGGACTCTGATAGACTTTGATGGGAGCCTGTGTTTCGACCGACATCACAGGCTCCCATTGAAAAGCAGGGTGGTTGAAGAAAACCTTGCACCCTGTAGAGGGCACCCCATGGTGCCTGCCACACTGTGCAATGCATGGTTGGAAAGAGGGGACCCATTGGTACAGCCATGGGCCCCAACTGGAGGCCTCAAAGGAAAGGGGTGCCTCCAAAGTTAGTTTCCATCAGCCGTTTCATTCGGACAGACACATTCGGAACGACTGGCAGAATCCGACATCGTAATCAGTCGGTCAGAAATGCAGCCTATTGAGCTGTACAATTCTGCTCTGATTGGCTTGGACTCTCTGAATGCCGATCCGAACCGATTCGGAATGACTGACCAGTTACCTTGTATCATAATTGGTGGGTCTAATATGTGTCTCAGCTGATCGGAAACATGGGTTCCAACACAGGTTCGGACAAACATAATGCCATTCGGAGCCTTTCCGACTGCATCGTAATTGGCCCCTAAGTATTCACAGTTCAGCAATAGCATAACATAACGAAACTCAAAGTAACATAACATAACATCATATAAAATAAAGTAGCATAGTGCAACATAAAATGACATAACACTTAAGCTACCCGGTGTGACTAGACTTGTGTAGAACTCCTATTAACTGAGAGGTTGCAAATTCAGTGTATAATTAGACAAATACTTAACCTTACTTAACTAACTCAGGACCTTAAGACTAAATGTAAATGATGTCCTCTATCCCCAGTCTGGTCCCAAATCAACTGCACCCCACTAAACAGAGTATATCTTGCACTACTGCCCAACGTCTCCAGTCAGTTGCATGTTTATATGTTAGTATCTATGTTAATGTGAATACAACATCAATGTGCAGGATAGAACACATCTAGTAACCTACCACCTTAAAGTATTTCTACATCCCCAACCTCAACTTTCCAGCAAAGCAGCATTGCAAAGGACAGGTAGTGGGAATGCAAGGATGATAAAAGCATTGAAAGACAGCATTGGTTTCATGTATCAACAGTTCACAGTAGTGTCTGCCCCATATAGCCACAACTCATGGATTTGGTAGTATAGGTTTGTGGCAGCTTTGAACCACCAGAAGAGATATTCTTTCTAGTGCTTACATCTTGTGTTGAGAAAATCTCTGGTGGCCCATTGTCACCCCACTGCATAAGAGCACCTTTTAGTAGTCAGCTGTCACCACTGATGATCACACCCAGGTTATTGATGGTCTTGTAATAATAATATTTGAACTTTCCAAGGCATTTCTGATATTGCCAATGGGTGTTCTTAATGTTTGAAATCTAAACCAGTGCCTTAAAGGCAACACTAAATACAGGTACATTGGGCAGATTTATGAAATGTATGGACGTCTAATTAGGAGACAAACAGAACAGATATTATTCAATGGCTACAGAATATTTTTAACATTAGTGTCCAACATACCACTGTTTGTTTGTTTTTTCACTATTTCATTTCTACAGAATTGGCTAACCTTCCTGCATGTTGAAACAGCACATTCCCATTTCTGCATTGTGTATATTCTGCTATCAAGTATACTCTTCCAAATCTATATGTGGTCCTCTCTTTCCTCTCCTTGCATCTTTCCTTTAACAGCTTGCCCACTTTGTATGTGTCCAAATGTCTACTCCCTACCTCTCTCTGCCCAAAGATGTGTATTTTCCTTACCACAATCTGGTTGCACATCCACTGTCCTATGCTCTAGCT
This sequence comes from Lissotriton helveticus, assembly GCF_964261635.1. NCBI lineage: Eukaryota > Metazoa > Chordata > Amphibia > Caudata > Salamandridae > Lissotriton > Lissotriton helveticus. The sequence continues at coordinate 2,011,016,417 of NC_136057.1, read as the reverse complement.
TCCCTTTCCAAACCCTGCTCTTGGGTATTGAAGTTTGTGGACCAAGTCTACAGCAGCAGCACAAGTCCCAATGGAAAATGCATGTTTGCAAACATCCCTGGTCACTAGTGGAGGGCCACAGTGGGCAGGGGCCCTGATAGGGGCCCCAAAAAAGCCTTTTTGCCAGCTTTCTCACATCTGAAGAATCAACGTGAAATGGCTGGCAAAAAGGTGCATCGTAATCCCCACAGCAGTGCCTGAGAAGGCATCACCTCCATTATGGGGAATGTGATCATATTGACCATCTCACAGTCTCCTTGTGCCCATCAGAAGTTGTCGGTCGGTCCCTGAGCCATTGCGGTCCGACAGACCACAATACTTATGAGACGATCTGACCCCGGTTAGAGACTCGGTGACCGACGGCACGTTGGTGTCGATTCCAACGACAACTTAATGGGCCCCATAGAATGAAGAATTTATCTCCACATTAAGTTCCTATTTTCAAGACAAGGTTTTCTTTGTATGAACTTGTGTAGATACAGGAAAAAGCAAATATTATTGTAATAATTAAGTTAATCTACAACTCAAGCCATTAATTTTCTTTTGTACCTTAGCATCACCCTCCCTTTTCTGTCTGACATAGGCAGCAGAGAGAGAGAGACAACTGGCTTACCTTAGATTTCAGGATAGTGGGTGCAGCACATGCATGATTACACATATATGCCCTAATAGTGCACTTTATTGTCAGTTATCTAAAATGAAGAAGAACTAAAGACAATCCCAATATTCATTATTTTCATTACAAATCCATTACACATTATCAGAAAGTCCATGTCAACCTCCAAAAGAAGCAATATGCATTCATCAGGTTTGAACTCTGTGCCCTCTCTATAAAATGTGAATCACTGAAACCAACACACAGGGCCTAATTTGTAAAGGTGTTCCAAAACCTAACAAAGGATTAGGAATGGAAAATGTGCCTTTATGCACATTTTTGTGGATCAATGTATAGCTGTCTTCAGCCACAAAAAAAACCTGAACATTATTGTAAGCCAGGTCGACCCTCTTGCTAAATCATGTCCATCTTTCCTCTTTTCAGAAAGCCTTAAGTCCTAAAACATTAGGAAAACAGGCTGGACTATACGTGGTTCTTGGCATTCTTGTAATACGCACGATCTTCTGAAATTTCTTGGTTGTTATTAATTAGATAAGGCAAAGAAGTTTAACAAACAGAGCCAATGAAAATTGTCCTTACAGAAAAAACATCAGTGGAACCGTAGGGAGAACTTACGATTGATTTTTGTTTTTTAAAATAGCCCCTTAAAATGGAGGATTTGGAATAAAGCACCAGATTGCAATACTGGATGCAAAACACTCAGTATATGTTATGTAACAACTGTATAGAATCAATATTAATATTTGTACAGATAATTTCTCTTAAACTAAAACATTGTCTGTTGTTGATTTATATTCAAGCACTAGGTGTAGGGATTCTTTAGAAGTTGTTTTATTTATCAAATGTCTGCATCATTGAATTGAATTCCCAAAACGTATTTGATCATTATTACCCTACATCGAAACGGACCACACCTGTTGGTAGTGATCATGCTGTATGTAGCAAAGGAAAATATCCTGTTTACTTTATGTTTCTTCAGGGTCTGCCTGGCCCACCCGGTGAAAAGGGTGAAAATGGTGATGTTGGACCAATGGTAAGAACATTGCTTTAGAATATTTTTTCCATATTTTTGGTAAATAATTATACACGCATCAGTCTAAAATATTATTTTTATTTCATTTGGAAATATCTCTGCAGGTTCCAAATTTTCCCCATTCCATTGCATGCCTGTGGTTTAATTAATCAACAAACAATGATTATTTGAAAACAAGCTTAACATTTAACTCCAGATTTAGTCACCTGGCAAAGTGGAAAACTATGTTACCTTTAATTGTAGCATGATTTCAAATTTTAAAAAGGGTGGAGCTACTGATTAATTATTTTGTACCTATAGACAGATATTTTGCTGACTGGCAATAACTTATAATTTGGGTACTGTGTGCTTGTATGTTTGTTACTGTGTCGTATTTGATGCTACATTTCTAATGCAATTTTTTTGTCACTTTTCATTCTTGTTGACAGGGTCCTCCTGGTCCTCCTGGCCCCAGAGGCCCCCAGGGTCCAAATGGAGCTGATGTAAGACACAGTTTTGGCTAAGTAGAAATGGACATCATTTAACATGGTTAGATTGCACATGAGAACTTCCCATTTCTAATATAATATTTCTTTCAGGGCCCTCAAGGACCCCCAGGTTCAATTGGCTCACAAGGAGGTGTTGGGGAGAAGGTACGTTGAATTATGTGAACTAAAATTCTAGTTAGGATTTCATTAATTTTGCTTACAATAGGATTACCAAGATTTCTGCTCATATCACTTTTACAATGTGGAATGGCTGCCCCCTCAGAGGTTTCCACAGATACATTTCACCCAGAAAATCCTCTTGGAATATGTCTGTATGAATCTCATTAGAATATAGTGAAAATGCAGACATTGGTGTGGAAACACTGATTTGCTCAGGTAATTCCAATTTCCTTAAGGAGGAATATTGCAACAATGTTATGATTACACAAGAAACACGTATGGGAAGCTGCAATATTGGTAATTGTGAGTGCAGAATTACGTGATTTTGTTTTTCAGCATCACCTATAATAAGGAGCTAATGATAAGAGATGAACTGTATCACCGTAGGACCTTTAGACCGAGAATGGTCCTGCAATTTCTCATTAGTGTTAGTGCATTTTCTTTAAACACACTTGCATTAAGATATTTAGATATTTCCAAAGTCATGTACATATTCTACATGATGTAGTCCAGGTGGTATTTGTGCCTCATGTCACACCATCACATGCTCTTCAAAGTTCTCTGTGCATCTTATTTATATATTATTTATTTATTTATTTGAGAGGTGTTATATAGCGCTGGCTGGACCCGTGGGTATCAGAGCGCTTTACATGAGCATTGATGTTATAGAGAAGACAATTGTTGAATAGAATTTTTTTTAAAAGTCTCGATGAAAAAGAAAATATAACAAATATGCAAAAAAGCATAGATTGTTACAGTACAACAGTTTTTCCATAGTATACAGAAAAAGATGTCAGGATAAGAGACAATTTAAATTAACAAATGGGCAAAAAAGCTATTTAAATAGGGGCAGGGTTATCAAGAAATGCTATTTGGCATAGGAACAGTATAAAACTAACAGGAGATAAAATACATGAGTAAAGGCTATCAAGCAAAACTGTTTTGGTACGATGACAAAAACACAGTATACAGCTCATAGTTGAGTGCAGGGGACGTCAAAGTTGGAGGCTGGTTGGCGAGGAAGGAGGAAAAGATTGATAAGTAGAGAAGAGGGAGAACAATTTGGGAGAAAGGAAGTAATGTCGGAGGGAGATTCAGGGGGGAGTAAAGAGGGCAGAGGAGTGGAGCCAGATTGGTGGATGCTTGTAAGAGGGGACAGAGGCAAGGTTAAGGACCCCAATATTTGTTGAGAAGGTGCGATTTGAGGTATTTTTTAAAGATGAGGTAGGAGGAGTTACAGCGCAAATCCCTAGGGAGAGCATTCCAGTTCATTGGGGCGTTCCCGGAGAAGGACCAACATTGTGTGGTTTTCTTTTTAACAGAGGGGGGACAAGGAGTAGGGCATTAGTGCTTCTCATCGTATGGGAGCAGCCTGCTTTTTTGAGTTTATTTGTAAGGTACAAGGGGGTTTGTTGGTGAAGAGCTTTGTGTGTTATGCATGCAGTCTTCCTTCAACAGGTAGCCAATTGTGGGCTTTGAGGGAAGGAGAGATATGATCAAAACGTTTGCAGTCTCTGATTAGCCTGGCAGCTAGGTTGAGCACAGATCTAAGGGGGGCAAGGTGTACTTTGGGGGTACCAGAGAGGATAGCGTTGCCATAGTAAATTTTGGAGTGATTCGACAACGGCTTTAAAGTCATCAGCTGGAATGAAGGGTTTGATTTTATTAAGATGTCGGAGAGTGAAGAGAGCTCCTTTACCTGAATAAGTTTGTTGTCAATAGTGAAATGAAGAGATTTCGCTGAGTTTGATAAGGAGAGCAAGCAGTTAAGATCATTTAGGTCAGAGAGTCAGCTTTGGATGGGGAGCTGGTTGCTGTTAGGAGAGAAGAGAATTAGTTCTGTTTTTTTGGGGGTAAGTTTGAGGTGGTTAGAGAAAAACCATGTGCATGTGCAACACTGATCGGTTTGTGGAGAGCATTAGTATTCATAATGTTTACTTCATTTACAGCTTTTTCACAGCTTTTCATAGTCAGATTCCAATTTGAACATACAAACTGCATTTTAGGTGTTCTCTGATCATGTCACTTTTAACATACCATGAACAATAATTCGCCTTGCTAAATTCTCCACTTAATTAACTGGAGGCTCAGTCCTAGATCATAGACAAGTTACACACTAGGTCAGATCAGATCACTTATAATTGTCATGTGCAGTTTACTTTTAATTATTTTCTGAAATAATCTTAATCTTTCATGATGGACAAGATCTAGTTTGTGCTCCGGATGGTAGGTCTGAGTCTTTTAGAGGGGGCAGCATTTTTGGAATGACAAGATATACCATGGTAATTATTAGAAGATAGCATTTTCTTTTTCAGCCTTCTCCAAGTAAGTAAGCCTAGGGTAATGTGCAATAATGTTCAATAAAGGGAACCCTTCAGGAAACAATTATTTCTCTTTTTACAGAGATCAAGGTTTTCCAAATCATTTCCTTTTACAGATTAGGACAGTCACACATAGAGACATTAGAAACAGAAGATTGAAAAACACATTCATTCATGTTTACCATAATATATATATATATATATTGTCCATGGATGTGAAAACATCTGAATGACAAGGGTATCAGAAGTAATACTATCCTCTCTCTGACCTAGATGACTTCACTTGTGCATGCCACTGCTCCGCCTGTAGCATCTCAGCCATTTTTTTCTTGCTCAGGTATTAGAGGAAGTATATGCAGTAATAATGAAAGAAGACAGAAAAACATGAAGCACAATTTACTCCTTGTTTGATTTGCTGACTTAAGACTCCTGAGACCACCAGCAGCAAGGGCGGATATTGTGCGGAACTATCCATAACTGACATTCATTGTCTTGAGTGCTCCTACCCAGTCCAGAGAAGTCACATCAACCCTCCACCAAAAACTGATACTTCCCAGGCACAGCCCATAGGCTGGTCCATCACCCTACACTGCATTTCGAGCATCAAAATGTCAGCATCAACCAAGCGTTTGGAAGACCTATCCTTTGTCTGCTCCAGCTATCCAAAACTGCTTTCTTGCCTCTGAGATTTCAAACCAAGTCCCTGTTAGGACTACTGCAGACTTCTGCCTGTTCTCCCTTTGTCTCTGTGCGAATAATGTTCCCAGACTTGTGAGCGGGAAGTAGCTAATCATCTCCTGAAGATTCCTCCCCTGCCCTCTTCTTTTCCTAGGAGAGGACTAATTCTGCCAAATTAGGGAAAAGATTTGTAATGTGAGTTGGCAAACAGAATGCGAAATCAAGAGAGAGAGAGAGGACCAGAAAGCTAGTCCTTATCCCCGGGGTAATATGTGATTTAATCAAAAAGAGACTAGCTCATATTTATTTTAGATTACAAAAAACAAGAAAAAGACTCTGGTATGTTTCGTCATAGAGTTGGAACACCTGGTGAGTGTGTTCAAAAAGCCCTCACCCACCAACCTAGTTGGTGGCATGCTTCATCATCGGGCCCACCCAGTAGCACCTAGCGTGCCCTTTCTTCAGGACCTAGATAAGGTATGCGAAGGAGGCACTACAGGTCCAGAGCAGGCTCTGCCCAGAAAAGCTGGTCAAGCCTTTGCCACCTCCCAACCTTGAGGTCAGACTGAGCAAAAACTAGCGTGGTCTCGAGAAGGGAATCCCCCCTCTCACACATAGATACACTTTAGGGCGTGTAGACACATAGTCTAAACCACACTTCCATTAGCTTACCTACACTCACCCCCTTTTATCTAGGTCCTGAAGAAAGCCAGCATAAACATAAGGCACTGGCTGAAACGTGTTGACCCATTGGATGTGAGAGGTCGTAACTCGCCTCTTACATCCTCCAGCCTTATTTTTTAACCGCTGACGGAGGCCCAGGTATTAAAGTCTAATTCTACCCTCGGGTACTGGGACCCCCGCCAAGCCGTTTTAACATCACTTTCTTAACTATCTTCACTGCACACTCAGCAAAATACCAGCTCCGCTGTAATCAGGCGTTGAAGCACACCCGGGGCACGCTAGGTGCTACTGGGTGGGCCCGATGATGAAGCATGCCACCAACTAGGTTGGTGGGTGAGGGCTTTTTGAACACACTCACCAGGTGTTCCAACTCTATGACGAAACATACCAGAGTCTTTTTCTTGTTTTTTGTAATCTAAAATAAATATGAGCTAGTCTCTTTTTGATTAAATCACAGTTGGCAAACAGAGTAATTAAAATGGAATAATAGGATAGTTAAAACACAAATCCAATCTAGGACTGTTCAGGGAAATATAGCAAAAGTCAAAGCAGATAAAGGAATGGATATTAGTCCACACTGATATAATGTATGTGCTCTGGATACAAGGAAATATAACATCAATGGCTGAGCACAAAGCCCCTTAACCAGGTTGAGCAGCAGCACACCTTATATTAAAGGTTGACTACTTGTAGTCACTGATCACAACCATCTAAACAGAAGCATATACGGAGTGATATTCCATTTAGGAGGTTCCCTCACAGATGAGATCTAAATACATGGAGGTCAACAAAAAAACTGGGAAAAAGGGAAGTTTACAAGTTGGAACTCCCAAACTAGAAGCATTGAAAAGGGAAAATAGTCAGCAACTATTCAGAAGAAGCTATTATAAGTGGTATTAAATGAATACATTAAAAAAGCTTTAAATACATTGCATGCAATTGGAGGTAAGGAAGACTGACATGTGACATCAGCAAAAGGATAATGGTGAGTGGTCATATTTTCAACTTATTGTTGATAGTTAGAATCTGCTTGACAGGGGTTCATAAGACAAGATGAACCTTTAACCATGAATTTAATATATAAGAAAATGTCTGAGAAATGACAAAATCTACTTTCACCACATTATAGGTAATAGCACACTACCGGCTAGTGGCTTATTTCAATTAAAAAATGATGTTGATTGATTCTACACATGTGGAGTTACAAGCAATCACAGACTAAAGTATGATGTGCATGAGAAAACAAACACACTGTTATTTCCCTCACATACATTTTAAATGGTTTTCGAAATTTTAACTACATTTCGTATTCAGATGCATATTGCCAATCCCATCAAAAATCAAATTTAGGTTCCACTCAGGTAACATTTGACACAGTTATAGAGACTTGAAATTGGTAGTTACTTAAGGAAAAACGTTTGTAGAATACATTTTTTAGCTCTGTCTCTAAACACCTTCTGTGTAATGCTGGACATTTCACACAATTGATCCTGTGTCAATTGACTGGACAAAACAGCAGAGGCAAGCAAGGCACACCATGGTTAAATGTCAGGGAGAAGTCTATCACTGTCGATGAAACTTCACTAGGGTAAACCTTTCATTGAATCCTTTTGTTTTGTGACATTGCCCATAAGGTACAAAAAGTTAAAGTCAGCAAATTATACAATACAAAGATGTACCTCCCATGAATAAGGAGAGCATCACATATAAAAATACACACAAATCTATCATTTTGAATAGATTCACAAGCAAACCTTTTTGTTCATCACAAGTTACTACTAAGCTGCATCTCTAGACGTGCTATAATGGTACATGAAATCCATTCTATAGGAGACAAATTGCACAATAATTCTAAACGACTCTCTCCAATATCACTTTACCTCTGCTTCACCATACCATTACATCCGATGAGACACACTATGAGTCATAATACTATATATGCCCCAGACACCTCCACCACCTATCACTCATGGTAGGGTAGGTCAGTAAGCTGTTTAATTAGTGGGTTCATCTCTACCCTTGCACCACAAATGGTTGAGATTTGTAATGTACCCCACCATTTCAAACCAGGCACCATCTATTCTTGGAGTCCATGTTTGTTATATGTTCTTGCTTACACTGAATTTATCAAGTTTGGTTCCTTATTATGGCATGTTCTTGGTTATGCCTTTTGTCCTATCACCTCATTTCAAAACTAAGTAGGTTCAAGATATTTTCCTGACAGACAGCTCAAAGGCCAACCCTCCACCTTTGTTTTATAATTCTTACTCATACAAATAAGTCTCCTTGTAAGGCTTTATTACTTCTCTTGCATTTTTTAGAAGCTTTCCGAGAAGGTGGCCTATAATAGGCACCTAGATTCCTAACAAGTAACAGGTAAATTCACATAAATGTTAGCTTCTGAATTGCATGGTAAAAGTAGTAAATCAAAGTAACTGCATTCATTGCTTCATTCAATAAAACCATTTGAATCATTAGTAATAGATGTAAGAAAACAAAGATTGGGATATTGCTTAAAACTCACAAGTTCATTGAATTGCTGCCAATGGGGCTTCAATGTGAGTCTCCCATCTTCCTTATGAAGGGCTGCATTAGGATGGGCTAATTAGAAAATTTCAAAGAAGTGGAGAATGTTTTATCAAGACACTCATCAATCCACTCTTCATTGTTTACTTTTACAACAATCAGAAAGTCAGACACAGATATTTGGAAACAATTTCCCAAGCCCAGTCCAGCACAATCTGTTATTGATCATTAATTCCCAAACCAGGCTCATAGCAAAAGTGGCATGCCATTAACAAATGAGAAACACAACTCTCCATGGAATTTCGTAAGCTATGACAAAATCTCTCAGATATGCCTTCTCTTCCTGCAAGGGCACTGTTAGCATATTGAAACTCACATCTCATTTATTGTTGTCTCATGAGACCCACGTGAATACAGTGAATAATACCTTCTTGCAAAAATCCCTAAATGAGAGCATAAAAACAACAAAATATGTCTTTACTAAAACCTAGAGAATACTCTGTAGTTGTATAAGGGTGTGCACCTATGTAACATTGCATTACACTTTAAAAGATATAAGTTGAAACCACACACAACCTCACATTTTCCATTGAAGTTCTTTTATTTTCACAAAGAAGGCTTCTGAGAAATCATGGCACAAGATACATATTAAGGACCAAAATTATGTTTCTCGCACAGTCTCTTTACATGAGTGCAATTAGCAATCAATGTGGGAGTTAGAACTGCTATGTTTGTTTAATAAAAATAGTAAGTCAGTGTTTTTCATTTACTTAGACACAGTGGGGAGATATGTGTTGATAAAACCAAATAATTAGTCTTAAAAGGCCAATCTTACTAAATCCAATGATAATTATACATAGGAAGACAAATGGTACAAGGAAAAAGGTTTTCACGCTTCAAAGAATTTGCAACTGCACATGAAACATATTTCTGTACTGACTGACTGACTGACTGACATACTTATAAAGCGCCCGATTGTCGAGGTGTCTTGGCGCTAGGAGTAACTTTTTGCCATTGCACAAGCTAGCTCGGTTCTAGCGCTTAGGGAACAGCCAGGTCTTGACCAGTTTCTTAAAAAGAGGCCTGTTTGACTGTAGTCTAGTGGTAGTAGGTAGCATTCCATAATTTGGCTGCTCTGCGGGAGAGGCTTTCGCCTCCCCATCTTTTTTTAATATTTTAGGAACCTATTCTAGCCTTGTGTTGGCTGACCTACGATTCCATTGTGGGGAGTACCAAGAGAATAAATTCTGAATGTCCGTGGCTCCCCCACCATATAGTGCTTTATGCACCAGACAAAGAGCTTTGATTTCTAATCGCTGTTGGACTGGGAGCCGGTGAAGCTGCCTTATTCTGGGGGACATGGGATGGTATTTGGGAATATCAAGTAGTACACTTGCTACTGCATTCTGCAAAGACTACAGTTTGGCTGTCTGGCCTTTGTCAATTCCCAGAAATAGACCATTAGCATAGTTGATTTTAGAGAGGACAAGAGCTCCTATTACTGTTTTCCTGAGGTTCAAAGGAATAAACGGCATGATTTTTCGCAAAATTTTCAGTGTGAAGAAACAGGAGGAGGTTAAATAATTGATTTGTTTAGTAAACTTTAATTCGTTTTCAAATATTATTCCAAGGTTTTTTGCCTTAGTAGGAACAGGGCAGTTACTCACCTCGGATTGCCACCACAATTGGCTCCATACAGATGGACCCTGCCCATACTCAATGACCTCAGTCTTCTCAGTGTTGAGCTTGAGAAAGTTTAGGTTCATCCAGGCCATAATGGAATTTTGACAATTTTGAAAACTAGCGGCTGTGGCGTCCACCCTCTGCATGACAGATACAACTATCTGTGTATCGTCCGCATATGAGTTTAGCGTAAAACCATGATCTTTAATTAATCTGGCCAGAGGGGTGACGTATATGTTGAACAACGATGGAGACAAAGCCGATCCCTGTGGTACTCCACACGGGAGACAGAAGTTTTCTGATTTGAGATTATCACCATAGATCATCTGTCCCCTGGATGCCATAAAAGATGATAGTAAGGTTAAGGGTGTATCTTTGACAGCTATTACTTTCAGCCACTGCATCAGTACTGCATGGTTAACGGCATCAAATGCTGCTGATAGGTCAAGCACGATTAGGACGGCTCTTCCCCCACATCCATCTGTCTACGGATCTCCTCTGTGGCCATACTCAGGGCTGACTCGGTGGAATGGTGGGATCCAAAGCCATGTTGGGGGAAATCTAGGAGATTGTTACTATCTAGGTAGTCGGTGAGTTCCATGTTAATAGAATTTTCTAGAATTTTAGCTGGTATTGGAAGGCTCGATATTGGGGGATATTGTTTCATCTCAGTAGGATCCAAAGTGGCTTTCTTCAGGATAGGCCTAATACTTGCCTTTTTCCAAGACTACGAAAAGGTCCCCGAACGGGTAACCTCATTTAAGAACACTGATTTTTCTAGACACCGATGCAAGATGGAAGGGGGATATTGGTCACTAGGAGAACCAGACTTGGGCAGTAGTAACAGATAATTTACTTTCTCTATCGTTAGAGCAGAGAACCTTGACAAGCTGCTCTGAGTTGGATTATCCTCCACGGAATCTTCATTTTTTTCAGTAGAAATAGGTAACGTCTCGAGAAAATCGTTATAGACTTTCTGTACTTTAGTTTGAAAGAAGATAGCAATCTTATCAACAAAGTTTTGGTCAGGTGTAAATTGCTTATCCTGCTGCCGCTGAGATAAAACCGTCACTGTTTTAAAGAGCTCATTCAAGGAATTTTTGGCCGCTTCTATTTTTGTTGTAAAAAATACAGTTTTTGCTTTTTCTATTGCTGCCTTGTATTCCTCTAGAACTAGATTATAGGCCAATTTACATTCCTCACTGTAATCCGTCCTCCAAAGTTGTTCAAAACATCTACATTTGTATTTAATGAGTCTAATGAGTCTAAGATCTGCGTCATACCAGGGTGCAAACTCCTTGTTTCTTTGAAAATTCTTTGTTACTTCTGGAGCTAGCAGATCTACTGATGACCTAATCCAGTCATCAAATTTGCTAGCTGCTCAATTGGGGTCAGAGACATCTTTAGGGGGGTTCCTTGCAAGGACTGCTTCCAATGAACTTTTTTGAATTCTGTTCCAAGGTCGAGATTTGACCCAAGGTAATCAATTTCGATGGGGGCTGCTAGTTCTAGGGATTAATATGTTAAAAATTTAGCTTTATGAACAGTCCATGCAAGGGCAGTGTATTAACCAACACAATGTTAGGGCTATTAGTAAATATGCCGTCCAGGGTATGACCTGCCTTATGCCTGGGTTCAGACACAATCTGGGTTAGACTGTATCCTCTAAAATAGTCCACCAACATGGCAGTATCTATGTTGTTGTTTGCTTCTAGGTGGAAATTATAATCCTCTAAAATGGTAAAAGTAGGAGATTCAAAACAAGATTCTAAGAGAGTCTGGAGCGAGTGTGTAAAATAAAAAGTAGACCTGGGAAAGACAGGGAGTTGTTACATTTAGTGTTAAAAATCACGGCCTCCACTTCCAGTTATTGAATGGGTTCAATCCCATGTCTGCACAGGCTACTTGATCACCCGCAGGTATAGCGATATTCCAATCAGGTTCAAATTCATATCTGTGCTTTATCACAGATCTAATGTTCAGTAAAATACACCTAATTGGATCTGCAGTAGAGCACTGAGCGGTGCTGCCACCTGTATGGGTGATCGCTGGACTGGTGTCTTGGTAAATTGGTGTTGCCAGAGAGACTCCTAACACTTTAGCCCTATCACAACTACCTCTTAGGTAGAGGGGCGGTACGCATGTTGGCTTGATCAGATGTATTTTTGCTAAGCGAATACATAGCTGTAAGGCCACACAAATTACATTTAATTGGACCTTTGTTCCCATACTCTATCAGTATGGTCGGGATGTGGCACTCACCGGTGATGCAACTGAGTAGGTGATCTCTTGTGTAACTTTGGGGGGAAAAATGGGCAGGGGTCCTGGCGCTGGGTGCACTCTGGGCACTGATGGGCACAGACGGGCTTGCTTTTGCACGCAGATGTGCGCAGATAGGCTTGCCCGCAGACACGCAGACGGGCTTGCCTTTGGTGCGCCGGTGGCGCAGTCGCGCCATTGCATGCTTTAAAGATCTGGGCAGAAAACACCTAGTGCGCTGACCTGTACAAATGGGCCCACTCTTACATACGGACACTGCGGTTGCACATGCAGAGATTAAAAAGATGAAAAAACTATTTAAAAGAGAAGTTTAGCAAAGTGCAAAGTGGAAGTTGATAATGTTTCAGCGCTCAGCATTGGTAAAACAAGCTCGGCAGAGTGGTATGGCTAGGGCATTAATCACATCACCCGCAGCATGGTCATGACATTGCGTGCTTTAAAGATCTGGGCAGAAAACAGCTAGTGCGCTGACCTGTCCAGGCGGGCCCGCTCTTACTTACGGGCACCAGAGTTGCGCATGCAGAGAATAAAAAGATTAAAAACCAATTTAAAAGAAAAGGAACATATTTATTCCTGTATATAATTTAGACATTAAATTGCCTACCACATTAATTTATTTCCATGATAAGCAAGATTGTGCTGTTATAGGTGAACACTATCCGCAGACATGAGGGAGCCTTTTCAGACATCTCCGAAGGACTTGAAGAATGTGTATTAGGGCAATCCAATCCTTCACCTGTTGGACACCAGAGGGATCACACAAAGATTCCTCTTGGTTAATATTTGAAAAGGTTCAACACTTATTTTTCTATTTTGACTACAGTTTCAATGTACAATTCGTTGGGTTATAATGTAGAATTTTCCTGCAGGCATTTGGGAACTCGATCACATTGCAAATGGAAACATGACGAAGAGTCAAAACATCTTGCTCTCATGGCTCACAGCTCTACTTGCCATCACACATTTCAATGTATTTAAAAGATCTCCACATGATTTTGAGCTTTTCAGTGTTTAATCCTCTTGAGAACCTTCCCAAGACAAATATGTTCCTTAATAGATTGAATTGTGAAGTTAAAATCTAGAGTTCCTTAATCATATTTTTATTCGTTTGTACTTCTGTGCTGTTGAATTATCCCGTGTAGGTGCTGCACAATAAATGTTCCATTACTTTGAAATCCAGAGTCTGGAAATAGGTTTAAAATAATAGCAAGGATAAAAGGAAACAAAACACATTCTGTGTTTAGATACTAATTCAATCTAATGTTTTCCCATCAGGGTGAGGCAGGTGAAGCTGGTAATCCAGGACCGCCAGGAGAAACGGGCATTGGAGTAAGTATGCAGCAGAGACAACTGAAATGTGTGCTAAAATATAGGATATTAGAAATTGTAGTACTTTATTCATGCATTTCCTGTGCCTCTTTATTCATTTGAGTTGTTATTCTTATTTGTAAAATAATGAATGCAACTGATTTGCAATCAGAAAATGTTATGTTAGGATTATTGTGGTAGAATTAACATTTTCTGGTAGGAATCCATGAAGTGCATGATAAATGTTCTACATTTAGTTTTTCGCAAACGTTGATACATTATACATCATTTACATTTTGCAGGGCCCTAAAGGTGAAAGAGGAGAGAAAGGGGAGGCTGGTCCACCTGGAGCTGCTGGACCTGCTGGTCCCAAAGGACCCCCTGGTGAAGATGGTCCTAAAGGAAATCCAGTAAGTGAACCACATCACGCATATCTAAAGACACTCAGGCACACACACCTCCACACACACACATGCACACAGGCACTCACATCAATAAGATGCTGAATCAAACATATATTTTGTATTTGTCAATGAATTTCTATTTAGAAGCTGTGAGGGACATTATTGTCATAGAGTTGATTTCCGTAAGAGCCCATCAGTACGTCAATGGATGATGTTCTTCACCATTAGTCTTCTTTGATATTTGCAAGTGTAGAATTTGTTCTTCTGACTTTGTCTAAAGTCTGACTGCTAGTTTTGTAAAAGGTTATCAGCCTTGTTATGCACCTTGAGTTGCTCATTGAACACTCTTTATAATATTTGATGTAGAGCTGTCAGGAGCGGACAGCCCGGTAATTGCTTAGGATGTTGAAACTGGCAGATTATCATTTAGTGATGAAGTAATTGCTGCATGTTTCTTTTAGTCAGGGTTGGACTAAAAGATTATTCAAGTATATGATGTATGTTGCTAAGGACAAGAGAATTACACTTACCACTCCTCCATAGAGAGGAGCCATAGGTTATTTAGGTGTTTCCACTCTTTGTATGTAAGAGCCTCACCAGTAGCCCATTTCAGTTTTTTAAAAAGGATACAGAAAATAGACACTCTGCAACATCCCACTTTTGAGTGTTTTGTTAAGACTAAGATTATAATATAGGGTTGATTTATGATTGTGGAAATATAACAAACAGAGAGTCATATAATACGAATAGTGGTTAAACAGTTAAATATCAATTGGAACATGGAGATGGCAATTCTGTACAACTCTATACCGTGATTTTATTCAGAAATCAGTAGCAAAGGAGCAGCTAATGACGATGCATTGCACAAATCACCAAAGGGGTCTACCTATCCATAGCCCTCCAAGTGAGTTACACTTATTATACTGCTTACAACTCACTGAAATCTACCCAATTAATTCAAAAGTGACCCAATTCTCTCCTTACCTAAATAATTACAATTGACCACACCACTAGCAGCTATACCATCTGTAATACCCTGAAGTCAGGTTGGAGAAGACCACATGTTGATGTGAGTGCCTCGTATATTTTGGGCTTCATACCACTCCCCATCACAATCACCTAACCTCTTTCATAATTTGTAATCTACCTCCATCTTTGATACCGCCAACCATTGCATACTCTTTGCAACCCTGCTAATATAGGCATCGCTCACATAGAAATGTATCAGGCTATACTCCTGTCATATTGATCAACTTTATTTGGTTCTTTATTGCCCCCCCCCCCGGGTCATTCACATCTTCTACAAGAATATCCCTTTAAGAGCTCATTATACCCCACTCACCTTACATAAACGTGCTGACATTTCCTCAGATGGGTTTACATACTGTCTCTTCTTCCTCTCCCCATCTATTTCCCATCATAAGCATTTGTAACTGGCTATCTCTATATCATCTGCTACTGGAATGCCACTTTTAAAGACATGTTATAGCCAGAAAGGACACACGTAGGAGCATATTTCTCATAGTATTTCTGCTTTTCTACTATTAACTCCTGGAATATGTCCTCAGATTGGACACTGACATCATGTGCCACCTTTTCAATCCTCTCATGGTCATCTTTTAATGACAGGCTGTCTCATTACATCCAGCAGGTTCCACTCTAACTCTGCCATACTTAGGGCTTGATTTACAATTTGGCAGATGGTCTTTACTCCATTGAGAAGCTGCAGGGCAATATCTATACCATCCCACGGGACGTCCGCCTACCAAATTTATAGTCATCCGCCACACCAGCAGACAACTCTCTACATTGACCGGAACAGCCTTTATGGTAGTTCCTGTGAATATTGGAACATTTTAGTGCCTTCTGTCATGATGGCTGGCTATCAAACCTTTCACCTTTTCAACAGCAAACTCCCGGAGCAGGAGTTTGTTTTATAAAATGACCAATGGCCTACATACCCTGGTACTTTTCTCTCTCTGGTTTGGGGGCAATATTGCTTTGTTACTTTTCCTTACCATCTGGTTTTCCTGTTACATAAGACCTTATACTATCCAAAATAGATGGGATGGACAGTGTAAAATCCTTAGGCTGTTGGAGGAAGTTTTCTTTTGGTGGTGCTGATGGGCTCTGTTGATGGAATACTTATTGTCGCCCGAGTCTAAATGAGGCAGGCGGCCTGGGGTTTAGCAGACAGGGTGCTCCGTCATGTTTGGAAAAGATTATCCGTTATTCAACCTCTAAATCAGGCCCTAACTTATGCCCTCTCTCTACTAATTTAACATATACTTACAACATCCACCAAATGCACTGCCTCATGTATGACATAGTATTTTGTACTGGCACTTAACCACTAGAACATTCCCCCACTGAGCCTAAGTCCTCAATGCAACTGAAACATCTGTGGAATTAACCTGAAGAAACGCAACCTAATACCACTTGGTATTCAACTGGACGGACCTCTTCCCTTATCCATAACCAATGCCACTTTCCTTAAAGTACATCACGATTATTCTGAGTACTTTGAGCTGATCCTTCAATTGTCTTATACTGTCTTGCTTTCTGCTTCCTTTCTACTATGCATTGAAAATTCACATATAACCCTTGCAAAGCATGAATGTTTTAGAGGTAAGCCAAACAAACTCATATATGGTGCTTCTGATGAACCCAACTGAATTGTTTCACATCCTTAAATGACACCTCTTTATAGAGATAGGCAAAATTCCTCAAATTGTATTGTTTGCTCTAAAGACAATCTCATGAAATATCCATAAGACACATTTCTAGCAAAAATGTAAATATTACAAATTGCAAATAAAGTCCACTATTTACCCCTTTGAGAAGGGAGTCGCATAATAGCTTGAAAAATGCTTTGTTCTGATGAGGTAAGAATATCTAGATTCTGAAATATCACAAGAAAACTACTTGGGTGGCACTTCCACAATAATATACATATTAGCCATTATCCCACAAACAATATTTAAACGTGTTGTGAAATTACAGTCATGTGGATCACAGGAGTAGATGCTATCTTTATTTTTGGTTGATTTATTTATAATCAATTACTTAATTGCTGAACACATATGTATACAGGATTGCTATATTATGGACACTGCTTACATATGTGAATAACTTTATTTACCTACTTTCTTTGCCTATGTCTTTAGGGTCCAGTTGGCTTTCCTGGTGATCCTGGTCCTTCTGGAGAACCTGGTCCTGGTGTAAGTTTGTGAAATCTATCTAAGTTCACTAATTGAAACTAAATTAAATGATAGGTTGATTATTATAAATCTACAGTATTATTAATAAAGCACACAAAGATGAAATGATTTGAGGGCCTTTTAAATTGGGAGCCACTCATATTCAGGACTAAAATTACAGTCTTTCTTTCTTTTCTATCATTTTTCTCTCACAAAAAGTAAGCATGTTTGTTCCAATTGTGACTTAAATGAGCAACAGTCAACATGATGTTTACCCTGAAATGTTGGCATAGAGAAGTGAGACATTTTCCTCTGACTCTAGAGAAGGTTGTAATTACATATCTACTCTTGTTTATTTTTCTGTTGTGAAAGCTTATTTCCCCTATTTATACTTAAATGAGAGAAAGTTTGCCTTTTATTTTCTAGAAATAGTGTTCATGATTCATCATTGAGCTGCTCCATCTCCTCTGCCTCATGGGGCGATTCATATACATTAATGTGTTCTTCCCTATGAGGAAAATGCATCCCTTTGCATGTATAAGATGATATTTGAAAGCAAAATAATGTCATATTAAAATCTGGTTTTCCTTCATTTCCTAGGGACAAGATGGGTTGTCCGGTGACAAGGGTGAAGATGGGGAGCCTGGCCAGCCTGTAAGTACTCATACTCACATGATTGTATCACATTGTGATAAATTAATACAACTCAGCCATGTTTTAAACAACACACCCTTGTTAGAAGACTTTAGCACATTCAGGTTTTAAAGATTTATAACAGATTGCGGCACTCTTTAAACATTCCAGGGAGGGAAATGAATTCAATAAATGGAATATATCAACACATTGGTTACACAAAGATCTTTTGTGTTTTTTGTATTGATAACATCCAAAACTCAATGCCCTTTACAGGACAGAGGCATAAAAGTTTCCTAGCAGTGGGAACTAATGGAGTTTATCTTACACTATAATAGCATCAGACGTCTTACAGTGGTAATCATTCTATATGGCATCATTTCAATAAACTATGGTCCATTTTTGCTGAGGCAAAACTGTGTATCTCAGTAAAAGTCGAAACAATTTCACAGACAGATGGTTCAAACTCAATATAAGGGTCTTTACATCCTTGTCAGAATTGCATTTCCACTACTTCTGACCCATTCTTATTCCTTATGATATTTTCTCATCCTGTGTTGTGCCTGAGCTGTTTTCCTGCTACATTCAACAATCAAAAAAACACAATTAAAACAAGGGCCATTAATAAAGCAAAATAATGATTAGGAGAAATAATCCCTGGGTTCAATTCACAACTTTCTACCAATTTTGCATCTAAACTCAGCTTGGATGCTTACAAAGCATGGTTAAATGTACTTGACACGGCATGCTCAAATAAATATACTTGTGAGAATATATTTTGCATTCATGCAAGATTTCAAAAGAACTTTAATATCTCTCTTCCCCTATTCTTCTCTGAACATAGCATTATGTTCTTTTACTCACTGGAATATACACATCCTGCCTACGATTTTTGGTATTCCTCAAGTATCTTTTTTGCTGTTAGGAGTGTTCTTTTAGATTAGGAATGGAATTTCACTGAGTTACCAATGTGATAAACACATTGATAACACAGTATATTCAATGCCAAATGTTTTTACCTCTTTAGAGTCATTTAAGAATTTCCACAATTCACTTCATTGCCTTTAAAGAAGCTACAGTCATTTTTTTAAAATCAGGTAAGATAAATGAAGATATAAAGTTGAAGTAAGGACTTTGGAGATACGTCTTCACACACAAATGAGGACAGTTTACTTGAAGGGCCAGATGTACGACTCATTTTACCTGTTGCAAATGGCCCATATTGTCATTTGCGACCGGTTAAATGCATTTTCCTATGTACAATCCTATTTTACGAGCTGAGGATGGAGCCGATGCCCATGCGCAATGTGGTCCAAAGGAGGAGTCACCTATCCTGTGACTTCCAAAGACTTTTCAGGACAAAAAAAACCTGCAAACATCCGGGCCCAACACTAGGTAGCGATCTCGGCACAGTGTGTAACTCTGCAGCTCCACATGCCAAGAACAGATGCATACTGGTAAATAGCATTTTCCTTGCAAGGCATTATTAGGAGTGGGCATGTAAAGGGCGTCTCTTCCTAATAGTGAGTCGCATTGGTTTGTATGAATGTTTTGCACATGGGAATGCAGTCCCAAAACATGTGCATATTACCACCAATTTCAAATTAGTGGTAAGCCATTCGCAAACAGGAAAGGGTCCCCAAAGTACCCCTTCCCCTTCATACATGGGGGTGCCAACATTTTATCAGAGCAGGCAGTGGCCCCAAGGACTACTTTAAAGAAATGAGAAAAATACTTTTCATTTTTATTTTTCAAATGCATCCCATTTTCCTTTAATGAAAACAGGCTGCATTTAAAAAAAAAACATCTTTCATTAAAAAGCTCTCAGACCTGGTGGTCTGCTGACCCCAGTAGGCCACTTCCCTGCGAGTGCCAACAATACCCAGTGGGTCGAAAATTGTGACCTGCCTCATTCATATTCATGGGACAGGTCCCCTGCAACCCATTTGGGAATCACAAACAGAGTCTGAGACACTGCTGTACATCAGGTTTTGCGACATACAAATTATGAGTTGCTAAAAACCGCAATTTATTAGTTGTAAAACCTGACGGTCGTACACGTGGTCCCATGTCTTTTAAATTGGCTTGTATTGTTGACATGAAGCAAACTCTCCTGAAATGGTTTTTGCAGATCTTGTAATTTATCTGAGCAATGGTTGATGTGTTCCAGTCTTGTTGACCTTATTTAAAATGTAACAGGGCACTCTTTTGGCATACATTGGACCTGATGTCGTGCAAGCAAAATGACCCTCACTAATTATTGCTTTTGAAGAAATCAATGTTCTGAAGACAGATAGATAGTACACTTAGGATTTTGATCCCAGAGAAAACTCTTCCATGAAACTTTAGAGTACATTGATGAAAATCCTAAGAGATTCAATCCACACAATAGTCTTGTCTCATAAAAATATCTAAGCCCATTTTTGTTTGTACTAAAGTGCCTGTGTTCTTGATGATATTTTAATAGGAATGGCACCTGCTTGAATAATGCTGTTTAGAATAAACCCCAGCATTTCCCCTGTTGGTGTAATCATATTCCTCAACTTCTAAGGGCCTCAATGTGAATATCCCTACTAATCCCCATTATTTCCCCACACTAGTCTCACGATTATTGGGTGTCCTAGTGATTCTTTGGGTAGGAAGCTGATGGGATTACCTAATCTTTTTCTTTTTAAACTCTTTGATATATTGGTGGTGCTTCTGATTAAGTAAAACGCCAGCATTCACTCTTTTTGGTGTCTTCAGATACCTCATCTTCAAAGGCCCTCCAATATAAGTGACTGGTATTAACCCCATGTGTGTTTGTATTTGAAATATAATATTAACTCCTTTAAGCATT
Organism: Lissotriton helveticus; assembly: GCF_964261635.1. Lineage (NCBI taxonomy): Eukaryota > Metazoa > Chordata > Amphibia > Caudata > Salamandridae > Lissotriton > Lissotriton helveticus. Next base: position 2,010,995,526 of record NC_136057.1, on the reverse strand, counting down.
ACCTGTTCTTTGACAAGCCCAAAATCAATTTGTCACTGATGTTAATATTAAATTGAACTTAATGCTGTGAAATGCTGGAAAGTAAGGAACCATGAATTAGTAAGCTTATTTACAGTATTGTCTGTAATGAAACATTTTAAGAAAGAGTAGTAAATTGTAATTTCTTGTGCACCATATTCAATCATGATTAATTAAGTATTTCTTTAATTCTGCAGGGTCCTCCTGGTCCTTCTGGTGAGGCTGGTCCACCTGGTCCTCCCGGCAAGAGAGTAAGAAATGAATTTTAATTTTACTATTAAATATTTGCTCAGAGAGAAGTATGAAATGTGAGCTGCACACTTGTTTACATCTTCACAGATAAATCACTTGTTTCCACTTTCTCAACCAGAAGTGCATTTTCCCTATGTTTGCAGCAAAAGTCAGAACTTTTTTGATTTTTCAAGGAACTTCAGGAGTACTTCAGAAAAACTATGATAGTCATCATTTTCTAGGAGGACTCACATGAGTAACCTTCATGCATGCAGAATTTACTGGGGGGAAATTTGTGACGAAGAGATTGTAATGAAAACATGCATTAATGCAGTGTAGCATTTTTGTATTTCTTCATCGTGAAAAACATTGTTTCTCCATGGAGAAATGCTTGAAGCAACAAATCCATTAGTATGAATAACTACATCTCCATTTAAATCCTGGAAACACACTCATTTCAACCCTTTAATAGAGTAAACTTGTATACCTTTGCAGGGTGAGACATTATTTGCAAATTGTTGTTGACTACCAATGAGTATGTGGAAGTTCACCAGCTGTAAAATGTTGAGCCACCAATATTCACCCACAAAAGTGTTCCTATTATTACATTTGCGAATGTTTAAATTCCACCATATTAATGTACTTTCTAAATTCACAAATACAATCTTAAGCATGAATACTTTCCATACCCTTATTAAAGATTTTGTTTACTCTTAATTTGAGATTAGGTGCTCAAAACCGATGGTGAATTGGAAAATGGTCCTTTTTTATTTTAATATTCATCAATTAAATTTCAAGTTAACACCAATATTAATTCCTTCAAGTGCATTCCTGATTTAATGGCATATGGTCAAATAAGCAACAGAATAATTACCACACACAATTTAATGACGAAACTTGACCTGATGAATTTTACATACAATTTCACATGTACTTGCATAAGGAAATTCACTTCGGAGACAGAAATATCAGTCATCCATAAAGGTAAGGCAGTTGACAACAGAATGACCTGCTGGTCATATGTTTGAATCACTGCAATATCCCTATGGCCACCACTTGATGCACCTACCAGTATTTCCCTTTGCTTCTCATCATATACAACACACATTGTAGGAAAGTGCCCCTTTTTTACATGGTCACCCCCACTTTTTGCATGGTAAGTGATGTGATGTTGACTGAAAGTGCACAGGGGTTCCAGCTAACCTGGTCCCCAGTGCCAGAGCACCCTCTGTAAGTCCCTAGAAAATGGCACCCTGGTACCTAGGGCCTGAGGTCCTAAAGAGGGCCCCTAAGGGCTACATCACAAATTGTGCCAGCCTAAGGGACCCCTCACCCACCCAGCACATGCAGGCTGCGTGTCTTGGTGCAAAGAAAAATAAAAACACAATATGTCACACATCCCTGTGTGCCATGTCCCCTAACACTGCATGTGAGATTCGTAAGTCACCCCTACAGCAGACCTGACAGCCCTAAGGCAGGGTGCTGATTATTACATGTGAGGGAATACCTGCATGAGTAGATATGCCCCAGTATTGTTCAGTTCTATTACTGCCAGTGCAAGTGGACTGGGAAGGCATTTTAAACATGTGCTAGACACAGGTGAAAGCGAGTTCCCTAGCTACATGATGGCTTCACTAAAAATAGGGATGTTTGGTATCAAACAAGTTGTATTGATAAACTCACACTGATTCCAGTGATGTATTACCACTACATGCACCCAGAGGACACCTTAGAGGTGCCCCCCGAAAACCTACCAGCCTCTGGTGAGCTTGCTGACTGATTTCTGCAAGCCTGCCACCAGAGACACTGTTCTGATCTCCTAAGGTGAGAGCCTCTACTCTCAAGAGACCCAGAACAAAAGTATGTCCGGGAAGGGGGTGTAGGACAATTTTGTGGTTAGTCTTCCTTGGGCAGCAAGTCTCAAAGGGCTGCAACCTTTAAAATGCAAATGTGATTTCCCCTCACAGGAGAGTAAGCCAACCCCTTTGTCCGCGGCCCCCTTGCCACCTGGAAAGGTCGGGAAATTAGCTAGTCAGGTAGGCGTGTCTTCTCCAGGCTAGTACCATCACTAAGGGGGGCTACTGCTACTTTTCAGAAGTATACATCTTTATGATGGCATACTTCTGAATTTTTAGTCTGGGTTATGCCCACTTCCCACAGGAAGTGGTCATATAAGGGGCAAAGTGATCCCTAGGTACAGTGGCCCATTGGCTTCTATCATACACTCCTCTAACACCCCAAAGTCCAGTATTTAGGGGAGTCCCTGGCACCAGAGAAGCAGATCCTGATGACGTAAGAAGAGAGAAGACACTGAAGAGCCACAAAAGCAGAGAAGATAGAAGAAGCAGCTGACCTGTTACCAACCCTGCCTGCCTGTCTCCATCCCTTGCAAAAAAACTGTCCTGCAGTTTTTTACTCCAGCAACTTGGTAGGGCTGTTTGCCTTCGATAAAGTACCAAGACCTCTCAGGGGACAGAGGAACTGCTCCTTCTCCTCAATCTCGCAGCAACTCTAAAAGAAAGGACTCAGAGGACCCCGGAACTGCCAAAACCCAACACCTGAAGCAGCCACTGCACACGCCACTCCAAGTCCAAGTCGAAGTGGGCCAACAGTGTCATCAAGGTCCCCCAGCCCTCCAGAGCCTGAATCTATCATGGTTTCACCCTTTGTTGACCTTCCAATGTCGCCTGAAGCTTCTGCACGCAGGCCCACTCAACTGCGACAGGTCCAGTAAAAACAAATTTGACGCCTAAAGACACTGCTGCACCTGTCCTCCCTGGGATGTGGAGAAAAAGACCAAAGGTGTCACTACGTCCCTGAACATTGTGAGGCCCGAGCCCCACTGTTAGTTAGGCTCAACTCACTGCCTAGCCAAAGAACACAGCCTCTTTTCGCAGAGCCCGGAGATTGGTCCCGTAAGTCGCTGTACTGTACCTGTTTGCAGAACTTTTTCTTCTTTCCAGAGGATAACATTGCAGAACTGAAACATTGCAATGTGTCTTTTTTTTAAGTGAAAAGAATTTATATTTGAAAATGTACTTACATGAACAATTTTTTTTCTTATGCCTAAACATATATAAAGATATTTGCTATTTATATAAAGTGGTGTGGATCTCCTTCCAGAGCTGCGTGTGTCCTTTATTGATCATTGTGTGTATTTGCAGATGCTTGGCCCTCCTCTGTGTTAAGCCTAAGGCTGCTTGGCCACACTAACCCCTAGCGGAAGCACTTTGCAATTGCATAGCAAGCCCCTATCCACCCTTAAGTTAACACTTGCACTCTTTACATGGTATATCAGAATTTCGATATATCACATAAAAGCCAGCTACCTACAGCCACGGCCGGTGGTAGGTTTAACTGTGGGGTGGTGACGTAGGGAGGGAGAGGGGCAGGGTGGGGGGTTGTAATGTATGGATTACGGACTTTAACAGGTAAGTAAACATATACAATAATAAAACGAATTTCGTTGCGCGCACTGCATCGCATTTGATGATGCAGTGCACACAACAAAATTCATTTTATTAATGTATATGCTTACTTACCTGTTAAAGTCCGTAATCCATACATTACAACCCCCCACCCTGCCCCTCCCCCTCCCTACGTCACCGCCCCACAGTTACACCTACCACAAGCCATGGCTGGCTACCTACACACATACTTAAACTACATATTTCAATGTTGGTGCATAGAAATGTAAGTGGTGCTCACATGACTGACCAAAGCCTTGGCAAGTGCCTCCTTTTCTATCAAAGACACATTAGTGCTGATTACTTTAGTACCATGCATGATTAATTAAATGTTTAATCTATATTTAAGAAAGTGGCTACAACACTATAGCATATTGATTGTTCATTCCTCAGTCACTATTGCTAATTAATTAGACATACTTCAATGCAAGGGTCTGAAAATTACTTAGTTAGCATTTAAGAATAATCAATCGAATATTAATTACACATATGGATTCTTGCTCCCTGCTAACCAAAGGCAGAATTAATTTCCAACATCTTACCAGGAAAATTAAATCTTTGAAAAGTAGAATGCTAAACAGTGATCATAAAGAATAGTTTTAGATCTCCTTTTTCAGCACATCAACAGCTACTTGCATTACAGGGCCTACTGCATCCTTTCACTGGTTATGTAAACCTTTCCCATTAACAATGCCATTCATCAATGCCAGAAAAAAGCATTGCTGTAGACAGATCAACATTTAGCGCTGCCCCCGAGAGCAATTATATGCTGGTTTTACACTTTTTAAAACCAATGTCATCATTAAATTTCAGTAGGCAGCTGTTTAAGCCAATGTGTTAAATTGCCCCTTCATGTGCATAAAATAGCATGCATAATTGGTTTGTGCATTTCACAAGAAGATCTATTTACTTACTTAACGTGCAGCATATCTATCATAGTGTCCATTGCAGAAAACATACAAATGGACCTCTAATGTTTATCCTCTAAAGGTGATTAATTATTGTGCTAAGAAACAAACACTTCACATTGTTTGTTAAAGCAGATTAAACTTTGCAACTAAACTGAACAAGTACGCAAACTCATTTATTATAAAGCGTCCACAAACAATGCAAATTCAGCCTTTTAGCTATGGCATGCATGCCAGTGGAAATTTTGTTTTGCAATATTCAAATATGTCACATAGAGTACACCAGTGCTGAAACAATCTTTTATGAAAAACAACTAGAGTAGTGCTGGTGAAAAAAGAAAGTTAGGCATGTGATGCCCACATTATTGCAGCAAAGTGTTATATATTTTTAAGTCATAAAGAATATTGTTTTCCACAGGAAAAATATCAGTGGCAAATGTGTTGTGAGATATTTTTATTTCTTATTTACTTGATCCGTTTTTGTACCTATGATGTGTCTGGGAGGTGTACAAATTTCATTGTCGAGTAATACAAGAGTAAACATAGCATATTCATAAGCCAGTCAGAACTTGGTGATAAACGAAATATGAACAGATTGTATATTGTTCAATATAACATTACTGATAATGTATAATTAGGCAAATTGAGACAAGGAGAGGTACTGCTGGTAAATTGCGTGTGTAAGGATCAGGGAACTACGAAAAGTTGAATCGCTGGTAGGTGAAAGGAGCATGCAGAAAATAACTACTAAATCAAAAGGCTATGGACCTGGTTTTAAGTATTGAGGGCTGCTTAATATCCTTCAGGGTGGCAATGTCACTACTTGCCACCATATTCTGATATCTGCACCGGCCATGTGGGGATCTTGTACCTTCAGCGGAGCCACTGTCTCAGTGGCCCCTCTGAAGGCTCTGAAAGATTGCTCATTGACCACCATGTTTTATTTGGCTACTCAGCAAACATATTTTGTTTTCCAAAAACAAACACCGAAAGCGAAAAACAAAAAATAAATGACACTCACATCCTGGGATGTTTTTTCAGTTTGGGACTACTAGAGTTTCCGTGGCAGTTCTGAACTGAACTAAAATACATTGCTCAAATAGGGTAAATGGTGCAAAGCATCTACACCGATTGCCCCAACTCAGTCGGGCAACTGGTATATGGTTTCCAATGGCATAGCCAGAGTGGGAATTGCTGCCAGAAACATGACTCCCTGCCAGGCTCAAAATAGAGAGGGCAGATGGTCAATGTGGTGGACAGGGTACTCTGCCAGTTTTGTGACAGTGCACCTTGTCTGACAAACTGAAAATCAGGTCCTGTCTTTTGTTGATGCACTGCACGCAATATTACATTCAATTGTGTCTGCTGAAAAAAGAACTAGAAGAAACAAAACACTAAAGTAGGGAGATTCCATTTTTGTTAGATGAAAGTAGCATTTTTTTAGGAATAAAGAGAAAATAACACTACCATGTCTTGTAAGAATGCTATCTTATTTTTAAGTGTTACGCATATGGTAGAAACACCTAAAAACATCTACCCCTGAATGCTGGTGAATGGGAGCATATGGTAGCCATCTTGAAAGGTAACACATGGTTCCTGGAAGGGAAATCATTCAGGTGAAGTCATGGGTAGGGAGAAAGCTCCCTGTTCGTCTAGCCTTAATTTGCTCAGCAAGATATGATTCCAGCTTTGGCAGTTTATTCTTAGAGAACATTACAGAAATTACACCAAGGGAACTTTTTGTGATACAGTCCCAAAGGTCTTTCTTGAAAGAAAAAAAACACCGAAAGCGAAAAACAAAAAATAAATGACACTCACATCCTGGGATGTTTTTTCAGTTTGGGACTACTAGGGTTTCCGTGGCAGTTCTGAACTGAACTAAAATACAATGCTCTAAATAGGGTAAATGGTGCAAAGCATCTACACCGATAGCCCCAACTCAGTCGGGCAACTGGTGTATGGTTTACAATGGCAGAGCCAGAGTGGGAATTGCTGCCAGAAACATGACTCCCTGCCAGGCTCAAAATAGAGAGGGCAGATGGTCAATGTGGTGGACAGGGTACTCTGTCAGTTTTGTGACAGTGCACCTTGTCTGACAAACTGAAAATCAGGTCCTGTCTTTTGTTGATGCACTGCACGCAATATTACATTCAATTATGTCTGCTGAAAAAAGAACTAGAAGAAACAAAACACTAAAGTAGGGAGATTCCATTTTTGTTAGATGAAAGTAGCATTTTTTTAGGAAAAGAGAGAAAATAACACTACCATGTCTTGTAAGAATGCTATCTTATTTTTAAGTGTTACGCATATGGTAGAAACACCTAAAAACATCTACCCCTGTATGCGCATGAATGGGAGCATATGGTAGCCGTCTTGAAATGTAAGACATGGTTCCTGGAAGGGAAATCATTCAGTTGAAGTCATGGGTAGGGAGAAAGCTCCCTGTTCGTCTGGCCCTAATTTGCTCAGCAAGATCTGATTCCAGCTTTGGCAGTTTATTCTTAGAGAACATTACAGAAATTACACCAAGGGCACTTTTTGTGATACAGTCCCAAAGGTCTTACTTGAAAAATAGCATATGCGATTACTCGGCATATTTATTAGCAAATAATGGAATGACCGCACACACCTCTTAAAAACAACTGCTTACTAAATAAATAACAGGTGGATAAATCCACATCTCCAAGGAACAACAGCGCAAACCAGAGGCTTGAAATCTTTCACAAAATGGGCCTCCTTCACTCTATGCATAGTAAAACAAAATTGTGTAGAATACGTTTTGTGCAAGATGCTGATATCCTGTCTCACCTACTGGCCACGCTGAAAGTAATAGCTGGCCGTTTTTACAGCCGACCCTCTTACAGTTATGAAAACATCAGTTCCCTTTTGACCTTGAGGGCACTGACAAGGTTGCTTTTCCACACGCCTTCAAGGCCAAACTGTGGCAATGTACAATTCTCTCGGAGAGACACACTCAGAATTCATCCTCTAATTTTTTTGGGGTCGAATGTCACACTAGCTTTCAGCATATACTAATGTTCCCATTATCAAAATTGTAGACATTGAAAGAAACATCCAAAGAAAATCGATTTCTGTCCCAGCCACGAATAACTTCCACCAGTCAATAACATAACTACCTCTAATTTCTTAAGAAAAGGGAGCAAACTCTGTTTCTCCCTGCTGTGAAATAGGCTTAGCCGCTATTGTTAAGTAATTAGACATCATTAAAACTAGAAGTTATTTAATTATACATCATTGAATCTAAGGGCCTGAAAAGTATTCAGCAATTAAGAATAATCAATTGAATATTAATTACACTTATGGATTCTTGCTTCCCTGTCAAAGGAAGGAAGAATTTATTTCCAATACCTCACCAGAGTAAATTGAATCTTTGAAATGTAAAACGCTAATGAATGATCATAATGTTCTCACATGATGCTGCTCGCATGTTTAGAAACATGTTCCCTCGTGCACTCTAGGACGGGGATCTAAGGGACTTGCCTCTAGCAACGAAAACAGGTGCGGTTACCAAAACTGCCGTGGCCGAAGGCAGCAAAATGGCACTTCATACAAACTATAAATACAGTAATAAATACGTAAATATTAAAACACATCTGACGTAGATAAAAAGTGGAACCCATCAATAGTAGACAGTATTTATTTTGTGGCATACTAAACATATGTCTAGAACTCAGGAGCTGCACCGCCTGAAGTAAATCACAGAGAGAGTCGTAAATCTCCAAATTGATCGGAAGCACATTTATATGGCTGTAAATCACAGACATTTCCAACACAATTTTTATCACCTGCATTCAAACAACACCAACGGACCTCTAAAGTACGCAATTGTGTAATATAGGATGTAGAGAATGAAATTACTATTTCTCAATTAATCGAGTTGGTGTATTAGAAACCATTTTCGGGAAACATTTTTTTCTTACTTTCACAGTTTTTTCTAGATAACTTATAGGTGTATGTTTTAATAGAATATTGATTGAGCACTCTTTATGATAGTGGTGAAAAATCCATACAGAAATACAATTATTCCTATGGAGAAAACAAAATAAAGTTGTCATTTTCAGCACTTACAGAACCTGTGATCTACGTTAATGCTTTGGAATAATTGCTCTTTCCCAGGGATTCTGCAGATACAAAAGGTTCTGCTAGCAGGAAAAATATAGTGAACGCTAATTATCAAAGTCTAGTTTCTCCAGTTGTTGTAATATAGATCTGCCTTTACAGTTTCTCCCCAAAGATCAAAAACGCCCTTTTTGGGGGGAGAATGTCATATACATAGGCACATTTTGTTTAGTAATCTTGTTCTAAAAAATATTCTACCATTAATGAAACAATAGATTGCACCAGTTCCCACGTTGGTAAGAGTAAAAAACAGCTGAGGACACATAAAACAATCAGAAAACTACTAGCTCATATTTAGTTTAATAACAACGTAGCAAAAATTACATATTTCAAAATGCAGTTGTCCTATGGCATTATAAAAAGTGAGAATCTTTTTCCTATAAATATGCGAGAATTATTTTATTATTAAAGGCACTTTCTGATTCTAGAACAACACACCTGTAATAAGAAAATGGTCTCTCCATTCGCTTATAATAACTTTTTAAAAGCAACTAGTGTTTGTGCACTAGCAACAGTTATTGAAGTTTCAGTGCGCCCATTTACTCTCTCCATGGCCCATCCAGGGTAAAAGGAAGCACTTTTAGTTGATAAAAAAGAGTTTTCACAAATGCCACATGAAATCACTGCCTGTCGCCCTTCCACCTCCTCTTAATGTCACATGTTGCTGTAACTAGTCAACATTTCCCGGTTTCTCGGCCCTGCCCACGACTTCTTCTGTAGGAGGCTAGTCTTTTGTCAGTGGCAATTAAGAAAATGACAGAGAGCACTCTGTGCAGGTTGATGCCTCTGGTCAGGCATTGAATCTTGCCTCACTTCTACTGCTGCCTCTAACTTGTCTTTCAGCTACAGTTCTACAATCTCCACAACAGACTGGATGTGTAGAGAGGATGGTGATTACCTTACCTCCTACTGATTCTGACTCCATGGAAGTACTGCCCCAAGCTATGACGTTGAATATTGAGTTTGTGTAATTCCTTCCTCTCCTAATGAATAGCATTGTTATGTAAAAAAAAAAAAGCCCTTATATTATTTTGATTAAATTTCATCAGTGATTTTTGAGTGTTCTAAAACTTCTATTCCCTGGGGATGGAAGGTCCCTGGAGGTTATGTTATGTTATTTTTTCTTTTGTATAGCGCAACGGCTACTCAAAAAGAGTGTCCCGGCGCTTTAGGTAAGGAGAACTACATCACCATAACATAACACAGTGAAATGAAGAAACAAGAAAAACACAGTTAAAAAAAGGGAAACTGAGAGGCCTACTGGATGAACAACCAGGTTTTAAGACCTCTCCTAAAAGCAAGAAGACTAGTGGCTCCCCGGAGTGAGAGCGGAAGCGAATTCCACATCTGTGGTGCCAGCAAACCGAAGGAGCGGCCACCCAGGCGTGCTCTCTTCACTCGCGGAACAGCCGCCAGGAATAAAGATTCTGACCTCAACAAGCGGTCCGGATGGTAGAAGGCAAGTCTCTTTTGGAGGTACTTTGCTCCCACCGCATGGAGAGCCTTATAGGCCAGAGTCATTGCCTTAAAGGCAATCCGTTTGCGGATGGGTAGCCAGTGCAGCGTCAGCAATAGACCCGAAGCGCTGGCACGCCTATTGAGACCAAAGATGGCCCTGGCCGCCGCATTCTGCGCGACTTGCAGCCGCTGCAGCAAGTACTCTGGAAGGCCCAGGTAAAGAACGTTCGAATAATCTAACCTAGAGCCGATCAGAGCCTGCACGGTCAGCTTCCTGTGTTCCTCAGACAGCAGAGGTAAAAACCTCCGCAACATCTTTAGTAGGCCAAAACAGGTGCCAGTCACCCCGAGGATCTGGGCTTTCATCGTTAGCCCCTTGTCCATCTTAACCCCCAAGTTCTTAGCCATTAGGGAAGAACAAGACGGGGGGAACATGTCGATGGGCCACCAGGCCTGCCAGATTGGCTCCGTGTCGCACCCAAAGAATAGTACCTCGGACTTATCGGAATTGCACTTGAGGCTGTTCAGTTGGGTGGAAAGGTAGAAGCAACCTTGCTGTTTTTCCTTGTGCATCTCAAACTACAAACACTCCAGCCTACTTCAACGTCCAACGTGGATGGTCTTTACACAGTATTAGAGTGACCGAGACCACAGATTTAAATCTCCTCGCCAAAGTACTTGCGGCTGGTTACATTATCATTGTGGATTGAGGAACAACTGCTGAGCTCGTCATATAATATTATACCCTGCATAGTTAGTATTTTGCTAACGACAGCTGTAGCTGTCTGTACCAAGCTAAGGACACGAGAATTACAGTACAAGCAACTGCAAATTGCAGCTGCATACACTATGGCACTGACAATGCGGTGTCATGAGTAATGCGGCCCACTTCATATCACAATTGAGGAAAGAGGAGGAGGGAGAACACCCTTCAATTTATCTAAATTATAAAAAGTACTTGATGCTAAAGAGTAGAAGTTCTCTTTAGCTATAGAAAACATATATAGGTACTGTTCTGTTTAGGACGAAAAGCCCTCACTCAACCAATCGGTGGCATGCGTCATCGAGGGCCCCGCCTGCCACCGGTCAGTATACTCTAGGTGCAAGCTACTATCCTACTGTAGGGGTGCCTGTTAGGTGTTCTTAAGGTTGGCATCAGAGTGGGTATTGTGTGATGAGCGCCTATGGTCATTTGGATGAAGGGCTGTGTTGCAGAGGAAAACCAATATGGTCTAAAAGTCATTCTTACCCTACAATGAAATGGCTGGTACTAATGGAACCTCTCTGTGGCTAAGTCTGTGTACAACAAGCTCACTCGTTCTAGCTCTAATGCTGATATGTGAGAATTTCTTGTAGAAGAAGTCAAAGGTTTATTGTCTTGAGTAAAATTTAAAAACATATGTACGATGCTATATCCTGTATTCTAAAACGTAAGTCCAGCTTGAATAAAAGGAGTGCATGCTACGTTCTGGAACACATAATAAATAACGTTAAGATAATTTGTTTCGAAATGATGCTTTATCCTACTTTTGTTGTTGTTGAAGTAAAAAAGAATACCAGCAGGATTGATTTATGAGATACATTTTGGCCACTGACCTCTGCTGTGACCTGCGGGTCAGGAGTCTGAATTCTTAACAAGGTCAATTTTCCATTCTTTCAGTAATAGGAACACCTCCTATTTATAATGCTTGGAAACAGAAGAAGTAGCACAGGAACACACAAAAATTATGATTATTACTATTCCATTGATGATGATGATAATATTAATAATAATAATAATAATAACAACAATAACTTTAGTGACAAAATCTCCTTCCTGTAATGAAAAAAAGGAGGAAATTTCAATTACAAATACAAGCATAAACCAAGCAAACACCAGGCACAAGTGCATACTTGTTGGAAAAGGAGGTGCTTTTTTCTTTAGTTAGTTCTGTTTTCTTAACATGCTTGGTGAACGCACAAGGAATCTGAACTTAATCTCATTTCATTTTTATGCCTTCATATTGCCATAGTGTTAAGCACAATTTAAGAGCCTCTATAAAGCAGACTATGGCTTTAGTTGCAGCGTTTAACGTTTTAATGATAGCACAGAGCTCCACAATGGAACAAAGTGCTATAACCAAGCAAAGTTAAACACCTCTCTGAGCTGAGCGTGCGCCTTTTATATGCATTAATCTCGTACCCACGAGCAAAGTTAAATTGGATGAATGTTCAGCCAATGCAAATTGTAAACAAAGTGAACTGCAAATAGAGCTGCCCTTCGAGGGTGCTGCTTCTGGATTCCCTAATGCCACTTAAAATTCAGCAGACACTACAAGTCAAGAGTAGGAGGGGGAGATTAATAACAATTAGGAAGCTTTCTATGCAGATGAACCATCTGCGCCTAGCCAGCAATCATCTCAAAGAGAGCTGCTCGTTTGAGGTCTTGTTGCTTAAAGCATTACTAGCGGGTTTTATTAATGGCAATACCCCCGTTCTAGAGCAATCATGATTCATTCCATTTATCAATTATTTTGGATCACAGAGGGATTGCGCTGTTAATTGATACTTTGTCTCCATTCATATAGGAGAAAGAGCATTTCGTATTATTATGCATTTTAACAGGCATGGACTTTCAGCTTATGAACTGACCATGGCTGCTTTTTAGTAGAAGTAGAATAATTAAAGAGAACTAAAAAAGAGTGGCATATGGGTAATTCCGCTGGTACAATCCTTAGTGTACTTTGTCCTGCACCAAACTCTTCCTACTGGATGGCCAAAAGACTAGAATGCCAACCTTTGGCAACTGAGTCTTCTCTGTAGTAAGCACCCAGACTTAGAATTCACTATCTACGCTCATTAACCAAATATACTTAGGGGCAGATTTACAAGCCCCTTGCACCTTATTTACGCTGCTGTTGCGTCACTTTTGTGATGCAGCGGCGGCGCAAATCCTGCACCATGGTGCGGGGTACTTACAACGTGACGCAACAGGGAGATGCATCACGTTGTTAAGCCCTGCCCCGCATGTAGACGTTCCTGCGCTGGGGGGACGTTCCGGCCCAGGAACGCCTCCTAAAAGTGGCTGAGTGAAATCTACAAGATTTCACTCTGTCAATTTTAGACCCATGCTGCGTCAAAACCCTGCACCTGCTTGAAGCCGGCGTAAGTATTGACGCAGCATTAACTAGATAGGGATCCCCAGAGCATTGCTGGAGCTGCGTCGCACTTGCGACACAACTCCAGCAATGCGCCACTTTTACGGCACAGATGCGTCACGCATCTGTGCTGTTTTTGCCCCATGGTGCGAAGCATTGTAAATGCGACGCATCCATGGTGGTGGAGGCATGGCACACAATAACTGGCGCATCCCTGCTGATATGCAGGGATGCGCCAGTTATTGTAAATATGCCCCCTAGATTCTTAAAGGTCTGAAACCCTGGCTACACAGTGCTTACTCTTTTCCTCCGTACTTTTCTTCTGTTCTTCCACCTTTTTTCAAGTTATGTGATTTTTATCATGCTTTTCATCCAAATACTTTGCTGATTAAGAGTTTTGTATAAATACATATAACAATAACATAACGTAACATAAGGGCAAAGTCATGGAGAAATAAGCAGTCCCGTATGTGGGTATAAATGAGGGAAATGAAAGATGTGTCTCAATAAACAAATTTGAAATGCTATAAAATGCCTGCTGTCTTGCACGAATATTCTGCACACCAAGGAATTTTTATGAAAAATGAAATCAGTGATGTCAAAGGATTTGTGGTTGATTACGTTCAGAAACACAGAAAACACCCTTTTTCATCTGGGGACCACTTTCTATTACTAGAGTTCTTTGGTAAATGCTTATTCAGCCTATCTTATCTACATACTGCCGTCATCGATTGCATGCCTCCGACCTCAACCGTGCCTTGTAGGTTCAGGTATAAAGATATATATATTGGTGATGTCTTAGTGAAAGCACCGAATGTGAACATTAATGAATAAATATGCGGTGTTTTAAACATACATCAATATTTTAATCTTCCTTAGCATGCACTACAACCCAATTAAAACAATAACAGAAAATTATAGGTGTCCTTCTACTTATAGAAATTATGCACAGATAAAAATCTATACATGGAATATTAATATAAATATGGATGACTCACATTAAATGGACGGGTAGGGGAGGCAGACATACAACAACATAAGGATCAAGTCTAAATATATGATGATTCATTGTCAGATTTACTGTAGACAGCTCTACTATTGGGCTAACATGAAAGGGAGTACATATATGTTTCTCAATAGAAAATGCTTCACATTGAAGGCGGAAGATGACAGCAGTGATTCGCTGTGGCTCAGTAGCAAATAATGTACATAGAACAGAAGTGACAAGGTGCTGAAATATAGTTAGTGGACATGAGATTTTAGGTCTTTGGGCACACAAAAGCATTATTTTGTTGAGCTCGTGTATATCCTCAGCCTGCTATTATCAAAATCATTTCAGTTTATAGCGCAGAATCAAATATTGAGGGTAATCTTGCAGCAATCCCTTATAACGAAAAAAGATTGCAAAATAAATGCGGCACTTAGAGGCCACCGTAGCATCCCTTACAATCCAATACATGTGATGTGGGGATGCAGGTGAGCACGGAATAATCCCTGTGCTCTTAAAATAGAGTGGAAAAGCGAAGCATGGTCGAAGTGTTCTCAACGTCCGTCCGTCTTGTACATTGAGTTCAAGGCAAAGTGCCAGAATTTTCCACAAAAATTCGTGCGAAAACTTCAATTAGCAAAATAATGTCATTTTATAGTATTTCCTCGTGCCAAGTTGGTACAGTACAGCAAACTATTCCGTTGAACAATTAGCATATCAAATCTCAACTTAATCTATTTTTGATTTGAATTACATAGGGTCCTAACGGAGCTGCTGGAGCTGAAGGAAGGCAAGGTGAAAAGGGTGCAAAGGTACAGTTAAAAGAGTGCGCAGCATGTCAACACATTTGTGACTAAATGGTTTAATGTGATCATTTCCTGTACAGCTTGTCAAAACGTTTGACACGAAGTGGCTTAATGTAACTTTTTCTGTTACACATGGAGAAATTGCTGTGTTACTAATAACACAAATAAACATGCTAGTCTCAGCCATCCTATGTTTTCATATTTTGAGAATTATTTACACAGTTTATTTGACTGCCAGGTTACAGTGCTAGTGTTTCATAGGGAAATTGGCAGGTCTTCACTGCTGGTTAGAACTGAAGATGGCTGTCCAGATGATGGGTTCAAAATTGCAGACAATTCACTAAAGTCGCTGCTGAAACAATGAGAGCGTTCAAAAGACACAATAAAAAATGATAGAACATGTGGGGTCAGCATGATGGGAAGTCTTTTTGTTGTGGTAAAGATAGTGCAGATATCGTCCACGTTTTTTTTTCGTGTGAGGTATTGGACCCTCTGATAGAATCTATAGAGAGGTTTTTGACAGAATTAACCGGTGATGGTGTTAAAATCTCTCAATCCATGATGTTGCTTGGTATTGGGGAGGAGGTCGGTGAGGGGCAGTCATTATATAAGCTTCAGTATTTAATCTTTACGGCCACGGCGGTTGCTGGGCTGATAATTGTCTCTTTGTGGCTACAGCAAGAGACCCCTCCCTTTGAGATGTGGCAGGCTAAGTTTCTCAATGTTTATAATGTGGAATACAGTTTATATGCTGTTAAGGGATCTAGGAAAAGGAAATTAGGATTTTTGATATGGGGGCGGTGAGGGAGTATATGGCGGGGTAATTAAGTCCATCATGTATAAAACAGGGGGTATCTCATCTAATTTAAAGCAGAGGACATCGGTTAGGATGGGGCCTAAATGTGTAATGTTGGTTGTCTTGATATAGGTGCTTTGTTTTGTACTATTTATGTTTGTTTTTTATTATCTTGCTGCTATAGAACTTTAATAAAAAAAATTAAAAAAATAATAATTATAGAAGATGGAGAAGACATTCTGTGAATTAAATATGGTCTTGAACTGAGATATAATGCGTAACATCTGTCCTAAAATAAGTTAAAAAGTCAAAATCTGAGGAGAATGTCATGATACCCTCAGTGTGCTTTGCAGAGAGCCAATTATAATGTTCATTTCTGCACCAGTTGCCATTGAAGACAACCAAGAGAGTATAATTATTTTTCAACTTTTTATCACCAGATGGCGCTCAATCTCATTCATTTGTATTACTGATTTGGTGCACTTTCTATGTATCCCTTAACTTTGTGTCCTTAACTTTGTGTCCCTGGTGCAGACAGGCGCACAATGTCCTCAATAACAAAAGAAAACGTTCTCACTTCAGTTCAACTGCAAATCCACTTCACACCTGGGGTGAAGGAAGAGCATCTATGAAAAGTAGAGCCGTAGTCTCAACTGAGACTCTGCCTTTCACTTCCAGATGATCTGGCCTCGTTCTTAGGATGAGGCATAGAATCCCCTGTGGGCGGGTGCTGCGAGGGACTGTACACTCCCTACAAGGGAATGCTTTGGGGATTCTGGGATCTCATGACCACTCACATGGGGCGCCTTTGGAGGGGTGCACAGTGTGCAATCTCTGTAGCACACAATCAGTGAAACTGCTGATGGCCTGTTTGCCCCTTTACCCACATCTGTATTATGGCACCGATGCAAAGAGTTTCCCCATTTGCATAGGACCATGCCCCTCTACAAATGAGAGAATAACACCATCCATTTAGCTTTAATGCATTATTAAATTACAGACAGGACCATGCAAGCATCTGCAGCCCCTGCTGTAATGCCAAAGTTCCCCTGGGCACACAATCTGAAAGTTGACACAAATTCTGGGCATAAAAGCTTGTCTGAACTGCTTGAATCTGTAGGTGAACTACTTTCTAACCATTAATACATTTCTTTTCGTGAGGTTTGTCAGCCATTTCAAACATATCCAGGTTTGTAAATTGTTTATTAATGGAGCTTATATTCTCATAGGGAGAGCCTGGCTCTGAAGGCCCCCCAGGCAAAACAGGACCAGTCGGGGCTCAAGGTCCTTCCGGAAAACCGGGTCCAGAAGGTCTTCGGGGTATTCCTGGCCCAGTGGTGAGTGCATAATTCATATTTAAATATATTTTCGTCTGAAATGAAGAGTGTCTTGCACTTAACAAATATGTGCGTTGTGTATCCATAGGGAGAACAAGGTCTACCTGGCGCTTCAGGCCAGGATGGTCCACCTGGTCCTATGGTAAGTACACTTTCTCCCAGTATTGTCTTCCAGTAAAACCAGATTGCTGAAACATCTACCCAACATAATAGTGCATTCTAAATTAAGAATACAAAGAAACTTAACAGTTGAAGTCGCATGACATTGCAATTTTGCAGTCTTAAAATAGTCTCCATCACCCCCATTCCATTCTGCCTCAAATATATTTATTCTCTGTAAAACGATCTGGCTTGGAGTGTCAAGTCTTTTGACTAATACTTCCAGTGAGTGTTTGCATTAGCAATAACTAACAAAGGTTATGTCTGATGCACCAAGCCAGACTTTGCGACATTCCTAACCTTCAGGCGTCTACCTTGTTCCTACTTCACTCACTCCCTTTGCACCCTCAAGAAATTCAGAGTCAGTGATGTCTTATTTCATCATATGTGATAAATATCACACCAATTATTAGAACATTGGGATGTTGAGGTCTCCATTGAAGAAAATGGAGTAGCAGCAGCCTACATGCACTGGTATAGGCCTGCTGCTTTCAACAGTACAGTGCCCTAATACACAGCCCCTTCCTTTCTCTTCCCTCCCTCTCGAAAATATATTAATTAGGTAGAGGAAGAAGAAAGGCAGAGGTCTTGCAGGAGAACACTTGCAGCCTTCTCATTTTCATCCTTCTGCAGCTCAGTTGTACTGGGGCTCCAGATGGAGGAAGGGGTGAATGATGCTCAGCTCTTTGGTGTCCCTGGCTTGACTGAAATACAGAAAGCAGTTCAGCTAAGCCAGGTAAGAACCGGGGCCTGACTTCAGCCCTTTTTCACAGATCTTGTTTTTTCGAATGTTCAAAAGCTAACAGCCATTGCCCTGCGCGCGGCTGTTAGATATAGAACATTCACAGCACCAGCTGTGATCAAAGTCTTCAGAGCTGAGGGATGTAAACCCTCGCGGACTCCTTGAGGCCTTTGTTTTACTAATTAAAACATTCTGCCCTGATGGGGCTGAATGTTCAAATAGCTTTATAGCCCACCATAGCTGGGCTATACCAGACATTAAAGGCCTGCTCCCTTGTTAAAGTACCATATCAAGCAGCAGCGAAACATTGATTGTGACGCTGCTGTGTGGAAGCGTGCATATGGTTCCACATCCTCAAACGTGGGTTCGATATGGAGATGTTTAGATCCAACGAGTTATTGAGTGTCAGATTTTCACACAAGACAAATGTGTGTGTCTTTACATTAATTTAACAGCAAGTAGCAAAATGTCTGGATCTTGATATGTGTAAAGCATTACGCATATCACTGTTTTATATATATTAATAGCCATTTATCTTCATCTACCCAGCTAGCTGCATGCAGCTCGCTAACTGTCTGTGTGTATCTGTGCCCTTTTCAATTTACGTGCACAATGCTAAGAAATGGGAACATGTAGTATTGAATTCTGTACAAAATGTATTACAATAATCCATATTTATTTACATATCTTCCTAATATCCATCATATTTGTCCAGCCTTTATTAGTCTTTATCTGCATGAATGCATTTACAGCTATACCAATCTCTAGCGGTCTGCCTGTATACTTTTGTACCTGTGCATCTATAAGTCTGTTTTCCTCTATCTTTCTCTATGTATCAATCTACCTCCCTCTACATCACTGTTCCACTGTCTCGTTTTTTATTTATAAGGCTCCCTCACTATAAACAATCTCCATTTAAGACATAAACTGCCTTGTGTATGCCGACCTTGCTGATGGCTGAATAATTCTATATCATCTTTTAAAGTATTGAATTTTGATGAGCCTCGGTTGCTATAGAACAGCATTGCATTTTCATCACATTAAATTGAACCATATATCAAATACAGAAGGAAAAAGGTATCATATGATTATTTGGTTTAGTTGTTGACTTTTCCTTGAGTGAGGCATTTCTGTATATATATATATATATACAAATCAGACATTTGGGTGCTCAAAAACATTGCTTCATTGTTTTAATATTCCCCCTTCTTCATGAATTATGGATCTTATCTGGTCTCTGTATTTAATTATAAGTCATTATGGAAATGAAAGCAGACTGCTCAGATTGATATTGTGTACTTGAGAAGATGAGGCAACTTTGAATATGTGCCAAGGTCAGAAGGTTGCCATTACTTCAAACTTGTCCTCTGCCTGGAGTTGCCAACGCCTTTCTCCTATTAACCTCACACCCCTAACACTTTAGTATGAGGCAAAGAAAATGTACACTTACTCAATTTCCTTATAATTTCTTCTGTGCTTTCTCTATACTTTTTGTTGCTAAATTTACTTAATGTTGTGAGTGAGTACGCATTGTATTGCGATTTCTTATTTAAGCACAGTGGCATTGCAGTTCATTTTCAGTTTTGTTTGCACTGAGGGAGACGCCATACATGGGGAAAAACGCTGCATGTTACTTATTTGTCAATGTTGAATTTAAATACATTGAGCAATATGTGGGAAGTTAAAAGTGAATAAAGTGTGCCTTATATAATGCCATTTCATTTTAATCTCTAAAATAAGAATTTCATGGCAAGGTTGAACACAGGGTCCCTATATATTCGGAGCTCACAAAATTGGGCTAAGAGCCTAACCTCCAAAGCATCCCCTAGTGATAAATATGTATTAAATCCTGGTGTATTTATGTATAAGAAATGTTTTGTGTGCGCCCAGTGTGGTGCTGTCGCAAGGCAGACTCATTGTTGTAGTTTTAGCTCTAAACGTAGGAGTCAGATAAAGTTACAGTTCATGAAAAAAATTAAGTCAAGCAACAGCAATTGGGTATACTATTGTCTTGACAATTTGTGGTATACAAAGTTGTGAATTCCTCTGACTCACAAATTTGCATACTTTTTTTAACATTTGCTCCAAACTGAAAAAAACAGCTTCAGTTGTGCTTTGCAGCACCAAGAATCTATTCCTACTGAAGCTCAAGTCTAATTAGGGAAATAGACAGACTGCTACTGCTTCAGGGCTGTTCGATCTGTCAGTCTTAGGATGGTCTTCCGACCAACCTTTTGCCTTCAAGCTCCTATTTTTCAAAATGTGCTTTTGTTGGCTTTAGGACTCTGCTAACCAGTGCTGAGGGGCTCGTGCTCACTCTCTCACATGGTGAAGTTGGCTTACACCTGATTAGCACCTTTAATTTACTAATAAGTCCCTAATAAACTGGTATATCATATACCGACGCCTGTAAATTAAATGCTACTAGTGGGCCTTCAACACTGATTGTGCCACCCACTTATGTAGCCCTTTAAAACATGTCCAAGGCCTGCCACTGCAACCTGAATGCAGTTTTAAACTGCCAGTTCGACTTGGCAAAATAACTCCCATGCCAAGCCTTACAACCCCCTTTTATTGCATATAAGTCACCCTAATATAGGCCCTATGTAGCCTATAGGGCAGGGTGCATTGTAATTAAAAAGATGGACATGTAACTTTAAGTTTTAAATATCATGATAGAGAACAACACCAACATTTGCTTTTCACTACTATGAGGCCTATTTCTGCCATAGGATATTTGGTTGCCGTATTACATTTAATAGAAGCTAATTTTTTAATGAGGTAAAGATTTCATGTTTAGTGTCTGAAAATTTGTATTTAAAAATCCTTCTTAATAGTAAAATCGGTTTTAAGTTACAATTTAGTTCCTTGACCTCTCCAAGCGGTCCCACATCTCCCCCACCTTAGGAAGCTCCATTGGCTCCCTGTTCAGAAGACATGCCACTTCAAGATACTGAGCCACTCATACAGAGCCCTACACAACAAAGGTCCAGCATACGCCAACCCTCGGCTGAGCTTCCATCAACCCTCCAGACAACTTCGCGCCACCTCCCTCCACCTTGCTCACACACCCGCATACTTCAAAGCCGCAGCGGAGGTTGTTCCTTCTCCTACCTTGCTGCCAGGTCCTGGAAAACCTCGCTCTTTGCCTCCAGAACTCACCCTCACTACTGGAACTCAGGAAGGGACTCAAGACCTGTCTGTTCGACTGAGCCTCTGCAGCAAGATCCTCAGTGCCTGGATACCCTCAGGTGTGATTAGTCACACTCTACAAGTCATGATTAATTGATTGATTGAAGAAGGGTGGTCACCTTTATGCTACAGAAGGAACCAGATTCTGGAAAATGACATTGTTCACAGAGGCTAAGGCGTTGAAGAATTGGATATATCCATAACACCTTGCTGTTTAAAGCAACTGTGTCAACTTCCACCAGGCCTCTTTTAAGAAGAAGCCATTCTAAGTTAAGGACAGGATGCACAGATAGTATGTGGAGTTCATGATATAAATATAAAAATACCTCATAAAAACCTTAATTATGTCATCCCCTTGCAAAATGTATACCGATCACCCATCAAAAGGGGCACACACATTGACATTTTGTCTATTCGAATTCTTTAGTTTTCAAAATTATGGGAGCCACATGTTCTTTTTGTAGGGGGATGAGTTTGTCTGCTTATTTATTTTCTGTTACTTTATTTATACTTGACATCTTAAAATAAGTGCCCTGTTACTCTCAAGGATGATGGTAATAAGAACACCATCTGAGTTTTTCACCCTCAGACTTCACATGCACAAAATAAGAAATATGTCATGGTGAAAATCTGCATAAAACAAAAATGTGTGAATTGGTGAGAAATACTGATTACTCCGTCTTATTCAACATTAGTTTGTAATGACGAGTAATCCCCAGTCCCTGGATTTCTGATTCCTACTGTATCAATAGATCTGTAGGGTCGGTGGAATTCTTAGCCAAAAACTGTCCTTCTTGTACTGGGCATCTAAGGCCCTGATTACAAGTTAAGTGGAATTCCACGCTGAGAATCCCAGCGGTCAGAATTACTGTTACTGGCCAGGATCTCCAAATTAAATTTCTGCTATTATAACTGAGTCTCTTCAGAATGCGAAATAACTCTGCAGACATGGAATTATCAAGCAGTATGCTGCAGAGTAATCCTTAAGCCATAGGGTTAAACGCACTCATGTATCAACTACTTATAGTGGGTGGTAAATGTGTGCAGTGGCTTCTGTGTGGGGCAGGGTGGCAATAGGAGAGGTAAGGAAAGTAGGGGGAAACTAGGAATAATAGTTCTAGTATAGGAGAGCATTTAAACTCCACTTTTGTGAGAGAAAAAAGTTGGTATGGATTGAGAGGCAAGGCTTGGCTGCTGTAGCCCCCAAGTGTTCATACAGTTTTACTTGCTGGAATTGCAGGCCAGTAACATTGGTTACAGTGTGGGAATACCGCTCAAGTCATTATCAGCCAGACTCGAATTCCATACAGTAATTCTGCCTGATTCGTAATCAGTGCGGAAGTGTTTTTAATTGTACATACACATCATTGAATATTATATTACTTTTTTAAACTGCATTTGTTATTTGTTGTGTTTGTAGGGTCCACCCGGCCTGCCTGGACTGAAGGGCGATCCAGGTACTAAGGGAGAGAAGGTAGGTAACACTTTGTATGTAAAATGTTATATTTGATGAACAACTATTGGAAAAGCCTTTAGTTCTGTATTTAATTTGCTAACATGTATAGAGCTAGCACATTATAGCAATACCCCCGGGAGAGAGGTACATGGAACGCACAGTGAGGGCTATAGTTTAAAAGTAGTCCCTTAGGCACTTCTTTAAAAGCACTCCAGCAGAAGTGGAAGAATACATCCATGCAGCCAATAGCATTAGGTGACAGAAGAATAGTCTACTTGTCTAAGCCCAGATCTGACTGCCAAAGTCTCAAGCCAAAGGCTGAAGAGTCCAGTGGAAGACAACCAAAAGGGGTGAATAAAACCCCTGTGTATGTATATTGTTAACATTAATTCCAATAGCCGTGCTGTAAAAACCCATACCTAAAAAGGTTTTACTCGCTGTTTGTATTCAGAAACAATATAGTATAGGCAAACTGATGTCAGTGGGCCAAGTTATGTTAACTTAAATTGTCAGTATACATTGAAGACCATAAGCAACACATGCTAGCAAGGAACCCGCGAAAAACATGTTTTCTCTTGAATAAATTAATACTGGGATACATTTACAACAAAATCAGTATTCATGAGAGCACTAAAGAAAAAAACTGAAAACTATTTATGACACTTGTTTTCTTGAAAAAAGCTTTATTGAGGAATTATTCAGCTCTTCCGTCATTAATTTGCCACTGAAAATATAAAATACTGACATTATTTTGCACTTTGAGAACGCCATGAGTGTTCATAAAGTCTGAGCCTTCAGATATGACAGCATCATTGTTCACAGCGTGGCTGCAGGAATCCGTGTAAAGAGTGCCAGTGTCATGTATATGTAATTATGGTGCGGTTTTTAGGAAGCCTGGCGTATAGCCAGCATACAGAGTTAGGTTAGCAGAACAAAAGAAAGGCCTGAGCAGTTTTCTGTATAGGTAATCATGCTGTGCACTTCCAGAGCTATACTTTGCTTACTGAATGCTGGCTTTTTACGGTTTAGAATCCATAAAGAGAGGTGTTGTACTAGAAGCAGAACACCACAAATTAAATCCATGCAGAGAAATGAAAAATCATTAAACAGGCTTTGTGAGTAAGGGATCAGTTGTTTTCCACAATAATATGCTTTTAGCAAGGACTCTACGAGTAAATATGGAGTAATTTCTCCAGGAAACTAGACTATACAATGGAATTTTAACGTTTCCTGCCATCGGGGGAGGTGTGTGTGTGTGTGTGTGTGTGGCTGTGTGTGTGTGTGTGCATGCAAAGGCACGTGGATGCGTGTGTGCGTTCATGAGTATTTCTTCTTTACAAGCGTTGTCCAGATAAGGTATGGCGAAACGTATGCATTAAGGAATTTAGGGTATTCTACAAGTGTATTAACTACAGATTTATGAATGTATGTGGCTAATATGTGTGTGCAAGAATATCCACTACAAAAATCTAACTCAACTTTCACTGCAGAGAAACATAAAAGTCTCTTTGTCAAACCATTAATCAAACTTATGGCAATCCTTCTTTTTTTCTAGGGACATCCAGGTTTGATTGGTCTGATTGGACCACCCGGTGAGCAGGGTGAAAAGGGTGACAGAGGACTTCCCGGTTTGCAGGGAGCACATGGTGCTAAAGGTGACGGTGTAAGTAAATCATACATTGTTCCTTAAACATCTCACTAAAATGTATATCTTTCATGCAAATAGGCATATTTTATAATATGGTTTAATAAATACAATAGCTAACACTATCAAGGGCTAACTCTCTATCGACCGGTTCGGCTAGTCAGTTGTTCTGGGGAAAGGAAACGGATGATGTAGATCAAAATGTGTTCCTCTTTGTGTTGACATGGATTCATTTTGAGAGTATTATTTCCCCAGAACAACCTAGTTCAAGCTTGAAACAATTGTACTGAATGCTGAGATTGTTTCAATCAATCAATATGCTTAGAATGCTGATACTAATTATTGTTGCTGCTTGCATTCTAGATTCAGTTGACATGTATATGAAACAGACAGTGCCAGTAGGTGTGTTCATTGGCTGCTGTGAAATTAGACGCCCTATCCTAGTAGTTTTAGCTGTGTTAACAACTGTTAACTGCCTGTTCACTCATTATGTGCCCTCACTTTCGTCTCAGACCCATAATGTGGGGTGGGCCACTGGCAAATTACTGCTACTGCTGAGGAGTTACATAATATAGACTTATAGCCCTCCGTGGCGGGCAATACCGGCTATTAAAGGCCCTCTCCCGCTTTAAAGGTGCGAGCCGCAGGAGAGGGACTTTAACAAGGGATGGGACTTTAATAGCCGTTATAGTCCTGCTATGAAGGGCTACAAGGCAATTATAACATTCTGCCACCCGAGGGCAGAATGTTCTAACAAATAAAAGTAAGGCTTCTCGAAGCTCGAGGGGATTTCGAGCTCCGAGAGGCCTTTGTCAAACGTTGGAATGTTGCTCTGCGGGCCTTTAGCGGCCCGTAGAAGCAGGGAGCACTCCATTGTCTTCAGTGGAGCTCCCAATATTCCAATGTTCTAATCACCGTTAACTCTCAGAGTACAGGTCAATAACACCTTTCATCAAAGAGAAGTAACACTCTTTGCTCAAAACCCTTAATTTACTTGCTGTAGTCTTTTCTGGAGGTTACCAACATGGAGTAGATTTCCTATAGCACTTTAGGCCTCACACAAAGTATAGCGATACTTTGTGGCATAGTAAATGAAATGTAAAACCACATATACAAAAAAGGAAAGTATTTAGCCAGCACTTCGTACTGAATTTTTTATTCAAAATTAAGCTTGGTTTAGAGTTTCATAAACTTCACAGTGCATCGTCAAAACCAAAAATACTTCTGGCTCCTCAGATGCTAGACTCTTTATTACGTACTTTTACAGAAAACATGAAAATACCACTGTCCTGATATATTTAACAGTTTTGATATAATTTCTAAAAAAACATGTAAGTACATTTTCCTCTGTTTATCTTTATTTAGGGTATTGGTGGTGCGGCTGGCCCTCTTGGTCCACCAGGTCCTCCAGGTTTACCTGTAAGTAACCCCACAAATAATCATGTTAGTGTATTATTCAATGAAAAGTTATAACAACAGATTTTATTTTTATATCTTTGTAGGGTCCTCAAGGTCCAAAAGGTGTAAAGGGATCATCAGTGAGTATTTTCAATTAGCAAAATGTTATGCAATGCTTCTTGATATTTAGGCTCATATTGGTTGACATGTTTGAGTGATCGTAATATATATTCGTTAAATTGTTTGTAGGGTCCTTCCGGTCAAAAGGGTGATGGTGGCTTACCTGGTCCTCCTGGGCCTCCTGTAAGTATGAGAGCATGAGTACAGTCTTCAATGTGACAGTTGTGTTATTGGGCAACTAAGTGACATATTTAAGAATGTAATATTAATGTTGGTCTCAAAGAAGACAGCTCAACAAATGAAGCAGAAAAGCTTTGATTTGTGAATATTTTAAGATGTAACAAATAAATGGATTACCTTTCTAAAAGTAACAATACATAGTGAAAAAAATGGAAGAAAATCGCAGGATATCACACAAAGATAATGGAGAGTAAATATGGTAGGGCTATCCCACAAAAATGTATGTGAATAGACCAGTTAAAATTTATGGTGATAATGTAGCAATATTCAGAAGACCGACTTTTAAATAATTGCGGTAGGAAACTCATGTTCAGTGCAATAAAGTTATAGAAATTATGAGCATAACAACAGAAATTTTGTAAAAGAACCCAAAAACTATGAATATCAGTCAGTCAACAATACATTAGGAAAGAAGGGTCTGTTCAATCTATTTAATGAACTTGGCTGAATTCAGCATTCCTGGAGGCAAGCATTTAATGGTGGATGCTTAGTTATTACTTACTTGGAAGATTATTTCTATCTATCTATCTATCTATCTATCTATCTATCTATCTATCTATCTATCTATCTATCTATCTATCTATCTATCTATCTATCTATCTATCTATCTATCTATCTATCTCTATCTATCTATCTATCTATCTATCTATCTATCTATCTATCTATCTATCTATCTATCTATCTATCTATCTATCTAACGATCTATCTATCGAACTAGCTATATATATATATAACTATCTATTGATCTAGCTATATATATATATGTATATATAACTATCTATATATACATGCATATATATATGTATATTACCTACTGGCGGTCGCCAGTAGGTATATATAGTTAGGATTTTTTCTCTATGGGTTTTTTGAAAATTCTATGTCTAATAACTTTGGCGTTTGTGGACGGAATCGGCTGAAATTTTCAGGAAAATGGCACATTTTGTTTCTGAGCAGCCCTTGAAAATTTGGGGGGGGTTCGTCCAGTGGGGGCCGAGAAAAAAGGGGGGTCCCAAAACGTGTTTTTAACATTGAGTTTTCCATAGGGCGGTTGGCCTCACTTTTAGCCCGAACGGCTGAATGGATTTGCACGAAACTTGGCAAAATTGTAGGGACTGGTAGCCCGATGTGCCTTTTGTAGGTCTCAATATATGTGCTCCAGTGGATTTTGAGAAATTAACGTTTAAAAAAAGATATATATCTGTAACAGCGGACCGGTTAGCGCTCTGGTTCGCGGACTTTTCGCGCAACGGAGCTTTGTGAAGCGAAGCTGATTGGTTCTCCGGCGTCTGTCAACATTCCAAACAGTCCGTAGCGGCCGCCATCTTGTCTCTCGGTAGGATCGAGAGACAAGAGGAGGTCAAAACAAAGGGGGAAATAACTATAAGGGGGCATAGTAGATCCTCGCTGACCCCCTAGGTTTGATGTGGAGGTTTTAAAAGGGCCCCGCGGGGCAAAAAAAAATAATAAAAATAATAATTGAACGGCTGAATGGATTTGCACGAAACTTGGCAAAATATTAGGGACTGGTAGCCCGATGTGCCTTTGCTAGGTCTCAATATATGTGCTCCAGTGGATTTTGAGAAATTAACGTTCAAAAAAAGATATATATCTGTAACAGCGCTCCGCTTCGCGTAACGGAGGTTTGCGAAGCTGATTGGTCATTCTGTCACTGGGCTATAGTTGGGCTACATCTGGCTGATATTTGGGCTACATTTGTTTTTTTGTGTGTCTGGCGGCCATCTTTGGGCTACATTGGGCTACATTGGGCTTCATTGGGCTACATTCGGCTAATTAGCAAATAGCTCATCGCAAACTAGGAATGGTAAAGAATCGCTATTTATTCCTTAAAGTTCGCTATTTAGGAAATGCAAATAACTTTTATGATACATATGGCGGTTCATCTCTAACAAGATAAGAAGCATAGGGATAGATTTATGATGACTGGCGCATCACCAGGGATGTGTTAGTCATTCTGTGCCGCTGTTCCGTCACCTATGGTGTGCTGCATTTACAATGCGGCGCATCATGGGGCAAAAACAGCACAGATGCGTGATGTATCTGTGCCGTAAAGGTGGCGCATTGCTGGAGTTGTATCGCAAGTGTGATGAAGCTCCAGCAAGGGTCGGGGGTGCCCCTGTCGCAGGGTTTCTGTTCTCACACAGAACTGTGGACAGAGGATTGGAACCTCGGCGAATTAGGGTGTCCCAAAACTCACGTTAGTAATCAAAAACTATTTAGCAAGCTAGGTACAGTGTCACATTGGATATAACAAACTCTCAATGTTTAGACAATCCAGAATATGAACTTATAGTACCTCAGGATACGTGGAACTCATGAACAGTCGGTCGTTATATATTTCTTAGAAACCAGAACATGGAGTTAAGAAGAACACATGTGTATTTGAAATGTTTATTTACTAATGCCGTCTTCTCAGGCGTAGTACCTTAGATAATAAAAGTACACATATTATCAGTAGCAAAATTACCAGCATAGTTACTAGTACATAAAAAGTGAATGGTGATAGTATGTTAACATGCTGTAAATGAATAAGAGTTAGCAACACTTATAAGCAGCCGCGGGCCGTGGAGGGAGTTACGGTGAGGCAGGGAGGCGGGGAGGGGGAGAAGCAGGGTGGAGAATACAAGTACACATATTATCAGTAGCAAAATTACCAGCATAGTTACTAGTACATAAAAAGCGAATGGTGACAGTATGTTAACATGCTGTAAATGAATAAGAGTTAGCAACACTTATAAGCAGCCGCGGGCCGTGGAGGGAGTTACGGTGGGGCAGGGAGGCGGGGAGGGGGAGGGGCAAGGTAGAGAGGGCTCCACCCTGCTTCTCCCCCTCCCCGCCTCCCTGCCCCATCGTAACTCCCTCCACGGCCCGCGGCTGCTTATATCTCACCCTCCCTAATACACATATTATATTATTTGCTAAGAAGGTCTCTTTGTGTTGGTTTAGGGCGTGCCCATACTTTAGTGTCTTACATTTGAAGGAATCACATCAGCATACACCAGCTCTCTCTTCATGTGAACCGCATCAACTGTTGTGTATGTGTGTTCGGCAAAGCAATATAAAACCCGCCTCATGCCCAGAATTGGCAGAAGTTGCACTTATGTTATGAGTATGAAGTCGTGGAGATCAGACCTCATAACAATTCTGTATCGTGTTGTTCTTGAAACTTTAGCACTCGCTGTACAGATATAGTTTAACAAGTAAAGCAGATAGTAGACCAATAACATATTATTCTCATGTAAACCACGATGAACTACTAGGTGGAAAGCTAAAGCAACAACTAAGTGTCGTGTGCAGAAGTTGCAAAAAAGGAAAAATGGCGTTTAAACCGGTAATGAGCCCATGCTAACTTAACACGGTGTAAAGATATCCAGGACCTAGATGACACCTCCTCATGATCCGGAAACGAACTGAATAAGATAATAGAAGTGCCATCTCATGAGAGCAGATTGCAAGTTTATATGTGGACGGTCCGCAAGGTAAAGCATTAAAAACTAGGAAAATTCAATGCTAAAGAAAAATAAAACAGCCAAGTACTTTATCGAGTCTTAAGCCAATAGGCAAGGTAAATAATAAAAAATTGACAAATAAGTCCATGAATTGTCAATGAAATGCTAGTACTCAGCATATCAAACATGAAAAAGGTCTATGACATAACTGTGTATGCAAAATAAGCTGCAACAGCCTCCAATAGGAAGTCACCGTCTTCATCCGAAAACAGTTCAGCCATCCAATTTAAAAGCGGAAAAGAACATACGTGCTCTCCCAGCACCGGATCCTCTATCACCATCAGAGGACAGCTCGGTGGGTTTTCAAGAAAGCTGTGTTCCAAGAAAGACTGTGCTGCCGCCAGTAAATTCCAGGGACCAAGTAGTCCATGCATCAATGCCACAGCCATAATCCTTTCGCCAGGACAAATCAACTCGTGAGTAATGATAGGAGTCATCAGCTGATTAAAGTCGACGTCAGGAGAAACCGGTCCGCAGAGACACAAATCAATGGCCCAATCGAAATCACAGGTCAGGCAGTGAAATACAGGCTGGACACAGGTGAAGTAGGAGAACCGAAAAGATAATCCATATGCCGTGCTTAATATCGCCAACGGCATTGTGCCATAATATTCTAGCATGCGATTGCGGAACAGTGTCAGCAGCTGCAGGGTCGGAGGTTGCATAGGAGGGACATCCATATTTAAAAATGTAAAAAAGCACAAGAGCGTCCGCTGGTAATGCAAGTAAAAATGCAATCCACGAAGCAGAGTGGAGAAAATGGAATGAAAGGGAGCAGGGATGACTCCAAAGATTTTCTCAAATGAAGTCACGAGACCACTGGTAACAACTTTAAAAAAGTGTGCCAGGGATTTTGTGTAGGATGCGTTAAAGATAGTCGGAAACATGTTGCTGAAATTGAAAGGCAAACCTGTGTACGGGTGTTCGCTATGTGAAGTACGAAAGTTTCACGGGCCGAACTCAAGGCCACCTCTCTCTGAGACAAAAGAGCTCTTATTCTTGTCATGCCGTTGAAACGTGTCCCAAGGTTGGTATTTGTGGCCAGATTGAAAACTCCCTATGTTCATGTGTGGGAGGAAATAGAACATTTCTGCAGCAAATAACCCGTTCACTTACTGTTACGATAAAAGGAATACTTTTTAATTAACTCAGAACAATCTTCATTATTGAGCATCAAATAACTACCATTTTCCAACAACTTGAACGTGGGGATGATAGCAGGAACTGGCGTGCCTTGCAACACGCAAGCCATATTTGGTCGGTGTTTGTTGCATGAATCGTGTAACTGTATGTGCCTACACATTAGTGAATGATCTGGCGTCTCAGTGCATTCCTCTCCATTCAGATAAACTTCTTGATCATCTTTGAAACATCTGTATGTGTATGGAAGCGACCAGACCTCATGAACAAAAGCACTACCTAAAGGTTCATAAAGACCTATTGGTATATATTTCATACAATTTGAAAACTTATATAAAGCAAAAGGCAGCGTTATTAAACCGTGGATAAGGCATGTTGCCAAAAAACCCGCAATCCTCTGCTGATGATGTCACTGAGCATGTCATGAATGATGTAATATGTGACATCATCAGTAGTGGATTATGGGTAATAGTATCTCTAGTTTACTCCCCTATAGCTGTCTTTCTTTTAACATAAGTGTGTGTTTCCTTCCCTTATACTTACTGTTTTTGGTTCGCTTCCAGTTCGCGTACCAGCGAGCGAACTAGGAAGCGAACTAAGAGAAATAGAGGTTGGCACAGTTCCAAATATTGTACCAATTTTTTAATAACGGGGAGGTAGTTCTGAAAAGAACTTTTTTTTTTATTTTTCTGAACATTTTTTTACTGTTTTTGAATTTTTCGGAACAGTTTTATATTTTTTTGGGTTTTTCTTGGAGGGGGCAATGAAAACGATTCATTGTAAAGGGCTCAACAGGAGCAACAAAACAAAAAAAAGAAGTATTTATTATTTTGGGCGTTTCGGACAAACTTGCATATGATAGTCAATAGCTCTGTTGATCAGAGTGATGCTTCTTTCTCCGTAGGAAATGAATCCATCGCAAAATACGCAGGTGTGTTTTACTTCACCAAATCTCATTTGTATATTTGGCACCATCTCCCTGCCCTCTGGTCCCGTTACTTCCGGTACAACAGATCTTCTAGCCATAATAGGGAGATTATCTAGGTCGTTCCGAAACTGTGCAGCACTGTAGTTGTTAGGATGCCACCTAGTCATATGGCGATGCATTGTGTAGTTTCCGAAACTGTATTTTTTGTCGGTCCCTCTGGACAGTCTATCTTGACATATAAGGCAAGTTACGTATCTTGCATTTACTTTTTTCTGACCTTTGGGAATTTTTAAAAATTGCCAAATGAAGTTTTCTTTCCGGTGAGACGTCTTGGGCTGCTCAGGCAAAAACTGCCTCTCTTCGTGCTCGTCCTCCTGTTCCTCTTCTTCTTCTTCTTGTTGAATTACAACTTGAGCAGGTGGTCCACTCTTCCTTGGATGTGGTGGAGGTGGTGGGGAAGCACCAGCTGAAGCTACTAAAGAAGCCATTGCTCAGTGATCACAAAGGGTCTTTCTCTCACAATGATGAAAGTCAGAGTGAGGAAAGAAGGAGGGATTTTCATCATTTGGGAAAAACAAGAGTTCTCAACCAATCAAAAGTGTTCATTTTAGATTATATGACCTAGTCTTACATCATTAGGAAACCAAAAGTGAAATGAACCAATGAAAAGTGTTATTACCAAGTCACATGACTTGCTGTGTTTACGTTAAGCGCTTTGCAGGGCCTCCCGGTTTGCTTCCAGAAACCTGCGCTTTGGCACTCGCTTCGCGTACCAGTTTGCTAACGTAGCACGTCATATGACGTATCAAGCGACAACGTGGAACGTCATGCGGACGGGAGGCGTCACGATGTTGTTTTCTAACGCGGCACTTGCGGTAAAGAAACGTTTACCGGCTCGCGGTCTATTTCGCGGCATCAAGGTCAGCTAACGGGAAGCTTCCCGATTCGCGAAGCGGGAACGAAGAAAAAAAAATATTTTAAAAAAAAATTATTCATAAACATATAAAATATATTTTTGGATTTAAAGAAGAATACATTTTACAGCTACAGATATTAGCTGTTAAAAAACCAATGAAATTCACAGAAAAAACCATAGGTTATAGACCATATATAGTTAGGAATTAGCATTTACAAAACCTTGAAAATTCACTGAAAAAACCATAGGTTATAGACCATATATAGTTAGGAATTAGCATTTAAAAAACCTTATTTTACTCACACAAAACCATTGAAATTCCATATATAGTTAGTTGCACTAACTATATATCGCGCACCCGCAATCCACTGCTGATGATGTCACATATTACATCATTCATGACATGGTCAGTGACATCACTGATGACATCACTGATGACATCTCAAATGACATCACTGATGACATCACTGATGACATCATCCAGTGACTGTGTGTTTCTGTAAAGTTTAAATATGTTTGATATATTGAAGAATGAGTGGATGTATAAGTGTCTGGATGAAGGATTTAGTAGGTGCGTGACTGACTGTATGAGTGAGTGATTAAATGTGTCTCACTGAATGCATGGGTTAGTGACTAAACTGTCTTAATTTGTGCATCATTATGTCTGTTGTGATGTAAACTGCTGCATGTGTTGATCATTAGCTATACGAGAGGCTATATGTGTTATTAATTGGTTGCCCAAGTATTTCTATGGGAGATTGAGTTTGTGTGGGGGTGGCTGGAAGGTGTGTGACTCTGTGCATAGATGTGTGAGCAGTTTATTCACTAGGTGTATGAGTTCAAGAGTGCATGTGGAAACAGCTACATGGGCAGTTGACTGTGTGCATGAGTGTATTGATGAGTGAATGGATATCTCAATGCTACATGTCATAGTAAGTACATATGTAAAACACAGTACATGTGAGAGTTGGCATATATAAATAACTGTGCATGAGAGCCACTGAATGAGTGAGTGGTTGTATCGATCATTGTGAACTTGTATCAGGGATTGTATAAGAGAGTAAATATGTGTTAGTATATGTTTCAATAAGTAAGGTGTGTTTAACTGTATAGTTGAAGAAATGGAGGTGAGATTGTTTCTTTGCATGACTGACTGGGTGTGTGAGTAACTCCATGGATGAGTGGCAGTGTGTGAGTGTCTGTATACACTGAGTGTATCTAAGGTTATATTAGAGTCTGAAGAGGTTTATCGTATTAGCACAAGAATGATGTCAAATGAGATGTCATCAGTGATGTCATCAGTGATGTCATTTGAGATGTCATCAGTGATGTCATCAGTGATGTCACTGACCATGTCATGAATGATGTAATATGTGACATCATCAGCAGTGGATTGCGGGTGCGCGATATATAGTTAGTGCAACTAACTATATATGGAATTTCAATGGTTTTGTGTGAGTAAAATAAGGTTTTTTAAATGCTAATTCCTAACTATATATGGTCTATAACCTATGGTTTTTTCAGTGAATATATATATATACACATAGCCCCTCTCTCTCTCTCTCTCTCTCTCTCTCTCTCTATATATATATATATATATATATATATATATATATAATAGCAGACTGCTTGAACTGAAAAATAAACAAACTCACTAGGAGCATGACTAAATGGTGACTTTTCTTTAGCAGTTCCTGCCCCAGGGTGCTAGCAAGAATTAGGAGTCCATATGTCTTTTTCTTCCAGCAGGCTTTTCTTCTTCAGGTATAGAGTTACCACATCTAGGATTGTACCAGTCACTGAATTTTCCTACCCAATCCGTCTACATTTTCACCCTGTGCTCACTTTCTTTTGCAACTCTTTCACTTTGCTTTAGTGTTCCAAATTCTCAGAATCCCTATATCCAAAATCCAAATTTCTAACCCCTTTGTCCATTGGAAGTCTCTCTCTTTCGCTCTATCTATCTCATTCTTTGTCCCTCCCTCTCTCTCTCTTCCTAAGCCATCCACCTATTTAGAGTAGATCCATTCCAAGGTAAGGTCCAAGAGCCACAAAGTGTCTGGGAAGAACCTGCGAATGAATAGGACAAGATCCTGTCAGCCTAATTTGGGCTCTCCAAGTCAAAAGAAGCAGCGTGAAGGCTGCACTTTTTCTGCAAACTGTTCCTATTCCCCTCTCAGAAGGCTAATTCTGTAAAGGAACAGTTGTTTACAAAATCCCTGCCTCCCTAAGCTCAGAAGCCATGCCATTTCCCTTTGAGTAAAGGGTTGTTAAATACAGTCTGAAATATATATTGAGCCTCTGCAAGTGAGAAGAGTGGCAAAACTGGAACTTACCCAGTTTTGGCTCAGGCAGCATAAAATACCATTGCACTAAAATTCTCACAAACCTGATTTCATCATTAAATTACAACAAAATAAACTGTGATTCATTTCACTAATATTTTCCCAAGTCAAGATAAAAATTAAAGATATTTTATTTGCTTAGGACTGTTCATGGAGAAGCTAAACCTGCAGAGTGAAAACAGCATTTGCACATTCAGTCATTGTGGGGACAGACTATATCAAATCTGTAGTGTGTTCATTTTTATACATTAAGCACTCAGCCCTCTAGACGTACAAGGTACATTTTAGAGGTAAATTATCAATAGATATAAAATAGGTTTGATTACACGTCAAAGATATTTTGATGCAAATGAACACTGCAGCTCACATATGACATTTACATCTGCTGTCCATGCCATTGGCGTGTTTTCTGTGCCCTCTTCTATGGCCATAAACATTTTTGAGTATACCTATTGAGTTAAACCAATGTTAGAATCAATGTGCAGACTCTACGGATCTGCATAGTAGTGTGTCAGTGCACACAGTCCTAATACCATCATACATAGTACCCAAAAAGGATGGTCATACAGAAAAAGAAAACAATCCTACAAATGCCCACTTCTGGAAATAGGAATTATGAACAAAAAAAAGCCTGTATTTTGCAAAAGGGACTGAATATTAAGCGGTCACCTTAGTCATTCAGAATTTAAATTATTGCTAACACCACTACTGAACTGTTGTATTGCTGTATACTTTTTTGACTTGACCCACATGAATCTTCACATGTAGTTTGATGGTACTTATTCACATCTCCCTAAAGCTCTCTGATACCCTCGGGTCTAGCCAGTGCTATATAAAACTAAAAAAATATATTATGCACATGTGTTTTCTAAATCTCAAAATCAAAAGACATTATGTTTCAAATCAACTAATGCATGGCATTTTAAATGCCAAAATTCCTTTTTAGGGTCCCCCTGGGGAAATTATCCAGCCTCTGCCTATCCAATCACCTAAGAAAACAAGACGATCATCTGATGATATGCAGGCTGATGCAGCAGATAACATTCTTGATTATACTGATGACATGGAGGAGATCTTTGGCTCTCTGAACTCTCTGAAACAAGATATTGAGAGCATGAAATATCCAATGGGCACACAGAATAACCCAGCCAGGACATGCAAAGATCTGCAGCTTTGTCATCCAGAATTCCCAGACGGTATGTTGTTATCGTTATATTCATTTGCATTTGATATGAGGTGTTTTCATAGAGTGAATCTTGTTTTACATGACATTGGGGGCTCCTGATCAAAACAAACAAATTACCGTTCAGTGTGATATTTAATTGCTGCCAAAATGCTGTTGGGTGGTTATTTCTGTTATTAATCAAAGACATTCCATGTTGGTTATCTTAGACAATTGATTACACTTTTTCTAGATGATGGTGTCTGTTATGCATAATCAGACTTCTTGGTAGGAGATAAAGAGAGAGAGAGAGAGAAGTAGAGAGAGAAAGCACGAATGAGCACACAGTTTAAAATAATTGTCTGGTTGTGTAGTAAATGTAAATGTAAATGTAGTTGAGCTTATATAGCGCACAGCTACCCGCAGTGGGTGTCCCGGCGCTTGCTTAGGGAACCCTTCCTGGTATTCCCCTGTGAGATAGCAGGGTATCCACAAGGTGAAAGTCAGGCATCCCGCCACGAGGGGCCGTTGTGGAGATTAAGCAAGCTATTGCCCAGAGTCGCAGAGTGTGAACCCGTGAGTCGAGGGGGCACCGAGGCGAGAATTATCGAGTCCGTGGAATTTTTAGCCCAAGACCCGCCGAGGCGGGGAATTGAACCCTGGTCCAGGACCGATCTCAGCTTCTGGGTCTGCTGCCTCTAACCCCTGAGCTACTCACATAGTAGCATATGTGGCTGTGCTCACATGTTTTTAGCAATGCTTGTAGTGGTTCCTGCAAGGTTTTACGAAGCCAGCGGATGGCAATGTTTCATACACAATGTTAAGTCTCAACTCTTTAACTAAAGTTCTGGGGCCCAGCAGATTGACAAATGTGTTTGGTTCATATTGTTCCTTAGATGCTTCCTTACCGAATATATTTTTGCTCAAAAGACTATCTTTATCAATTTGAGTTGAATTCAATTGGGATCAACCCACAGATCGACTAGTATACAGCTCCCTTGCTGACATTTACTGAAAACTCTATGAATTTATCCAATATATACTTTTAGGTACTTCTGGTTAACACATCGCAAATATGAACTGAAATTAGTAAGAGGGAAATTGTCAGGATACGTTCTTGCCTTTCTCAACCTTTCAACGAGAAACCACGCCACACTAGTTGACGCATGTGAATATTGGTCCCAAGTGGGCAGAAGCATAAAGCACTGTGTGTATCTTATCAATCCTTCCACTGGACTGGACCACTCTTACCTCAACCAAAACTCCATCTCTTTCGTCAAGCTAGAGATGTGTGCTCAAGGCTTGCCCCCTTAATGTTGCAACCTCCATTTAAAAAAAGTCAGAAACAGGTAGTGTCTCTTTCTTTGTCCAGTTAGTCAAATTATGCCACATCACGATTGAAGCAAGTTTCACCACAATCAGCATTTCCCACATGGGGTAAGCCACATCTAACATCCTTCCAATCATACACTCTGAAAGGACACCCGGATACCGATGCAATTTGGATCACTTCGTGGCCCCATCATAAGTATGACGTCCTATACAAATGTGAAAATCCAATCGTATACAGTAAGGTCCCTGTCTTTTTCTTGAAGTGCCATGGGTGCTAATTGTTACCTGCAGCAATAGGAATGAATCATAACGGTTGCATTAAACAGTCCCCCCCTCTGCAATTCATAACTATATTAATTAATGTTGTATGGCTCTGTATCTTTACTTTTAGTAACATCAGAGTACTAAGCATGAGAAATACGTCTAGATGTAGTCCTGAGTTAGAACCCAATTAAAATAGAGCCCCATCCTGAAGTTCTTTCTTCAAATGTAGGCTATCTGGAATAATTCACTTTTTAAACCTTTTCCACACGCAAGTAATTTCGCATACGTTTAGTACATTCAACAGCATGAGGGCCCAGAAGTGGCAAAAGCCTTCCTCCATATTTCTGCCTCCCCATGGTTTGTTGGCTAATTAGATGTGCCATTGAAGAGGACTGAGTGCATAGTGTGACGTTAGCTTTTGAGGGTAAGCATGTCACTGAGGAGCACTGAAGAGCACTGAGTGCATAGTCTGACGTTAGCTTTTGAGGGTAAGCATGTCACTTATGAAGATAGGTAAAACTGTGTATTTAGTCAAGCAGAATTTTATAAACCTCCATCACAATTTTGCAACATAACGCTTTTTGCTTGAAATGATGGGTTGGTATATCATGTGAATTTTTCCTCAGGAGCATGTACTTTGGGCTTAAAGGTTTTGCAGGATACCGGCAGGATACTTGTTCAAGCATAAAAATGTCTCTCGGCAATATCATTTCTGCTCCTCATATGGAAATAATAGTATTTAATAGATAAATGCAAAATTTCAAAAACAAAAACAAAATTGCCAGCGTATATATTATTTATTCCAGGCCTAGTCTGTTATGTCAGTCGTCAATGTGGACAGTGTGCAGGACGTTGTTCTTAATCCACCCAAACCCTTGTAGCTAGTGATATGCATTATGTCAATGCAGGTGCAAACATAATCTCTTCATATGGATTTTAAACATTTCGGAACTGTATTCAAATTGTGAGATGTACCTTCTCGTCAAAATACAATGTGCAAGTTAAAGAGTTAATTTAATTTAGGTGCCTACTTGATTTGACAGTGGTCAAAACAAGTGCCTTAAATGGCTGACTGTAAAGTTAGATTATTGATTCTCTGAATGGAAACTGCATTCCTAGGAATAGTGACTAAAATTTTGAATATGGAATCCTTCTCGGTTTAAAGAGTTCCCTTCTGCCATGCCAGAGCAATCAGAATTGATATGCATTCTGTAGATCCTTCTTTTCAATTAATGGCCCATTCAGATCTCTGCTGCACTAATAAATTATGTTGGTTTTTGCTAGTTTGAAGATCTACTAAACAAGAAAGATTGTGTTTTGAACATACTTAGATATAGAAAGCTAGAGCAAGGGGCAATGAGAGAAAGCAAGACTAAGAGCAAGCAAGACTCATCTTGTTTTTCTATGTTTATTGAATGCACTAGCAACGGATCTACTGTAATGTAACTGTAATTGATGTAACGCTGTAACTCATCTTAATTCTCATGTAAAGTGCTCTGACACCTCCAGGTCTAGCCTGGATTTCCTCATCTCCTCACTGTGTCTCCTTCCACTTCCCCACCTCTTCCCGCCTTCATTCTTTGCTTGCCTCCCCTATTTATTTCCTCTCTCCTCTGAATCTCTTTCCCCGGCCTGCTTTATTTATCCTTGTGCCTATGGTCTGCTCAATCTCCCTCTCATTGCCCTTTTACATTATCCCCTTACCCTTCTACATCCCTTGAACCAATGGATGTAACGCGTAATTGACGTACTTTTCGTAACAATGTGTAACTTGTAACCTATGTAACCCTACCAACCTGACTTCCTACAATGGCCCCCTCTAGTATGCCCTTGTCCAAAGCAGTCCTACTCCCCTCATTGGGGATGGATTCAACATGTTTGCCCTGGAGTCTCAGAGACCCTTCTGAGATAGTCCACAGCGACAAGGGAGAATCACATAGGGGAGGACAGGGACTGATCCCCTTACCACTGGGAACCATCTTCTACCCTGCCGGACGTCGGATACTGTGTTCACGCTGGGTTTTCTACCCCCTCCCCTCCTCCTCCCTCCTTCATTCTTTTAAGTGTGCCCATGACCAAAGCACTCCTCTCCCCTTGTTGGGGAGATATCCAGCATCTATGCCCTGGAGTCTCAGCGACCCCGCTGAGAGAGTCCACCACAACAAGGGAATCACACAAAATGGAAGACTAGGATTGATCCCTTTACCGCGGGGAGCCGTCTCCCACCCAGCCGGATATAAGGCACAGTTACTTCCTCGTCCCCTTGCGGTGTCTCCTACCCCCCCACCTCTTCCCTCCTTCATTCTTTGCTTGCCTCCCCATTCCCTTCCTCTATCCTGAATCTCTCTCCCCCTGCTGCTTTGTTTTCCCTGTGCCAATTCTCCACTTAATCTCCCTCCCAGTCGCACTTTGACATTAGCCCCTTACCCTCTACATGCCTTGAAACAATGGCTGTAACTTGTAATTGATGTACAATGTGCAACTTGTAACCTATGTAACTCTCCTCATGAAAAGTGCTCTGATACCTCCGGGTCTAGCCAGCGCTATATAAAACTCAAGTAAATGAATAAAAATAAATAAGAGGGTCAGTGAAAGTGACAGTCAAAGAGAGGAGCGGGACAGTAAGAGACAGACGGGCAACTAGAATAAAGACAAGAGGGGATAGACAAATAGGTAGATAGAGAAACATGGACAGATGAAGAAAAATATTAGAAAAAGATGGCTAGCTAGAAAGGTCCAGCAAAAGAGAGATTAATAAAATGCTTCAGGTCATTCTTCTGCCATTTGTAGTAAGTGCTGCAAATAGCAGATGTCCCATTTTGATGAAAGGCTAAGTTGGCCTTACTCGGATTCAAACAAGTGATTTGCAGATCACTACTTTGTTGCAGCAATGATTGTTAGGCTCATTAAGCTATGAATATATATATAAATAGGCAGGCCTATAGCCAGATACCGACACAAACATATAGACTTTGTTGGTTTCACTTGTAAACGCTGAAACATATCTTTGAATGCCAGCACTTCTCTAGGTTTGTTTCACATTATCATTCTGGCAAAAAATAGGCTCTAGTATGTTAACAGCATGCTTCTGGGCCTGCTTACATGGCGTCTGAATAAACATCACTGGGTGCAAGCAGGATCGGTTCGAGTCCTGCTTAATCGACCCAGGTGTACCTCCATCTCTTACCATCAGCAGCATTAGTGCCCGATGACCCCGAGAAGCTAAATCAAGACAATCTATGAGGTCCACTTCGCGTTTTACAATAGGGGCCCTCATTTTGGGACACAAACGTATAGAAAGTAGACGCTCAAATCCTACCTTTGATCAGCAAGTCACCTTCTGACTCAAGTACCAAAGATTTCATTGATAGAAAACGGTGGTTTTCATCTCAAATGCAGGTGCCCACCGATGGAATTCCTTGCCCTTACACTTTCAAAGCATAGACCATCCCTGTTTCTTACATAAACTACTTACATCACATTTATTCATCCACCCTAACTGATAAAAGTATATTTATGACAGCCCACGCTCCATTGCACAGAGATACAATTGGCAAGTAATTGATGCACTTTAAAAGTGAACACTAACGTAAATAAGACAGTGAAATAGTGAAGGAAACTGTTTTTTTTTGTTGCACTAGTCCCCAAACTTTGTGCCTGGTATTTGATGCAACTTTAACTGGAGTGCACTGGGTTCCTGCTAACCAGGTGACCAGTGCTATGTCCTTTCCCCAAAACAAGGGAAATGGTCTATTGATGCCCAATTGACCACGTCTTTATCACCTCTGCTAGTCCCAAATTAGAGGTACCCCTGGTACCTAGGGCATAGGTAGTAAAGAGGTTCCCTAGGAGCTGCAGCCTATCGTGTGCCACTCTAAGGGATGCAGCACCAAACTCACGCAGACTTCCAGTGTAGCCAGTGTGACAAGGTGATCTAAAAAGTGAAAACACAACATGGCACACACCTTGTGTGCCATGTCCCTAGCACTGTATGTAATATTTGTAAGTCACCTCTAAAGCAGGCCTTACAGCCCTCAGACAAGATGCATTATATTACATGTGAAGGCATATCTGCAGGAGTAGATGTGCCCATGTGCTGGCCAGTTCAATTATTGACAGTACAGGTGAACAGGGAAGGCATCTTAAGGTAGGTACTAGGCACTGGCCAAAACGAGCTTCCTAGCTACATAATGGCATCACTGAACCTATAGTGTTTGGTATGAAACACCTTGTATTTATGAACCCACACTGATTCCAATGAGGGATTTATTCATAAATGCACCCAGAAGATAACTTATAGTTACCCCCAGAAAACCTACCGACCTCTAGTGTACTGGCTGACTGGTCCTGTCCAGCCTGCCACCACAGATATGTTATACATTAAGTTATTCCATGTACTACTTTCTTTCTATCCTTTTTTCTCAGTCTTTCTCTCTTTCTGTCCTTCTTTCTTTCTTTCTTTCTTTCTTTCGGCATGCAGCCAATGCAAAGAGGTTTGAAGTCAAAGTCAGACTGATTGATTTGTTTAGCTCTGTATTAGCCAAGACCTTTTGATTTTACTAAAATGACGTGTTCCATTAGTCTGTGGTTGGTATCATTCACATTTTTCTTTCACCCACACCAGTATGCATTAAGGGGCAAGGTATCAACCCACTTCAGCTATTGGCTGACTTCACTAAGAGTTAAGGCATTTCACAAGGAAGGCATTAAATACACAAAGTAGTTCCCTTCAGTGACAGGGAATACTATCGTGGTGTGTGTCTTTTGAGACCAAAAAAAACATTTTTACCTGTAGTAAATGGTTCTTTTTTAGCTTCATGAGGGCTCGGTATAGTCTCAAACAATGAAGTTTTGAAAAAAAGAGTTGCCAGAAGGCTGGTGTCCAACGCCGGACCTATTGGCTTTGCCAATGATTGTTTCTTTTTCCTGTTAATGCATGTGAGTATAACAGAGCAATGTGTCACTGGAGGTTAACTGCAAATTATAATCTAGTTTAAGGCTAATTTCAAAACAGATATTTCTGTTCTTGCAGAAGAGATGGTATTCTTTACATATGCCGCAAAACCTAATTAACCATGTCTGCTAATGTCCTTCTAGGTGAATATTGGATTGATCCTAACCAGGGTTGTTCTGGAGATTCCTTCAAGGTTTACTGCAATTTCACCTCCGGTGGGGAAACTTGCATCTATGCTGACAAGAAGTCAGAAGCAGTAAGTATGAATTTGTACTGGGCGAGCTGCCATAGAGTCTTTGCAATGTTTGCTCAGTAACAAGCCAAGCTAATTAAACACTGATCGGTTCGTTTATCTCTATTCATGGCCGCTCTACGGCACAGTACTTTGCAAGCTTGCTTCAAAGGAGCTTTTAGATGATGTACTAACATTATATAGCAATATGAAAAGGATTTGATATTTCTATGCTTCAAGAGGCTTAAATGGCTGTCTAATTCAGACATTCTGTCACAGCCTTCACCCCAACACCCAGTGTTCCCCAAATATCTACTTCATATATTATTTCCAGAATAACTGGCTGGCATTAGCTAGCACTCTTCATCTAAAACATAAGCCGTTCTCTTACCTACGGTTTTGATAAATGTGCTTTTTTCTGAAAAATATGTATAATTTTTGTAGTACTACGCATATTGTGTGAAGTATATTTGGACAGTATTTCATGCTAATTCTCTCTACAAGGGTATAGGTCGCACAAAAATGCCACATGAGATAATAGTAGGAGAATGGGTCAAGGAGAAAATGTCTCCCTCTAGGAAAAAATCTCAGGGCAAGACATTTTGTACTGAAACTATTGTCCTGTGGGAAATCTTCACACAACATTTTTTATGTAAAATGAAAACATATTTTTTACATTTGGCTTAATGCAAAATTTGTGAGTTATATGAGATGAGCCAGGCACACACCTTAGTGTCATAGTGCTAGGATTTGTTCCTGAGTCTAGCATAGGTTCTATAAAGGAAGGGTACCCTTATTTTACAAAATACTATGCCTAGACAAACTTCAAAGATTTTCCTATTTTTTATGTGTGCTGCACAGTTCAGCATGCATGCACAGTCGGAAAATACTGGAGAAATAAAAACATTTCTCCTTTTAATGCCTGCTTTACATCAACGTTAATTTGTGGCGCTAACCCCTGTCTACTAATGTTAGTAGATAGAGTTTAGTGTCAAAACGCATGGGTGGTAGCATAGGAATGAACACGTACCACAAATGTAACGCCCCTAAGTGCAAAGTAATGCAAAGCAGAGTTTTGCGCTGCTTTGCTTTACTTTTCCATACAAACCAACGCTAATAGCAATTAGCTTTGGTTTATTAATCCCCAAATAGGTTTAGCTTCGGGTTAGAATTACAAAAGCAGCGCTAATCCAATGCTAAATCCTCGTGAATTTGGGATAAAGTATGTTTAGCCGGTGGGCCAACATGTGGTATGATGCCACGCCACACATGGCTGACCATAAACATTTTAAAGCTGCTAATGCCTTTGAGCAGTAACGGCTCCTACTGGATGCGGGTGGTAGGGCAGGGAGGGCGGGTGGGACTAGTGTAATGAAAAAAACACTTACCTGGGTACGGCAGGCAGCCGCCTCTCCTCCATCCTCTTCATCTTCTTCCTTTCTTCAGTACCGGCAGCAGGAAGCACCCGGGTTCCCAGGCAACCCTAAGTCATACACAACGCTGCAGCGTTGTGATTAATCTGAGCACCATGGTTCAGCACTCAGAGAGGGACTGGG
This sequence comes from Lissotriton helveticus, assembly GCF_964261635.1. NCBI lineage: Eukaryota > Metazoa > Chordata > Amphibia > Caudata > Salamandridae > Lissotriton > Lissotriton helveticus. Next base: position 2,010,950,932 of record NC_136057.1, on the reverse strand, counting down.
AGCCTGGGCATATTCTCCACCCAGGCTGTACAATACAGCCAGTGGAGAACATGCCAAGTGCACATGACTGTTTGGCCGGCCCAAGGCGGCCAGCCAAACCGCCTTGCACACTTGGAGAGTGCCACCAGTTCCTCCACCTGCAGTTCTCTGGTGTCATGGGGCCCAGCCCCACCTGCATGAAACAAACTGAGCCACTGCAGTTGGAAAAATAAAATTATAATAATGATGCATTATTATCATTTTATTTTTCCTTTTTGAACTGCTCGGAGAGGACTGGGGTGACACATCACCACCTTAGCAAAGGAGCCGCAGCTACCTTTGTGGTGAGTTTGATGTCTTCTGCAAGACTAAGGCAGCCAAGAACTGCATCATTTATAACATTTGATCCCTCAACCTTTCGTCCATTCCAAGGGGACATACAGCAACCACCAGTACTCGGCAGGGTATAATTATTGTGAATGATGACCATGTGTATAGCAAATCTGTATTCTCCAACAAGGGACTGAATCCAATTACATGCATGTCTGGGTACTTTGTCCTAAGTGTTTTTGAGGCGAGGGATGGGAAGATTAATTCAACTAGGTCGTAACACCAAGATTCACTTTGTCTGCTAATTGTTTTGCACCTGTTTGAACACTTTTAAGCGAATTCCAGTAAAACAAAACATTCTTTCCACTTGCTTTTTTCTCACTGCGGTACTGGCAAAGTCTTTAATGACTGTGATTTCTCATGTAAGACATTGTAATGTAAATAAATTACATTATATTTCTTCCTATGTCTACATAGAGAGTGGATGCATGTCATTTATATTTTATAATTTATATTTCCACACAGGTCAGAATATCATCGTGGCCAAAAGAAAACCCAGGGACTTGGTTTAGTGAATTCAAGAGAGGAAAACTGGTAAGATTTTTCCTCACTAATGCTCTCTTCCATTGAGTGCGATTGAGTCAACAACTCTATTTCCTTATCCCCTTGCATGCGGCGCAAATTTTTGCACTGCACGGGCATTTTAATTAGTGGGCGGGATTCGGACGGCCAGGGGCCATCCTCCGCACACGCCCATCATGACTCGCGATGGCTCCCGGCCTTCACGCGTCATGCAAGGGGTTAAAAAACATGCAGAAGGTTTATTTATTTATTTTATTTATTTTTAAAGTTTTATATAGCGCGGACAAGATCTTTGCAGATATCAGAGCGCTTTACAAAGAAGGGGTAAATGAGGGAGCATAGTCGAACAGGTAGTTCAGAAGAGTAAACAGTACAGTCATGTACATCAATAATACAATTAATACAGATAAGCAACGGGGTCAAATACAGGATATATATATAACTATATAGATATATGAGGTGGTAATCGGTGTGATACACAAATAGAAGCGCACAGTAAGTTACATGGAGGTGACACTAGTGAGCGGTCAAACATCATCAAAATATAGGAGGTAGCAAATGGTGCATTCCAGGGAAAAAGTGAAATGGGTGCAGCTTCCAAAAAAAGAAAAGAAGATATATATATACATATAAAGGATAAAATATGAGTTAGTAATCGGTGCAATACAACAATAGAAAGTGAAATGCAGAGGAACAGATAATATGTAAATATATAAAACATGAGGTAGTGATCGGTGCAATACAGCAATAGAAGGTGAAATGGGTGCAACTTATAACAATTGTACAGTATACAAGTAGAGGTATAATGCTATTGATAAGCTGGAACCAAGTACAGGTGCAAACAAAGAGCTAAATGAGTCAAAAATGTGACTAAAGAGCAGCCAGAAATAGATGAGCTAATGATCGGTGCATTAAAATCAAGTAGAGGTATAATACTGCAATAAAAGGCAGACATTCGCTAGTTGAAAATAGACTAAAGAGGCCAGTTCTTAGAGGGTGGTCAAATCGTGAAAAAGACTAGTTCATGATGGCCGACAAAGAGAGAGAGAGAGACCAGTCTAAAATGGCAGCCAAATTGTAGTGATTGTTGAGTTTAGTTTCCCTTTCTACTCTGGGTAGGTCGAGTTAGTCCATCTTCCGTGTTGCTTAAAGGGGAGGGTAGAGTTCTGCTTCTAAGCTGCTGGATGGTGAGGAGAGAGAGAGGCTTATCTCTGTCTTGCTGATCCCTGCCCTCGTTGGTATGTAGCCTCATGGTCATCTTGTGGGCAGGGAGGCGATTTATGGCTCCAGTTTATGGCCCCAGCCATATTAGCCAATGGAGAGTGTAACCATCGCAAAGCCCGCGAAAAAAACAAAGCACACAGATATCAGCTTGAAATTCCAGGCATAGGGTAGAAAAACGCTTATTTTCCCGTGCATAATTCCGGGCAGCAAGAGAGAAACCGACATGAGTAATTAAGGTGAAAGATTTGCGTGCAGTTACCTTCCGAGTCGTCCCTGCCGCTGCTCAAGTAGTTTTACGTGCAGTATGCAGAGTGAAAAATCGGCATGATTATTTAGAGTGGTAGCTATACGTGCAGTTACCTTCCGAGTCTTCACTGACGCTGCTGCCCAGATCAGGCACCTCTAAAGTTGCGTAATGGTTGCCCAACACACACAAATAGACAGGGTACAGCGGAGCCTCTCCCGATGCCGGTTGCTCCGTTCTCGCCGATCCACTGGGAGGGGGGAGAGGGGGGGAAGCCTCCCACCTGCACTCTGCCCAAACCACACAGACAGGGCAAAAAACCGGGGCCGCTCCAGCTGCCCCATAACCCGAGCTTGTTGATCCACTGGGAGGGGGGGAAGCCTCCCGCCGGAGCGCTGCTGCAGACAGGGCACACCGGAGACGCTTAGATGCCCATTGCTCCCTTCTCGTTGCTCCACAGTCTCCCCAGCATCCCGCCGGAAAACGCTGCCCAACGCACACAAACAGTGGGCACAGCCGTTCTGGGTGCCGAATGCACCGATATCTTTGATCCACTGGGAGGGGGGGAATCCTCCCGCCGGCGCGTCCTCTATCACCCGCTCCGGATCTGTAAGTACCCACTCCCGTCCGCTTGTTTCCCACCCCAGCGGCTTGATCACTTGCCGGCGGTGATTGCAGGCAAGCAGGGCACCTCCACACTCAAGGGGGCACTTGGATGCAGTCGTCTGTCCGGAGCCTCCTAGGCGTCCTCATCATCGTTCCGGTCTCAGTACCGGTGCAAGCATGGTGATCTTCAGGCGGGTTGGGTACAGGCGATGGTGATCTTCAGGCGGGTCGGGTACAGGCGGTGAACTTCAGGCGAGTCGGATTCTCAACTCGGCTCAATTCCAGCCGTCCTGGGTTTCGTCGAGGCGGCAGGGGTCCCAGTCGTCACTGCTGCAGGTCCGTGTTTTACGGCGATATTCCAGTTACTCTTAATCCAGTTACTTTTGTTCAATCCAGTTACTTGTTACGGTCCGTTTGCTCGTTTTTCTCGCCGACGGTGGTGCGTGCTATCAGGGATAATTCCAGGAAAGGGATCCCCAGCACTAGGAGCTCCGGACCGGAGCTCCTATCAGGCGGCCATCTTAGGTGGGTGGTTCCCAAAAGGTTTGATTTTGAGTGGCCAACGCTCCTGTTCTTTAATTTGACAGAATTTGCCCTGTAGGTGTTTTGTTACAGATAAAAATCCCTTTTAATTCAAGCAAGCGCTACAGCTTTTAGGTCAAATAATACATAAATGTCCAGAATTTTAGGAGAATACACCACAATAATGTAATGAAGGAGAACACAATGATTGATAATGCTGCTGCACCACATTACAGTATTGATGTGTGCTGATAGTTGCTAGGTACTGAAAGACTTCATACCATACTTTTTTCTGTCAGGATTTTTTAGTTGACGTCTATCGTCATGGACAGGGGTAGCAGGGGAAGAAGAGTAGAGATAATTCTCCTTGGATCTAAACACTTTTCTTTTCAGCCTAAAAGCTGGTAGGTATGGGGATGCACAATAAAATGCGTGTCCTCATTTCTACCGATGGTGTTTAGAATCTGCATGGAATATGAGATATGTAGATGTACCTTGAACTTTATCCCAAGAAAAAAATGGCTAAGGATGGGCACTGGTGAATATAAAATATTAACCTGCTAAAGCATGAATTGTTAAATTTGTTTCCAAAATGAACGTGCTAAAGCGTGAATTGTTAAATTTATTTCCAAAATGAAGTGTCATGATTAAGATTACGAATGAAGGCATTAATTATTTACCACGTGGGATACATGGATTACATCTTTGGGAGCTGTCCGGCCAATCAGAATCCTATTTGCTATGCTATTGGTACTGTTATGTGCCTGCTCGGGGCCAGATGGATCCTTCATTTGCATACTATGACTTTTTGTTATAGTCCTGCTCATGGCCAGCTCCCAACATCCCTCGGGCGTGCTGTTTGAGCTCTTACTGTTTGGGCTCAGGCTTGCCCCCTTGACGATTTGCTTGCTTCAAGGACTGACGAAGCCAAGCGTTTCTTTTCTGCATAGCTTCTGTTTCTCTCCATGTATTACTGCAGAAAGAAGCAAGAACACTCTGTTCTGACTCTACACAGTCATATACTTATTTTCATGACCCTCGGGAGAGGTGTTAAGAGCCACATTGCCCTCATCTCTGTGCCAATAACAACACGTCACTAAATCCCCTCATTCTTCGCCCGAGCCGCAAGGGCAGGCGAAAAACAGCCATTATTGCCTGCAGTTGTAGGCAATAATTCCTATTTGATAGTATACAGTCTAAGGGCCCGATTAGGATCGCGGTGAATCCGCATCCTCCGGGCCGGCGGAAGCCACCGCCGGCCCGGGGGATGAGGATTCACCTCTGCAGACACAGAAAAGACCCCCCGCCAGATTAGGATGGCTGGGGGGGTCATGTGTCGGTCTGCCGCTTTTCCGCCGCGGTCGCCTTCCGACAGCGGCGGAAAAGCTCTAATATGGTGGCGGTGTCTATCAGACACCGCCAGCCATATTAGGATGCCGGCGGAGACATGCTTTTCCACGGCGGGTTTTCCGCCGTAGAAATCATGTGGACATTGGTGTTTGGGGGCCGGTTGCGGACCCCCAGGGGTGTTGGGGGGTGGGGGGTGCACATGGGGAGTACCTATGGTACCCCCCAATATTTACCTGCACAAAGCGATAGGCACCGCGCGGTGCCTGCCGCTTTGTGCATGTAAATGTAAAACATGCAGTTTTAACATTGCGGCGGGTGCTGCTTCAAGCAGCACCCGCCGCAATGTTAAACATACAGGATGTGACCGCCAGGGTGGCGGTCACATCCTAATTTGCACGGAGAGACTGCCGCTGCCCCTGCGGACGGTCCCTCCACCTCTGGGGTGGCGGACGGACCTCCGTCCGCCATCCTAATCGGCGTCTAAGTCCCATTAAGATCCAGATCGCAGAGGGGAAAAGATGTGTGTACGCCTGCATTTAGGGTTGTAGATGAGAGGATGAGTCTTAAAGTCTAATTGAAAATGGACTGCCATGTTTAACAGATGATAATTGCCCCTTTGCCTCATTGTGTGGCCCATTTTCTTGCCTGAGTTTTAGCCTTTAACCAGGGGTTGGGCAAAAACAGCTCACTCTCGTCGCCATGTTTGAGTGTCATGAACAATGTCGAACAGGGGAAACTAGGAACAGTCTTCCTTTGACTTTTTATTATCGCAACCATTTATTGGAGGGAGTATTACTCAATTTTAACAGGGAAGCTGTATTTCAGAGTGCAATATATTTATACAATTATAACTTTTTAAAGCTCACAGAAATGTATAAATGTGACTCCATTTGTTGTTCTGCTATGGAGCGTTCCTTCCTGCGTAGGATGTGCAAAGGCTTGACCCGTTTACGTTTATTTTCAGCTCTCATACGTGGATGTTGAAGGAAATTCGATTGATAGCGTGCAAATGACATTCCTTAAACTCCTGAGTGCCTCGGCAAGACAAAACTTCACTTACAACTGCCACCTGTCAGTGGCTTGGCACGACGCGACAGCCGACAACTACGACAAAGCGCTGCGGTTCCTGGGGTCAAACGATGAAGAAATGGCGTATGACAATAATCCCCACATCAAAGCCCTGCATGACGGCTGCGCGGTAAGTATTAACGCAGACACTTTTTATTTTCACCAGCTTGTCAAGTCAGCTAAGAGGCACCGTGGTACTCTGAAAAGATCTGAAGGTTTAGCTAAGTGGATATAGAAAACTCGGTTTTCCATTTAGACAGGGTTTAAAAACCCTACCCTTCACATTTCAGAAATCCATAAAAAGCACCGTCTTAAAATATCAGCTAAGGAAAGCGCTACGAGTGGCCCGTACAAAAACTGAGTTGACTGCCGAGTCAGTAATGTATTCCTTGTGTAACCAAAGCATAAAATGTTTTGAAGACCAATTTAGACAGGAATAAAAGTTGGGAACGAAGCTGTGCATGTTATGGCATTTAACGATGGTGGTTGTAAAAGTACACATAAAAGCCATTTTAAGAGAGGCTGTTCTGTGATTAGCAATACGGAGATGGAACGCCAGCAGATGGGAACAGAAGAGAAAAAATTGGGGTCGGAACACATAAAATGCACCCACAATAGGCAATTTTGAGCTGACGTCAGGCAATTTTGCGTCAGATTTGCACCAACATTTGCACAGGTCGATTGGTACAAAATGTTTGATCCTTATCAAGCCCATCAATAATCTGCAGGAACAATTTTACAATGTGGATGGCATGAGCTTTTATCGATTTTCTACAAAAGTGTATAAATGAATATTTGAGTTCCCGGACTTCCTATTTTAAATTTTTCGGTTCCAGGGCTGAAGACATAAGCCATTGGGGCTAATTTACAAGCCCCTTCCGCCGCTGGTATATCACTTTTTCCCATATTAAAAATGGTGGCGGAAGGGTCTTGTAAATAAGCCCCATTGTTCGAATACTTGGGACAGTTTAAAATGTAGCATTGTCAGCTGAAGCGGTCGCACCTGCCGCTATAATGCTCACACTAGGCAGGGCCGTACTTTATCAATTATTTAGTGTCCATGTGTCACTCTACGGACTTTGCTATACCATGCTTAATAGAACTGCCTGACTAGCTTTCCAGTGTAGACACTTGGTAAGATTTAGCTGTTAATCTCCCATATCAATATTCTGCTCACTTAGGGGCATATTTACCAGCCCCTATCGCCACAGGAACATCACTTTTAATGACGTTCCTGCGGCGATAGGGGCTTCACCTTATTTACAAGGCGACTTCAAGCCACTTAGCACCACCCTGTAAATAACGCACCGTTTCATGCTATACTTAGCATGAAAGGGGTGGGCAATAGGTTTTGTGCTGGGCGGTCTGCTGCAACACCATTGATTTTGATGCTGCCCCCTTTTTACATAGGAGGCAGCTCCAAAATTAAGACCAGGCAAAACCTGGTCTTAACATAGCGACATGAGGAGAAATGCTTTATTTCTCCTCGTTTTTGCTGTGAACAGCAAAACACCATAAATGATTATTTATGTGCAAGAAGATGTCCTTTCCTGCACATAAATAATCATAAAAAAATGACAATTTGCAACTTCTATGTGTGCTGCAAAATGCTGCACACATAGAAGTTACAAATCACCATTAGTGATTTTTTATGCGCAGGAAGGGATACCTTCTTGCACATAAACATAAACAATCATTCCCTCAACGCAGGCACTAGGCAGTTGAATTAAGTGCCAGCGCTAGAGAAAACGAAGGGATGCGCCTTATCTTTGTAAATACGGTGCATCACTCTGTTTTCGGAATGGTGGAGTCTGGTGGCATTAGCATTTTGTGTTTAATACCACGCTCCGCCATTCCCTTGTACATATGCCCCTTAGTCACTGAGGGCAGCTGCACACTCCACATTATATCCAAGTTATTTCTCTGATGAACCAACGTTGAACAGTGTAGATATATTTCAAGGTGCATTAGGCACAAGGCAGAAAGTGCACATATCAATATAAAACGTAAGAGAGGACAGTGACCCGCTGCTTTTATTTTATATCTTGTCAATGAAAATCATATAATAAAACTTCATGAAACGAAGATTTTAGTGCTATTTACGTCAAATAAAAGCATGCTGTGGGCAGTGCAAATTAAAGCCATTACACATCTTCACTCCTTTGCCCTTGCGATCCACAATAATTCTATAAAGCAGTTATTGTGCTCACTGCTTTTGAGAAGCTTCATGACCAGTAAATTGCATCCTACCATGTCCATGAAATGGTTTATAACAGCGTTTACACTACTTTTTTTTTTTTAAATTTTTTATTGAACAAGGCAGTAGGAATTCATAAAATAAAATCATTGGTACAGAATTAAATAACAAAGACATTATTCACATCAAGATTTATCAACAATCAGATAATTTCCAGACAGTTTACAAGAGATAAAACTAGATTAAAAAGACAGGAATAAAAGAGAAAGGGTCCATTATAAAAAACTTGCAAAAACCATTTTAGTGAACAGTATCACTGCTACAAAGTGCAAAAACTGCAATAAAGTGCTACTCCCGAAGGAGATATAATCCAATAAAGTGCAACTTTTAAAGTGCGTTAGTGCAATAAAGTGCAACCACAGCTATTATTATAAAGCAGCAGTAATACACACAAAAAAAAATCACATTCCCCTCTCCCTCCTTATCACCCTCCTTTCAGCAATTCCAGATTCTCAAAATATTTCCAATTTCTTTCAAATCTTGCAATGGCTCCTACCCTACCTGCATAAGCTCTTTCAAAATCACATGTTCTACTCATTTTGTTGAACCATTGCAGATGTGATGGAATCACCCCGGATTTCCAGTTCTGAAGGATTAAAGACCGTGCAACTACACAAGAAATAAAAATAAATACTTCTTCTGTTTTATCAAACCTGCTCCTCTCTTTGCATATGCCAAACAGGGCCACCTCTGCCTCCGGTAAAAATACTTTCCCAGTTGCCAGCTCCATATCTACGAATATCTCCCTACAAAAAGAATCCAACTTCGGACAGGAAAAGAAGATATGACACCATCCTCCCTGTCCCATGGCTTTACATCTAAAACACTTGTTCACAACTTCTGTGAACATTCTCTCCAGGGCCTCCGGGGTGTAATACGCGAGCCAACGTGATGAAAAAGACATTCTTTTGTAATTGGCCGCCCGGAGTGCTTTATTACCCAGGTGGCACAATAGCTCCCAATCCTTATCTGTAAGAAAACATTGCGTCGAGAGGCTTATTTTCTCTAGATGTCTCTCAATTATAGGAGAAGAGCTGGCAAAGTAGAGCTTTTTATACCAAAATCCTATGCCTTTATTTTTATCCCTGTACAAAGCTGTTATCGACGCAGAGGGAGAGATGAACAGGCCACCTATCTCTCTTCTAATAAAATAAACCATTTGTAAATACTCTAAAAACATAAGTCGCCTGGAATTATTCATTCTATTTAAGATCTCTTGCCAGCTAATTACCTTATTTTGTACAGATAAATGTCTTAATTCCCTAAACCCGGAAAGTTCCCAATCTTTCAGATGATTCAAAGATATCTTAAGACCCATTTTGGCACATTCAGACAAACTCAAAAAATTGGAGCCGTTAGAGCCATGTTTTTTAAAAAGGAGCAGTGATCTTGCTGTATACACTTTTAGTGTCTTATATCTAGATTTCTTGGGGAGCTTAGCGGTCTTTAAAAAGATAGGAATTTGAGAACCTGCTTCCTGTATCATTTTTTCCAGGAAAAAATTATCTCTTGTCTGCCTAATCCTTAATAGTCCTGCCACAATATCAAAAAAGGCTGCATCATAATATGTCTTAAAATGGGGGAGAGCCAAGCCACCTTGATCAATCACCAGTTGAACTACTGAAAGTTTGACTCTTGAAGCCTTTTTATTCCAAATAAAACCTCGCATCATAGTTTCGAGTTCATTAAAAAAAAAACAGTATTAACTTTAATTAGAATATTGCTAAATAAGAATATAAGCAATGGCAATACAATCATTTTGATTAGTGACACTCTACCAATCAATGACAGTGGGAGCAAACACCATCGATCCAGCAGATTCCTTATTTTAATCTTCATTTTAGTATAATTCAAGGCAAAAAGTTTGTCATATTCACTGGTCACATAAATACCTAAGTATCTAATCGGGTCCCTTTTTTCTGCTTGGTGCTGAAGATAAATCGGAAGAAAATCTATACTTGTATTTAAAACAAGAACTTCCGTTTTTTTTTCGTTTACCTTATACCCCCCTATTTTTTCATAATCCTTAAGCTCCTTCATAAGACTCATGATGTTTTCTTTTTCAGGAGCCAAATATAGGATAATATCGTCGGCGAACAATTTTAATTTGGACATCCCGACGATGGGGGGAAAAATAGCAATGTTGTTTCTTATTCTTGTTACTAAAGGTTCGATAAAAAAAGTAAAAAGCAAGGGGGACAATGGGCATTCTTGCCTTGTTCCCCGATTAATTTTAATCTTTCCAGCAGGTTTAGCATTAATAATTATCTGGGCTGATGCCCCTTTATAGATATTATTTATCATTTGTATAATTGAAGCAGGGAATCCAAATTGACCCAGTGAAAAAAAAAGTGCAGACCAATTAACTAGATCGAATGCTTTTTCTGCATCAATCATTAAAATACACGCAGCTGTTGAATTTATATTAAAATAATCTAGAGCCTGTATTAGAAATTCCGTATTAGCTGCCATATACCGACCCGCAATAAAACCTGTCTGATCCTGATGGATTACCTCTTGAGCTGCTAAAACAAATCTCTGCGCCCAAATTTTCATCAATAACTTGTAATCCGAATTCAGTTAGCTGATCGGTCTATAGGAGTTCACATCTTCTGGATTTTTTTCCTTTTTAACAAAGCTAATAATTGTAGATTCTTTGAATTCTGGGGGGACCTTTCCTCCTAATCTGATGTAATTAAATAGATTTTTTAGAGGTTCTTCAAGTTCCTTAGTAAATACCTTATAGAATTCGATAGGGAACCCATCCTGTCCGGAAGCCTTTGCCCCCGATGTTGCCCTTATACTCTCGTGAATTTCGATAATGCTTATTTCATCCCTGATTTGATTACTTCGGGAATTGGAGATTTTGGGAATTTCTATACTAGCAAAATATTCCTGGATCATTGTATCCTCCACCTGGTACTCCGTGGAGTAGATACTTTCATAATGATCCAGAAATACCTTAGCAATTCCTTCACTCTGAGTTTCTACTCCACCCTGAGGATCTCGAATTTTTAGAATGAAGGATGACTCTTGTTTCTTTCTAACAGAGTCAGCCAAAAGCTTCCGCGCCAATTGACTCTCTTCATATACCCTTTGCTGAAAGGCCCTTGAACTATTTATCTCTTCTAAGGTAAAAAAATCCCTTAAAATAGCTTTAGCCTGCTCCCATTGATTTGGCTGCTGATTGATCTTTAGAGCATATTCCCTCTCGGCAGCATTCTGAAGAGCGGATATTTTATGCTTGCGATTATTTGCCTTATTGCTGGAAAACGCAATGATCTGACCCCTGGCGGCTGCTTTAAACGCTCCCCAGACAGAGAAGGGTTCAGCTGAATTATTATTTACTGAGAAAAATTCGATAACCCACTCTTTGAACCCTGCAACCCAATCCTTATTCTGAAGAAGAGTGCGATCCAGCTGCCACCTGGGGCGCTCCCCTTCCATTTCTCCTATCATAAACTCGACTTCAACCCTCCCATGATCCAAAAAAGGGTTACATCTTATCAAGGTTCTAGTGATTTGAAGTGATCTGGAAGTTAAAATAAAGTCTATTCTGGATGCTGATCGAAACCTGTTAGAATAGCAAGTATATGCCTCCTTATCTAGATACCAAGAACGCCAAGCATCCCGCAGTTGGTATTCTGACAGCAGTGCTTCAAATATACCTTTTGTCTTAGGTTTTAATTGTTTTTTGTTCTTATTGGAAGTGTCCCTCCTCAAATCCTGGATTTTTTTAAAGAAATGTTCACATGTTTTTCACCTCCTGATTTGCATTTTAATGTACTCTGGTGAATGTTTTTGGCACTTTCTAGTAGCAAAGATACATGATCTCAATATGAAAGCCATTTGTGCATGATTCAGAAGTGCAAACTTACAGTGACCTATCATGAAATATGAACTTCCATAACTTCATACATTTTCTGTGCTGCACTGTCACTGGAATGCCTTGCAATACATTTAAACACCAATACACGTGACTTAATTGGTATTCATGTACCATGCAAGGCTCCCTCACACTTTGGATATGATTTGAGATTTACCTCTGCCAACGGGAGGAGTAAATCCGTCTCGACGCTGTTTTGTGGTGGAAACGTTCTGAAACTCATCTGTGATAAAGAGGTTTCACTTGCTACAAACCTGGCCACATTAGGTAGCAATCCAAAGACTTAGGGCAGTTGCCAGAGAAAATTATTATGTGCACCCAAAGCCACTGTATGTGAGTTTAACACAAAATCAAATAAGTACCAAGTTAAGCAAGATGTTTAATGAGAAAAAACACAAACTTTAAACATCAATAAGGCATTTATAAGCTTTAAAGAAATGTAATTAAACCTGATAGGAAATAATTTGTGGTTGAAGTAGCCTTTGTGCACAACAACAAACTCAAGAATGTCTGTTAATAAAAACAGCCACCGTAGGATGGCAGGGCGCCAGGTATGTTTGCCCGGGATTTCGAGTGAGTCTCAACCCTCACACACAGGCTGATTGATCTGTGGAGAGTCAGTCCTCAGTAGTTGCAAACTGCCTACCAGTGCCAACATATGGAGAGTGTCTTTTACATTTTCTTCTTGTAGTTTATTTCCTTCAGATGTGGTTCCCAAGTTTCCATGCAATCTCATTGGTTTAATGTTTCGAAAATAATTCCATCCCTGCAAGTTACAAACAAGATGCTTTCAACACACGCAATAACAGACGTCTCCTGATACTTATCGAACGCTCCATATCAGGCTTTTCTCAGCCCATAGACATTCTGAATGCAAGATCCCCTCCAGGGTCACACAGTCTTCAGAAAAACAAGCCTCTTCCACTAGCTGCCACCACGAGACTGCTCAATGTTTCTTCGACTTCCATTTATCTCTGAATTACTCCACAGGCCATTGATTACACACAGACCATGACCTTGTCGGGCCCTTCGCCCCTTTGGAATCTACAGGAGTTAAGTTCTCCTCTAAGGACACAGCAGCTGTCCTCAGACTAGTAGGCTCTAAATATCCTGATGTGATTGTCCGAGCTTTTATCTTTGGAGCAGGGATTTACGTAGAGGCAGGACCTCTTATACCTCAGGCTGTGGCTACTCATCTCTCTGCTCACAAAGCCACAACTCTCCAAGTGTTATTGTTGGAGTCTCACGGCAAATGTCTCTTTCATCTCTCCTCTCCTACCATCACTAAATTAAAACTCAATGTACTTAAATGGTATGCACTGGTCAGATTGTCCATACGAACATGTCAGCTCAGTGACCAAGGTTTTGCAAAGATATGGGCCGGCCACTCCTCCATCGTGGTGGTGTGAACTGACCCACACATTGAATATCTTCTGCTGCAAGCCCTCGAATCACATCCTTCTACAATTCCCAAGTGGGTTAAGGACAGAGAACCTCAAGGAACGATGAAGTGAGCCCCGTGACTATATTAGAAATGTTTCTTAATATAATGAGTAATGTTGTCCTTACCTCCCTATCCTTGAATAAAAGGATGACAACTATCATGGCCAATCAGAGTGTAAAGTTTGTTGCCTTAGGCCATTCGTCATGGTTTCCTTAGTGCACTGTGCAGGAGCGAGATCTAATTGCAGGCAGGAGCAGTGGTGACTGTGCCCCATTTTTCCTTTCCAGAAGTTCACTTTCTGGGGGGTACACCAAAAGTGCACCACCTATTTTTAACACACAGCCAGTGCACTTCCTGATGGCCTCTTTGCCTCTGTGTCCAAGTTCATAATAAGGCACAAGCGCAGAGGTTATGCCCATATGCATATGAGAAAACAACCTCTTAAGCCGGAGCTGGTGCTGTCTGTGTGATGGTGCTCTCACTATTACAGAAGATGCCACAGCTCTTCAGTAATACAACAGTGCCCAGAGGCACAGAAAACAAGTGCACGTTGCAACCCTGGGGCACTGACTGTAATATGGCCCCTGGTGCCTTTTTAGGCTAGCTTGGACACCACAGAGGGAAGCACATAACAAATAGGAACATATTATCTTAGGTTGGCAGTCCTCAGGCCCCATTGGAGGTCAAAAACAAGGGTCAAAAACAAGGGTTTCTTGCACCACAGTAAAGACAATTGTCTACATTTGTGAATTTGGAAAGTATTACAAATGAACTACTGATGTAGGAGGAATGGAAACATTTTAATGGGGGATATAGCTGCTGTTAAAGACCCAATATTTAGAGCTGTAGATATAGGAAGTGAAAACCAGTTTACATGAAAATAATGGGGATTGTTGTAATGTGTTTTGTTTCTTCCTTTGCAGACGAGAAAAGGTTACGGAAGGACTGTGATTGAAATCAACACAATTAAAATTGACCAACTGCCCATTACTGATGTGATGATCAATGACTTTGGGGACCAGAATCAGAAATTTGGCTTTGAAGTAGGCCCTGCATGCTTCCTTGGATAATATTAAAGCAAAGGACAGGTCAAGAAGCCAATTGTGCCTTGGCGCCACCAGCCCACTTCATGCCACGTGCAAGGTTTCAATAAGGATGGTGTAGAGCATCTGTCTTGCTGTGTATGCATTAAATAGAAAATACGTGTTGCCCTTGTAGGGCCAGAATCACATGACTTAAACTTATTTGGCAAATCATGAAGGATATCACACGCTGTGGCAAAGGAAGACAACATAGGGTTTATTCTGTGATCACCCCCTTTTTCGGATTCATTTGGTGCTGTACGAATGAATGTCATGGCGCTCCTTCAATTACAACAAAGTGGTGCTAAGAAGGCGCGTTAAACAAACTGTAATTATTCTGTGTACTATATTTCTATTTTGTGTCCGTCTCCCAAACTTGCATGTGTCTCTGGAACGCATCTGGCTATTTCCATTAACTGCAGACTTGCTGTCAGTGAATGCTGTGTATGTATTATAAAAAAGGTAAGCGGCCATTTTGGATGGCACGCACTCCATTGCTCGGTTCTAATAAACTCCCGTTGTATATATTGATGTTGAAGAGCTCTTTTATTTGCAGCCCAAAACACATGCTCAGGTGGCAAATCTGGAAGATCCTGGACGGCACACTGAATGCTGCAAATGATATGACGCTTTTTTCAAGTGTATACAAGGAAACGCACCTGATGTGGTGCAGTTTTCCGTGGTGCTATACCTCAGATTTTTCTCAGATTCCAGGACCTCCTAAAAAACTGTACATACCTAAAATCAATAATTTTATATTTTTGGGTGGGGGAAATTTGTATTAAAAAAAGATAGATATGTATGAGATATATTTGTCTACGTTTATGTAAAGTAAATAGCTAGACATGCAGCTTCCCTTTTTGTATCGCTTTGAATTTGCTTTTAATATGCTTATTTGATCCATATAAATATTAAAACTGGATTTTTATCAATTATTTATGGAATGGTGCAGTATTTACTTAGATTTGTTTAACTAACGACTGGGAAGCAATTTCTCGACTGGATGCCAGAGCCCATTGCAAAAGCCTATCGATATATGACCTTCCCATTAATATGAAATATTTAATGATGCCAAATGACAGCCAGTGACAAATAAGTTGTCTAGGTCATGTGATTCTACCAAGTTGCAAAGCAACACTTAAGGGGGGACTGCTAACTACAAAGTTCGGTTTCAGGCCGAAGTAACCAATACCATTTACATCCGATTTAAAAGAAATGATTTGAGCCTCACTCTAAATTTTGGAAGCAAGAGATGACATTTCTATTTTACAACACAAATCCGTTTTGTAATTATTTTTCATAATATATTTGAGACTTGAAAATAAATGTTTGTTTCTCTTTCTTATCACTTGTAAATTTATTGGTTCCTTTTTCCGCTGGCTCATTTGCAACTGGTGTTTGAACTTGAAAGAACATGCGTGTGCAATTTAGACTGAAAGTGCCCCTTGTGTTGTCTCTAATTTCCTTGATTTTCAAACCTAATCCTGTACCTGTCACCTCAAAGAGGAAATACAAAGTTTACAAATAAAGTCAAGTCTTGTCTAACTGGCACGTAATTCTGTTTCTTCGTGGTTAAGAAAACCATAAAATGTTAAAACATATTGCTGACTCCTTAGGTTCACTTTCAGCTACACACAAAGGACTCATTGGTAACAGGAATGCGTGAAACAGCGTCACAAACTAGTTCCTGTACACTGACGCCATTTTGAAAGAAAGAGAAAAACTTCAAGTGCACCAGAATTTGTTCTTTTCAGTGGTTTATATTGTGCCAATCAAGTCACTCAACAAATACTTCAAAGCACTGGATGGTATTTATATTATAGCCTTAGACCCCACCATTGTAGGCTCTACCGACCATTAAAGGCCTGCTACAGCATCGGTTCGGGACTTTAACAAGGGAGTGAGCCGTTAATGGGCGGTAGAGCCCTCTACAGAGAGCTGTAAGGCTATTAGAACATTACACCACTAGAGGGCAAAATGTTCTAACAAATAAAACAAAGGCTTCACGGTGCCCAAGTGTATTGAAATCCCCTAGGGCTTAGTGAAGCCTTTTGTAAAGCATTGCAATGTTGATGCTCCAGGCCTCTACCGGCACCTAGAAACCTGGAGCACTCCATTGTTTTCAGTGCAGCTCCCAACATGCCAATGTTCTAATATGGGTTAGTAAGTATATCCGTATGTAGTACATAATGGTACTTTCAGAGTAGAGCTTTTATTCTCAGGGGTTGAGAGTGAGCAACATCAAGAGAGTGTGTGAGGTTGTGTCCAGAAAGAATTCTCTCCAAAGGTTACAACTTCTCTTTCAAATACGTTTCTATTACACACTGGTCAGTCGATGGTCAGGCAATGCAAGTGGGCATTTAAGTGCTCATTTATAGAGGAGTAACAAGGAGGCCTCTTAAGTAGGTTAGGGGCAGCTGTTCTTGGTTGTTTATGTGTTTGACTGCAATGTACTATTTAAGTTGGTATGTAAGTTGTAAATCATAGAGTAGTAACCAGGAGGCCTTTAAATGAATACGGTAAAAGACAGCTGGTCTTTTTTATTTATGAGTTTGGCAGCAACATGATAAAATATGGAATCTTCGTTATATCAATTGGGCAATAAAAGATTTCAGTTGCCCCTTTCCCTTTAATGTCCACTCACCACTGAGGCACATATTCTAAAAATGTCTGGTAAGAGATTAAAGGCCTGATTTAGAATTTGGTGTACAGATTACTCCATAGCCAACATGGTGGATATCTCATCTGCCTTGCTACAAGTGCTATTTATTCTGTGGCACTTGTAATAAGGCAGATGGTATAACGGCCAGGTTTGTGGCAGAGTAACCCACTGCCAAACTCAAAATCAGGCCCTCAATTGTTTTACCTTCATCATAAGTTTGCCCTTAGCTGCATGATTCCTAACACGTGTTGAGAGGAGTCTGTAAGTAAGTCTTGGATGCACACTACATATTTATATATTGGTCGAACGAGAATGTATGCCTCATTGAGTCCATTAGATAACATGGATGATGCACTTACCATCCTAGAAATGATGCCATTCTTTTTGGGTTGAAAGGGTTATAGTATTTGTAGCTTTTAGATGCAAGATCATATGACGGGTGCACCATTTTGTTTAGAGTGATGGTTATGGCCATTTGTGAACTGGGATTCGGTTATCAATCTTAGACAGAGCTGTCTGGAGAATCGTGGCTTTATTGTGACTGGTAAAATAAATTGTGAGTCAGTAGGTGAAAATAGTTTTCAAATGTGATAAATTAATGCCGCTCTTCCCCAGGCACTCAATGACATGACCTAGGCAGGGATCAACAAAAGAAGAACAGAATGGGGCACGATTTAAATTTTTCTCATGGGCAAAGGAAACACTGAATGTTTCTGCATATGAAGTCTTCACTTCCACTGAAAGAGAATTTGTATGAAAGTGAATCTTGGAGGAACCCAGGGGGCAGAGGATTCAATATTGGAGAAGCAAATGTCTTTTTGCTCATGTTTAGCTTCAAAGTTGGGCTATAGGGTGGCCTGTGACAATGTTACATGCACATCACTTGCAACGTTATATTATCTTTCCACCTCTTTCTTCTACACAGCAGTTCTCTGGCCTATTTCTGCCGGAAAGTTATTACTCCCAAAATCTGTTGATCAATCATGAAAGTTATTGTAATGGAGCAGTCAGACACACATGCTTCACCCAAAATGTTGTACCTTAAGATGTGCTTTACTTTGGGACTGGTACGGCTTATGTGCAAGTTGTTGACAGATCTAAAGAAAATCTTTTTTAGAGGTCAGATATATTTACTTCACCTTCTCATGATCAGTTAATCTTGTTTTTAGAAACACAACATATATTAGTGCTAATTCTGCTGTCCCACATTTTTAAAGATAGTGTTTAGGAGCACTAAAGAAAATGAGTCAAAGCAAACACATTTTGATCACAGCTTTTTATTTTCAGAAGTCAAGCAAAATGTTGATATTGACAATAATTTTTGGTCTGGGTGGTGAACTCCGCTCCGTTCGGTGAGTTTGCAGAGTTTTTTCACTCTGCGGAGCACTCGGAATTCTGAAAAACTCCGCTTCACGAAGCAAAGTTTTTTTCCTTACTCGCCAATATAAAAGTTGGCAAGCACAACCAAGGAAAATCCAAGGCTAGACCACCTCCCAGTGTGTTTTCTCAAAGTTGGCGGTCACGGATGGTCACGACTGCTCGCATAAAGAAATCTTATGTTCGTGTTGAGGAAGCTGCCACTCAAGTAGAACATCTATTTGAGCAGCGGAAAGAAGCCTTCTTGCACTGCACATGGAGCCATTCGCACTGGTTTTCCATTTTCAGGAGAAATGCCCAGTGCTAAAAATCATCTCAAATAGCATGAACCAATGCACTCCATTGCTTGGGGAACTCCGCGTAGCGCGGCAGAGTTTTCGGCCACTTACGCAGAACTCCACGAACTCCGCACAAACCTAATTAATTTAATCTCTTTGTTGTCTATTTAAAACTAAGGACCCTATTTACACCTTTGGAGTTGGATCCTACAATCCTTGGGGTGGCAGGTATCATAACCCTAGCCACCATGCCAGAGGACAGTCTGCCATAATTAGAGAACTCCCTTTCCCCCCATCAGGCAGAAAATACTAAGCGGTGAAGGAAGACTACACAACAGTGGCTTCCTTCATACAATAGAAGGTGTGCAGAGTAGGACCTACATTTAAAGCGCCCGATCAGCAATTTCATTACAGAGAAAACCATCTCCCGTAGAAAAGATTTGTTTTCTCTGAACAAAAGTCAATAGCCTCCACTAACAGGAAGGTTTTTCCCTGTGTACGAGGGCTACGTAAGATTTTATGCCATTACCATTCCTGCCATGTCTCCAATTGGATGGAGCAAAATAAAAAGAAGCAATTGTCATTCCACTCTCAATAGGGAAGGATGACTACCACTATGGCCAGTGGCCTTGTTGTGGACAAACTTCTGGATCAGGTTTTACCATCCTTGAAGTCAGCAAGGCTCTGCTGACAGTACATTTGTGGAGCGGTGTGGTGCAGTGGCCAGGGCAGCTGACTTCGGAGCACAGAGTTCACTGTTTGATACCCGGCTCCGGTGGTAGCTCAGCTCACCACCATGTGACTCTGGGCAATAGGTCACTTAATTTCCACAATGGCCCCATGCGCCTTGAGACCCGTAAGGGTGAGTAGTTTGACCTTTACAAATACAGATTTAAATTAAAATTTTTACATTTTTGGTCCCCCAACCTGTAATTGAAATGAGGAAACTGCACCTTTTCGAGCAGGATGAGCACCAGTTTCTTCGTCTTTACTAAACCCTAGGCCATTAGTAATGAGCTAAGGATGCAATAATTATCAGCTCTGACACTATCCAATAACTTGAGGATAGAAATTTAACAGCTGTGATAATGATCACCTCATCTGAATATACCCTTGTAAAAGGGGCATAACATGTAGATTTTATATATTTGTCGAGGTATTTTCCAAACATTTTCCCTCAGTAAACTTTAGCAGGTTTAACTTACAAAAATGTACCTGGATAAAATTGCTGTTTTGCTGGCTAGCAGGTGCAATGGGTGTAGCCTTGGATGGTGAAGCCTCCCTTTGCAGGCCCCACGGTGCAGCAGGGCAGGTGCAGTCAGTCAAGATCTGAGTTCTTAATGCCAAGGTTGCCCATTTATCTTCATATAATTCTCCCTGGGTACAATGTGGTTGGTAGCCAATGGGCTACCAGGTTCCCTCCCTCCTGCTGACCACTTGCTGGGATTTGTGGCAACTGGCTATCCCAGGATTCACCATTTTGCCCACTGCCAACATGGCAAAACCCCTCTCTTGACTCTCAGAGCTCATTAGTCGACCTCCAAAGGTGTGGCTACCAAGGGGCTACATATCCCTGGAAAACCAGTTTGACACCCGGATTCTACTACCCTGTTCTCAGTGCCAGCCTGTCTGCCTCAAAAATAGAGTGCCCGTGGCCTAAGTGTTACCCATTCACCCTTCAAAGGCAGTTTCTTCTTGCAGCTTCTCTTTTGGCCTAAAACCTGTGTGACTTTCAGCAGGAGGGAGGTAACACCTCTCTCTCACGCAGACTCCTATCCTGGGAGTCATTAGTACCTTTCCCCATGAGGGCAGAACGCTGTCTGTAGGATAAGCTCAGTGTAGATCAATAAACAGGCATTGGAAACATTGGGCAACTAAAGTGGCACCTTCTAAAGTAGCACTTTGCCCACCAGTGACATTAAATTCGATTTAATCATTAAATCAGATTTAATCACTGAAACTTTTGATACCAAACAGTACTAACCCTAGTAGCTCCATTCAGACGTTAGCAGGGTCGGTGTGCCGGCCTGTAACTCAAAATTGCCATTGGGGCTTTTAGCCTTTTCACAGTAGAAATTACAATTTAGGGTTTTTACTATTGGAGCATGTAAAAGCTCAGGTTCTACTTTTTAACTACAGCACCCTGCTTTAGAGCCTACTTTACGGGTGACTTACATATATCAAAAAGAGAGGTTTGGGCTTTGCCATTACCTTAAATGTCAAAGACGAGTTAGTAGTTTAAAACTACTCTTCCAGTCTGTACTGGCAGTCTGAGAGCCATGTTTTACCTTGTTCCACTCAGGGTGGCACAACACGAGCTGCAGTCCCTGGTGGACACTCTAAATTATAGGTCCTGGGTAAGGCTGGTACGATATACTAGGTACTTACAAATAAGTTAGGCTATGCCAACTAGGGACAAGCCAATTACATGCACACTATTTCATGGGTCAGAGCACATGAACTCCTGTTTAGCAGGGCTCAGGGCATTTCAAAGCCATTACACCAGTGCCTAGTATTCAAAATGCGGGCAAAGAGAGGGGGTGAACCTTCAAAAAGCCTGTTTCCTTACTCAAACTTTACAATCTTGATAAACCAATCTATTATAGAGACCTGAAACCCCTTTTCTTTTGTTTTGTTTTACAAAAGCCCCCGGTGGCCTTATAAGACACACCGTTTTAATCTTCAATCAGCATTCCTCAGATTGCCAGATGAAAATAGTGGCCTGACTTTGAAACAGATATGTTTCAACGATGTTATTGAGCCTTTTGATCTCAAAACAACTTGGCTATTACAACTTGTTTAAAATGAACTTCCCTCAGAAAGGTTTGATGTTTGTAATAATAATGCTCCCACTGTTTTTCCCCATGCTAATAAAAGATGCCAATGTAGGAGCCCAAATGTGATATATCACTGTGCTTGATGATCTCACCAATTGAATGCTGGCTATAAAGTTTGCACCAAGCCGATTTGCAGTCTCCTGTCATTGTATATACAATCAGGACTGGATTGACAAATCTGTCACTCTAGAATTTTCACAGTGGGCAACAAGCTATAGGGCTCTGTTCGAAGTTAGAGGGTCTGCATTTTACCATGGCCCCTTGGCTCCATGCTAGTTGTGGCTTTCTGCAGCATGTGGCTACTTTGAACATTTATTCAGCACTGAATTTTATTTTCATTCCGATACTGTTTATGAAAAGGCACCTCAACTTCTTCTCAGGGATATGTTTATAATGGCTTAGCACATAAAAATGCTGCTGCACACAACCACTCTGAGACATTCTTGGGCTGCTCTCTAATTGCATTTCACAAACCAGGGAGATGGGGCTGTATATTGTGTTCATATGTTCTTTCTGAGAAGGTTCCCAGCAAGTGAAGGGGTTAGTGGAACTCCTGTCCTGAGTCTCAGATGTCTGCTTCGGTTCTACTTCAGTCCTCTATCATGGACTCACAGAAAATCTATTGCCTGTTATGGGTGAACAAATGTTGAATGACCGATAGCTACCACATCTTGCAGAATTGTATCTGGTAGAAATCGGGGTCTCTAGTTGGCAGAGGTAGGTACCTTTGTCCAAATAGGGACCCTTGCTTCTAGTCAGGGTAAGGGGGATACACACTTTAGATAACCCCTGCTCACCCACTTGGTAGTTGGGCATGAGCAGAAAGGCTTATCCCAAAGGCAATGTGTAAAGTATTTGTACCAACACTCACAGTACCATAGTGAAAACACTAATGGACACCACACCAGTTTAGAAAAATAAAATATATTTATGTGAACAAGACGAAAACAACAAAAATCCAGCATACACAGTTACAAATATGACTTTTAAAAGGTTTCAAGAACTTGTACCATAGAAAACTATGGATGCATGACTTTTCACCAAAGTACCTGTAGTTGGGTCAAAGTTCATCAAACAGCTGCAGGGTTGGAAAACAATTAGATGCAACATTTTTGAGACCCGGAGGAGGCGATGCGACTGTCCTGCTGCACACCGAGGAAGGGTTGTGTTGATTCCGGTCTGTATGGGGAGTGATGCGTCGATTCTTCATGCTGGTTCCGGTCCGTAGGTGATACATCGGGAAAGCGCGTCGCACAGATATGATGCGTGGAAATTCAGGATGCATCGGCGATCGATGCAGAGTGGTTGCACGACGCTGCATCGGTCATCTTCAGTCGCGATCCCTCGATGCGTTGATTCTTGCAGCAATGACAGGTGGTGCAATGGCTTCACAGTGGCATGGCAATGCGTGGAAGGTCTTTTCGCGCCGCAAAGATGCGTCAAAAAAAGAGCCGCAAGAAGAGCGATACATAGGTTTCTGTAGTACTTTGATTTTCTTCTCTCTTCCAGCTCCCATGCAGCAGCAACAAACTCCAGAGGACCAAAACTGGCATAGGCACGTCAAGGCAGGTCAGAACCCACAACCGTAGAGTTCAGGGGAGGGGGAGTGGAGTCTTTGTGTCCCTGAGACACACAACAAGGGCAGTATTTCTCCTCAGTCTCTCCAGCTCTTCTCCTTGGCAAAGGTTCCTCATGAATACCAGGAATTGTCTAAAGTTCAGGGGTCTTAGGTCTAATACTTATACCCCAAAAGTCTTTGTTCTCTTTGTGCAAGGGGCTCTGAGCCCTGTTCAAACCAGTTCTGAGGGCACTCTGCCAATGCACTACAACTTCCTTTGTTAGTGTGGGCCCTGGTCCCAGACACACACTGGGGGGCAGAGACAGCAATGTGGAAGGCAGGTACAGCCCTATTCAGGTACAGGTTCTACTACTCCCACACTCCCACAATGCAGATCAGGCCTATTCAGACTAGTGCCGAGTCATCCAGACTCCTGGAGCCACTGCAACTCCCCAGCACCTGTCACTCCAAAGCTAGACAGTCAATCCACAAACAGGCAGAGGCACACAGGAAGGTTGGACAAGAAAAGAGCCGCTTTCGAAAAAAGTGGTATATTCAAACCAACAATTTAAAAACCATCTTTACTAAAAGATGTGTTACTTATTTCTAAGTTCAGGGGTACCAAACTCAATTTTTTAACTTATCCCTATGGGAAGATATGCCTGTGAAATATTACAAAGCATTCCCCATTCCGCCCTAAGGGCAAGATATCCTTTCAAATGAAATTGGCAGTATTTCACTATCAGGACATGTTACTCACACCAGTACATGTCCTTCACTTCACATGCACTGCACCCTGCCCAATGGGGTACCTTGTGCCTATCATTGGGGTGTCCTATGTATAAGAAAAGGAATGGGTAAGGTCTAGCAAGTGGGTGCACTGGCCAGGTCGACATGACAGTTAACAAACTGTGTGCAGGCACTGCAGTGGCAGGTCTGAGACAACTTTTCAGGGCTACTCATGTGGGTGGCACATTCAGTGCTGCAAGCCAACTAGGGGCATTTAAATTACCCTCCCTGTCACACTTAGTGTACTTTACTAGGGACCTTCTAGTAAAACAAATATGCCAATCAGGGCGAACCAATCACAATATCGATTTACACAGGGAGCACTTGCACTTTGACACTGATCAGCAGTGGTAAAGTGGCCAAAGCATCTAAGCCAGCAAAAACGAAATCCAGCAAAGCATCAAAAACACAGGGGGTAGAGGCAAAAAGTCAGGGAAAACCATGCCAAAGATGCAAGGTCTAACACGTGTTCCCTCCAGCTGAAAAGTGGGGAGAACTACCCACCCTATTGGGAGTTCTCATCACAAAGGCAGAAGAATCTGGACAGACCAACAGCATTGGTGTGTTCTGTACTCGGGTGGTGTTCCACCGTAAATTTAGGGAGATGGACCACCTCAAGAGTTTTGGATTTTCACCCCCCATCTGCATCAACCATCTGAGGGGCCTGTGGTCTGTCTAAACCCGAAAATGAGTCCCAAACAGGTAGGGTAATAGCTTCTTCAGTGCCCAGACCACAGCAAAAGCTTCCCTTTCAATTGCACACCACCTCTGTTCCATGTGAAGTAGCCTCCTACTGATGAAAGCTACAGTTTGGTCAAAGCCTTTGTCATTCAATTGTGGGAGTACTCCCATACCATGCTCTGAAGCATCTGTATACACAACAAATTCTTTAGAGAAGTCAGATGCCTTAAGCACGAGCGCTGTGCACATGGCAGATTTCAGGGCATCAAAAGCAGTCTGGAAGGCATCAGTCCAGATAACCTTCCTGGGCTGCTTCCTTGAAGTCAGCTCTGTCAAAGGGCAACAATGGTGCCATACCCCTTGAAAAATTGTCTGTTGTACCTGGTGAGACCTAAAAAGGCTCTAACATGCCCTATAAACATGCCCTATAAAAAAAACACACACACAACCTTGGGACTCGATAACAGATTGGGAGTCTCAAGGTTGTGTGTGTGTTTTTATTTTTATTTTATTTTATTTTTTATTTTTTTAAAATTTTTAATAATTAGGAGCTTGCTCTCGAGATCTCTGCTTCAGCTGCCCTGAACATTTACTCCTTACCATAGGCCAATTCTTTGAGGACAAAGGGATTGGTTTACAGGTTAAATTGAAGAAGAGTTTAGTAATCGGGTGGCTGGGTGCAAATTCCTGCTTCTTGCGTGACTGAACTGTATAACTGTAAAGTCTGACTGCTATACTGAGGGAATCCAGACTGTTGTGCTGAGGGCACCACAAACAGATTGCTCAACAGGCTGTTATGCAGTAAGCCTGTAAGGCACCTGGGCGGCTCTCCAGACAGCAGCGCAGTAGGACCCAAGCGGATTTCCCAGAATGCTGTGCTCCAGGCAGGCAGCTTAGTGTGTTGGACGCCCGGGCAGGGCCAGATTGCTTTGTGACTACGACCACTTGACTGTTGTGCTGTAGGCACCCTGGGGATGGTATGTGTTTGGCATGACCGATTTATGACTAGCAAATCGCACTGTTTGCACCTATTTCTCAAATAACACAGGACACATAACAAATGACATTATATTTTACACCAAAAGGAGAGCACAATGGCAAAAAGCCTTTCTCACCATATTCTCAACTGCATCTACTAAGAAAGCTGCACACGGTATTACTCTATCCATCATTCCCTCTCCGTTCTACAACGCAACTGCCACAATTACCATTTATCATAATGAGATCATCCTCATGCAGGCATCAGACCATAACCTTAATCTACTGGATAATATCTTCCCAATCATCAAAGCAAAGGTTGCCAGACCCTATCCCACCTCTCCTAATCCCTAAAGGGTCTCTCTATCTAATCCCCCTTCTAGACCTTCTCCCTTGCTATCCCATTGCACAAAGACATCCATCACAAATCCAACTGTCACCCCATTGAACAATACTCATCTGCAGTATACATGCTCCCCCAGTAACACCAATATTCCTACTACACCCACTTCGCCTCACACTCGTGTCACCTCATCCGTGGCCCTCCCACAAACTCCTTTGCCCCACACTACCACTCCCCATCTCCACACCCACTTCTTCTCCTCCTCACCCCCACCCTCACCCCTCCCATTAACTCTATTCCAGATTCTACCCCAATCTCACCATACACAACCAATCCCGTCATGGCCGCAGTCCCCTCGCTCCCTGCAATCTGAATCACAACATCATTCCTCTCACAGCACACAACAATACACCTGCACATCCACGATTCACTCTCCCCCTGCCAAGTGACTTCCATTCCACAACAATGCCACACAAAAAATTCAGATAGTCCTAAAGCACTCTCCACCCCTCCGTCCCCATGGAACTCGTCACTGTAAACCCACGACCTGTCGATCTAACACAAGTCTTACCCCGGGACCAATAGCGGTCGGCAGTAGGTGTTTCTGTAGGGCGGTGATGTGGGCAGGGGGAGGGGCAGGGTGGGGGGTAGTAATGTATGGATTAAGGAGTTTTACAGGTAAGTAAATATTTAAATAAATGAAACAAATTTAGTTGCGAGCGCTGCATCACGAAAAGACAATACACTACTGCAGCTGTGTGCTAATCTCTAATCGTTCCCAGTACTGTATTCACATAATCCACTGTATTTATATGTATATATGTTTAACTGCCATTGCCTATATTTGATCTATAAAGCGCTCTGATACCCGCAAGGGTCTAGTTCGCGCTGTACAATACCGCCAAAATAAAATAAAATAAAATAAACCTCACTCTGGGCCTTGGGGGCCTCCCAAGCCAGAATGGAGTCAATCTTTGCTTGTAGGGGCGCCGCCTTTCTGCTCCCTACCTGGTGTCCCAAGTACACCACAGATCCTTGCCCTATCTGGCACTTACTCACCTTGATAGTGAGGCCTGCCCTTTTCGGAGCCTTCAACACTTCACAGATGTGTTGCAAATGTTCCTCCCTGGGGCTGAACACTGCAATGTCAACCAGATAGGCGGCACTCAATTCCTCCAGCCCGGACAGTACCTGGTTGACCAGTCTCTGGAAGGAGGCAGGGACGTTCTTGAACCCAAAGTGCATAACACAGAACTGGTAGCGCCCCTCGGGTGTTGAAAATGCTGTCCTCTCTTTGGCCCCCTCGGTTAAGACAATCTGCCAGTACCCAGACGTTAAATCAAATGTACTGAGGTACAGGGCAGCTCCTAACTGATCCACAAGCTCATCAGCTCTGGGGATGGGGTGTAAGTTAGTCATTGTGACCGCATTGAGCCCACGGTAGTCCACACAGAACCGAAGTTTTGGATTGGCACCGGATGCAGCAGATTTTTGCACTAAGACCACTGGGCTAGCTCAGGGGCTGCTTGAGGGCTCTATCACCCCTAACGACAACATCTTGGAAACGTCTTCCTTGATGCTGGCCATGACCTTGACAGTTACTCTGTAAAATGTCTGCTTGGCAGGTAGACTGTCCACCAGTGTCTACGTCATGGACGCACCAATTGGTAACTCCTGGTGTCAGGGAGAACAGGGAGGTGAACTGTCCCAGCACCAGGCAACAGCCCCTCTGCAGCTCTGTAGTCAGGGTAGGAGAGATGTTTACCCCATCCACTGACCCATCATGTTCCTTTGCTGACAGGAGGTCAGGAAGAGGCTCAACCTCCTCAGTTCCATCATCTGTGGCAAGGAGCATAGTTACCTCAGACCTCTCAAAGTGCGGCTTGCGGCAGGTCATGTGTAGGACCCTCAAGGGGTTCCTAGGGGCCCAGATAGGTCACCTCACTCTTGCGCTCCACCACCTCATAGGGACCAGTCCACTTGTGTTGGAGCGCACAAGGCACCACTGGTGCAATCACCCATAGTTTGTGGCCAAGTTGAAATTCTACCAGAGTGGCATTCTGGTCATACCATCTTTTCATGTCTTCCTGGCTAGCTTCCAGGTTCACCTGAGTGAGTTTTGTGGAGTGCTGAGTCTGGTTTCTGAAGGCCAGCACATATCTGAACACATCTTGTGGGGTCTTACCAAGAGTTCTCTCCCAATCCTCCTTCACCAGACTCAGAGGTCCGCTCACAGTGTGACCGTACAGTAATTCAAAGGGACTAAACACTCAGGACTTCTGGGGTACCTTCCTGTATGCAGACAACAGCCATGACAAAAAGACGTCCACTTCCGCCTCATGGGTTCTGCAAGACCCTTGATCATGCCCTTCAGGGTTCGGTTGAATCTCTCAACCAACCCATTCCCTTGAGGTTGGTAAGGAGTGGTGAACTTGTATGCTGCACTCCTCCCACAAAGATGTCATGTACCTCGAAATGAAGTTTGTACTGCGGTTAGAGACCACCTCTCTGGGGAACCCCACATGGGAAAAGATCCCCATCAATGCACGACTCACCACAGGGGCTGTGATTGTCCGGAGAGGGACAGCTTCCGGGTCCCGGGTGGCATGATACACCAAGACCAAGATAAACTTGTTGCCTATGGAGGTCTTGGGTTCTAGTGGCCCCGCAATGTCAATACCCATCCGCTCAAAAGGGGTGCTCACCACAGGAAAGGGTTGGAGGGGAGCCTTAGACTTCTCTTTACTCTTGCCACTTTCCTGGCAAGTTGAGCAAGACCTGCAATGTGTACCAACGTATCTTCTCATTTGGGGCCAGTAAAAGTGGGTGACAAGCCCCTGAAAGGCCTTGTCGCACCCAAAATGTCCTGTGAGAGTAATGTCATGAGCCAGACCCAGTAGGAAGGTCCTGAAGTGCTCAGGTCCCACCAGCACAAGGGCTGCACCGGTATTAGCGACCTTCGGCTCACTATATAATCCATCTTCCCAGTAAATCAGATGTGATCCAGACCAATCACCTGCTGCCTGGTCTGCAGACTGTTGCCACAGACCAACAAGAATAGGGCACTCCATCTTTGCTCTGCAGAACTCCTCCTTGGACGGACCCCCTTCCTGCTGCCAGTGGGCCAACTCTGGAAGGTCTCCCAGTTTGGCTACCTACTCCCCTGTGGGCACCAGGGCATCCCCCTCAAGGTCTGCTTCTTTCTGGACCGTGGGAACTTGTGGGACTGGATTCCCACGCCCACTGCCATTGCTCTTCCTGGCAGGAACCTGAGCCACTGTTTCAGGCTTAAGGTCCTCTTGATTACACCTACTGGCTACGATTGACTGAGTGGTCACTGAGACCCACTCAGGCAGACCTAACATCTCCAAATGAGCCTGGCGTTCCACCTCTGCACAGGGGGAACTCTGCAGGTCATTTCCAAGCAGACAATCTACAGGCATGGATGGACTAACAACAACCTTCAAGGATCCTGAGACCCCTCCACTCAAAGAGCCGCATCTTACATACACGCTCAGAGTTCTCTGCTGCAACTACAGGGTGAAGAACATTGGGAATAAGCTGCTCTTCAGACGCCCATTGACATCTGACAGATGTCACTCTGGCTCCTGTGACTCTAAGACCCTCCACCATCCTCCCATTGATGGTCACCCGTTGCTTATATTTCTTAATGTTCTCAGGCCGATAGGATTCCTGGACCATCTCTCTGTCTCCTAATGAGGCAAGGGTCATAACTGCTTGCTCCCCCCTTCACTAGGAAATATGTCCTCCCCCTGCGCTACACTCACTATCCCCAGTGGCAGAGCACCAGTGGGTACTGGGAGTGCATTGGGGCACTTGGGATCTCTCGCAATGTGGCCCACCTGACCACATGAATAACACCTGGGGTGACCCTGGCTGTCATGTTTGCCCTTAGGGGGCCAGGAAAGACACCTTAGGCTTGGAGGGCTGCGACTCCTTAACCTGGGACCTGTTTTGAGGCCCTTTTGAGAACTCCTTTTGGTTACCCTTGTCACCCCCACTCTTCTGCTGGGGACCCTGCCCACCCTTGGCGGGGTTACCCACAATCCCCTGGTGGACTGTGGTGCTAGTCCAGTGGTCTGCATTCTTAGCAAGCTCCCTGGGATTAGTTAGGTTACTATCCAATAGATGCTGGCAGCACAGCTCTGAAACAGAAGTCAAAATGAAATCCCAACTTACAGGCACAAGTTCTCCAGGCTGTATCCACAAACCTTGTAAAACAACCTATTGCCTACTCTAGGTTTTTCAATTTAAGGTATGTCAGCAACAACACAATATAATTAAGGTACAACAACAACAAAAATAGTATAAAAAAGTTTCCATATATTTTTCACAATCAAGGTTAAAAACATTTGGTACATAAAAAACATTTAATTACGGCATTTTCTAGAAAACTAAGTGGGCGCGGCGTTTCGGTGAGTTAGCTGATGTTCACCTTCTTCAGGACAGTTTTCTCTATTCTTAGCTGAGTTTCCTCTTTATCAGGATTACATCAGAAAAATGATGATGACATGGGATTTTGGTGATATCCCCAAGCATTAAAACCATCGAGTGAATTCACAGAATAATAGGACATTCGTTGGAGCCACCGTCTTATCGGGATAAAAACATACACTATATAGTTAAAAAATAGGCAGGGAGACCTGTCAGGGAGACTATATTAGGTCAACTGTTAAGTTGCGACTGGATACCGACGTGAAATTTGAACCATCCCTGGATTGTGTACACTTTGATCAATATCTACATCGGTCACTATGCTGGATAGTTTTTAAAATGTCTCCTGGCAGGTCTTGAGAATAGTGTACGTCCTCCCAGCGCCAAACAAAGTCACTTCCGGCTATCGCCGATGCATCGGTGATCGTTGCGGTGGCGCTGCGTCGGTCCTCCTCAGCCACGATCACTCGATGCGTTGATTCTTGCAGCGATGACAGACACAGTGACGGTTTTCACAGTGGCGTGGCAATGCGTGGAAGTTCTTCTTGTGCGCGCTGCAAAGATGCGTCGGAAAAACAGCCCCAAGAAGAGCGATGTGTCGATTTCTGTAGTTCTTTGAGTTTCTTCTCTTTTCCAGCTCCCAAACAGCAGGAACAACCTCCAGAGGCTCAAAACTGACACGACCACCTCAAGGCAGGTCAGAACTCACAACAGCAGAGTTCAGGGGAGCTGGGGGTGAAGTCTTTGTGTCCCTGAGACTTCTTAACAGGAGGCCAGCTCACTTCAGGCCTTTGGAGATCTCCTTCAAGCAGGGGACACAGCAAAGTCCTTCTTTTCTTGGCAGAAACAGCAACTGCAGGCCAACTCCAGACACACAGCAAGGGCAGTATTTCCCCTCAGTCTCTCCAGCCCAGGGGTCCTAGGTCTAAAACTTATACCCCAAAATGTCTGTTCTTTTTGTGCAAGGGGATCTGAGCCCTGTTCAAACCAGTTCTAGGGTCACTCTGCCAGTGCCCTACAACTTCCATTGTTGGTGTGGGCCTTGGTCCCAGACACTCCACAGGGTGGTTGAAACAGCATTGTGTAAGGCATGCACAGCCCTATTCAGGTACAGGTGCTACTCCACCCACCACTCCAAATGCAGATCAGGCCTATTCAGCCTAATGCTGGCTCATCTAGACTCCTGGAGCCACTGCATCACCCCAGCCCCTGTCATTCCAAAGCCAGAGATTCAATCCACAAACAGGCAGAGGCACACAGGAAGGTTGGACAAGAATATAGCCACTTTCTAAAAGTGGTATTTTCAAACACACAATTTAAAAACCATCTTTACTAAAATATGTATTATTTAATTCTGAGTTCAGGGGTACCAAACTCCATTTTTCTATCTTATACCTATAGGAATATATGATTGTAAAATGTTACAAAGCATGCCCCATTCTGTCCTAGGGGCAAGATAGCCTTTCAATAGTGAAAAATGAAATTGGCAGTATTTCACTATCAGGACATGTTACACACACCTGTACATGTCCTACCTTTCACATGCACTGCACCCTGCCCAGGGGGGTACCTTTTGCCTATCATAGGTGTGTCATATGTGTAAGAAAAGGGATGGGTGAGGCCTGGAAAGTGGGTGCACTGGCCAGGTTGACATGGCAGTTAACAAACTGTACGCAGGCACTGCGGTGGCAGGCCTGAGACATCTTTTCAGGGTTACTCATGTGGGTGCAAGCCCTCTAGTAGCATTTGATTTACCCACCCTGGCACACTTAGTGCACTTTACTAGGGACCTACTGGTAAAACAAAAATGCCAATCAGGGCGAACCAATCACTATATCAATTTACACAGGGAGCACTTGCACTTTGTCACTGATCAGCAGTGGCAAAGTGCCTAAGGCATCTAAGCCAGCAAAAACGAAATCCAGCACAGCATCAAAGACACAGAAGGTAGAGACAAAAAGTCAGGGAAAACTACGCGAAGGATGCCAGGTGTAACAGTATCCCTGAGAGAACAGATCCTGGAGGAATCAATAGGAGACTCATGAGTTGGCAGATGGAAAAGAGAAGCGTGGTAGTGCAAAATGAGAATAGTGGATAGAGAAGTCAAAGAACTGGCAGACTATGCTGGTGAGGGCCGGACTGGCCGTAGCGGGCACAGGGCGTTACCCCGGTGGGTCGCTAGGGTGGGGGCCAATTTTGGGCCCCAGGGGGCCGTTTTTTGTTACAGGGCCATTTTTGCAGCATGGCTGCAAAATTAGCCCCTGTAAAAAATCAGCCCTCTTTGCCAGGGCCAGTTTTGGTTCCCAGTCCGGCCCTGATGTTGGCCCACAAAAAGTAGACAACAGTTCGGTAATGGACAGTTGAGCAGTCCCTTCAGTTTGCTCAATATTTCATTAACAGATCTCATTAAGAGGTCTCTCTCATCTTCAAGGAAGTATGTCATTAGAATGGCAAGTCATTTTCTGTTGTATGTCATCCAAATAGAAATCACATAGACTACAGAGGTAAAAGAGAAAGACAAGGAGCCATGGGGAGAGCTGCTAAAGTTGTATAGTGGATCCCGTAGTAGAAGAGATTAAGTATGAGCGCAAAATCCGTTACGCTCGCGGATTTTGCGAATTTTCGGTAAATTCGCGATCCGCGAACTCCCGCGAATTTACCGGGAATTTGCAAATCCGCGAGCGGTGGATTCCGGGGGCAAAAGTTCAAGCCTTGCTGGCCTGTTGTAACTAATTTACGATGGCGCCGGCAAGCTGCCAGCGCCATCCTAAAATAGTTACTAAATTAGCTTCAACAGGAAGCTCTAATAGATAAAATAAAGCAGGTGCTCGAGCGCCTGCTTTATTTTATCTATTAGAGCTTCCTGTTGAAGCTAATTTAGTAACTATTTTAGGATGGCGCTGGCAGCTTGCCGGCGCCATCGTAAATTAGTTACAACAGGCACAAAACGGTGGCGTCTTCTTGAATAAATATGAAGGGCAGGGTTCATTCTGGCACGACGGTCCTGGCACAAAAATTAAACCTCAACCGCAAGCACTTACAGATATCAATGAATCATGTGCCCTAGTTGAAGCTTAAATTCAGTGACTCATTCATCGGCCCAAAAAACAATCGTGAGCGTTGTCAAGGCTGGGCAGATGTGCCTTCTTCCCAAATATACCATCGAAAATCAGCTGTGATGCTGGACAGAGGCCTTTGCATCCTTGACTTTCACGAGCGCAATCCTCGTGCTGTTCCTGTGGCCAGGAGCTTCTGTATCTTCATCTGCTGCTCTGATCGGTCTCTGACCTTTTATACACCCAAGAGGCATGTGCACTCGCATGGAAGCCCCGTCCGTTTGGCCCCGCCCACACACTCGTGGTGTGCACCCTCTTCCCGCCATTTACCCACTATGATAGCTCACTCAAGGGACCCCTGCGCCCTTCGGCGCGAAAGCATAGTAACACACACCTGGTCGCTGTAGACAACTCTCTGGCACTTTAGGTAGCTGTAGTGTAGTAAAAGCACTATACATTTACCCAACGAGGTAGCACTTACTGATTATCCAGTAGAAAGTACTCCAGTTGAGTAGAGGTATGGCACAAAACGGTGGCGTCTTCTTGAATAAATATGAAGGGCAGGGTTCATTCTGGCACGATGGTCCTGGCATGGAAGCCCCGCCCCAAATCCGCCGATCCGCAAAATCCGCGGATTTTGCGGATCCACGATCCATGAATACGCAAATTCGTGAATCGTGGATCCGCAAAATCCGCCCATGCTTAGAAGAGATGATAGGGGTCATGCTTTATGCATGGAGAGACAGACATGATCTTAGAGTTCTGATCTCTGAGTCTAAGATGGCCGTTGTTGTATAGTATGTGTAACATGAGATAGCACGAGATGTGGCTCGTGTCTATCTCGTGTCTGTAGTTGTTGTTGGTGCAGGTGCACATGCCACTGCATCATTTGAAGGTGGGAGCTAGGAAGGAGCGTCATAACGTGCTTGACTTTACCAGGAGAGCAGTGCCTTTAATAAACTCTTCAGAAACCTCATCCTGGCCTCAGTATCTTTCTTACACTGGCGACGAGGGTAAAAGGAATGATGGTGATTTTCAACCGACCTTCAAAAGGGCTTTCATCTATTTATATATAAAAAAAAAAAAAACTTTTGGAGCTCTTAAATCGAAGTCTACGGCGCCCGCTGTTCATCATAAAGGAATCATTAGAGAGAATCGCGGAGACCTACGAGTCAAATTTCAACCTTTTCAAGGTATTTTATTTAAAAGTGTACCTTGTAATCTTCAGCGCGAGGTTCCCGACGACTGCGAGCCTGCTGCGCGAGGTCTCTGGTTGTACTGATAGAGCGCGCGAGGCCACCCGACCAATAATTTTCGCCGTTTCCGGCTTCAGGGCCCATATACTTTCAAATCACCATATACATCGATCAGGTGACTTCACGAGCTCTACCAATTTGTGTGTGTTTCCTACTATTTGTTTCTCAGTGCACCCGACTTACCATCCACCGATGCGGGTACCTAATGACCACAATGAATCAGGGAGCTAGCTGTAAAAGGAAAAGCAGCAAAATACAAACCCAACCAATAACATTCAAATACTGTTGAAATGACCACGGACAGCTGGAAGTTTTAAAATGTTTATCTAAAGTTCATTTGCTTCATTCATAAGGTACATCAATATAAGGCAATCAATAACCAAGATAACGTAAATGATATAACTGTAAAGAAATAATGACAGAGTAATCATTGAAATACTGATATAAAATGTAACGAGAAGATACTATGCTATTCAATAATATTTAAGCATGGGCGGACTATGTAGGTATAACTACAGGAGGGCCTATAGAGAGTAACACGCTTCACTTAAGGTGAACGGGCCTTTAAACAATCTAGGCAATGAGGTTCTAGAGCATATCAGAAAATGACAAACTGCAATGCAAAATATAATTTCTAACAAGTGAGAAGACATAGGAACAAACTTATGGAAAAATGCAAATGACTTTCAATAGTTGCGGAAAGACATGAAAAAATAACATATGCAATGGTAAACTTTATTGAAGCAAAAGTTAGAAATTCAGAAGGTGCAAGATTTTAAGAGGTTCAGAGCAATATTTACCTAGAAAGGTGTGGAAACCAAACCCTGGCCACGGGTCAGTTAAGGACAGGAAACCCTCAAGGAAGGATACCCCTCAAAGGACAGCAGGTGCAGAATGGACACCCCAGATAGGACAGGATACCCTCGGAATAGGAATCAGGACAGGACCTCAGGACAGGACAGCAAACCCTCAGGACAGGACCGCTCAGGACAGGACCGGAACCCACAGTTCGGAAGCAACGCCTGCGCTCCACCCGCTCTGCAGTTATCGATCAAGACCCCGATTGGGTCAGCGAACTCCCAGCAAAGTGCTTCACCAGCACCTCAAGGTTCAGTAGAACCTTAGTCTATGGTCAAATTCGGACAGAGTGCTCCGCAGCGCTCTGTATCTTCAGTCACCTATTGAGTACGATGGGTCAGTGACAGGTCAGCTAAACCAGACAAGTCGGACGGTTCCCTAGGGGAACCCAGGGTAGATATACAGTTTGGGGACAGTGTACCACCCCCCAATGTTGCAAAGTGTCAGAATCCCTCAATTTCGATTGGTCCTAAGGTAGGATTTGGGTAACACACCAATCAGAACACGCTAATTCGAGCCTATATTAGCATACTTGGGTACCGCCTAGAGAGATTGGGGTTCTCATGAGAACTGTGCAGAAAGACAATGGCAATTTTACAATGTATCATATGAGGAGCAACATTCGCCGTTCTCGCAGGGCAGAGGTGACTTTCTCAGGAGCATCTCGCCCATCACTGCCAACTGGCTATGTTCCATCAGTCAAGGTCTACTGTGCTGCCGAAGTTGCGCAGGCGCAGAAGGGACCTCCAATATGGCTCTCCTTTCACTCAGACCCCCATTCCCCGCGGTACATGAAAAGTAAGCGAAAACAAATTAATACATAATAATGTCATCATGAAAACACATCACATGGTTGGTACTTTAAACTTATCATCAAGAATTATACTTATGCAGACTAAATGTTAGCTACATGGAAACAATGACACGAGCGAACTGCACGAGCAGTATAAGCTATGTATTACGCATGCGCATAAATTTCCCTCCACTTCTGC
This sequence comes from Lissotriton helveticus, assembly GCF_964261635.1. Taxonomy (NCBI): domain Eukaryota; kingdom Metazoa; phylum Chordata; class Amphibia; order Caudata; family Salamandridae; genus Lissotriton; species Lissotriton helveticus. Next base: position 2,010,914,238 of record NC_136057.1, on the reverse strand, counting down.
AGACGCGTCAGGACACGTGAGTGTGGCTGACGCTTGCGCAGTAACTAAAATACAAGCGGCGGCCATTTTAAAGTACACGGGTTAAATGTATTAGAAATACACGTAGGCAAGCTTCGCACACTTTGCCTAAACAAAAATAAACGTTAGTAAAACATACGTTTTGTTACCTTATTACACATAAACGAGGTTCTTGACTTCGGCAAGCCGCAAAATATGCGAAGCTTTGCTTCATCAATCCCCTCTTTGATGATATTTACTATCATCACAAAAAAAAAATGGAACCAGATGCCAACTTTCTTTCACACTTTATATAGCTCTATCTCTTCCAGCAATCGTTCTAACTTTTCTCTCTCAGTTCTAGTAGGGTGAGAAGTCTTCACCTTTTTGTATATCTGATCATTCACTTCCTCCAATTCAATCTCATCCACACTCCGTTTCAACCCTCTTGCATTTACCTCGTGCTTCTTGGTGCGCTTACGGCATTTACAACAGATAAAAATGAGAAATATAATAAGACCTATAATACCAATTGGCATCAGTATCTTGAACAATAAGCTTTTACCTACGCTAGCAAGCCAATGACCTACATTTGAGAGACCATCTACCAGTCTCTTCCAGGCACTATCAACCTCGAGTGGTTTGAGTTCCTTTGTCAAATTAGTAATGTTTTTCACATATCTTTTGATCTGTACACTTTTATCCGGACTATAAGTGCAACAATGTTGCGCCTTCAACATCCGGCAGACTCCGCCCTCTTTCGCTAATAAGGTGTCAAGAGCAAGTCGATTCTGCAAAACCATTGATCTGATCGCAACCATTTCGGTATTGACCAGCAGAAATCCATGAGCTGTTTCAGTAGACAGCACATCCACTATAGTAGACAATTTGCAAATTCTGTGAGTGTTTAGAACCACTCCCACTCCAGGTATCAGTGCACTGAAAATACTACCCATAATTTCACCTATACTTTCTCTTTTACTACGCACTAAGCCATTAGTATCTTCATTGCTTCCAGCTTTTCCATTCACATGGTATATTTTCGGGAAGACAATGCCAAAATAGCAGCTTCCATACCACTGATCCGGCAATTTGAAATAAGCCTTGTCCCCACAAATATAATAAATTCCAGGAAACACAGGCTCTGACCCATTTTTGAAACCCCAACCTCCAATTACCTTGTAATTATGTTCGCATTCACTGGAACCAATGAAAACATTATTATAATAGCTAGTCTTCTCGCGGTGAAGACATAGCTTGCCTTTCTTTTCAAAATCCAGCAACAGAGCAGGTCCCGCCCCACCATTTGAGGTGCCTTCCATGTTCTCTGCCCACTTTGGCTTTTTCTGACTTTCGTCATTAGCCTTCTTTTGTATTTTAATTCTTCTTTTCTCTGCCATGTTCAGGAACATCTTTTCCTGTTCACGCAAAGAACAAGTCAAGTTATCTCTGTGTGCATCAGCTATGTCAATGTTACCTATAGTCAAGAAGTAGTCTCCCATATATCTTATGGTGTCGCTTTTGGTATGTACAGGATTCAAGTTCCCACGTATAGGAAGTTCAGAAAAGATTACGTCATTATTAGAGTAATAGTACTGTAACGGTCCTCTTTTGTAAAATAAACTAGCTAAAATGCTACAGGAGATTCCATATGTCAATGGCAAGTGATGGTATGTCACGCCTTCAGCCACAGAGGTAGGTAGCTTCATGCAGACATAGCAATCTTCAATTTCCATAGTCTCTACATAGTGTATTAACAAGTTTGCAAAAACATTTAAGTGTGTCCTGTTCTTAATTCCATGATAATGTAGTCCTCCCTCATCTGATGCTTCTAAGTCTCGTTTTGTTTGTCTCAGTGCTCTCTCATGTCTTGCTACACTCTGTGTTGTCAACTCCTCACTGTCTGTATTTACAATTTCAGTAGGGACAATGTTAGTATCTTTACTTACAGTGAAGGGTATAAAGATTGTTAATCCTATCCAAATTACTATCAGTACTACTATACTACATATACACACCTTGCAGCACGTCTTGAAACGACTGCAACTAGGTCTACCATTCACAGTTGAATCAGACATCTCGGCTCAGAAGAAGTTTCTCGACCCCTCTTTGTGTCTTTACACAACTAGCTTACTTTGTGCAAATTCACGGTGGTTCGTCTTCTTCTTCAGCAGAGTACTCAGGGACGGGCTCTCCGTCGCTTACGTCAGTTATATCAAGATCTTCAAGTTCTTCCAAAACGAGTGTCCATTCAGGAGACTTGTACTTCTTGTTTTGTCTTTTTATTCGTTCACTCCTTCTTTTGGAAGAGTTTTCTTCTTGCTCTGCTATCCGCGCACTTCTCCTTGCTTCTGCACGTTTTTCTTCCACCGTCTTTATCCTTAGCCTTAGTCTCTTTACGAACCTAGGCTCAAGGTTGTTTCTTTTCTTTAGTCTCTTAGTGGGTACTTGGACTTCACCTTCTTTTCTTATCCTCTTGTTCTCTTTAGCTTGTGGCAATTCTGCTTCACTTTCTTCTTCTTCTTCTCTTATCTCGCTAGTTCCAGGGCTAGCATCAAATTCTTCTTCCTGGTTACTAATCTGGCCTTGTTCAGGAATATTTTGTTTTTGGCTTTCGATTGTCTCTGTTTCTGTTTCTGTTTCTGTTTCCTGAACCCGTTCTTCTAACCCTATCTGATCCTGTTCAAGCACTTCGATCTCTTGATTTTCTTCTGCTCGAACTATTACTCTATTTCTAAGCTGTCCCTTATCCACATCAGGTGTTAGCGGTGGTGTATCGAACACCTGTTCTGTCCCTGTCTGACCTTCTCCTTCCTCAGTTTTAATGTGAATCTCAAGCGGCTGAGGTTCTTCGCCTGTGCCTTGCTTTTCCTCACTAGTCCACTCTCTACCTTCACAAAGTCGCTCTCTTGTTCTGATGGGATCTTCGGTCAGATCAATCATCGGTATCCATTCTTCTGGCCATATGCTTGGCAGCTCGTCATCAGCTACTCCTGGCTCAGCTTCCTGGACCTCTTCAGCAGGCTGGATTCTTGGCAGTTCGTAGTCAACTACTCCTGGGCCAACGTCTGCTGTTCCTGCAGCCTGACTGGTGCTGGGCTGCTCGTTGTCAGCTGCTTCTGGTCTGGCTCCTGCAGAGTCCTCTGCTGAATGCCCTTCTTCTGCAAATTCTTTGTCTGGTAATACCTTCTGGGTGTGGCCAGCGTGGATCCACTGGGGAATACCTGCGACCTTCACTGCAGTGGTTGTTACCAGGATTACTTGGCGTTTCTTTCCCCACCTTGGTGCCAGACAGCTTGATCGAGTGTGCTTCTTTATTTTGACCCAGTCTCCTGGAACCAAGCTGTGGAGAGGAGTCGTTGGATTGAGGATGCCGTCGTCTCCAATCTGGCGAGAGATAGAACGCACTTGGTCACCCAATCTTCTGCAGTATTCAAGCACCAAATCATCAGTAATACTCAACAGTTTGCTTCCTGGCACCCATGCTTGTCTCATCACTCTTCCCATAATGATTTCATGGGGACTTAGGCCTGTCTTGCGGTCAGGAACACTTCTCAGTCCCATCAGGACCAGGGGCAGGGCCTTCACCCAGGTCATGCCAGTTGCATCAGTCAGCTTTGCTAGTCTGTTTTTGATAGTTCCATTTACTTGTTCCACTATTCCAGAAGCCTCTGGATGATATGCACAGTGAAGTTTCTGCCTTATTCCAAAGGCCTTACAGAGTTCAGCCAGTATTTCATTCTGAAAATGTCCACCCTTATCTGATTCAATAATGAATGGCACCCCGAATCTAGGTATCAGTTCTTTTAGTAAACACTTCGCTACTGTCAGTGCGTCACTTTGGGGAGTAGGGTAAGCTTCTACCCATTTTGAAAATACGCAAACAATGACAAGGACATATCGCTTCCCTTCACAACGGGGCATGGTGATGAAATCAATCTGTATCCTTACAAAGGGACCCCCTGATCTCCCAATTTTGCTCAGTTCAACCATTGTCCTCTTGCCTGGGTTCATCTGTTGACATGACAGGCACCTCTGGCAGAGGGACTCTGCTACCTTCCTGAACTTCTTACTGTACCAAGTCTGTTGAAATACCAGAATCATGGCATCCCTACCAATGTGTGATCCTTCGTGTATTAATCTTGCCATTGTGCCAAGCAAGTGTCGGGGTAACACAGGCATACCAGTTGGGCCCAAGATGACACCATCCACACGTCTCGGTCTACACCCATCCTCCTTCCATTTCTCTCTTTCTTGCCAAGGAGCCGACTCCTGCCATTCTCTCACTTCATCCCAAGTAGGCACTTCTTCAAACACCTGAAGTTGGCAGATGGTTCCTGGCCCCCCTCGTTTCGGATTTACGATATACCGATCTCTGGCGCACCATTGGGCCACTCGATCAGCATAATCGTTTCCCAGTGATACTTTGTCCATGCTCTTCTTATGAGCACCGCATTTTACCACTGCCAGTTCCTTGGGTAACTGGATGGCCTCTAAAAGGTCATGAACAACTTTTGCATTCCGAATGGGAGTACCTGAGGAAGTCAGGAATTCCCTCTGTAGCCACAATTGGCCAAAGTCATGCACAACTCCATAACAGTACTGACTGTCAGTATACACTGTTATGCGTAGGTTCCTCCCAATTTTGCAAGCTTTTATCATAGCAATCAATTCGGCTACTTGTGCAGACTTGATGTTATATAGGTAACCTGCTTCTTCAATTTTTGTTAAAGAGACTACTGCATAAGCAGCACTCAGGCCTCCTAGTTCATGTCTTAGACAGGAACCATCTACAAATAGCTCCAAATCATGCTCAGGCAATGGCGTTTCTTTTATGTCTGGGCGTGGTTTGGTGCTGAACTCTGTCAGATCAATGCAATCATGTTCATCATCATCCCCACCTTCCATTTCCAGGGAGTCGGGGAGTAAAGTGGCAGGGTTCAGAATACCGCACCTAACAATGCTTACATTTGCTGCACCCACAAGAATCCTCTCGTATTTAGTCAGCCGACTAGGGGTGAGATACTGCGTTTTTGTTCTGGTCAATAGAATTACCACTCCATGTGAAACATACACAGTCACAGGATGTCCCATGACTATGGACTCACTCTGTTCCAAACTTGCACAGGTAGCAGCTACTGCTTTCAGACAGCCTGGTAACCCAGCAGCTACTGGGTCCAAGGTGGCAGAGAAATAGGCCACAGGCCTTCTGGTCGTGCCATGTTCTTGAGTCAGGACTGACAATGCGCAATTATCGCGAGTGTCACAGAATAGGGCAAACTCTTTGGAATAATCTGGCATTCCCAGCGCAGGGGCTGTACACAGACAGTTTTTCAGTCTTGTGAAAGCCATTAGGCTTTCATCGTCCCATTCTACAATGTCTGGCATTCCTCTCGTGGTCATTTTTATCAAAGGCCTGGCTAAGACTGCAAATCCCAGAATCCACTGCCTGCAGTATCCTAGTACACCCAGGAACATTCTGACGTCTTTTTGAGTACGGGGCAACTGCATCTTTTGAATTATTCTCACTCGTTCTGATGTGACTTTTCTGACACCCTTTTCTATCTGGTGTCCTAGATATTTCACTGATTTTGCACAGAACTGTAGTTTGTCAGGGGCCACTTTATGCCCTTTCTCACACAGATGATTTAGAAGGGCAATGGTGTCAACTACACAGTCCCTATGACTTTTAGACGCCAGTAGAAGGTCGTCTATGTACTGCACTAAGACAGAGTTCCCAGGTAAGGTCAAAGTCTCTAGACATTTCTTCAAGATCTGATTAAAGATAGAGGGGCTCTCTGTATACCCCTGAGGGACCCGGTTCCAGCAATACACGTGACCTTCGAAGGCAAATGAGAAAAGAAATTTGCTGTCGGGGTGCAGGGGTATCGAAAAGAATGCATGACACAAATCAATCACAGTGAACCACTCAGCATCCCAAGGAATCTGGTACAATATCACTGCTGGGTTCGGGACAATAGGGCAGCAAGGAACTACAATTTTGTTTACCTTTCTCAGGTCTTGCACTACCCTATACTTGCCACTAGGCTTCTTGATGCCCATAATCGGTGAGTTGCATGGGCTGCTCATCACTTCCTGTATGATGTTTCCTTCTAATAATTTTTGTATTTCCAGAGTGACACCTGCTTTCACTTCAGCATTCATTCGGTAAGGCTTAGTGTTAGGATATACTGCATTGTCCTTGATGGCTATCTGTATGGGGTCCACATCTTTCATTAATCCCACATCTTTTCCAGTGAAATCCCACACCTCTGGCTTTACCGCTTCCTGGAGTTCTTGGGGCAAATCCTGCAGGGTCAATCTTTTAATTTCTGAGTCAGGTCTAAGTAACAATAGTTTATAAATGCCATCTTCATCCGGGGTCTGTATTTCAACACCTTTTGGTGCGCAAAAGATGGTACAGTTCATTTTGCACAGCAAATCACGACCCAGTAGATTCACTGGACTGGTGTCACAGACGACAAACCTATGCATTTGTTTAAAATTTCCAATTGAAATCTCCATTGGTTCGGTAACAGGAGTACTAATCAATTGATTAGATACACCCACTACTTGGATATTTTCTCCCGAGAGGGGTAGGTTTGGAACGTCCACTGTTCTTACAGTAGAACGGGTAGCGCCAGTGTCCAACAGAAAGGTGACATCATTTCCGTCAACCTTTCCTTCAATGTATGGTCCAGACTGGTCTACCGGCAAGGAAGCGCCAAGTACGCACTCCTCGTCCTCCCCTCTCAGGCCCCGTCAGTACTGATCATTACAAAGGAAGGTATCATTTAGCAGATACTGCGAAGTTGCTGTATTTCTGTTCTCACCGCTTTCCCAAACTTCTATCTCCTCCCCCTCTCCCTGTTTTCCCCTGTATACCTGCTTGGGTGCTCGAGGCACCTGAACTGTTTTTACCTGGGGTTGAGTCTTTCTTGGTCTTTCTTTCTGCGTCTGTGGAGTTAAATCAGGTATTTTTGCATTATCATCTGTCAATTGGGGACACTCGTTTCGCCAGTGTCCAATTTCGCCGCACTGATGGCAGGGAAATTTCTTCATAGCCTCTTCCCTGCTAAATTTGGGCCGGGGCTTTCCTCCACCCCCTCCCCCAGGACTTTAGTTCTCAGCATTTTTAACCATGTTACTCAATTGTTTTTCCTGCTGTTCTGCGAGCTTTACTTGAGCCCACATCACTTTTTCCTTAAGGGCCTTTTTCTTTTCTGCCATCTCGTCCTCGCAGTACTTAGTGTACCGTAGGACCTCATCCATTTTCTTTGTATGCCAACAGATTTTATTATCTTTTATCCACTGACAAATTTCAGGTCTTAAACCATTTACAAACCTGTAAATAAAGTGCGTCATGTCCTTCAAATCGATGTTATCAATACCACTGTATGTTTTAAATACCTGCAATAACCTCTCATAGAAGGAGTGCACTGTCTCGTCCCTTTCCTGTGTTGTTCTATCTATTTTTGTCCAATCAGTTTCTTTTGCGGGCACCTTTTCTTTCAAATGCTGAATTACCTGCTCATATTTTCGCATGACATCCTTTGATGGCTCCCCTGTTTCCTTATTTCTTGGATACTCCTCAGTAGGCCAGTCTATGGCTATTTTACACTGGGTCCATAAATCTACCGGAACCACAATGTCGAAAAACCCATCCAGGTCTTTCCACAGACATTTCTGTACCTTCACGAACCTTTCCACCTGCCTGTACCAGTCTACTGGTTTCTCTCGTAATTTTGGAAAATCGTTCGTAAAGGACACAATATCCTGTCTAGACCAGGGGACATGCACATATTTCCCTCCAGGTACTTCGCGCATGGGGCATAACTGCTCAGGTTTCTCTACCTCCCTTAAAGCAAATTCAGGAGTCACTTGTCGGGAGCGAGCCTCTTCCCTCTTTTTCGCCACCTGCTTCTCCATCTTTCCACATCTCCCCATTTCTGCAGTACCCCCAATAATTCTTTAATCTGCAACTTTTTTCCCGCCACATTCAAGTGCTCTATATCTTTGTCTGAGAAGTCTGCTCTGTACGGTTTCTGTAAGGGCTTGGATTTCGAGATATCTACCCCCATACTAGCTGCGGTTTCGGTCAGTTTTTCGTGGAGCACTCTGGTGTTCCTTGTAAAGCTTTTACATATAAACGACAATTCTTCTTCAGAGTAGGTATTCAATCGATCCAACCCCACATTTCCTGCCATTAATTCTTCTATTTCTACCCTCAGCTTGTAGAGGTCTAAAGGTTTCGTTTGCGGAGTCTGTTTCTCTAATTCACGACTCCAACTCTCAATTTCATCCGGAGTTACCAGAGAGACATTCCTAGTGCCTGTTGCTGACTCTAATTTAATTTCTTTCGCATTAAAAGGGTTATGCCTCTGCTGCATTCCCTTTCCGGTCGGTTTGTTTGGCAAGTCCAAGAACGCAACTTCAGACTCGCACTCACTGGACTGATCATCTATGGTTCCTGTCTCGGGGGTGCCATGACTGGGGTCATAACTGGCGTAATCGGATTTCCCTGACCATTTCCGTATAACGGGACCACTGGTCCAATAGTTACTGGAATAGTCAATGCCTCAGGACTGGTATTTAACTGGGAGATTTTCTGAATTATTTCTGTCCTTTGTCTAGCTAGAGCCTCTTGCTCCTTTTCCACTAGTATCCTTCTTAAAGTTGTATCATGTAATATCTGTGGGGTCAATGGAGGAGTAAAACTCGGGGCAGTAGGATGCGTTTCACTTGGTCCCCCACCATAATTTGGTTTCGGGAATAAAGTTCCAGTGTTAAAGGACCTGCGTTCTTCCTCATATGGAGGTTGAACAAAAGGCAATCCTGAATTCGATGGTTTCTCTTCGTTTTCATACAAGGGTCTGGGAAAGAAAACTTTCGTACGTGAATATTTTTCTTCCTGACTTGCGGGCACTTTGGGATATATATCCCTTGTTTCCGCCAGTTCGGGTTTCTCAAAATAGGGCAATACTTGACCACCCCCTCCCAGTCCTAGGGATCTGTCTTCTTCCTTGAGGAAGTGGCGTCGGGGAGCATCTCCTACACTGGAAGGTCGGGTTCCCTCATTATAAGGTGGCGGACTTCTGGTACAGATGTCATCTATCAATTCATCATCTGACTCCCCAGGGGCCCCCCAATGCTTACACTTTTCGGTACTTTTCTCACCCGCTGCAGGGTTATGACATGCCGGCATCATAGGAAACAGACCCTCAACAATCATGCTCTGCCTCCACTGTTTCATCCTTTTATCCCTGGACTCCTGTTTCAGCCTGGGGTACCACTTGGTCAAACCCTTGTCCATTCGGGGTCTTTCTCTTTCAAAAGCCTCAATCTCCCATTCCTCTAATGCCTCATACTGCGTTAGTCTCGGTCTGGGATGCAGTTCATTCATCCGAGTTCTTAAATTAAATAAGATCCTACCATTAAAAGTACCATCTAACGGAAAAGCCAATACTCCGTCATCTTTTGTGTACTTCACCCAATTCTCCAACCACACACAGGTATTGTACCCTCGGTCAAACATCATGAATGAGGCAGGAGTATTGGGTGGTGGGACAAGAACACCTTCTCTAGATTTAATCGGTTTGTCCGCTTTAAAATAATTTTTCACCTTACTTACAAGGGACATTTTTCTCTTGGTTCCGTACATAATATCGTATCTATTAGTCTTCCACTGATCCCTTTCAAACCCTAGGTGCCTTGGATCAGGTCGAGTTCCTGTAGTCTGCGAGTGCCACATACGACTTCTACGCTAAACTTTGTTTACAAACTACCTCCAATCAGAACGCGCTTCAGAAATCCGTGCGACCAATGGGTGCGCGACTCTGAATAATCTCCACCAATGGGTGCGCGGCCCCTTCGTGAGACAGTTCCCACGCTCTGGCGCTCACCCCTCCTTTACAATCTCAGCTCCGCTACCCGCCCGCTGCTTCTACCAATCCCAGCGCGGCACAGAGTGACGTCAGAGGCGCTTCGCGACTGACTCCCTCCCTTCACAAGGTAACGGAAACTTTCTTTCTTTTAAAGTGCTCAGTGCTTGGTTATTTTACAACAAATACACATTCGCCACAGTGCTCAAGTGTCTAGACAGAGAAAGAATTATTTTACTGCAAGTAAACTACTTCCATTTACTTTTCACTCGCTGCGGGTAGATCTCTTCCGCCTACCCTTCACTCTAGCATCGGTGAACCTGTTATTCCCCTAAACTCATCCACTTCTTTCCGGGATATATTCCGAGTTTAAGGTTTCCCAGCGGACCCCTCTGCTTTCACGCTAGCTCCGAGGAACCTGCTACTCTTCCGATGTGACCCTTATTAGGTTACGCCACTATGGGAATCTTGCCAATGAACCCCGTTACTGACATTTATTCACACATGTATTCAGAAAACCCTAGTTAGTGCTTCCCGGTTATCCTAACCTGCACCTAACTTTCCTCGAGCCTGTGACCTCAGGACAATGGATTCTATTCACCACTTGCCCTTTCAATTCCCCGGGGAGTTCGGACAACACAGAACTAAACGGTTGACAAATGCATGGATTAATACATATATCAATATAAGAACAAGAATAATAACAATACAGCAATTCATGAATTTCAAAACAGCGTATTCACAAGAGAATGATCAGGTCTCTTAGAACAGCCGCTCTTCTAGCAGCATCAATATACTAGCAGCTTCCGACTCAACTAGTCCAACTAATCCCTGCCTTACTCTCAACTAGTCCCTAACCATCCTCTGGCTACCAGTAAAACTGATAGAGCGCGCAAGGCCACCCGACCAATAATTTTCGCCGTTTCCGGCTTCAGGGCCCATATACTTTCAAATCACCATATACATCGATCAGGTGACTTCACGAGCTCTACCAATTTGTGTGTGTTTCCTACTATTTGTTTCTCAGTGCACCCGACTTACCATCCACCGATGCGGGTACCTAATGACCACAATGAATCAGGGAGCTAGCTGTAAAAGGAAAAGCAGCAAAATACAAACCCAACCAATAACATTCAAATACTGTTGAAATGACCACAGACAACTGGAAGTTTTAAAATGTTTATCTAAAGTTCATTTGCTTCATTCATAAGGTACATCAATATAAGGCAATCAATAACCAAGATAACGTAAATGATATAACTGTAAAGAAATAATGACAGAGTAATCATTGAAATACTGATATAAAATGTAACGAGAAGATACTATGCTATTCAATAATATTTAAGCATGGGCGGACTATGTAGGTATAACTACAGGAGGGCCTATAGAGAGTAACACGCTTCACTTAAGGTGAACGGGCCTTTAAACAATCTAGGCAATGAGGTTCTAGACCATATCAGAAAATGACAAACTGCAATGCAAAATATAATTTCTAACAAGTGAGAAGACATAGGAACAAACTTATGGAAAAATGCAAATGACTTTCAATAGTTGCGGAAAGACATGGAAAAATAACATATGCAATGGTAAACTTTATTGAAGCAAAAGTTAGAAATTCAGAAGGTGCAAGATTTTAAGAGGTTCAGAGCAATATTTACCTAGAAAGGTGTGGAAACCAAACCCTGGCCACGGGTCAGTTAAGGACAGGAAACCATCAAGGAAGGATACCCCTCAAAGGACAGCAGGTGCAGAATGGACACCCCAGATAGGACAGGATACCCTCGGAATAGGAATCAGGACAGGACCTCAGGACAGGACAGCAAACCCTCAGGACAGGACCGCTCAGGACAGGACCGGAACCCACAGTTCGGAAGCAACGCCTGCGCTCCACCCGCTCTGCAGTTATCGATCAAGACCCCGATTGGGTCAGCGAACTCCCAGCAAAGTGCTTCACCAGCACCTCAAGGTTCAGTAGAACCTTAGTCTATGGTCAAATTCGGACAGAGTGCTCCGCAGCGCTCTGTATCTTCAGTCACCTATTGAGTACGATGGGTCAGTGACAGGTCAGCTAAACCAGACAAGTCGGACTGTTCCCTAGGGGAACCCAGGGTAGATATACACTTTGGGGACAGTGTACCACCCCCCAATGTTGCAAAGTGTCAGAATCCCTCAATTTCGATTGGTCCTAAGGTAGGATTTGGGTAACACACCAATCAGAACACGCTAATTCGAGCCTATATTAGCATACTTGGGTACCGCCTAGAGAGATTGGGGTTCTCATGAGAACTGTGCAGAAAGACAATGGCAATTTTACAATGTATCATATGAGGAGCAACATTCGCCGTTCTCGCAGGGCAGAGGTGACTTTCTCAGGAGCATCTCGCCCATCACTGCCAACTGGCTATGTTCCATCAGTCAAGGTCTACTGTGCTGCCGAAGTTGCGCAGGCGCAGAAGGGACCTCCAATATGGCTCTCCTTTCACTCAGACCCCCATTCCCCGCGGTACATGAAAAGTAAGCGAAAACAAATTAATACATAATAATGTCATCATGAAAACACATCACATGGTTGGTACTTTAAACTTATCATCAAGAATTATACTTATGCAGACTAAATGTTAGCTACATGGAAACAATGACACGAGCGAACTGCACGAGCAGTATAAGCTATGTATTACGCATGCGCATAAATTTCCCTCCACTTCTGCAGACGCGTCAGGACACGTGAGTGTGGCTGACGCATGCGCAGTAACTAAAATACAAGCGGCGGCCATTTTAAAGTACACGGGTTAAATGTATTAGAAATACACGTAGGCAAGCTTCGCACACTTTGCCTAAACAAAAATAAACGTTAGTAAAACATACGTTTGTTACCTTATTACACATAAACGAGGTTCTTGACTTCGGCAAGCCGCAAAATATGCGAAGCTTTGCTTCATCAGTACTTCCAATTCCTTTCAAAAAGGACGCATAAGCAACAAGCGTATGACGTCAAACGCTTGATAAACAAGCTCCACCACCTTTAAAAAGAACGTGAAAACTACGGCGGCCATTTTGGGAAGGTGAATTTTATCGATCTATGCAGTTTCTCCGTTTTTATTCAACTTTACATTCGATGGAACACGGAAAATAAAGATTTTAACACGATAAAACATCAGAACAAGGTACCTATTTTGGATGTTGGTTTCTTTTGGTCAATTTTACTAAATATTAATCAAATACTAATAATAATAATAATAAACTATTTGATTACACTACAACATTAAACAATGAGTGGCATTGTTCCTCCTCCCTCATTTTTGGCAAATAAGGGTGATCCACCTATGGACTGGGAAATATGGGAACCAGTTTTTTTAGCCTATGTGGAGGTTTTGGAAGGGACAGAATGTGAAGTCGAGAGGAAACTCTCACTTTTAAAGCACTGTCTTGGGGGAATTGGTTTAAAAGAATTCCTCACTCTTCCTGCTTTGACCAATCCTGGTGATAAGAATGTGTATGACCGTGCGGCAGAGCAGTTAAAAATAAGATTTGGCAAGAAAAAGAACGTTGTTATGGAAAGATTTATTTTCTATTCTCGTAAACAACTTGCGGATGAATCAATTGAAGATTTTGTATCATCGCTCAGATCACTTGCCGTCACTTGCGACTTCGAACATATAACTTATGAACAAGTATTGAGAGACCAAATACTAATGAGAACAAATAATAAAAAAGTTCAGGAAAGACTTTGGACAACATCAGATATGTCTTTAAATGCAGCAATTGATATTGCAAGGTCGATTGAACATTCCGAGAAATTCGTAAAGGAAATAAGAGGAAATGAAAAAGGAGATGTTTTCAGTGTCTCCAAAGAAGGGGAAAAATTTAAGAAAACTTTTGTTCAGAAATACGATTCTTCTAATAATAAGAATGATTCCAGATTTAAATATCAAAAAAATGAAAAAAAGAATGCTCAATGGATCTGTTTCAGATGTGGAAGTCCTAACCACTTAGCAAATTCTAAATCTTGTTCAGCACTTGATAAAATATGCTTAAAATGTAATAAGAAAGGACATTTAACAAAATTTTGCAAATCTACCACTAGAAAAGTGAATATTGTTCAAGATGTTGATGATTATGAATTACAAAATGAGAATGATATCAACACTGTTATAAATATTTGGGGTAGTGAAGGTGTAAGTAAGTTCCCATCCTGGGATGTGATCATAGATGGAAAGATGATAAATGTATTTGTTGACACTTGTGCATGGTATACCATATTAGGTTTAGATATTGTAGAAAAGAATTGGCCAAACAAAAATCTACTCGAATCTGACATTTCACCAGGAGGATATACAGGACACAAAATTGACTTAGTTGGTTTTTTTGGGGGGAAAATCACTTTTGCAAGTGAGTCTACTTATGGGAAGATTTATGTTGCAAAGTCTGGGCAATCTTTATTAGGATGGCCACACCAAGATCAATTGGGTATTAAGATAGACCCTAGAGCCAATCCTCCTGTGTATTCCATCATAAGTACTAATGATTCTGATAGGGATCTAATGCTTAGTAAGTTGAAATCTGAATTCTCGAATGTCTTTAGTGGAAAACTTGGTCAATATCAGGGTTTTAAACACACTATTAAACTTAATGATGGTGTGATACCTATTCGACACAGGGTCAGAAATGTCCCTCTCACATATAGAGATAAACTTAAAATTTTACTCAAGGATTTGTGTGACAAAGACATTATTGAGCCCATCGAGTCGTCACCTTGGGTTTCTCCGATTGTTATTTCGGTTAAATCCAACAACGAATTGAGATTATGTGTAGATCTTCGCAGCTTAAATAACTCCATTTGGGTTGATGCTCATCCTTTGCCAAATCTCCATGAGATGGTCTCAACATTAGGGGGTGCTGAGGTTTTTTCATGCATCGATTTAGCAAGCGCCTACCACCAAGTAGTTTTGGACGATGAATCCAAAAACCTGACGGCCTTTATTACCCCTGAAGGTCTTTTCAGATATAAACGCATGCCTTTTGGATTGGCTAGTGCTGCCTCGGTCTTTCAAAGGCTTATGAAAGAGACACTTGATGGGTTGACAGGGGCAATCGCCTTTCAAGATGATATACTTGTTTTTGGGAAAAATGTTGAAGAACATGATAATAATTTAAGAAATGTGATATCTGCACTATCAGTTAAAGGTCTTACCCTTCGTCTTGATAAGTGTAAAATCAGAGAAAAGGAAGTAGAATACCTAGGACACTCCATCAGTGGTGCTGGGATTAAACCAAAGCAGAAGCACATTGAAAGTATTATTAAGGCTCCTGTGCCAATTTCAAAGGAACAATTGGTAGCTTTTTTAGGGCTAATGGAGTTTTACGCTAAATTTATTCCCAATTTTTCATCAAAAGTAGATATTTTTAGACCTCTTTTAAAGAAGAATGCAAGGTTTTTATGGTTTGATATGATGACTGAAGCATTTCAAAGTCTCAAATCTTTTATTGTGAATGCACCGTATTTGAAACCTTTTGTTGTAGGGAAAAAGTGTACCATCATGGTTGATGCAAGTTCTGTTCTCATGCAAAATGATTGTGGGAAAGAATGGATAATTGCCTATGCCTCAAGAGCATTAAGGGATGCTGAAAAACATTATTCAGTAATCGAGAGAGAGTTATTGGCTTCAGTTTGGCAGCTGAACATTTTAAAACATTTTTGTGGGGCACAAAATTCACAATAAAAACTGACCACAAGCTTCTTATCTATATGATGGCACCAGGTGGGGTCGCACTTTGTCAGCTCGTCTGGCTAGACTAGCTTCCAGATTACAAACCTTCCATTTTGAAATGATTTATGTAAAAGGGAAAACTAATGTTCATGCAGATTGCATGTCCAGACTGCATTCTTCTCGTGATGTGTCTGGTGACGATGATGAGTGTGAGGTTGCTTTTACTGCTCAAGACATTTTGTTAGTATATGGGGAAAAATTTGATTTAAGTAAGGAATCCTGGACAAGGGAAATGGAAAGAAGCACTGAATTAACTGAAGTTAAGAACTACATCCTGCAAGGGTGGCCGGAGCAAAGAAAATTTTCAGGTGAAATGATGAGTTATGCTAAGGTGCAAGATGAGTTAGCAATTGAAAATGGTTTGCTTATGAGAGGTGATAAGTTTATTCCTCCTCTTTCATTGAGGAATACCATTATTAGCATTGCTCATGAAGGACATTTGGGCATCTCGTTTACTAGGAGACGAATAAAAGACTTCTTTTGGTGGCCAGGTGTAGATGGTTGCGTGGAACATTATGTCCAGAAATGCATAGAGTGCGCTAATAGTGACAAGTCTGCTGTCCCTTTGCGTCCTGAACCTTGTCCTGTCGAGTACCCTTTTGGTCCTTGGCGGAAATTAGGTCTTGATTTTATTGGACCGTTTACTGTCTTACCTGAGCAAGGAAGGTTTGGCATTGTTTTGATAGATTATTTCTCGAAATGGCCAGAGGTCAAAATGGTAAGAGACATTACAACTAAGAATGTGATAGAGTTTTTAGATGAAACTTTTTGCAGAGAAGGAATCCCAGAGGAGTTAGTAACTGACAATGGACCGCAGTTTACCAGTAAGGAGTTTGAATGTTTTGTTGCTAAGTGTGAGATAACACATAATAAAATTGCTGTTTTCCACCCAGAAGCCAATGGGCAAGTTGAGAGATTTAACAGAGTGGTTAAGGAGGCTATACAACTTTCTGTTAAAGGTAAGCTAAACTGGCGTAACGCTCTTCAGTCCATGTTGTTGTCTTACAGGACATCACCGAATTCTGTTACTATGGTCAGTCCATTTGAACTTTTAAGGGGTCGGAAACCCAGTACTCGATTGACTCCGTGGTGGTTAAAAAAAAATCTGAGTGATCACTGTAGTTTTTCAAAGGTCGACTATGATTTGGTTCGTAATAGAGTATGTGCATATAAAGATGAAATGAAGAAAAGGATGGAGAAGAAGCGAGGTTCAGTGAGCAAACATGTAATTTCTGTTGGTGATTTGGTGCGTATCAAGAGAAAGGAAGGTGTGTTGAAAGGGGGGCAAATTTGGTCGCATCCTAAAGAAGTTATTGAGGTCTTTAAGCATGCGGTTAGAATTGATGATGGTAGTGTATGGAATTTGAACAGGGTTTCTATATTTAAGGGCAGAGAAAATGTTAAATTAGATGGTGACAGTAATGTTTTTTTGGATTTTGAATCCGGCAATGAAGGATGTTTTCCAGATGGTAATCTTCCAGATGGGGATGTTACATTTCCTCCTCCTATCGTATCTTCAAAAAAATGTTCAAGAATTCATCGTCTTCCTGAAAAGTACAAAGATTTTGTAATGAGTTAGTATTATTGTGAACTACACTTATTGTATGGATCTATATTTCATGTGCACAGAATGTTTATGATGTATTTTCTTTCAGTGTTATATTATTATATTATATGTAATTTTTTTTGTTTTTTTTATTACAGGAAGGGAGGTGTGTTGTATAGTATGTGTAACATGAGATAGCACGAGATGTGGCTCGTGTCTATCTCGTGTCTGTAGTTGTTGTTGGTGCAGGTGCACATGCCACTGCATCATTTGAAGGTGGGAGTTGGGAAGGAGCGTCATAACGTGCTTGACTTTACCAGGAGAGCAGTGCCTTTAATAAACTCTTCAGAAACCTCATCCTGGCCTCAGTATCTTTCTTACACTGGCGACGAGGGTAAAAGGAATGATGGTGATTTTCAACCGACCTTCAAAAGGGCTTTCATCTATTTATATATTTAAAAAAAACCACTTTTGGAGCTCTTAAATCGAAGTCTACGGCGCCCGCTGTTCATCATAAAGGAATCATTAGAGAGAATCGCGGAGACCTACGAGTCAAATTTCAACCTTTTCAAGGTATTTTATTTAAAAGTGTACCTTGTAATCTTCAGCGCGAGGTTCCCGACGACTGCGAGCCTGCTGCGCGAGGTCTCTGGTTGTACTTCCAATTCCTTTCAAAACGGACGCATAAGCAACAAGCGTATGACGTCAAACGCTTGATAAACAAGCTCCACCACCTTTAAAAAGAACGTGAAAACTACGGCGGCCATTTTGGGAAGGTGAATTTTATCGATCTATGCAGTTTCTCCGTTTTTATTCAACTTTACATTCGATGGAACACGGAAAATAAAGATTTTAACACGATAAAACATCAGAACAAGGTACCTATTTTGGATGTTGGTTTCTTTTGGTCAATTTTACTAAATATTAATCAAATACTAATAATAATAATAATAAACTATTTGATTACACTACAACATTAAACAATGAGTGGCATTGTTCCTCCTCCCTCATTTTTGGCAAATAAGGGTGATCCACCTATGGACTGGGAAATATGGGAACCAGTTTTTTTAGCCTATGTGGAGGTTTTGGAAGGGACAGAATGTGAAGCCGAGAGGAAACTCTCACTTTTAAAGCACTGTCTTGGGGGAATTGGTTTAAAAGAATTCCTCACTCTTCCTGCTTTGACCAATCCTGGTGATAAGAATGTGTATGACCGTGCAGCAGAGCAGTTAAAAATAAGATTTGGCAAGAAAAAGAACGTTGTTATGGAAAGATTTATTTTCTATTCTCGTAAACAACTTGCGGATGAATCAATTGAAGATTTTGTATCATCGCTCAGATCACTTGCCGTCACTTGCGACTTCGAACATATAACTTATGAACAAGTATTGAGAGACCAAATACTAATGAGAACAAATAATAAAAAAGTTCAGGAAAGACTTTGGACAACATCAGATATGTCTTTAAATGCAGCAATTGATATTGCAAGGTCGATTGAACATTCCGAGAAATTCGTAAAGGAAATAAGAGGAAATGAAAAAGGAGATGTTTTCAGTGTCTCCAAAGAAGGGGAAAAATTTAAGAAAACTTTTGTTCAGAAATACGATTCTTCTAATAATAAGAATGATTCCAGATTTAAATATCAAAAAAATGAAAAAAAGAATGCTCAATGGATCTGTTTCAGATGTGGAAGTCCTAACCACTTAGCAAATTCTAAATCTTGTTCAGCACTTGATAAAATATGCTTAAAATGTAATAAGAAAGGACATTTAACAAAATTTTGCAAATCTACCACTAGAAAAGTGAATATTGTTCAAGATGTTGATGATTATGAATTACAAAATGAGAATGATATCAACACTGTTATAAATATTTGTGGTAGTGAAGGTGTAAGTAAGTTCCCATCCTGGGATGTGATCATAGATGGAAAGATGATAAATGTATTTGTTGACACTTGTGCATGGTATACCATATTAGGTTTAGATATTGTAGAAAAGAATTGGCCAAACAAAAATCTACTCGAATCTGACATTTCACCAGGAGGATATACAGGACACAAAATTGACTTAGTTGGTTTTTTTGGGGGGAAAATCACTTTTGCAAGTGAGTCTACTTATGGGAAGATTTATGTTGCAAAGTCTGGGCAATCTTTATTAGGATGGCCACACCAAGATCAATTGGGTATTAAGATAGACCCTAGAGCCAATCCTCCTGTGTATTCCATCATAAGTACTAATGATTCTGATAGGGATCTAATGCTTAGTAAGTTGAAATCTGAATTCTCGAATGTCTTTAGTGGAAAACTTGGTCAATATCAGGGTTTTAAACACACTATTAAACTTAATGATGGTGTGATACCTATTCGACACAGGGTCAGAAATGTCCCTCTCACATATAGAGATAAACTTAAAATTTTACTCAAGGATTTGTGTGACAAAGACATTATTGAGCCCATCGAGTCGTCACCTTGGGTTTCTCCGATTGTTATTTCGGTTAAATCCAACAACGAATTGAGATTATGTGTAGATCTTCGCAGCTTAAATAACTCCATTTGGGTTGATGCTCATCCTTTGCCAAATCTCCATGAGATGGTCTCAACATTAGGGGGTGCTGAGGTTTTTTCATGCATCGATTTAGCAAGCGCCTACCACCAAGTAGTTTTGGACGATGAATCCAAAAACCTGACGGCCTTTATTACCCCTGAAGGTCTTTTCAGATATAAACGCATGCCTTTTGGATTGGCTAGTGCTGCCTCGGTCTTTCAAAGGCTTATGAAAGAGACACTTGATGGGTTGACAGGGGCAATCGCCTTTCAAGATGATATACTTGTTTTTGGGAAAAATGTTGAAGAACATGATAATAATTTAAGAAATGTGATATCTGCACTATCAGTTAAAGGTCTTACCCTTCGTCTTGATAAGTGTAAAATCAGAGAAAAGGAAGTAGAATACCTAGGACACTCCATCAGTGGTGCTGGGATTAAACCAAAGCAGAAGCACATTGAAAGTATTATTAAGGCTCCTGTGCCAATTTCAAAGGAACAATTGGTAGCTTTTTTAGGGCTAATGGAGTTTTACGCTAAATTTATTCCCAATTTTTCATCAAAAGTAGATATTTTTAGACCTCTTTTAAAGAAGAATGCAAGGTTTTTATGGTCTGATATGATGACTGAAGCATTTCAAAGTCTCAAATCTTTTATTGTGAATGCACCGTATTTGAAACCTTTTGTTGTAGGGAAAAAGTGTACCATCATGGTTGATGCAAGTTCTGTTCTCATGCAAAATGATTGTGGGAAAGAATGGATAATTGCCTATGCCTCAAGAGCATTAAGGGATGCTGAAAAACATTATTCAGTAATCGAGAGAGAGTTATTGGCTTCAGGTTGGGCAGCTGAACATTTTAAAACATTTTTGTGGGGCACAAAATTCACAATAAAAACTGACCACAAGCCTCTTATCTATATGATGGCACCAGGTGGGGTCGCACTTTGTCAGCTCGTCTGGCTAGACTAGCTTCCAGATTACAAACCTTCCATTTTGAAATGATTTATGTAAAAGGGAAAACTAATGTTCATGCAGATTGCATGTCCAGACTGCATTCTTCTCGTGATGTGTCTGGTGACGATGATGAGTGTGAGGTTGCTTTTACTGCTCAAGACATTTTGTTAGTATATGGGGAAAAATTTGATTTAAGTAAGGAATCCTGGACAAGGGAAATGGAAAGAAGCACTGAATTAACTGAAGTTAAGAACTACATCCTGCAAGGGTGGCCGGAGCAAAGAAAATTTTCAGGTGAAATGATGAGTTATGCTAAGGTGCAAGATGAGTTAGCAATTGAAAATGGTTTGCTTATGAGAGGTGATAAGTTTATTCCTCCTCTTTCATTGAGGAATACCATTATTAGCATTGCTCATGAAGGACATTTGGGGATCTCGTTTACTAGGAGACGAATAAAAGACTTCTTTTGGTGGCCAGGTGTAGATGGTTGCGTGGAACATTATGTCCAGAAATGCATAGAGTGCGCTAATAGTGACAAGTCTGCTGTCCCTTTGCGTCCTGAACCTTGTCCTGTCGAGTACCCTTTTGGTCCTTGGCGGAAATTAGGTCTTGATTTTATTGGACCGTTTACTGTCTTACCTGAGCAAGGAAGGTTTGGCATTGTTTTGATAGATTATTTCTCGAAATGGCCAGAGGTCAAAATGGTAAGAGACATTACAACTAAGAATGTGATAGAGTTTTTAGATGAAACTTTTTGCAGAGAAGGAATCCCAGAGGAGTTAGTAACTGACAATGGACCGCAGTTTACCAGTAAGGAGTTTGAATGTTTTGTTGCTAAGTGTGGGATAACACATAATAAAATTGCTGTTTTCCACCCAGAAGCCAATGGGCAAGTTGAGAGATTTAACAGAGTGGTTAAGGAGGCTATACAACTTTCTGTTAAAGGTAAGCTAAACTGGCGTAACGCTCTTCAGTCCATGTTGTTGTCTTACAGGACATCACCGAATTCTGTTACTATGGTCAGTCCATTTGAACTTTTAAGGGGTCGGAAACCCAGTACTCGATTGACTCCGTGGTGGTTAAAAAAAAATCTGAGTGATCACTGTAGTTTTTCAAAGGTCGACTATGATTTGGTTCGTAATAGAGTATGTGCATATAAAGATGAAATGAAGAAAAGGATGGAGAAGAAGCGAGGTTCAGTGAGCAAACATGTAATTTCTGTTGGTGATTTGGTGCGTATCAAGAGAAAGGAAGGTGTGTTGAAAGGGGGGCAAATTTGGTCGCATCCTAAAGAAGTTATTGAGGTCTTTAAGCATGCGGTTAGAATTGATGATGGTAGTGTATGGAATTTGAACAGGGTTTCTATATTTAAGGGCAGAGAAAATGTTAAATTAGATGGTGACAGTAATGTTTTTTTGGATTTTGAATCCGGCAATGAAGGATGTTTTCCAGATGGTAATCTTCCAGATGGGGATGTTACATTTCCTCCTCCTATCGTATCTTCAAAAAAATGTTCAAGAATTCATCGTCTTCCTGAAAAGTACAAAGATTTTGTAATGAGTTAGTATTATTGTGAACTACACTTATTGTATGGATCTATATTTCATGTGCACAGAATGTTTATGATGTATTTTCTTTCAGTGTTATATTATTATATTATATGTAATTTTTTTTGTTTTTTTTATTACAGGAAGGGAGGTGTGTTGTATAGTATGTGTAACATGAGATAGCACGAGATGTGGCTCGTGTCTATCTCGTGTCTGTAGTTGTTGTTGGTGCAGGTGCACATGCCACTGCATCATTTGAAGGTGGGAGTTGGGAAGGAGCGTCATAACGTGCTTGACTTTACCAGGAGAGCAGTGCCTTTAATAAACTCTTCAGAAACCTCATCCTGGCCTCAGTATCTTTCTTACAGCCGTGCTGTGCAATGTGAAACAGAGAAAACCTGGGGCAGATTTACAAGCCCCTTGCACCACTTTTGCATCACTTTTAACATGGGAAAAGTATTGCAAACATTGTGCAAGAGATTTATGCTTGTCATCAAGAATGATGTAATCAAGGAGCAAAAATAGATTGAGCACCCCTCATCTTTAGGCACGGTTTCACAACTGCAACTGCCAAAACTTATATAAAAATCAAAATAACTGGTTGACAACTAAGGATTAATTATATGCTGCCTCCACATTCCTGCTCGGCCAACAAGCTATCACATTTAGTGATCAGCAGCTTTACTTCCATGTTGTTAGGACATTCAGAGGATTTGATTTACAGTGTTTTGCGGGAAACCATGAAATGTTGAAGCATTAGATATTGTGCCAACAAAAGTTGGATGTCTGGAGGAATGGTGCGGGGGTGGGTGAGGAAATTATTGGTGACATAGTGATAAGCCTCCATCAGATGCATAAGCAGGCAGAAAAGGAGCGAATGTACAATGCAAATAACATAAATGAGTACCTGGGATGGGGAAAAAAGAGGCAAAGGATCTAATATTTGTTGAAACAAAGCAAGAGGCAGGTGAAGGAGAGAATGTCTATTATGAGGCTTGAATTCTGTTCCAACCCTATAACTCAACCCCTTGGCCTGATCTCTGTACATGGCAAAGGGAAACCCCCTAGAAGATTCACTATCAATGCCAACATAATGTTGGTTAGTTTTCCTACATGCCTTATGAGGAGGCTGCCACTGCAGTGCCTGTTTGTAAAACACATAGGGGCATATTCTCAAGGCGCTATCGCTGAGTTAACGGCACTTCATCGCAGCCAAAGTCATGATAAAATTATCACCCAATTCACAAGCTGGTGCTAACAGCCCATAGCACCAGTTTACCCGCGATAGCAGGCGCAAAAAACATCGCCACAGACGACCCCAGCAACTATTGCTAATGAGATGCAGAGTAGGTGTTCCCGTGCAAAAAGCCCCGACAACACCAATCAGCCACATTCTCAATGACCAGCCAGATTGGTGATACGACCACAAAATATGCATTAAGGCGCATTAGCAGCAGGTAATTAACTCCTGCTCTGAGCTGGTGCAAAGCCGGACAGCAGCCTGCAACACAAAAGGGAACCCAGACCACACCCACACCTGAAGAACAACAGATACCATGGAGCTACTGATCATGCAGCTCGGAGCCCCAACAGGCCCACAACACCCACCGCCGCCACCCCCAGGCCCGCCACCACCCCCAGGCCCGCCACCACCCCGGACCCCCCCACATCACCCCCCTGGACCACCACAGAGGCAGCGCAGACAGGGACCGAGGATCTTCAGAAAATGCACCAGTCTCACAGACATGACACCAGAGTATGTCATTGCCCACTACAGGCTCAAAAGGACAATCATCCTCCGCATCCTGAACATCATTGCCCACCGGCTGACGGTATCAACACAGCGGACAACCAACAACCCTCCACAGACAAAGCTGCTGGCTGTGCTGCACCTATAGGCCTCTGCTACCTTCCAACCAACAACTGTCAGATTCGGAGCAGTCTCACAGCCAGCCCTATCAAAGTTCCCCAAACCTGTCCTGGATGCCATCATCAGCTTGGTACCCCAGTACCTATACTGCCCCCACACCATGCAGGAACAGCTGGAGGCCAAGCAAGACTTCTACGCCATAGCTGGATTCCCGCATGTTTTGGAGGCAATAGACTGCACCCATGTCCTACTTGTGCCCCCTGCTGACACTGCACACAATTACCGCAACAGAAAGCACATGCATTCTATCAATGCGCAGCAATAGTGGGCCACCGGGGACTCTTCACCAATGTCGTCGCCAACTACCCAGGCAGTGTGCATGATTCCTTCATCTTCCGACAGTCCATCATCAATTGGCGCTTCCAGGATGGCACCTGCAGAACAGCACTGCTCGTTGGTTAGTACCAAATGAACACAGCACACACCTCAACTTAACAATCATGCAACTCACAACTCTGGGAATGCACACGTTAATTATTATTATTATTATTAACGAATTTTGTACCGCGCACGGTTACCCAGAGGCATCCCAGCGCTTATAGAGAATCAGAACAAGCTACCTGTGTGGAGCAGAACAGATCTGGAATTATTCTGGAAATAGATAAGTTTTAAGATGTTATCTATTTCCAGAATAATTCCAGAAGTTAAGAACTCACATACATCATGCCAAACAACATGCCTACCCACCAGACATAACAGCACTACGTACTGTGGAAACCTGGGGTAGAGATTGTACCCAAGCCATCAATAGCAGTTTTTTTGGAGAGGTGGGAACCAGATATGTGCGAAGGAGGCAAGCGACCCATGAATAAGCATGTACACACTGCCAAGTGTGGCGGCGATGTGCTGGCCAGACTGCAGTATGCAGTCCACACACATATCCATTATCGACATACACCGCTAGTGTTTGGAGTGTAGTGGACAGTGGACACAACCATGTCACTCCAGCCAGTGGGGAAGATTGTAGAAATGTAGCTTGTTACGTCTCCGCTGTAATCGTGAGCAGAGTGTGCTAGCCCGGTGTACACCAGCCAGCATAGGAGTGTGAATGAAAAGAATGTAGCTCTGGGCATGGTTCTCTTCTGGAATGCCTAACGTGTCTGCCAGGGCGGCACCTCTCACCCCGCCACGAGGCCATGCCAACGCCATGAGCAGTGTTACCTGCGATCCTGTGCTCCTGCTGCACCCCCGGTCGCTGGTCCCCGAACCCATCTTGCCCGCCCCTGCGCACCCAGGCCTCAATGCACACCAGCCAGCACCGGCGTGTGTCGAAGAGGGCCCATCACGTTCCCGTACAAGCTCCAGGCCAGAGGCCCACAACCTTGGCAGCCTCCTCGCACCAACACAGCCTCAATGACAGAGGCCCGCAGAACTCCATACTCATTGACGTACTCCACTGAAATACACAGTGGACAAGTAGGACACACATTTGGAACTGAGTCTTGATTACACCATGGCACAATACATTATTTAAGGTTGAGTTTATGTGACTGTACTCCCTTCATTGTGGTGCCACCAAGTCTGTGCATAGGACTCACACCAAACGTGTCTGTGGGCACTTGCAGACTGTGGCCTTCTGCCTACACTGAGGTCCTGCAGGCCTCACACCAATCCAATGCAGTCTGTCACCGGCAGGACACGGCATCGTTGCTGGCTAAACACATGCTGACTCTGGTGCCACTACCTATGTCACCCACAAATCTAATACAAATGCCATTCCAATGTCATATGTTAGAGATGCAGGTTGAGATGGCTGGACAGTGGTTATCCCGCGCTGACTGCAGCCTCCATCCGACACTGTGGCCAACTAGGTCGCATTTTTGGAACTGAGTCTTTATATCTTCATGGCTGTGAACATGTCACAGTACCCAAGGAGATGAGTAAGGGATAGACACAATTCAGTCGGCAGGAGGAAGGCTCCCCTTTACAGAGGTGTTGTAACACTATCAACAACTGAACTGGTGCCACTGACTCTGTGCAGCACATGCCTACCACACATAGCTGTGGGCCCCTGATGACGGCTGGCTCCGGCACACACTGCGGTGGAGTAGGTCACACTTTTTGAACTGAGTCTTGCCCTCTACTTGGCAGAGTCAATGTCATCGTACCGGCCTCATCGCAGACTTCATCCCTGTTAGAACTGGGTATTTCTGGTAGGCTAAGGCTGATGCCAAAGCCAGGCAGAAACCACCATTCTAGTCAGGGCAAGGAAGTCACACGCCAAGATAACCCCTGCTCACCCTCTAGGTAGCTTGGCACGAGCAGTCTAGGCTAAACTCGGAGGCGATGTGTAAAGCATTTGCGTCAGCGCACAACAGCAACAACATACTAGGTACACCACAAAAGAGACTCCACACAAGGTTATATTAAAATAACTTTTGTATTGTCAAAGCATATCAGATAGAAATTACACATGTACATTGTGCCAACTGGCACGGCAATATTCACAAGGGATTATTTACAAGACAGGGCCACATGGGCCACTGTCTGAATCAACACTTTGCAGATATAGAAATACTTGTCAGTAAGGAGAATAAAAGTATATAAACTTCACTGTAACACAAAGTAACAGTTATAGATCACATCCAGTAACTACTGGGAACAGGTAAGTACCACCTACGCAACCCTAAACCCCTCAGGAGACTGTCGCGCCGGGGACCAGGACCTCACTAGGACCACCTGTACTAAAAGAACAACCACCTAAGTATCACACAGCATTTAGGGGTCTAAGAAAGAACACATTACCCATGATGCATAAATATACATTCAGAGGAGTAGTAAAGAAAAACACATACTGCATAAACCTACACATTCAGCGGTGTTAAGAATAAAGCACATGATGCAATAAAAATACATTCAGAGGTACCAGAAAAATACAGTAGCGCAAAAGTCACATGATGTCTAAAAACATTCAGAGGTGCAGGAATAAGGCATGATGCAAGAAATCACATTCAGAGGTGCAAATAACCATACAATTGCGCAAGACCTACATAAGCCAC
Organism: Lissotriton helveticus; assembly: GCF_964261635.1. Classification (NCBI taxonomy): domain Eukaryota; kingdom Metazoa; phylum Chordata; class Amphibia; order Caudata; family Salamandridae; genus Lissotriton; species Lissotriton helveticus. Next base: position 2,010,887,073 of record NC_136057.1, on the reverse strand, counting down.
CATCTGTGGCAGTCCCTAGGCCAACTGGCCTTGTTGGGGCTAGAACGCCCTGAGTCTCAATGTCAGGGGCCTAAACGATGCAGGGGCCCACTACTTGCTGGGCCCCTGGGAACACTCACAAGGGCCTAAACGCTGCAGCTGGCACTAAGTGCTGCGCAGCTGGGAAGGCCTGGCACCACGGTGCCCTCGCTGTCCCACACAGGGACTCTCTCCTGAAATTGCGCCTAAACGGTGCAGCTGCCCACTAATTGCTGGGCAGCTGGAGATTCAAAACTGTGCCGGGGCCCTCACTGGCCCTCAGGCGCCCACTGCGCCATGCTGGAGCCACACAGGCTCTACCAACACCTAGGTCCACGTTGGAGTCACACAGGCTCTACAAACACTGGTGTCCCCCCAAGAGCCTCACTGGGCTCTAATCACAATTAAGGGGTCGTTGGAGCCCTCCCTCGGGGGCTCAACATCAAGCACCTGGCCCCCGAGCCTCTCTGGGCTCAAAACACACAAGATGAGGCCCCTTGAGCCTCTCGGGGCTCTAGATATCGTTGGGGCGACCCGCTGCCAACCGGGGCCGCCCTGCTCCACCAAATAGGCCCCCCTGGATAGAGGGCAGGACACGGGCCATCGAGAGAGCCTACGGGGCTCTCCACACATCGCGGGAAGCAGAGAGGAGCGACCCGCTGCCTCGATCAGGCACGGCCATCCGCAGAGCTCCCCGCCTACCCCCAGCCCTTCAAACACTCACCGGGCTGGTCGAGGGGGCTCTGCCTCACACGCGGCTTCCTCCGCTGGGCTCTCCTTTGCCGGCGCTGCCCTCTCGGCTCCTCTCCTCAGCCGACCGGACTTCCTGTCTCTGCAGGGCTCCTTTGGCACACGGGAGCCCTGCCAACCGGCCGCCTCGTCTCCCTGGGGCTCCCTCAGCCGAGGGGAGCCCCGTCCACCGCCGCCATTATTCTTTCTCCTTCCCCGGGCCGGCAGCCAATCACAGCGCGGCCCGGGGAAACGTCATCACACCATCCCGGACCGGCCAGCCACTGGCAGCGCGGCCCACCGGGACGAGCCCCCAACCGCGGGCCAATCCTAGCGCGGCCCCTTCGGTGCTTCGTCTCGGGCAGCGGCGGTGATTTCCATGCCGGGTGGGCACCGGCCTTAAAAATAAAGCGCTCCCAGCGCTCGGGAAGTTCTCGGTCGCGCTGGTCATGCCGGGTGGGCACCGGCCTCTGCAAAACAAAGCGCTCTTAAGCGCCCACGGCAATCCACGGCGCTCCCAGCGCTAGCAACCACACAGAGCGCTCTCAGGCGCTCAGGGAGACCCACAGCGCTTCCAGGCGCTAGAATTACGAATCAAGCGCTCCCAAGCGCCAGCAGGCAGCAAAGAGGGTTCAAGGCCAAATAAAGCGCTCTCTGCAGGGAAATGCAGCTTCTCCATGCTGCAAAGGTCCCAGCGCTTCCCAGGGGGGCAAAGCCAAGTCCCCCCCTCAGCCCAGGCAGGGCAGAGGGGTCCCCCCCAGGAGTCCAGGAAAGTCCATCAGGAGTCCAGGGGCTGGGCAGGACTCAGAGATTCCCCTGAGCCCAAGCAGCACGTCCCTGGCAGATTCAAGTCAGAAAACAAGAACCAATTGGAAGGGAGCACAGCCCCTTCTTATACACAGAAAAGGCTTTGAAGTCTTTTGAAGTCTTTGTGTAAGCGAGCCCCTAAGCATGGGTGTATCTGGTTTCCTTCTCCTGTCAGCCTCAGGTCAGAGGTGACAGTGGGCCATCAGAAGGGAGAGCCATCAGGGGTGGGTCGACAGGCACAGCCTGGTTCCACCAGATGCTCTTTCCTCCCATCCCTGACAGCAGATGGGGGCCTTTCATCTATGGCTGACTCAGACCCCCTCCTCCAGGGCCCTGCAGACCCCGTCCTACTCACCAGACAGTCCATCTACCAGCAGGCCCAGGCATGCCTGGGCCAGGCCCATCAGCCAATCACGTGCCAGCAGACTCACTACACAATTATGCCAACTTCTAAAAGTGGCGCTTCTAGACTAGACACAGCCATGCCGCATATACCATTCTGCAGCATTCCTTACCACGAGTTCACACATATCAAACTCGACCCTGCACTCCCCATGCATCAGGAATCTACCATGGGCATACATATTCCCCATTCATTCCTATGGGAGGGCAGGTCACTCACCATCCATACACAGAGAGCACACGCACTTTACACTGTACCACAGTGAAAAAGTGCGCAGAGGCCTAAAATCACCAATCCAGGTTCCAAAAACAGGCTAGGAAAAAGCAAAAAGTCACGGGGTGAACCTGCCCAAAGGACCGGGTCCAACACATCCCCCTTCCAGCCAAAACGCAGGGTAGACCAATCACTACACTGATGGTCTTCAATGCTTTGGGCGACAAAACCACGGACACGGGCCTGCACGGCAGGGCCACCTTCCAGTTTTTCGCCACTCTGAACCCACATAGATTTCCCTCAACAACAGCTCTCTGGCACAACTAGGATACCCCACTGGTACACACTAGTCATCCACAGTCAGGACCAGGCCCTAGGCCATCCAAGGATCACAGGTCCTAACCAATCCACAGAGTGGAGGCAGAAGCCCCTGGCACACAATTGCCATTCTCCACTCTCTCTTTCAGTGTAGCTACACTACCACTGATCCTACAACCTAGGGACCACACCCTCAGGCTGACTAGAGGTCACGGGCAAGCATGCCCCACCGTACCTCTACTCCATCAATGTTAGAACTGGGGGTCTCCAATGTTAGAACCGGGGGTCTCTAATTGGCAGAGGTAAGTACCTTAGACCAAGTAGGGACCCTTGCTTCTAGTCACGATGAAGGAATAACCCTCACAGGGAAGCACTCACCAGAACACAACTCTCCTACCAGATCAGGACCTCACTCCGTCACTGGTCTACCACCTGGAAACTATTCCACTTCTGAGGTACAAAGCACACAGCACAGTCCCTCTTCAAGCAGGTGGGGGCACAGCACACAGCAAAGCCCCCTTTCCTCTACCTTAGTGGAAACAACAACTGCAGGTGGGCCCCAGAACACACAGCAAGGGCAGCCCCCTCAGTCTCTTCAGCTGATCCAATTTGGTAGAGATTCCTCTTGACCTAGAAGTTTCCTAATCTCCCAACCTATGATCTAAACCCGCAGGTTGCACCGGGGTCAGGAGTACACCGTCCTTCTGCCCCCCCTTCCAGTTCTATGATTACAGGCCCACTATGTCTCAGGCTAGACAGAGCACACGCCAGCGGCGTAGCAGCGACACACTCTCCTCCAGTACTCCCTATCACAGTGTGATTCTCAGTATGTTCCAGGCTAGACAGAGCACACGCCAGCGGCGTATCAGCAACACACTTTCCTCCCACCGGGGTCAGAAGTAAGGACACCGTCCCTCTGCACCCCCCTCCAGAGTTCTGCACCCTCCCACCTTGGAGCGGTACCCCTGGAAGCCACCAACCGGTCAGGACACTGCCTACAGATGCCCTTCCCTCCAGGTCAGGCTGAACCTGAATCTGGCCTCCCCCCTCCTCGGGGAACGACCTCCAGGGGCCCCACAAATGGTCAAGCACTCTAGACGGACAAATGCCCAGCGAACCAGGATTTCTGCACCCTCCACTTAGGAGCGGTACTACCAACACCAGGACCGCCGGAGTTCTGATTACAGACACTCCCCGTCCTCTAGACACAGGAAGCTCCTCCTCAAATGACTTATAAGTACAGCCTAGGCCCCTGACCTGGCGCTCCCTTAGGGAACCCTCCAGGCCCTGAGACAGGGTTTCGGGCCAACGTGGGACACACCGTCCCACACTCACACTCCGCCTCCACTGAGACAGGACATGAGCCCCTACACCCCTACCATACTAATGGGACCTAGCTGGGCTACACATGAACCTCTTCACCTACACAGGATCATCAGATACACAAGCCACTACTATTAGAATCACTCCCTAATGTCTCCGTAAGACATCTAGCACACCGCCAGACATCCACCTTCTTGTCCAATGCCTCGGCAGGACCTCCTGCACACCACCAGAGGTACACCTCACGGGCAAGTTCCTTTAAAAAAAACTCACACGAACTCCTCCAGTTCAAGACACCACTCATCCACACACTCCCCCTCCAGACTGGTGAGGCAGTTCCTCACTGCCTCTGACTCTCAACCTGTCACCCTCTTACAGAGCACCAGGCACCATACTCTGGGAACTGGGAATGGGAATTCACGCACTGGACCCATTTAAGCTGCCACCACTGGATCCTACCATACTGGGGGATCCAGACACACACACTACACTCAGGGGATAACCACCCTCCTGAGCAAGCAATTTCTCCTCCACTCACCCTCTCTTCCATCTACCCACACAGGGACAGGAATAGGAGTTGGACACTGGACCCAGCAAGGGATTCCTAATCTATGGGAACCTCCCCTCTCTACTGGCGTCCCGCCCTGTCATTTTCTCTCATCTGCCACTAAACATAAAGTGCAGGAACACCATCTGAAAATGACACTCTTGAGGAAAAACAAAATCAAAAACAATAATCCCAAACATGTGACTATCTGAAAAATGCAGAGTTTAGTAATGTAGCCAGTTGTTGCTATGGCACTGCGCAAACACACGTCCAAATCCCACCGCTGCCACCAATGTTAGAACTGGGTATTTCTGGTAGGCTAAGGCTGATGCCAAAGCCAGGCAGAAACCACCATTCTAGTCAGGGCAAGGAAGTCACACGCCAAGATAACCCCTGCTCACCCTCTAGGTAGCTTGGCACGAGCAGTCTAGGCTAAACTCGGAGGCGATGTGTAAAGCATTTGCGTCAGCGCACAACAGCAACAGCATACTAGGTACACCACAAAAGAGACTCCACACAAGGTTATATTAAAATAACTTTTGTATTGTCAAAGCATATCAGATAGAAATTACACATGTACATTGTGCCAACTGGAACGGCAATATTCACAAGGGATTATTTACAAGACAGGGCCACATGGGCCACTGTCTGAATCAACACTTTGCAGATATAGAAATACTTGTCAGTAAGTAGAATAAAAGTATATAAACTTCACTGTAACACAAAGTAACAGTTATAGATCACATCCAGTAACTACTGGGAACAGGTAAGTACCACTTACGCAACCCTAAACCCCTTAGGAGACTGTCGCGCCAGGGACCAGGACCTCACTAGGACCACCTGTACTAAAAGAACAACCACCTAAGTATCACACAGCATTTAGGGGTCTAAGAAAGAACACATTACCCATGATGCATAAATATACATTCAGAGGAGTAGTAAAGAAAAACACATAATGCATAAACCTACACATTCAGCGGTGTTAAGAATAAAGCACATGATGCAATAAAAATACATTCAGAGGTACCAGAAAAATACAGTAGCGCAAAAGTCACATGATGTCTAAAAACATTCAGAGGTGCAGGAATAAGGCATGATGCAAGAAATCACATTCAGAGGTGCAAATAACCATACAATTGCGCAAGACCTACATAAGCCACCATCTGTGGCAGTCCCTAGGCCAACTGGCCTTGTTGGGGCTAGAACGCCCTGAGTCTCAATGTCAGGGGCCTAAACGATGCAGGGGCCCACTACTTGCTGGGCCCCTGGGAACACTCACAAGGGCCTAAACGCTGCAGCTGGCACTAAGTGCTGCGCAGCTGGGAAGGCCTGGCACCACGGTGCCCTCGCTGTCCCACACAGGGACTCTCTGCTGAAATTGCACCTAAACAGTGCAGCTGCCCACTAATTGCTGGGCAGCTGGAGATTCAAAACTGTGCCGGGCCCTCACTGGCCCTCAGGCGCCCACTGCGCCATGCTGGAGCCACACAGGCTCTACCAACACCTAGGTCCACATTGGAGCCACACAGGCTCTACAAACACTGGTGTCCCCCCAAGAGCCTCACTGGGCTCTAATCACAATTAAGGGGTCGTTGGAGCCCTCCCTCGGGGGCTCGACATCAAGCCCCTGGCCCCCGAGCCTCTCTGGGCTCAAAACACACAAGATGAGGCCCCTTGAGCCTCTTGGGGCTCTAGATATCGTTGGGGCGACCCGCTGCCAACCGGGGCCGCCCTGCTCCACCAACTAGGCCGCCCTGGATAGAGGGCAGGACACGGGCCATCGAGAGAGCCTACGGGGCTCTCCACACATCGCGGGAAGCAGAGAGGAGCGGCCCGCTGCCTCGATCAGGCACGGCCATCCGCAGAGCTCCCCGCCTACCCCCAGCCCTTCAAACACTCACCGGGCTGGTCGAGGGGGCTCTGCCTCACACGCGGCTTCCTCCGCTGGGCTCTCCTTTGCCGGCGCTGCCCTCTCGGCTCCTCTCCTCAGCCGACCGGACTTCCTGTCTCTGCAGGGCTCCTTTGGCACACGGGAGCCCTGCCAACCGGCCGCCTCGTCTTCCTGGGGCTCCCTCAGCCGAGGGGAGCCCCGTCCACCGCCGCCATTATTCTTTCTCCTTCCCCGGGCCGGCAGCCAATCACAGCGCGGCCCGGGGAAACGTCATCACACCATCCCGGACCGGCCAGTCACTGGCAGCGCGGCCCACCGGGACGAGCCCCCAACCGCGGGCCAATCCTAGCGCGGCCCCTTCGGTGCTTCGTCTCGGGCAGCGGCGGTGATTTCCATGCCGGGTGGGCACCGGCCTTAAAAATAAAGCGCTCCCAGCGCTCGGGAAGTCCTCGGTCGCGCTGGTCATGCCGGGTGGGCACCGGCCTCTGCAAAACAAAGCGCTCTTAAGCGCCCACGGCAATCCACGGCGCTCCCAGTGCTAGCAACCACACAGAGCGCTCCCAGGCGCTCAGGGAGACCCACAGCGCTTCCAGGCGCTAGAATTACGAATCAAGCGCTCCCAAGCGCCAGCAGGCAGCAAAGAGGGTTCAAGGCCAAATAAAGCGCTCTCTGCAGGGAAATGCAGCTTCTCCATGCTGCAAAGGTCCCAGCGCTTCCCAGGGGGGGCAAAGCCAAGTCCCCCCTCAGCCCAGGCAGGGCAGAGGGGTCCCCCCAGGAGTCCAGGAAAGTCCATCAGGAGTCCAGGGGCTGGGCAGGACTCAGAGATTCCCCTGAGCCCAAGCAGCACGCCCCTGGAAGATTCAAGTCAGAAAACAAGAACCAATTGGAAGGGAGCACAGCCCCTTCTTATACACAGAAAAGGCTTTGAAGTCTTTTGAAGTCTTTGTGTAAGCGAGCCCCTAAGCCATGGGTGTATCTGGTTTCCTTCTCCTGTCAGCCTCAGGTCAGAGGTGACAGTGGGCCATCAGAAGGGAGAGCCATCAGGGGTGGGCCGACAGGCACAGCCTGGTTCCACCAGACGCTCTTTCCTCCCATCCCTGACAGCAGATGGGGGCCTTTCATCTACGGCTGACTCAGACCCCCTCCTCCAGGGCCCTGCAGACCCCGTCCTACTCACCAGACAGTCCATCTACCAGCAGGCCCAGGCATGCCTGGGCCAGGCCCATCAGCCAATCACGTGCCAGCAGACTCACTACACAATTATGCCAACTTCTAAAAGTGGCGCTTCTAGATTAGACACAGCCACGCCGCATATACCATTCTGCAGCATTCCTTACCACGAGTTCACACATATCAAACTCGACCCTGCACTCCCCATGCATCAGGAATCTACCATGGGCATACATATTCCCCATTCATTCCTATGGGAGGGCAGGTCACTCACCATCCATACACAGAGAGCACACGCACTTTACACTGTACCACAGTGAAAAAGTGCGCAGAGGCCTAAAATCACCAATCCAGGTTCCAAAAACAGGCTAGGAAAAAGCAAAAAGTCACGGGGTGAACCTGCCCAAAGGACCGGGTCCAACAATCCCCTTCCAGCTCTGGTACCCCTGAGTGTGTACAAAAAAAGTTGGGAGCGGAACTCCGCCCCCATCCAGGTGCACAGCCTTAGTTTACTTGCATATAAAAATGCCACAAACTTCTTCTTGTTGTCAAGTTATTTATTTTCCAAATGTAATCCAATGTTATTCATTTTTTCGAGTTTTCTCATGTCACAAAAGGGACGCTTACACCTTCACTATATTCTTATTGGTGCAGGGATGCCCATCCAGGCCTTCTCCTGCGCCATGACAGTGCGCATAAGTTAATCCATAAACTTCATTCTTGTACACCCAATGCATTTCGAGCCTAAACTCTGGCTCTTCGTCAGGGGTTAAATTCTATAAATGTAAAACACATCAGTTAGACTCCGTACATGACCTAGTGCCCTTCATTAATCATAACATATGCAGTTATTGCTAACTCCCCATGTCAACGTTTTCCCGCTAAGACATGTAATCTCTTGTTGCTATTTTAAATGAATACCCCTGCTTTCTGCCCATCTCCCGTTGTTTTCTTGAACAGTTACAAATTAAACATTGTCCTGCCCCATCTTACTGACAAACCCACGATGTTTAATGAAAAGACAACATTATAATTCCCGTTGAGTTATTCTACGTCTAAGACCGTACCTTTCTGAGAAAGTGCAAACATCTTCCTGCCGTCTTCACTATTCCACCTGAACCGCCCTGATCTTCAACCCTTTGCCTTTTAACCTTTTTTCAATCGGTTGTCTCCTCCCCTCCCTTTCACCTGTTAAACATTAACCCTCTCTCATTACGTAGCCCAATCTCTACTCTCCTTCTTGTCCTGGTTTCTGCCTCTAGGTCCCACAATGCACTTTAACTTTCAACCTCGGTGGTCATATTATGCGTGAACAGTTGCTCTTCTGAATTCGTCCCCCGTGACCCTAAACATCCCAAAGTACCCCAAGTATTCAATGAAAAATGCTCCGCCCACCCTCTGATGTATTTACCACGTCGACTATGTGATGTAATTTCTACGATCTTTCAATTGTCAGCTTATTGCAAAATAACCTTTTGCGCAACAACAACATTAACATATATGAATTAAAACATAAGCCACAAGGCCTCCCAAATGTCCAACTTCAATGATCCTTTATAAATTTCATTAGCACCCATTTATGGACCAAGTTCATACCATTGTCTCTTTTGTGACAGTTTTTCATTTTTATCTGATTTTTCACTGTGTTCCAACGGGTGCTACTCGTCCATGGGCCGAAAGTATTAATTGCATTTTGAAAAACGACGATGTGCACACCTCCTTTATTCCTTTAGCTTCCTACTTTATCTGTATTGATGTTATTCATCAAACTGCGTGCTGAGTGTGTGCCATGAAATTCATGGTCGATCTCTGTTTGTACGTTGGTGGCGTCTGGGCTAATGGGCTGGAGGTTGTCTTCCTCTACATGTAGCTGTTACTGACAAGCTTGAAAAGTGGAGTCTGTAGCATTCAACTCAGTCATTTGCCTGTTCCTGCTTGCTACTGCTCTCTGCATCATGCCCTGAAGGGACACCTTCCACTGTCCTCCGCAACCCTCCACAACATTCCCCTTGGACATTGATGAGTACACGCTCAGCTCGTGAGGCCCTACCTCAGTGCACTGCAAGTTACCGTCCCGTGGCAGTGTGCCTATACCGGCCGCTGTGGATCTGTGGGCACAAACTCTGTGCTGCTCAAGTCAGGTAATTGCAAACACAACAGTGATGGACAGATTGTGGATCAATGTCACACATTCACCCCAGTCCAAAGATCTGGGCCCAAATCCATCGTTTTTCCACTCCACACCACCCTGGGTTAGACAATGGCGATATGCAAATCAGCGCTGACCCTGTGCCCCATGGGAACAGTCCAGTCCGAACTACAAAAGCCATGTCCTTCCCAGAACGGAAACAAGCATCCGAGGACCGGCCCGGTTTCGAGGTAACACCTCTCATCAGCCCGGCTACCTTGATTCCAGTGGTGTGGAGTGCCTGGGACTCACGTCTGAGCATCCCCAGTACACTTAGAGCGGTAATTGCAAACACAACAGTGATGGACAGAATGTGGATCAATGTCACACATTCACCCCAGTCCAAAACCACGGACACGGGCCTGCACGGCAGGGCCACCTTCCAGTTTTTCGCCACTCTGAACCCACATAGATTTCCCTCAACAACAGCTCTCTGGCACAACTAGGATACCCCACTGGTACACACTAGTCATCCACAGTCAGGACCAGGCCCTAGGCCATCCAAGGATCACAGGTCCTAACCAATCCACAGAGTGGAGGCAGAAGCCCCTGGCACACAATTGCCATTCTCCACTCTCTCTTTCAGTGTAGCTACACTACCACTGATCCTACAACCTAGGGACCACACCCTCAGGCTGACTAGAGGTCACGGGCAAGCATGCCCCACCGTACCTCTACTCCATCAATGTTAGAACTGGGGGTCTCCAATGTTAGAACCGGGGGTCTCTAATTGGCAGAGGTAAGTACCTTAGACCAAGTAGGGACCCTTGCTTCTAGTCACGATGAAGGAATAACCCTCACAGGGAAGCACTCACCAGAACACAACTCTCCTACCAGATCAGGACCTCACTCCGTCACTGGTCTACCACCTGGAAACTATTCCACTTCTGAGGTACAAAGCACACAGCACAGTCCCTCTTCAAGCAGGTGGGGGCACAGCACACAGCAAAGCCCCCTTTCCTCTACCTTAGTGGAAACAACAACTGCAGGTGGGCCCCAGAACACACAGCAAGGGCAGCCCCCTCAGTCTCTTCAGCTGATCCAATTTGGTAGAGATTCCTCTTGACCTAGAAGTTTCCTAATCTCCCAACCTATGATCTAAACCCGCAGGTTGCACCGGGGTCAGGAGTACACCGTCCTTCTGCCCCCCCCTTCCAGTTCTATGATTACAGGCCCACTATGTCTCAGGCTAGACAGAGCACACGCCAGCGGCGTAGCAGCGACACACTCTCCTCCAGTACTCCCTATCACAGTGTGATTCTCAGTATGTTCCAGGCTAGACAGAGCACACGCCAGCGGCGTATCAGCTACACACTTTCCTCCCACCGGGGTCAGAAGTAAGGACACCGTCCCTCTGCACCCCCCTCCAGAGTTCTGCACCCTCCCACCTTGGAGCGGTACCCCTGGAAGCCACCAACCGGTCAGGACACTGCCTACAGATGCCCTTCCCTCCAGGTCAGGCTGAACCTGAACCTGGCCTCCCCCCTCCTCGGGGAACGACCTCCAGGGGCCCCACAAATGGTCAAGCACTCTAGACGGACAAATGCCCAGCGAACCAGGATTTCTGCACCCTCCACTTAGGAGCGGTACTACCAACACCAGGACCGCCGGAGTTCTGATTACAGACACTCCCCGTCCTCTAGACACAGGAAGCTCCTCCTCAAATGACTTATAAGTACAGCCTAGGCCCCTGACCTGGCGCTCCCTTAGGGAACCCTCCAGGCCCTGAGACAGGGTTTCGGGCCAACGTGGGACACACCGTCCCACACTCACACTCCGCCTCCACTGAGACAGGACATGAGCCCCTACACCCCTACCATACTAATGGGACCTAGCTGGGCTACACATGAACCTCTTCACCTACACAGGATCATCAGATACACAAGCCACTACTATTAGAATCACTCCCTAATGTCTCCGTAAGACATCTAGCACACCGCCAGACATCCACCTTCTTGTCCAATGCCTCGGCAGGACCTCCTGCACACCACCAGAGGTACACCTCACGGGCAAGTTCCTTTAAAAAAAACTCACACGAACTCCTCCAGTTCAAGACACCACTCATCCACACACTCCCCCTCCAGACTGGTGAGGCAGTTCCTCACTGCCTCTGACTCTCAACCTGTCACCCTCTTACAGAGCACCAGGCACCATACTCTGGGAACTGGGAATGGGAATTCACGCACTGGACCCATTTAAGCTGCCACCACTGGATCCTACCATACTGGGGGATCCAGACACACACACTACACTCAGGGGATAACCACCCTCCTGAGCAAGCAATTTCTCCTCCACTCACCCTCTCTTCCATCTACCCACACAGGGACAGGAATAGGAGTTGGACACTGGACCCAGCAAGGGATTCCTAATCTATGGGAACCTCCCCTCTCTACTGGCGTCCCGCCCTGTCATTTTCTCTCATCTGCCACTAAACATAAAGTGCAGGAACACCATCTGAAAATGACACTCTTGAGGAAAAACAAAATCAAAAACAATAATCCCAAACATGTGACTATCTGAAAAATGCAGAGTTTAGTAATGTAGCCAGTTGTTGCTATGGCACTGCGCAAACACACGTCCAAATCCCACCGCTGCCACCAATGTTAGAACTGGGTATTTCTGGTAGGCTAAGGCTGATGCCAAAGCCAGGCAGAAACCACCATTCTAGTCAGGGCAAGGAAGTCACACGCCAAGATAACCCCTGCTCACCCTCTAGGTAGCTTGGCACGAGCAGTCTAGGCTAAACTCGGAGGCGATGTGTAAAGCATTTGCGTCAGCGCACAACAGCAACAACATACTAGGTACACCACAAAAGAGACTCCACACAAGGTTATATTAAAATAACTTTTGTATTGTCAAAGCATATCAGATAGAAATTACACATGTACATTGTGCCAACTGGAACGGCAATATTCACAAGGGATTATTTACAAGACAGGGCCACATGGGCCACTGTCTGAATCAACACTTTGCAGATATAGAAATACTTGTCAGTAAGTAGAATAAAAGTATATAAACTTCACTGTAACACAAAGTAACAGTTATAGATCACATCCAGTAACTACTGGGAACAGGTAAGTACCACCTACGCAACCCTAAACCCCTTAGGAGACTGTCGCGCCGGGGACCAGGACCTCACTAGGACTACCTGTACTAAAAGAACAACCACCTAAGTATCACACAGCATTTAGGGGTCTAAGAAAGAACACATTACCCATGATGCATAAATATACATTCAGAGGAGTAGTAAAGAAAAACACATAATGCATAAACCTACACATTCAGCGGTGTTAAGAATAAAGCACATGATGCAATAAAAATACATTCAGAGGTACCAGAAAAATACAGTAGCGCAAAAGTCACATGATGTCTAAAAACATTCAGAGGTGCAGGAATAAGGCATGATGCAAGAAATCACATTCAGAGGTGCAAATAACCATACAATTGCGCAAGACCTACATAAGCCACCATCTGTGGCAGTCCCTAGGCCAACTGGCCTTGTTGGGGCTAGAACGCCCTGAGTCTCAATGTCAGGGGCCTAAACGATGCAGGGGCCCACTACTTGCTGGGCCCCTGGGAACACTCACAAGGGCCTAAACGCTGCAGCTGGCACTAAGTGCTGCGCAGCTGGGAAGGCCTGGCACCACGGTGCCCTCGCTGTCCCACACAGGGACTCTCTCCTGAAATTGCACCTAAACAGTGCAGCTGCCCACTAATTGCTGGGCAGCTGGAGATTCAAAACTGTGCCGGGCCCTCACTGGCCCTCAGGCGCCCACTGCGCCATGCTGGAGCCACACAGGCTCTACCAACACCTAGGTCCACATTGGAGCCACACAGGCTCTACAAACACTGGTGTCCCCCCAAGAGCCTCACTGGGCTCTAATCACAATTAAGGGGTCGTTGGAGCCCTCCCTCGGGGGCTCAACATCAAGCACCTGGCCCCCGAGCCTCTCTGGGCTCAAAACACACAAGATGAGGCCCCTTGAGCCTCTTGGGGCTCTAGATATCGTTGGGGCGACCCGCTGCCAACCGGGGCCGCCCTGCTCCACCAACTAGGCCGCCCTGGATAGAGGGCAGGACACGGGCCATCGAGAGAGCCTACGGGGCTCTCCACACATCGCGGGAAGCAGAGAGGAGCGGCCCGCTGCCTCGATCAGGCACGGCCATCCGCAGAGCTCCCCGCCTACCCCCAGCCCTTCAAACACTCACCGGGCTGGTCGAGGGGGCTCTGCCTCACACGCGGCTTCCTCCGCTGGGCTCTCCTTTGCCGGCGCTGCCCTCTCGGCTCCTCTCCTCAGCCGACCGGACTTCCTGTCTCTGCAGGGCTCCTTTGGCACACGGGAGCCCTGCCAACCGGCCGCCTCGTCTTCCTGGGGCTCCCTCAGCCGAGGGGAGCCCCGTCCACCGCCGCCATTATTCTTTCTCCTTCCCCGGGCCGGCAGCCAATCACAGCGCGGCCCGGGGAAACGTCATCACACCATCCCGGACCGGCCAGTCACTGGCAGCGCGGCCCACCGGGACGAGCCCCCAACCGCGGGCCAATCCTAGCGCGGCCCCTTCGGTGCTTCGTCTCGGGCAGCGGCGGTGATTTCCATGCCGGGTGGGCACCGGCCTTAAAAATAAAGCGCTCCCAGCGCTCGGGAAGTCCTCGGTCGCGCTGGTCATGCCGGGTGGGCACCGGCCTCTGCAAAACAAAGCGCTCTTAAGCGCCCACGGCAATCCACGGCGCTCCCAGTGCTAGCAACCACACAGAGCGCTCCCAGGCGCTCAGGGAGACCCACAGCGCTTCCAGGCGCTAGAATTACGAATCAAGCGCTCCCAAGCGCCAGCAGGCAGCAAAGAGGGTTCAAGGCCAAATAAAGCGCTCTCTGCAGGGAAATGCAGCTTCTCCATGCTGCAAAGGTCCCAGCGCTTCCCAGGGGGGGCAAAGCCAAGTCCCCCCTCAGCCCAGGCAGGGCAGAGGGGTCCCCCCAGGAGTCCAGGAAAGTCCATCAGGAGTCCAGGGGCTGGGCAGGACTCAGAGATTCCCCTGAGCCCAAGCAGCACGCCCCTGGAAGATTCAAGTCAGAAAACAAGAACCAATTGGAAGGGAGCACAGCCCCTTCTTATACACAGAAAAGGCTTTGAAGTCTTTTGAAGTCTTTGTGTAAGCGAGCCCCTAAGCCATGGGTGTATCTGGTTTCCTTCTCCTGTCAGCCTCAGGTCAGAGGTGACAGTGGGCCATCAGAAGGGAGAGCCATCAGGGGTGGGCCGACAGGCACAGCCTGGTTCCACCAGACGCTCTTTCCTCCCATCCCTGACAGCAGATGGGGGCCTTTCATCTACGGCTGACTCAGACCCCCTCCTCCAGGGCCCTGCAGACCCCGTCCTACTCACCAGACAGTCCATCTACCAGCAGGCCCAGGCATGCCTGGGCCAGGCCCATCAGCCAATCACGTGCCAGCAGACTCACTACACAATTATGCCAACTTCTAAAAGTGGCGCTTCTAGATTAGACACAGCCATGCCGCATATACCATTCTGCAGCATTCCTTACCACGAGTTCACACATATCAAACTCGACCCTGCACTCCCCATGCATCAGGAATCTACCATGAGCATACATATTCCCCATTCATTCCTATGGGAGGGCAGGTCACTCACCATCCATACACAGAGAGCACACGCACTTTACACTGTACCACAGTGAAAAAGTGCGCAGAGGCCTAAAATCACCAATCCAGGTTCCAAAAACAGGCTAGGAAAAAGCAAAAAGTCACGGGGTGAACCTGCCCAAAGGACCGGGTCCAACAATCCCCTTCCAGCTCTGGTACCCCTGAGTGTGTACAAAAAAAGTTGGGAGCGGAACTCCGCCCCCATCCAGGTGCACAGCCTTAGTTTACTTGCATATAAAAATGCCACAAACTTCTTCTTGTTGTCAAGTTATTTATTTTCCAAATGTAATCCAATGTTATTCATTTTTTCGAGTTTTCTCATGTCACAAAAGGGACGCTTACACCTTCACTATATTCTTATTGGTGCAGGGATGCCCATCCAGGCCTTCTCCTGCGCCATGACAGTGCGCATAAGTTAATCCATAAACTTCATTCTTGTACACCCAATGCATTTCGAGCCTAAACTCTGGCTCTTCGTCAGGGGTTAAATTCTATAAATGTAAAACACATCAGTTAGACTCCGTACATGACCTAGTGCCCTTCATTAATCATAACATATGCAGTTATTGCTAACTCCCCATGTCAACGTTTTCCCGCTAAGACATGTAATCTCTTGTTGCTATTTTAAATGAATACCCCTGCTTTCTGCCCATCTCCCGTTGTTTTCTTGAACAGTTACAAATTAAACATTGTCCTGCCCCATCTTACTGACAAACCCACGATGTTTAATGAAAAGACAACATTATAATTCCCGTTGAGTTATTCTACGTCTAAGACCGTACCTTTCTGAGAAAGTGCAAACATCTTCCTGCCGTCTTCACTATTCCACCTGAACCGCCCTGATCTTCAACCCTTTGCCTTTTAACCTTTTTTCAATCGGTTGTCTCCTCCCCTC
Source organism: Lissotriton helveticus (assembly GCF_964261635.1). Lineage (NCBI taxonomy): Eukaryota > Metazoa > Chordata > Amphibia > Caudata > Salamandridae > Lissotriton > Lissotriton helveticus. The sequence continues at coordinate 2,010,870,917 of NC_136057.1, read as the reverse complement.
CCTTTCACCTGTTAAACATTAACCCTCTCTCATTACGTAGCCCAATCTCTACTCTCCTTCTTGTCCTGGTTTCTGCCTCTAGGTCCCACAATGCACTTTAACTTTCAACCTCGGTGGTCATATTATGCGTGAACAGTTGCTCTTCTGAATTCGTCCCCCGTGACCCTAAACATCCCAAAGTACCCCAAGTATTCAATGAAAAATGCTCCGCCCACCCTCTGATGTATTTACCACGTCGACTATGTGATGTAATTTCTACGATCTTTCAATTGTCAGCTTATTGCAAAATAACCTTTTGCGCAACAACAACATTAACATATATGAATTAAAACATAAGCCACAAGGCCTCCCAAATGTCCAACTTCAATGATCCTTTATAAATTTCATTAGCACCCATTTATGGACCAAGTTCATACCATTGTCTCTTTTGTGACAGTTTTTCATTTTTATCTGATTTTTCACTGTGTTCCAACGGGTGCTACTCGTCCATGGGCCGAAAGTATTAATTGCATTTTGAAAAGCGACGATGTGCACACCTCCTTTATTCCTTTAGCTTCCTACTTTATCTGTATTGATGTTATTCATCAAACTGCGTGCTGAGTGTGTGCCATGAAATTCATGGTCGATCTCTGTTTGTACGTTGGTGGCGTCTGGGCTAATGGGCTGGAGGTTGTCTTCCTCTACATGTAGCTGTTACTGACAAGCTTGAAAAGTGGAGTCTGTAGCATTCAACTCAGTCATTTGCCTGTTCCTGCTTGCTACTGCTCTCTGCATCATGCCCTGAAGGGACACCTTCCACTGTCCTCCGCAACCCTCCACAACATTCCCCTTGGACATTGATGAGTACACGCTCAGCTCGTGAGGCCCTACCTCAGTGCACTGCAAGTTACCGTCCCGTGGCAGTGTGCCTATACCGGCCGCTGTGGATCTGTGGGCACAAACTCTGTGCTGCTCAAGTCAGGTAATTGCAAACACAACAGTGATGGACAGATTGTGGATCAATGTCACACATTCACCCCAGTCCAAAGATCTGGGCCCAAATCCATCGTTTTTCCACTCCACACCACCCTGGGTTAGACAATGGCGATATGCAAATCAGCGCTGACCCTGTGCCCCATGGGAACAGTCCAGTCCGAACTACAAAAGCCATGTCCTTCCCAGAACGGAAACAAGCATCCGAGGACCGGCCCGGTTTCGAGGTAACACCTCTCATTAGCCCGGCTAGCTTGATTCCAGTGGTGTGGAGTGCCTGGGACTCACGTCTGAGCATCCCCAGTACACTTAGAGCGGCAATTGCAAACACAACAGTGATGGACAGAATGTGGATCAATGTCACACATTCACCCCAGTCCAAAGATCTGGGCCCAAATCCATCGTTTTTCCACTCCACACCACCCTGGGTTAGACAATGGCGATATGCAAATCAGCGCTGACCCTGTGCCCCATGGGAACAGTCCAGTCCGAACTACAAAAGCCATGTCCTTCCCAGAACGGAAACAAGCATCCGAGGACCGGCCCAGTTTCGAGGTAACACCTCTCATCAGCCCGGCTAGCTTGATTCCAGTGGTGTGGAGTGCCTGGGACTCACGTCTGAGCATCCCCAGTACACTTAGAGCGGTAATTGCAAACACAACAGTGATGGACAGAATGTGGATCAATGTCACACATTCACCCCAGTCCAAAGATCTGGGCCCAAATCCATCGTTTTTCCACTCCACACCACCCTGGGTTAGACAATGGCGATATGCAAATCGGCGCTGACCCTGTGCCCCATGGGAACAGTCCAGTCCGAACTACGAAAGCCATGTCCTTCCCAGAACGGAAACAAGCATCCGAGGACCGGCCCGGTTTCGAGGTAACACCTCTCATCAGCCGGCTAGCTTGATTCCAGTGGTGTGGAGTGCCTGGGACTCACGTCTGAGCATCTCCAGTACACTTAGAGCGGTAATTGCAAACACAACAGTGATGGACAGAATGTGGATCAATGTCACACATTCACCCCAGTCCAAAGATCTGGGCCCAAATCCATCGTTTTTCCACTCCACACCACCCTGGGTTAGACAATGGCGATATGCAAATCAGCGCTGACCCTGTGCCCCATGGGAACAGTCCAGTCCGAACTACAAAAGCCATGTCCTTCCCAGAACGGAAACAAGCATCCGAGGACCGGCCCGGTTTCGAGGTAACACCTCTCATCAGCCCGGCTAGCTTGATTCCAGTGGTGTGGAGTGCCTGGGACTCACGTCTGAGCATCCCCAGTACACTTAGAGCGGTAATTGCAAACACAACAGTGATGGACAGAATGTGGATCAATGTCACACATTCACCCCAGTCCAAAGATCTGGGCCCAAATCCATCGTTTTTACACTCCACACCACCCTGGGTTAGACAATGGCGATATGCAAATCAGCGCTGACCCTGTGCCCCACAGTTGTTAAGGTATCCCACTGTTCGGCGTTTCACATGTGCCCCAAATCATTCCATTTTGGCTGTCATATGTGGCTTACAGGTGACAACAGGGCTTCTTTTGTGCTCTGATATGTGCTGCCTTGATGCAGGGATGCACCCTGTGTCTCAAGTCCAACGACATGGGCAACATGTACGTAAGGGGGAGTCACCGCCCCTACATTAGTCTGTGTTTTCATTCTTGTTTGATCATGGACATGGCACGTCGGTGTGCAGGGGGTGTTGTTTGTCCCTCTGCAATGTTAGGGGGATATGCGGTTTCACGGTGTGTACCATGTTTGTTTCCGCATTGGCGCAGGTTACATACTGAATGCTTGCCGATGTACATTGTCGCTGTTTGTGGGGAATTGCCTATCTGATTTGGACAATGATCATTTGTTCTGTGTCACAGCTGTGGGGTTGTGCTAGCACGTTGTCATTTCACAGTTTATTTACTCTGCTTTTATGGTGTATTTTCCCACCAGACGCGTGGGATTTGCAGGCCAATCACTGTTTTTCGGTGCTTTTTGTACTGCGATTGGCCTCATCACAAGATTTTTTGTGTTTGCGTTTCGCATTTTTGCGGTGTGGCGTTGATTTTAATGCTGACATTTGACGTGTTATCTGGGGACTATCGCATGGTAACGCTGTGTTGCGAATGCTTGGTTAATACAGCGTACTTTTCCAGCGATATGCTGCGATGTTGGAAGTTGCATTAAGTTACTTTTCCGATGGTTATCACACGTTCTTGAGAATATGCCTCCAACTCAGATATGCTAACTATCATCCCAACAGCCTAATTTTACTCTCATATTCTTATCTGATAAAATAGAACTCTCTAAAGAAATCCTGTTACTTTAGGAGGGGTTCTACAGAATGACCAGCATCAAGAGAAAATCTCTGTGCCAAACTCAAATGCAAAATGGGCATTGAGCCATGCCAAAAACATCACACTGCCCCAAAACCTATCACATAAGAAACAGAATCCAGTTGAATATATCAGGGAATTAGTTAGAAGATGAAACAATATTTGTTATCCCCCACTCATTGCCAAATCAACACATTTTATCATTTGCATGGGTGCGCTTCTCTGAAACGTCTGGGGTTGGCCAAGCTCACTTGCATGGATAAGAAAGTTCAGAGATATCTGGTAATATGGGTTATAACATTCATAGCTTTCTGATATACAAAGTTCCAAAACAGTACACTCCAACCCTTAGTGGTAAGAAGGAATTACATCTAATGAAAAACAAGAGAAGCATTTTTATGGAAATTAACCCCAGACTCACAGGCCTTGAATCTAGAAATTCTCAACGAAATAAAACATTTGGAAGTCCAAGGAATGGTATTTATTGGCACACTAACTCTACACAGTGACACTGCCATTCAGTGACACTGTACACTTGCTCAGTCTGATGTTGTACCATTGGCGGCACCCAACTGACTCTTTTAGCTTTCCAGTACTACCATGTTATGTTGGCACTGAAAATGCACGACTGTTGTGCAAGTTAAATGTCAGATGTGGACTGCAGTGTTCAATTACACCACCTACAGGTATGAATGAAAGGTATGGAGGATGAACAAACGAAAAACAAAAGCTCAACTGAACATGGTCTGAATAGTAGTTGAGGTCCTAGGGAACTGGAGAGATCCTGTCACATATACAATGCCTTTGAATGATTTTTGAGTGAAAGGTTAAGAAACAGGGGGGCATATTCACAAGCTCATATCACCACAGGAACGTCACTTTTTTTGACGTTCCTGTGGCGATAGGGCCAGAGCCCTATTCTCAAGGCAGCGTTAACTCACGTAACGTGGCTTAAAGCCACGTTAAGTGACTTAATGCTACCTTGAGCATAGGGCCCTTTCACGCTAAAATTAGCGTGAAAGGGGGCGTGCAGTGAGTGTTGCAGTGGGCATACCACCGCAACACCATTGAGTTTGATCCTACCGCCTATTATCAAGGGTGACGATAATAGGTAGCAGCGCCAAACTTAAGACCTAGAAAAATCAGGTCTTAAGGTGGCTAAACGAGGAGAAAAGCTTTATTTCTCCTCGTTTTCACTTTTTCAATGTGTGATGCATGTAGTTGCACACATGGAAAAAGCAAACCGGCACTTTTGGTTTGTTAATGTACAGGAAGGGACGCCTTCCTGTGCATTAACAAACCTCCCTGCCACAGACACCCCTGTGCTCTGGTACAAGGGTATATGTTTTGGCGTTAAGTCTTGAGACTTAGTGCCGTTGATGGGGGAAATGCCAGGCTGCACCACATTCTTGTGAATATGGTGCAGCCTGGGGTTTCTGAAGTGGCGGTGAGAGGCATTAAGCTAAGGAGGCTAATATCGCTCAGCGCCACTAGTGACAGGGAGATCTGTATTACGCTTGAAGCAGTGAATGGAATTCAATTAAAGAGTTCCAGGATGATTGGAAGCATTGGAGCATATCAGCATGCTCTGTGAGGCAGAACAGCTTCTGACTATAGTTGAATTGAATTGAAACAGCACTTGTATAGCGCTAACTACCCGGAGGCCTCGTAGCGCTTATGACAGGAACTTAGTTAGCGAGGGCTCAAGGTAGGTCAGCAGAGTGTAGCATACAAGTGAGTTTTTAGAGTTTTCCTAAAAGAGAAATGATTTACAGTTTCTCGCAGAGGCAGAGGGAGGGTGTTCCAGAATTTTGCCGCAGTGTGTGAGAAGGAGCGGCCACCCCAACGAGCCTTCTTGACTCTGAAGGGAGTGGCCAGCTGGGCGGAGCTGGAACGAAGGGAACGAGGTGGGGCATAGGGGGTGACCAGTGACTGAAGAATTGCAGGGCCGGTACGATGGAAGGCCTTGTGTAAAATACACATGGCCTTAAATTGTATTCTTCCGGCTATAGGGAGCCAGTGAAGTTCCCTTAAAGCATTCCTCGCTGACTGCCAGCGGGGGAGGTTATAAAGTAGGCGGGCTGCGCTGTTCTGGGTGACTTGGAGCCTCTGGATGGTATAGGCAGGAGCTCCCATGTAGAGGACATTCCCATAGTCCAGGCGGGATAGTATAAGGGCCTGGACCAGGATCCTCCTTGCCTGGAAAGGGAGCAGAGGGAGTACGTAGTATGACTGTTTTGGTGTTCATTTTTGGGAATGGGCATACACATGGACATTTTACAGATTTAAAAAATAAAAATCATACATCCTATTCTCTTTGATTAGATTTTAGCAGTTTTGTGTATTAGAGTTTCCTTGACGTTTCGAAATTTGTTTGAGAACTTTATATATTTTTTTGCTATATTTTTGTTTGCTACCATTATTACCTATTACAAATTTCTCTAGGGAGTAAACCTTCTTGAGCTGTAAGTACCTGAGGTCGAGAAGAATTTTGTCAGTGAAAACTTAAAGTTAGCCCCTTTTAAGTAGTCAAGGACACCCTATCCGAAATAGTTATTTTCTCACAGTCAACGAGGTTATTTAGAAGTGTGTTTGGATGTGTCTGTCAAATTCCTGTTGTTGAGGCCATGTGAGCGTAAGTTTGTATCTGTGTGTGAATGCATATATGCTAACCATCCAACTTCTTACAGGCTTTGACTAGTTGACAGCTATGAATTTTAGATTCAGGGTTCAATGGAATTTAATCTAAAATTATTTTGAGGCTAGTTTAGATCCTTGTGAATGGTCCATTGTTCTACCAAGCAGTGGAGGGCGTGGCCTACATCAAACTGGTGAAGGATCATTAGCAGCCTTATCTACAAAACCCCTTGCTGATGAAGATAACGGGGTAGTGAAGGGAGCTACTTTTGCAGCAGGTTTTTTTCCTGCACTGGAGGTTTCCGAGTCGACACCATGTTACAAGCATTGGGTCGGCTACATTTTTTGTATGGAGAAAATATACTCCCAAAGTGAGAGTTTGCTTACTAAGTAAAATCCGAGCTGTTGGCCGCATGATTGAAGGAGGTCCTTGCATGGGAAATCCCTACCCATACTGTCCCTGTCTGCAGTAGTCTCAGGGCTTACAAAATGAAAGTAAAAGCTCACTTAGCGCTGAAAAAAACCAGACAAAAAGCGTCCATTAGTGGTGTATGCGGCGGCTACTGCAAAAGCACAGAGATGCAGGGCGGCTTAAAAAAAATCAAAGTGCTCACCGAAAATAAAAAAAAGCACTGGCGATGGCGGAAAGTAAAATGTTTTTAAAGAAATAGCTCTCCGTCATAACAGCTCACAAAACAAAGGGTAAGGAAACTGTACTTAGCAGTGTGCCTCTGCCTGAAGGGAAGTGACGTATCGGCAAAGCCAATAAATAATGAGGCAGCAAAGCAGATTATTGATCACAGCAGGTCGTGCAGACAGTGCATGCGCACTGTAGCTCAACCTAAAAACGTAAACGCCCCCCACATGCAGGGAGATTTCTCCCCGCATTTGGGGGTCTGTCTGCATTTTCCCTTTCCCTGTCTGCCGTGAAGCTTGGCAGAAATGAGGGGAGAACATGAGTTACAGTAACACTGCCAGAAATTGGGGTGAACAACTAATAACATTTACTGTGACCTTTTGCCCCTTTTTGCAGAAGGGTCACCAGGTCAGATATTTGCACTAAATGGAACTAACAGTGCCTCTGTCAGTATGAAGCTGGCACCTAACCCGAATCGAAATAGAGCATGGAACTATGAAACACTACTAATTTATGGCAATATTCATGCTCCTCGAAACTATAAATAACAACTTTGACATATTTTTAACTGTTTTTGCAATGTAACTGATTTCAGCTAGTAATGCAAGTAGCTAGAAAGTTTTTGACTATTCTTCCAATATGTGCAACTAAAAGATAATATTTTATTAATTAAGGATTCTACATCGGTAGCCCTAAAGCACACAAAGAAACAGACACAATTTTTGGATGCTTCCAAAAATGTACCACACATCAAGAAGGGAAAGACTGGTAGTATTCAGTAGGGAACCCCAGTCCCCCTACAAGGGGTCATATAATAAGGCCTTTGTGACTAAGTATAATCTTATCCCACCATCACCATCTGCTTCTTGTAGCATGTGAAGACGGAGCAGCAAAGTGAGGAGAACTTTGGCTGCCCCTCAACATAAGAAGACAGCTTTAGGATCTCATAGGGGGATATCTACAAGAAAGGGCGAAAAATATCGCTAGAGTTAGTTAGCGGCAACATTTTCATCACCGCCCACCACCGCAAACTATCACCATGTTTGCAACGTATGTACAAGCCGATGCTACGTGACAATAGTTTCTCATCTCAGTGGAAAATGTCAACATTAACAACAATGTCACAGTGACAAAAAGCTTGCCGCTAACATGAAGAAAGTGGCAAATTAGTGTGATGCCACTTTTTTTCACGTTAGGCCTGAAAAGCGACTATAAAACGCCTGCAAAGTATCACAAACGGAAGAAAATAAAAAGAAAAAAGTTAAGAACCATGGATGAAGCTGGATCCAGTACTGCAGGAGAAAACAACCCCGCAACAAGCCAGGAGGACCAGCCAGAGAGCCAGGAGAAGGGCGAGGGGGAGAGGAAGAGGAAAACCAAGTTAAACCAGCTGGAAAACCAGGTCTTGATTGCGAAAGTGGCAGAAAAACCACAGCAGCTCCACTGTGTCATTGCATTGATGACCAATAATGTAATATGGTAGTCCATCGCAGCAAAGGTCAATGCTGTTGGAGAGGTGCGAAGGACAGTAAATGACTGCAAGAAGTGCTGACATGATGCTAAGCGAAAGACCAAGGAGAAACTGGCGGCCAATCGCAATGCAGAACTGCAGGCCGGAGGTGGGAGTCCAGCGCCACAGGAGGAGCAGGATGCGTTGGAGGAACAGGTGTCCGCAGTCATCTGTGAGGAGACAGTGGTTTGAGTCCAGGGACAGGATACTGCTGAACATGAAAAGCAACATCAGCAACACAGTGAGTAACTACCAGGGACTGGGGGGACGGGGTGGATGGGCCAAATGTCACTCATGCACAATTAAATATCTACCAGTGCACATCCACAATGACTGCAGATCCTGTCACAGATATTCATGTCCTTGGGTGTAGAGACACATATCCCTCTAGTCAACAAATATATTGCAAGACACATATTGGTGGGGTCATACACTTGGAAATATACACAGAAATGTAATTCTAAACCTAGCCAAAGATTCATATCAGACCACAATATAAGAGCAACATGAAAGAGTTAAGTGGTACATTGCCTGGAGATGTGGCAGGCTGGCAAAATGTCCCCCTTGCCTCAACAGCACATACATACAATTGCCTTCACAGGGCTGCAACTCGTTGATGACAAAATGAAGACGTACTGTAAATGCGACAGATGATGTGCACAAGTGAGCATGCCCCCACCATTGTCAGCACACATGAACCATCCTCATTTTGTTGTCAAAAAGATGCAGCCTTGTGCAGACAATTGTATGTGCGTGGTGTTGAGGCAAGGGGGACATTTTGCCAGCCTGCCGCATCTCTAGACAATGTGCTCCTTTCCTTGTTCATTAGATGCAGCCCTGTCTACACAAAGTGAGAAAGCATGGAATGAGTCTGCATACCATGAACACATGCATTGTCACAACATAGTGATCATGCAGCCTACTGTCTAAAAGGTGCATATCCCACAATGCACACATTCAGCACAGTTGAGTCAAAATGTAATGGCATACCATAAGCAGGGGGGGCATGACTTCAACAGTACAGTACATGGATTACATGTATCAGGAATGTTTCACCATAATGTTTTACTACGTGTCTCGTCTGTGTACCATACTCACAGAAGTAAAAGAGTCCCTGTAAAGAAGTATGATAGGTTAAGTATGACACCAAGCAAGAATAGCAATTTAGCAACCAAAAATCTCTAATAGATAAATGGCCCCATCACTTAGGAGACTGTCGCGCCGGGGACCAGGACCTCACTAGGACCACCTGTACTAAAAGAACAACCACCTAAGTATCACACAGCATTTAGGGGTCTAAGAAAGAACACATTACCCATGATGCATAAATATACATTCAGAGGAGTAGTAAAGAAAAACACATAATGCATAAACCTACACATTCAGCGGTGTTAAGAATAAAGCACATGATGCAATAAAAATACATTCAGAGGTACCAGAAAAATACAGTAGCGCAAAAGTCACATGATGTCTAAAAACATTCAGAGGTGCAGGAATAAGGCAGGATGCAAGAAATCACATTCAGAGGTGCAAATAACCATACAATTGCGCAAGACCTACATAAGCCACCATCTGTGGCAGTCCCTAGGCCAACTGGTCTTGTTGGGGCTAGAACGCCCTGAGTCTCAATGTCAGGGGCCTAAACGATGCAGGGGCCCACTACTTGCTGGGCCCCTGGGAACACTCACAAGGGCCTAAACGCTGCAGCTGGCACTAAGTGCTGCGCAGCTGGGAAGGCCTGGCACCACGGTGCCCTCGCTGTCCCACACAGGGACTCTCTCCTGAAATTGCACCTAAACAGTGCAGCTGCCCACTAATTGCTGGGCAGCTGGAGATTCAAAACTGTGCCGGGCCCTCACTGGCCCTCAAGCGCCCACTGCGCCATGCTGGAGCCACACAGGCTCTACCAACACCTAGGTCCACATTGGAGCCACACAGGCTCTACAAACACTGGTGTCCCCCCAAGAGCCTCACTGGGCTCTAATCACAATTAAGGGGTCGTTGGAGCCCTCCCTCGGGGGCTCGACATCAAGCACCTGGCCCCCGAGCCTCTCTGGGCTCAAAACACACAAGATGAGGCCCCTTGAGCCTCTTGGGGCTCTAGATATCGTTGGGGCGACCCGCTGCCAACCGGGGCCGCCCTGCTCCACCAATTAGGCCCCCCTGGATAGAGGGCAGGACACGGGCCATCGAGAGAGCCTACGGGGCTCTCCACACATCGCGGGAAGCAGAGAGGAGCGGCCCGCTGCCTCGATCAGGCACGGCCATCCGCAGAGCTCCCCGCCTACCCCCAGCCCTTCAAACATTCACCGGGCTGGTCGAGGGGGCTCTGCCTCACACGCGGCTTCCTCCGCTGGGCTCTCCTTTGCCGGCGCTGCCCTCTCGGCTCCTCTCCTCAGCCGACCGGACTTCCTGTCTCTGCAGGGCTCCTTTGGCACACGGGAGCCCTGCCAACCGGCCGCCTCGTCTTCCTGGGGCTCCCTCAGCCGAGGGGAGCCCCGTCCACCGCCGCCATTATTCTTTCTCCTTCCCCGGGCTGGCAGCCAATCACAGCGCGGCCCAGGGAAACGTCATCACACCATCCCGGACCGGCCAGCCACTGGCAGCGCGGCCCACCGGGACGAGCCCCCAACCGCGGGCCAATCCTAGCGCGGCCCCTTCGGTGCTTCGTCTCGGGCAGCGGCGGTGATTTCCATGCCGGGTGGGCACCGGCCTTAAAAATAAAGTGCTCCCAGCGCTCGGGAAGTCCTCGGTCGCGCTGGTCATGCCGGGTGGGCACCGGCCTCTGCAAAACAAAGCGCTCTTAAGCGCCCACGGCAATCCACGGCGCTCCCAGCGCTAGCAACCACACAGAGCGCTCCCAGGCGCTCAGGGAGACCCACAGCGCTTCCAGGCGCTAGAATTACGAATCAAGCGCTCCCAAGCGCCAGCAGGCAGCAAAGAGGGTTCAAGGCCAAATAAAGCGCTCTCTGCAGGGAAATGCAGCTTCTCCATCCTGCAAAGGTCCCAGCGCTTCCCAGGGGGGGCAAAGCCAAGTCCCCCCCTCAGCCCAGGCAGGGCAGAGGGGTCCCCCCAGGAGTCCAGGAAAGTCCATCAGGAGTCCAGGGGCTGGGCAGGACTCAGAGATTCCCCTGAGCCCAAGCAGCACGCCCCTGGAAGATTCAAGTCAGAAAACAAGAACCAATTGGAAGGGAGCACAGCCCCTTCTTATACACAGAAAAGGCTTTGAAGTCTTTTGAAGTCTTTGTGTAAGCGAGCCCCTAAGCCATGGGTGTATCTGGTTTCCTTCTCCTGTCAGCCTCAGGTCAGAGGTGACAGTGGGCCATCAGAAGGGAGAGCCATCAGGGGTGGGCCGACAGGCACAGCCTGGTTCCACCAGACGTTCTTTCCTCCCATCCCTGACAGCAGATGGGGGCCTTTCATCTACGGCTGACTCAGACCCCCTCCTCCAGGGCCCTGCAGACCCCGTCCTACTCACCAGACAGTCCATCTACCAGCAGGCCCAGGCATGCCTGGGCCAGGCCCATCAGCCAATCACGTGCCAGCAGACTCACTACACAATTATGCCAACTTCTAAAAGTGGCGCTTCTAGATTAGACACAGCCATGCCGCATATACCATTCTGCAGCATTCCTTACCACGAGTTCACACATATCAAACTCGACCCTGCACTCCCCATGCATCAGGAATCTACCATGGGCATACATATTCCCCATTCATTCCTATGGGAGGGCAGGTCACTCACCATCCATACACAGAGAGCACACGCACTTTACACTGTACCACAGTGAAAAAGTGCGCAGAGGCCTAAAATCACCAATCCAGGTTCCAAAAACAGGCTAGGAAAAATTAACAAGTCACGGGGTGAACCTGCCCAAAGGACCGGGTCCAACAATCCCCTTCCAGCTCTGGTACCCCTGAGTGTGTACAAAAAAAGTTGGGAGCGGAACTCCGCCCCCATCCAGGTGCACAGCCTTAGTTTACTTGCATATAAAAATGCCACAAACTTCTTCTTGTTAATGTAATCCAATGTTATTCATTTTTTCGAGTTTTCTCATGTCACAAAAGGGACGCTTACACCTTCACTATATTCTTATTGGTGCAGGGATGCCCATCCAGGCCTTCTCCTGCGCCATGACAGTGCGCATAAGTTAATCCATAAACTTCATTCTTGTACACCCAATGCATTTCGAGCCTAAACTCTGGCTCTTCGTCAGGGGTTAAATTCTATAAATGTAAAACACATCAGTTAGACTCCATACATGACCTAGTGCCCTTCATTAATCATAACATATGCAGTTATTGCTAACTCCCCATGTCAACGTTTTCCCGCTAAGACATGTAATCTCTTGTTGATATTTTAAATGAATACCCCTGCTTTCTGCCCATCTCCCGTTGTTTTCTTGAACAGTTACAAATTAAACATTGTCCTGCCCCATCTTACTGACAAACCCACGATGTTTAATGAAAAGACAACATTATATTTCCCGTTGAGTTATTCTACGTCTAAGACCGTACCTTTCTGAGAAAGTGCAAACATCTTCCTGCCGTCTTCACTATTCCACCGGAACCGCCCTGATCTTCAACCCTTTGCCTTTTAACCTTTTTTCAATCGGTTGTCTCCTCCCCTCCCTTTCACCTGTTAAACATTAACCCTCTCTCATTACGTAGCCCAATCTCTACTCTCCTTCTTGTCCTGGTTTCTGCCTCTAGGTCCCACAATGCACTTTAACTTTCAACCTCGGTGGTCATATTATGCGTGAACAGTTGCTCTTCTGAATTCGTCCCCCGTGACCCTAAACATCCCAAAGTACCCCAAGTATTCAATGAAAAATGCTCCGCCCACCCTCTGATGTATTTACCACGTCGACTATGTGATGTAATTTCTACGATCTTTCAATTGTCAGCTTATTGCAAAATAACCTTTTGCGCAACAACAACATTAACATATATGAATTAAAACATAAGCCACAAGGCCTCCCAAATGTCCAACTTCAATGATCCTTTATAAATTTCATTAGCACCCATTTATGGACCAAGTTCATACCATTGTCTCTTTTGTGACAGTTTTTCATTTTTATCTGATTTTTCACTGTGTTCCAACGGGTGCTACTCGTCCATGGGCCGAAAGTATTAATTGCATTTTGAAAAGCGACGATGTGCACACCTCCTTTATTCCTTTAGCTTCCTACTTTATCTGTATTGATGTTATTCATCAAACTGCGTGCTGAGTGTGTGCCATGAAATTCATGGTCGATCTCTGTTTGTACGTTGGTGGCGTCTGGGCTAATGGGCTGGAGGTTGTCTTCCTCTACATGTAGCTGTTACTGACAAGCTTGAAAAGTGGAGTCTGTAGCATTCAACTCAGTCATTTGCCTGTTCCTGCTTGCTACTGCTCTCTGCATCATGCCCTGAAGGGACACCTTCCACTGTCCTCCGCAACCCTCCACAACATTCCCCTTGGACATTGATGAGTACACGCTCAGCTCGTGAGGCCCTACCTCAGTGCACTGCAAGTTACCGTCCCGTGGCAGTGTGCCTATACCGGCCGCTGTGGATCTGTGGGCACAAACTCTGTGCTGCTCAAGTCAGGTAATTGCAAACACAACAGTGATGGACAGATTGTGGATCAATGTCACACATTCACCCCAGTCCAAAGATCTGGGCCCAAATCCATCGTTTTTCCACTCCACACCACCCTGGGTTAGACAATGGCGATATGCAAATCAGCGCTGACCCTGTGCCCCATGGGAACAGTCCAGTCCGAACTACAAAAGCCATGTCCTTCCCAGAACGGAAACAAGCATCCGAGGACCGGCCCGGTTTCGAGGTAACACCTCTCATCAGCCCGGCTAGCTTGATTCCAGTGGTGTGGAGTAACTGGGACTCACGTCTGAGCATCCCCAGTACACTTAGAGCGGTAACTGCAAACACAACAATGATGGACAGAATGTGGATCAATGTCACACATTCACCCCAGTCCAAAGATCTGGGCCCAAATCCATCGTTTTTCCACTCCACACCACCCTGGGTTAGACAATGGCGATATGCAAATCAGCGCTGACCCTGTGCCCCATGGGAACAGTCCAGTCCGAACTCCAAAAGCCATGTCCTTCCCAGAACGGAAACAAGCATCCGAGGACCGGCCCGGTTTCGAGGTAACACCTCTCATCAGCCCGGCTAGCTTGATTCCAGTGGTGTGGAGTGCCTGGGACTCACGTCTGAGCATCCCCAGTACACTTAGAGCGGTAATTGCAAACACAACAGTGATGGACAGAATGTGGATCAATGTCACACATTCACCCCAGTCCAAAGATCTGGGCCCAAATCCATCGTTTTTCCACTCCACACCACCCTGGGTTAGACAATGGCGATATGCATATCAGCGCTGACCCTGTGCCCCATGGGAACAGTCCAGTCCGAACTACAAAAGCCATGTCCTTCCCAGAACGGAAACAAGCATCCGAGGACCGGCCCAGTTTCGAGGTAACACCTCTCATCAGCCCGGCTAGCTTGATTCCAGTGGTGTGGAGTGCCTGGGACTCACGTCTGAGCATCCCCAGTACACTTAGAGCGGTAATTGCAAACACAACAGTGATGGACAGAATGTGGATCAATGTCACACATTCACCCCAGTCCAAAGATCTGGGCCCAAATCCATCGTTTTTCCACTCCACACCACCCTGGGTTAGACAATGGCGATATGCAAATCAGCGCTGACCCTGTGCCCCATGGGAACAGTCCAGTCCGAACTACAAAAGCCATGTCCTTCCCAGAACGGAAACAAGCATCCGAGGACCGGCCCGGTTTCGAGGTAACACCTCTCATCAGCCGGCTAGCTTGATTCCAGTGGTGTGGAGTGCCTGGGACTCACGTCTGAGCATCCCCAGTACATTTAGAGCGGTAATTGCAAACACAACAGTGATGGACAGAATGTGGATCAATGTCACACATTCACCCCAGTCCAAAGATCTGGGCCCAAATCCATCGTTTTTCCACTCCACACCACCCTGGGTTAGACAATGGCGATATGCAAATCAGCGCTGACCCTGTGCCCCATGGGAACAGTCCAGTCCGAACTACAAAAGCCATGTCCTTCCCAGAACGGAAACAAGCATCCGAGGACCGGCCCGGTTTCGAGGTAACACCTCTCATCAGCCCGGCTAGCTTGATTCCAGTGGTGTGGAGTGCCTGGGACTCACGTCTGAGCATCCCCAGTACACTTAGAGCGGTAATTGCAAACACAACAGTGATGGACAGAATGTGGATCAATGTCACACATTCACCCCAGTCCAAAGATCTGGGCCCAAATCCATTGTTTTTCCACTCCACACCACCCTGGGTTAGACAATGGCGATATGCAAATCAGCGCTGACCCTGTGCCCCATGGGAACAGTCCAGTTTGCAGTTACCGCTCTAAGTGTACTGGGGATGCTCAGACGTGAGTCCCAGTTACTCCACACCACTGGAATCAAGCTAGCCGGGCTGATGAGAGGTGTTACCTCGAAACCGGGCCGGTCCTCGGATGCTTGTTTCCGTTCTGGGAAGGACATGGCTTTTGTAGTTCGGACTGGACTGTTCCCATGGGGCACAGGGTCAGCGCTGATTTGCACATCGCCATTGTCTAACCCAGGGTGGTGTGGAGTGGAAAAACGATGGATTTGGGCCCAGATCTTTGGACTGGGGTGAATGTGTGACATTGATCCACATTCTGTCCATCATTGTTGTGTTTGCAGTTACCGCTCTAAGTGTACTGGGGATGCTCAGACGTGAGTCCCAGTTACTCCACACCACTGGAATCAAGCTAGCCGGGCTGATGAGAGGTGTTACCTCGAAACCGGGCCGGTCCTCGGATACTTGTTTCCGTTCTGTGAAGGACATGGCTTTTGTAGTTCGGACTGGACTGTTCCCATGGGGCACAGGGTCAGCGCTGATTTGCATATCGCCATTGTCTAACCCAGGGTGGTGTGGAGTGGAAAAACGATGGATTTGGGCCCAGATCTTTGGACTGGGGTGAATGTGTGACATTGATCCACATTCTGTCCATCATTGTTGTGTTTGCAGTTACCGCTCTAAGTGTACTGGGGATGCTCAGACGTGAGTCCCAGTTACTCCACACCACTGGAATCAAGCTAGCCGGGCTGATGAGAGGTGTTACCTCGAAACCGGGCCGGTCCTCGGATGCTTGTTTCCGTTCTTTGAAGGACATGGCTTTTGTAGTTCGGACTGGACTGTTCCCATGGGGCACAGGGTCAGCGCTGATTTGCATATCGCCATTGTCTAACCCAGGGTGGTGTGGAGTGGAAAAACGATGGATTTGGGCCCAGATCTTTGGACTGGGGTGAAGGGGTGACATTGATCCACATTCTGTCCATCATTGTTGTGTTTGCAGTTACCGCTCAAGTCAGGGGCACATGATATCCGTACCTTGTACTGCTGATTGTCTGCTCACTGTTGTGGTTGTTGCCAGCACCACCCAACCCCTGAGTGGTGGCTTACACTACCCAACACCCATCCAGCACAGGCGTCAAAGGAGATGCGAGCCCAGGAAATAAAAGGGGCCAGGCACACGTGCCCATAGCCAGTCCCACAAAGTCACTCAGTGTATCCGTGTTGTCATTATGTATGCATGTGGGACCAGGGCCAATTCACATAACATTGTGCTGTGTACAGTGTGCACAACCATGTAACCGCAGGCAGTGTTGCAGACCTGGGACATGTAACCGTGTCATATCTTCATGTGTGCAGAAGTGCGGTGGACAGGTGTATGACAGTACTGCGTAGGGTTGTGGGTCCTCCACACGTGGATCTGGGTGTGGTTCAGCGTGAGCCTTGCCAAGGATGTGGGTGATGCGTGTGTCTCTGTTGCAGTGTCTGCCCCACCCGTCCTGCAAAGAACAATGTTCTACATCTGTGTCAGACCTGTCCTTGCAATGGGCCTACACACAGGAGGCTGGCCACATTCTGCGCAGTATCATCACTGTGTCATACTCTAGGCTTGTAGACATGCATAGACAGGCATGTCAATGGTGTGCCGTAGGGGTGCATGTGACATAAGAGCGCTGCGCACACTAGTGAATGGGCTCGGGGGAGGAGCAGCAGTGAGGCTACGTAGTACACAGTGATGCAGCTCATGTGCAATATGCAGTACATGTCATTCAGGAATCACTAGGTCACACATATCACACACCAATGAACCAGTGAGCCTGCCAACACATCATGCAGTATGTAGTCGTGACTCATGTCTCTCTGCACTGTCACAGGTGACCAAGGATATGCACTCTGCGTTTGGATGATGACACCCCTCCGAGCCCCAAACACACAGGCCCAGAGGCAATACAATGTGGCCCACAAATGCACCAGGGGCATCGTGGAGCGCACATTTGGCGTGTTAAAGTCACGTTTCAGGTGCCTGGATGTCACAGGTGGTAAGCTCCTGTACAGCCCAGACCTTGTGTGCAAGATGAGTGTTGGAAAACGAGGCAGCATCTGTGAGGCCTGCACAAATAACATGACACATTTGTCCTTCACTGGGAACCAAACACCCTAGGGCAGCGCCTGACTCTCAGAGGGTAGCGTTGCAGAGCAGTCTGAGGCTTACTCAAGGGAGGTGGTGTGGGCTAGTAATCCCCATTTGCAGGTGCACAAAAATAACACTCAATAATTGATTGTCCAGTCTGTACTTTGCTTTATAAAAGTAACAGTACATTTATTAAACACACACACCACTTAATACTATACACCAATTTACAAATATACATAAGCTGTTGGAATTACTTTGTGACATTGCATAACATCTCCACCCCTCCCGCAGGCAGGGTGGGGTCTAGTACCACTACTCCCATGTATGCACATCATCTTGCCCCCAATGCAATTAGTTGAACCTATCCTGGAGCGAGGGCCCTGCGCACGGGCACCATCCCAGTGGCGTCCACCTCCCATTAACTCAACAAGCATTAAACAGGGATACACCTGCCTTGGTGACACGTGACCCTGACCAAGCATCTCCTACTGACACTAAAGTATACCCTTCTACATCTTAAGGGCTAACAGTCTGGGGTCTTCACCTAAGCACAGCAGCAAGACTACATGTTTACGCACACTTTAGAATGACAGTACTCAGCACATTTGGATATCATTAAAAATGCATTGCAATTGCAGCCCCTAAAGGCATCACAGATGATCACAGGATTAAGTTGTAAATACTGTCAGACACCCTAGCAGGAGTGTCTAGCCACTTAAATCCACTTTGCTTGTGACATCACCTTACACCAGTACTTCGCATTGAACATCAGTTCCTCTAAAAGAAACAACCATTAATAAATGCATTTCAGTGCAATTACGCCATTTTACCTCCAGGGGATGCCCTTCTCGAGACATCTCCAACTCAGACTTTCAATCTTTGATGCACTTCTCAATGAACCCCCAGCTGTAGAACAAAAGTTCCAGCCTAGGAGGTGATGCAATCTTCACTGAGAGTTGAGGGGTTATTCTTTTTAAATCCTCAATAAACTTAGGGTGGGACTTAGCTTTGTGCTGGGGGCGAGACTGCGCTGCTCCTGCAGCTCCCCCCCAGCACCTTTTCACACTCAAGGGTGACCCCTCTCCTCTGGGGGCCACCAAACCGCCAAATACAATCCATTCCTCATGCCTTGCAAGGCATCATGGGGCGCTTCAAGCTCCTGCCGCTTTCTGGGGCCTCGGTGGGGGTCCCGGTCCCACCCGGACCCCCGGGTAAGGGTATGCGACACGGGGAGTCCACACCCGGCCGCTCCACGCTTTGGTCGGGGGCCCGGTCCCACCCGGGCCCCTGGCTCCTCCTTCCTTGTCCGGGGCCCCGGTCCCACCAGGGACCCCGCAGGCTCTCTACGTTGGCGGGTAGTCCCCAGGACCTGACCCACCCCGGGGGCCTTTTCTGGACCGTCGGCGGAGCCTCACGCGCTTCGCCATCAGGGGGCCACAAGTCAAAGGTCGCTCACCTTCTGGGGGCCATATCTCAGCCCCTGGAGCTCCGATCTGCACCATTTTTGTGTCTTCTTGCTCCTGGCGGTGCCCCCCAGCCACTGGGAGCATTCTCCTTCACCCTCTGGGTCTCCAAGAGGGTCATTCTGCAGGGAGCGGTCTGCACTGACTCCCTGCGCCAGCCTTTCGTCTGGCTCCCCTCCTGCGCCTCTCTTCTCCCTTTGCAGAGGCCTCTTCTTCTGTGCACCGGTCCTGGGCTCTTCTTCTGGCGCTGTTAGGGGCCTGGGGGGCAGTCAGGGGTGTCCTCCTTCCAACTGCCCATTGTACCAGGCTCCAGCACCTTTCGCCTCCGCAAACCACACCCCAGAGAGAGCTTCTCTTCCTGTGCAAGTACTTTTTAAAAGTTGAGTAGGTGGCTGGCAGAAAGTCTCTGTGGGTCCTATCAAACAGCGACACATCACTTCCTTGCCCCTGCTCCCTCCTTCTTGTCCAGACTCTGGGTTTGTTCAAAATGGAGACGTCCAGTGTCTCTGGCCACATGGCCTCTGAAACCCAACTCTTTCCTTCTTGGTGCAGCCTGGTGCCTGGCACCCAGTGACAGCTGCGAATGGATGATCCTGTAGCCCCACCCATCTTCTTCTTTGTGGAGAGGAGGCCCGAGCTTGTGGAAGAAAGGTTATCAATCCATCCAGCTGAGGTCAACCCTCAGCCTGGGTCTGGTCATGGCTGGCTCAGAGAAATATGACAGTTCTGTATGACCCAAAAGCAGTACATATGACTTTGGACTCTGCAGAATACTTATTTTCACCTACTCTACAATGGACTTTAGTGCATGTCTGGAATCTGCAGGCCCTGTGGTAGTCATTTTAGCCATGGGCCCCACATCCCCATAGGGGAATAATGAAGTGAAAACACAGTAAAACGCACTGACTTTCCCTGGCATGTTCCTTCCCGGGGTACAACGCCTATTCCATGTCACCACCCAATTCTGCATAGGTCCTGCCACACCATTCACTCTGTAGCTGCTCCTGGACTGTGCACGCTAGGAATCTCCCCTGCGCAGCTCCTACACGTGTGCACACGCATGTACACCCGTGTCTGCATGTAACCAGCACAGTGTCCCATACTCCAGCTGCTGTGCAGCGGCCTAGTCAAGCCAGGCGGACACCAGTAAAATCTCCATGCAGTCTCCTTCATTATGAGTTCACTGTGGATGAGTCCCAGATTATAAGGCCCCCCCACAGTAAAAGCTCAACAATTAGGTGCTCAAAAAGCGAAAAATACAGGCGGCCCCTAGTGTCAGAACCACCTTCTAACAATGAGCATTGCATGCTGTGTGTTGCACAACATATGTGTATGCCGAAAGGCCCCATGGATACGAGTGCCAGATGCACCGGACGATGATGATAATGATGATACAGGTGGACCACACCCCACTGCAGCCACAGCAGGATTAGCCCGTAGGGACTACATAATTGACAATTTCTTCTCTGGTTGGCCTCACATTGTATGGGTCCTTAGCAGTCATGGCACAGTACGTTGACTGACCACATGCACTGCATGTGCTAATAACAGCATTCCGATACACAATCCCTGCGTACATGTCACTCATCTGTACAGGCACTTCACTCAGACAAGTGTGGGTGCGACATGTTGTGCTGTCAATTGATGGATTTGTTAATGGATGGTGGGTGTGTCACCTCTGTGCAGGGAGGCTGTTTATGGTGTCACGTATTCGAACTGCCAGTTCTGTGTGTCACAGTTGTTAAGGTATCCCACTGTTCGGCGTTTCACATGTGCCCCAAATCATTCCATTTTGGCTGTCATATGTGGCTTACAGGTGACAACAGGGCTTCTTTTGTGCTCTGATATGTGCTGCCTTGATGCAGGGATGCACCCTGTGTCTCAAGTCCAACGACATGGGCAACATGTACGTAAGGGGGAGTCACCGCCCCTACATTAGTCTGTGTTTTCATTCTTGTTTGATCATGGACATGGCACGTCGGTGTGCAGGGGGTGTTGTTTGTCCCTCTGCAATGTTAGGGGGATATGCGGTTTCACGGTGTGTACCATGTTTGTTTCCGCATTGGCGCAGGTTACATACTGAATGCTTGCCGATGTACATTGTCGCTGTTTGTGGGGAATTGCCTATCTGATTTGGACAATGATCATTTGTTCTGTGTCACAGCTGTGGGGTTGTGCTAGCACGTTGTCATTTCACAGTTTATTTACTCTGCTTTTATGGTGTATTTTCCCACCAGACGCGTGGGATTTGCAGGCCAATCACTGTTTTTCGGTGCTTTTGGTACTGCGATTGGCCTCATCACAAGATTTTTTGTGTTTGCGTTTCGCATTTTTGCGGTGTGGCGTTGATTTTAATGCTGACATTTGACGTGTTATCTGGGGACTATCGCATGGTAACGCTGTGTTGCGAATGCTTGGTTAATACAGCGTACTTTTCCAGCGATATGCTGCGATGTTGGAAGTTGCATTAAGTTACTTTTCCGATGGTTATCACACGTTCTTGAGAATATGCCTCCAACTCAGATATGCTAACTATCATCCCAACAGCCTAATTTTACTCTCATATTCTTATCTGATAAAATAGAACTCTCTAAAGAAATCCTGTTACTTTAGGAGGGGTTCTACAGAATGACCAGCATCAAGAGAAAATCTCTGTGCCAAACTCAAATGCAAAATGGGCATTGAGCCATGCCAAAAACATCACACTGCCCCAAAACCTATCACATAAGAAACAGAATCCAGTTGAATATATCAGGGAATTAGTTAGAAGATGAAACAATATTTGTTATCCCCCACTCATTGCCAAATCAACACATTTTATCATTTGCATGGGTGCGCTTCTCTGAAACGTCTGGGGTTGGCCAAGCTCACTTGCATGGATAAGAAAGTTCAGAGATATCTGGTAATATGGGTTATAACATTCATAGCTTTCTGATATACAAAGTTCCAAAACAGTACACTCCAACCCTTAGTGGTAAGAAGGAATTACATCTAATGGAAAACAAGAGAAGCATTTTTATGGAAATTAACCCCAGACTAACAGGCCTTGAATCTAGAAATTCTCAACGAAATAAAACATTTGGAAGTCCAAGGAATGGTATTTATTGGCACACTAACTCTGCACAGTGACACTGCCATTCAGTGACACTGTACACTTGCTCAGTCTGATGTTGTACCATTGGCGGCACCCAACTGACTCTTTTAGCTTTCCAGTACTACCATGTTATGTTGGCACTGAAAATGCACGACTGTTGTGCAAGTTAAATGTCAGATGTGGACTGCAGTGTTCAATTACACCACCTACAGGTATGAATGAAAGGTATGGAGGATGAACAAACGAAAAACAAAAGCTCAACTGAACATGGTCTGAATAGTAGTTGAGGTCCTAGGGAACTGGAGAGATCCTGTCATATATACAATGCCTTTGAATGATTTTTGAGTGAAAGGTTAAGAAACAGGGGGGCATATTCACAAGCTCATATCACCACAGGAACGTCACTTTTTTTGACGTTCCTGTGGCGATAGGGCCAGAGCCCTATTCTCAAGGCAGCGTTAACTCACGTAACGTGGCTTAAAGCCACGTTAAGTGACTTAATGCTACCTTGAGAATAGGGCCCTTTCACGCTAAAATTAGCGTGAAAGGGGGCGTGCAGTGAGTGTTGCAGTGGGCATACCACCGCAACACCATTGAGTTTGATCCTACCGCCTATTATCAAGGGTGACGATAATAGGTAGCAGCGCCAAACTTAAGACCTAGAAAAATCAGGTCTTAAGGTGGCTAAACGAGGAGAAAAGCTTTATTTCTCCTCGTTTTCACTTTTTCAATGTGTGATGCATGTAGTTGCACACATGGAAAAAGCAAACCGGCACTTTTGGTTTGTTAATGTACAGGAAGGGACGCCTTCCTGTGCATTAACAAACCTCCCTGCCACAGACACCCCTGTGCTCTGGTACAAGGGTATATGTTTTGGCGTTAAGTCTTGAGACTTAGTGCCGTCGATGGGGGAAATGCCAGGCTGCACCACATTCTTGTGAATATGGTGCAGCCTGGGGTTTCTGAAGTGGCGGTGAGAGGCATTAAGCTAAGGAGGCTAATATCGCTCAGCGCCACTAGTGACAGGGAGATCTGTATTACGCTTGAAGCAGTGAATGGAATTCAATTAAAGAGTTCCAGGATGATTGGAAGCATTGGAGCATATCAGCATGCTCTGTGAGGCAGAACAGCTTCTGACTATAGTATGACTGTTTTGGTGTTCATTTTTGGGAATGGGCATAGACCTGGACATTTTACAGATTTAAAAAATAAAAATCATACATCCTATTCTCTTTGATTAGATTTTAGCAGTTTTGTGTATTAGAGTTTCCTTGACGTTTCGAAATTTGTTTGAGAACTTTATATATTTTTTTGCTATATTTTTGTTTGCTACCATTATTACCTATTACAAATTTCTCTAGGGAGTAAACCTTCTTGAGCTGTAAGTACCTGAGGTCGAGAAGAATTTTGTCAGTGAAAACTTAAAGTTAGCCCCTTTTAAGTAGTCAAGGACACCCTATCCGAAATAGTTATTTTCTCACAGTCAACGAGGTTATTTAGAAGTGTGTTTGGATGTGTCTGTCAAATTGCTGTTGTTGAGGCCATGTGAGCGTAAGTTTGTATCTGTGTGTGAATGCATATATGCTAACCATCCAACTTCTTACAGGCTTTGACTAGTTGACAGCTATGAATTTTAGATTCAGGGTTCAATGGAATTTAATCTAAAATTGTTTTGAGGCTAGTTTAGATCCTTGTGAATGGTCCATTGTTCTACCAAGCAGTGGAGGGCGTGGCCTACATCAAACTGGTGAAGGATCATTAGCAGCCTTATCTACAAAACCCCTTGCTGATGAAGATAATGGGGTAGTGAAGGGAGCTACTTTTGCAGCAGGTTTTTTTCCTGCACTGGAGGTTTCCGAGTCGACACCATGTTACAAGCATTGGGTCGGCTACATTTTTTGTATGGAGAAAATATACTCCCAAAGTGAGAGTTTGCTTACTAAGTAAAATCCGAGCTGTTGGCCGCATGATTGAAGGAGGTCCTTGCATGGGAAATCCCTACCCATACTGTCCCTGTCTGCAGTAGTCTCAGGGCTTACAAAATGAAAGTAAAAGCTCACTTAGCACTGAAAAAAACCAGACAAAAAGCGTCCATTAGTGGTGTATGCGGCGGCTACTGCAAAAGCACAGAGATGCTGGGCGGCTTAAAAAAAATCAAAGTGCTCACCGAAAATAAAAAAAAGCACTGGCGATGGCGGAAAGTAAAATGTTTTTAAAGAAATAGCTCTCCGTCATAACAGCTCACAAAACAAAGGGTAAGGAAACTGTACTTAGCAGTGTGCCTCTGCCTGAAGGGAAGTGACGTATCGGCAAAGCCAATAAATAATGAGGCAGCAAAGCAGATTATTGATCACAGCAGGTCGTGCAGACAGTGCATGCGCACTGTAGCTCAACCTAAAAACGTAAACGCCCCCCACATGCAGGGAGATTTCTCCCCGCATTTGGGGGTCTGTCTGCATTTTCCCTTTCCCTGTCTGCCGTGAAGCTTGGCAGAAATGAGGGGAGAACATGAGTTACAGTAACACTGCCAGAAATTGGGGTGAACAACTAATAACATTTACTGTGACCTTTTGCCCCTTTTTGCAGAAGGGTCACCAGGTCAGATATTTGCACTAAATGGAACTAACAGTGCCTCTGTCAGTATGAAGCTGGCACCTAACCCGAATCGAAATAGAGCATGGAACTATGAAACACTACTAATTTATGGCAATATTCATGCTCCTCGAAACTATAAATAACAACTTTGACATATTTTTAACTGTTTTTGCAATGTAACTGATTTCAGCTAGTAATGCAAGTAGCTAGAAAGTTTTTGACTATTCTTCCAATATGTGCAACTAAAAGATAATATTTTATTAATTAAGGATTCTACATCGGTAGCCCTAAAGCACACAAAGAAACAGACACAATTTTTGGATGCTTCCAAAAATGTACCACACATCAAGAAGGGAAAGACTGGTAGTATTCAGTAGGGAACCCCAGTCCCCCTACAAGGGGTCATATAATAAGGCCTTTGTGAATAAGTATAATCTTATCCCACCATCACCATCTGCTTCTTGTAGCATGTGAAGACGGAGCAGCAAAGTGAGGAGAACTTTGGCTGCCCCTCAACATAAGAAGACAGCTTTAGGATCTCATAGGGGGATATCTACAAGAAAGGGCGAAAAATATCGCTAGAGTTAGTTAGCGGCAACATTTTCATCACCGCCCACCACCGCAAACTATCACCATGTTTGCAACGTATGTACAAGCCGATGCTACGTGACAATAGTTTCTCATCTCAGTGGAAAATGTCAACATTAACAACAATGTCACAGTGACAAAAAGCTTGCCGCTAACATGAAGAAAGTGGCAAATTAGTGTGATGCCACTTTTTTTCACGTTAGGCCTGAAAAGCGACTATAAAACGCCTGCAAAGTATCACAAACGGAAGAAAATAAAAAGAAAAAAGTTAAGAACCATGGATGAAGCTGGATCCAGTACTGCAGGAGAAAACAACCCCGCAACAAGCCAGGAGGACCAGCCAGAGAGCCAGGAGAAGGGCAAGGGGGAGAGGAAGAGGAAAACCAAGTTAAACCAGCTGGAAAACCAGGTCTTGATTGCGAAGGTGGCAGAAAAACCACAGCAGCTCCACTGTGTCATTGCATTGATGACCAATAATGTAATATGGTAGTCCATCGCAGCAAAGGTCAATGCTGTTGGAGAGGTTCGAAGGTCAGTAAATGACTGCAAGAAGTGCTGACATGATGCTAAGCGAAAGACCAAGGAGAAACTGGCGGCCAATCGCAATGCAGAACTGCAGGCCGGAGGTGGGAGTCCAGCGCCACAGGAGGAGCAGGATGCGTTGGAGGAACAGGTGTCCGCAGTCATCTGTGAGGAGACAGTGGTTTGAGTCCAGGGACAGGATACTGCTGAACATGAAAAGCAACATCAGCAACACAGTGAGTAACTACCAGGGACTGGGGGGACGGGGTGGATGGGCCAAATGTCAGTCATGTACAATTAAATATCTACCAGTGCACATCCACAATGACTGCAGATCCTGTCACAGATATTCATGTCCTTGGGTGTAGAGACACATATCCCTCTAGTCAACAAATATATTGCAAGACACATATTGGTGGGGTCATACACTTGGAAATATACACAGAAATGTAATTCTAAACCTAGCCAAAGATTCATATCAGACCACAATATAAGAGCAACATGAAAGAGTTAAGTGGTACATTGCCTGGAGATGTGGCAGGCTGGCAAAATGTCCCCCTTGCCTCAACAGCACATACATACAATTGCCTTCACAGGGCTGCAACTCGTTGATGACAAAATGAAGACGTACTGTAAATGCGACAGATGATGTGCACAAGTGAGCATGCCCCCACCATTGTCAGCACACATGAACCATCCTCATTTTGTTGTCAAAAAGATGCAGCCTTGTGCAGACAATTGTATGTGCGTGGTGTTGAGGCAAGGGGGACATTTTGCCAGCCTGCCGCATCTCTAGACAATGTGCTCCTTTCCTTGTTCATTAGATGCAGCCCTGTCTACACAAAGTGAGAAAGCATGGAATGAGTCTGCATACCATGAACACATGCATTGTCACAACATAGTGATCATGCAGCCTACTGTCTAAAAGGTGCATATCCCACAATGCACACATTCAGCACAGTTGAGTCAAAATGTAATGGCATACCATAAGCAGGGGGGCATGACTTCAACAGTACAGTACATGGATTACATGTATCAGGAATGTTTCACCATAATGTTTTACTACGTGTCTCGTCTGTGTACCATACTCACAGAAGTAAAAGAGTCCCTGTAAAGAAGTATGATAGGTTAAGTATGACACCAAGCAAGAATAGCAATTTAGCAACCAAAAATCTCTAATAGATAAATGGCCCCATCACACCTTAGCTCAAAAAGCACTCCTATATTCTCAAGTACACACATGTGCCATACCTAAAAATGTACCATACATTAGTCCTGTTGTGACTTGCCCATCACACATTGATGTGCCTGTAAACAAGTATCTTGGGAAAGTCAACGGTGTCTGTGAACAAATATACAGTCAGGACTGTCATCATCTGCACACAAACACTGGTGGCAAAAATTCTGAAAAAGTACAGCATGCATCATCCATGTCATTCTGTGCATGCAATATTCACAAACACATATCACCCTGCCAATCGCACATGATGTGATGTCGGTGCAGGGTGATAGGGCCTGAGCAGCACAAATGAGTACTTTTTAAATACACAGTGCAGAAATCCAGGCCCACTTACACACTACATATGGTGTCAACATTGAGGGTAATGGGTGTTGTAACTGTCAGTTCAGCTGGCAACAATAATAGAAAATCAGGCTGCAACAGTCTCACAACGGTTAAGACAACAGGAGGGCAGCAAGCAATGCATGCATGGAAAAACATGCATGATGCCATGTACACAAGAGAAATCACAAGACCCAAAGCTATTTGGATGTACATGTGCACTGTACTGGGCAGCAGAAATGGAAAAAGCAAAATTGAGGCAAAATAATGCATTTGTCCTTGGTTTCCCATCCTAAGAACAGTTTATACCTGGTCTTAATTTTTGCACGTCCTCCTATGTACGTCACCCTTGTACATAGGGGGCAGCGTCAAAAGGTATTGGTGTTTTGGTGGAACGGCCACTGCAACACTCACTGCCCACCCCTTTCATGGTAAACATAACGTGAAAGGGGACCTTATGTACAAGGCAAAGTAAAAAAAAACCTTAAGTGGCTTAACGCTGCCTTGTACATAAGGCACAGCCCAAATTACCACCACAACGTCAATATAGGTGACATTGTTATGGCAATAGAGGCATGTACAGATGCACCTACCAATGTACATTGTCATGCTATCGGCTTGTTCACTAATCCAATGCATTATCATACTATAAACACACATACAAATGCATCTCACCTTTACGTTGAAGAGGGAGAAACATCACCTCCTGTAAAGCAGTCTGACCCACTCTTCAATTATGAAGAGGAAGACCTAGCAACCATCGACCAGGACACACTCCAACATCTGCTCGACTCAATTAGCACCCCATCTCTGGAAGCAAGGCCATCTAGCAGAGTTGTGGAAACTACAGCCCCTGCATAAACAACCCAGCAGCAAGCACCGACCACCACAGCTGTCTCCCAGGAGCTTGAGGACCCACTTCTGGCATTTCAACGTCATGCGGTAGAGGTCCAGCAGGAGATAGTTTGTGAGGTGTGGATGGGGTTTGACAGCTTGGCTGCCAAAGTAGATGGGTTGTGTGGGTGTTTCAGTCCTATTCGGGACCACCTACAGACCATCACAGACACCCACAGTCCGCTCCATGCTCTCCAGCATTCCATGGCTGACATTGCTGGAGTACTGACTTAGAGATAAGAACAACTGTCCTGTCTGAGTGGCTTCAGCGATGTCAGCAAGGAGTTGCGTCACATGCGATTGAACGTGGAGAACATGGAACAGATCAAGCCTTGCTAATGGCAGCCACGGTTGAACACCACAGACACATTGCTGGAATCTTTCATGCCCTGCAGCTGCTCATCACAGCAGTGCAGCCTCAAGGTTTGGCATAGATGAAAGCTGCTTCAACATCCACATCTCTGCCCCCTGATGTGTCAGTGCCTCACAGTGCCACTGACAATCTACCACCACACACACTGGAGGCACATGAC
This sequence comes from Lissotriton helveticus, assembly GCF_964261635.1. Lineage (NCBI taxonomy): Eukaryota > Metazoa > Chordata > Amphibia > Caudata > Salamandridae > Lissotriton > Lissotriton helveticus. The sequence continues at coordinate 2,010,842,047 of NC_136057.1, read as the reverse complement.
ACATTAGAGGACGAAGATGTTAATGTATCTGCATCATTGCTAAAAAGAGAGTGGCAGAATTCATCAATGCCGAATGGTCAGTTTTGCCTTGGATCTGTGCTTAGCATCATGCCCGGAACATCATCTTCCAATGTCATCTGCTACAAACTGTGACACTCACCTTGGAACTCAATTAGGACTGCCATAATTTGTGTTGTACCCAATGACAATGCAATCAGCCTGCTGACTGAAGTCTGCCTCTTCCTCTGGACATGTTCCACACAAAGGACTCTGGCAGGCCCTCCACTGGACATCTATGAAATGTGGGGATTGTTTGACCAAGTACTGTGACAGTCTTCACCAAAACCAATGCACAAGCTAATTAAAACTTAAAATTTACACAGATGTATGGTTATCATGACCATTCAGGTATGGAAGTCTCGAATAATGTTTGAGCAGTGAATCCATCCAAATGTACACCGAGTGACATATGATAAAAGTTCATGTTTAACTGTGTCTTAGATAGGTAGTGAAATGACTGGACATGTGAGATCTAGCCATGCCTTCATTGATCAAATATGACCTACTAGCAATATCCCCAAATTGCCCACCGGATATGATGGCAATAAGCATGTGTGGAAATAGGTCCAAGTCTGTTGCATGCCACAAGTAGTATCTCCATTTAGCATTGAAAACAAGTCTCACTTCGCAGATCTACTCACACTCTATGGGGTGGAAAAAGATTGTTGTGATTGTGGTCATTGCATGTCATATTCCAAGATAAAGCACACCATATGCACATAGATGTCGATTCGTTATAGCACATATTGCCCACTTTCTATCGGAATCACAATGTCTGTTTCAGTGAAGCTGTGTTGCCAAAAGGGACTTAGCCTTAAGTGCAAGTCCACAGAAATACACTGACTGTGGCTTAACAATGCCTTCAAAACAAGGAAACCTCTCATGCTATGCTGACTGTGAAAGGAGAGGGCAATGTGTCCATGGGTTGTGTTGTGCACTTCACTTAGCACATAGTCAGATGCTGTAACATCAGTTTAGCATGTGAGTCTACACGCTAACAAAAGATTGTGAAGTCTGAAAATAACATGTACAATGCAATATAGACTCAATGATCAGTTACAACATTCTGGCAACACAGGCATGATAGTGCATGATATGTGACTGGTAGTGTCACAACCCCATGAGACTGGCAGGGGCATATGTACAAGCCCCTATCACCACCATAACATCACTTTCAGTGGCATTATTGTGGAGAAAGAGGCTGCACCTTATGTACAAGGCAGCATCAAGAAACGTAACATGGCTTAACGCTGCCTTGTACATCAGGCACCCTTTTACACTATGGTTAAGTGTGAAAGGTGCGCTCTGTGGTTGTTGTGTGGGTCCTTCCAGTGCAACACCCACTGTATTTGACGCTGCCCCCTATGTACAATGGTGGCCTACATATGAGGCAGCACCAGAAATAAGACCTTAATAATCCTGGGCCTAAATAGTTCAAAGGAGGAAAACTAATACATTTCTCACCGTAGTTGATTCTTCAATGTGTGCAGCCTTGTGCAGAAGACATGCAATAATAAAAATGCCATGTTTTGTATATTTACATGAAGGTGTGCCTTCCTGTACATGAACAAAGGGGGATATGTACTAGGAAGTGGCGGAGCGTGTCTTTAGCCTTCTTGGCCTAAAGACACTCTCCCCCACTTTTGAAATGGAAGGCTGAACGGTATTCACAAGAATATGGTGCAGCCTTGCGTTTCATCCTGCGATGATGCTAGGTTTAACTACTTTGTGCCAACGCAGGCATCCTTGCAACAGAGTACAAATGTGTCAGTGTGCATGTGAGGATTGTTCCTGGGTAGGAAGGTGTCCCTTCATGCAAATGAACAATCCTGGAGAAGTCCTACTGTCACTTTCACTGGTGCTGCATCAAGCATCACACATGGCAAAACAACCTTTGGTGTATGAGCACTGACTTGTACATGAGGCAGAACACCTCTCGCCACCACTACCTCACAATAGGTGACGTAGTAGTGGTGATCAGGAACAACGTGGTTTAATCCACATCTTTGACTCTGTTGAAAATTTCGAAACACATGACTGTACACCGCTAAATGTTACAAGACATTCCCAAAAGTAACGCCCCACAGTAGTCAGAAGATTAATTGAGATTTAATGGGGAATGTGTTGTAATGAATTGCGTTCTATAGCCAAGTTTTCTAAAAGATATTGTGTGTTGAAACACGTGGATTAAAAGTATGCCTGGAAAATGCATCTGGGGTAACTTCACATATTCTGCAAGTGTGGCTTGTACATTTGACCTTGAGTCAAATGAGGGGAAGGAGTCCAAGGAGAGAGCTTTACAACAGCATTGCTTTGGCAAAACATGTCAATTACATATAGGGGCCAATCTTTGCTAGTTGGTGGGTGAACGTGCTATTGGAAGCCTTGACGTTAAGCTACGCCATGAAAAACGTTTAAAGCTGTTCTGAAGCATGCATACAATGGTACTGTACAGACCTGTATCTGACACTGCACAGCCAGAAAAACACTACCTACTTGTGCATAATCTGGCACACTTGTACAGTCATCTCAGCCAAGGATGTACATGCATTCCATGTTTGGGCATACTCATCACCAACACCACTCACATGTCTCCTCTCCTAACTGTATGCTCTGGAATCAGAAAGCATGTGATGCATGGACAGAACACATTGATATTTCTTGCATGGGTATCACTGACTGAGAATGTGCAAACATACATCAGGAAGAAATTGCACTCCTCCATCTTCACTTACTAATTTGCTCACCCTTTTCACTCCCACAAAACACATCACACTGGAGTCAAGGTGCATGAGATACACACACATACTGCCTGGTACTAAGAACATGATTTTATCCTGACATTCATCACATTTCACATTGACAACATTTAATGGGTGTACTCACCAGTGGCGTGTGGGTCCCTGAAGGAATCGATGTCCCCCTGTGTGAGGAGTGGTCATCCAGCTGTGAGACAGAAACAAAAGGTGTGCTGGTAACCAAAAAAGAATACACACATGTGTCCTAGTCATCATCCAATTGAACACATTCAATGTAAAGGCTCTGTAACTGTACTTTTGCCCTTCATGTGGCATACACAATTGTTTTGAGTTTGCCTGTCATTCAAACAATGATAATGCAGAGTGAGGGCAAACAAGACAATCATGCTTGCACATTCACACATTTTGCACAGACGACTTGTGTGACACATTTCCAAGGCCCTGTTTGCCCAAACATAATCATGTCCTCCATGCTCTTTTGACAATAGCATTGATGGAGATCGCACAAGGGTCAGGCGGAGGCGGGTCGGAAGGGAGTTCCAAGTCTTGGTGGCCAGGTAGGAAAAGGACCTTCCTCCTGTGTGGCTCTTCGGATGCGGGGGACGGCGGCGAGGGCGTGGCTGGTCGATCGAAGCTGGCGTTTGGGAGCGTAGAAGTTGAGGCGGCTGTTGAGGTATCCTGGGCCTTGGTTGTGTAGGGCTTTGTGTGCGTGGGTGAGGAGCCGGAAGGTGATTCTCTTGTTGACCGGGAGCCAGTGCAGGTCTCTCAGGTGTCCGGAGATGTGGCTGCGGCGGGGGATGTCCAGGATGAGTCGTGCTGAGGTGTTCTGGATCCGCTGGAGTCTCTTCTGGAGTTTGGCGGTGGTTCCGGCGTAGAGGGAGTTGCCGTAGTCCAGACGGCTGGTGACGAGGGCCTGGGTGACCGTCTTCCTGGTCTCAGAGGGGATCCATCGGAAGATCTTGCGTAGCATGCGCAGGATGTTGAAGCACGACGAGGAGACGGCGTTGACTTGTCTGGTCATGGAGAGGGAGGAGTCCAGGATGAAGCCCAGGTTGCGTGCGTGGTCTGTTGGTTTGGGTGCACTGCCCAGGGCGGGGGGCCACCAGGAGTCGTCCCAGGCGGAGGGTGAGGATCCTAGGATGAGGACTTCCGTCTTGTCTGAGTTCAGTTTCAGGCGGCTGTTCGTCATCCATTTGGCCACGTCTGTCATCCCTTCGTGCAGGTTGGCTCTGGCGGTGGTGGGGTCGTTGGTGAGGGAGAGGATCAGCTGGGTGTCGTCGGCGTAGGTGATGATGTTGAGGTTGTGCTGGCGTGCGATGGCTGCGAGGGGGCTCATGTAGACGTTGAAGAGTGTTGGGCTGAGCGAGGAGCCTTGAGGAACGCCGCAGATGACTTCGGTGGCCTCCGATCTGAACGGGGGGAGGCGGACTCTCTGTGTCCTTCCGGCGAGGAAGGAGATGATCCACTCCAGTGCCTTCTCCTGGATTCCGATTCAGAAAAGGGGGGTGATTCAGAAAAGGGGGTGGTGATGAACAGAGTGCCTGAATTAAGCAGACCACTCTTACCCAGTCCAAAGATCAGGGCTTGATCCATCACCGTTTTTTAGCTCACTGCACCATCCCAGCTCAGAACTTGGCTATATGCAAATTAGTCTGTTCCTGTCCCAGTGCATGATGGGAACAGGGCAAACCAAACTACCAAGCCAATTCTTATACTGGGAAGGAAACAAGCTTCCGGGGACCGGTTTCTGCCATTTCAGGCGTCGTCGGCCCGGCTTGCTTGAATCCTGATGGTGCAATGAGCAAGGGACTCACATCTGAGTATACCCTTCCACGCTTATGGTGGACAAAATGATTCAGAAAAGGGGGTGGTGATGAACAGAGTGCCTGAATTAAGCAGACCACTCTTACCCAGTCCAAAGATCAGGGCTTGATCCATCACCGTTTTTTAGCTCACTGCACCATCCCAGCTCAGAACTTGGCTATATGCAAATTAGTCTGTTCCTGTCCCAGTGCATGATGGGAACAGGGCAAACCAAACTACCAAGCCAATTCTTATACTGGGAAGGAAACAAGCTTCCGGGGACCGGTTTCTGCCATTTCAGGCGTCGTCGGCCCGGCTTGCTTGAATCCTGATGGTGCAATGAGCAAGGGACTCACATCTGAGTATACCCTTCCACGCTTATGGTGGACAAAATGATTCAGAAAAGGGGGTGGTGATGAACAGAGTGCCTGAATTAAGCAGACCACTCTTACCCAGTCCAAAGATCAGGGCTTGATCCATCACCGTTTTTTAGCTCACTGCACCATCCCAGCTCAGAACTTGGCTATATGCAAATTAGTCTGTTCCTGTCCCAGTGCATGATGGGAACAGGGCAAACCAAACTACCAAGCCAATTCTTATACTGGGAAGGAAACAAGCTTCCGGGGACCGGTTTCTGCCATTTCAGGCGTCGTCGGCCCGGCTTGCTTGAATCCTGATGGTGCAATGAGCAAGGGACTCACATCTGAGTATACCCTTCCACGCTTATGGTGGACAAAATGATTCAGAAAAGGGGGTGGTGATGAACAGAGTGCCTGAATTAAGCAGACCACTCTTACCCAGTCCAAAGATCAGGGCTTGATCCATCACCGTTTTTTAGCTCACTGCACCATCCCAGCTCAGAACTTGGCTATATGCAAATTAGTCTGTTCCTGTCCCAGTGCATGATGGGAACAGGGCAAACCAAACTACCAAGCCAATTCTTATACTGGGAAGGAAACAAGCTTCCGGGGACCGGTTTCTGCCATTTCAGGCGTCGTCGGCCCGGCTTGCTTGAATCCTGATGGTGCAATGAGCAAGGGACTCACATCTGAGTATACCCTTCCACGCTTATGGTGGACAAAATGATTCAGAAAAGGGGGTGGTGATGAACAGAGTGCCTGAATTAAGCAGACCACTCTTACCCAGTCCAAAGATCAGGGCTTGATCCATCACCGTTTTTTAGCTCACTGCACCATCCCAGCTCAGAACTTGGCTATATGCAAATTAGTCTGTTCCTGTCCCAGTGCATGATGGGAACAGGGCAAACCAAACTACCAAGCCAATTCTTATACTGGGAAGGAAACAAGCTTCCGGGGACCGGTTTCTGCCATTTCAGGCGTCGTCGGCCCGGCTTGCTTGAATCCTGATGGTGCAATGAGCAAGGGACTCACATCTGAGTATACCCTTCCACGCTTATGGTGGACAAAATGATTCAGAAAAGGGGGTGGTGATGAACAGAGTGCCTGAATTAAGCAGACCACTCTTACCCAGTCCAAAGATCAGGGCTTGATCCATCACCGTTTTTTAGCTCACTGCACCATCCCAGCTCAGAACTTGGCTATATGCAAATTAGTCTGTTCCTGTCCCAGTGCATGATGGGAACAGGGCAAACCAAACTACCAAGCCAATTCTTATACTGGGAAGGAAACAAGCTTCCGGGGACCGGTTTCTGCCATTTCAGGCGTCGTCGGCCCGGCTTGCTTGAATCCTGATGGTGCAATGAGCAAGGGACTCACATCTGAGTATACCCTTCCACGCTTATGGTGGACAAAATGATTCAGAAAAGGGGGTGGTGATGAACAGAGTGCCTGAATTAAGCAGACCACTCTTACCCAGTCCAAAGATCAGGGCTTGATCCATCACCGTTTTTTAGCTCACTGCACCATCCCAGCTCAGAACTTGGCTATATGCAAATTAGTCTGTTCCTGTCCCAGTGCATGATGGGAACAGGGCAAACCAAACTACCAAGCCAATTCTTATACTGGGAAGGAAACAAGCTTCCGGGGACCGGTTTCTGCCATTTCAGGCGTCGTCGGCCCGGCTTGCTTGAATCCTGATGGTGCAATGAGCAAGGGACTCACATCTGAGTATACCCTTCCACGCTTATGGTGGACAAAATGATTCAGAAAAGGGGGTGGTGATGAACAGAGTGCCTGAATTAAGCAGACCACTCTTACCCAGTCCAAAGATCAGGGCTTGATCCATCACCGTTTTTTAGCTCACTGCACCATCCCAGCTCAGAACTTGGCTATATGCAAATTAGTCTGTTCCTGTCCCAGTGCATGATGGGAACAGGGCAAACCAAACTACCAAGCCAATTCTTATACTGGGAAGGAAACAAGCTTCCGGGGACCGGTTTCTGCCATTTCAGGCGTCGTCGGCCCGGCTTGCTTGAATCCTGATGGTGCAATGAGCAAGGGACTCACATCTGAGTATACCCTTCCACGCTTATGGTGGACAAAATGATTCAGAAAAGGGGGTGGTGATGAACAGAGTGCCTGAATTAAGCAGACCACTCTTACCCAGTCCAAAGATCAGGGCTTGATCCATCACCGTTTTTTAGCTCACTGCACCATCCCAGCTCAGAACTTGGCTATATGCAAATTAGTCTGTTCCTGTCCCAGTGCATGATGGGAACAGGGCAAACCAAACTACCAAGCCAATTCTTATACTGGGAAGGAAACAAGCTTCCGGGGACCGGTTTCTGCCATTTCAGGCGTCGTCGGCCCGGCTTGCTTGAATCCTGATGGTGCAATGAGCAAGGGACTCACATCTGAGTATACCCTTCCACGCTTATGGTGGACAAAATGATTCAGAAAAGGGGGTGGTGATGAACAGAGTGCCTGAATTAAGCAGACCACTCTTACCCAGTCCAAAGATCAGGGCTTGATCCATCACCGTTTTTTAGCTCACTGCACCATCCCAGCTCAGAACTTGGCTATATGCAAATTAGTCTGTTCCTGTCCCAGTGCATGATGGGAACAGGGCAAACCAAACTACCAAGCCAATTCTTATACTGGGAAGGAAACAAGCTTCCGGGGACCGGTTTCTGCCATTTCAGGCGTCGTCGGCCCGGCTTGCTTGAATCCTGATGGTGCAATGAGCAAGGGACTCACATCTGAGTATACCCTTCCACGCTTATGGTGGACAAAATGATTCAGAAAAGGGGGTGGTGATGAACAGAGTGCCTGAATTAAGCAGACCACTCTTACCCAGTCCAAAGATCAGGGCTTGATCCATCACCGTTTTTTAGCTCACTGCACCATCCCAGCTCAGAACTTGGCTATATGCAAATTAGTCTGTTCCTGTCCCAGTGCATGATGGGAACAGGGCAAACCAAACTACCAAGCCAATTCTTATACTGGGAAGGAAACAAGCTTCCGGGGACCGGTTTCTGCCATTTCAGGCGTCGTCGGCCCGGCTTGCTTGAATCCTGATGGTGCAATGAGCAAGGGACTCACATCTGAGTATACCCTTCCACGCTTATGGTGGACAAAATGATTCAGAAAAGGGGATTCCGACGTTGATGATGTATGTCACTCTTGAGAAGTCATATGCTACATGTTTTAAGTTTCATATCTCATACAATATTTTCTGGACAGAGGTACAAGGGCAGCGTACCTAGTAGTCTACTTCAACATGGAATGTTAGTGAATAGGTGATCCTATCTCAGCCAAAAGCAGTATTTCTCATTTGTTATGATCTTTACATGTGTGCTGCCTTGTGCAGCACACATGGAATGATCAAAATGCATTGGATTGTTTATGTCATGTAGGGTCACACTTTATGTTAATGAACAATCTTTTCCAGGGACGCAGACACACTTGCACTATGGTTCAATGGTGCCTGGGTTGGCACTACACTGCAACTTCTTTGCACCAGCGCTGGTGGAAACGCAAGCCTACACCATATGCTTGTAAACACGGCGGAGCATTGCATTTCTGCCGTGGGAAAGTTAGGCCTGAAGGCATGATGAAGAACACCTTGCACCACAAAAGACTTGTACATATACCCCATTTTGTTACAGACAGCATTTTGAATTAGTAACAAAAGTGTTCATTCAGCTATTTTGAGATTGTACTTACCACCTTGTTGGCCAATGAGGACTCCAAGGTGGTCCAAAATGTCACCCTCACAACCAACGCAATACTGCCATCGATGGTTCCATTGTCGGACAGTTCTGTCCACACCGAAGACCCGCAGCATCTGGCTCCTCACATTCTCCCACCTCACCTTCCTCACATGTACCGCATAACCCTGCAGGATCCGACCCCCACTTTCGATCATCAATGGCAGGTAGTGCTTCAGTAGCCAGAGGAAAGCCTCCAATGCCCCCTCTGACATCCTGCCCTCCCTACCCACACACACCATCTCCCAGCACACTCCTAAACCCACTCTAAAAAACTTAAAACTCCAATATATACCCCAAAAACAAATAATAATTGAAAATACCCCCTGGACAAACACCCGACAAAATATAGTGCTAGAGACAATAAACAAGTAAGGACAACTACACCGGACTTCACAGGGACACCAGGGACAGTTCACAGGACACAACCACACTCTCAAAACCAAACCCAGCAGCACAGCACACAACACCAAGAACTTCCAACACTCTCTACAATCACAAGAAGTGTGCTCAAAGTGAAAGTGCACAGTACTCCTCCAGACAACAGGATGCATGCTGACATCACTTCATGTGTGTTTGCGGCCCGTATTTTGACTCGGCAATCATCTGCTGCACGCAAATTGGGTTTTTCTGTACTATTTTGTGTTTTCACATGTATTTAGCAAAATTTTCCTATCACGTTATGAAAAAATTATTGCGATAGCGTTAATGCAGCAAAAATCAAGACGCTAACTGCAAGTTTTAACTGAGATGGACTGTATTCGCTGTAATTTCATCTTTGACACCAAAAGACACCCTTCATTTAATCTCTGACCCCAAAAGACACCCTAAATTTAATCTCTGACCGCAAAACACATACCCACCCACAAACATACAATTCAACAAAAAACACATTGTTAAACTATCCCTTGTCAGATATATGTACTTATGCATTGTATGAACATGCACACAAGGTTTTCGTGTTGTGATGTTTTATTGGAAGAACTATGCTCATGTGCTTTTTGCACATTCTAAATAAAGTATTGTCAATTTTTTAAGTGGTGATGTGAAAGAATTGTGTATTATTCTGTCCCTTTGTGCTGTTCATGAAGCGATGGCTGGGGGTGTGCAGCATCAGCCTCCTCGTCTTCATCATCCTTAGGATTGTACGCTTGATCCGGAACTTCGATCCATGGTGCATTGGTGTGGACACATAAGTTGTGCCGCACTCAACATGCCCGATGATCTTACTGACTATTTCAGGGCTGTAGAGCAGTCTGGCATCTGAGATGCCTAGGCACCTGAACCGTGACTTGAGTACCCCAAATGGACCTGGTGCGTCTAAGTGCAACATTGTAATGTCTCTGTGCCTAAGTGTTTGTGGCTCTGAGGGGTGTCATCAGCCATGAAGATAGTGCATATTCTTGATCACCTGTAGCATGAAATTGAGAGATGTGGTGGAATGAAACCTTGCCTCAAAGCAGCAGGGCTGAAGCCACCAAACATATGGTTGGATTAACAAGAACATGGTGCAGCCTTGCATTTCCCTCTGCACTGGCGCTACACTTAGCCATGTAGTGACAATGCAGGAACCCTGGCACCATAGTCCAAGGGTGTCTGTGTGCAGAGGAAGATTGTTTATGTATAGGAGGGACCCTTCCAGCACATAAACAATCTTGAAATACCATGTTGTCACTTTTATTTCTGCTCCTTAATGCGGCACACATGGAAGTTACAAAATGTCATTTTTTTTAAAGATTGTTTATGTGCTCTTCCCATGGGTGCTGCACAAGGCAGCACACATGGAAAAAGCAATAACAAGGAGAAATTAAGCATTTTGCCGAGGTAAGACCAGGTTTTCCCTGGTCTTAATTTTGGCACTGCCTTCAATTTACACTGCCCTTGTAAACAGGGGGCAGCGTCAAAATCAATGGGTTTTGCGGTGGAACGCCGACCGCAACGCCCACTGCCCACCTCTGTCATGCTCAGCATAGTGTGAAAGGGAACCTTATTTACAAGGCAGCTTTAAGCCACGTTAAGAGGCTCAACACTACCTTGTAATAAGACGAACTCCCTATCACCACAGAAACATCACGAAAAGTGAAGTTCCTGTGGCATTAGGGGCTTGTAAATATCGCCCCTAGTTTTTTAACTCTAAACCCAGAGGCAGCTTTGAATTGATGATCTCAATATATTCACTTGATAGCTGCTCTGTCAGATTTATACACAGCAAGGATCCCATTTTTCATTCTCATCCCTATACTAACCTTTGGAGGAAAGTGTCTCCAAAGTTTCAGCTAAGCTGGTCGAATACCTTCTCCATGTTGAGACTTCCCTGTCTTTGTTTAAGGAAGTCCATCTAGTAAAGGTCCACCAGGCATTGTAAATGAGCTTTGTTACTGGTAGTTAGGATGTTTTTGAAAATCCCTTTGTTACTAACTAAAAGGACTGTGGGTCTTTAAGCCAAGCAAGAAGAGCCTCCCCAGTCCAGATGGACTCACCACAGGACCCACCAGATCCCAGAACCGGGTCCCGGTCAGTGCTTCTAAAGTCAAACGAGCCAGGGGAGCTTCCCCAGGACACTTGCAAAGTGTCAGGCGGCTAGAAGATGGTGCCATGGACTAGGGCGCCCACCCTATGGCCCAGTGGGGGCCCCTACTATCACTTATGAAACCTTGACCCAGAATCAGGTCATCTACTAATGATTTAGCATCAGGTGCCCCACAAACATGCGGTGCACTAAGGGCAATGGAGGCAGCCCCCTTCCGTCTGTGCTCCGGTCCCCAAGTGAGCATCCTTATGCACCGGCCACAAGAGGCCAGCTATCCCAGGCCAACCGAGGCTCCATGGCACTGCAGTAGCATTACGATTTAGGGGGGATTCTGACTTAGAGGTGTATAGTCATAATACAACAGATGGAAGCTTCGCCTCATCGGCTCCTCAGCCAAGCACATACAACAAATGTCTGAACCTGTGTTTCCTCTCATACTAAGCAGTATTACAATTGCAGCAACACATCATCAGTAGTGTAAAACTAACCTGTCCCACGAGTGTCTAAACTCAGCTTACCTTTCCTATTAGTGGATGAACAATCCAACCCTTGGTGAATTCTGCTTCACCATGATAGGAAGAACCGTCACAAGGACTGTGAGGCCCCGCTTTCACTGTCTGTACTCATCAAGATCAAGAGAGTTTTTGCTCTTTTGATCCATAGGAGGTTTCTGTCCTCCCTGAGCTTGCCTTAGGACGCCTGTGTTATCATTTGACAGGTCAAACTCCCCACCTGCCACTGTCCCCGGAGCGGGTAACATCGCTGGGTATGGGGCACCAGAGGCAGAAGCATCTGCCCCGCCTCACCGGGTGAGTGAAAAAACCAGAAGAGTAGTGATATTTCACCAGCGGCCCAGGGGCCTCCCACTTATCCTACACCTCTCATGTCTCTTCACAGTGCCATACTAGAGTCAAGCTCAACAGGATATACTTTCCCCACTCATTCTGCCAAGCCTGTTCCCTTTGCTGTGGTTTCGCTAGATAGTAGGTAAGGACAGTGGTAATCTCGTTCATCCATTCATGAGGTAAGGCAATTGGCTATTTCTCTACCACAAAGGGGAGGCTCATTCTGGGTTAATATTGCGGCACATCAGCGTCAAATCGGTCTTGCTTCCAACAATACAACATTCATTCGTTCTGGAGTACAGCCACACTTAAAGCGGTCCTCACTGGAATTGGTATCATGTATAGGCTAGAGATAGTACACCCTTCAGTAATATTCCAACAATATAAAATTGTCTATGAACAGTCCTGAGAAATAAAAGTGTGATTAGCAGGACATCAATAATGAATGTGTGGCATGTAGTGACTATGTATATGCAATTAGTTGCGACCTATTCTTCATTCAGTACATTCCAATAAACATGATGTACACATTTCTATCTAATTTGTTATATGCACACATCTGTAAAAATACACATCTATAAAATGCACATATAACTTAGAAAATACACATCTATAATATTTCTAGAAATTCCATTTATAACATCCACATCTATACTACTTCTAGTGTCAACTGTAAACTATTGTGTAACTGTTTTAACCTCATTTATATATTAATGGATCAACGTTTTAAAACAATATGTTTTATAGTAATGACATATGTGTGCTGCAAGAGGGTCCATTAAATTATTTAGGCAAATATTCTTCTTGAATGGGAAAGACATTTGCAAGCCTAGATCAGCCAGAGCAACATCATTACATTGAGGCCAAATACCTCGACACCCATCAATAAAGCCAGGAAATGTTACAGTGTTACAGTTGCTAAGATCTTTGATTTGCTGTGATAGATCCTGATAATATTCAGCTTTACTCTCAAACGCTAATTCAAGGGAATTATGTGAGTTTTCATATCGAATTGAAACATCTATCACAACAGCAGTATCATCTTTGGTAGATACTTACATCTGGTTTTCTTAGTTCGCCTTGATTGTTTTTGACATGAGGTTCCCTATATGCCATCCACCCACACACCTTTTTGCTCTATCAATGTGCAATTCCAATATTTGCTATGCCTTTTTATCCTTATGTCCTTTGTTTTTGAGCATGCACCTGAAATGTGTGAAAATTGTTTCACAAACATCTTTACTGTGTCTGCATGTAGCAAATGTTCAATTTCTTCCCCTAGTGATGGTTTCTCTGGTATACAAAATATTTGCTCTTAACATCAGCGCAGCCATGTACTATTTTTCTTTCATTTTGTTATGCTTGCTGATCCAGAAATTTTAGGTTGGATTATTTGCTAAATATTTAATGTCATCAACTTGGACAGGGAGATTAGCCCATTTCTCAAATTCTTCTTTCCTCCAATCATATGTTGCTAACAAATTAAAATCATAATTCAGGAATTTACTGTCTAAAATGTTGAGTTTGTGTGTTTTGGTGATGTTATCAATTGTTCCATTAATTAGTTCTCCTATATACATGAAGGAATGAGCTATGTAAAGATCTGGTGGTTCCCTGAGGTACAGTGAACCAGTGACTTAGTTTAGTCCAATTGTAGTACATAGCTTTGTTACACGAAGGCCCCCGTACAATCTTTTCCTTTTACAGGAGACCATTGCATGTGTATGCAGGTAGGTGTAGGAAATGTTTGACATATTTCTTTATCGCTTGATCCAGATTGTTTACATGTTTTGCTTCGGTTCCTGTCTTTTCTAATTTGAATGACAATTTAGGGATCAAGACTTGAAACAATATTTCTATTTTCTGATTGGGCTTAAGTGGTTGATTGTCAGGTTTTTGAGCCCAATTAGAGGGAACCTCATGAATTTTCTTGTTGCTTGTATGGCTGGTGTGTGAATCAAAGTTCCATCCGAGGTATCTCTCACTTTCTCCAGGATGAATATTTTCAATTTTTTTTTTCATATTGTCATGGTTTGCAGTTGTTAACCAGGATTTTATCTTTCTGGTGACTTATATAAAATCCATGTGTTTTTGTCACATTACGTTTTAAACCTGTTGCTTTACTGAATTTTTCAATGATTTTCACATTTGTACTCATTCCTTCCCAGGTGTTGCTGACTGCTGCCATATCATCCAAAGGCTAGAGCGTTCATCTGTTCAATGGACCATCAGAGCCGAATGTGAAGCCCTTGCCTGCTAACTGAAGATCACATATCATAGGATACATGGCAATGTTACACAACAGTAAGGATAAAGAGTCACCTTTCTTTACTCCAGATTTCCTTATTATTTCTTGTGTTGATTCTTTATTCTTTCCCTTGGAAAATGTTGATGAGTCAGTATATAAGTATTTTATTATGTCTCTGATGTATGAACAAACTCTGTGCCTTTCAAGATACTGTAGAATGTAGTCATGGCTGACAGAGTCAAAGGCATTGGAGATGTCTATGAATACCACTGCTAATGAGTCTAGGGGCTAGATGTAGGTAATTCCCATTTACAGACTCTTAAATACCGAATGTTACCTATTCGGTATTTAAGAGTCTGTAAATGGGAAGGGTGCAGATTTAGATAATTTTCGTAATCAGGAATACCGAATCTGTAAGATTCGGTATTTACCGATTCGGTAAATACCGAATTGGTATTGCCCATTGATGCCTATGGGCCTTGAAGCCGAATCGGTAAATACCAAATCCTGCAAGGGTGCAGGGGGTGTCACTTTGACACCCTCTAGCACCCCAAGTACAGGCTTGTGTGACATGTGGCACACATGCATGCCCTAAGGGCATGTCTGTGTGTCACATTGCACAGGTGTGCATGCACAGAGGTGCATGCACACCTGAATTTGGTATATTACCACACAATAGGATTGTGTGGTAAAATACCAACCCTTAAGGGCCTGTGGCACTCTCAGCTACATATGGATTTAGCGATTCGGTAAATATACAGATTCGGTATATTTACCGAATCGGTAAAATTACTGATTCTTAAAATTACATGCCCCTACATCTGAAAACCCAAATACCGGTCGGTAACGGCCGAAATCGGCCATTACCGACCGGTATTCGGGCTCCTACATCTGGCCCTTAGTTTTTTCGTGCCCCTTTTATGATATTTTGAAGAAGTGTCCGATTTTTTGAGGCAACCTCTCACTTTTATGAAGCCTTTTTGTCTTGTATTCAGATTAATGAATGATGTGAGTCTTTTTGTTAGTATTTTTGTGAATAACTTCATTAATACTGTGTCGATTGTAATTGGTCTCCAGTTACTAATTTTCTTAAGTTTGCTGATTGGTACATTTGTTGGTATCAAGATCAACCGGTTCTTTTTTTATACTTTCTAGGTCTCTTCTGGTAGATAACCAAGATGCTAAGATTCTGGGCAGCAGTCTTGGTTGTTTGTTATAGACATTGTTTAAATCATTCAAGCCAATCTTGTCAGGCCCAACTGCTTTCTTTAAGTTTGAGTCATTGAAGGCATTCGTTTTTTAAGCAGAGTCATTTCTTTACAAAGTCCTCCAATTTCCCATTTATCCAGTATCCTAGCAATTATATCTTGATAGTATTGGATGACATCACCAGCACTGATTTGACAAGTGGCATCTTCTGCACCATCAGTGATTATCCTGGCAATTTTCTTTTTGTCTTTTTTTAAACATTGCCTGGTATTCCTTGTACATTCCCTTTACTTTAGCACACTTTTCTTGAGTGTTCGATTAAGCCTTCAATTTTTCTTATCTTTCTTTGAAATGTAGTTTTCCACTGAGGCATTCTGGTGCTCAACTTGAGCAGAGTTCATAGGCTCCTCGTTGGGTTCACTTGTTGGTTCATTTCGATTTGCTGGAATTATATCATTGGTGTTCTCTGAAATATAAGTCACAATCTCATCCTTCAGATCCAGAGGAGCATCGTGATGGTTTTCATTTTTAAAGTATTTCTCGACTTCTGAGATTCTATCATTCAGTTCATCAAAGTTTTAGATTTTTGGCAAATGTTTTCGATTGATAGAGTGTTTGCTCCTTTCTGTTGTTACTTTCACTGAAACTTCAGGTTCATCGCAAGAGTCACTTTCTGTGTGATTGGATGCTTGCAGGTCATCCTTTGCTGTTTTTTTGCACTTAACTCTTCTATCTCTTCTTTTTTTCTGCAGTTTGTTGCTGTTTTTATGGTCAAAATGCAGAACAATTAGTGCATTAATATTTCATAAACTTTTTCCAATTCTGCTAATAGCAGTACTTCCTGTGACCATAATTTGGGTGGTTTACTGCTTGCTAGAGCTGAAAGTCTAGCCTCATTTTGCACTCTTGGATGCACATGCTGAGCATGTTATGAAGCTCCAATTTTTGTTTCAAATCCGAGGTCATGAAAGCTGCATAGAAATTGCAGCTCTCCTTTTTAGGTTTCGGCTTGATCCAGCGCATGCGCTGGCCTGGCCGAGACATTTGGTAGCTGCTTTGAAAAGTGCTTCTTTCCCGGCGACCAGCTTACTTTCACAAAGACAAGCGCACGCTTGCACAGCTGTCATCGTGCACAGCTGCCATTTGGCTTCTTTTATTGCACGGGTGAAGGCCCTCCCTTACCACGCGCACCTCGCTATAATGCTCGCGTTACTCTGCTGGCCTTCATGTCCGTCCTTCCTTCTCTCACACTCAGCGCCGGCACTTTGCCCTTCCCCCTCCCCCACCACAGAGCGCGTCTTGTTATAGGACTTGTGCCCTGTGTACCACGGTATTATTCACGACATAACACTTGCAGGTTAATAGAGCGGCTTCACAATGGTAATGGATCTTCTAAGATTAAGAAATGTAAGTTTGCCGTCTTCGTCTCTTCATCATAGCACGCAGTGCAGTTCTGATGTCTCTGCCAAACCGGTAATTCCCTCTCGCTCTTTCCCTTTCCATCTCCCTCTCTCTGGCCCTCTAGCTAGCTTTTCTCTTGCTTTGAACCGCCGCATCAGTGAAGCACACTTAAAGGACATTAATTTTAATGTGCCCAAGATCACACGTTTCGGCTTGCGGGAAGGCTGAAATTATTCTGCAGCTTTTGTGGTTAAAGCCAGAAGTGTTGGAAACCCTTCATATTTAACCACCCCTTTAGTCCTATCTAGATCGATAAAATGTGCATGTTTGATCTGGGTAACAGGAACACCTAATATTTATGGCAAGACACAGGCCATAAAAATTGCAGTATCCAACAGTTGAGTAAAAACTCAACTTATTATGGTGACCTTGAGCCAAACTGCCCCGAGGCAAGTCTCTTTTAGCATGTAATAGTCATTTGCAGATGGTTGGCAATGGGGTTGATTTACCAGAAGCCAGAAAGTGATTACAGCCTTCGAGTTACACATTTGGGAACTCTTCCTTCAGTACAATCAATATCGCCAACCTCTGCAGTTTTCATATGTGTGCTAACAAATTGTTAATTTGAACCGTCGCTGACACACCATGCTGTAAATTTATATTACACTACACAAGGCTTGAACGTGTTCTTACCGACCTGCATCAACAGCGTGGCACAAATTACAATGCTTTACCAATTACCCTGCCTCTCGACTTATAGACCATAACACCAAGGGCACATGTCCTAAAACAAGCATTTGCAATGCAATAGGACTCACCTTTACGTGAGTTTGAGCTATTGGCATTGTAAATGAAAATGCCTTTTATTTATGTTTTGGTTTTTAAAACATAAATAAAAGGCATTGTCATTTACAATGCCAATAGCTTAAACTTGTTTTGTTCTTCCTTTACATTTAGCATAATGGCATGCAATAATGTGTTATTTAGTTTCTTTTTTCACATTTTGAACAATACATTATCAGATAGAAGCCCTTTTATATTTTGTAGAGATGTTTTCTTAGTTCTTTAAAAGTTCCCACTATGTCTCCACATAGATCACATTTATATTTGTCATTTGGGTTTTTCCAGTTTGTGAAATTTTTTGTGTAATTGTTATTCATTTCTTTGTTGACCTCCTTAAACATCAGGCAGATTTTCGAACTTGGATGCAATAGTGTCACTCTCAGTGCTTAATTTGTAAAAAATGAAGTACCAGGGCCATTCTCTGAAGGCCACTTCAGCCTGCACCACCCATACCCTGCTTACACTGCCAATGGCAATACCAACATAACACCTAAGCATCACACTCCTACAAGTGTAACAATTCAACATATTTAGGGCCACACACATAGCATGAGAGGCTAGTATTATTAATTTTCATTGCACATTGACTTAATAACCACAGGTGTTGTTCTTATCTCAAAATTAAAAAGACAGCACCATCATGTGGTGGACTGTCACTAGAGCCAGTGCTGACTATTAAGTGCCGGTGCCAAGCACCGGAAACCACCTGCACAAATTGAGCACTGGTCACTCATGGCTGAGGAGGTCATACATTTGATGGTTTCACTGAGGTCTACTGTTCTGTCTTTGTCTGTTGTTGCTGAGGGCAAACAGGGTGCTATATCGTGATCTGAATCATTGTTGCTAGTTGCATTGTTTGAAGCGGGTGCTAGATTGACAAAATTGGTAAGGAGAATAATTTCTGGAAAAGACAGCACCTCCTTTCACCATCTTAACAGGGTTTTTAATTGCCAGGAACGAACCCATCTGGAAATGTGTTTGTTTGCGTTGCCATTTCTCACTTTCATTCCGCCATGATAGCACCTTGTTCGGCCTATCTCTATAGACAATTTCTACTCAGAGTGTAGCGCAATAGAGGCAGTTACCAGCAGGACCACTAGGAGGTAAAGGCCACTATGTCTAAGAAAAGGTTAACAGAGTCATAGTTACACTCCTGTCGCTTACCCACGCTTCATTGAATTTCTTCACTTTGACATTCAGAGCACTGGACAGAAATCACATCACGTCAACACCCACCTCGGGCCTTTGCAATGCTAGGTTTTAATTAAGCAGTCAGAGTCCCCTGGACCACACCAGTTCTAAGTCAGCAACTAGGCGCTGTCCGAGGCAGAACTCCGGCCTGCAACCCCGGGGAAGGGGCACGGTGAGAGGTGACTACCGCAGGTGGGGCAATCCACAGGAAGGACCCAGCTCAAGTCCAGAGTTGGCAGCACCTTGGAGGGCGGCAGCTCGTCTAGCCGTGGTGCGCGCTCAGTCCCGCTTCGCACCGCAGACCGACCAACACAGCCCTTAAAGCCATTCCTTATCCTGAAGTTACAGATCTGACTTGCCGACTTCCCTTACCTATATTGTTCCAACATGCCAGAGGCTGTTCACCCTGCTGCAGATATGGGTACGGCCCGGCGCAAGATATACACCATCTTTCCAATATTTTCAAGGATCAGTGAGAGCTCACTGGCCACTGCCAGATCCGCAACACTTTCCAAGGCTTGGGCACCTCTCTCGGGGCAAACCCATTCCAGGGCGCCCTGCCTTTCACAAAGAAAAGAGAACTCTCCCTGGGGTTCCCGCTGGCTTCTGCTGGATCATTTGTGTTACCACACTGGACGCAGCGGGACGCCCATCTCCGCCACTCCTGGTTCGGGGATCTGAACCTGACTCTCTTTCGATTGGCCGAGGGCAACGGAGGCTATCGCCTGTACCTTCTGAATAATGCTCACCCATCGTTTAGGACCAGCTGACCATGTTCAACTGCAGCTCAAGTGGAACCCGCTCCACTTTGGCCTTCAAAGTTCTTGTTTGAATATTTGCTACTACCACCAAAATCTGCACCTGCAGAGGCTACACCTGGACCCTTACCTGGGGCTTTTGTGTGCACCACAGAAGTCCTCCTACTCATCACGCCTTAGCCCCTGCATCTCTCAGTTCCGGCGATGGGCGGGTATGTGCCCGGCACTCCAGCGGCATCCATTTTAAGGGCTGGTTGATTTGGCAGGTGAGTTTTAACATACTCCTTAGTGGATTCCAACTTCAATGACCACCGTCCTACTGTCTATATCAACCAACACCTTCTCTGGGTTCTGATGAGCGTCGCCATCGGGTGCCTTAACCCGGCTTTTGGTTCATCCCACATCGCTAGTTCTATTTACCAAAAGTGACTCCTAGGCACTGGCATTCCATACCTGGCTCCACAACAGTGAGCCAGGCTTCTTACCTGTAGAAGGCTGGCTTAGTATATGGTGCACACTTATGTAAGTGTTGCACCCTGCACTAATCCAGACAACGCTCATGGTGATTTAGTGGTCTTAAACAACCTTAGAAAGTTCTCTAACTTGTAGCGGTGGAGAACAGCCTTTAGGCTTAGTCCAGAAGGAGTGTAAAGCAGCTTGTTTAACCAGATCTTAATATTATTGGCATATGTTAAGTGGAAAACAACCACGCATTGTATTTATAATAATAGGTATTTATTATAAAGCACTCACTAACACACAACAATAGCTCCTACTTGAGATATGACACAATGCACACAATACTTTGCAATAAAAACAGGTAGGTAGCACTAATACACAGTGGTCGCTAGGGTGGAGACCAAACCATATACTAAAATAGATGGATGCAAATCGCTACCAGAGCCAAGACTGTACCCAGAAGACATAGAAGTGCTGGGGACCCAAGGAACCCCACGGAGGCTGTGGCAGAGTAGGAACACAACTAAGTATGGGCGAATTTTGCGGATCTGCGGTCCGCGAATTCGCAGATTTTCCCCCAAAGTCGCTGATTTTTTTGCGATTTGCACTGGAGTACTTTCTACTGGCTAATCCAGTAAGTGCTACCTCGTTGGGTAAATGTATAGTGCTTTTCCTACACTGCAGTTGTGTAAAGGGCCAGAAGATTTGTCTCCACTGACCATGTGTGCCTGTAACTTTGCCACTGCACCAAAAGGCGCTGAGGTCCCTTGATTGAGCTGTCCATCATAGTTGCGAAAGGGCGGGAAGACGTTTGATACCGCTAGTGTGTGGTGCAGAGCCAAACGGGCAGGGCTTCTTTGAATGTCAACATGCCTCTTGTGTATAAAGGGTCAGAGAGCGAGCAGGGCAGCAGGTGAGGAGAAAGCAGCCTCCTGGTCACAGGAACTACACGGGATTGCGCTCGAGAAACTCATTAATTCAAAGACCTCCCTTGAGTATTACAGCTAATTTTCGACAGCAGATATGGGGTTAAAGCACACTTGCCCAGCCTCGACCGTGCTCACTAATGTTTTGGGCTGATTAAAACTTTACTGAATTTGAGCTTCAACTCGGGCACCTGCTTTATTTATATCTGTAAGTGCTTCCTGTTGAGGTTTAATTTTTGTGACAGGAGCCTCGTGCCAGAATGAATCCTGCCCTGCATAGTTATCCACAAAGAGGCCACCATTTTGTGCAATACCTCTACTGAACTGGAGTACTTTCTACTGGCTGATCAGTAAGTGCTACCTCGTTGGGTAAATGAATAGTGCTTTTCCTACACTGCAGCTGCGTAAAGGGCCAGATGATTTGCCTCCAGTGACCGTGTGTGCCTGTAACTTTGGTCCCTTGAGTGAGATGGCCATCTAAAAAAAGAAAAAAATCCGCCCGCAAGCGAATTTGCGAATTTTGCGGCGATTTTGCGAGATTCACGGATCTCAAAAATTGCCAAAAATCTGCAAATTTCGCGTGCGGAACGGATTTTTGGCCCATACTTAAACACAACTGCATACTCAATTCAGGTCAAATGGAAACTCGTGGTTGAAATTTTAAAGAAGCAGCACCCCTCCCATTGGACCCTGAAGAAACCCTATGGCACACAGAAGGTTGGAGAGCTACCCCACCAGTGGACACCCGAGGAACCAGGTTACCTACACCAGGAAAGTAGGGTGCATACGTGTGAAGTGGTGTCGGAAACCGCTTTCCAACTCAATGGAGAACTTTAGGAAAATGCAGCTGCTTGCGAAGTTGAAAGTGTCCGGTGGAACCCAAAGGTGGATTAAAGTTGAGAAGTACCTGCAAGCAGAAGGGACAGGCTCTATGCCATTCAGGAGTAACCAGGAGGTAAGTAAGACAAATGATCACCAATGTCGGGAAATGCGGAAAGGTTGGCGATGATATTGGAGCTATAGCTGTGTGGACAAGGCGATACTTTGGAAGACCAGGAGCTGTTAACGAGCTGTCCCAAGCCGGATGATGAGAGCTGATGGGCCTGTGTTCATCAGGAGCACCAACAAGTCTTGGCACTCACAAGCAACGTGCCAAGCGGAAAAAGTGCAGAGTTAGGACCAGCCAGGTCCAAGGGACTCACCACAAGCAGGGAGCCTGAAGATTTCTGTTGAAGAGAACCAACATGCCTTGGCAACGACAAGTCAATGCGGTGCACAGGGGTTTGGTTCCTGTGGTTCCGACGATTGACACTGGCAGCAAACTTGGTGAGAAGACAGTGCAGGCCTCGAAGGAGTTTCAGAACCATCACCTGTATTGCTGAGCCTTTGGGAGTTGGTGAAAGCCCAGGAGCAGCAGTCTGTCACCTTTGTTGCAGTGTTTGCAGATGCAAGGAGGTGACTCCTTCACTTCAAGGGAGATTCCTTCAGGTTTCTTGGATGTCCACAGGCCTTGGAAGGATCCTTTATGGAGCAAAGGCACATACAGTGCAGCAGACGAGCAGGATGGCGAGACAAAGAGCCGCATTAATCTTCCCAGTTGCAGTCTCGGTTCCCTGAGCAAATTCCAGGAAAGTCCAGAGTGCTTAGATGGTTGAAGATGAAGTGGTATCTTGATATGAATCGTGTCCCATGATAAATTCAGGGACCCACACTAATGTAATACCTTAAGAAACCTGTCTGGAAGGTAGTCACACCTCACTGTGACAGGATACCTATTGTTCTGCTTTCTCGTGCTCGAGCTTGACTCAGCAGCAGGAGGGCAGAATCGCGTCTCTGGTTGGCAGCAGCTATAGCTTGCTATCCGGTTCTAGAAGACTTGTACTGGGAACACTGAGAGCCTTCTGGAGGAGCTTAACATGTATGATACCAAACATGACAGGGTTTGGTATAGCCAGTTTAGAGATGGTCATTGCGAATTGATGCATGGCCACTCTATATGTCGTAAAGGCTGATGACAACCTGAGAGAATGGACTCAAACGGTTGTAAGTAGCCGTATATGAAGGTCCTGCACTGACATGGATACTCCCTATGTTAAGGTCCACTGAGAAGTTCCTCCCCTTTAGCAGCTTATATCCTCTTAAAAGTTCAGGGTGTCTACCCAGGGTGTCTACCCAATAGTTGTTTAAGACTAGAGAGGGCCTTGTGGTGTGTCTGAATAGGTGTTAGAACTGGGGGTCCCTAGTTGGCAATGGTATACACATTTGACCAAATCGGGACCCTTGCTTCTAAGTCAGGGAAAGGGGATTACATTACTGGATATCCCCTGCTCACCCCCTTGGTAGCTTGGCACGAGCAGACAGGCTTATCTCAGAGGCAGTGTTAAGCATTTGTGAATACACCCAGTAATACAGTGAAAACACTACAGAGGGAAACCACACAGGTTTTATAAAAATAAGTATTCTTTATATAGACTTAACACAAGACCACAAACTACAAAAATCCACAATACTGTACTTAAAATTGGCTTAAAGATGGTAGAAGTTACTTAAGGCAGTTGATGATGAATGCGACAAAGTTCTCACAAAAGTACCTGGATGCGTAACGCAAAACAAACAAAAGGTTTGCAGGAAGGGAGATGCGTCGGTCCCTTTATACATGTACACAGGTAAAAGCTGAAGTGGGGTCACCAATTTCGATGTTACCATGGTGACACTAGCCCCTGTGTCCCTACAGGCTACAGCTTTCTGACCATTAATCAGAGGCTCCTGTCTGTACATGCCGAAGGTATTGGGACTTACAGTAAAAGTGGCAAAACCCGTGCCACCATTAAAGATTAAGGTGGCCTGTGTGGAGGATCTGGCTAGGCCAGTATCCACCTTAGTAACCCATGGGCTACTAGGGGGTGGTGTAGAAGGAGTAATATTATTGCTGGCCTTTGGGCAATTAGAGTCCCATTTCTTGTGGCCTTTCTCTTTGCAGACATAGCAATCAGGTTTAATTCCAGAGGAATGTATTTGGGACCCACACCCAGAGAAAAACATTTGTATAGATGTATCCCTTCCTTTCTCTTGGGCATTTAAAGAATTCTTCTTCTGGTCACCAACACATCCATGGCCTTTCTCCTTAACCCTGGTACGGCCTGTTTGTCTGCCTTCTTTCCCAATTCTTTGGGAAATGTCAGATCAGAGTCCACCAGGTACTGGTGCAAAAGATGGTTCTGACAGTTATTAGGGATGTCCTCCCTCATTATCAAATTGCACAATCCTTCATAGTCCTGTACCTTTCTTCCATAAAGCCAGCCTTTCAGAGTCTTAATAGCACTATCATTGAAATCCACCCATTCCTTGGGGTGTGCCTTCTAGTCTCTGAACTTAATCCTGTGTTGCTCAGTGGTTAAGCCAAACCCATCAATGAGTGCACTCTTCAAAACCGAATAACTGTCAGCTCCTCACTGTTAGAGAATATGGTACTGACAATGATTGCCTTTTTGTGCACCTCTTTTGGCTCTTTCTGCACCACCCTGATGAAATAAAAATCTTCATTATCAGGGAATACTCACTAATATAACAAAGAACTTGGCACAGAAGCTGAAAATATGAAAATACATCTTTATTAAACTTAACATAGTGAGGCCACATCACACAGAAGCCGCAGCAACTGAATGAGGTAGTCTGAGGAATACAGAGGACAGAGGCCTTTTACATGTTTTAGGGTTACATGACTCAGCACAAAAGTAATGGCAGTCCTAGCTTTTGCAAACATGCAAAAAATCCAACATTCCTTCCTTACAGTTTGACCACTCACATGTTTCCACGACAAAAGCAGGATCATGATGACAAGCCCATTTTTCAGTTTGTCCAGCCCAAAATCAATCATTGGTTAAACTTAACATTTTTCATCAGACAGGTCGATCGGACCCATAATAAAAACAGGCACATCCCCATCGTAAATAGGCCATTAATAAGGAACAGATACAGATGAGAGGCGAGATAGAGGGTGTGTGCCTGTACCATAAACTCAGCAATGTCCTGCTCTTTGATCTCTATCTTGATCAGCTAAAGGGCAAGAACTGGTTTGGCAAGGTCAGCTTCAGGCAACAGGGTCAGTTTACTCAGGTCATCTAAGAGTCAGCTAAAGTCATCAGACTATGTGAGGGCAACTACAAAATGGCTGCCATGTATAAAATGGAACCCAAGGATTCAGAACGAAATCTTCAAATACACAGTGAATCCATCGGTGTAACATGATGAAAACACTCATACTTGCTGAGCTCACTGTTTACGGTTCTGTAGTAATGATTCACTACTAGTTGTTCGTTCCAAGATAAGTTTTATTAAGATTGATGCAACAGGTGCCCCCAGCTTGGCGGCTTAATCTCTCACTGAACATTCTAACCTGCACTCCCTGATGGAGCGCAGATTATACCAAGTGGGCAGAGAAGGGAGGGGGGAAAACGGGGAGTAGGAAAAAGTGGAAGATTACAACACACCTCCCTCCCTGAGGAAAATGAGGGGAGGAGAAGCGGGGGGGCTCCACGCAGAGGGAGCGGGAAAATGGGAAGGAGGGGTGCGGGATGGATAGCGCCCAGCAACATAGGGTCGAATACAAGGAACCCCATGCTATAGTCTAAATAGAAGAACTATAAGGACTTCACTATTAACTGTAGTACATATGCTAAGAACATTATGTTTTTTAATTGACGTGTCTGGGGGATATGCTTATATGATCCCTTGACATGTCCTGTTAGGATTTCATTAGTAACCCCTGTCCACATATTTATCTGCAGTAAACAGGATGATGCTCTTTCAAACACAAAATGCAGTAGGTAAAATTATCTGATAAAGTCAACCAAAGTTAAACAACTGTAACTGTCTGGTGCAACGAGGGTGTGCACCGTTATGGTGTGGGCAATACAATTCAATGGATACCCGGGGTTGTGCTTGCGGCATCCTGACATGAGTAGAGAGCAGGTATATATATCACATCTTTTTCACCCTTGGCTCCCCTCTGTCTGAGCTTGCCACACAGTCTTTTTCTCCCTTGAGTTCTGAACACCTCATGCTAGAATTACCATCCCCTTCCGGAAGATTGAGAATGGCTGTACTGTTCTTTTCTCTAGGCAGTAGTTTGGGCCAGGACACACTCCGAAGATTTCCTCTGACGAAATAAGCCCTTCTTTCCATGACCTTATCCCTGCCTGGACTGTCCTCATTTTCTTGTCCATAACCAGTATTACAACCTTTATTGCATTTAGATTCCAACAGCCTCCAATCATTTGCAAGAGTCTCCTCAGCCATAAGTATGTCCTCCTGTTCCCTCTTGGGCTTTCCATAAAAGAACTTATCTGTGTCGTCTGGACCATAACACTTTGGCTTCCTCAAATGATCATAGGATGGACCCATCTTCCCTTCCATGACTTTTAATGGAGATCCTTTTAGGTTTCTCTGCGTTTTCTTGCTATCACTCTCCATCATGCCATAATCAAGCCCTTGTATGTATACATCTTTGTTTTCTCCTTTTGACTTAATGTAGCTTGCACCTCTCTCTCTCTCCTGATCAATATTGTCCACATACTCCTCTGACATCTTGGTCCTAAACCCTGCCAACTTATTTCTTTGCCACATTTCATTGCAATTATACTGGTAACTCTTATTCATCTGCCATCCTCGTTCTTTGGCTGTGGTATTTAAACACTCCTCCTCCCTTTCAAATTTTACATCTGTCTCAACTTTTTGTTTCCTACTGTCCTTTCTCTCTAGTTTCTTACGTATTTCTCTTTCCTCCACCTGATTTTGATACGTGTTTTGTTTCTTGTTATGTTCGTCCCTGATAGCTTCTTTTCCCCACTCTTTTCCACTTGCAGCTCTTTCAAATACTGTATAAATCTTAGACGGCTGCCTACAAACATTAACAATTTCTCCCCTTGTCTCTTGTATGCTTTGAATCCGTGCCTGCTCATTCCTGTGTCCTTTTATATTTTCCTCTAATGAAATCCTCAACTTCTGTTGGTCTCTCCACCCTAGCATGTTGACACCACCATCCGTTATGTATATAGTACTCCTCGAATTGTTTTTTTTATAAACTACATCCATGACTTTGTAGCCAATAGCCTGTATATCCTTCCCTGCATACGTTTTAAGGAGTTTTGTTGGCCTCCTTCAATTCATTACCATATTTTTTTTTAAATTTGCGGTCCCAATCACTCTTGCTTACCACACTATGTCTTGAACCAGAGTCTGTGATCATTTCAGTCTCAATTTCACCTATACTAACGGTACATCTCTGAAATCTCTTACTGGCAATAATTTCCTCTTTGCCATCCCTTCTTTCCTTGAACCCTTCATTTCTTTGCGCCTTACCACATGTGGCTTGTTTATAATATTCATCCCACAAATTCACAATGTTCTCATAGATATTTCTATCAGTTCCTTTCATGAATACCTTCTCCATATTTTGATACATTTTCTTTCCTCCCGTACCTAAGCTGTGAAGTAAGATGTCCGCCTTTACTTCCGGTGGAAGAGATGCTACCTCTTCTTCCAGGACGGACAAATAGTTTTCAAAATACACTTTCCACTCCCTCCAATCGGCACAGTTATTATTAAACTCCTCCATGAACGGCACAGGTGGATGGAGATTATACATTCGGCCCCACTCCATGTTTAGTGTGCTGCACTACACCTGAATTACACTGGAAAATGCCACCACTCCAGAAGTACAACACCACAGTACCTAATCTGGACACTGAGGAGCACCGAGTTAAAAATTAACCCCGTTACCCACTGTTGCCACTTGGGGAAATTAAGCACTGCGTTTGATAGATAAGAGGATTCCAACAAGGTTTCTAGAAAGACTGCTGGGACTGATTCAAAGCTAAGGAGTGTAAAGATATTTCAGTACCCTCCCCGCTGCACATTAATGAATCCCACAGTTAAAATGCCCCCTCCTACTCCTTTACAGACTCAATGTATCCTGCGCTGCTTTACCCTAAGTAATTTTTGCCTCTTCAAGCATGTGTATGCAATAAGTTCCTCTTACTTGAATGTTCCAAATGACTCCAAAAAAGAAAAACGAAGTCTATTCCGGTCGGCAAAATGCCACTTTCAGTCACGCCGATTTTCCTCCAAGGCTACCTCTCTCCTAAACCTTTCCTCTATGCCGAGTTTGTGCAGTCCTCTTTCTGCTTCCACAGTTGAGAAATTATGTTCAATGAACTGCCTGCTTTCCCTCCCACTGGCGGGAACTTCCTGTGGAGAAACTTCCCCTCAAAATAGTTCCTGTCAGGAAGAAGCCAACTCTCGAATGGAGCTGCGATCTCCAGGCGTGAACTCCACCGGACTGCTGCCTCCCTCGACACCTCAGCACCGCTCCACCCAGTGCCCACACAGGAGCAAGGATCGAATATAAGTCACATGAGTCACCACATATTCTTTCAGCGAGATTTCCGGTAAGCGCTCTGCTTTGCGTTAGAATTCATTCAGCGCCGTTGGTTGGTGCGCGCAGAAAGCTTAGGACAAAGCTGATCAGCCTCAACGTTCATTCAGCGCGTTATTAGCTTACACGCGCCAGGGCCTCATGCAGGGTGGTAAACTCAGGGCGCCTCACAGCAGGAAACGGGATAATTAGTTCAGCTGACCACCCTTCAAACTATACGACAGTTAATTGATTTCAGTCACACAGATAAATGACTGGATTGCAGCGCACTCTTCCCCTCAGTTCGCAGCTTGTGCCCGACTCAGCCCACCAGTGTGAGTGAATGACACACCGACCCTCAATGCTTCAATTCCGCTCTTGCTGGGGCCGTGTGACGACTTGCCTTTAGCGCCTCTCCGCATATCGCCTCTCACCTCCTCTAGTGCTTTCTCCCACTAAGACGAGCCTCCTTTTCCTTTTGTTCGGTTCACACACACAGGATAATCCGCACCTACACCAGGTCATGCTCCGCCTGCGGCACCCTCAGAGACGTTTACACGATGTCACTTCTACTTCATCGATTCAACTGTCATGCGCTGAACAGGAATTTTCCTCACACTTTAATACTTTAATTATCCACACGGTGGCTGGGTCTTCCCTGATATGGTTATTATCAGCGGAGTTTGAGGAGAATATTACTAAACGTGAAAGAACTTTGCTGCACCCAGAAAGGCTGATGAGGGTTTATCTCCAAGCGCTACTATTGCTGATTCCCCTCAATATCACTTCAGGAAACAGGGTACGCAGGTCACTCCTGCCTCGATCACTTTCTCACTCGTCCCCTTTTCACACGGACTTTGCTCCTTTATAAACTTCGTAACCACGGCTCCTATTTTCAACTTCAAGACGCGGTGAGAACAGTTGACCCCAATGTAATCCTCCGCTTCGCCCAGCTCTTCTCCTACACTTCAGCTGATCACCTCACGAACTTTCGCCATGTACTTGGGTCTCACTCCTTCCCCTTTCACACGGACTTTCACCTTTTCCAGAGCTCCACTCAGCTCTTTTCATTATTTTCACTGCTCACCAGTCGAGCTTTCACCTATTTCAAAGCTCTTCAACACGGGTCTTACTCCACTTCACAAACTCAATTTCATAAAGACACCCGAAGTAGGTCTTCGCCTCATATCATTATATCTTCTTTTACCTTGTCGCAGGACACAGGTTGCCAGATACACATACGCCAATCAGACCTCAACAAGGAGGGAACGCTCCTCTTCTCCACACGGCTCCAGTTCACCTTCACCGAGACTTCTCACCCGACCTCCTTTTTTCGTTCAGGAATCGAGAATCTCACACCCTGACCAGGGGAATACCTCGATGAGAACAGCCTGGATACCGGTATGTCTGTTGTCCAGTGATCATCAAACTTTAACTGGCGAGTCCTTCTTTTCACTCCAAAACTCCGCACAAGCATCAAATTCATCCAGGGGGGAAACACCAAACTGACCCTGGCTCAGCATCCCGTCTTCGTCGCCATAAAATGTAGTAATGATTCACTACTAGTTGTTCGTTCCAAGATAAGTTTTATTAAGATTGATGCAACAGGTGCCCCCAGCTTGGCGGCTTAATCTCTCACTGAACATTCTAACCTGCACTCCCTGATGGAGCCAGATTATACCAAGTGGGCAGAGAAGGGAGGGGGGAAAACGGGGAGTAGGAAAAAGTGGAAGATTACAACAGGTTCGCTGTTACCAAAATCGTAACAGAACCACAACCTTTATGACCCAGGTTCAGAATTCACGGAACCTCAACCCTTGCCACTTTCTGCAGTTCTTTTGCATCTTTCTGTGCTTTTCTCGTCTCTTTCTACAGTTCTCTTCTTTCTATACATATCTTGACTCTTTCTGCACCTCTGTTAGTTCTTTTTGCACATCACTTTCTTTTTTCTGCAGCTCACTTCTCTTTCTGCACTCTTCCCTCTTTCTGTACCTCTTTTGCTTCTTTGCGCATTTTTCTTTCCTATTTACGTATTTGTCTTTTTGTTTTTGCATCTCTGTTTGTTCTTTCTGCACCACTTTTGCTTCTTTCTGTACTTGTCTTGCTTCATTGTGTACCCCTCTTGCCTCTTTCTGCATCCCTTTTCCCTGTTTCTCTACCTCCCTTACCTCTTTCTGCTGTTGTCTTGCCTCTTTCTACACATTTCTTGCTTCTTTCGGTACTTCTCTTGCTTATTCCTCTACCTGTTTTCACTCTTTCTGCACCTCTTTCAGTTCTTTCGACACTCTATTTGTTTGTTTCTGAAGCTCACTTGCTTCTTTCTGCACTTCTCTTGGTTCTTTCTACACCTCCATTACCTCTTTCTGTATCTCTCTTGCCCTTTCCTGTACCTCTATTGCTTCTTTCTGTATGTATGGTCTCCTTTTTTTCACATCTCTTACCTTTTTTGCACCTGTATTGCTTCTTTGGGCACTCCTCTTGCCTCTTTTTGTACCCTTATTACCTGTTTCTGAACACGAGTGCGTGCTCAATGTTAGTCAATAGATCAGTTGTGATTGCAATTTTAAAGAAGAAGGACCCTTGCTAGCAGACCCTGAAGAAACCCTGTGGAAGATGGAAGGTTGGAGAGTCACCCCAACTGTGGATACCCCAGGAACCAGGATGCCTACACCAGGGAAGCTGGGTGCATAGGTGTCAAGTGAAGTCGGAATCTGTCATAGACCACAAAGGAGGACTTCAGGAAAGATGCCGCTGGAGAAGAAGACAAAGGAGTCCGGTGGAACCCAAAGGTGGATTCAAGATGAGAAGTACCCACAAGCAGGGGGGACAGAGTGGTTGCGACTTAGGAGTGACCAGGAGGCACGGGAGATGAATGACCACAGTAGTTGGTGATGAAGGAAAAGTTGACAGTTTCCTTGAAGATTCAGCTGTGCTGACCAGGTGACACTGTAGAAGACCAGGAACCATTCACAAGCTGTCCCACTGTTGTCAGTGTACAATAAGCTTTGACTTAATTTGATTTGATTAGAATTTGTAAAGCACAGTAGTTACCCAAAGGTATCAAGGCACAGTAAATGACGATCTGGAAAAACCCTGCTGTACCTATAGATGATCAGGGAGGTAGTCTATGGGGAGTTCAACCAGGTCTTAAGTGCGTTCCTGAAGGACATCATCTGAAGAATAGCCCTAAGGCTTTGTGGGGGGGGAGGAGTTACAGATTCTGCTTGCTGCAGTTGAGAATGCTCTGTCACCCCATTTCTTTCTTTTGGTTCTCGGCACCATGAGCTTGTTTTGATGTGCTGACCGCAGGTTTCTTTCTGGGAATTACCATACAAACATAGTTTTTATTCTTAGTGGGCAAGGACGATAAAGCGGCTTTATGTACAATGTATGTAGACTTAAACATAATGTGCTTTCTAATAGGAAGCCAGTGTAAGGCCTCCAGTCCCTTGGTCGCAGACTGGTGCCTAGGAATGTCTAGAATTAGTCTGGAAGGAGCATTTTGTACCACCTGAAGTCAGTAAAGAGAGATCTTATTGGAATCTAGGTAAAGTGAGTTGCAGTAATCTATTCTAGACATAACTAGGGAAAGTGCGACCTGCTTAAGAGCTGACTGCTGAATAAGCAAAAAGATTTCCTCCAGCATCCTTATGATCCAGATGCAGGTTGCTACTGTACTATTTGCCTGAGCATTAAAGTTGATTTCAGTGTCTAAGAGAACTCCCAGGTTCTTAACCTTTCTTTCTGGGAGTGGGGATGGTTCCTAATGATTCTGGACAGCAGCTACTATTTCAGCTGGATGATTCTGTGCCAAAAAACCACCACATCATTTTTTCTCCCATTAAGTTTTAGAAAGTTTACGACTATCAGGTCAGCCACTTCTGACAAGCAGCTTGAGACGTTATCTGCTATGGAGCATGATTTTTTGGGGATTGACAGAATAAATTGAGTGTCGTCATCATATGACACTACCTTCATCCCAAATGCTTCTTGCCGCAATGGGGCCACTTAGAGATTGAAGAGTGTAGGGCTCAATGAGGAGCCCTGCGGCACTCCAGATGGCAGTGAAAAACCTAAGAGTAGAAGTCATTTCCCTTTCCCTTTTGAGATCTCTCTTTAAGGAAAGAGGACAGAAGGACCAGGGATTGATGAAAAAAAAAACCTTGGAGACGTTGCAACATCAGCAAAGGGCAGATGGTATCAAATGCTGCTGAGAGATCCAAGAGTATCAGAGATAAACCCTGTCTGTTAATCCACTAGCTGCTTAATGCAGGCTATGGCTGAAATCAGTGGGGTTTCTGTTCCATGATCTTTCCTAAAACCGAACTGAGAATCATTCAGCCAATGCTGCTATTCTGCAATTTCCAACAGTTGGATATTAGGGTGCTTCTCTAGAATCTTTGCTGAAAAAGGAAGCAGAGAGGTCAGACAATAGTTTTTACAGTCCGAACTATCCAGATTAGATTTTTAGGAGGGGCATAATAATTGCCTCCTTCCAACTCTGGGGGTAATATCCAGGGATGATCACTCTATTCATTAAGTTAGAAAGAGGACGGGCAATGGTGCTAGCTGCCAGGTGAAGAACTGCAGGTGGACAGGCTTCAAGAGGTGACCTCAATTTTGTGTTAGCAAGATATTGTTCCACCATCTTTGGGGTAAGAGTTGGGATGACAGATGGAGCTTTAGTCTCTTGGTCTGTTTGAATGGACAACCCTTGAGATTTCAGTTGAGGTCCTCTGGTTGGGTTTGACTGCATAGATGAATTGGGAGTTGCTTCGTTCCCTTCATTGATATCTATAATCTTAGAATTAAAGGAATTTTCTAACTGGTTGCAAAATAGTTGTGAGCCCTCAGGCTCTCCAGTGAGCTGTGGGTTGGAGATCTTCTGCAGCACCCTGAAGAGTTCTCGAGCAGATGTGGCATTTTA
Source organism: Lissotriton helveticus (assembly GCF_964261635.1). Classification (NCBI taxonomy): domain Eukaryota; kingdom Metazoa; phylum Chordata; class Amphibia; order Caudata; family Salamandridae; genus Lissotriton; species Lissotriton helveticus. Next base: position 2,010,808,545 of record NC_136057.1, on the reverse strand, counting down.
AATTTTTTTGCATGCAGTATTTGGATTTTTCCTCGCTTAAAGCTAGTTTGTATTACATAATATAATTCCTGTGGGTCATTTTTTCTTGCTCTTCCTGGTTTTTCCTTCATGAATGCTCTTGTTGGTGACTTGCTTGCTTGAGTGTTCTGAGACTGTCATTAAACCAGGGGGCTGATGTAGAGAGTATTTTTTGGAAAACATCCCTAAGTGAGGGTCACTTCTTGGCTACCCACTACAGACACTCTGCAAATGCCTCCACCCCCATATCTCTGTCCACTTGGATTTCAGAAGGTATGCTATTTAATGTTATAGAAAGAGCTTTGGCAGACACCCCTTCCAACTCCTGGACCTAATCATGGTGCGAGGGGGTTGACTACTACTGACTGCAGGTGAGGATGTGAAAGAAAAGGCTACAGCATTGTGGTCGGATCAAGTAATGGGGTGACTGATAGGCCATCCTAATATCATTAGTAAAAATACCATCCAGTGTTTGACCCACCCTGTGATGTTGTGTAGTTTCTATATTCCCTATATACAGGATCTGCGCGTTTAGGATAACATAAACTGTGGGTTTGGTGGCAGACTGATTGTGTGCACCCCTACCGGATATTTTAGCCTCTTTGCATTAGCTAGCTCACAGTGCCACTAGAATATCCTCTTATCAGGGAGAGAATAGATTCTAAAACCCTCAGAACATGACAACACTGATAGCCCAGGATTGTGGAAACAATGTCCTACTTTTCACTCAGTCACTCATGCTCACTTAGTTTGTCTCAGAGTTACACAGAATAAATAATCTGGGCATTTCAATAAGTATTTGTTGAACAATTGTTAGTCTAGTGTAGAATAGATGAGCTACAACAACCATTAGACAGTAGCAGAGATATATGATTATCAATACTACAAAAGTAAAGGAATGGTATAATTCTACCAGCTTACAGTAATCATGAATATACAAGTACACAGAGTACATGATATTAAGTGCATACTCTTACGATGTCTCCCTAACTAGATGTACCTAAATGTACCTACCATCTGTGTAGGTGTTATGCCAAGAATCCCTATAGGATCTAGTCTACCCCATTACCTGAGAATTAGAGAGTGTGGGACCCTGTCCTGGTCTTGAGTTGGACACTCTGCAAGGGATGTTAGATCACTGCTAGCTGGACCGTCTGCATGCAGGCACCTCAGCGTCTCTGGTCAGTGTGTAAGCCGGGATGTCACGGTCTCCTCTGTCTCTCTAAGCAAGACATGATTTATCTATACCCACAGGTCTCCCCAGGGCTTCTACCTTGCTGTGTTACTGTGTCGGCCTAAAGGATGACATCGGGCTTAAACTTTGACAAAGATATTATACAGGAGATGTTCATCCTGCTGTGAGGGTCTCTAGTTGGCAGAGGTAGGTACCTGTGTCCACATAGGGACCCTTGCTTGTTGTTAGGGTAAGGGGGATACACTTCTAAAATAACTCCTGCTCAAACCCTTGGTAGCTTGGCATGAGCAGACATGATTATCACAGAGGCAGTGTGTAAAGCATTTGCGAACACATACAGTAATACAGTGAAAACACTACAAATGGACACCACACCAGTTTAGAAAGATAAGTAATCTTTATCTAAACTAACACAAAACTAAACAACAAAAATAAACAATACGGTTATCAAGATATCCTCAAAAATAGGTTCTTCACTCAAATAAAGTTAATAGCAACAAATACCTCCACTTGGAATTATTGCTACGTTGTGATAGATGAAAATCCCAAAGAACGGCATCAGGTATGGAGTCAAGCAGACCCCCAAAGAACAGTACCTTGGAACTGACGAAAACAAAGATGGTGAATGGCGTTGGGGTGGTGATGCTTCTTTGGCGCTGAGTGGTGTTTGTTCCTTGCGACCCCAGTAAAGGTGAAACCTCGGTTCCTTTCTGCAGTGGAGGGGAGGTGAACGTCGGTTCCTTACTGTGTCGGGGAGGTGACATCACGGTAGCAGTGAGGCGTCGGTCCCTTACGGCGGTGCGGTGTCCATAGATTCAGGAGTCACCAACGTCGAGTGTCTGCTTTGCGTTGATGAAGCACCAGCGTGAGTGAAGTTGGGGCTGCAGTGCGAGTCGGGACGATGCGTCGTGGAAATCACGAGCGGTACCCTCGGCTCCAGTGCAGGCACCGGCCTACGGTGCAAGTCGGGGCAGTGTGTCATGCCCTTTATGAGCGGTGCCCAAGGCTTCGGTGCAGGTTATGCCATCGCTCGCCGGCGTTGGTGTTGCTATTTCGTTCTATGGCAGCTGAAACAACAGTTCCAGATACAGAGAGACAAGAAATAAAGTCTTTGTGTCACTGAGACTTCAGAAGAGGAGACAACCTCAATTTCAAGCCTTTGGAGATATTTTCTTCAAGCAGACAGCAAAGTCCTTTTCTCCTTTTCTTGGTAGCAAGTAGCCACTGCAGACCAAGCCAAGACAGCAAACAGCACAGGGGCAGTATTCGACGGAATTTGCGAAATTCACTTTCGCAAACTATCGCGAAAATGTCAAAAATCTCCGCAAACCCGCGGAAATATCGCAAAGACGCTGAAGTTTCTTTCCCGCCTGTTCGCAATATTTTATGCGTGATCGCGTTGAAAATGTCTCGCCAACTGACCCATGCGGTCGCTCATGGGCGCGGCCATCTTGTTTTCACTTGTCCCGCCCGCTCGCGATGCTTACTTCCAGTTCCGGGTCACGCAATGCTTGCTCGCGCCCGTACGTGGTACGTATTTCCTGTTCGGGAATGCTTTTACGTGCTTGCGGTGCTTTTGCATGCTCGAGGAGAAAATATCACGCAAACTTGCCCACGCGGTCACAATGGGAATGGCCATCTTGTTTTTCACTCTATTGCATGTTTCTGGGGCCTGCTTTTCAATCCTCCCTCTATCTTTTGAATCCTTTATTTCTAGACCCTTTTATTTTATCTATTTTATTTATTATCTCTCTGACTATTTTCCTGCTTCTATATTTTTGGTTTTGGTCTACTTTTTGAGTGTTTTTTAACTACTTTTTCACTCTTTTTCTATTACCTGCTTTTTCCATTTCTTTCACTAACTTTTTTAATTTTTACCTTTTCTTTTCAACCCCAAGCCTACCCCAGAACCATGGCAAGGGGCCACAGGGCTCATCGCAGTCAGAGCCGCTACCGCCATCCTTGCGGAAGGCAGCGCCCACAAGGGGTGCAGGCATGGGCCTTATTTGGGGAGGTGGAGTTGGCTGCACTAGTTTTCTTTGTGCAGCACCACCTCCTCTAAACTCTGGCAGCAGGGGGCAGGCCTGGGTCTGGGTACAGGCTCCGGGAGCGTCGGCAACGGTGGGAGACGGTGCGCCGGGCAGTGTTCCGCTGCTCTGGGGTCTGGCGCACCCAGAACCAACTGACGCACCGGTGGTCAGATATCCTGGACCGGGAGCAGGACCTGCTGGACCTGTTAGGAGTGGAGGTCCTGGGTCTTGGTCAGTAACTTATTATTACTACTTTGTGTCTGTTCTTCTGCTCTGTGTTATATATTGCAAATATCTTTTTTTTCCAACCAGCTAGAATGCTGCTGCTTACATTACAGGTAAATTACGTTTAAAAGTCTTCTGTGATTGTTATGATGACACAGGTGCTCTTCTGCGCTACTAATCTTACTTGTTTGAAACTTTGTGTTTGCCCTCGCTTAGCGTGATTATGTAAGAGTTTATGTTAGAGAAATTAAGTTACGTAATCCAATAGTGACTCTAGTCCTTACTTTGTCCTGTCACTAAGAGATAGGGGCGGATTGATACTTAGGTTTAGTTACTTTGTATGAGTTTGTAATTATTTTGTGGTATGCGTGAGGCCCCCTCTGTTACGTCACGTGCTGCTAGTACCCCAGTCTTTAGTAGAACCTTTTATAGTTTGTGCAAAGAGTGGTAATAGGCTTAGCACAAGCAGAAAATCATTCAGCATCAATCAATCAACCAAAAATTTGGTGTATACAAAAATGTAGTCATGTGTCCTCCATTTGACCATATGCATTGTTGAGGACTAAAAGAAGTGGAAATGCATACTTAATGTACAATTGGCACGCCTGGATTAGGTGGGCTAGGTCAGGTGGTACGTCGTACTTAGGCTTAGTTAGTATTCTGGAATCAGAATGTAAGACTGGTTTAGTGTTGATAAATAGTAAGTAGTCAATCCGCGAATCCCCCGATACTACTTGTTCACCAGATGAGATCGGTCAATTTAGTTATTGCAATTGTTGTTTATTTTTTTGAACGTTCTTTAAAAATATTTTATTTGTTTCACTCCAATCATCAATGTTTGTCTCTTTCTTATATCTTTCCTGTTCAGCACCCAGGGGCAGGCAGACAGGGTCGCAGTCGGCGGGAGGAGCACAACACCAGCAACAGGAGGAGGACACCAATGAGGGTTCTTCTGCTGGCCCTAGAAAGGCTTCTTGTTTTTAATATTAATAATTCTTATTCCGTAACTTTTAGTGCACCACATTTTTTCCGAACTATTGTTTCCATTTCCTAATGCTATTTTTTACCAACAATTATCCTTCGATCTGTACTATCTGTTTCGAAATTCTTGTTATCCCTGCCTCTGCTATAATGACTCTCTGTACTACTACTATTAGTCTGTCTGTAGTAGCTAAGCTTGCCCAGTTGGCCACTCTTTATTTAAAAAGTTTTAAATAAAACTCAGATTCACCAGTAGCTCTAGCCATTGAGTCCAGGCCTTTGGGTTGTCCTCTTGTACTACTTCTAGTCTTATTGATCTTGAGTCTTTGTTAATCTTGAGGCTTTTCGACAATTCCCACCAACAAATGCCCAACCAGATTTATTACTATTTTGATAGGATAGTACAAACTACTACTGTTGTAGGGATTTTGCACATACAGATCTTTGCACAAAAAAATAGGATGTTGGTGATGGGAGGTTGGACCTTCCTCACACCTCAATCAGAAGTTCAGAACCCACAACAATCCCCTGCCCGACTAGTTATAGTAGTGTCTCGTCATGACTCATAACTATTAGCTCTCCGAACCCTCCCCCCAAGACACCCAACAAGTAGACAACCCAGAAACATAACACACCCGACCTCTCAGTCGTGGAAGCAATGCATATGCACACCCTTCCTTTCACTCGCTCACTTGTGTAAGTCCACACCAAATACCACCGAGTCTATGTAAGTTCAAAAGTTTTATTTTGAATTGAAAAGCTATCTACGGTGTTCTATAATGCAGCACCAACAGGAAAATGCATAACATTAAAACAACAAACATTGTTACACTTACAGTTACAACAACTAGAAGTCCATAATAGAAACAAAAGGGAAATCAGTGGTGGAAACACCACCATCCCCTTGTTAGGAATATAGTTTATATAACATTTTAAATGAAGATCTCTGAGCAAATTCTGGGGGCCCCTCACCCTTAGAAGAACCTAGTACTGGTAGTTGTTACATCATAAGCTCTGCAAAGCTTTGGTTCGTCGAAGGGAATCTTCCGTCTGTAATGAGAAAAATGGTGCGCGTTAGTATATTGCAAGCATTTCTCAGCCGTGCCAAAAAATCGTTGTATTTTTATGGAGAAGCAATATGGACTAACAAACCACAACTTCATAAAAAGTGGCTTGTTAATGTTTTGGTTGACCTTATACGCAGCTCTTAGACAGTAGCAGTATGACTAGGTCACGTCGGTTGGTAAACAACCTTTACAACGCAACTTTTACCACGCAAACCATTACAACGCATTGCGCTGAGGGGCGCTCTAGGATAGGGAATAGGTTTAATGTACTATCCAACACCTTCCCTACTATCCTACTATCCACGAGGACTGGAGTTGGAATAGTAAATTAAACAATTCACTATCCAGCGCCTAAAAGCACTATGCGTTGTAAAAGTGTGCGCTGTAAAACTTGCGATGTAAAGGTAGGCGTTGTAAAAGTATGCGTTGTAACGTCATACATCCATGTGGGTTTAAAGGTGTCTTATACAACAAGCTGCGTGGTAACGTCATGTGTGCAAAAATAAGAGACACAAAGGTAAAATGGTTGCATGGCTCGGGCTAACTAAGCAAAGCCTAGAATGACCCTAGGGACCATATAACTACTAGTGTCTACTCTAGTACTGCCTGATTTGTACTAGTGATGTATTGTATATTATTAACTCATTTTTCAAGCTTGCTACTGACCAATAGGGGAGGTGTATATGACACCTAAAAAATGTGTAATTTTTTTTCTAGGAGCACTACCGAGCACCAGTGCCGGAGCCAGCGGCGAAGGCGACGTGGCTGGTGAGGACGTGGCTGTTGCGGATGGAGCTGCAGGGGACGAGCCAGCACCAGTGGCGGGTGGTGGTAAGTTAGATTCATAATCCTTAACTATTGACATTACACTCACTGCAAGTGTGTAATGCATGTATACTGTACTGTTGAGACTTAGGGAACCATTAGGATGGTGGGCGGATTGCCCCCGCCGGCGGTAGTCACCGCCAGCCAGGCAGCGGAAAACCGCCCGCCATCCCTGTAGACAAGACCCCCCGCCATATTACAATGGCTGGGGGGTCCGCGGCGGATGGAAAGACCGTCCGCCGCTTTTCTGCACGGTCGACATGTCGACCGGGCAGAAAAGACCACGGAAAGGCATGCGGAGTATGCTTGGGGGCCCGTTGCGGGCCCCCATGGACTCCAGGGGTGGGTACACATGGGGGTTGCCTATGGATGGTAGCCCCTTGCCTTTCACAGCACAACGTGGCAGGCACCGCGCGGTGCTTTTCACGTTGTGCTTTAAAGCACAACATGTACTTTTAGCATTGCTCACAGCACCGCCCGCCGCATTGTTAAAAAAGCGGGATGCGCCCGCCACTGTGGCGGGCGCATCCTAGCATCCTAATTACCCCCATGAGACCCCAGCCCTTATGGCGGGAGGTCTCTTTTAGAGTGAGGATGGCAGGCGGACAAAGTCCGCCCACCATCCTAATGATGCCCTAAATAAGTAAGAGTTGTTGTGAACGTTTGAAGAGTCAAGACACCCTTTAATTTGCATTAGTAAAGGCATTAAGGGTGGGAGTATTGAGTAACCAATGGCATCTTCTATCTGATTTCAACTCCGCTTTGAAAGTTTTATGGAGAAGACTAAAAGTCAGATCAGATCACCTGGTGATGAACTAAAAAGGGAAAGATGGGTGGAAGGAAGAAGGACGGACAAGGTTTAATATTTATAACTGACAGAGCGAAGGATACCTGTGATGCAAGCATGCAAATTGCAAAGGTGGCTGATAGGAATCTGATGCACGGTTGGTTGAATGCCTGAAAAAAAAACCAAATGTTAAAGACTAAGCAAGTGGGAGGATAGATACATATCACAAATGTTATGTACTGTGCTGTATAGTGCTACCATGGCACTATGTGTATAATTAACTTGTCTTACTGTTTTTCTAAGAGTATATTTTACTCGGGGCATGGATGTGTATTTCGTAGGTCACGAGAGGGGAGCCGCCCGATAAACATTGTGATCGGGCGTGAAGATTACCCCCGCCATGCACCCAGGATGCTTTACTACGAAGCCTGAGAAATACAGGCGTACTAATAGCAACTAAGGAAACTCATTGAAGAAGAACCGTGAGTGGGTGAACCACCCTTTTAGGACAGCAAGGAATGGACATACGTTAGAGTGTGTGCCTGTGCTTGTCTGTCTACACTTTTTTCTTATATTTTCACTGGTCCTGAAGATGAATGCTTGAGTGAATGATTCTCGATTTAAGCAGAAACATGTTGACCACACTTATATTTCTTTTGTGAAGGACATTTGTTTTTTCATTGCTATTTCCTTATCATGTCCGAATTTTCACTTGTTTTTAATGGAAGTAGGCTATCCCCTTATTAAAATTGATATTAGGAACTGCTATACTTCCTTTTAATCCACACTTTCTCTTGAGGGCCTAATGGCTGGCACTTTTTCATTTTCATACTTAAGAACCCAATGATGAGAATAAACACCTACTTGTTTGGTGTTTGAGGGTTCTTTTTCTCACCTCAGATCTCATTTCTCCCTACTGTGCCTTTTCTTTACCCCCCCCTTTTTCCTCCTGACAAGACTGTGTTTTTGGTGGACTTTTTGGTGGAGTAGTGTTTTAAATGAAATTCTTGACACTCTTTTGTTGGATAGCTTGGGGTATAAGAGCGTTTCTGCTGTAGCCCTTTCTCTCTAATTGTTTTGCAGTATATTTTACAATAGTCTTCTTTTTTCTTTTTGATATACAGCTATTCCTCCCAAACCAGATCAGAAGGAGTTGGCCGCCAAGGAACAGCGCCAGAAGCTGGAGGCGATACAAGTAGAATATCGACGGCTGGTGTCCTGGAAGAGGAGGAGGCGGCAGCAGCTGAACACTCCTCCAATGCCCCGGTTTCCAGCCACCGCCCTCCAGCGGTACAGCGCCACTGTCTGGCGGCCGCTCGCTGCCACCTTTCCATCACTGGTGCTCCCCCACTGTGGCTGCAATGCCGTGCTCTAAAGCGCTGCGTCCCCCTACTAGAGGTGGCAGTGATTGTCCTCCAAAGACAATCCCTCCGAACCTAGGAGACCCTGTTTATTGCCCCTTTTTTATTTATTGTTTTGATGGGTTGGAATGGGCGTTGGGGTTTTGGACATTTGGTTGGACTTCTTTATGGACATTGGTTGGGGTTAGGGAGAGGGGTGGGTCAGGTTTTGTGGGTTTTTTACATAGTTTATTTTTGTTAGGGTTATTATTAAATCAATATTTCTAATTTACATACAATGTTGCTAATGTTTTGTGGGTGGGGTTACTGTTTTATTTCACACTGTTTCCTTGCTGGTGCAGGGCCACCCATAGCCAGTGTTTGAGTTAAATAATTGGCTGACTTTGTAAGACACAAAAAGATAGATGCGGCACCCCACACTGATTGAGTTGTCCTACTAGTACTGTCAGTCTCTCTCGTCTAGTCTATGCATTATTTAACTGGACTCAAAGAGGTGTGTGAATTACTGAATTGATTGAAAACATGTCCATTATTAATTATGCCTCCCCCAAACTTCTCTTACCTTTGCGTGATGTTTAACTTAGGCACAGCGATAGCTGCATGGTGATGGCGGTTTCCTTTCCTAACATGCCATGGTTGTGGTGGAGGTAGTAGTAGTAGACAGTGACACTGGCAGGGCAGCAGCATTTGCAAAAAAAGAAAATGAGACAGTCAGTCGCCTGAGAGAGACTGTTCGAGGAGTAGTAGAATGAAGTACAGTACAGAACTTACCGCAAAACAATAATATGCAAAAATATTTTATAACAAAACATAACAGTGGTGGGGATAGCCTACTAAACAGAGTCACAACAAACTATAGTTGTGTAGAGTCACTTGACTTGGCCTACAGTACACTCCTCGACACAAGCGTAACAGTTAGTGCTGTGTATGAGGATGACAACAAATCCTATCAATGCCGGCAATTAATGTGGATGTATATGTCCCTTTAGTAACTAAAAATCATCTCTAAAATATACTGCTCATGGGACGCCAAGCAGAAGAAGATCCTCAATCTGCCTTGAAATTGAAGTACTGCTGCTTTCACCACATCCGCCCCAGCAAGTGTGTGATACATTATTGGTGTACATTTAATTTAGTCACACCTCAATAAGTCACAAAGCCTGGGGGAAGAGGGTTAGGGTTTGTTGAATGGATAGGAAGGGGGGGTTTGGGGAAAGGTTTTCAAATGAAAAACAGTACACATGGACAAACAACAAAACACAATCTCTGTAGACTACCATATCAATATGTTAAGGGAGAAAAAGGAAATGCATGCATGATGATGATTGATATGGAGACCTGGATTACATACAGTTCTTGTTCAGTTGTTCTGGGCTTACTTTTACAGATAGGAAATACATTTTTTAAATATTGCTAGGGATGAATCATAAACAGAGAGAAAACCTAATGATAATAATAACAACAAGAAGAACACACTGTTGTAAAGATTTCGCACAAACAGAACCTTGGGGCTTGGGGCTATATATAATTGCACCTATCCATTAGTATCATGTCCTATCTTAGGCTTTTGGTGCAAAGGACTGGAGTTGGAATAGTAAATTAAACAATTCACTATCCAGCGCCTAAAAGCACTATGCGTTGTAAAAGTATGCGCTGTAAAACTTGCGATGTAAAGGTAGGCGTTGTAAAAGTATGCGTTGTAACGTCATACATCCATGTGGGTTCAAAGGTGTCTTATACAACAAGCTGCGTGGTAACGTCATGTGTGCAAAAATAAGAGACACAAAGGTAAAATGGTTGCATGGCTCGGGCTAACTAAGCAAAGCCTAGAATGACCCTAGGGACCATATAACTACTAGTGTCTACTCTAGTACTACCTGATTTGTACTAGTGATGTATTGTATACTATTAACTCATTTTTCAAGCTTGCTACTGACCAATAGGGGAGGTGTATATGACACCTAAAAAATGTGTAATTTTTTTTCTAGGAGCACTACCGAGCACCAGTGCCGGAGCCAGCGGCGAAGGCGACGTGGCTGGTGAGGACGTGGCTGTTGCGGATGGAGCTGCAGGGGACGAGCCAGCACCAGTGGCGGGTGGTGGTAAGTTAGATTCATAATCCTTAACTATTGACATTACACTCACTGCAAGTGTGTAATGCATGTATACTGTACTGTTGAGACTTAGGGAACCATTAGGATGGCGGGCGGATTGCCCCCGCCGGCGGTAGTCACCGCCAGCCAGGCAGCGGAAAACCGCCCGCCATCCCTGTAGACAAGACCCCCCGCCATATTACAATGGCTGGGGGGTCCGCGGCGGATGGAAAGACCGTCCGCCGCTTTTGTGCACGGTCGACATGTCGACCGGGCAGAAAAGGCCACGGAAAGGCATGCGGAGTATGCTTGGGGGCCCGTTGCGGGCCCCCATGGACTCCAGGGGTGGGTACACATGGGGGTTGCCTATGGATGGTAGCCCCTTGCCTTTCACAGCACAACGTGGCAGGCACCGCGCGGTGCTTTTCACGTTGTGCTTTAAAGCACAACATGTACTTTTAGCATTGCTCACAGCACCGCCCGCCGCATTGTTAAAAAAGCGGGATGCGCCCGCCACTGTGGCGGGCGCATCCTAGCATCCTAATTACCCCCATGAGACCCCAGCCCTTATGGCGGGAGGTCTCTTTTAGAGTGAGGATGGCAGGCGGACAAAGTCCGCCCACCATCCTAATGATGCCCTAAATAAGTAAGAGTTGTTGTGAACGTTTGAAGAGTCAAGACACCCTTTAATTTGCATTAGTAAAGGCATTAAGGGTGGGAGTATTGAGTAACCAATGGCATCTTCTATCTGATTTCAACTCCGCTTTGAAAGTTTTATGGAGAAGACTAAAAGTCAGATCAGATCACCTGGTGATGAACTAAAAAGGGAAAGATGGGTGGAAGGAAGAAGGACGGACTAAGCCTCCTTTTCCTTGCTGGTGGTCTGGAAGACAATAGATTTTCCGAAACAGTTATTTGCTCCACTTTGTCTGCAGGAAGCTTGATTTCCTGAAATGCCCCTACTTCAGGAGCAACAACTACTATTGTGGGCTGTTCTTGAGGTTGCTGCTGTTGTTGCAGCTGCTGCTGTTGTTGCGGCTGCTGCTGTTGTTGCTGCTGCTGCTGTTGTGGCTGCTGCTGTACACTTATCTGCTGAGTTTCCACCTGCGTTGATTGTGTACTACTTTGCGATTATGACATTTCAACATCGCTGCTCGTTAGTAGACTGGCTACCTCTGCGACACTCAAGGGCTTGGTCCTAGGTTGGTGGGGTTGGACCGCTGGTGTGGGGGTGCTGCTCCCAGGTTGGTTCCTGGACAACGCTGCTGCAGGCGTACTTTTTTTGGTCCCAAAAAAACATTGGCCGGCACACCAGTTGTGGTTAGTGGCACTTCCTTTTCTGTTCCTTTCTCTCACCCACAACTTTCTTGGTACTGGACCTGTTACCTTTCTTTGGGGCCATCTTCAGATGTCAGGCAGGACCAGGTGCACAAGTTGTGGTCACACGTGGATGTGATGCGCAGGACTTCTGTCTGGCTGGCAGTACAACGGGTGATGATGATGACACCTCCTCCTCTGGCTTTTTGTGCACCTAAAAGCAAATACGCCAGGAGAAGAACATCAGTGAAATGTTGCATTTATTGTTGTGGTTCAGTTACTTACTACTGTACTAGTACAAACAAACAAACAAAAGAAGATATAGTCTAGCCATTTCTGAGACTTTGTCAACAAGGGCAATGTTACACTACTGTGTACACACTACAATCTCAGGAAGGATAGGAAAGAGAATAGGAACCACCAAATTACAAATGTAATGGGAGTGGGGTGGACCCTATTTGGCATTAAACTATTTGAGCATCACATCATTCATGGAGCTGCTGCTGGCAAAGGGAATGGATGGATGGAAGCAGTAAGCCAATAGGAAAACCATGCAGGCTTATATGGCAAAAGCAGGACACTAATAACTACCACCACAAAAAAATGTCACCAGCTGCATGAACACTCACAAATCACAAGCAACAAGCAGGAGGCCTGGGAAACACCATGAACTGACAAAAGGCTTATAAAAGCCAGGCAAAGGATGCATGCTAAAGCACACTACTCTGCCTTTTTAATGCAATAAAATACAAAAACGAAAATACAAAGGCACAAAAAAGGTCTGCAGGGTGCATGCATTGCACTCCAACACACACCAGACACACACAACAAAGGCATGTCTTTAAGACACCCAACATCAGAAAGCCCACACCAAAAAAACACATTTTCCAACTCAATCCAATACCATCCATGCCCTAAATGATGTCTAAATTCAACAGACCACACAGAAACACTTGTTTAATGCAGCTGTGGCTACCTGCTCTGAGCCCACCGGGTGAAAGCAGGCCTGTTGGCAGACAAGGCCAGACAAGCTTACAGGCCTAGGCTTCAAAATGGCAAGCAGCCACATGGCCAGACCCAACAACAGAAAGCCCACCCCAACAAAAACACATTTCCCAACTCAATCCAATGCCAACCATGCCCTAAATGATGTCTACATTCAACAGACCACACAGAAACACTTGTTTAATGCAGCTGTGGCAACCTGCTCTGAGCCCACCGGGTGAAAGCAGTCCTGTTGGCAAACAAGACCAGACAAGCTTGCAGGCCTAGGCTTCAAAATGGCCACCAGCCACACGGCAGGCCCAACAACGGAAAACCCACCCCCCAAAAAAACACATTTCGCAACTCAATCCAATGCCATCCATGCCCTAAATGATGTCTAAATTCAACAGACCACACAGATACACTTGTTTAATGCAGCTGTGGCTACCTGCTCTGAGCCTACCGGGTGAAAGCAGGCATGTTGGCAGAAAAGGCTGGACAAGGCCAGACAAGCTTGCAGGCCTAGGCTTCAAAATGGCCATCAGCCACATGGCCAGGCCCAACAAAAGAAAGCCCACCCCCGAAAAAACATATTTCCCAACTCAATCCAATGCCATCCATGCCCTAAATGATGTCTAAATCCAACAGACCACACAGAAACACTTGTTTAATGCAGCTGTGGCTACATGCTCTGAGCCTACTGGATGAAAGCAGGCCTGTTGGCAGACAAGGTCAGACAAGCTTGTAGGCCTAGGCTTCTAAATGGCCACCAGCCACCAGCCACATGGCCAGGCCCAACAACAGAAAGCCCACCCCAAAAAAACACATTTCCCAACTCAATCCAATGCCATCCATGCCCTAAATGATCTTTGAAAATGAAATACATTAAAAAAACACCAAAGGAACAGTTGCTTCATCATGCACCCACGCATGAGGCCATGACTAGCTCTGGGCCTACTGACTAGTACTACCCACAACATTTAAAAAAAAAAAAGAATGATAGTTACCAAAATTAAATTGTAGTTGCAAAAACTGCAATGCCCCCAATCAAACAGACACAACAACCACTTACTTGTAAAATATCCAATTCAAAAATCCTCAAATCTAATGGCAATGATGCAGCAGACAAAAAGTGTAAGCATGGGCGGAAAATTCGCTCCGCTCCCAAAATGTGCGGATTTTTGGCAATTTCGCGGTCTGCAAATCGCGCAAAATTGGCCAAAAATCTGCAATTCGCTAGTTGGCGATTTTTTTTTGCTTGGTCGCGCTTCAAAAATACAATCGTGGCGTTGACTTACCGTGATTCTGAGTTCACCGAGTTCTTTTCCTCCCGGTTTGCGTGCGCTGCGCCATTTTGGATCTGGCTGCGTGATCGCGCGAGACGTTTCGACCGCGAGTATGTCATGGAGTCCCGCCATCTTGCACTGCGAGACTTTGAGAACGCGAATACGTCATAAAAGCCCGCGATCACGCATCGCGAGAGTAAACAATTGCGAATACGTAGATGCGACGCACAGCTAACATCCGGTGGGACATTTGAACAGCTCGCTTTCCCGAAGTAGCAAAAATTACAATTCTGCACAAGAAATCTATAGTTGGCAGCATAAACCTTCTGAAAATGATGCTTTGGATCAGAATAACTCCTCAGATTGACATTTGGCTGCACTTTTTTGTGCAAGGAGTCAATTTTTGGGGGGGTGGGCGGAAATAAGTACCCCAGAGTCTCCAACTTACTGTCCCTGTCCAGCAGGCTCCTCCCAGTGCTTTGTCCGTGTCCTGGTCACTTTTCATTTGGATCTGGAGCTGGAAGGATTATTCTTTGTGGCTGCTTCTGGATATTTGGATTTGAGGATTTTTTGTTTGGATCACTTTTGGATTTGAGATTTTACAAGTAAGTTGGTGTTGTTTGTTTGGAGCATTGCAAATGCTGCAAGTACAATTCATAAACTTTTTCACAACTTAAAAAAATATATATTGTGTGTAGCCACAGTATCCAGTAGGCCCAGGGTTAGTCATGGGTGCATGATACAACTGTTTCTGTGAGATTTGTTGAACTTAAATATCATTTACGGCATGGATGGCATGGAATTGAATAGCTCACTGTTATATGTGGAAGTTTTTTTAAATTTTGGGGTGCGTGTTAAAGCTACCCTAGCCAGTATTCCCAGGGGTAGTCAGTTGTGCATGGACCAAGGCTTTCTGTGGGGTCTCTTGAATTTAAACATCATTTAGGGCATGGATAGCATTGGATTGGGGTGATTTTTGTGTGTATTTCGATTTTTTGGGTGTTGTTGGGGCCTGATCCAGGGCCTGGCCATGTGGGTGGGGCCATTTTGAGTCCTGGTCCAGGGCCTGGCCATGTGGGTGGGGCCCATTTTGATTCCTGGTCCAGGGCCTGGCCATGTGGGTGTGGGTCTAGGGGCCATTTTGAAGCCAGGCAGTGTGCTTTGTGCCATAGGCCTGCACCCAGCCTGCCTTGCTTTCATCCATTATGCCCAGGGGTACTCAGTGGTGCATGGACAAAGTCTTTCTGTGGGGTCTCTTGAACTTAAACATCATTTAGGGCATGGGTGGCATTGGATTGGGGGGATTTTTGTGTGTATTTCGATTTTGTGGGTGTTGTTGGGGCCTGGTCCAGGGCCTGTCCATGTGGGTGGGGGTCTAGGGGCCATTTTGAAGCCAGGCAGTGTGCTTTGTGCCATAGGCCAGCACCCAGTCTGCCTTGCATTCATCCATAATGCCCAGGGGTACTCAGTGGTGCATAGACAAAGACTTTCTGTGGGGTGTCTTGAATTGTGTGTATTTCGATTTTTTGGGTATTGTTGGGGCCTGGTCCAGGGCATGGCCATATGGGTGGGGGGGCATATTGAGGCCAGGCAGTTTTTGCCATAGGCCGGCAAGTTTGCGGTTGCGGGCCAGTAGGCCTAGGGTTATGATGAATGGGTGCATGAAACAACTCTCTCTGTGTGGTCTCTCTTCTATTAATTTAAACATCCATTTTTGATTAGAATTGCAATTTTTATTTTGGGTCTTTCCGTTTTTGGGTGTGTTATGTTAATAATAATAATAAATGCCTAGTTGCAATAGCATTAATTGAAGCATGACATATGCAACATTTATTTAACTGGTGTTCCTCTGGCTTCTTTGCTTTTAGGTGCACAAAAACTGAGAACCAGGAATCATCCTCATCATCATCACTTGTTGTAGTGCCAGGAAGAAGTACTGCTGCGGTGTGTGCACAACGTCACGTGACGTCAGGTGTGGCCACACACAACTCTGCAACTCGTGCAACTGCGTCCTGCTGTTCTGACTTCTGAAGAAGATGGGCCCAAAGAAAGGTGGCCGTAGCTCCTTTACCAAGAAAGTTGCCAGTGCCACTGCAAGTAAGAAGGAGCAGAAGAAGCAAGTGGCGCCACTTACCAAGGAGACTGGTGTGCCGACCGACACTATTTTTTTTAAATAAAAAAACTAAACCTGCAGCAGGGGTGTCCGCTGGGGACCAAGCTAGGATCAGCACCTCCGCTTCATTGGTCTCAGTGCCAGCACTCCAAGTTAGTCCCAAGCCCATGAGTGCCGCAGAGGCAGCCACTTTAATTGCTCTTTCACCATCGACCAGGGATGTTGGCGTTGACTCATCACAAAGTAGCATCCAATCAAAGCAGGGTGTAACTCATCTGACGAGTGTTCAACCACAGCTACAATGACAATCACAGGTGCAACCAGGAGAGGCGCAAGGAGAGGCGCAAGGAGAGTTGCAAGTAGAGGCGCAAGTAGAGGTGCAAGGAGAGGTTGCAAGGACAGGCACAAGGAGCGGCGCAAGGAGAGGCACAAGGAGAGGCATAAATACCCACAATGCTTGTTCCTCCAGAAGTAGAGGCACATGAGGAAATTGAGATTCATGCGGAGGTATCAGCCGAGCAAGCCACTCCTGATGATCCATTGTCTTCCAGATCCCCAGCAAGGAAAAGGAGGGCTAGTACAACCTCTTCTTCAAGCCCCCTTCCTTCTGATGATCTAGATCTTGATTGGCACCCACCAATTCAGTCTGAGAGGGAGGCACGCCATGAGCCGGAAAAGCTAGGTAAAAGGAAGGTTCCCGCAAGGCTTTTAGTTATGGGTGATGACGAAGAAGAAGTAGAAGTGGTGTATTCTGCTGCTGATGAAGAGTCTGACGATGACGACCCAGTCATCACAGTCATCACTCCAGCCCCAGTGGGTATGCAGCAGACAGACATTTTTTACCCTATCCCGAAATGCTGCACGGGATGTGGACGGCGTGGCACTGGTACCACCACCAACACAGGTAACTTCTACACCAACACGACATACAGCTTCCATATTTTCTCTTCAGAAGGGCCGGCAGGGACCTCCATCCAGCTAGACCTCCATTACCTCAAGTAGTGGTGCTGTAAATGCACAATAGAGACACATTTCCCCACGCCCATCCTCCATCTGGCATTGAAAGTGGCACCTCCAGAAATCTCAACTCCCCAGTTTGGGACTTCTTTAGTATTAGCAAAAAGGCGGAAAACCACATTATTTGTTCGATTTGTAAACGAGTAGTTAGTCGGGGTAAGCTTGGTACCAACTATGGTACCGGAGGCCAGAGAGGTCATCTCCAAAAACACCACAGCATCCAGTGGGAGCCAAAAGTACAAATCCAAATGTAGCCATTCATATTGCATCTGATGACGAGGAGCTGATCCTGCAGGGGGAGGTGAAGAAGCGAGAGACATTTTTTCTTTTACACACAGTTCCCCTGGCAGCAGCACTGCAGTGGTAGCGCCCACAACCTCTACCCCAGCAACATCTAGGAGGCACAGTAAGAGTCTGGTAGAGACACCAATGCGAAAAAGTACATCAATGAGCCCAACTGGGTTGAAGAAGTCTGGATCATCATCACATGTGAAAACGGTCCAGACCACCATTAAAAGCATGTTTTGGTCGAGGGCGCCATTTGAACGCAACCACCCAATGGCACGTCTGTATAATGCAATGCTGGCTAAAATGTTAGCGCTGGACCTTCTCCCTTTTTCTTTTGTGGAAGGGGTGGGTTTTCTAGAATTTGTGGCAACAGTCTGCCCTAAATGGACATCAACATTATTGTTCAAGATTTCTTGAAAAAAGAAAACATAGTCAGCAAGTTACTGACCACCTGCCGAAAAATCTGCACACATTTCAGCCATTCTTTTAAGGCAGGAAAGCAGCTGAGGATCATTCAACGTGACCGTAGATTGCCAGTCAGAGGACTCATCCAGGAGGTGGTAACACGTTGTAACTCAACCTTCTACATGCTTAAGCGTCTGTTTGAGCAGTACTTGGTAATCAATGAGTATGTCTTTCACGCACGGGCTACTTCTATGAAAGACACAAGGCTAGAGGTGGAGGAATAGGACCTATTTAAAAGCCTGACACACATGCTTCGTCCTTTTGAGGTCTTCACCCATGAAGTCAGCAGGGAGGACTGTACTTTGGGCAAAGCTATCCCATTGCGCATGCTATAGCACCAACTGAAGGCGGTGTCTTCAACGTTCCAAGTTGATGCTGAAAAACAAGACCCATATCGGTTGGCGGAGAGCTTATTAAGCCTCCTAGTTGACAATGCAAGGCTTAAAGCAATACATTCAGAACAACATTACATTTGTGCCACTATTCTGGATACACGGTACATAAAGGCACTGGCCAGCAATACATTCATTCCTTTTTCTGAAGCAGATGTTTCCAAGTACAAACATTGGCTAGCTCTGTCAGCCACTCGGTTCGAAAAAGAGCGGCAGGAAATTGAAGGAACCACCACAAGTACTACTGATGCAGCAGGTCATTCGGCGTCAAGGTCCACTTCTGTGGCCGAAGGCAGTCACTTTCCCTCAGAGCCGTTAATGACACCAGCAACCGTATCATCATCACCTGCACCAGACCTAGCCATAATATTGTCGGAAGCGGATTGGATAACTCATCAAGGGTTTGCTCGTTCCAGTGTTGATGCAAAGGCAACAGATGGTATGCAAAGTGGAGCACCCCTGGAGGACCTTGAATGGATGGTGCAGGCCTATCTGGATGACCCAACAGAGGTCTTCTTTGATCAGAAACCATTGATGTATTGGTATGGGAAAAGGCCTCAATGGCCACTGATCACCAAGCTGGCTATAAATTATTTGTCTTGCCCACTCGCAAGCGTGTCTTCTGAACGTGTTGTCAGTGCTGCTGGTACCATTATAACTTCAAAAAGGACCCGTCTTTCACCCTAAAATGTGGAGAGGTTAACAATGATCAACATGAATCAGCACTTCATACCACCAGATTACAAAATACGTGAATCCACGCAGGAAGAAGAGGACACCGACTTAGGTGACAGAAGTTCTTATCTGTTAGCTGACCTACTCCTGGTTCAATTCACAGAGTTTGAGGACGAGCTCTACTTCCCTGACATCTAGGCTTGAAATACTTACTTTTTTTTCGTCCTTATTCACTTTTAATTCTGTGTGTCTTTCTTTGTTTTGCAACTTTTAGCACAACAAAACTCTAATCACAACAAATCCATCAGCAGCACTGTCTTTGTCTTATTTCAATATTTAAGGTGCCGCTGTCTGCATTCCTGAAGTTCACAAGTTCACAACTCAGTCATGCACCTCTATGCTCCTCCTCCAGACTCCCCCTATCCGTTTCCCTCAAGGCAGATGGCCGGATTACGCAGAATGAAGAAACTGTTGCTTCGTAGACGAGTCCCCTCAAAAGAAGTGGGACTGGAATGGCTGACTTTGCTGACTGTTACTTCTGAAATTGACATGAGAGGCTGCCCTGTGGCCCTTCACTTAAGAATAAGATGCTGACAAAAAGTGGAACAGGTAATGAATGATGAGATGGCATGCAGTGGACAACACTGGCTGTCTGGCTCTGATGAAAGCAATTGCTGTTTGTTTGTTGTGCATGAAATTAATCCTATGTGTTCTGTTATTATTTAATCTTTTACACACTAAATGTAACTCAAGTCTACTCTGTTTTTAACTTGTTTAATTCAAATTGTACTTCTACTGCAGGGGCCACTACGGTGCATTTTTTAATATGGAAAATGTCCTTGGACTCACTGTGTGTAGACTGTAACTGCATGAACAACATTGAGTTTGCCAACACCATGACGATGATGAGTCATGATGACCAAAGTTACATAATATCTTCACAGTCACTCACTGGGATGGATGGATCATCATCGTCGATTTACGGAAGAACTATGGCCATTTCGTGAGTGGCAAACAGGTAAACAAGTCAACAACAGCCACAGCAGAACTACATGTCTGTCTAGTCGTGGTATGGAGTGGTCGATCCAGTGTAGTGTTATGCCAGAGTCCAGGCAGCGGTTCATGTAAAATTGCGGCTATGTGGCTTGCTGTATAAAATTAGATCTGCTTTGTCTGTCTGTGTCAAAGAGGTTGGTTCACTCAGTGGTGCCTGCCTTGACCGTCTGCATGGCCCTGGCCTGCTGTGTGCTAATTATTATCCTGGAAACAGAGACTCAGACTAGGCACTTTAGAAATGAGGCATGTATGTAATACTGTCGCCTCAGAAATTGAAAGTGTTATTTTTGCACCACACACCGTACCTTATATTTTTCCTCCGGGGTGTTTTAATATCCCTTTCTGTTTTTCCATCCACAATTACAGGCCGTCACTTACCCTGTGCGGTGGGAAATACATTAACTCAGGCTTACCATAGCAATCCGCAATTCCACATCCGTCACGCAGGTAGTGGACAGTGTGGTCACCAAGATTGATTGACAGAGCGCACGATGGAATGAAGGAGTACAGCGAATAAGAGGAATGGCTGGATGTATGCAACTTCCCAATTTGACCAGGACAGCTACAACATACAGTTACAGTATCCACTTTACTTGTCCGTATCTTTTAAATAATGTTATTGTTGTGAACTTCTACGAGTGCGACTCATTGTGTTTGCTCTCTGCTTCAAATTCATCCCTACAGCTATTTGATAAGTTTCTTTGCTATTTTTAAAACTAATGTAATGTACTACTAAGTGTTTATTCTCTCTGAGGGCAGATAGGCAAGCAAAATTGCGTAATTACTGCAGCCCTGTACTGTCTAATTGTTTAGTACTAGTTAGTAAGTTGTAGTATAAGTACCACTTTTCAGTAACCTAACCATCCATTTAGCAAACAACTTCAAGCATGCACTTCCTTTATGTCCCTTAAAAGATTTATGGATATATTCATATCCAAAGATTTGTTTTTCTTTATTTGTTGTTTGCCCTTGCTGTGTTTTTTTTTCTCTCTCCAAACAACTTTCCCCAAAAACCCCATTCCCATCCATTTTTCAAACCCTAACCCTCTTCCCCCGGGCTGTGTGGTTTTCATTGAGGTGTGACTAAATGACACCAATAATTCCACACGCTTGCTGGGGAAGATAAGGTGAAAAGCAACAGAAAATCAATTTCAATGCAGGTCAATGAATCAGAGGATATATTCTTATTCTGCTTGACGCACACCCATGAGCATTTGCAAATCAATTCAGAATTTCATGTCCGCCATTGAGTGGATTCATCAACAACAACATCCTCCTACACGTGAAGAAAGCTTACGCTGCTGTGTCCTTCAGTACTAGTTCTTGTAGTAGCCATAATCCATGCAACTAGTAGTTAACTTTTGATTGAATACTTTAGCATTGGTTAGGCTAAAATTCATGCCACTGTGCTTTTGTACTGTACTATGTACTATCGTACTGTTTTAATGCTCCTCAGGCCACTCAATATCTAATTTCCTTTTTTTTCATATGCTGCTACTGCCAGTGTGTACCATTACTACTACCACCACAACTATGCCATTTCATCCGTACCGAATTCCATAGCCAACCTTAATCGCCATTTGCCATGCAGCCAACCCTGTGCCCAGCCCTATTCTCAAACACGAATCACAGGTAAGATAAGCATTTTGGGGGAGGAAGAATAATGGAGTAGGAGGAGAGGAGAGACTGACGGTAGTACTAGTAAAGTAGTAGGACAATTGAATTCACTAACTCAGTCAGTGACACTTTAGTACAAATTTGGACGATTACTTAGACAATTTGAATCAACCAGCCAGTTAAGTTTCAGGAAAACAAACGTATAGTTACCCCCACCCGCCTCCTCCACAAAACGGTAAAAACGCGTATGCTATGTTTAAGTGGAAAATAAATAATTATTTCGACCCTAACAAAAATAAACTATCCCACAAGACCCGACCCACTCCCCTCCCTACCCCCAACCAATGTCCATGAAATGTCCCCAAAAGTTCAAAAACCCCAACGCCCAATTCCAACCCCCCCAAAAGTCTTTAAAAAAGGGGCAAGGGACAGTCTCTCTCTACTTTGGCCGGCGGTGTCCTGTGGCCAGGTGGTCACGCAGCTCTCTCCGGAGGGCCTTGAGCAGGGCTTTCTGCCTCTCCACCTCCTGCTCAAGGTAGGCCACTCGCAGGGTTAGTCGCCTTGCAGGTACTTTGGGGGGCAGCTGTTGGTTTCGCTGCTTGGTGGCAGCGGGTGGCTGCAGGACCACAATGCCATACCGCTGGAGGATTGCGCTGGCTGTATGACCCAGGGGCAGCGGAGGAGGATGCAGCTGTTGTTGTTGATGTTGACTGAGAGTCATCCTCCTCCTCCTGAGCCACCAGCCACCGATATTCGGTGACAATTGCCTCCAGCTTCTATTGCCTGGCCCGGATAGCCAACTCCTTCCTTGATAGTTTAGAAGGAGTATCTATATGAAGTAAGAAAAAATACTGTAACCAATACTCGTTAAGATTAACACCAAACAATTAAACAGAAAGTTGTGTCACAGTTGCACTAGCAACTTGCAAGCACAGTACATAAAATTTGTGGCATGTATCTAGCTAAACTCTCACTTCATCGGCCTCTGCTCTAACATTAGTGGGAGTTTCAGTAATTCTACTAGCACTATATGGACTCACTACATTAGACTCAGACAGTACACCAGCCTTCTTCTGCTCTCTTGTTTAGCAAAATTAGTACGTAAACTTGTGGAAGCTGGCATAATGCCAGCGCAGTCAGCTTGCACCCAAGAAAACCAGATGCAAGCCATGATGACGCAGACTCGCATTACTGTTACAAGTCCAGTACATGCAGGTGGGGAAGCTCTTACTTTTCTATTACGGGTGGCACTGGCCATTCTCTGTTACAAGGGCTACTGCTCAATTAATTTAACTTTCACCCTGCCCTGTCCCTGACTACTACAAAAGGAAAATGAAGACGATAACATGATCATCTTTCCCTTCACAGGATATTTGCTTATATAAGGGATGACTTTAGGTGCTTTGTTTTTATTGATTGAGTGAACACCGATAGGCCACACATGAATGACACAGGTGAAACAAAATTATTAACATAGGTAGTGAGTGGTCTCCGTAATCGCCGGAGGAAGGCACTTGTGACTTGACTTGATAATGTGAACTATACAATATAGACACACAATATATGCTGTGCTTGCAAACTACTGTTAGTCAAGGGAGTATGCTGAAAAATTACCACTTCTTCTTTCCTCTGCTTTGCTACTCTGGCACGGACGTGCGCTGTTACATGCTCTTCAAAGTAACACTCTTCATCCAGTGACAGTCTACTCTGTCTACTCTACATACACCTATGCTATCTAGCAGGCATCCAACCATTCAAAGTAAATGTCAATCATTCTACTTAATGTCTCAACTGGACAAACCTTACTTTTTCTCACCGAAAAACACCCTTTTTATTTTATTTTGTAAACCGCCACCCATGCATCCGTGCTTGACTTGCATTTGAATTTGATCCAAAGGATATATTGCGCACACATACAGTTTATGTTTCACCCACCCAGGCAGTCCTCTTTTCTTTCTCCTTCCTCCCATCCTTTCTTCAGTCTTCAACCTCCAGCCATGCATCAGATTCCCAGCCACCTGTGCCTGCATTCAAAAACACGTATCATTCTTTGCCAGTCATTAATTTAACTTGCATGTCCTTCACAGCTGAGTTGAAGTCAAATTTAGAGGAGGCCATTGGTTACTTGTCAACTCCCGCCGCTAATGCTATTGCTAATGCGAAGTCAAGTGTGACTGTCTTGTACCTGGTTGACAAAAACTTAGTTCTAAATTTGTAAGTCTTCTTAACAGTAAAGTGTACTTGTACTGTACAGCATATACACCCCTGCAGCGAGCCTACTCTGCAATCTCAATAAGTAAGGAAGATAATAGCTCACTACTGCCCGCCACTACTGAGGCATCCCCCACAGCAGTTCCTGCTGGCACCGCATCTGCCCCTGGAGTGACCACCTCCGCGCTGGCCCCGGCACTGGTGGTGGGCTGTGCCGATGGTGTTCCGCCTATAAAATACATTTAATATTTTTAAATGCCACATACACCACTCCCTATTTTGTCTAGGAATGAAAAAAATTGTTAATACGTAAACACATTTAATTATTTGTGACTCTCTACTCTAAACTAAAAATTCCCCTTTCGGAAGGGGAGGGTGTTTTTATTTATGCTTAGCCATAACATTCTACACTTTTTGGCACAACTGAAGTATGCTTGCTTTTTAAAACGTACCATTTTTCTCATAACAGACGGAAGCTTCCCTTCTACGAACAAGAGCAATATGTTACTCATCATCATCACCACCAGTACTTTAAGTTCCAACCAGGTGAGGGGTCTCCCCCAATTAATGTGTAAAATCAGCCACTGTACAGTTTTCAAGAGTTCACCTTTTCTCTTCTATGAACTTGATTTTAATAAATATTTTTATATAATGCACAATTGAAAATTAATAGACAGAGCTAGTTGTTTTATTTTTAATAAAGCATTAAAACGTACATAGACTCTGTGTTTTTTGGTAATGAGTGAGTGAGCGAAAGCGTTTGCAATTTGCAAGCATGATTCCGTGACTCTGAGAGGTCGGGACTCTGACTCCGTAGTCTTATGTTCTGGGTTGTATAATCATTGGGGATCATCGCTGCATTCGGGAGCTAAATAATGACTCTGACACACTAGCTAGTCAGTAAGGAGATTGGGCGTTCAACTTCTGTTATGACTGAGGTTTGTGGAAAGTCTAACTGCGCCTATTATCACCAATGCCCTATTTTCCATAGTTCTGTATGTGTAGAATAGCCCCTGCAACAGTAGTAGTATGTCCTCCTATCCAATCAAAAAGTAAACTAGTATCTTACTCTTGGTGGCCATTGATATTTTATTGTTGGGAATTGTCAAAGCATAAACATTAAGAGGACCTCAATAGACATTATGGACAACACAGAGGACTGCACTCAGTGCCTAGAGCTATTGCTGAATAGGAGCTTTGTTTAACACCTTTTGCCAACTGTGCAAGCTTAGCTAGCTACACAGACAGACTAATAATAATAAATAGTAGTAGCACAGAGATTCATAGTAGATGCAGGATAAGAATTTAGAAACAGTCTACAAGAAGATCAAAGACGATTTAGGAAGAAATAGAATTATGATGAACGTTTGGAATAAATAGGTGCTGTAAAAGTTAGGGAAGTATAATTATTAATATTAACAGGAAAACTTACTAGAAGATCCCTCGGCGGACCGATCCTGGCCTTCCTGCTCCGCCAGCGCCGCCACCGCCACCTATGTCCTCTTGCCCCTGGGAGGTGCTGATGTACATGAAAGAAAGACACAAACATGGATGATTGTTGTCAACGAACTAAAACATTTAAAAAACCCAATAATAATTATTTTGGGTAAATAAACAACAATTGCACTAAATTTATTGACCTATCTGATGTGGTCTACTAGGATATTAGTATTGCTGGAGTCGCGGACCGTCTACTTGGAAAGTTATGTAACTCACTAAACCAACTACAAAAAGGTTCTACTAGGACTGGCAGCACTCAGCAGCACGCGAAGTGACAGACACAGTCCGTCATGATTGCAGACCACTAAAAAATGTCCTACTAAATGACAAGTCATAATATACTCAACCTATCAATCCACCACCACTATCTCTTCTTAGTGGCAGGAGTAGAAAGGAAGGAATGGACTTGAGTCTCTAGTCTCTAGCATTATGCACTTCTGTAAAGTACACTCATAATCACTCAGGCCAAATGAGCACAAAATTGAAAACATGTAAGCATAGTAGCACCACCACTGAGCAGGCGAGCACCTGCAATCACAGAAGCTTTTGAAACATAATTTACCTGAAATGTAATCAGCAGCATTCTTGCTCTTCGGAAAAAACATATATTTGCAATATAACATAGAGCAGAAAAAAACAAAGTAGTTATTAAATAACTACTAGTACTCACCAAGCCCAGGGATCTCGGCGTCAAGCAGGACGAGCCGGTCTTGTTCCTGATCCAGTATGTCGGATCACCTGTGCGTCACCTGGTTGTAGGTGCGCCGGACCCCTGACTCCAGATACATGGCCCGGCACACCTTACCTCATAGCTAGCGACGGTCCCGGAGGCCGTACCCGGTACCGGGCCTACCGCCTGCTGCGACGGCCTTGGGGAGGTGGCGCTGCACAAAGAAGACCAGTGCCAACAGCTCCACCACGCTGAAGATCTCCTTGGGACTTACAGACACCCCCCGTAAGCGCCCACAAGGGAGCTGGCTGGGGGGTGCGGGAGCGGGACTCTTCCCCTTGAACTTGCCGGCTCCCTTTGCCATGGTCCTGGGTTAACCACTTGGCTGCTAAGGCACATGATGCTCTTCCATTGACTTTCCATTGAAATCAATGGAAACTCCATGACGAGTTACCCTTGTCATTAGCACTGAAGGGGTTAAAGGAAGGAAAAAGAGGAAAGAATAGGGAAAAAAAGTAAATAAATGAAAAGAGAGAGTTAAAAGAAAAAGTTGTTATTAAAGTAACGAAAAGTAGAAAAAAACATGAAATATAGATGTACAAAAATAAAGAGGTAGATAATGAGTAAGAAAGATTAAAAAAAAGTTTTAAAAAAAAGGATTACAAAGATTGAAGCTGGATAGAAAAGGCATGCCCAGAACAGTGCAGTGCTGCTTCCCTCACAGAGGGGCGGCTGCCTCCATGAAGCTCCCAAGACAGGTGTTCACCTGTTCTTTGTTTTAGCTCCTGTGTTGTCAGTGCACCGTGTAAGCGCACAAGCATACCCTGCTCTCACTCTGGAGAGTCACTCTCACTCTGCAGTCACTCGCACTCTGCAGTCACTCTCACTCTGCACGCACTCTCACTCTGCTGTCACTCATGCTGTCACTCTCACTCTACAGTCACTCTCACTCACAGACAGCTGGTGTTGTGTGTGCCTGGTGAAAGCGTGCAATGATGGCTGGTGTTGTATGTGCTTGGTGAAAGCGTGCACTGACGGCTGGTGGTGTGTATGTGTTCCTGGAGAAAGCGTGCAGTGACGGCTGGAGTTGTGTGTGCCTGTTAAAAGTGTGCACCGACGGCTGGTGGTGTGTGTGTGTGTGCCTGGTGAGTGTGTGGTGGTGAGTGTGTAGTGGTGAGTGTGTGTGGTGTGTGTGTGTGGTGTTGTGTGTGTGTTGTGTGTGTATGTTGTGTGTGTGTGTATGTGTGGTGAGTGTGTATGGTGTTGTGTGTGTGTGGTGTGTGGTGTGTGTGTGTGGTGTGTGGGGTGTGTTGTGAGTGGTCTTATGTATGTAGTGTTATGTGCGTGGTGGTGTGTGTGTGGTGTTGTGTGTGTGTGTGTGTGGTGTGTGTGTGGGGGGGTGTGGTGTGTGTCTGTGTGGTGTGTGTCTGTGTGGTGTGTGTCTGTGTGGTGTGTGTCTGTGTGGTGTTGTGTGATCCTCTGTGAGACACTGGGGTCTGTCGTCTGGTATGGAAGCTTTGGTCAGATAGGGAAGCATGGAAATGTCGCGCTCCTGTGAAAGAGCTGGCGGGTGATTGCGGTCCCACTTAGGAGCCAAAGACTCTGAAAGCAGTGCCCCTGTCTTTAACACCACCACACCAGTGTGCCTCAAGTAACAAGTGCCAGGTCTTCTACAACGCAGTGGCAGAGAAGAGAGGCAGGAAAAGCAGGGGCAGAGAGAAGAGGCAGGACAACGCAGGGGCAGAGAGGAGAGGCAGGACACAACGCAGGGGCAGAGAGGAGAGGCAGGTGACAACGCAGGGGCAGAGAGGAGAGGCAGGTGACAACGCAGGGGCAGAGAGGAGAGGCAGGACACAACACAGCGGCAGAGAGGAGAGGCAGGATACAACGCAGGGGCAGAGAGGAGAGGCAGGTGACAACGCAGGGGCAGGGAGGAGAGGCAGGACACAACGCAGGGGCGGAGAGGCAGGACACAATGCAGGGGCGGAGAGGCAGGATACAACGCAGGGGTGGAGAGGCAGGATACAACGCGTGGGCGGAGAGGCAGGATACAACGCAGGTGCGGAGAGGTGGGATACAACGCAGGGGCAGAGAGGAGAGGCAGGTGACAATGCAGGGGCAGAAAGGAGAGGCAGGACACAACACAGGGGCAGAGAGGAGAGGCAGGACACAACGCAGGGGCAGAGAGGAGAGGCAGGACACAACGCAGGGGCAGAGAGGAGAGGCAGGACAACGCAGGGCCAGAGAGGAGACACAGGACACAACGCAGGGGCAAAGAGGAGAGGCAGGACAACACAGGGGCAGAGAGGAGAGGCAGGACAACACAGGGGCAGAGAGGAGAGGCAGCACAACGCAGGGGCAGAGAGGAGAGGCAGACAACACAGGGGAAGAGAGGAGAGGCAAGACACAATGCAGGGGCAGAGAGGAGAGGCAGGACACAACGCAAGGGGGGACAGGTGAGGCAGGACACAACGCAAGGGGGGAAGAGGTGAGGTAGCACACAACGCAGGGGCAGGGAGGAGAGGCAGGACAACGCAGGAGCAGAGAGGAGAGGCAGGACAACGCAGGGGCAGAGAAGAGAGGCAAGACACAACGCAGGGGCAGAGAGGAGAGGCAAGACAATGCAGGAGCAGAGAGGATGTGCAAGACACAATGCAGGGGCAGAGAGGAGAGGCAGGACATAACGCAAGAGGGGAGAGGTGAGGCAGGACACAACGCAGGGACTGAGAGGAGAGGCAGGACAGGCAAGAGAAGCAGAGGGGTAGAAGGGGTAGAAGGGGGCGAGAGGGAAGGAGGGCTGCAGCCCTGGAAGATACAGCGGGGATGAGATAAGAGCGAGAGACTGGGGGAGTGATACGGGAGGGAAGGGTGGATTGAGGCACAGCGAGCGGCGAGGCGCGGGGGTACAGGGAGCCCGAATGGACACGAGGGGACAGGATGGGGATGGGTGGAGACAGGTGAGGTAGCAGGTTTGTGCTTGTGTTTCCTACAAAGCCGTGTTTGACATTTGGCGCTGGCTAGCAAACCTGACTTTGCTTTCAGAAATAACAGGTGGCGCGCTGGAGTGTTTTGTCTCAAAAGAAGACGCATCGTGCAGGGCTGTTTGTATCGGTAGTATCTCAGCTTAAGTTCTGATGCTTCCTGTTATCTTTTGCCGCTAACAAAATAGAGCGTTCTCTGAGTCATGAGTTCGAATCCCGCCAAAGCAGAAAAGCTGCGTAATATAAATTGAGAAATATTAGCAAGTGTGACATAGAGCACTTAACAGCAGATATGCGTACCATACACCATTCCATCCAACCCTATATCAGGTTGTGCAACTATGGTTGGATTGTTAATTCTAAAGGGCATCTAGATCTAGGAGATCCATGGGCAATGATGTGTCAACATGACTTTGAATCATTGTTATTTGAGGCCTCAACTAGAGCTAGCCTGTTTGAGTCAATTTGAGTCAACCCAGCTCTGTTTGGTGCTGTTATTTGTTTATAATTTGAACGGGCAGCACAGATTTCATTTTTTGGGACAGTACAGTGTTGTTTGAGGGATGCAAATAAGACAGGGTAGTAATCCAGAAATAGGAAGGTGGCACCAACATATTCAGTAAATAGTTTAAGCAGAGCGTTAAAGTCCTTATAAATGTCTGTTGTAAGTCCCATGTCTAGACACAGCTTGGAGCATTTTATCCATTCCTGTTATTACTCAGGTTCACGATTGTTGTTGCAGCCCCTTTGAAGACCATTGGCAAATTTACAGACGTTGAACAGAGGGATGGGGAGAGTGTCATGCCAGTACAGTCATACCGGATAGGGGTGTGTCCCCGTGGAATTGCTTGGATGCTACCTACCCATATCTCTAATTTCACACTTTCAAATACCTTATTCTTTTCATCGCTCACTACTAAGTGCAACGGTGCATGCTTTACCAGACTTTTAAATAAATAAATACATCTTTTCAATTTCTGCATCCTGGGAGAATTTGCTGGATTGGGGCTGAGAGTTTTTCCACCCTCCGAAAGGTTTTGTGGGCTTGTTCACCTTGCCGCACATGAATATCTTAGGGGCAAATTGGCTTCTACTACTGGTGAAGACGCGGGTAGTTTTCAGTTTTTGCCCTGAAGTTTTGTTATACCTAGCCAAGATCGACTTCTTTTGCAGTTTAGAATAGACAGCAGTCTAGCTGCAAACCACAGGTCTGAGAACATATTAAACTAGAACACAATGCCTATTGGAAGGCGCAGGGAGATTAACTAATTTGCCCAGAATCACGTGATGGTGAGCCAACGTCGTGAATTGAACCTGGTTCCTTAGCTTCCCGCTCTGCAGCTCTGGTCATTATGCCACATCCGTGTGCTTTAGGGAGATTGCCTACTGTCTTGTTGTGTGCCTCTGCTCTGTTTTTCCATAGTTCTTTTGCAGAGAGGGCTACTGTGCCCCTAATATTCTGCGCAGTGTGCCACAGTGATGCAACACATCAGGTGTTAGTGGGGAAGGAGTGGGTATGGGAACACAGTGAGGAGCAGCGTGTTAGAGAGTCTCCAGAAGTGTGCCCCGGGTGGTACTGTCCCTCTTGTTCCTTAGTATGCAACAGGCTGAATACTCTACACAGGGTACCGCCTATAAATAATAACGTACCCCATACATTGGTAGAACTGTTCTGATCTCAAACTCTAAAACAAGGGGCAGTGAGCCCGACAAAGCGACCGCACAGTCCCGCTAAAGCAGGGATATGACACCAAATACCCATAAAACGGCTGCTAAAGCAGACCGCCACACACTTACCTCAGAGTCTTGCAAGGAGTCGTTCGCAGAAAAAAAACAGGATGTGCTTACTTGGGTCAAGGGTTATATGCCACACTATGTGGGAGTGGCCTGGAGGGTAGGGATGGGCTACGGAGTTGTTGCTTGGAAGATCTGGGGAGGAGCTTTTGCTCATGTGATAATGACTGTGACGGGGAGGACTGACGAGGAGGTAATTAAAAGAAGCGGTGGCTGGAGGGAGCGGTGAGTTTTCTAGACACTAAGTCAAACAAAACCAGTGTGTAACACGACAGTACCAGTACCATCTGTGTCTGCAAAGCCAACCCCAGCCGGCATGTCTCATGTCTGCACAGTCTAGTGCGGCTTTTATTATTACACAAAATTATAACACGCAAATGACAATAAAGAAATTTTTTTTATTTAATTTGTTTAGGACAACTATGTGTGGCTCTGCCTCACTCTCCTGAAACTTGCCCAAGGCATTCCACTAGTTTTAAGTTCTTTAGAGTTACTCGTTGTTCAAACAGGTTTCATTTCTGATATTTATGTTTCCCTGGTGTTGATTTTGCTCGAGTGAAAGTGTCACTTGTAGTCGTTGAAATGATACTCATAATTACACTGACATTTTGAAAATGTCACACATAGCAATATGAAACCTTGGCAGCTATGAATCTCCCACTTCCCGCTTCTGAAATGTTGGCATGCATGCAAGAGGTGTGTCGCTCTGACTTGGCCAGGGCTCCAAGTCTAGAGCTTGGCAACTTTAAAAGTGTAGTCTATTTTAAGCATGCAAAACTCTAATCTGAGAGTACCTAAAAACATAAATCATATGTGCCCGGTGGAAACACTGTCTGCTCCTCGCCCAGCAACATGATCAGTTGAAATCACTTTGATATAAAGGCAGTGAGCACACTCAAGAAGCAAGCACTTTCTGCCCACCTCACACAACCACACATCAATGTAAACAACCCGGGTCTGCACACCAAAGACCTGCAATGTCACCAGGTAACGTACCACGTCACACGGACCCGGCGCCGCTCATTCTCCAGAAGCCGCCTTCTCACGGGGCACCCGGGGAAAGTCTGCGATTCGCTGCCAGGGGGAGCTGCGGAGATCCAAGCCTCTTCTGGAAGCAGGTGAGAGGGGCGCCTACCGTGCATCCTGAGAGTCTAAGGGAGGGGATAGGCCTTAAAGAGCGGCATCTGCTGGGTAATTCTGTCCGCAGAAGGAGGCATAGTGCTGGCTGCTCCGCTGTGTTTTAAAGGGGCTGAAGCTCACTGGATGTGTCAGGACCACTGAACGGGGATGTGTAGCTTGTTCCTATTCCGCCAGACAACCGCATCATCACCTGATGCGGCATGAACAGCTGAGCGCTTGCCAAGTACGCCTTAACGATGGGGCAGTGGCCTCATTTACACTGGTAGGAGAATGATTATCTAACTCATAAGTGGCCGCAACTGCCTGAACATGAAGAAATTCAGGGACGCGCAGTTTCATAGGGGGAACTGAAATCATATTCAAATGAAAGTAAATTATATGACTTTTGACGATTAAGTAAATGTTTTATGACGCTGAATTGATACCAGCGGCACTTCAACCGATCGTAATGTAAAAAAAAAAATGCCCGCTAGTGGTGCGTGCGCGCGCCACTGCGAGCATATGTTTTGCATTATCGTGGCTGTCAAGCCTCGATAATTCAAAACACATGGCCTGTGGTGCGCGTAACAGACAGAGCTACGTGACCGCCCATGGCCTATTGCGTGTTCTATTGAAAAAACAGCACGCACGTGAATGCCAATGAGAATGGACCTTGGAAATAACACGCACAAATGCGTGGAATTTCCAAGGTCCATTTTCAATTCCCCTCGGAAAGGGACTCGCTACGCGACACTGCTGCGCAGTGTATGACAGGCCCGAGCCCTAAAAAGAGCTACTTGCACAAAAAAGGACAGCCAAATGTCAATCTGAGGAGTTTTTTTCATCCAAATCATCACTTGCAGAAGGTATTATGCTGCTAGAGCTGATATTCTTCTCCAGATTGAACATTTTACATGTTCAAGTTCTTGAGCTTCACATTACTTCCGCCGGATGTCGATGGCGCGTCCAAAATGACGTGTTTGCATTCTCTCGCTCTTTGTTGCGTTGGATATGACGTGTTTGCGTCCTCACGCTCTCGTTCGCGGTGGAGAATGATGTGTTTGGGTTCTCTCGCTCCTTGTGGCGTTCGATATGACATGTTCACGTCCTCACAGTCTCGCTCGCAGTGGAGAATGATGTGTTCGAGATCTCATACTCTCGCGGTGCATGATCGCAAGATGAATGACATGATCGCGAACTCACGTGAGATAGCGCAAACGCCTACCAACATCTCATGGGGCACGCGACCGGATCTGGAAAACTTGTCTGCGAATGCGATGGTCCAGGTAAGGCGATCATGCGTGCGAGAATGTATTTTTAAAGCCTGAGCATGAAAAACATTTCTGGTACGCTGCAGATCGCGGAAATTTTGGCATTCTCACTCTCTCCGTGGAACGCGAAAAAGCCAAATTATCGCAATTTCTGTGAGTGGAACGGAATTTGACACCCACCCCTAGTATTCTTCCTTAGCTTCTCCGGCTCTTCTCCTTGGCAAAAGTTCTCCTTGATTTCCCAGAAGTGATCTAAAAGTCTGGGGTCTGGACCCCTTTTTTCTACACACAAATCCTTTGTTCTCTGAAGGCAGAGAGTGTCTGTGCCCAGCCAGAATCAATTCTATCTTCACTGGTGCACCTTCCTGGCAGGAGGTGGAGACAGCATTGTGGAAGGCAGACCAGGCCCATTCAGGTGAAAGGACATCTCCTCCCCCTACTCTAAATGCAACCCAGGTCTATTCAGCCTAGTCCAGTCTTTCTGGAGATACTGCCCTCTCCAGCCCCTGTCATCCAAAGCCAGACATACAATACACAAACCTGGCAGAGGCACCCTGGATGGTTAGGCAAGAAAATACATACTTTCTAAAAGTGCTATTTTCAAACACAGAATATAAAAATCACCCTCACTAAAAGATGCATTTTAACATTCTGAGTTCAGGTATACTAAACTTTATTTTCTTGCCTTGTTCCTAGGGTAATTATGTTTATAAGATTTTATAAACAAACTCCCCAATCTGTCCATAGTGAAACATGAAATTGACAGTAATTAACTATCAGGACGTGCCACACACACCAGGCAATGTCTTACCTTTAATATACACTGGATCCTGCCCACAGGGGTACCTTTGGCCTACCTTAGGGGTGACTAACATTTAAGTAAAGGGAAGGTTAGGGCCTGGCAAGTGGGTGCACTTGCCAGGTTGACATGGCAGTACCAGACTGCACACAGGCTCTGCAATGGCAGGCTGGAGTTCCTTTTTACAGGCTTCTTCTGTTGGTGGCACAATTAGTGATGAAGCCCTCTGGCAGCATTTGATTTACAAGCCCTGGGCACACACAGTGAACTATACTAGAGTCTAACTAGTAAATCAAATATGCCAATCATGGAACCACTAATCCATAACCACAATTTACACAGGGAGCACTTGCACTTTAGCACTAAACAGCAGTGGCAAAGTGCCCAAAGCATCTAGACCAGCAAAATGGGGTCCAACATGCAGCAAAAACACAGGAGGCAAAGGCATTAAAAATGCAGGCGAGAACCATGCCAATTGTGCCAGGTCTAACAGTGGTCAGACTTTTCGAGATGGGAATTAAAATTACCTATGATGGTCAACCATGTTTTTTTTTTTTTTTTTTGCATAGTTTTATCTGGCGCGAACTAGACCCGAACCGAATCAGGTATCAGAGCGCTTTACATATTTTTCCAGTTACGTTACATATTTTCCAGTTACGTTACATTTACACTTTCATTTTATGCACGGGGAGATTAAGTGATTTGCCCAGAATCACAGGAGGTTTTGGCGTCGTTACCGAGACTCGAACCCAGATCCCCAGGTCCGAGGTCGTGCGCCCTAGCCGTTAGGCCAACTCCTATTAGCTAAGATAGGTTCTAATAGGAGTTCAAGCTCCTTTAGAAAAAGGGATCTGGGTCCTGGGAGTCTATAGATCAGCACCCCTACAAATTAGCAAGTGGCTGATTAAATAAGTTTGAGGTGGAGAGCTTCACATATTTTTAGAGCATATCCAGATTCCATTAAGCATTTAAGATGTGATTTGAACACAATAGCCAGAACCCCACCCAGTCGCACAGTTATGTCTACCCCCAGTGTTGAGTATTTTGTCGAAATGGCGTCTACTAAGTCAGGACCGGATGCTTCATTAGCCCAGGTTTCAATGTGGGCACAGTGTGTTGTATATTTGAGTTGGGTATAGAGGTCAAATGTACCTGGGTAATTCTTTGAAGGTAAGTCATCTGTAAACCGCATGAGGCACAATCACATCGCTGCTGCTCAAAGAGGTCCAGGAAAAGGAACATGATGCAGGAAGGGGTTTCCCATCCCCCTCTAAGCTTTAATAGTGAATCTCTGGTGTAACTGATCATTAATACGTTTTCCCCTTCACGAGGAATAGGGGTACTGGTGTAGTCTGGACCCAAACAGGCCTGATGTGGCTTGCCATTGATGCGTGTTTGGTGGCACGTGGCAGGTCTGCTGCACTTCCTGGTACACATGGCCCTTTCTATGTAGTGTTTAGTCAACACACTAGAGCGCTGGCTGACGGTGTTCTCCCCTCCCCAGTAGTGCTTCTAATGCCTGCTTCCCTCTGCAGCAATCGTACCGATTGACTTGTGGTGGACCAGGGAAGCAGGAAATGCCCCAAATAACAAGACTGTCAAGAATTAAATGATAAGTAAAATAATAAAAACCTCTAGTTACAGTGTCTAAAATCATGCATACTGCTGGTACGTGCATGCTGCTGGCCGCCGGGAACAGTAGTAGTGTCTAGTAGAGACGCTAGGGCACTGGCTGACGGTGTTCTCCCCTCCCCGGAAGTGCTCCTAATGCCTACTTCCCTCTGCAGCAATCAGACAGGCCGGCTCGTGAGAGACCAGGGAAGCAGGAAATGCCTCAAATAACAAGACTGCCAAAAATGAAAAGGGAAGTAAAATAATAAAAACCTCTATTTACAGTGTCTCAAATCGTGCGTACTGCTGGTACGTTTGTGCTGCTCTCCGCTGGGAAGCCAGTGTACCGGACGGCACTATCTACTTGTGCATCCGTGTACACATGGCCCTTTTAATGTAGTGTCTATTTGAGGCATTAGAGCACTGGCTGACGGTGTTCTCCCCTTCCCGATATTGCTCCCAATGCCTGCTTCTCTCTGCAGAAATCGTGCCGATAGGTTTGAGGTTGGACAGGGAAGCAGGAACTGCCCCAAATAACAAGACTGCCAAGAATAAAAAAAGGTAAGTAAAATAATAAAAACCTCTATTTACAGTGTTCAAAAGTGTGTGTACTGTTTCGTGTGTGCTACTGGCCGTCGGGAAGCGTGTGTACCGGAAGGCACTCTCTACCTGTCTTGGCAGCGGCAAACAACGTAGTCAGCGAAAAAGGTGCAGTGTCGGGAACAGCAAGGTCGAAGTGACTCACTATTAGCAGGAAAGTCAGAGCAGGCCTCAAGCAAGCAGGGGAGCCCACTTAAGCAAAAGAAGACCCTCAATAGGAAGACACAGGAGTCGCAAGAGGACCTTAAGCAGCTCACCAATGAAGAAGACCTACGGTGCAGAGGAAGTGGTGAGGGTGAATATCTTGGCTGAACGAGTTGCTTGAGGTTGGAGATTCTTGGAACCCGATGATCTCTGGAGGAGAGAGTCAACAAGCCTTGGCAATGGCAAGTCACCACAGTGCACTCGGGTCCTGTTCCCTCAGTTCTGATGAGGGACATGGCCTCAAACTTGGTATGAAAACAGTGCAGTCCTTAAGGGAGGAGTAGAACCCCCACCTATGTTGCTCAGCTTTTTTGTGTCAATGGGAGCTGAGAATCAGCAGACCGGTTAGCTGTGTTGGGTGCCTGCAGATGCCGGGGAGTGACTCCTTCACTCCAAGGGAGATTCCTTCAGGTGTCTTGGATGTCCACAGAACTGGTGAAGAACCTGTATGGAGCATGGACACAGACGCTGCAGAAGACTAGCAGGACGACGAGAGCAGGAGCAGCAGGAATCTTCCCCGTAGCAGTCTCGGTACCCAAAGTGAAGATCAGCGAAGTCCAGAGTATCCAGATGGTCCAATTTGCAGTGGTATGTGATCTGAATC
Source organism: Lissotriton helveticus (assembly GCF_964261635.1). NCBI lineage: Eukaryota > Metazoa > Chordata > Amphibia > Caudata > Salamandridae > Lissotriton > Lissotriton helveticus. The sequence goes on along the minus strand of NC_136057.1, from coordinate 2,010,771,389 downwards.
TTGTCCCATGATGAATCTAGGGACCCACCCACAGGTAAGCTCTTAAATACCCTTAGGAAAGGGTTTGGATGATCCAGGAGTCTCTCCAAGAGGAGGGGCTGGAAAGTGGGGAGGATACTCCCATGCCAATTGTCTAGTTTCATGCCACAGTGGGAGTCAACGGCTCTCTGAACTGGTTTCAACTGGAGTTTGCAATGAGGGCACCAAATGTGCCCTTCAAGCAGTCTCAGTGCAACTGGTTAGTGGTCTCACCTCCCTGTGGAAGGATGCCTACTGTTCTACCTTCCCCTGCTCAAGCTAGGTTCAGCAGCAGGGGGGTAGAGTTGTGTCTTTGATTGGCAGCAGTCCTAGATTGCTGTCCAGTTCTAGAAGACTGGTACTGGGAGCCCTGAGGGCCTCACTGAGGAGCTTTACAGTGCATGGAATCATGCCTCTCACACCAATACCAAACATGACAGGGTTCATTACAGCCAGTTTAGAGATGGTCATCACAAAATGATGCATGACCACTCTATATGTCGTAATGGCTGATGCACTTACAACACAGGAGAATGGGCCATGACACCCTCACACTTAGAACCAAGCACCGTGCCTTCTGGATTGAAAGGCCTGCCTTAGGGGTGACATAGGTTTTCAGTGCAGTGACCTCAGATATAAGGAAACTTATATCTGTCGTAAGTGGTACTAACACAAGCTTACACTAGCTGTAATGGCAGGCAGTTAGTCACAATTTGAGTGGTCTCTCATTTTGTAGTACTAGGCCTCAGCAGGGCCTACCAGTGCTAGGCGTTCTCCTTTCTCATGCACAGAGTCCTCAGACAAATAGGAAGAAATTGGCACAGGAACTGGAATAGAAAAAACAAAGTTTATTAACCTCAAGAGGTGGTACTATATTCACACAGCACCCTTCGGCAACTGTATGAAGTAGCATACTGAATGAAAAGAGCATGGCTCTTTTATACCCACACAGGGGCTCAAAAGAAGGCGGTACAAGCGCAGAGTGCTGAGTTCCGAGACATATAAGGTCATACAGAAAATGCAGGGTCGACAAGTAGGAGGAGCCAACAGTGTCCAGTTTCTAGTAAACACATCCTGACAGATATAATTTGACAACAGCTGCAAGCTCAACTGAGCATGTGCAGAACAGGAAAGGTCTAAATATATCTCGTCTCTAGGCAGATTTCAGGAGCAGTTAACAGGAAGGTAGGACAGAGCACATGATGAGCACATGGCAACATGTGGCATACAAAATGGCTGCCGCAAATTCAAAATGGTGTCTAAACAAAAGATACAATAGTTGCTAAATACAGCATGTCTTCAGCTAATGCTTAATCTAACTGCTGCCAAATTACAACAGACGACCCTTTCAGCATTTAGCTGAAGACATTTGACTTTCTGGGGTAATCTAAGTATTCATCCTGTATATTTATACTCATCATTTCAACTATCTCCCTGTCCATCATGTATTGTGCTTTCATTTCTGCAACATTTTTTTGGGCTGGTATACAAGCAGTAATACACGTAGAACATAACATTGGACCACACTGAATACATATGCAACATGTGAAGATAATTGCAACTATTATACAGAGGCCAGTTAAAACTTTCCAGCCCTATGCATAGATTAGAGTCCAGAACCATCCTGCAAAAGTCCAGGTACCATTATCGGTATGTAAGTTGGCAGCAATCTTATGAAGTTTATTGATTGCTTTATACACGGATGGGATGTGGTAAGGTATAAACACACAGCAACTACTTCCGATAATGCGACATGCACCACCTCTGTCTGCTAACATAATATCTAGAACCATTCGGTTTTGTAAAGCAACAATTCTAGCAATTTGTAATTCTTCAGTAAGGTTCCCTAGAGCTGCAGCAGCTTGATTTGTGATGGCTTCCACAACTCTGGTTAATCGCCGCACCTTCCTATTATTTAATGCAGCTCCTACAAAAAAGAACAGTCCTAAGTTGAAATCTACATATTGTTGCAGACTAGTATCAGTTTGGTCTACGTCATCAGTAGACAAGGCCCTCTTATAGCGATTTATAGTCACACTATTCAGCAGTTTAAGATCTTTATGATATGATGCAGGTGCCAAAAACACAGGGGGCAATAAAAATGCAACATAACAGACCCCAGACCACCCAGCTGGTAGTCGATAATACCCCCTATTTCCACATATGAACTATGTATTATGTGAAGCTAGAAAAGTACTGTTATTCAAACCATCTATGTTTAATACAGTGATGCAATCACTAACACCTACAGGAATATGTCCCATACTCTGTACACATAATTCAGCTTGTGCTTGAGCTACAGAAATAACAAATTTCTCGCTTTTGACAATGTCTCTTGTGTTGGTGAAAATGTAGGGCGTTGAAGCATTGTCCGGTTGGTACTCCTCCCATTCCCATATAGTTCCATTGGCTTGTGGATAGCCTTCTTTGTCCTGATGACACTCTTTATTCAACCGGAAAAGCAGTCTTCCTACTGTAGGCTTCCTAGTTGCAAAAAGCAAAGTATACCAGGCTCGACAAGAACCATTGTGCGAGAAAGGAAGAGGTATAAATGCTGTTCCCCCCTTCTTTTGATGAGCTGGCATCATTCCGCATATCCAACCGTTTGTAGCGTTCGTAGCAATATGCGTATGTTGTAGCATCTGGATGAAAGTGTTATTCAAGTAAGACTGTCTATGTTTCAATTCTTGATATGGGAGAGTAAAGTAAAAATGTTCCTCGGGCACTGGCGTAGTAAAAACGAACAACTCACGCACAGGAGTTGCATCTTCAATAAACCATGTAATTGTAGCTGTAATCGCTAAGGCAGCAATGAACCCTACAACACAGAAAATCTTCTTTTTCTCCATTTGATCAAATGTACAAAACAAATCTTCCTGAAACTAAAAGGTTGTCAGAACTCTTCCAGAAACTAAAGTAGTTGTCAAAGCTCTTACCCCTGGGCAGCCGTTGATTTCTTCACCACGGGCCAAGACGGGTGTCACTACTCTAATGCAGGGCTGATCCCCCCCTTGCCACATCGGCTCTCCGTTTCACTAACCCAGGGACAGCTCAGACAACTTTCACACTACTGCAGGTTTCTTCCTTGGCCTCAAATCGTATCTCCTTGTTCCAGAAACAGTTGGGTCCGGGAAGAACTCCTCAGATTCGTCAGGTACCACAGCACGGCCTTTCTCCACAGTCAGAATCTCTCGATGGTCGGTCAACACAGCAGGCTCCACCAAACCAGGTTGCACTCGTTGACAATGGACCCCATAGATCCAATTTTTCCGGTTGGTGACAAGGACAGCTGTTCTCGTTGCAAGCTAGACCTGCTCGGGACCACACCACCTTGGCTCCAGACTGCTCGACCTCTCAAAGGACTTGATAAGAACGAAATCGCTAGGTCGGAGATTATGGCCTTCACCTGTGGATCGGTCAGGGAGTGCTTCTCGAACCTGTTGATGAATAGAACCCAAGTTAACAGTTAATTGTGCCAAATAGTCATTCATTAAAACACAAGGTACATTGTACGCTGAGCTCGGTTTCGGGACCCCCCATATATTCATGGGACGTCCGAACAGAATTTCGTACGGAGTAAGACCTGTCCGAGAATGAGGTACTGATCTGATAGACAACAATGCCAGTGGAAGTGCATCTGGCCAAGTCAGAGAAGTAGAAGCTTGTATTTTAGCTAATTTCAGCTTCAAGGTAGCATTATATCTTTCCACCAGTCCTGCTGACTGCGGGTGGAACACTGCATGAAACTTCTGCGTAATCCCTAATCCTTTCAGAACATACTTAATAACGTTCCCTATGAAATGAGGTCCGTTATCACTCCACAAAAGTCTACAAACACCATAACGAGGGAAAAATTCCTTCAAAAGCACCTTTGCCGTAGTAATTGCAGTATTGTCCTTTGTGGGGTACGCCTCAATCCATTTGCTGAAGGCACATACCACTACTAAGACATACTTCAGATTATTGCAGCGTTCAAGCTGAATATAATCCATCTGCAAAACTTCAAAAGGTGCAGTCGGTGTAGCAAACCCTCCTGCTGGAGTTCGTGTTCCCTTTCCAGGATTGAATTGCAGACAAATCATGCAGGACTGTACTACTCTCTTAGCTGTGCTAGCAATTTCTGGATGCTCCCAAACTTGCGTAAGCAATGTCACTATTGCTGAAGCTCCAACATGTGCTAGCCCATGTGCCATCTGAACCATAGGTTGTACAAAAGCTATAGGTAACTTCCATTTGTCCATCTGTTTGTTTCGCCAACAACCTTCATCATCCAACTCTCCATCCTTGGACCATTGCTCCCTTTCCTTGTCAGAAGCGGTCCTCTGAATCTCTAGTACTTCTTTCCTAACATCGTGCCACCGCTCAGCTTGTGACTTCACTACATACATAGAAGTAGTGTTAGGCTGCATCGCAGTCTCACGCGCCACTTGATCTACGAAAGCATTTCCTTGTCCCACCTTATCAGTCACTTTCTTGTGTGCACTACATTTCACTATTGCTATTTTCTTTGGATATGTTAATGCAGTTAAAAGATTATGCACTAATTCTCCGTGCATTATCTGCGTTCCATGTGATGTCAGAAAACCTCTTTCCTTCCAGAGCAGGCCATAATCATGCGCTACTCCAAAAGCATAGCGGCTATCTGTGTAAATGTTCACACATAAACCTGTACTAAGCTCACATGCTCGTGTCAGAGCTATTAGTTCTGCTGCTTGAGCTGACTTCTGTGGTATGCGAGCTGTCTCCACTATCGTGTGAAGCGTAGTAATTGCATACGCGGCTGAAGTTGTACCATCCGGTAACTTCAGACAAGACCCATCAACCCACAGTTCTCCATCTACATCTGGAAGGGGCGTATCTTGCAAATCAATACGACCCTTTGTCTGTTCCTCAGTCAGAAAAATACAATCATGTGTTTCTTGCGCCTCAGGCTGAGTCGCCGGAAATGGCAACAACGTGGCTGGGTTTAGTGTTGCACATCTCTTCAGTGTAATATGAGGAGCTAATAGCGTCAACTCATATCCTGTCAGGCGAGCACTAGTTAAATGCTGCGTCTTTGTTTGATTCAAAAGGGCATCAACAGCATGGGGTACCAGCACCAACAGCTTATGTGATAAGACTATCCCTTCACTCTGGCATATTGACACAGCTGTTGCTGCAACTGAGCGAAAACATCCAGGCAACGCTTGAGTAACAGGATCAAGTACTGATGAAAAATAAGCACAAGGGCGTTGCTTACCACCATGTGTCTGCACTAAAACTGACAATGCACATCCATCTCTCTCATGTATGTACAATGTAAAAGGCTTCATATAATCTGGAGTACCTAACACTGGTGCTGAACAAAGAGCTTGTCGTAACTGTTGGAAAGCATTCTCACATTCATCTGTCCAAGGAAGGGGTATTGGAGTGTCTTTTGTCAAAAGGGCTAACAAAGGTTTAACAATGTGTGAAAACCCTAATATCCATTGCCTACAAAAGGAAGTAAGACCTAAAAATGCTCGAACTTCTTTCTGTGTGGAAGGTACTGGTGTGTCTAAAATTGCCTGAATACGATCTGATGTGAGTGCACGCCCCTCCTTAGACAAAAGGTGACCTAAGTAGGTTACCTTTGGTCTACAATATTGCAATTTCTTTCTTGATACTTTGTGATGATGTGAAGCAAGGAAAGAAAGCAAGGACAAAGTGCATTTTTCACATTGTTCAGGGGTATCAGTTGTCAACAATATATCATCGACATATTGTATGAGCGCCACACCTTCGGGCAAAACAAAAGAATCAAGTTGTCTCTTCAATGCTTGACTGTAAATACTAGGACTCTCAGTATAGCCTTGAGGAACTCTACAAAATCTATACGATCGATTATTCAAAGTGAAACCGAACAAATATCGGCTATCAGGGTGAATAGGGATCGAAAAGAAAGCGTTCTTCAAGTCTATAACAGAGAACGTAGTTGCTGTTGGAGGAACCAAAGTAAGTAGTGTCGTTATGTCAGAAACCACTGGGTACTGTGGTACTACAATTTTATTCACTTCACGTAAATCAATTATGAAGCGATAGATCCTAGTGTCAGTGTCTTTTTTCAAAATCGGGAGAACCAGACTGTTACAGACATTAAATGGAACTTCTTCAACAACCCCTACTTCAATGAGATCGTGTACAATTCGTGTAAGTGCTTCCTCACCCTCCTGTGAGATTCTATATTGGGGCAGTCGTGGCAACACAGCTCCCTCCTTTACACTAATATGTACCGGTGGAATAACCATCTGTCCCACATCAGTATCTGAAGTAGCCCACAAAGTTTTAGGTAGGGAGGTAATGCAATATCTTCTTTAACAAGACAAACTCTGTCCATCACAGGGTAATTATCATTCAAAATCACACGTACTCCTTCAGGGGAACATCTTATTGTGGCTCTGAAATACTTGAGCATATCAAGACCCACAATATTATCTGGTGTATTTGGAGAAAGCAGAAATGGGCATGGAGCAGCAAATTTATCAACATGAAATGCAAGTGGTTGGGACAATGGGCTAAGGGAAGGTGTTCCATCGAATCCTATCGATGTGATCGTTAAGCCAGACAGGGGAGCCCTTGGAACCAATTGTTTAGACAGAGCGCTACGAGTAGCTCCTGTATCAACCAGAAACTGATCAGTAGAACCCAAAACATGTGCTGTAACATAAGGACCCCTCTGATCTACTGGAACTTCAACTGATTCCTTACCCCATCCTACGCAATCCTATGCATAAGCAGAATCATGTAAATCAGGCTGTGCATAATCAGACATTTGGTATTGATTACACCTATCAAAAGTGTTGAACCCATTCTGTGCTCGTGCATTAGGATCAAACCTGGCGCGATCGTTCGTGTTACCCCTGGGACTTGAGTATCCCGCACGATTTCTCATTTGCCCTCGCCCACGAGCATAGCGTTGGGAGCGCAACAATGGACACTCATCAGCCCAATGGCCAAATTTCCGACAATACGCGCATTGATCAATAGCCAAATTCGAGCGAGTATAAGAAGAACCATTAAATCCTCGTCCGCCTCTATCACTTCCTCTAGAAGGCGAACCATAAACTTGAGATAACATAACCTTTGTTTTTAAATCCTTAGACTTCTTATCCTCACTACCCCTTGCTTCTAATTCCTGACGCTCATAATATTGAGCCATTGTCAGGAGAGATGCCGGAGAAGAGGTAGTCCAAGAGCTTTCACTAGCTTTTAGACGGCTAGCCACTCCTGGTAATAGATTCGTAACATATTTATCTACAAACAGATGTCGGCCCGTATCGTCCGTTAGCGACTGACCACTAAAATCATGAAAGGCTTCCTCAAAATGCGTAAAGAAATCTGAAACCGATTCATTTGCCTTTTGCTTACACGATGCTAAAATAGTCCAATCAATCTTTTTGGGGGGAATGATCGTTTTTAACTTAGTTAATATCGCAGCAGGAAGATCCAAAATCAATCTACATGGCTTTTTCGCTGGTTCTCTCTCCCTATCTTCTGTCTCTATATCGTCCCACTTTGCCCCATAGGCTGCTTGATCATCAACTATCCGCACAGACCTCCACATATCAGGCGGTAATATTAGCCCGAAAAATAAATCGATGTCGGCTAATGTCATAGTGCAAGAATTTATGGCTCCCTCAACTTTCTCATAGAAAGCGGCCGGATTTTTCCGCGGGTCAGGCAATGCAGCTTTAAGTGCCATTACATCTGCCCTATTCCAGGGAGTATACACCCAATTATAAATAAAATATCCCTTTGCGTCAACGGAAGACTTATCATCACTGGTGCCTGCTCCTTTAGGAGGAACATATAAAGGTGCTGCCTCTCGCATAGGCTTTGCATGCACTATACTAGTCTTATCTGCTTCGAAGATAGGTGTTTGTTTCTCGTCAACCGGACCCTTCCGTTCATCTGCTTTAGCTTTCCGTTTCTCCTCTCGCAGACGAAGCGCCTCAGTTCGTAGTTTGAACAACCGCCTTATCGTATCAGCAACCTGGGGAAGACTAAAAAACCCATTACGCATTTGTTTACAATCGTCTGCTACATCATCAGGTTCTAAAAGATCGGAAACTTTCCGAAACATCTCTACAACTTCGTCAGCAAAATACTCAGTAAAATATAATTGCTCCCTTTCCTGCCACCCCTGTAAATCATCCAAGATGTTAGAAACAGTGACAGTATCACGAAGTGCTTGACGAGCGGCCTTTCTAAGTTCAGCCGCACGATCGGCCGTCAGCAAGGAGCGAGTGTCTGGTTTCGTTCGATCTATCTCAGGGTCCTCATCTTTGCCGGATGGAGCGGACGGAACGGCATACGGAGGTGGAGAGCGATCTAGTAACAAAAAATCATCTTGTGGTTTAAAGAGGCTGTCGAACAGCGTATTGGCCAGATATCTGTAATCTGCGCTCCTTCTCCTGTCTTTCTTCCAATTCTTTCACTTCTTTCTTTCTTAACACTTGCGCTTTTTCATACACACTCTTCCGTTGCTCTTTCTCAATCAGCGCTTGCTCACGTTTCTCGCGCTCACGTACTTCCTTCACCCACATACACACACACTCAAACATATCTTGTCTGGATTTTCCCTCAAACATACACTGTTCCACATACTCAATCTTTCGCACATCAAATGACCCATACATTGGCCAACGTAACTCAGGATCCTTGCGCGTGTATTTCCTCCATAATGTGCTGTACATTATAGAAGAAAGACCGTATTTTATATACATCTCTCTATTAGGCGTCCCCTCTGGGGGAGCCGGCTGCGATTCCTCAAGTCTTAACCGGTTATTTCCACAAAAGCAGCACATCCTACGGAGTGCGCTAAAAGCAGGCATGGCCAGAAAATAGTGCAAAATTTGCAATATTTATAATCAAAGTAGCACTTAAAGTATCTTTAATACGTTGTGCCGTTCAAATCAGAAATCAGAATTTTAGAGACAAAAATCTCTGCATTTACCTGCCTATATGTATTGCAACACATATATTACTCTTTCACATACACATCATGACTAGTCATACCAAACCAAATTTTGCCACAGCAAGCGTATTCTAAAACTGCCTTGCCAATCCCAAGCTTCCAAAACCCACAGCAAGTACCGTACAACGGTTCTTACCAATCACAGGGCGTCCAGATTCCAACTGCCAAGTTCTAAATTCGACCAAAATGGCCACTGCACGGCCAGCCAACAGAAAGGATCTCAGTCGAGGACCGGCACCACCTGGATGGTCAAATCAGAAAGAAAGAAAGGAAAAACCGCCTTGGATGCCAAGACTCGGGTCTCCTCTGGCAGTGATCACGTCCACAGCGAGGTTCCAATCCTTCTTCACGACCACTCCTTCGGGCGTCCGAGTCGCCGATGAGCGCCACGTTGGATGCGCCAACTTGTAGTACTAGGCCTCAGCAGGGCTTACCAGTGCTAGGGGTTCTCCTTTCTCATGCACAGAGTCCTCAGACAAATAGGAAGAAATTGGCACAGCAACTGGAATAGAAAAAACAAAGTTTATTAACCTCAAGAGGTGGTACTATATTCACACAGCACCCTTCGGCAACTGTATGAAGTAGCACACTGAATGAAAAGAGCATGGCTCTTTTATACCCACACAGGGGCTCAAAAGAAGGCGGTACAAGCACAGAGTGCTGAGTTTCGAGACATATAAGGTCATACAGAAAATGCAGGGTCGACAAGTAGGAGGAGCTAACAGTGTCCAGTTTCTAGAAAACACATCCTGACAGATATAAATTGACAACAGCTGCACGCTCAACTGAGCATGTGCAGAACAGGAAAGGTCTAAATATATCTTGTCTCTAGGCAGATTTCAGGAGCAGTTAACAGGAAGGTAGGACAGAGCACATGATGAGCACATGGCAACATGTGGCATACAAAATGGCTGCCGCAAATTCAAAATGGTGTCTAAACAAAAGATACAATAGTTGCTAAATACAGCATGTCTTCAGCTAATGCTTAATCTAACTGCTGCCAAATTACAACAATGGGTGGCATAATACAGGGTCAGACCGATTTGTATATGGCTCAGTTTAAATTTAGGACGCATAGTGGTTACAAAGGCTTCAATGGCAGGCCTGTAGTTGCAATTTTAGTGGTCTCTCATGGGTGCCATAATGTAGGGTCAGGACTGATGTGTATATGGCTGAGTTCAAAATTAGGTGGCATGATGGTTACAAATATAATGGTTTGGGATGTGGCCCAAGCAATTGCCAGTGGCTGAGATTAATTCAAGTATTCCATTGTAGCAGGGATTCCGTTCTCCTACAGAACTGTGCATAGAGATTTGGAACCTCAGTGAATTAGGGTGACCCAAAACTCACCTCAGTACCCAAAACCCCCTTACCGAGCTAGCTACAGTGTCTCATTGGTCATATCAAACTCCCAATGCTTATACAAACCAGACCATGAACTTACAATACCTCAGGTCACGTGGAACACATGAGCACTCTTTCGTTATACAATCATTTCAAACCAGCACGTGGAGTAAATGAGGACGCGTGCACATTTGAAATATTTATTTACTAATGCCGTCTTCTCAAACGCAGTATCATAGATAATACAAGGACACATATTATCAGAAGCAAAGTTATCAGCATAGTTACTAGTCCATAGAAAGCAAAAGGTGACAGCATGCTAAAATGCTGTAATGAATAAGGGTTAACAACACCTAATTCTCACCCTCCCTATCTAGCATATTATATTAATATCTAAGAAGGTCTCTTTGGGTTTTAGCAGGGCGGCCCCATACCTCAAGATCCTAGTGTGAAGAGATCACATCAGCTTCCACCAGCTCTCTGCATGCGAACCGCATCAAGTGTGTATGTGTGCTCTAAGCAAAGCAATATAAAACGCGCCTAAAGCCAGAATTTGGAAAGAGCTGCACTTATGTTATGTCTATGAAGGTGCGGAGATCAGACCTCACAAAAATTCTGTGTCGAGTTATCCTTGAAGCTTCAGCACTTACTGTACAGACATAGTTTACCAAGCAAAGCTGATATCAGAGCAATAACATATTATTCTCATGTAAATCACAACGCTCTTCTAGGCTGAAAGCTAAATCAACAATTATGTGTCGTGTGCAGAAGCAGCAAAAGGAAAAATGGCGTTTAAACATTTAATAAGCTCATGCTAACTTAACACAGTTTATAGATAAGCAGTAACTATTTGACACCATCCATCATCTTGTTGTTTTTGAACTTTCTAAATGTGGTATTTTCAGAATTATTACTTAAAATCTGACTTTGCCATTAAGGAATGTTTTACATTACAATTCTGTAGCCACCCAACTAGAGCTGTCCACCTGCTATCAATTGAAAGTTACCACTTATTAAATGTAAAAACGGAACCCAATGTTACCCTATTGGAGAGATGTGCCTTAGAGTAGTGAAACAACTAATTTAGGAGTTTTTCACTACCAGGGTATTTAAAACTTAAAAGTACATCTTTAACTGTTTAAGCACACTTCACCCTGCTCTCTCAACTGTTTAGGGCATCACCTAGGGGTAACCTATGTACATCAAAAAGCGAGGTTTGGACATGGAAAATTTTCCCAGATTGAAATGGGAGTTCAGAACTGCGCACACAGACTCCAATGGAAGGCCAGAGTCATGAATAAAGAGTGACTCAGTGCATAATTTGAGCCTGTGGTTTATGGTCCTCACCAGCCACACCTAATTGTTGGCATTGATTTTCATGACAGTCCACCACATGGTGGCACTGTCTGTATAATTTTGAAATGAGAAAAACAACAGTTGTTTAATAATTATTTCTACATTACAGACAACAAATACCAGCCACCACAGCCATCTTCTAGCTTTAGGGGGCCTGGAATAGTCCAAATTGCCACCATAGTAGAAGTGTCATGCTTAGTAGTTGCTATTGCCAGTGCAGGAAGTGGCCATGATTTGTGCAACCTGCAGTGGCTCTCTGAGAAGGACCCTGACACACCTTTTTGTTTTTACAAATTAAGTACTTGGGGTACTTAAGTGGGTGACCCAGTCAGTGCTGCAGGCCCACTATAGCATTTAATGTACATGACTTGGGCACACTTTACTAGGGACTTACAAGTGAATTAAATATGCCAATTGGGTGTAAGCCAATGCTACCATGTTTAAAGAGAGACTACAAGCACTTTAGCGCTGGTTAGCAGTGGTAAAGTGCACAGAGTACTAAGATCCAATAAAAACGGGATTAGAAAACAGGATGGTGAAAGCACAATGTTTGGGGATGACCCTGCAGAAAAGAACAAGTCCAACACTGCACATATTTTATATTTGAAAACATAATAAAATGTTGAACATGAGATTCCTAAATTGTCTTGGCTCATTTTCCCAGACTTCGATGCCTAATACAAAATTCATATCAAAGAAAAGTTAAATAAATACCAGTCATCGTTCTCTTTCATGACTTTGATTCAAGTAGTGGTATCCACCTGGAGAGTTATCTTTGGATAAAGTACTGTTCCTATTCAAATGGCTAAGGTCCCTATAATTCCATGTCCGGAGATAGCAGGCATTGTTGTACTGCGTGTATCTGCATACGGTGAAAGTGCTGAAGGGAAAACGGCATGCGCACAGTCTGTGGGTGGGAGAACAGTCCATCCCCACATGACTCTTGCAGCTCCACTGGGGGAGCAGACAACACTCCCTCGGGCATATCCCATTACTGACTTTGCATGCCCTTCCCCACCACCCCATACCACGGCTCCCCGACAGCTGCGGACCCTCTGACATCTTCTGTTCGTGTTACGCAGGCAGAATATGAGAGTAGATTACCCCCCAGAATCAGTAAAAAAAACTGAATGGAAGATCATGATATTCTTGGTCTGGCTGGCCCCTCCTCATTCCTGGGAACTACACTCTGGTTTGTGGAGTGGGGATGCTAGTGAAGGCTGGATGTTGTACCGCCAGTCCGTCCCCTATCCCCACACACAAATCCAGCAAACTTGTAGCCAGGGCTTATGTCTGTAAGCATGAAAAAACAAACTGAAGTGATTTAGTTCGTCAGTATTCTTGCAGAGAAGTTTACAGCAGCAATTGAGTTGTATTGGGACTACTTTTAATACGGGATGACATTTACCGTACAAGCTTTATAATTGCATAGTCAAGACTCCCCGTCAATCCCTGAGGCCTCATTAGCTTTCCAAAGGCGCCTCCATTCTAGAATGCACATCATCTCTACAGAAATTAGACCTTGAATGAAAACATGATGATTCCTCTGACCTGACATTGTATGTGATAATACAAAACATCAATATCTTTGACACCTAAGCTAATTCAGATGTCTTTCATCTTGTATGCATAAAGTACTGTACACTGAATCACCAATTAAAGTCCTCATTAAAGGGATGCCTGATGTTATTTCCACAAATCCTCTTCTCCCATGTGAACTCATTTGTCTGCAGTTGTGTGGAGTAGCCTTTGTTGTTTACAAGCAACTGATTTCTGAAAGTGCTTTTTGCAGGGTTTTTTAAATTACGCACAATATAAATTCATTAGACTTTAACAAGATATCAAAAAGTTAACGAGTGCAAAGGTAGATTAATTTGAGAAGGTTGTGTGATTGCCTTGTGTCATTAGGTAGACGTGTAATAGAAAGATAGTAGAATGAACCTATCACAAGTGAGATGGATGTTTGTTCTTAATTCACCTCGATCACCATTACAGTGAATAACCCCTATCTCGACCATCGTTATAGTGAATGCCCATTACATAGAGAATGGTAATTACAGTGACCACTATTACAATGGCAGATCAATAGACAGACACTGGTCTTTTTTCTAAACCTGCTGTTACTTTGATAGGCAGATTTACCTCCACCCTCATCCATGTTGCCCCTAGAGCCAAATCAAGATAATGTCAACATGCAGCACTCAATAATGTAAACGGTGTTGTTTAGCCTCTAAGGAGAGTTGACTAAGTGATCTGGCGATATAATGGAGGCAATGTCGTGGGTGTGGAGGGTACCGAGCTGAAGATAACTAAAATCCACACCAAAGACACAATTCAAGTCATACAATTTTGTTATACAATCTAGACTCGGGGGGAGGGGGGAACAGAAGACAGCGTTACAGAAAAAAGTAAAACAAAAGCCTGAAGAGACACATCTGTAGGTTTTTGTGTGGCACAAAGAACCGCTTTATCCTCTCCAAACTTGTTTCAAAGAAGCACGGTGACAATGGTCTCTGTTGTTGCCAATGCACATACAGATTATGTGTGTATGTTTTTGATTTGAGTTTAGTATCTAGACCTCAGGACCATTTTATAGCTGCTGTTCCATTTCAAAGATTTTTTTAACAAGTTGAATAACTGAATGCCTGTGCAAACTGCTGAAAGCCAGGTGTTAGAAATTGGGGGGCAGATTTACAGGCCCCTTGCGCCACCGATGCGTCACTTTTAGTGATGCATCAGTGCGTTTTTTTACGCAAAAGTTACAAGGTGACCCATCTATGGAGATGATTCACGCAAACAGAGAAGCGACGGAATGGAGCTGCGCGAGATTCGTCTGCGTAGTCTAAGTATTAAGATATGCAAGGTAGGCGTTCCAACTCAAAAACCAACCCATTTCCGACGCAGAAATGTTTACAACAATCCCACGTAGCGATGCATCTATAAAATGCGTCACACAAATATGGAAATGCGCTCGCAAGCCTATGCCATAGAAGCCCACATGCAGCAAATGACACAAGTACCACATACATTGAAAAAAAGGGCAGCAGAGCAGTTTTGAAGCACAGCTGGCAACATGGACCTCCTAATTCTGCAGCTGGGAGTTGCACCAAGAAGTTGACAACCACCCACACAACAAATCCCACAACCTTACCCACCACCATTACCACAAAGGCAGCGCAGAAAAAGGGAGCGCATCAACCGTCAAAGGACCACCCTCATTGGACTCCGGGATGAACAAGTCATTAAAATGTATTGCCTTAGGAAAGCATCTATTGTGACCCTGCTGTGGCAGATCACACCACAGATACAGACTCCAAATAAAAGGGTCAGCAACATCCCACAGCTGACAAAGCTACTGGCGGTTTTACACATGTTGCCCTCCAGATCTTTTCAAACAACAGCAGCCCGAGAGGCAGGAGTCTCAATGGCATCTTTCTCTGCATTCCTCCCTTCTGTCTTGGATGCCATCATTCAGCTCACACCATTCCCCAAACACACCCCAGCAGCAGATGGACATTAAACAAGGATTCTATGCCATTGCTGGTTTCCCACATGTGCTTGGTGCAATGGACTACACGCATTTTCAGCTTGTACCACCTGCAGCAACTTCACACCTATAGCACAACCAAAAGCACACACACCCCATCAATGTCCAGGCCATTGTCGGCCATCGGGGACTATACACCAATGTACTTGCCAACTATCCTGGGAGTGTGCATGATTCATATATATTAAGAAACAGCATCATCAATGACCGTTTCCAAAATGGACAATATGGCCATGGGCTCCTTGTAGGTAAGCATAAATAAATTTACATACAAATATACTCTGCAAGAATAGCTGGCCCTCTGCCACATTACATGCCCTTGTGTCCGAATGATGCAAGAAGTCAATGTGAAAATGCAAAACCTCATATACACTATAACCACATAACATACAGTCCAATGCTGCATTCATACATAGCAGCATAACCTAAAGTTCCAAGGGACACCAGATAGGAATGCATGCAAATATCCTACATAAAGTTGTGTAGATCAATAAGTCACACTGTCAACATATGCACACATGGCATCTAACACAAATTAGCTATTGAAAGGTGCAATGCATTGTAAGGAATGCATGGAAATAGCAAACCATCCAAATAGAATGTGCATGTGCTTTTATGTGTATATAAGTGTACATATCAATTACACACAGGATGCATGTATTGGTGCACCATGTGACAAAGGTACCTGTTCAGGGGCATATCAAGCCAAATGAGTGCTAATGCAGGGCCAAAGACACCAAACCATAATGTTAACAGAATGTGTAGGCGCACTATGCCATGCAAGTGGGGAGAGAAGTTGGCCTAACAGCTAGGGCAATCGACCTCGAATCTAGGAAACTGTGTTTGAGTCTCGGCAATGACACTGAACATCCTGTGGTTCTGGGCAAATCACCTAATTTTACCGTGCCTAACAAAAATTAATGTGTCCTCATGTAATGTAACTGGTGCTCTGTAAAGCGCTCTGATACCCGATTTGGGTCAAGTTTGCGCTATATAAAACTCTGTAAAAAAAATAAAGAAAAAACACGGAATAAACTTTTGTTGTACTCACATATTGAAAAGTGCTCAGATGTGCAATGCACAATGTTGGAAGGTGTGCAACCAACCAAAACATTATGGGGCAGATTTACAATGAAGTGCCGCAGCGTGGCAACGCAAGCCCTTTGGCTGCACCACGCTGCGGCACTTCCAAAGCGCAGGAATGTGACATACTTAAATGATATGTCAAATTCCTGTGCTCTCCCCAGTGCTGCCGCAAAAAAAGTTGACATGAGACGGCGTAGGCACCCTTGCACCATGGTGCAAGGATGCCTGCGTCATGGGGAGATTGTTTTGGTGCAGGAAGGGGCAACTTCCTGCATAAAAACAATCACTACAGGCTTTTTCCTCTTCCAAAGCATGCTGTAGAATGCAGCATGCATTCAAAGAGGAAAAAACGCGGATAAATCAAAACATTTCAACTCGTTGCGCCTCGGGGGGGGTAGCATTAAGACGCATTTTCAGATTTACCATTCCTCGGGGGGGGGTAGCATTAAGACGCATTTTCAGATTTACCATTCCTCGTAAGTCTGGAAATGTGTCTTGTTTCATGGGTGTTGCGTGAGAACACCCACAGCAACACCCATGTAAGCACCTTTAGCGGAAAGGGCTGCGTGTGAAGAGGCCGTATTAACAAGGACAGGAAAAGTCACGCACAAACAAACATGATGTACAACACATGCCATGTATATTGATGTCACCCAAAAGTAACACATTTTACGTAATTTCCACTTACAGCTGATCAAGGATATGGCCTACAGAAGAGGTTGATGACACTATTTGGAA
The DNA here is from genome assembly GCF_964261635.1 of Lissotriton helveticus. Lineage (NCBI taxonomy): Eukaryota > Metazoa > Chordata > Amphibia > Caudata > Salamandridae > Lissotriton > Lissotriton helveticus. The sequence goes on along the minus strand of NC_136057.1, from coordinate 2,010,754,305 downwards.
ATCCACAGACTGATCAGCAAAAGGCCTACAACCTTGCCCATTGCTGAACTAGAAACATCATAGGAAGAAGATTGGAATGCTCAGGACCTGGTTACATTGCCTAGATCAATCAGTTGGAAGGCTACTCTATTCTCCAGAAACTGTGTGAAAGATGAAAATGACATGTGCAATACTCCATAACATTAGTGTCAAAACAAATGTGCCCTGGGATAAAGATCAACAGCCCCCTGAACAAATGGATGATGGTGATGATGAAGCTGAGGCAGAGGACAAGACTTACGCTACACTGCAGCAGGGATAAGATACCGCACACACATTGTCACACAACTCTTCACATGATGTAGCAAATTAAAGTTTGTAACGATATGCACCAATATCACAATATAAAATAAAGTAGGAGCATCAACTTTGTGTCCATTTGCTTCACATGTCATATGATACAAATACATATGAACAGATTAACATGAAACTGCCACTGCATGCCAGTTCAACCACTTTGGCTGTGACAAGCTGTGACACTTTTGGAGCACAGGAATGCTACATTATAACAACGATATGTAGCATTGTTGTGTACTACCCTGCAATGTGCACACACAGCTGACATGCGGTGGTTCTGGCTCCCTTGTACCATGATCTATGGATGTCTGTATGGTGTTGAATGACATGTATAACTGCAGAAAGTGGCACCACCCATCACTCATTAAAATCAAGGCCGCTTGTGCCACTGTTGTGCCACATTTTGACATGTGAAAAGTGGTGCACCAGTGCTGCAAGGGGCCTGAAAAGAAGCCACATTGTTCCTTGCTGTGACATGGTAACAAGTGTACTACAGGTATTGCCAATGATGCATGATGCAATGTGATCCACCTGCTGTGCAAGTCCAACTTAAAAGTACCACAAAAAAACTAATAATTTGTCCCAATAATATGTACACATATTCCATGATGTACGTGAATGTTGGTGACATAAAACAACACAACTCAGCATTAAATCATGCAACATGTTGAGAAGGAACGCACACATGTACTTTACGTGACACATCCCTTGCACAACATCACATATATCCTTCTATTCACTAAAAAATCTGGGTTGAGTCACTCAGACCACTGAAAAATGTCGCATCCAACCGTAAAGTGTTGCAAAGTCACAAGCGTAAAGCATCTTCAAATATGCCTTGACTCACGCAGACTCCCTGAAACGTGTTTCATCCGACCGTAAAGTGTTGCAAATTCACAAGAGTAAAGCATCTATAAATATGTCTTGACTCACTCAGACCCACTAAAACGTGTCGCATCCGACCGTAACGTGTTGCAAAGTCCCAAGCATCAAGCATCTTCAAATCTGCCTTGACTCACTCAGATCCCCTGAAACGTGTCACATCCGACCGTAAAGTGTCGCAAATTCCCAAGCATAAAGCATCTTCAAATCTGCCTTGACTCACTCAGAGCCCCTGAAACGTGTCACATCCGACCGTAAAGTGTTGCAAATAATCAAAAAACGGGTAGCATCTGAACAAAGTGCGACGCAAAGTTAAAACTGTCACGCTTTGTATTAACAAATGCATGTTAATGCATGATGCCAAAGGCAACAGACAGGAAACATACGCAATATAGGGAAACATCATGCATGCAGATGTGAAATGAAATGGCAATTGAGTCAAAAACACAACACATCGTCAGAAATATGACGCAAAATGTAAAAACGTGTCTCCTCTAAGCAGGAAATGATGCAATTATTCTAGAATGTTGTAAACCAGGAAGTACAAAGTTACTTTCACTTTCTCTTACTATCTCTAGGAGTGTTCTTAGTGAAAGAGGCTGGTGTGGAGTGCTTAGATTGAGATTGGATTTTGGAGTGTGTTTTGTCAGTCCTGTGTGTAGTTTTAACATTTGTTGGTCTGTCTTTTGTCACTTGTAAGTCTTGTGTGTGGTATACATAGTTGTATTTTGGGGAGGGTGTGTTTACTAGGGGTAGTTAGGTGTAGGATTATTATACGGGTGGGGTAAATTAATTTTTCTGTATTTTATCTTTCAATAAGTTTACTTTCTAACTATTTTTAAGTTTCATTCACACTAACTACTCATAAGTGAATCCAACAGGCAGTTTGGTTGCCTCATCTGGTTAATTTATAATTTCCTCCCAAGAATGATCAGCCCGGGGGCTGGGTGAACAAGGACTACCCAACACCTGAACGCAAGCAGAGGTGGGGCAGAGTTCAGCACCATCTTGCCAGGATATTTGACTTGCAACCCACATCCCACCAAATGAAACACCACTGGCAGGATGTGATCAACCGCAAGGGAGACTTGTTGTACCTTCTTGGCCCGGAGGTCGGTGGGCCAACTGGTAAGTAAATTTATAATATGAGTAATATTGGTTTTGTAAGAGGTGCACGGCAATACCAGACATTGCACTGTCCATATTTTCTGATAGATTCAGTGGTGTTGCAATGGTGTCCGAGAAAATACATCTGACCACAAGGAACTAATTGCATGTTGTGTGGTCACAGACACATATGTTGTAACCAACTTATCTGATGTTAACTTTTCAATGGTATATTTGCACATACACAAGCACCAGTGTCAAAGGTGGAAATATTTCTGTAATGCTATAAACTTTGGGGCAGATGTACAAGAAACTAAAGCAGCGCGGTGCAGCAAGTCATTTTTCTGCGCAAAGCAGCATTATTTTTGAAGCGCAGGGATGCAACATATTTCCAACAATATGTTTTATCTCAGTGCTTACCCCTTTGCTGGCACAAAAACTGCTGCCTTGTGCCGGCACAGCCAACCTTGCAGCAAGGTGCAAAGCTGCCTGCGTCAGGGGGAGATTGTTTTTGTGCAGGAAGGGGCACATTTCTGCACAAAAAAAAAAAATGTAGATGATCTCCCCTTCCAATGTGTGCTGCAGAATGCAGCACGCATTGAGAGATTTAAAAAAAAGGAAAAATGAATACATTTCTCCTCATTGCACCCCTCTATGCCACCCTTGGGTGGCGTCACATTCTGACGCATTTCTAGATTTAGGCTTTATTGTAAGTCTGGTAATGCATCAGTGGATATAGGTGTTGCATGGGAACACCCACATCAACACCCATGAAACATCCCTTCCACGCAAACTACTGCGTGTAATGGTGGCCTTTTCACAAGGGCATGGAAAGTAATGCAAGCTGGATTTTCATGTCCTGGAAAATATTGAGCAGGACAAGGCACCACCAGTATGTCAACAACAGTGAAGTACTGATGGCACAGGGATCTAGGAAATTGGCCCCATTGTATTCAAGTGCTCAGAAAGTTACACAGTGTAATGCGGACAAAGGGCTTGTGGTGCCTCTCTCGGAAATCTGACCCTATCCTGTGTAAATCTCATGATGTACATAAGTCTGGATGTCTATGTAAGCATGAGGCATCAATCAACCAACCAAACAGTCATTGAAATTATAAGTGCTCTACTCACATGTGAGGGTCTGAATGCGTGGGGGGAGCATCTGTGTGCAGTTGAAGAGTCAGATCTTTACAGTGCACTGAAGATGTGTGTGATGGGGTTTGCGCAGGCTGATGATCGTTAGCTCATTGAATGTGGGTCAGAGTTATGCGCACTTCCACTTGACGTTAAAAATGCCACTTTTGGTGCTGGTGTTGATCGTGATCTTTTATTGCTAGAGTGATGGCTGCAGCAGCTTTATGGAAGAGGGGTGGGACAGGGGTCCGTTTGTTATCATGATTGGATGCCTCTCATGGTTGATGCATTGTCTTGGGTGCTGATTGTTGTCAGGAATGAGATGGAGGGGTAGCTGATATTGCTTGAAGATTGTGTGGTTTCAGAGACCTGTGTCTGATCTTTGAATTTGTCTTAGAGGCACATGACATTTGTGTGGAAGTATGAGTAGATCTTGTTGTAGTTGTCCCGGGAGGGGGGTATCTGTGTTATCCATTTGTGTTTTGCCAAAATAACTGATGATACCGAATAGCTACTTTGCATTGCTGAAGTTTGTGAGGTTCGAGTGTGGGATTAAGTTCCTTTTTGAAAGTCTGATGTGTGGGTGGAATTCTGATATGGTGTTCTTGTAGTTGAATCCGTCTTCAGGGGATTTGCTGTTACTCTGCTTCTCCACAAGGCATCTGCACATGTGTCACAATTGATGTGCGTTGGCCTTGATCCATGTTGGCCTCCTGTGCTGCTGTGTGTTGGTGTTACATACTGGTGCAAGTTCATCTACACATTTTGAGATCCCTCTGTGGGGTCCATTTTCAGCAAGGTTTATGTTGTTCAAGGTGTTGGTGGCATTTTGGTTTGTGGCTGATTATAGTTCATCTTGTGTCTGTTTCTTTGTGGAGTGCATTTAGGAATTTTTTATGCAGATGCTTTGTTGACGTGAAGGTGTACGCCGTGCTGGGCAGTCCATGGGCGTTACATGGGATGGCTGTAGTGAATGTGGTGATGTTCTGCCCTGGCTTGTGGTTGTAGATGGTGACAAGTTGTTACTGTCAGACGTTTGCAAGAATGTCCATGCGGCTGGCAAATTTGTTGTCACTGAGTTTGTCAAGCTATGATTTGAGGTATGTTACAAGTATGTAGTACATGTATGCGACGGCAGGTTGTGCAATTATGTTTGCGATGTAGGTGGTGTACACAGTTCAAGGTCTGGATGGTCTGTAGCCAAGGCTCCCTCGCAAGGTTGTCCTTGGGCTGGCCTGGATGTGGAAGTGTACGTGCTTGGTGTAGAGCGGGCTATTGCTTGAGCTTTAGTTTGTGATTCAGAAGTAGCTCTTATGTGCAATGGTAAGGCCTCAAACAGGGCAGTTGTTGCAGGCCCTTCCTCATCTTTTTATATAACTTGGTGATGCAGTTGTCAATGTTGTTGGCAAAGGTGGCGTTTTCCCTGGTTACTGAGAGTAACGCAGCATCTGGTGCAAGGGTGTTGATGATGACCAAGATCTCCATGACTAGTCTGTGCAGGGAGGACACTTTGAGGAGGATGCATTTTAGGGATCACTAGTTGGTGCAGTTTGGTGTGTGAGTAGTTTGTGTTTGTGCAGTTGGTGGTGAATGTCTGGGGCAATGTAGTCAGCATTACTGTCCCTGGTTGTTGTTCTGTGTGTACAGGTTGAATTTCTGAAATTCTTCACTGGTACAGTGCAAGGACATTTGCTGAGTCATAGCTGAGGGATTTGGGAGATCCATGACCACTGGCGTTTGGGTTGTTGACGGCTGCAGAGGGGTTTGGCTGTTGAGCAAATACTGTGCATGCCTGCTGTGTGGACATACATCAAACACCACCAAATTGGGAAAGGGTTAGGGATTTGCAGTGGGAACTCTGGAATCGTCAGGGTAGAGGCACTGCGGGTGCATCAGCATCAAGAACGGTGTGGGAAGTGGGCAGCCAAAAGAAAAACAAGACATGTGCAAGTAACAATGCAAAAGTCACAAGCAAGGTCCAATCAGTGTGCAATCAGGCAACATGAAACAGTTTTACTATTTGAGTCTTCACATCAAAAAACTGTGTACACATGTGCATGCACAGACCAATTTTTGGGACCTGACATCCTTACAGCATTGTGAAATTGTGTCTGCGTAAGGGCGTGTCTGATGAATCTGTTGAAGCACATGCAAACTCACAGGGATTTTACACATGTTTGTTTCACACTCAGTTAACTGTGATGTGGAATTAATCCAGCATTTACAATGTCCAGGTGTCGGTGGCATGACATTGCTGTACTTAATGTGAAAGGGGTTACATGGTCTGGTAATTACATACATGTGTCACGCAAATTTTTATTTTGCATAGAATGTACATATGTCCGGAATTCCAACATGATTGTACATCTGTTTCATGTGGTGGACCACAGCCATATACACAGGGGGAGATCGACACATTTGACGAACCCTACGCTACCAGTAAGGATAATTCGTCAGTGATTGTGATGTTGGTGATGTGCAAGGATGGAATCTTGACTCTGCATGTGGGCAACTATAGTATGATCACTAAATCCAGCTGCTATCAAAGTTTAAAAACCATGATGAAACACATTGTGAATGTTGTACTGTGTGGAGACATGCTTGGACATATGAAAAGCTGTGAAAGTATCAGACAGGACTTCCCTCAATCCACAATGCAAAATGGAGTGCCCATTGCCACTTAGACTGGAGTAGCAGAAGCCAGGTAGAGATAGCAGCATCAGATGGATGATGTTTGGCGAGAAAGGCATGCTTATCACAGTCCTCACTATATGTGGGTAGTGGTGTTGTGCCCAATCATTGGACAGGATGGTGTTCCTGGGTTGCAGTGTGGGTGAAAGGTCAGAGTCAGCTGGTCTAGGGAAGTACATGGGTTGCAATGCTTTTTCGCATAGAGTCAATGTACAGAGAACAACCAAGCACAAACTGGCCATGCTCAGTGTCCATCAATGTTATATGTCTCTTCATGATTTTGCCATTTTAAATGTGAACAAGTTTAGTAATCTGACTGTTATTTGTCATCCATGCCTCAAATGTCTGATGTATCATATTAGGAATACCTGTTCCATGACACACTTTCAAACGACATCCATAGACCATACCCTTTTGTATGCTCACTTGTATGCAAATGAGCTTTAGGAATGGCAGTCTGCCTTATGTATTTGGATGGGGTCATCCTTGTGCTGTGTCAAGAACACTATTTAATTGTGTTAATTAATGATGCTGTAATGAATCCTTGGTCCATTATCATGAGGAATAAGTAGCTGTAATTAAACTGTAGCTATGTTTTGTGTGTTGTAGATTGAACAATGTACACAAAAGCAAGAGTCAACATTTTGAAGGTAGGTGCCTGTATGTTTGATAAATAAGCTGGGGTGTTGTTCACCCTGCTAGTACTACATGACATGCTGCATGCCAGTCAATATGAGTAGTGTCATCAGTTCTGAGGTTCATTGTTGTTAAGACAGCAACAACATATCTGTTTCCAAAAAATGGAAATTGCTACTACAGTGCATTACTCTGTGGATGTGTGAAATGAACAGTCAAGCGTCAAAGATGATCCTCATCCACAACACACTGTGACACTATCTGATCTCAGGTGGTGTTGCAGATTAACGATCATATGACTACATGATTTGTACATGGGGAGACATATATTGTCATTTTTGTGGAAATGATCAAAGGCCATGATGTATGTTAACTGGTTTCTCATTTCTCTGGCTCATCATAAATTGATTAGTTTATAAGTGTGAACAGGATTTACGTAGAATCATAACATTCAGCAGACTGCACAGTATGTGATGAACCAACTGAGTGGTATTGTATTAGGTTGTGTGGACCACACAGTGCCCAGATTATTGGCCCTAATGTTGGAATCATCGCTCATTATAGCATGCATTTCCTAACTACATTTGTCAGTCATGTACAGATTGACTGACACATGTGTACTTTTTTTCAAAGAGATAACATGAGTGTGGAATAGGAAAGGCTTTTCCGCATAGGGAAAACATGATACTCACACATTTGTGAGGTAGCAAAGGGGTTTAGATCCCCCTCCTGACCTGTATGACAAGCAGAAGGCAGTTAATACCTGTAATATCAATGCTCAATCCAAGAACAGGAAGAATGGCAAGCTTTCAGGCCATCATCCTGGACCATCGAAAGCCCCGACCCCAGCACCAGGAGCTATCAGTACATCCCCCTCCACGTCAGGACAGTGTTGAGGATATGGTATGTCAAGCCAGGATGTGGAGTTAAAACAAAGTAAAAAGGGATGGACTGGAGCAACAGATTGCCAAAATGTCGGAAACAAAGGACAAAATGCAGCAGTGTCTGGACCATCTCATTAGCCTCATCTGATGGGCTGATTGTACATATTGTTATATATTGTTTTATTATTAGGATTCATTTTATTGTAGAGTTAGCATTGTCAATATAGGTACTCTTAGTAAGTTTTGTTAGGTTAGTTACTTGTTTCTTATTAATAACTTTATTATTTTTTATTCATAGAGTATTTTTATAATATTTACGGCTGGGTTGGTCCTTTAGCGTGTGTTTAAAAAAAATCCCAAAAAATCTGTACGTGTTTTAATACATTTCTACTTGGTATATGTATAGGATAAGTATGTATATGTCTATTGTGCATTGATGTGTTAAGGGGTGGGGATGATGTTTAGTGGTCTCACGTGATTCTTGTTTAGCTTAGGATAAGTCAGGTTAAGGTAGGTTAGTCATTGTTAGTATAGATAGATTTTAAGATTTTAAATTAGTTTAAAAGATATTTTAGTAAGAGTCTTTTAGATGATTGATGATATACATTTTAAATTACATTGTTATTAAAATAATGTTATTTTACAAGCTTTGACAATATTCTTCGATGGTCAGCATTTAGTATGTTCTATATGTGAGTAATTGAGCACATGGACTGTGAACACAGATTACTATTTGAGTGTGTTAGAAATGGGGTTATCAATTCTACAGGGGGTAGCATGGAGCAGAGCGGGCAGGCCAAACTTCAGAGGACATGTGTAAAACGTCCACGCAATACTCACAGACGACACACCAGGCACACCACAAAAGATACACGACACCGCTTCTGGTTGGAAAAAGAATAAGTGTTGTATTATCTCCAACCTGCAAAGGTAAAACACAACAATGGCAGTAATCACAAGGGGGCGCCAACTGGCGCCAGAGCAATGAATGCAAAGGGAATTATTTACATGGGAAAGGGGCAGGAATAAAAGGTTAAGTCCGTGAGTCCATGTTGAAATAAAAAAAACGTGTTATCATTGGCATGAAACCTTAGGAGAATACGTGAGGGAAAGAAATACTAATGCTGAAACCCAAGGTCAATATCGCAGGGCAAACTCAGGCCTTAATCCTTGGCCTCACCTAGACGTAAGCTGTAGGCGTAAACTAAAGCATTAGACATAAAATACACACTAGGTATGGAGGCATAGCCACACACAACAGGGCCTGCATCCGCGTCTCCTGTGAAAAGAAAGAGGTGGCACCTGGCCTTAACAACTGGCATAGACATGCAAATGTAATATCAGGCCTGGGCTGGCATAATCACGCCCACCCTGGGGCACATACCTTTGGCACAGAACATATCAACAGTGGGCATAACACGAGGTATAACACAGCCGGCCTGGCCTTAGCACCTCCTGCAAGAAAAGAAACAATGAGTGCATAACATTGACATCGGGCCTGCAACCTCAGTAGAGGGACCTCTGGGCATCAGGCAGGAGCCTTAGACTTGGGCAGGAATCACGGTGCTCATAAGAATGGCAGAGCACACATCCGCATTGGCTCAACTAATCATGAGTAGGGGCGCAGTGACCTAAGCACCCAGCCTTAACCGAATAGGGGCTCAAAAGCACCTCCCGGTGACATAAAAACAATAGGCACCCAAGACCTGCATTCCCCCCCCCCCCCTCAGCAGTGGTATCACCCATGAGGCAGGACCATCTGCAGCTAAACTTCCATTTGGCCTGGAATCAGGCAACTCACTACTGCAGGCACAACCCAGGTCCCTGAACCACCCGGGGCCAACACCTCCGAGTCTCTGTTCTGGGCTACTGGCCCAACGTTGCAGGTGCCTGCTGCCAGGCGGGGTACCTGGAGAATAATACTGTTCCTGGGGGCGGCAGTTCACCACGGAATGCTGGCACTGGGGGTTGGGCACCGACAGTATGCCCCGATACACCCCCCAACACAGTCTGTTTGAGCCCCACACTTACCGGGCTCTTGGCAAGGTCTCCACACTTCTACTCCTCGCTCCGGGCTTCCTGGGCAGTAGGGTGGGAGGCAGGCACCGACAATGTGCCTCGAGGCCTCACCAGACAGACACAGACACTGCTCCCCGAGCGGAGGTGGGGTAGGGTCCTGCCCTATTTACAAGGCTGAGAGGTGGCAGGATCTGGCACGGTAGCGCTTAGGAACACAAAAGCAGCCTCTTCCAGCTGTGCAGCGATAGCCACCACACAGCGCTTCTCCTCAGCCCAGCTCCTCATACAGCGCTTCTAGATCACAGCGCTTAGCAGGCAGCACTTATCCAGGGCCAGGCAGCCCTTCCAACAGTCCAGTGCTTGGTTGAAGCAGCGCTTTGCAGGCACAGACAGCAGGCAGTACAGTTCAGGCACTTCAGGACTACCCAGGGCTTCTGCAGCACAGTTCTTCCAGGATTATAGCGCTTTGGCATGTAGCGCCTCCTCCAGGCCCAGCACATCCAGGAGCACTGCTAAAGGGGGCGGACAGTCCCAGCAGCAGGCCCAGGGTAACACTCCTCACCTCCTGGGTGGGGGTCCCAGATGCTCCTTCCCTTCTGGGCGCTTCTTTGTGCAGCGCTTGCGTAGCGCAGGGTCCCGGCAGCTCCAGGGACCTAGGGGGGCCCTCCTTCTTCAGGTGCCCGGGGGACAGAGCAGTAGGCACTACTGGGCCTGGTCAGCAGGTAGTGGGGGCATCATCAAAGCAGGGTGGTAGGCTTTCACCCTCACCACTGCAGCATGGCCTTCCTCCCACACGGCAGCCTGAACTCCTGAAGTGGGGCTTCACAAGCCCTGGGGACAGTAGGGGGGTCCTAGATGGGTGCAGGGCCCAGCACACAGGCCCAAGTGTCGGTATCCCCTGGCAGCAGGTTCCCTAACATTCCTGTTCCATCTGTCTCTGCTAATCACATCTCTACTGCTCTCCCTATACCAGAAAGGCTGGAAGCTTCTAGAAGGTCCCTCCAAATGCTGGGATTGCTGGGTCCCAGACAACTAGACCGCTAACCCACCTCAGACAGGCAAACTAGTTCTAACTGGCTCAGGGGGAGGAGTAGAGCACCCTGGGTGCCAGGCTTTCCCTCCAAATGCAGGGGTGGCTGGGCACCTAACAACTAGACTGCTAACCTCCTGCAGTCAGGTGGCACAACGCATAGCCTTGGCAGCCATTTTAAATGCAAAACACAAATGCAGCATTTCACCAGGGTACATGTTTACAATAGGGGAAGATAAATGTACACACCATTGCATTGCATTTAACATTAACATGGCGTCTCACACCACACATGTCCTATTCGGTAACCTTCACCATGGGGGAGACATCTCAAATTAGGGGAGCGAAAAGCACAAAAGTGTATCATATTTGTTGATTCTAGCAGGTTGTTGCTCCATGTATGAATATTCGTACATGTTAATCCAACTCCAATGCTTCATTTTTGGGGTGCCCACTCCAGGGACTTCACATACATATGAATCTGATTCAAATCATGAGTCTTTGGACAGCCTCTGCATGTGTATCTATCACAAATCTGTGTCATCTATGTATGATGTCACTATATGTAAGTGAAATATGGGTTGTCTCTTACACAGATGACAGAATGTACACGCCACACATTATCTCTCTTGGTGTTGTCATAGCTATTACATGTTAATCGGCAAGTAGTCATTGTGTTACGAGTGGCTAATTCATACGACTGGACCAAATGTCTGTATACGGGCGGAGTGGAGTGGCACTGCTGATGTATGAAGTACCCTGGTCAAACTTTGACTACATCTTGTTTGTTGGCATCTACAATTTTATGCGCTGTACAAGTTTAATATTTTGACACTACATCTTTATTGTTTTATGTGCAGATTTGTAATCCCCTTGCTCTGCCAGTACGTGACTTTTTGTGACACACTGGCAGTGCTTTTCTCTGCCCCATATCTACAAGGACGTGATTAGTCACCCTGCCTGGCCTTTCATGTCCTTGTAACTACAGCCATTTTGCACACAGCTTTATTTGTGAAAGAGGCTTTCCATGTGTGTTTCTGTGGGTGTTCACACATCACACCCATGGAACCAGACACATTTCCAGCTTTATGAGGAATCGCAAACCTGGCAATGCATCAGTATGCTACGCCCCACTAGGGGTGGCATAGAGAGGCGCAATGAGGAGCAAGCATTTTGTTTCTCCACCTTTAACTTTGAAGGTGTGCTGCAGTCTACAGCACGCATTTATTTTGGAAAAAGCCTATTGCGACTATTTTTGTGCAGGAAGTTGCCCCTTCCTGCACAACAAATAATATTACCATGACGCAGGCATCCTTGCCCCATGGTGCAAGGGTGCATGCACAGGCACATGGCAGCTGTTTCAGCGCCAGCGCAGGGGAGAGCACAGAAATGCCAAATTTTATTGGATATATGTGGCATTCCTGTGCTCAAAAAGGTACACAGTGTGGCACAGGCAAAGGTCTTGTTGTCCTGCGCTGTGGCACATTCATGTAAATCTGCCCCTTAACTCTCCACATGACAACATATATTTTCACATTTGCATTGTCATACTAAACAGACATTGATCAAGTACTTACACACTCTTTCACGTGTGTCTGAATTTTAAAACAAACATTATACCTGGTGATATTGTGGAATGGTACACACATGACACACAAGTAGGGAATCAGCACTCATGTTGATATGTTTGTGAATGTTGAAACAAAGATTTTATTTGTATTTTGCTCTGTGATGAATACATTGTTGTTGTCACAATGTATTCTACTTCAGTGAGTGAGGCAACATAGATATGTGGCACAGGTGTTACCGTTTTAAAAATGATTTTGTCTGTAAGATATTTTTCTCATCAAAGGCAAATTGTTTATGTTGTCATACCACACCTGTGACTTTGTGTCAATTTAGTGACCAGTCTTCCTCCTGAACTGTGTTGCTGACTCGTCCTCCTTCTCAGAGTCGTCAGATTGAGCCTTTGCTGTCTCTGTAGGTGCAGGGTGTGTTGTATCACTGCTACCACCAACAGTGGCAGAGGAGGTGTGAGGGAAGACGTATTCTGGTGACATGAAGTTTGCCATTAGGGCATTGAACATTACTTTCTGATTTTTAACAGCAGACAGCAATTCCCCATGAAAGGCAGTCATAGTTGCCATGTAAGTGTCTTGCTTTTGCTGCATGTATCTGATTGTCTCATCAATGTTTTGAAGGTACTGAGCAATATCACTGGTGCCACTTTGTGGTGGCATTTGGATATGTTAGCCAGAGATTGTGCAAGTCCTGGTATGTAGGTGTTGCTGGCTTGTTCTGTACCAATGTTCTCCAAATCAGGATTCAGGCTTCGGAGTATTGATTGCAGGATGCCACCCATACTCTCCACAGCCACATGAAGGAGGAGCCTCTAAGGAGTTCCCGTTGCAGCGCTGCAGGTTCTTTGGAACTCTACCTGTGTTTTCTCCAAGTCCGGACTTATATTTGTTGTGGCTCATTCTGTTATTGTTGTTGGTTGTGTTTCAGCTGGAGCCGCTAACCAACTGTTGTCACTCTCAGGAGGTGCTATAGGTGACAGTATGGTGGTAATGAGGTCCTCCAGCGTGTCACTGTCAATGGAGGGCAGGGTGTCATCCATTTTCTCAACAAGATTGGTGTCATTCACCCATTGTGAAATGGAAGGTGCATCCTCTGAAAAATAAGTTGGAAATGTGTTAGTTCTGTTTGCATGTTCAATTGTAGTGAGGCTTAGTAAGAGGCATCATATATGGCTTATCAAAGCTGATCTGTGTGTCATAGTCAAGCGATCTACGTCCTGATGCAGACTGATGATCTAGACTCATACCCACATGCATAGACATTGCACCACTTATTGTTACAGTAGTGGTGCTGGTCATTGGTATTCATTGTTAATGACCTGTGGACATACACTGCATTGGAAATATTGCTCTTAGTGGTAGATGCACTTTTCTGACAAAACTGCAATGGCAATTGTAAATTAGTGTGTAATATCAGTGTGTTTGCCTCCTTTCAAGCACAACATACTGCCAATCTAAAGATAGGTTTCTATGCACATTTTGGAAACATTATGGCTAGGGGTGGGGGTAATTTGCGTAATTGCATTACGCAAATCTCAGCGAACACGCGGAATTGCTTGTTCGCGATGCTTTTTTCCTGTTCACAATCACTGTTTGCGTGCTGGGGGAAATATCTCGCGAACATGCATTTTGAGCACGTGAACAAGCAAAAAATTTCGCAAACTCGCAGAACACTGAATTTTGGGCTATTTTGTGTTCTTCGCGGAACACAAAATGACCCAAATTCCGCAAATTCCGCGAACGGAACGGAATTTACCGCCCAGGCCTAATTATGGCCCATATGTACAAGTATTCATTCAAACTACCCCCAACACTAGTTAGCGGACGTTTGCTGTGTGCCGGCCTATTGCCGACAAAGAACGCACTGTTAGTGATGTTATTACCATACGTTGTGACATGTCATGATTTGCAGTTGGCTGAAATGATGACTGACAGAAACACTGCTGTAAAATCATTAGTAATTCCACCGTTAGCAAGCACTGACTGACAAAAGGCACATTAGCGGCAAAGGAAATCAAATTAGTTAGCCATAGTTTTTAATGGCATCAACAGTGAAAACAAGCCTATAAGTCAACCTACAATGAGAACTAGGAGACTAAAAATATTTATCATGCAGAATGCAGAATGGTTTAGCCTGGCCCCAGTACATCACAGATCAACAACTCCCCCAAGCCCCCCAACAGGGCTACAATACTGAGTACAAGCACTTTGCTGAGCAATACCAGTGTACATCACTTCTCATTGAGCACTCCTGCTACACAATGACATACAAACCCATCTAAGCACCAATCAGTACCTGGCTCAGGGTGGCATTGGTGGCCACCATTTGTGAGCCTACCTGGAATGCAGAGATGCACTGTAGTTGCTGGTCTGTGGTGGTAGGCATTGAGGCATTGGTGATCATCCTTACCTGGTGGTGTAGTCAGCCAGGTCACATGGAGGCTGCCATATTGCAGACTTGTGTGAGAATACACCCTGGTCCCCCTTTGTAGCTGTGAATGGTACATGTCCTCCTGAGTAACTACGTAGGGAGGTACACATTGCATAACATGCCCCAACAGTACACTGGGCTGCACAGAGGATATAGCCAATGGTGGCCAACGCATATTTGCATCAGAGGCCAGAAGATGGGTCACTGGCCATAAGCTGTGGAGTGTGCGGACCCTGAGATGATGCAAACTTATGTTGCACAAGCACTGAAACTACACACCTAAGGGATGCATCTTGCATCACCTTCATCGTGTGATTACCCAGCTGTCTTGGCAGTGAATGCTGTACCCAGGCTTGTGTAAGCCCACCTGGCTGAGGATCATGCTGGCTGAGTCACAGACTTTGAGAGAGTGCATCAGATAACACCACCGTGTCGATGTCCAAGTGAGTGGAAGGTGTGATGTGCTGCAGAGGATGCCCAGGGTATAGTGGGGCACAGTGGTAGCACCTGTGGGTGAGGGACACCTAGTGGTGGATAAGCCACTATTGTGCTGGAGCTTTGGACCAATGATTTTGAGCAGTGCAAGATGGTGAAACAAATACCACGTGTTAGAAATGGGACTCCCCCCCTGGCTGAGGGTTGCACCACAGTCCAGTAGGAACCCCACTTCCACGTAAAAGAAGGGAGGTGCCCTCTCCAAAATGAAGCTTGCTCCCCTTGGTAGTATGGTAGCTAGGGCAGGCAGGCTTATTCCCTAGTTAGCGGGCCAAGCATTTCGGACTGCACATGGTAGTAGAAGAGACCCACTACAAAATAGACATGACACAGAGTTCTAGTAAAAATATCGGCTTCTTTATATAACTTTCTCATAAGGTGCATAACCATACAATCCGCACGGTACCTCAAGACGAGGCCGCGGTTCTATTATCAAGGTTCGTGGTGCTCCAATAGTGCGGGCTGAAGTATGCTTCGTGCTCGCGGTTCTATCCTCAAGGTTCGTGGCGCAGCAGCAGTGTGGGCAGGAGTACGCTTGGTACTCGTGGTTCGGTTCTCACAGTTTGTGGCGCCCCAGCAGCGCGGCCAGGAGTACGGAACACACTCTGCGTTGCTACTGGTCAGTAAGTGTGGACGACAGGCTTGGGCTGTGACAGGGTCAGCAGGGCTCTGGTGATGACGGAAGCTGGGAGCCGCGCCAGCGTAGGGCCCAGGTGATGGCGAAAGCTTGGAGCCTCAACAGCGTCAGCAGGGCTCAGGTGATGGCAAAAGCTTGGAGCCGCGACAGCGTCAGCAGGGTTCTGGAGATGGTGGAAGCTTGGAGCCGCGACAGCGTCAGCAGGGCTCATGGTGATGGCGAGAGTTGGGTGCCGCGGCAGCGTCAGCAGGACTCTTGGTGATGGTGGAAGCTTGGAGCCGCAACAGCGTCAGCAGGGCTCAGGTGATGGCGAAAGCTTGGAGCCGCGACAGCGTCAGCAGGGCTCAGGTGATGGTGAAAGCTTGGAGCTGCGACAGTGTCAGCAGGGCTCAGGTAATGGCGAAAGCTTCGAGCCGCGTCAGCAGGGCTCTTGATGATGGTGGAAGTTTAGAGCCGCGACAGCGTCAGCAGGGCTCTGGTGATGGCGAAAGCTTGGAGCCGCGACAGTGTCAGCAGGGCTCAGGTGATGGTGATAGCTTGGAGCCGCGACAGCGTGAGCAGGGCTCTGGTGATGGTGAAAGCTTAGAGCCGCGACAGCGTCAGCAGGGCTCAGGTGATGGCAAAGGCTTGGAGCCGCGACAGCGTCAGCAGGGCTCTGGTGATGGCGAAAGCTTGGAGCCGCGACAGCGTCAGCAGGGCTCTTGGTGATGGTGGAAGCTTGGAGCTGCGACAGCGTCAGCAGGGCTCTTGGTGATGGTGAAAGTTTGGAGCCGCAACAGCGTCAGCAGGGCTCTGCAGGTCTTTTTAGAGGCACACTCGCAGTGCCTTAGGAGGGAGCCGCGACAGCATCAGCAGGGCTCTGGGGGTGCATCTTCGGTGGTTCCCCCAACAAGTCTGTCTCTCCAGTCCCAGCGTCCTTCCTTTATTCCTGACAATGTCTTTGATCTCCTTTCATGTAGGCCGGGAGTTCCCCTCCCCGGGTCCCGGTTGGGTGTGGCTCCCATCATGGGACACCTCATCCTTTGGAGCAGGAAGGCAGGGTCGTCACCCGCCCAGCAGGAAGCGGTGTCGGTATTGTGAAGACAGGACGCAGCCCTGAAACTACTCCTCCCCTCTAATCTAAAGGGCAGACAGCTAAAACCAGATGGCGGAGTTCCCCCAGGCCCTGTCACTATCTCTAGACGGGGAATACACATCCTGGCAGTATTGTCCAGCAAGATTGCATGAGGAACAGTCCCGGCCCACAAGTCCTATTTCTAGACCTAGGAGGTGGAGAGCACCCTGCTTAAAGGGTGTATTAAGTAATTCGGATTTTAGTGATGCTAGTCTCGTATTTTTCCCATGTTCCCTGGGTCAGATAAATAATAAGGGGTATGAATCAAAACCTACTAAAACGAAGATGGCTGCAAAGTATTACGAGGTCATGCCACCCACACCTGGGCAGGACCTACCTTCTACTAACAATGCACCATACCCAAGGGCCGACCATAGGGGTGCCTGGTAGGTAGAAAAGGGGAACCCAAATAGGTTTGAGAAAAGGGTAAATGTGTCGTAAAGTTCAGGGGTTAGCCTTGGAAGAAGGGCCAGGTCCAACACCATGAAGGTCAGTTTTCGAGGTACTAATGCTATGTTTCCTTTCTGGGTGGGAGGGTAATTGGGGCTGCTCTACTCACAAGTAGGCCCAAGGCTCAGTGGTATGCCCACTAAAGTGCACAATGACTGTTTCTTTGGGCCTCTCAGTCTGCCAGGACCAGTCATGTGCATTTTCTTGTTTGCAATGCAGGCAGCATTACAGCATGCATGGAGAACATGCCCACCCCTCAAGTCACTGTCTGAATGCATTGTCCCTGCGCGCATGAGCAATCACAATGCCACATTGCAGACTTATGATTGACTTGAATGAGGGAGCCTGGCTGGCTGCTTCCTGTTCCTTGAAGAAGACTCAAAGGGGCAGGAGCACAGAATATGCAGGACCAAGACTTGTTGCAATTTTCCTTTTGTAATGTGATGCCAACCCCGCTCACACACCCCCACACATCAATGCCCCCTCCAGTGTCTTTTCAGACTTTTTACAGCTGTCCAGTGCCACCTACATCCTTCCTCAATGCCAGATGCTGTGCAGCAATGGGCAGCAGGCAGACCAGTGGTATGCCACAGGAATTTCTTTGGTTGCAAGGCATAACATTACATTGCATTCCAATCAAATGCATACCATTAGGTCCCATATTGCAACAGGGGAGAAAGTGCTGGATAGGTTAGCATTGTAAATTACAGTTCCCACTACAGAGAGTGCAACCCTAAAAGGAACACTTGTAACACATAACAACCCCAGATCCCTGTGATTCATCTCAGACCCCCAAAACCACCTTAAATGTCACATTTTAGGGCAGAAGACACCCTAATTTCATTTCTGATCCCAAAAGACACAGTAATTTAATTTTTTTGCCCTGAAAGACACCCTAATTTTCATTTCTGACCCCAAAAGACAACCTAATTTCATTTTTTAACCCAAAAGACACCCTACTTAGTTAAATATTTTGACCCCAAAAGAAAACCTAATTTTCATTTATGACCCCAAAAGACACCCTAATTTCATTTTTTGACCCTATGAAACACCCTAATTAGATATTCTGATCCCAAAAGACACCCTCATTTTCATTTCTGACCCCAAAAGACACCCTCATTTATTTTTTTGCCCCCAAAAGACACCCTAATTTCAATTTCTGACCCCAGAAGACACACACATTTTCCTTTTTTACCCCAAAAGAATCCATTTTTTCCCCCCAAAAAAATACACTATTTATTTCACCCACAAGACACCCTAAATTTTATATTTGATCACAAAGAAAGTCCCTTAAATTTTTATCTGACATGATGAATCTCTATTACTTCCATAACAATGCGTTGATAGGATATGCAATGCAACTGCGTGCCTGAAGTTACTGATATGCAATGCAACTGCGTGCCTGAAGTTACTTTGATTTGGCATTCCAATGTGATAAATGTGCTATAATGTACGTTTCCCATGATGAAGGCTAGTCATGGATAAGACCGTCTGCGTCCATTTGCCCCTGGACCACACTCACCAGCAAGGACCAATCGTCTCGTACACTCCTCCGCTGCAACACAAGCACACTCCTCGCATTCTACCCTGGACGCAACACCACCTGCCATCTTGCAAGACGCTATGCTTATCTTGCACCCTGCGCCAGTCGAAATGCCAAACAAACCTTCTGGCAAATCAACACACCAGTGCCACCCAGCCAAGAACACTTCACACAACCAGCTCAACTGCATCCTCCACAACAAGCAGGCCCTACACATGCACACTACAGAAATGTTGCACTTCCTTGCTGCATGCTCTTCATATGTCACCTGCTTCACAAACACATGCACCAACCTCTGTTCTTGACCAAAAATCACCATCAGTGACAGCTACTTAATTACCCACAAGGCCCACCACATCCATCAAGGAGGAGGTATTTTCATCTCCTGCAACGAAGAAAAACACTCCAACTAACCACGCACTCTAATGACCCAGCAGTGACCATGGTACTACACAATGTAAAAGCCAGACATGCACAACAACATCCACTTTGGCACCTTCATTTGCAGCCCCCCCCGGTCCATGGACACCCATTCACCAATGCCTTTGTAGATATCATTGCACACCAGGCTCTCCCATCCTCCAACAACATTCCTACTTTGAGAACTCTAGTTCCACTTGGACAACGCCAGTGACCAGAACACACCAACCCCCTGGGTGAACCTGCTGACATCAAACTGAAGCAGCTATTTGCCACACCAAGCCACATTGCAGGAGACACAGACAAGCACATCTCTTCCACCAGTAGACAGATTCAACTGCAGCCACACCACCGGAGTTACCTGGACCAACCATCATTGTAAATATCACATATTCACCATGCACACCAGACACATCAATATCATTGATCCACATAACAAATGGATCCAGGCCATCTAATCAGCTATCATTGGCCCCACCACTCCTCCAATGCTTACATACAATGACCCCGCTGCACACACATCCGCCAACCATTGATCTCAAACTGCCTCAACAGACTGGCTTACATCAAGAAAGACTAGGCAAGATGTATCCCCACGTTGCACCGTATTACCTAAGTTACGCATGTAGGCATATGCATGACCTTGTGAACATAATTTATGTAGGTCTTGCGCCAACGGGTCTTCACTTTGGACATTCACAAAAGTGAGATACTGGTGGTGCAAGGCCCTTCATAAATGAGGTCCAGTAAATCTGCTCCATCAGAGATGGACATGGCTGTGCTGTTTTGACATTTTTCATCTGTGATTGTCATATGTGATTAACTTACATTGAGAGTACTTGTGATTGTTGACAAGTATAAGAACAACAAGATGCACACATCAGACTGTGGCACAGGGACATTTCTAGCTGCAATCACCACCATGACCCATTACTGACATATGTGCACTTATTGGGACGTACCTGTTGTCTGCTCTTCAGTTTCTCGGGTGGCACTGTCCTTTCTGGATATTGCCTTTATGATTTCCTCTGGAATAACCACAGCCACCCGCTCCTCCTGGACCTCCTGGTCTGCTGGGCTGCCTCCTCCAATATGTGAGGCTGCCATATGGTTTGCCGCCAGCTTTTCTTTTGTCCTGCGCTTACAGTCATGCTACCTTTTTTTTACAGTCTATGACAGTCCTCTTGGACTGGCCTACGCTGTTGATCTTTTGGATGATTCTCTGCCATATCGCCTCTTTTTTAGTGAGAGGCAGCTTGGAACTGACAAAGAGCTGGTGCTGGTAGTTGGTGACCTCCATCACTAGTATCTCATTTTCCTCTCAACTGAAATTGGACTTCCGTTTCCTTTTTGCCCCAGACTGTGCATCTGGGCTTCTGCTGCCGGTGTTTGCCATTAGGTCCTGGCTACTGGGGTTACCTTCCTGGTCCATTGTTAGGTCCTCTGTCATCCACAAATGTCTTTATGGAGTTTTGCGTCGATTCCCGGGTGCCTTTTGCCACTTCACGCAGTGTGAACTGTCGCAGGGTTGTCAGAATGGCGTTGCGTGTTGCGAATTGGACTTATGTGACTTTTTCTGCAGTTGCGTCAGGCAGACTTGCTGCAGTTATGCAGCACCTACATGAGTTTTTCTGTCGCAGGCTACCGCCCCTGGGGTTCTAGTTGACTGGATTGTGAGCCCTGTTCAAACAGTAACCACAATCCTAGTCGGGGTAAGGCATCAGCAGTCTCCAAATCTATCTGTGCTCACTCTTTGGTACCTTGGCACAGAGCAGTCAGGCTTAACCTGAAGGCAATGAGTAAAGTTTTTGTTCAATACTTCAAACAGTGAAAACACCAAACAAAAAAATCCAACAACAGTTGAGAAAAATAAAGGATATATAAAGAAAGAAATAGACCACAACAACAAAATTCAATAAGAGAAACCAGAGATATTGCTATTTAAAGATTTAATCGAAATAGCGCCAAGAAGCATAAAGTGCCTAAAAGAGATACCTGGTTGTGTCAGAATGGGACAAAGTCACAAGTTTAAGCCAAGCACGGGCCGGCTACAAGGTCTAGGTTAGGCCCGCTAAAAAAGTACCTCTTAAATCCTGGTTGCGGAACATTGCATAGATCCGAGACAAGAATTGTTGCACAATCAAAGTGATGCAACAGTTTTGAGATGCAACAAGACTGCATTGCGAGGTCCTGTGTGGTGTCGTCGAAAATCCTGTTGATGAGGGCTTGCAATGTGAAGTCCAGGTATCCAGGATGTGGCGTGCAGCTGGGTTGATGCATCACATTCAATGAGCTTGGGAGCTGCAATGCAGAGGCTGTCATCATGGTTGAGCTTCTGTCAATGAGGGATGAAAGAATGTGGGCTGGAGATGCACAGTGGCATCAGTGATGCATCATTTATGAAGATGGGAAGGGCACTGCTGACTTTCAGATCAGGCCTATCCACAAAACATCCGCAAAGCATAGGTTCTGCTTGAAGATGCGCCACTTAGCCAAGGAAATGCATTGGTTCATCTGAAGAATGTGTTGCTCAGCAGAAAAGATGCATCGGTTCTGCTGGTAAGCACATTAAGCCCACTCCCAAAGGCCCAGAACTGAGGTGACTTCAAATACAAGGCTTTGAAGTGAACAGCTGTCCTTTTCTTTCGGCCCTGGCTCCAGACTCAGTACAGGGGGGTGTGCAGCACATGGTGTGGAGTCACTCAGCACACAGCCTATTCAGGTGTAAGCAAGGCTGGGTGCAGCTCCTCTCACCCATAAATTGTGATTCCAGAGATACCAAACTTAAAGGAGTCATCTCTTCCCATTTGGAAATTGCACTTATGAAATGTAATAAGCCAACTCCAATGTTATCCTATGGGAGAGATAGGCTTTGCAGTAGTGTAAAAGGAACTTACAAGTTTTACACTGCCAGGACTTGTAAAACTGAAAGGTCCATGTCCAACTTTTTAAATACACTGCACCTTGCCCTTGGGGATGTCCAGTGCTTACCTTAGAGGTGACTTATATGTCTTAAAAAGGAAGGGTTGGGCCCATCAAGAGGGTTATCTGGCCAGGTCGAAATGGCAGTGTAAACTGCACACACAGGCTCTGCAGTGGCAGGCCTGAGCCATGGTTAGAGGGCTACTTAAGTGGGTGGCCACCAAGTGCTACAGGGCCACTAGTAGCTTTTTATTTACCGGCCCTTGGCACATGTAGTGCACTTTACTAGTGGCTTATAAATAAATTAAATATACCAATTGGGGGTTAAGCTAATATTACCATGTTTAGGCAGCAGGTACGCACACTTTACTACTGGTTAGCAGTGGTAAAGTGTTCAGAGTTCTCATTCCCAATAGAAATTCTAACTGTCCTATATTTATGATGGAGGATCTCCTAGTGCTACTGGTGGCTTCTGGACTTTTGTTACTAAGTGTGTGGACAAAATTGTTCCTCTTCCTCGCTCTCCCTCTCTGTTTTATGCGGACATGTGATTTTTTGCAAGACAAAATGTCTGTTTTCATTAGTCCTTCACACTTCGAGGAATGTATTGGACTTTTTGTTTTTAATATTTTGGTTGTGGAGTGGGGTTGAGATTACTTTTTTTCTAGTAGATACACTTGATTCTGAATTTAAGGGGAAGTTTGTATGGTTGACTGTTTGTAGAAGAGTGTGAGAAGCTGGGTGTAAGTAATCACGCTACTGCTGTTGGCTACTGTGGTCAGGAGAACATGGAGAGCTGGGTAGTGACTGAAATTGTTGTTCAATCTGAGTGTGTACAACATGGTGAATGAATAACCCTTAGTAAGAAATTGGGTTATTCGTTGAGAGGGTTAGGACCCCACTCAAGTAATAAACACAATACTTTTAAGGGTGCATGACAAAAGTCAGTAAATACACATGTGATTAATCCTCGGGTAAAGTATTTATGCAGAATTTATACAGTAATAAAAACAAACTCAATTCATAGAAGCCAAACCAAATGAGAGTGATAGAATTCATTTTAATAAATAAAATAACACTAAAATGACAAAACCCCAATAATTAGAACTACTGTTAATAGCTATGATTTTTTGAAGTTTCTAGTGAACCAAATTCTAAAAAGCAAAACGTGCCTTGTTGTGATTATCTGGTTGTGCTGGATCAGTCAAAGTGACAAGTTCAGGCCGACTGCAATGTCAGATACAGGAACCAGTTTCATCCTGCTGAAGATTTTAACTTCTCTGAGTCCAAGTTTTGCATTGGTGGTCGATGCAAGGATACCGTTGTCGGTGCAAGAAACAGGTCTGGCACCACATATGGTCACTCTTTGATGAAAAGAGTCAGTCACAGCTGGAGGTTCACATCAGCAGACATTGTGGATGTTTGTGACATGCAAAGAGCCCAAAAACCTCTGAATCTTCACCTGAATCTCAGGTCTTGTGATTGTAAAACAAGAGGAGTAAAATGTTAGTCGGCCCAAAGGTCGAGGCCCCGTGGGGCACTCTTGGGCATCAGAGCTTACTCCAGTAGAGTTAAGAAGCAAGGCTGGTCAGCTGGGCATTTACAGGGAATACCTCTGGAAGTTTGTTGTGCCCCTGTAGATCAAACAGGAGATCAGCCAACTGACCCTTGGACTGATTCTGGGGGACCTGGTTCAAGTCAAGCAGTTCATAGCTTCCATCTTAATACAACAGGACAGTCCCTCTTCTGAAACTTCCACAGTCCAGCAGTGTTCTGATGAGAGGTCCTGAAGGTGCCACGTTTATATACGTGTATCCCCCTTTCCTGAGTTTGGCTTCAAACTGTCTAGGGAAACGAGGGCATGCAGACATAGGTGGGAGCTACATTTGTCAGTGGCAGGGCAGACAGGACTTATAAGTCACAAATAGGACGGGCATGCCTTGGGCTTACCTTTGAAGCTCAGGCAGGATGAGCACAAGCCCCCAGGACATGCTGCACAGAGGAGAAACATCCTGCTTCACACTCAAGACAATTTTATACCCATGTTCAGAGGTAGCATTACAACAGAAAAACTTGACTTTAGGATGTTTTCACTGCAAGGACATGAAAAACGTAAGCACAGGTGTCCCACCTTTTAAATATCACGGCCCCTGCCCCACAGCCTTTGGGGCCTACGATACAGGTGATTTATAAGTAGTAATTAGGAGAATTTTTATCTGGCAAATGGTTTCTTTTCCAGGTCGAAATGACAGTGTCAAAATTGCCCACAGACTGCAGTGGCAGGCTGAGACATGTTTTACTGAGCTACTTTTGTGGGTGGCACAGTGAGTGCTGTTGCCCACTAGTAGCATTTAATTCACAAGCCCTGGCTGCATGTATTACCATGCACCTGAGATTATAGAGAAGAAAATTGTCAAGGTTATTTTCTGGTACATCTTCCATATCGGGTCTAACAAGCTGAAGTCACATAAAGTGCATCTAGCTCACACATTAAACAAGTCTGAATTAGATCAACAACACAATGAATCTTCTTGCAAACAGCAGTCTCTTCTGTTGAATCCAAGGTAAAATATTACCCACAGTGACTTTCAGGCACCACACCAAAACATGGGCTCCACTGGCCGGGGAAATAAAAAGGAAATGTAGTTTTTCTAGCATAGTTGGCAAGTCCAGAATGCAAGAGAATCAAGAATAGGCAAAGGCATACCTCTAATTCTTCTGTAGGCAGCGATGAGTCTGATTCTTCTCCTCTTCTAAAGTTTTTAAAACAAGTTGATTCAGTCTGTCAAAGATTTTAGAGGGTGATGCTAGCATCCCATTGAATGGCACCCCTAATACAATGTTTATATGCTTCTAAATGGAACATGCATTTTAGTCATAGTATAGGCCATTTAAAAACAAGCATTTAGATTAGGAAGTTTTATCAGAGATCACAATCCACATGTTCAAAGACAAAATGTGAGGCATATCATGAAAAGCAGCGCAGTCCAGGTCCCTTCACCCAGCACAATCTTTTTTTATTGTCAGTAACACTTAATTTCTCCAAAAAAGACAATCAATCAAATGAAGACAGAAAATATACAGTTCCTGTCTTTTTAAAATACACACAACGTTCTCATGAGTAGGCTTTGAAGGTCAACTTCTGTTGGAAAGTGGATTACTAGTAGTGATAATTAGTGACTTACCACTTGTACTAAGGTCAATATCACAATAAAAGGGTCAGTCAAGGTCTCAATAAAGTATTCCCTTGTTCAACTCTTAGTAGTTGGCAATGAGCAGATAGCATAATTTAGGAGACAGGTGTGTAAAATATTTAAAAACATCAATATATTAAATAAGTAAGACACAACACACAATAAAAATCCAGCATCAATTTATAAAACTAGATAATGTTTTTATGAACAAATAGACACCAAAATAACAAAGATTCAATGTAGGGAACAAGAGATATGAATTTCTTAAATAATATGTACTTTTTAGTTCCTAAAAATCTATAGCTCCACTCAAACTCGTGATTCACCAGAAGTTGGTAATCTAACACACTCTGATCTGAGTCTGACTAATCACCGTCATTCTCCTACTTTGGTGTTTAAAGAATGGTGTAATTCAGTGGTATATAATGTTGATTAATTTTAATCATGATTAATCTCTCCATGTTTTGAGGTGAAAGACTGGTTTATCTCACTGTGACAATTGTGCCAGATGCACTGAACATATGCTCAGCAGATATACTGGCTACCGGACAGGCCAGATACCTTATTGCCCATCTGCTGAGCAGTTGCCATTGGTTTATCTTTGCATACCAATACCCCAATGGATTTTGAGCTACACAGACCTCTCTTAGGTAATGCAGATATTCATTGAACATCCTCTCAATGGTAATTAGTGCTGCCATTTGCTCGTCCGATTTTGCCTTCACCTCTGCACTGAACTTAATCCTGCCCATTTGACACCAAGTCAATGTAGAGGTTATGGACGATTCGTGTCTTCCTGTTGTTTTTGATGTTACCAGTGTTCTTGTTGCTGGCATTGGCTGTTGTGAAGCAACAGGACTGCACTGTCTGAAAGTTGAAGATGGCACCCCAGAACTTCTTTCCGTGAGTGAGACTCTATGATCCAGCCATTCTTCTACCAGAGCTCTCACTCACTCAACAATCCAATCTTAGTATTCTGAAACATCCCCTTCTGAAAAAAGAAAGAAAGTGGGCAGTATTTTTTGGTAACGTGGATCCAATATTGTGGCACAGATGTACTCTTTGGATGACATGATGTCTCTTTGTAGCCTTGTTTTCTTAGTCAAGTGAAGGATTAAACTCTGAATTAAGGTATACACATCTTTGTATTCATTAGCCACAGCTGCCAAACTGTCAGACACGTTGTTTAACTGCCCCTTTAGTAGATCCAATACCGGGATACCATCGTACTGTGTTCATTGTTGACTTCTAGTATGAAAACCTCAATAGGAAGTAACATCTCTGTCAGGCATTTGAGTAGTTTCCATGTGTCCATCTCAATGATCATGCTTTTAGTTATATACCCCCTCTTTGTATAGCATACTCATTGATCAGTTTGTCCTACTCAAACAGATGTTGTAATATGTAATAGGTAAAGTTCAAACATGTTGGCACCTCCTGTATGAGCGCTTTAACTGATACTCTATTAGAACGCTGAATGATCGTCAGCTGCTTCCGGGCTTTAAAAGAATGGCTGTATGAGAGCATATTCTGATGCCAATGGTCAGTAAGTTGCTGACTAGGCCTTTTTTTTAGAAAGTCGTACACAATGATGTCAATGTAATGTGCCAAACAGAGGACCCAGAAATAGCCACAATCTGTCATGGCCTTAACTATATTACTGCCATTATCCATGGCAACAAATCCAATTCTGAGACCTCTGCGTACCAGCCATTCAAACTATTTGCTGTTAAAGTCTTCCAAGATGTTTGCAGCTGGATGAGAGTTCTACATGACAAAAATGGCTACTGTTGCATGTCACCGAATACCCCTAAAAGTTTCTTCAGCGCTGAGATCTGTAGATAGCTGTTACCTAAACCACCACAAAAGATATCCAGTGTGCACTGATACACATGTAATCAGTGGCTTAACAACTGGTCAACATGTCTATCGTCAGGTAGATAGTTTGAGCAGCACCCTGCTCAAAGCTTTTACAACCAATTGTAGCACATTGTGATGGAGCACTGGAACCGCAACTCTGGCAAAGTAGGTCCGGCTGAGAACCTTCCATTTCAGGCAAATGGCTGCCACAAAAAAAACAAATCCTTCCACAGAAGAAAAAGCGGTGAAGTTCAGCGCTAACATTTTAGCAAACGTGCCATTGTACAATTGTCCCGTTGGGTGGTTTCAGTTGTAGAGTCCCTCCTGCCTAACCATGCTTCTAATAGTAGCCTGCTTTTTTTTTTCTGGTGGTGCAACTGATGAAGGTGGCTTCTGGAGAGGACCAGGAGCTGGCAGACTCAATGCGTGTCTTGGGGCAGTCACTACTGTATGCTGTGTTGTCTCCATCTGACTCTTATGCTATTGCGTAGATGCTGATGAGGCGGATGATACTGGTGCACTGCTGGGGACAGGGCTGCTTTACTTAAAAATGTCACCCTGTTCTTCCTCATCACTACCTACAACTCCTACTCTGATGGGAGACTCCAGTGCTGATACCACTCCCACATCATAATGACCACCACCACGTTTATTAAGGTGCGCTTCTCAGCAGAGTGTGTGAAGTGTTTTCAAATGGCTTGCTTGGCCTTCAGTACCATAGTTTGAACCAAGCTTACCTCGACGAACGCTAGCTTTACTATTTGAGCATATTGTGATGTCGTTCTCCTGCTTACTAACAGTAAAGAAGTCCCAAAACTGGGAAGGAGTAACTTTTCTGTGAGCCACTGGTGCCCCTGCCATTGCCAGAAGAACTGTAGGTAGGGGGTGTGCCGACTATTGGCTCTCTGCAGTGCACACTTCTACAAAGCTAGTGGTGGATGCAGGTCTCGGCGTGGGTCCTGCAATTATGGGAACTGGCTCAGGTGGGGGTAGTGGTGCCACATCCCTTGAAGTAGGTTGAATATGAGGGGTAATGTCAAACTCCTCTATGCCATCTTTCACAATGAGACTCAATGTCTGTCTGTGCCAAAAATGCTCCAGAACCCCGCCAAGCACAGTTCAGGGTTGATCACATCATTGACAGATAGGCCCTTAGGCACTGAGAGGGTATGGATTAGTCTGAACTGCCAGGCTCTTTTTTCAGTAACACACCCAAGTGGGAACACTATTATGTAATTGGGACTAGGCAAAACGTCCCGCCTAACAAACGCTCGATGATCATGCACAGACAGCAATTCTTGCAATGGGGAAGAGGTAAGGCCCCATGGCCACATGGGCTGGAATTCGAAAACCACTGAAAAAACCCTGATATAATAACTGACACTTTCCTGGTAGGGTACGAATTAAGCCAAGGGAGCAGTTTCTCTATCTGAGCAGGGGTGGGTAAGGCCTTACTGGATGAATGACTTAGTGGAATCCCTTACCTTCTCTTCTGACTTTTTGATACATTTGAATTCAGAATGGGAGGGGTGCCAGCAGAATTAACATACATGTTTGAATTTCCAAGACCCCCCAGGCTGAGGCTACAAGTTTCTGTTGAATGCCCACCAGGACCCTTTCCTTCCACCCACACCCCATTGATTATGAAAAGGATGATTGAGGGGTATCTTGTTATGACAGCGGGAGCGGAAGTGATGCATACAACACCTGCTGCCCTCCTGATGCTACACCACTGTTACCACAGGAATCCCCATGCACAAAAAGCTCACCCAGAAAGTCTCCAGTGCATTCTAGAACCCCCCTCCCTGTCTCCTAGGCCAGAGAATCGTGAGCATAGGGAGGGGGCACAGCCCTCAGAGGCACCTAATGCTGCATTCTGGTAAGTTGCCCTCTATCACTTTATAGTAGTGGGTGGTACTACAGTAGTACCATCATACATTCTACAAAATGCAGTTTGGGAATAGGCTAATGGGTCCTATCCCCAAAATATTGTTGCAGATCATTCTTGTGTTACTCCTGACTTTCACTAGCGTTCCAGGGGTAAGTAAGAAGTACTCCAGTCTTATTACTGGAATTCAGGAGCAAGTCTTACAAGATTTCTTTATACATATAGCAAAATATTTGTGACTAAGGTCCACTGTGTTTCGTTCCTAATATTTTTCATGTCTGTTTCAATTTTCTGCTGCACATTTCGGGCAACTCTACATGAAGATTAACTCTGGAAACAAAACATGAATTGTGGCTTATTCCGCTGCTCTCGTGTTGTGTGAAATGCTTTTTCGATTAGGTTACTTCTTCCTTTGATAAGAAAATTGTTGTCCTAACAGATGCTAACTAAAACCAGACAGTAAACATGCTTTGTCTGCATTTACTCAAAAACGAAGGCACAGGGCAATCAAAGGATCTACGAACATCTGGCTCATCCTCTGATTGCCAGTCTTACTGAATCACGGCTCCCAAATAGGAGCAATTAGTTAGTACAGCATGTGTCAAAAGACCTATCAAGTTAATGCAAATTAAGTCAGGATAAATTGACTCAAGTTGTCAGTTACAGTTATTAGCATGCACAGTAAAAGTAAACATCCACTGCCGTAACGTTTTCGTATACTGTGCGAAACTAATGCACATCCCTGTTTACACATTTTTAAAGCAGTTTTGCTCAAGAAATGGCTTTTTTATTCGTTTCCCATCGGTCTTAAAGTTAACTCTCGTGCGTCTTTCAATGATGTGCTCCATTATTAAAACGAAAATGAAAAATAGTAGGCGTGGTGCACAGCTTAAAGTTAATATAAGAAACTTGTTGATTTATTATAATTTTTAGATGATTTGAATTTTGTTTGGGTTAAGGGTGCTCCTGCAGGTGGCGTAACCGTCCAATTACGCTATGACTAATGTGAAGGAAAGTGGATGCATAGATCATGCAAACATCCCTGCGGTGGGCACTCCGTATTATGGTTCGTGTGAACACAGACTCCACTGATTTCACAACTATGTTTATTTAAAGTTCATCATAATTCTGATTGAATATAGTAATCCATCCTTGTTTTCACAATGCAAATCTTTTCCATTTCACAAAATTCTTTTACACCAATGACTTATTTTCCAGTAACGCTCCGATGCATTTCGGGCTCTCATAGCCCTTTCTCAAGGAGCCTGTAATGTTAAACAATGATATCAATCACCTACATAGCCTCTGGTCGTTATCACAAATGTACAACACATGTTTCAACATCAATAGCATGACGAAATTGTGTTCGTGATCGTGCATGGTGAGTGTTCAGAAGCAGGTGCCCGGAAAAAATGTGCCCAAAAGGAGTGAAAGGGAAATGGTGATGGGGTGTGTTAACGAAACAAACGGGTGATGTGGTGGGTTCAAGCGAGGTAAACGAAAATGGCTTACATTGTCTTTAAATCGATGGGTTCACTGGTGCTGTAAAAAATAAACAGCAGAGATCAATAGTCGACACTTACGGTTGGGTAGGGGGAGCACAGTAAGCTGGAAGGCGAGTGCGGCCGACTTACTGGAAAGGTTGTTGTAATTCATTTTGATCGGTTCCCGAAAGTGAGACGCCTGAAAACGGCTTCCAAAGGTGTCCCTTTGCAGTTTTAGCATGGACGGGCGGATCACGGTTCGTGAACTACCATACAGGTTTAATGCGGAGTAATGAGGGGAAGTGGAAATGAAAAGAGGACTTCCGTATGTCCGAAAGAAGGGTCGGCCATCTTGGAACAGGGTTCGGATTAAGGTGGTCAAATGCAACAGGAGTGTGGATGCACACGCCTGAATCACAGTGTTAGGTGTAAAAAACTGTGTTGTGTGTAGGAAAATTGTGTTGGGTATGAAAAAGCTGGAACCAGAGAGATGGGAAACAGAGGGTTGAGTGATTGCTAATAAAAAAGAAAAAAATTAATGAAGTAAATGGGCATTAGTTATTCATCCGAAAATAGATACAACAAATATATCTTTAGTCAGAACAGTCGTTGACAACTGAGCGAAGTGTCCATCTGTACCATCATAGGTACTTAAAGAAAGCAACTAAGTTCAATCCGATCATTTAACCCCAATGGTTTCATGGATTGCATGCGATAAATCCACGCTGTTTCTTTCTGTAGCAGGATTTTGTTGTTGTCTCTGCCTTCTTTCTTTTCAATGGTTTCAAGCACCATGAACTTCAATTGTGCCACTGTATGTTTGTGTTCTAAAAAGTGCATGGCAATGCTGGATCTCTCTTGTTTGGTCCGGATATTGGACTTATGTTCATTTAAGCGGGTTTCCATGAAACCATTGGGGTTAAATGATCGGATTGAACTTAGTTGCTTTCTTTAAGTACCTATGATGGTACAGATGGACACTTCGCTCAGTTGTCAACGACTGTTCTGACTAAAGATATATTTGTTGTATCTATTTTCGGATGAATAACTAATGCCCATTTACTTCATTATTTTTTTTCTTTTTTATTAGCAATCACTCAACCCTCTGTTTCCCATCTCTCTGGTTCCAGCTTTTTCATACCCAACACAATTTTCCTACACACAACACAGTTTTTTACACCTAACACTGTGATTCAGGCGTGTGCATCCACACTCCTGTTGCATTTGACCACCTTAATCCGAACCCTGTTCCAAGATGGCCGACCCTTCTTTCGGACATACGGAAGTCCTCTTTTCATTTCCACTTCCCCTCATTACTCCGCATTAAACCCGTATGGTAGTTCACGAACCGTGATCCGCCCGTCCATGCTAAAACTGCAAAGGGACACCTTTGGAAGCCGTTTTCAGGCGTCTCACTTTCGGGAACCGATCAAAATGAATTACAACAACCTTTCCAGTAAGTCGGCCGCACTCGCCTTCCAGCTTACTGTGCTCCCCCTACCCAACCGTAAGTGTTGACTATTGATCTCTGCTGTTTATTTTTTACAGCACCAGTGAACCCATCGATTTAAAGACGATGTAAGCCATTTTCGTTTACCTCACTTGAACCCACCACATCACCCGTTTGTTTCGTTAACACACCCCATCACCATTTCCCTTTCACTCCTTTTGGGCACATTTTTTCCGGGCACCTGCTTCTGAACACTCACCATGCACGATCACGAACACAATTTCGTCATGCTATTGATGTTGAAACATGTGTTGTACATTTGTGATAACGACCAGAGGCTATGTAGGTGATTGATATCATTGTTTAACATTACAGGCTCCTTGAGAAAGGGCTATGAGAGCCCGAAATGCATCGGAGCGTTACTGGAAAATAAGTCATTGGTGTAAAAGAATTTTGTGAAATGGAAAAGATTTGCATTGTGAAAACAACGATGGATTACTATATTCAATCAGAATTATGATGAACTTTAAATAAACATAGTTGTGAAATCAGTGGAGTCTGTGTTCACACGAACCATAATACGGAGTACCCACCGCAGGGATGTTTGCATGATCTATGCATCCACTTTCCTTCACATTAGTCATAGCGTAATTGGACGGTTACGCCACCTGCAGGAGCACCCTTAACCCAAACAAAATTCAAAGCATCTAAAAATTATAATAAATCAACAAGTTTCTTATATTAACTTTAAGCTGTGCACCACGCCTACTATTTTTCATATTCGTCAAACTTTTCCGCCCTCAAGGCAGGTAGCACGCACCACAATTCAAAATGCAGTATGATGAAATTTCCAAAAGTACTGATGCCAGAGCCAAAACACTAGCCTATGGTAATGACGAAAGAGAACGAATATATGCTCTCATCAATGAAGACATCACTCAAGAAAAGACCAGTCGTACAAAAGAGCAATGTGCCAAACATTTATTATATTTATCGAAACGCAAGATCAATCAACAATTGCATGCAAGCACCTTGATCAAATATCATCAAGCCCTGCGCATACCCAGAGGACTGAGGATAGCCTTGAAACCTTCTCTTTGTAAGAACTCCAAGGATTTTCAAGAAAAGTGGAACGCCATACTCAACAAATGCAGCCTTGATCTCATCCTTCTTATAGTCGAGGAATTATCAAGCATCCTTACGGAATTAACCAAAGAAATTAAAGAAGTTGAAAAAGAATTTGAGGAATCTTTCACACCAGAAGAACTGTCTGGGATGTTAGAAGACATTAAAACACAACTTGACAAACATACAAGAGATATCAACGAAAGAAAGATATGCAAATTTCGACGTGATACACTCGACTATAAATTAGGAGAAGTGTACACTTGGGCAGACATATATGCCCAACGCAGACGAAACAAACCATACAGTCAGCAGACTGACACATCATCGTCAGGAAGTGACAACTCCAATCGACCTCCTAGGAAAACCACTTTCGACACAAACACAACCAAGGATAAGAGAGACAAAGAACAACCATCAAGCTCTCCAGACGACCACACTACAACAACTGGTCCTTTTTTAGAGAGAGGCCGAACCGAAGTCGACGACTCAGGCGGAGTAAAAGAAAAAGAAAAAGGAGCTCCATCGACAAGGAGCACCAAGAAGGACAACAAAAAGAGATGAACTCACTAGTAATAAACATCTCTGACACCAAATTGTCAACACATGAAATTAATCTCCTACAAAAAGGTACATCCTTTATTCCTACCACTAACACGAACCTTTTGGAATTGGAAACCAGTACATTCAAATTAACAAGAAAACTACGGTTACGCCATTTTTTTGAAAATGTGCTCCCACCACAAACTGAGACTAAATCGGATGAACTTCTTGGTTTGAGACCATCAAGCACATACATGCCACCAAGTAGCCACAAGAGTATTGACACGTTTGAGACGTTAGTCGAACAAGACTTAGAAAAAATCAACTATAAAAAGCCCCAAAGAAGGAACCTCACACAAAAAGATCTAGACACCTTAAAAAAGATCGCAGGAAACAAGTCCATTAAATGCATTAAAGCGGACAAAGGGGGTGCCCTCGTGATCATTAACACCAGTATGTACCAATCGAAAATCCTAGAACACATACAGGATCCAAACTTATATATGCTACTTGATACCAATCCTACCAACCAATTCAAAGCGACCTTGATTGATCTAATCACACAAGCATACGAACAAGGGACAATCAACGACCGTACAAGGAAATTCCTAGTGGTAGAACATCCAAGGAGTCCAACCATAACAATGTTACCGAAGATTCACAAAAACCTGTGGGATCCACCCTTTCGACCAATTGTTTCCACAAGGGGTTCTCTTCATGAACCCATAGGGAAATTTTTAGACCGCTACTTGCAACCATCAGTAAAACAGCTCAGGAGTTATGTTAAGGATACCACAGAATTTTTACTGAAATTATCGGAAATCACGATCAATGCAGATGACAACCTGATTTTATGTACAGCGGATGTCAGAAGCTTTACACCTCTATTCCCCACGATGGGGGGATTGAAGCAGTTGGAAGAACCCTACTACAAAGTGAGATTTCGAGCTCTATGCAAACTTTCCTTCTTGATCTAATGATATATACACTATACCACAGTTACTTCACTTATGAAAAACAATGGTACCAACAGCTATCAGGAATGTCAATGGGCAACTGCGCCGCACCGACATATGCTAATCTCTACATGGCTGAATTCGAAACAAGGAACATTTATGACAATCCAAATTGGATGGAAAACCTATACATGTAAGTGCGATACATAGATGATCTTTTTTTTATGTGGAAAGGAGCCAAGGAAGATCTAGAAATTGCGTTAGTGGAACTAAACACAAAAGACAATCGCATCCAACTTACATGGAACTCAAGTACCAACATGATAAGTTTTCTAGATGTACTGGTCAAAAGAACCGAGAAAGGAATAGAAACTGATTTGTTCAGAAAAGAAACGGATAGGAACAATTTATTGTACTATTCAAGCTTTCACCAGAATTCGTTAAAACAACACTTGCCCTACAGCCAAATGTTGCGTGTTAAACGGATTGTCTCAGACCAAGATCTATGCGACAAAAGTATAGAAGAGATGCAGACAAGATTCATGGAAAGGGGGTATCCCCAACCCATCATCGATGATGCCTCCAAAAAAGTTGCAAATATTACACGAGACAAAGCGTTAACTCAAACCACCAAAACAGAAAACACCAGAATGGTGCTTGTTTCTAAATATTCCACCCTTAGTGGTAGATACAAAAAAATCATCCTCAACCACTGGCGGATCCTAGCAAACGAACCAGATTTTAAAAATCTGTTTGAACTTCCACCTATTTTTGCATACACCAGGGCAAGTAACTTCAGAGAAATTCTATTCAAAGACAGTGCTCCACAGACCGTGTACAAAGGAACTAAACCATGTCTTAGTTGCAATAACTGTAACAACATTATTAAAGGCAACAAAATCAACCATCCAATGAAAGGGACAGATATCAAAGTTAGAGTTAACGCAACATGTGACTCCTCCAACTTGATTTACTTGCTGAAATGTCCATGCGGGAAGATATATATTGGTAAGACCGAGAGGAAAATAAAAACCCGCTTAAATGAACATAAGTCCAATATCCGGACCAAACAAGAGAGATCCAGCATTGCCATGCACTTTTTAGAACACAAACATACAGTGGCACAATTGAAGTTCATGGTGCTTGAAACCATTGAAAAGAAAGAAGGCAGAGACAACAACAAAATCCTGCTACAGAAAGAAACAGCGTGGATTTATCGCATGCAATCCATGAAACCATTGGGGTTAAATGATCGGATTCAACTTAGTTGCTTTCTTTAAGTACCTATGATGGTACAGATGGACACTTCGCTCAGTTGTCAACGACTGTTCTGACTAAAGATATATTTGTTGTATCTATTTTCGGATGAATAACTAATGCCCATTTACTTCATTATTTTTTTTCTTTTTTATTAGCAATCACTCAACCCTCTGTTTCCCATCTCTCTGGTTCCAGCTTTTTCATACCCAACACAATTTTCCTACACACAACACAGTTTTTTACACCTAACACTGTGATTCAGGCGTGTGCATCCACACTCCTGTTGCATTTGACCACCTTAATCCGAACCCTGTTCCAAGATGGCCGACCCTTCTTTCGGACATACGGAAGTCCTCTTTTCATTTCCACTTCCCCTCATTACTCCGCATTAAACCCGTATGGTAGTTCACGAACCGTGATCCGCCCGTCCATGCTAAAACTGCAAAGGGACACCTTTGGAAGCCGTTTTCAGGCATCTCACTTTCGGGAACCGATCAAAATGAATTACAACAACCTTTCCAGTAAGTCGGCCGCACTCTTCTTCCAGCTTACTGTGCTCCCCCTACCTAACCGTAAGTGTCGACTATTGATCTCTGCTGTTTATTTTTTACAGCACCAGTGAACCCATCGATTTAAAGACGATGTAAGCCATTTTCGTTTACCTCGCTTGAACCCACCACATCACCCGTTTGTTTCGTTAACACACCCCATCACCATTTCCCTTTCACTCCTTTTGGGCACATTTTTTCCGGGCACCTGCTTCTGAACACTCACCATGCACGATCACGAACACAATTTCGTCATGCTATTGATGTTGAAACATGTGTTGTACATTTGTGATAACGACCAGAGGCTATGTAGGTGATTGATATCATTGTTTAACATTACAGGCTCCTTGAGAAAGGGCTATGAGAGCCCGAAATGCATCGGAGCGTTACTGGAAAATAAGTCATTGGTGTAAAAGAATTTTGTGAAATGGAAAAGATTTGCATTGTGAAAACAACGATGGATTACTATATTCAATCAGAATTATGATGAACTTTAAATAAACATAGTTGTGAAATCAGTGGAGTCTGTGTTCACACGAACCATAATACGGAGTGCCCACCGCAGGGATGTTTTCATGATCTATGCATCCACTTTCCTTCACACTCCATTATTAAAACCTCATTTTTCTTCTTTTTATTTTTGGGTTGTCTTATATGGTTTGGGCTCGACATGGTTTCAGAGCAACAATTATAAACTGCCAATAGCGTAATACATCAAGCATTTGCTGTAACGTTTGTTATAGGTAAGCAAGAGTAATAACAAGTCGAAACATAGCTCAAAATAAGTGGTTGCTACAGTTTCGGCCGCTGATCTGTCAGTCATGATCAAACATCTCAGACCACAACCACCCCCAAGAACAAGTCCTGGCAAACATCCTCAAACAGCTCTTTCACCTTTCAACAGGCTGCTAAATGCCCTGGAACACAGAATGGGCTTTAGAAATCAGGTATTAAAGTGATTCACAAGCTCATACATTTTATGTGATGCCCCACAAGGATCTGTTCATGCTTTCACGCCTTTTAACCAATATGTGGAACCACTTATTTTATCCTTAGCAAATTAAAAAGTAAAGATACATCAAGGAGCAGATGATACATGACTAAATCTATAGAGAAGAGTTTCAAATACTACGATCTTACCACAGAACAAGACAACAATAATAGTTTAAAAAATATATTGATGTTAAATACTCCAAAGACCATGTTTCTCCCGACATCTCCAAGCACCATCACCAACTCAACTCATTGTTACTGGCTGAACTGACACTCATTGGTTTCTCCCATTATCTAAGAAAACTTGCAAGGTGTGCTTTGCCCTAGGGAACAGCTCATCTGTCTCTTTTGATATTAACAAAATCATAACATTAGCAAATAGCTTTCTCCACTCCCTCAGAAAAATAAACAAATCTACCTTATACAAGAAAAACTGAAATTCAATGATACTATTATCGCATTGACACAGGCAATGCCCTGCTTGTAGAAGCACCTCAAACAAACATTGCACCTGTAAAAGCAGTATTTCTCCTCACAGCTAGATTAGTATCAGCAAAGACAAGATTCGACCACATGACACCCATACTGAAAGACCTTCATTAGTTGCTGCTAGAAGTGAGGTTGAAATTGTAGGTGCGCTGCATGACATTCTAAGTCATCAACCCGAAGGACCCCAGATCTATCAACTTAGTTGATTATCTTCAAAGGTCACTAGGTTTAAGGAGCAAGGACTATCTCCTTTTAAAAACACCTAAACTCCAAACAATCATAGCCATGAAAAATATTTTCTCATACATGGCCCTTTAATTGTAAAACGCTCTTCCCCAACATATCAAGACTATGACAGACCTTCTCTGAGTCAGAAAAGGTCTAAAGTTCACATGTTTCACTTGCCCCTCAATAAAACTCCGGAGTCTGTTTTAAAGGACCTCATCTGTCTCTTTTGATATTAACAAAATCATAACATTAGCAAATAGCTTTCTCCACTCCCTCAGAAAAATAAACAAATCTACCTTATACAAGAAAAACTGAAATCCAATTATACTATTATCGCATTGACACAGGCAATGCTCTGCTTGTAGAAGCACCTCAAACAAACATTGCACCTGTAAAAGCAGTATTTCTCCTCACAGCTAGATTAGTATCAGCAAAGACAAGATTCGACCACATGACACCCATACTGAAAGGCCTTCATTAGTTCCTGCTAGAAGTGAGGTTGAAATTGTAGGTGCGCTGCATGACATTCTAAGTCATCAACCCGAAGGACCCCAGATCTATCAACTTAGTTGATTATCTTCAAAGGTCACTAGGTTCAAGGAGCAAGGACTATCTCCTTTTAAAAACACATAAACTCCAAACAATCATAGCCATGAAAAATATTTTCTCATACATGGCCCTTTAATTGTAAAACGCTCTTCCACAACATATCAAGACTATGACAGACCTTCTCTGAGTCCGAAAAGGTCTAAAGTTCACGTTTTTCACTTGCCCCTCAATAAAACTCCGGAGTCTGTTTTAAAAGACCAGAAGAAGAAATGGACTGATCAGAAACAAATTAAAAAAACGCAAATAACAGTATTTCCCATGCTCCCTCGTTTTTGTTATCATAGTTGAACTTGATTTGTTATTCTCAGTTCAGTTCAGTAAGCTTTATTCGAATGTTATAAAACAATCATAAAAGCACATAAAAAACGTTAAAACAAGTACAGTTCATTAGTTGTTTTTTTTTTTTTTTTGCGTTCAAACTGCTTTATTGAATGTTAGAGATATTACACTGCTGTGTATGCCTACAACCTGGAGGCCGGCAGCACCAAGTGGTCAGTCACGAGGAAGTTGCACTGAGTATTACACAGCCATCGGACCGACATCCCGGAGGCTCGGCAGCGTTAAGTATAAGCATATCCTGCGAGACAGGTGTCAAGTGCAAAAAGTAAAATAGATCTGAGGATGCAGTGCAGTAGAACAATGTTTTTTTCTGTTTTTTTTTGTTTAGTTTCCAACAATTAACAAAACTGTGACGTCTCACAAACACACTGGGGGATGAGGTTCAGGGACAACAGGATAGCATTATGTGTCCTTAGTCCTTGAGTAGTACGCTTTGATATATCAACAGTCTCGATCGCATCTAGTAAACTGGAGGGTGCAGGCTCTGTGCAGCACCATAGGACAGTGCCTGGTCCAACAATGTGGGTGTATGGAAGCAGCAGGGCAGCGGGGATCGCAAGACGAACTAGGGTCTAACGGCCGCGTCTGCCTATGTGGTGTTTGTGAATAATATATCGGAGAGTGCTGTGTAGGCCTGTGAACATTAGGGTAAGATGCGGGGCAGTGTGTCAGGGTGGTATGCAGCAATTGGTGCGGGCAACGACAGGAATCCGTCAGCAGCGCCAGGTGTATTTAACTCAGTCATCCGCTAGCAGGACCTCCCACCGGAACGTCATCATCGTCTGTTTGAGCGAGTAAATAAGCGACCAGCGGCCCCCAGATATCTTTTGGTCGGCTAGGGATCGGTACCATTTCAGTAAAAGTGATGTGTTGTTCCTGACAATAGCTGTTTAGCGGATAGATGCACAGCTATTTAATTGAAAAAGTTGAAATGAGGATCAAAAGTCTCTTGTAGTTTTATAGGTGCTCACCAAGGTGGCGTCGAGGGCCCAACGACGTCAGGCTAGATACTGAAACGTGAGGCCAGAGAATCTCTGGTCTCATCCCTTAGTTGGCACACAAACTGTTGTCCCTCCTTGAAAACAAGAAAGTGACTTCCATTCAATGTTCATTATAGTTCATATTTATTCCATATTAAAGTTCTCTTTTTGTTTTTTTTCAAAACTCATTGATGGTTTTAAACAATCATTTGCAGCGTTAATCTTTTAAGCACTGTCTTTCAAGGCGTGTCCAATGCATTTCGGGCATTTTTGCTATGCCCTTCATCAGGGAATTGACACTAAAAACAACAATATACATATGTATTAGAATCGTAGTAAATGATATGTCAAGCATCATGTAAAATCAAACTTTTTACAAAACATATTGGTAAGTGATTAAAGGAGAAGATAAAGCAAACGAACGATAAACCATCTTATAACATTACGTGTCCAAAAACATTCTAATGGCTACCTATATACATAGAGGTTTGGAAAACGACGTCTCACTTACGTGCTTCTTGTAAGCAGTTATGTGAAAAATCTAAAGGAAAAGTACATGAAACGGTGTTACACTCCGTGGTATGAAAAACCACATTCTACTGGGTGCAGTGTATTGAGATGGTGAAAACTAACCTGAGCGGATACGTCAATGTGCTTAGGTCCGATGTTTGTTTCCTGCAAAACGCCGGCGGGAAACCTTCGTTTGCCGCGCTTCTTAAATTCAAATGGGGGAGTATCACAGGTGTGCTCGCGGTCTCATGAACAGAGTAAACAGACTAAACTTAACAGTTTAAGCTGTTCGTATCGGGGTTTTCGGTTAGAAGCTTCAAACCATTGTGTTTAACATTACCAAAAAAAACATGGTAATGTAGTGTATAAAATGCTAACGAAATGTAATGTGAGTTTCAAAAAAAGTTAAAAAAGTAATAAAAGAAATTTGGGCCATGTAAATCTAAACCCAGCATGGGATCGAACCCAGGTCTGTGAGGATGTAAGCGCAAACAACTAACCAGATGGCTACGTTAAACGGTGTTAAGATATGCTGTTTTTAGGCAGTGTCAACATGCTAATGAACGGGAATACACACAATAACATCACAAACAGGTATTTAGAGCAATTAAATCATAAGTAACAGGAAAATTCAATTCTTTCGTTGAGACCCATAGGCTTCTGGGTCGATAATTTGTGGATCCAATAGTTCTCTCTCCGGAGCAGAAATTTGTTATTGTCTCTTCCTTCTTGTTTTGTGACTGTCTCAAGAATGATAAACTTGATTTGAGATACATTATGTTGAGCTTCAACGAAATGCGATGATAGAGCTGACTTGGAATTTTTGAGTCTGATATTGGACTTATGTTCCGTGAGTCGAACCTTCATGCGGCGCTCGGTTTTCCCAACGTATAACTTCCCACATGGGCATTTGATTCCGTATATTAAGTTACTGGAGTCACAGGTGGCATTAACATGTAGTTTGATGGAGTTGCCATATCTCGGATGTTGGATTGAATTACCTTTAATAATATTATTGCAATTGCCGCAATTTAAACAGGGTCTAGTTCCATGGAATGAAATGCTCTCTTTAGGTTTAAGTTGTACCATTTCACCTAAATTTCTGGCCCTGGTATAGGCAAATATTGGTGATTGGTTAAAAGAGTTCCCAAAGTCAGGTTCTAAGTTCAGGATTGACCAGTGTTTCATAATACTTTGTTTGAATTTCCTGCTAGAAGTCGAGTATTTAGAGACTACCACCGTCCGTGTTTGTTCAGGTTTGTTGGTTGGTGTTAATAACTTGTCTCTATCAGTCTCCACAATCCTCTTTTTCGTATCTTCTATTAAAGATTTGGGATAACCTCTGTTGGTGAACTTTTTGGACATTTCATTAAGTCTCACTGTCAAGGTAGTTGAATCTGACGAAATTCTTTTAACTCTCGCCATCTGAGAGTACGGTAAGTTCCGTATCAGGTTAGGTTCATGGAAGCTGGAATGTAATAACATATTATTCCTGTCTGTGGGCTTCACGTACAGATCAGTGACGAAGCCTTGTGGAGTTGCACTAACTTTCACATCAAGAAAGTTAACCGAGGTATCTGAGATCTCCCAGGTTAATTGAAGTCGTTGATCAATGGTATTGAATTTGTTAAGTTGCATTCTTAGCGACTCTTCAGTGTCAGTCCAGACGATGAAATAATCATCGATGTATCGAGTTATCATTTTGAGGTGTTTAGTCCAATCACTATTATTGAGAATGTGTTGTGTTTCATACCATTGCATAAAAATATTCGCATACACAGGGGCTGCTGAATTG
Source organism: Lissotriton helveticus (assembly GCF_964261635.1). Taxonomy (NCBI): domain Eukaryota; kingdom Metazoa; phylum Chordata; class Amphibia; order Caudata; family Salamandridae; genus Lissotriton; species Lissotriton helveticus. The sequence goes on along the minus strand of NC_136057.1, from coordinate 2,010,711,743 downwards.
CCCATTGCCATCCCTGTAAGTTGTTGGTACCATTCATCTTTCACTCTAAAATAGCTGTGGTACAAGGTGAAGTACATCAGTTCCATAAGGAACAGTTGAAAGTCTTGATCTAGATCGGTCTTCAAAAGAGCTGCTTCTATTGCTTCAATCCCCATGTCGTGTGGGATGCTGGTATACAGACTGCAGACGTCTGCCGTACATAATATCAACTTCTCAGTTGGATCCACTGGTAATTTACGTAATTTGAGTAAAAAGTCGGTTGTGTCCTTGATATATGTTTGCATTTTTTGTACTGAGGGTTGTAAGTATTTATCAATCAGTTGTCCTATGGGTTGATGCAAGCTGCCTATAGTAGAGACTATGGGTCTCATGGGTGGGTTTTTCAAATCCTTGTGTATCTTGGGTAGCATTCTTAAGGATGGACTTTTGGGGTTGACGGTCGTGAGAAAGTTTTTAGTTCTTTCTGTGATTGTACCATGTCGCGATGCTCGTTCAATGATGTTCCTCAAGGTAGTTGAATATTCCATGGTGGGGTTACAAATTAGTTTGCTGTAAGTATTCAGATCGCTGACGTGTTCCATTACTTTGGCATCATACATGTTAGTGTTCATAATAACGATTGCTCCCCCCTTGTCTGCTTTAGTGCAGATGATTTGATCATTCTCTGCAAGTTTTTTCAAAGTATCAAGGTCTTTTTGTGTAATATTTCTGGATTTTGGTTTGATGTGTTTGAGTTTATTAAGAACTAATTTGTAACCCCACCATGGAATATTACACAAGGATTTGAAAAACCCACCCATGAGACCCATAGTCTCTACTATAGGCAGCTTGCATCAACCCATAGGACAACTGATTGATAAATACTTACAACCCTCAGTACAAAAAATGCAAACATATATCAAGGACACAACCGACTTTTTACTCAAATTACGTAAATTACCAGTGGATCCAACTGAGAAGTTGATATTATGTACGGCAGACGTCTGCAGTCTGTATACCAGCATCCCACACGACATGGGGATTGAAGCAATAGAAGCAGCTCTTTTGAAGACCGATCTAGATCAAGACTTTCAACTGTTCCTTATGGAACTGATGTACTTCACCTTGTACCACAGCTATTTTAGAGTGAAAGATGAATGGTACCAACAACTTACAGGGATGGCAATGGGCAATTCAGCAGCCCCTGTGTATGCGAATATTTTTATGCAATGGTATGAAACACAACACATTCTCAATAATAGTGATTGGACTAAACACCTCAAAATGATAACTCGATACATCGATGATTATTTCATCGTCTGGACTGACACTGAAGAGTCGCTAAGAATGCAACTTAACAAATTCAATACCATTGATCAACGACTTCAATTAACCTGGGAGATCTCAGATACCTCGGTTAACTTTCTTGATGTGAAAGTTAGTGCAACTCCACAAGGCTTCGTCACTGATCTGTACGTGAAGCCCACAGACAGGAATAATATGTTATTACATTCCAGCTTCCATGAACCTAACCTGATACGGAACTTACCGTACTCTCAGATGGCGAGAGTTAAAAGAATTTCGTCAGATTCAACTACCTTGACAGTGAGACTTAATGAAATGTCCAAAAAGTTCACCAACAGAGGTTATCCCAAATCTTTAATAGAAGATACGAAAAAGAGGATTGTGGAGACTGATAGAGACAAGTTATTAACACCAACCAACAAACCTGAACAAACACGGACGGTGGTAGTCTCTAAATACTCGACTTCTAGCAGGAAATTCAAACAAAGTATTATGAAACACTGGTCAATCCTGAACTTAGAACCTGACTTTGGGAACTCTTTTAACCAATCACCAATATTTGCCTATACCAGGGCCAGAAATTTAGGTGAAATGGTACAACTTAAACCTAAAGAGAGCATTTCATTCCATGGAACTAGACCCTGTTTAAATTGCGGCAATTGCAATAATATTATTAAAGGTAATTCAATCCAACATCCGAGATATGGCAACTCCATCAAACTACATGTTAATGCCACCTGTGACTCCAGTAACTTAATATACGGAATCAAATGCCCATGTGGGAAGTTATACGTTGGGAAAACCGAGCGCCGCATGAAGGTTCGACTCACGGAACATAAGTCCAATATCAGACTCAAAAATTCCAAGTCAGCTCTATCATCGCATTTCGTTGAAGCTCAACATAATGTATCTCAAATCAAGTTTATCATTCTTGAGACAGTCACAAAACAAGAAGGAAGAGACAATAACAAATTTCTGCTCCGGAGAGAGAACTATTGGATCCACAAATTATCGACCCAGAAGCCTATGGGTCTCAACGAAAGAATTGAATTTTCCTGTTACTTATGATTTAATTGCTCTAAATACCTGTTTGTGATGTTATTGTGTGTATTCCCGTTCATTAGCATGTTGACACTGCCTAAAAACAGCATATCTTAACACCGTTTAACGTAGCCATCTGGTTAGTTGTTTGCGCTTACATCCTCACAGACCTGGGTTCGATCCCATGCTGGGTTTAGATTTACATGGCCCAAATTTCTTTTATTACTTTTTTAACTTTTTTTGAAACTCACATTACATTTCGTTAGCATTTTATACACTACATTACCATGTTTTTTTTGGTAATGTTAAACACAATGGTTTGAAGCTTCTAACCGAAAACCCCGATACGAACAGCTTAAACTGTTAAGTTTAGTCTGTTTACTCTGTTCATGAGACCGCGAGCACACCTGTGATACTCCCCCATTTGAATTTAAGAAGCGCGGCAAACGAAGGTTTCCCGCCGGCGTTTTGCAGGAAACAAACATCGGACCTAAGCACATTGACGTATCCGCTCAGGTTAGTTTTCACCATCTCAATACACTGCACCCAGTAGAATGTGGTTTTTCATACCACGGAGTGTAACACCGTTTCATGTACTTTTCCTTTAGATTTTTCACATAACTGCTTACAAGAAGCACGTAAGTGAGACGTCGTTTTCCAAACCTCTATGTATATAGGTAGCCATTAGAATGTTTTTGGACACGTAATGTTATAAGATGGTTTATCGTTCGTTTGCTTTATCTTCTCCTTTAATCACTTACCAATATGTTTTGTAAAAAGTTTGATTTTACATGATGCTTGACATATCATTTACTACGATTCTAATACATATGTATATTGTTGTTTTTAGTGTCAATTCCCTGATGAAGGGCATAGCAAAAATGCCCGAAATGCATTGGACACGCCTTGAAAGACAGTGCTTAAAAGATTAACGCTGCAAATGATTGTTTAAAACCATCAATGAGTTTTGAAAAAAAACAAAAAGAGAACTTTAATATGGAATAAATATGAACTATAATGAACATTGAATGGAAGTCACTTTCTTGTTTTCAAGGAGGGACAACAGTTTGTGTGCCAACTAAGGGATGAGACCAGAGATTCTCTGGCCTCACGTTTCAGTTCCTGACAATAGATCATATCTGCCAACCAGTCCTTGAATTTAGGTGCTCTGCCCTAGCCCCAACGACACGCCACTCGACGCTTCGCCAACAGCAATGCAATATCTACGAATTTCCTGCAGGATTTCGGGAGGTGTGGCGTGTGTCCGAGCAGGGTGAGGAGTGGCTCCATAGCAATGGTCTCACCTGTCATTGTTGTGAGGGCGTCGACCACCTGTTGTCAGTATAGCTAGACAGAAGGGCATTCCCAGGCCAAGTGTAGGAAGCCCGCCTGGTTGGCGTGACAGCGTTCACACCTGTCGTTGTCAGACAGGCGAAATCTGTGTTTTTTTTACTGGAGTATAATATAGCCAGTGAAGAAAATTGTAGTGTATCATTTTAAGTCTGCTACTGGCTGATACACGAGCCGTTAAGGCACAGCAGTACTGCCAGTGATCCTCGGTGAGTTCGATGGCCAGATCAGCGCACCAACGCGCTCGAGCCTTCGCGTCCGGCATCATGGCGGCAGTTCTGAGTTGACGATAAAGGCCGGCGACCAAATGTGCTCCGTCTTGCGAGCATAGTAGAAAGTGGAGTGGAAGAAGGGTCTCAGGTTCCTCAGAGAACGCGGGTAAGATGTCTCTCATCCCTTGGCGCAGGCGCAAGTAGTAAAACACATCCAACGGGGTGTGAGGATGAGAGGAAAAGAACAACTCTGCGGATTTGAAAGTTCCATCTGCAAACAAATCGCCCCATGATGCAATCCGCAGCCGTCCGCAGAGCTTATGAAATCCTCGCTCCTGTAGAAGGGCAAGGTTAGGGTGGTATGTCAATGGTAGTTTAGGGGAGTACGGTAGAGCGCTGGACAACCTCCTGGCATTGCGGCGCCATGCATCCAGCGTGCAAGAAACAGAAGTGTTCGGCGTTTTTATGAGGGGTTCCGGGCAGAAGAGCAGGCCATTAAGCGGAATGGGATGTACGATCCAGTCCTCCACAGCCAGCTGTGGCATGAAGGGCGTCGGGACAAGCCAGTGATATACGTAATGCGCCTGCGCACAGAGGTAGTAAGCCTCAAAGTCGGGGATGTCAAATCCTCCAGTCTCGTAAGGTTGGGTCAGCATGGACCCTTTCAGACGTGGATTTTTACCCCCCAGAATAAACGACAGAGTTCTGATCGGAGAGTTTTGAAAAAGAAAGCACCTGGATAATATGGGATATTGAGGAAGAGGTATAGGAACTGGGGCAGGACCACCATTTTAATAAGGGAAGCTCTGCCAGCCATGGACAATGGTAGGGTGATCCAGCGATCCACTGTGGTCTTAAGTTTCGTGATTGCCACTCCATAGTTGAAGCGGAGCGTCTCATCTTTATCACGCGAGATCTGTATGCCGAGGTATCAAAGATCTGTCCGACACCACTCTAGAGGATAGTCAAGGGGGAAGTCAGTGACCGCATCTGTAAGGGGGAAGAATTGCGATTTAGACCAATTTATGTTTATTCCCGATAACCCGCCGAATGCTACAAATTCCCGTAATAGGGGGTTGAGGTGGAGGTCAGGGTGCTTGACATAGAGGGTAATGTCGTCGGCGTAGAAAGACACGTCGATTTGGCGTTGGAGGCACTGGACTGCACCATCCCGATGCAGCTGACGCAGCCTGCAGGCCAATGGTTCAACTGCAATTGCGAATAACAGGGGGGATAGAGGGCACCCCTTATGTGTACCTCTGGTAATGGCGACGGGATGACAAAGGCGGCCGTAATGAGGATCTTTGCCGTAGGCTGTGTGTAGAGTAGTTGAACCCAGGAGATGAGAAGTCTCGGGAAACCCATGCCAGCCAGAACCGAGAGCAGATAAGGCCATTCGACCGAGTCGAATGCCTTGGAGGCATCCATAAAGACGGCCGCCACCGGTAGGTCAGGATGAATAGAGCGAAGTAGGGAGAATAGTGTGCGTAGGTTATGAGAGGTAGACCGACCGGAAACAAAACCAGACTGGTCAGGAAGAACAATTCTGGTCATGAGTAGGGACAGCCGATTGGCCAGGACCTTAGCGAGGATCTTGACATCGCAGTTTAACAGGGAAAGCGTGCGGTAGGAACTACAAGATCCGGGATCTTTGCCGGGTTTCAAGAGCGAAGTAATGACTACCTCCCTCATGGAACAGGGGAGGATGACATCGGCAAGAGACTCGTCGTAGACCTCACGAAGGACAGGGGCCATAATGTCTATAAAAGCCTTATAGAACTCAGCAGGGATGCCATCCAGACCAGGCGCCTTGCCATTCTTCAATGACATAATGGCCTCGCGGATCTCATCTACCTCAAAGGGGGCCGCCAGGAAGGCCCTGTCTCCGTCACTAAGCCAGCATAGCGCCACATCGCCCAGGAAGTCTGCGTATGGTGCATCTGGTGTTGCGTTAGTAGTGTAGAGGGTATGGTAGTGAGAGGTGAAGGTATCGAGTATTGTGTCAGAGTCCCTGATTGTGTGCCCTTGGTTATCGGTTAGTTCTAGGATGGTGTTGTGGTCGCGTGGGGCGCGTGTAAGGACAGTGAGTGCCCTCCCTGGTCTGTCCCCCTCACAGTATTTTCTGGCCTGCCAGTGTCTCCCCCGGAAGTTTGCCTCTCTGTTAGCCTCCTCCTCATATTGTGATAGCTTGTCCCTGAATTCTGCATGAACTTAAGGACCGCCGTCCTCCACCACGCGAAGCTCCAACGCTCTCAGCTCCCTGTGTAGCGAGTGAATAGGGTTTTGTATGTTACGCAGGACCCCGAAACTCTTAGATATGCAGTACCCCCTTATGGTGACCTTAAAGGCCTCCCAGATATGTTCGATGGAATCCACTGACCCTTTGTTCCTGGGGAAGAAAGCGGCAATCTCCTCCCCCAGTTCAGTGCGGAACAAGTCATCCAACAAAGCTGCCGGCTGTAGTCTCCATTGTGGCCTGGGGTTGTCCCAACCTGGAATGCATGTATGCAAGAGGACAGGGCTGTGGTCAGAGTAAGTTCGTGGTAGATGCGTGACTCCCAGAGCGTCCGAGGTAATACCTTTGGTAATAAGGAAGTAATCCAATCGTGCCCATGTTCCCGTATGCGATGTAAAATGTGTGCCCTCCCGCCTGAGCGTGTGTAGGTGTCTCCATATGTCCACAAGACCACCCTCAGCAATAACCCCCTGTAGTGCCTCCCTGGCCCTAGGCTTGTAGTGTTGCGCTCCGTCCGAACGATCGAACCGAGGTATCAATGCTAAATTGAAGTCCCCTCCCCAGATGACATGTCGGGATCCTGTTTCCATGACTTTGCCCCAGAGTGTGGTAAAGAATTTTGTGAAATGGAAAAGATTTGCATTGTGAAAACAACGATGGATTACTATATTCAATCAGAATTATGATGAACTTTAAATAAACATAGTTGTGAAATCAGTGGAGTCTGTGTTCACACGAACCATAATACGGAGTACCCACCGCAGGGATGTTTGCATGATCTATGCATCCACTTTCCTTCACATTAGTCATAGCGTAATTGGACGGTTACGCCACCTGCAGGAGCACCCTTAACCCAAACAAAATTCAAAGCATCTAAAAATTATAATAAATCAACAAGTTTCTTATATTAACTTTAAGCTGTGCACCACGCCTACTATTTTTCATATTCGTCAAACTTTTCCGCCCTCAAGGCAGGTAGCACGCACCACAATTCAAAATGCAGTATGATGAAATTTCCAAAAGTACTGATGCCAGAGCCAAAACACTAGCCTATGGTAATGACGAAAGAGAACGAATATATGCTCTCATCAATGAAGACATCACTCAAGAAAAGACCAGTCGTACAAAAGAGCAATGTGCCAAACATTTATTATATTTATCGAAACGCAAGATCAATCAACAATTGCATGCAAGCACCTTGATCAAATATCATCAAGCCCTGCGCATACCCAGAGGACTGAGGATAGCCTTGAAACCTTCTCTTTGTAAGAACTCCAAGGATTTTCAAGAAAAGTGGAACGCCATACTCAACAAATGCAGCCTTGAGCTCATCCTTCTTATAGTCGAGGAATTATCAAGCATCCTTACGGAATTAACCAAAGAAATTAAAGAAGTTGAAAAAGAATTTGAGGAATCTTTCACACCAGAAGAACTGTCTGGGATGTTAGAAGACATTAAAACACAACTTGACAAACATACAAGAGATATCAACGAAAGAAAGATATGCAAATTTCGACGTGATACACTCGACTATAAATTAGGAGAAGTGTACACTTGGGCAGACATATATGCCCAACGCAGACGAAACAAACCATACAGTCAGCAGACTGACACATCATCGTCAGGAAGTGACAACTCCAATCGACCTCCTAGGAAAACCACTTTCGACACAAACACCACCAAGGATAAGAGAGACAAAGAACAACCATCAAGCTCTCCAGACGACCACACTACAACAACTGGTCCTTTTTTAGAGAGAGGCCGAACCGAAGTCGACGACTCAGGCGGAGTAAAAGAAAAAGAAAAAGGAGCTCCATCGACAAGGAGCACCAAGAAGGACAACAAAAAGAGATGAACTCACTAGTAATAAACATCTCTGACACCAAATTGTCAACACATGAAATTAATCTCCTACAAAAAGGTAAATCCTTTATTCCTACCACTAACACGAACCTTTTGGAATTGGAAACCAGTACATTCAAATTAAAAAGAAAACTACGGTTACGCCATTTTTTTGAAAATGTGCTCCCACCACAAACTGAGACTAAATCGGATGAACTTCTTGGTTTGAGACCATCAAGCACATACATGCCACCAAGTAGCCACAAGAGTATTGACACGTTTGAGACGTTAGTCGAACAAGACTTAGAAAAAATCAACTATAAAAAGCCCCAAAGAAGGAACCTCACACAAAAAGATCTAGACACCTTAAAAAAGATCGCAGGAAACAAGTCCATTAAATGCATTAAAGCGGACAAAGGGGGTGCCCTCGTGATCATTAACACCAGTATGTACCAATCGAAAATCCTAGAACACATACAGGATCCAAACTTATATATGCTACTTGATACCAATCCTACCAACCAATTCAAAGCGACCTTGATTGATCTAATCACACAAGCATACGAACAAGGGACAATCAACGACCGTACAAGGAAATTCCTAGTGGTAGAACATCCAAGGAGTCCAACCATAACAATGTTACCGAAGATTCACAAAAACCTGTGGGATCCACCCTTTCGACCAATTGTTTCCACAAGGGGTTCTCTTCATGAACCCATAGGGAAATTTTTAGACCGCTACTTGCAACCATCAGTAAAACAGCTCAGGAGTTATGTTAAGGATACCACAGAATTTTTACTGAAATTATCGGAAATCACGATCAATGCAGATGACAACCTGATTTTATGTACAGCGGATGTCAGAAGCTTTACACCTCTATTCCCCACGATGGGGGGATTGAAGCAGTTGGAAGAACCCTACTACAAAGTGAGATTTCGAGCTCTATGCAAACTTTCCTTTTCGAACTAATGATATATACACTATACCACAGTTACTTCACTTATGAAAAACAATGGTACCAACAGCTATCAGGAATGTCAATGGGCAACTGCGCCGCACCGACATATGCTAATCTCTACATGGCTGAATTCGAAACAAGGAACATTTATGACAATCCAAATTGGATGGAAAACCTATACATGTAAGTGCGATACATAGATGATCTTTTTTTTATGTGGAAAGGAGCCAAGGAAGATCTAGAAATTGCGTTAGTGGAACTAAACACAAAAGACAATCGCATCCAACTTACATGGAACTCAAGTACCAACATGATAAGTTTTCTAGATGTACTGGTCAAAAGAACCGAGAAAGGAATAGAAACTGATTTGTTCAGAAAAGAAACGGATAGGAACAATTTATTGTACTATTCAAGCTTTCACCAGAATTCGTTAAAACAACACTTGCCCTACAGCCAAATGTTGCGTGTTAAACGGATTGTCTCAGACCAAGATCTATGCGACAAAAGTATAGAAGAGATGCAGACAAGATTCATGGAAAGGGGGTATCCCCAACCCATCATCGATGATGCTTCCAAAAAAGTTGCAAATATTACACGAGACAAAGCGTTAACTCAAACCACCAAAACAGAAAACACCAGAATGGTGCTTGTTTCTAAATATTCCACCCTTAGTGGTAGATACAAAAAAATCATCCTCAACCACTGGCGGATCCTAGCAAACGAACCAGATTTTAAAAATCTGTTTGAACTTCCACCTATTTTTGCATACACCAGGGCAAGTAACTTCAGAGAAATTCTATTCAAAGACAGTGCTCCACAGACCGTGTACAAAGGAACTAAACCATGTCTTAGTTGCAATAACTGTAACAACATTATTAAAGGCAACAAAATCAACCATCCAATGAAAGGGACAGATATCAAAGTTAGAGTTAACGCAACATGTGACTCCTCCAACTTGATTTACTTGCTGAAATGTCCATGCGGGAAGATATATATTGGTAAGACCGAGAGGAAAATAAAAACCCGCTTAAATGAACATAAGTCCAATATCCGGACCAAACAAGAGAGATCCAGCATTGCCATGCACTTTTTAGAACACAAACATACAGTGGCACAATTGAAGTTCATGGTGCTTGAAACCATTGAAAAGAAAGAAGGCAGAGACAACAACAAAATCCTGCTACAGAAAGAAACAGCGTGGATTTATCGCATGCAATCCATGAAACCATTGGGGTTAAATGATCGGATTGAACTTAGTTGCTTTCTTTAAGTACCTATGATGGTACAGATGGACACTTCGCTCAGTTGTCAACGACTGTTCTGACTAAAGATATATTTGTTGTATCTATTTTCGGATGAATAACTAATGCCCATTTACTTCATTATTTTTTTTCTTTTTTATTAGCAATCACTCAACCCTCTGTTTCCCATCTCTCTGGTTCCAGCTTTTTCATACCCAACACAATTTTCCTACACACAACACAGTTTTTTACACCTAACACTGTGATTCAGGCGTGTGCATCCACACTCCTGTTGCATTTGACCACCTTAATCCGAACCCTGTTCCAAGATGGCCGACCCTTCTTTCGGACATACGGAAGTCCTCTTTTCATTTCCACTTCCCCTCATTACTCCGCATTAAACCCGTATGGTAGTTCACGAACCGTGATCCGCCCGTCCATGCTAAAACTGCAAAGGGACACCTTTGGAAGCCGTTTTCAGGCGTCTCACTTTCGGGAACCGATCAAAATGAATTACAACAACCTTTCCAGTAAGTCGGCCGCACTCGCCTTCCAGCTTACTGTGCTCCCCCTACCTAACCGTAAGTGTCGACTATTGATCTCTGCTGTTTATTTTTTACAGCACCAGTGAACCCATCGATTTAAAGACGATGTAAGCCATTTTCGTTTACCTCGCTTGAACCCACCACATCACCCGTTTGTTTCGTTAACACACCCCATCACCATTTCCCTTTCACTCCTTTTGGGCACATTTTTTCCGGGCACCTGCTTCTGAACACTCACCATGCACGATCACGAACACAATTTCGTCATGCTATTGATGTTGAAACATGTGTTGTACATTTGTGATAACGACCAGAGGCTATGTAGGTGATTGATATCATTGTTTAACATTACAGGCTCCTTGAGAAAGGGCTATGAGAGCCCGAAATGCATCGGAGCGTTACTGGAAAATAAGTCATTGGTGTAAAAGAATTTTGTGAAATGGAAAAGATTTGCATTGTGAAAACAACGATGGATTACTATATTCAATCAGAATTATGATGAACTTTAAATAAACATAGTTGTGAAATCAGTGGAGTCTGTGTTCACACGAACCATAATACGGAGTGCCCACCCCAGGGATGTTTGCATGATCTATGCATCCACTTTCCTTCACACTCCATTATTAAAACCTCATTTTTCTTCTTTTTATTTTTGGGTTGTCTTATATGGTTTGGGCTCGACCAGGTTTCAGAGCAACAATTATAAACTGCCAATAGCGTAATACATCAAGCATTTGCTGTAACGTTTGTTATAGGTAAGCAAGAGTAATAACAAGTCGAAACATAGCTCAAAATAAGTGGTTGCTACAGTTTCGGCCGCTGATCTGTCAGTCATGATCAAACATCTCAGACCACAACCACCCCCAAGAACAAGTCCTGGCAAACATCCTCAAACAGCTCTTTCACCTTTCAACAGGCTGCTAAATGCCCTGGAACACAGAATGGGCTTTAGAAATCAGGTATTAAAGTGATTCACAAGCTCATACATTTTATGTGATGCCCCACAAGGATCTGTTCGTGCTTTCACGCCTTTTAACCAATATGTGGAACCACTTATTTTATCCTTAGCAAATTAAAAAGTAAAGATACATCAAGGAGCAGATGATACATGACTAAATCTATAGAGAAGAGTTTCAAATACTACGATCTTACCACAGAACAAGACAACAATAATAGTTTAAAAAATATATTGATGTTAAATACTCCAAAGACCATGTTTCTCCCGACATCTCCAAGCACCATCACCAACTCAACTCATTGTTACTGGCTGAACTGACACTCATTGGTTTCTCCCATTATCTAAGAAAACTTGCAAGGTGTGCTTTGCCCTAGGGAACAGCTCATCTGTCTCTTTTGATATTAACAAAATCATAACATTAGCAAATAGCTTTCTCCACTCCCTCAGAAAAATAAACAAATCTACCTTATACAAGAAAAACTGAAATTCAATGATACTATTATCGCATTGACACAGGCAATGCCCTGCTTGTAGAAGCACCTCAAACAAACATTGCACCTGTAAAAGCAGTATTTCTCCTCACAGCTAGATTAGTATCAGCAAAGACAAGATTCGACCACATGACACCCATACTGAAAGACCTTCATTAGTTGCTGCTAGAAGTGAGGTTGAAATTGTAGGTGCGCTGCATGACATTCTAAGTCATCAACCCGAAGGACCCCAGATCTATCAACTTAGTTGATTATCTTCAAAGGTCACTAGGTTTAAGGAGCAAGGACTATCTCCTTTTAAAAACACCTAAACTCCAAACAATCATAGCCATGAAAAATATTTTCTCATACATGGCCCTTTAATTGTAAAACGCTCTTCCCCAACATATCAAGACTATGACAGACCTTCTCTGAGTCAGAAAAGGTCTAAAGTTCACATGTTTCACTTGCCCCTCAATAAAACTCCGGAGTCTGTTTTAAAGGACCTCATCTGTCTCTTTTGATATTAACAAAATCATAACATTAGCAAATAGCTTTCTCCACTCCCTCAGAAAAATAAACAAATCTACCTTATACAAGAAAAACTGAAATCCAATTATACTATTATCGCATTGACACAGGCAATGCTCTGCTTGTAGAAGCACCTCAAACAAACATTGCACCTGTAAAAGCAGTATTTCTCCTCACAGCTAGATTAGTATCAGCAAAGACAAGATTAGACCACATGACACCCATACTGAAAGACCTTCATTAGTTCCTGCTAGAAGTGAGGTTGAAATTGTAGGTGCGCTGCATGACATTCTAAGTCATCAACCCGAAGGACCCCAGATCTATCAACTTAGTTGATTATCTTCAAAGGTCACTAGGTTCAAGGAGCAAGGACTATCTCCTTTTAAAAACACCTAAACTCCAAACAATCATAGCCATGAAAAATATTTTCTCATACATGGCCCTTTAATTGTAAAACGCTCTTCCACAACATATCAAGACTATGACAGACCTTCTCTGAGTCCGAAAAGGTCTAAAGTTCACGTTTTTCACTTGCCCCTCAATAAAACTCCGGAGTCTGTTTTAAAAGACCAGAAGAAGAAATGGACTGATCAGAAACAAATTAAAAAAACGCAAATAACAGTATTTCCCATGCTCCCTCGTTTTTGTTATCATAGTTGAACTTGATTTGTTATTCTCAGTTCAGTTCAGTAAGCTTTATTCGAATGTTATAAAACAATCATAAAAGCACATAAAAAACGTTAAAACAAGTACAGTTCATTAGTTGTTTTTTTTTTTTTTTTGCGTTCAAACTGCTTTATTGAATGTTAGAGATATTACACTGCTGTGTATGCCTACAACCTGGAGGCCGGCAGCACCAAGTGGTCAGTCACGAGGAAGTTGCACTGAGTATTACACAGCCATCGGACCGACATCCCGGAGGCTCGGCAGCGTTAAGTATAAGCATATCCTGCGAGACAGGTGTCAAGTGCAAAAAGTAAAATAGATCTGAGGATGCAGTGCAGTAGAACAATGTTTTTTTCTGTTTTTTTTTGTTTAGTTTCCAACAATTAACAAAACTGTGACGTCTCACAAACACACTGGGGGATGAGGTTCAGGGACAACAGGATAGCATTATGTGTCCTTAGTCCTTGAGTAGTACGCTTTGATATATCAACAGTCTCGATCGCATCTAGTAAACTGGAGGGTGCGGGCTCTGTGCAGCACCATAGGACAGTGCCTGGTCCAACAATGTGGGTGTATGGAAGCAGCAGGGCAGCGGGGATCGCAAGACGAACTAGGGTCTAACGGCCGCGTCTGCCTATGTGGTGTTTGTGAATAATATATCGGAGAGTGCTGTGTAGGCCTGTGAACATTAGGGTAAGATGCGGGGCAGTGTGTCAGGGTGGTATGCAGCAATTGGTGCGGGCAACGACAGGAATCCGTCAGCAGCGCCAGGTGTATTTAACTCAGTCATCCGCTAGCAGGACCTCCCACCGGAACGTCATCATCGTCTGTTTGAGCGAGTAAATAAGCGACCAGCGGCCCCCAGATATCTTTTGGTCGGCTAGGGATCGGTACCATTTCAGTAAAAGTGATGTGTTGTTCCTGACAATAGATCATATCTGCCAACCAGTCCTTGAATTTAGGTGCTCTGCCCTAGCCCCAACGACACGCCACTCGACGCTTCGCCAACAGCAATGCAATATCTACGAATTTCCTGCAGGATTTCGGGAGGTGTGGCGTGTGTCCGAGCAGGGTGAGGAGTGGCTCCATAGCAATGGTCTCACCTGTCATTGTTGTGAGGGCGTCGACCACCTGTTGTCAGTATAGCTAGACAGAAGGGCATTCCCAGGCCAAGTGTAGGAAGCCCGCCTGGTTGGCGTGACAGCGTTCACACCTGTCGTTGTCAGACAGGCGAAATCTGTGTTTTTTTACTGGAGTATAATATAGCCAGTGAAGAAAATTGTAGTGTATCATTTTAAGTCTGCTACTGGCTGATACACGAGCCGTTAAGGCACAGCAGTACTGCCAGTGATCCTCGGTGAGTTCGATGGCCAGATCAGCGCACCAACGCGCTCGAGCCTTCGCGTCCGGCATCATGGCGGCAGTTCTGAGTTGACGATAAAGGCCGGCGACCAAATGTGCTCCGTCTTGCGAGCATAGTAGAAAGTGGAGTGGAAGAAGGGTCTCAGGTTCCTCAGAGAACGCGGGTAAGATGTCTCTCATCCCTTGGCGCAGGCGCAAGTAGTAAAACACATCCAACGGGGTGTGAGGATGAGAGGAAAAGAACAACTCTGCGGATTTGAAAGTTCCATCTGCAAACAAATCGCCCCATGATGCAATCCGCAGCCGTCCGCAGAGCTTATGAAATCCTCGCTCCTGTAGAAGGGCAAGGTTAGGGTGGTATGTCAATGGTAGTTTAGGGGAGTACGGTAGAGCGCTGGACAACCTCCTGGCAATGCGGCGCCATGCATCCAGCGTGCAAGAAACAGAAGTGTTCGGCGTTTTTATGAGGGGTTCCGGGCAGAAGAGCAGGCCATTAAGCGGAATGGGATGTACGATCCAGTCCTCCACAGCCAGCTGTGGCATGAAGGGCGTCGGGACAAGCCAGTGATATACGTAATGCATCCTGCGCACAGAGGTAGTAAGCCTCAAAGTCGGGGATGTCAAATCCTCCAGTCTCGTAAGGTTGGGTCAGCATGGACCCTTTCAGACGTGGATTTTTACCCCCCAGAATAAACGACAGAGTTCTGATCGGAAAGTTTTGAAAAAGAAAGCACCTGGATAATATGGGATATTGAGGAAGAGGTATAGGAACTGGGGCAGGACCACCATTTTAATAAGGGAAGCTCTGCCAGCCATGGACAATGGTAGGGTGATCCAGCGATCCACTGTGGTCTTAAGTTTCGTGATTGCCACTCCATAGTTGAAGCGGAGCGTCTCATCTTTATCACGCGAGATCTGTATGCCGAGGTATCAAAGATCTGTCCGACACCACTCTAGAGGATAGTCAAGGGGGAAGTCAGTGACCGCATCTGTAAGGGGAAAGAATTGCGATTTAGACCAATTTATGTTTATTCCCGATAACCCGCCGAATGCTACAAATTCCCGTAATAGGGGGTTGAGGTGGAGGTCAGGGTGCTTGACATAGAGGGTAATGTCGTCGGCGTAGAAAGACACGTCGATTTGGCGTTGGAGGCACTGGACTGCACCATCCCGATGCAGCTGACGCAGCCTGCAGGCCAATGGTTCAACTGCAATTGCGAATAACAGGGGGGATAGAGGGCACCCCTTATGTGTACCTCTGGTAATGGCGACGGGATGACAAAGGCGGCCGTAATGAGGATCTTTGCCGTAGGCTGTGTGTAGAGTAGTTGAACCCAGGAGATGAAAAGTCTCGGGAAACCCATGCCAGCCAGAACCGAGAGCAGATAAGGCCATTCGACCGAGTCGAATGCCTTGGAGGCATCCATAAAGACGGCCGCCACCGGTAGGTCAGGATGAATAGAGCGAAGTAGGGAGAATAGTGTGCGTAGGTTATGAGAGGTAGACCGACCGGAAACAAAACCAGACTGGTCAGGAAGAACAATTCTGGTCATGAGTAGGGACAGCCGATTGGCCAGGACCTTAGCGAGGATCTTGACATCGCAGTTTAACAGGGAAAGCGTGCGGTAGGAACTACAAGATCCGGGATCTTTGCCGGGTTTCAAGAGCGAAGTAATGACTACCTCCCTCATGGAACAGGGGAGGATGCCATCGGCAAGAGACTCGTCGTAGACCTCACGAAGGACAGGGGCCATAATGTCTATAAAAGCCTTATAGAACTCAGCAGGGATGCCATCCAGACCAGGCGCCTTGCCATTCTTCAATGACATAATTGCCTCGCGGATCTCATCTACCTCAAAGGGGGCCGCCAGGAAGGCCCTGTCTCCGTCACTAAGCCAGCATAGCGCCATATCGCCCAGGAAGTCTGCGTATGGTGCATCTGGTGTTGCGTTAGTAGTGTAGAGGGTATGGTAGTGAGAGGTGAAGGTATCGAGTATTGTGTCAGAGTCCCTGATTGTGTGCCCTTGGTTATCGGTTAGTTCTAGGATGGTGTTGTGGTCGCGTGGGGCGCGTGTAAGGACAGTGAGTGCCCTCCCTAGTCTGTCCCCCTCACAGTATTTTCTGGCCTGCCAGTGTCTCCCCCGGAAGTTTGCCTCTCTGTTAGCCTCCTCCTCATATTGTGATAGCTTGTCCCTGAATTCTGCATGAACTTAAGGACCGCCGTCCTCCACCACGCGAAGCTCCAACGCTCTCAGCTCCCTGTGTAGCGAGTGAATAGGGTTTTGTATGTTACGCAGGACCCCGAAACTCTTAGATATGCAGTACCCCCTTATGGTGACCTTAAAGGCCTCCCAGATATGTTCGATGGAATCCACTGACCCTTTGTTCCTGGGGAAGAAAGCGGCAATCTCCTCCCCCAGTTCAGTGCGGAACAAGTCATCCAACAAAGCTGCCGGCTGTAGTCTCCATTGTGGCCTGGGGTTGTCCCAACCTGGAATGCATGTATGCAAGAGGACAGGGCTGTGGTCAGAGTAAGTTCGTGGTAGATGCGTGACTCCCAGAGCGTCCGAGGTAATACCTTTGGTAATAAGGAAGTAATCCAATCGTGCCCATGTTCCCGTATGCGATGTAAAATGTGTGCCCTCCCGCCTGAGCGTGTGTAGGTGTCTCCATATGTCCACAAGACCACCCTCAGCAATAACCCCCTGTAGTGCCTCCCTGGCCCTAGGCTTGTAGTGTTGCGCTCCGTCCGAACGATCGAACCGAGGTATCAATGCTAAATTGAAGTCCCCTCCCCAGATGACATGTCGGGATCCTGTTTCCATGACTTTGCCCCAGAGTGTGGTAAAGAAGGCAGGTGTGTCCGTGTTGGGAGCATAGCAATTAACGAACGTGATCGTGTCGCGGCCCATACGTCCCCACAGCAATATATAGTGTCCCTCACTATCTGTCAAGTCGCCATATTTCTGGAAGGGCACCCCGCGCCTAAGGAGGATAGTAACCCCTCTAGCCTATGCAGAATAAGAGGAGAAAGTGCGAAGTCCAGCCCATTTGCTAGCAAAAGTAGCCTTAACCAGTGGCGACAAGTGAGTTTCCTGAAGCATGGCAATCTGAACAGTGTGTCTGTTAAGATAAGCGATAACATTGCGACATTTCTTAGCATTGTTGAGCCCTCTAACATTCCATGACAAGCAGTTTAGTTGTGCAGCAGACCCTAAGACCGCCATAAGTAGCAGAAGACCAGCACGTCCCACCCTAGTAGTGGTAAGACAGTAAATACCGAACCATCAAGACTATACTTGCACACATAGCATTTCACGACTTGAGTGTCCATCCTGTGTGTGAACCATCCCCCCAAGAACCATCCCCCCCTCCCACTACTGCATCCCAATCATGCCAGTAGCCACCTTTTCCCTCCCCGGTCCCCCCGCCTCTCCCCCCCCCTAACCGTAACTTGAACAACCCAAAATCCAGTTTGGGGATCACCCGCATGGGAAACAGCATCAAGAGCGCACAGCCATTCCTCCCGCCAACGGCCTCCCATTCTGTACCGCCCTCGGTGGAGGTCGAGGCATTGAGGGTGATCCCTGGCATACATTACCATCGGAGATAGTAGGTAGAGCAGTTCTGCGGCATGGAGCCCAAGGCCCCCAGTTTTCACAGCAAGGGCTAGAGTCAATAGTCCCGATCAGCAAGTGGTCTGGTCTAGGCAAGATCGTTTGTTCAATGGTTGTCCGCCGCCGGGGCTGGGTCGTCATCTTCCATGTCTGCCTCAGCGTCACGACCATTTCTTCGAGTCTTGCGAATTGATTTTAGAAAATCTTCAGCCTTTTGAGGATACGTAAAGAAGCGATGTTTCCCCTGGTGTGTGACCCTCAGCCTCGCCGGGTACAGAAGGGCATATTCCAGTTGGGCCTCTCGGAGCTTCTTCTTCACCGGAAGGAACTTGCGCCTCTCTTCCTGCACCAGAGGGGTGAAGTCAGGGTAGATGGAAAAGGACACACCGTTATATTGCAAGGATTGTTGAGTCCGGGCCGCTCTCAGCGCAACATCTCGGTCGCGATAGTTCAATAGTTTAGCAATGATCGACCTAGGCGGCAAACCGGGCTTAGGTACAGGCGCTAGTGAGTGGTGCGCCCTTTCGATGATGAATTGGGGTGAAAAAGCATCTTCCCCTATCGAGCTCTTGAGGAGCTTTTCAATATAGAGTTCCATTTTGCCTGTGTCTGTGGATTCCGGAATGCCCGTGACGCGTATGTTGTTGCGTCGGCTGCGGGCTTCCAAGTCCTCATTCTTGGCTGCAATGATGCGGAGCAAGTTATCCATGCGGGCCAGTTGCGTGGTGTGAGTCGATGTGACATCATCAGCATCCAAAATTCGCTGTTCCGCAGCTGCTATTCGTTCCTCGTGGCGGTCAACCTTATGCACCAGGGCATCTAGCCTAGACGTCATGCCATCCATCTTTTCCACCACCGTGGCGAATCCCTGTCTCATCTCCTGGAACAGATGATGCAAGTCCATATCTTTGGCAGGGGACCCAACAGCCGTCTGGCTAGCGTCACTGGGCTCTGATTCAACAGGTACCGATTTCGCGCCCTTTCTGGCGCCATCGAAGCTTATCTTGGTCTGGCGGTTTTCGGGGCGCACCATCCTAACCCCGGGACGTGTCTGTTATGCCAACTCACTGGAGCAATGTCCCTGCCCACGTAGGACTCTAGTCGCAGGTGGGCCAGCGTTAGTCAGCGGGCCGATATTCACTTGCCCACGCTCCCAACGCTAACCAGGAGGCACACCCAAGGGGGTAGCAGCCCCTCCAACACCCCATGTGCTGAAGAACAATGAAGGAGCCAGGTAGGGGTAGGATATCAGCAAGCTGCAGACGATAGGCGTCGTTCTCAAATGCACCGTGTGGAGGCAGTCATAGAGGTAAGTCAACAAGCCAGGAGTAAGCAATGGGACCAAGGCCGGTGCAAAGAAGAAACAAATCTCCCCAGACCAGGTATAGAGCCACTACCAGGTTAAGTAACCGCAGCAGGGAGCCTCAGCAGTCACTCCAGGGCAGTAGGGACCTTGCGGTATCTGATGCACTCGAATCACCTCCAATGTGCAGGCTCAGAGCGTGGTCGGGCCCAGAGCGCCGACGGGGACCGCGGCAGTCAGTATCCCGAGGTCCGTATGTATGTTCAGCCCGCAGCCGCACGCCGGACACCAGGGAAGGACGGCTCCCGCCGAATCCAACCCCCTCTCACCTCCTATCCGGCGGCGGTACTCCTCCCGGTCATCCAGCACTCCACGGCAACCCAGAAAGGTGCAGCAGCAGTTAGGTCGCCGCCCTCGATAGTCCCACCATCCTCTGGGCAAGACAGGGACAGAGGCGGCACTTCTTGGGT
Source organism: Lissotriton helveticus (assembly GCF_964261635.1). Lineage (NCBI taxonomy): Eukaryota > Metazoa > Chordata > Amphibia > Caudata > Salamandridae > Lissotriton > Lissotriton helveticus. Next base: position 2,010,691,657 of record NC_136057.1, on the reverse strand, counting down.
CGCCCACGACGAGCCAGGCACGGGGGGGTGAGCTCGCACGCGGGACAGGCCCCCGCCAGCGATGTCAGGCAGGCGTAGCGCCGCTCGAGCCCAGATCCGATCTCGACCCAAGCACCAGATATAAGAAGCGAGGGTCGGGCCCGTGTCCTCGTGGCAAGCCACGGCCTCGAGTAGATCTCCGTGGCCGGTCCCCTCGAGAGGCAGTCTCCAATGGCGCCACCGGCAGTACTTCGGATGCCGTTTGCGACGGATCAGTTATCTCTAGGGACCCAGGCTTCGGGTCGAGTGCGGGCAACTACCCACCGTAACAGTTGGTGGTATTTGGCAGCCGATTACTCTCCTTTGGCAGCAGATTAGTGTAGGATTATGGGCCAGGGAGCGGGAGCTACGCTGTTAGGCAGCCATTCCGCTTGTGCGCCCTCTAGCGCCCCTCACAGTTCATTACAGTTAACTGACAGCAATCATGACATTAAACTCGATATTAAAATAACATGCTCTTCCTAGCTACAATTGTTCTTAGGATGTAAATTGCCGTAAAAAAAACTAATATCTGGCTCATGTAATAAAAACAGCAAACTCAAAGCAGCATTCACAGTTAAAGTGCCGTGTTTTTTGAACAGGGGTTTAAGGAAAGCGATACGGAAGTGCAAGTACAAATCACATATGAGGAGAAAGTGCAGGGTGCTCTGTTTTGTGACACTGTCATATGGGCATGGGACAGCAGGATACTTTTTGATACATGGGAATGCAACCAAATGATGAACAATACCTAGTCTCATTCTCGTAAGAACAAATCGGTGTGAGGTTCTAGTTACCATACTTAGGTATTGTTGGAAGCCCACAGTATCCACATATGATGTATAAAACGTATAAGTTGTTAACTGCCCAGTGACATTTTGTCGATCATGAGCTTTCTTCCTCAGAAAAGTATGTTTTATTTCCTTTTTGGGGATAACAGTTGCACCGCTGGGATTTTCCATAATGTTTATTTTGAATATGTCCTTAAATGTTGACACTATATATTTGAGCCATAGGATCTTTAAGCAGTTATCTAGGCGAAGGCAATCATTGATAATACTTCTATTAAAGACAGTTTCTTCCTTCAGCCAAATAGATCTCCATACGAGCAATGGTCTCAGCCCAATTAAATCCGTCAGATATTCCAGACCCACTTTATTATGTGTTAGCTCGGAGGAGGCTGAGATGGGTAAACAGATTAACTTTTTTAGAAACCTGTTTTTCTCTGTTTGTAAATCTACATGACGGTAGTGACCCCAAACCCCTGCTCCGTAGAATGCTATCGATGTGCATCTAGATTGGTAACTGTGCAACATATCGCGAATTCGGCGGTCCCCAAGCTTAACAGCAAATTTGAATACTCCGTAAACACTTTTAGCCAATTTGGCCCTAACATTCATTACCTCCTGTGTCCACCTCCCATTACTAGTAAAGATTATACCCAGGTAGCAGAACTTTTCAACCATTACAATTTTTTGTCGGTCTACATAAAAGGGTTTCGATTTTCCTGAACTTGGGCCACAGACCAGGGCATATGTTTTAGTTTTGTTAATCTGTAGCTTTCTGCCCTTAATGAAGTCTGTGAACTTATCAATTAACCTCTGTAGGCCTAATGGTGTCCTTGAGAGGAGTACCGCATCATCTGCATATAGCAGCACCGGTACATCCTGGCCCTCCACCTGGGGTGCATCGGCCTTTATCTTTTTAAGTTCAGCATCGATTGCATTAATAAAAAGAGCGAAAAGGGGTGGCGCAAGGACGCAGCCTTGCCTAATACCTAAGTTGACCTTAAATTTAGAGGTACATTCACCCGCTTGGCCGTAGCGCACACATGTGGATAATTTAGTGTAAAGCCTCGCAAGGAAACAAATAATAGACTCTGGGGCACCAAGATCCAATAGAATCGGCCGTAACATGGCATGGTCTACTAGGTCAAATGCACTACTTAGATCTGCAAAGCAGAGGAGAAGAGACCCTTGCTTTGCATGCATATATTTCCCTATCAAAAGGTCCAAATTAATGCATTGTTCCAAAGTTCCCTGCCCTTTTCTAAACCCAAATTGGGACTGAGCTAAGATCCCATTGTCCTCGGCCCACTCTTCTAGCCTGACCAACAAGACCCTACTCATAATCTTAACAGATGAGTCCAGGAGAGAGATTGGTCGATAATTTTTGGCTTCGGATCTATTTCCTTTCTTAAATATGGGAATGATTATGGATTCTCCCCATGTAGGTGGTACACTTTCCATTACCGCAGCATTAAATACTCTGGTCAATATGGGACCCCAGAGTGCCGGTATGGCTTTGTACACGTCTACTGGTACGCCATCTGCGCCGGGTGCTTTGCCGACCTTGCTACTACTAATACCTTGTTCAACCTCTGCGAGTGTAATATTAAGAGGGATAATTGGCCAGATATCTATGTCCCTAGAGACTGTTAAAATCACGCCCCCTGGTTCAAAAATGCCAGTAAAATGTACTACCCATGCTTCGCTACTAACCTGGGATATTAAATCAGGGACATCCTCATTTTTTAAAAAAGGGGAGTTAACTATTTCCAGAACATCTTGCTGTTGGATGTATCCACAGCCATTGTTAGTTTGTTCCAGGCATCTTGTGGTAAATAAATAATTAATTACCGGTACTATTTTTCTAGGCATTAACTGAAACAGATAGCTCAATAAATAAGAGGCAGGATCCGTGGTATCTGAGTCGAATAGGCTTTAATCAGATGGCTCGAGCCAATGGACCATCGGGTTCCATCCCCTGCAAAGGTTCAGGAAGGGACAGACACAAGGAAAGGGGAATGGCAGCTGCAACGTCTCATTAACATCATACAGTATATATAGTAAAACAGTGCAATTTCATTGCATACAGTAGGCGTAACAAGTGACAAACGAAAGATAAGAACACAGGGGCGTAAAGAGAAGGCGTGCACAGGACGTGCACGAAGACATGTGATGTAAACGTCACAGAAGTGTCATAAATGGGTGGATACATGGAGGGGGCTACCTGGGCAGCTGGAACCTTTAACCTACTGGTGCGCGCAAACGGGCTATGACGTGTAACTGGGGAGAGCTGGGGCTCTGACTTCTGGCACTAGAAGAGGAGACTAAAGTCTGGGATGTCAGGACGACATGTACCTATAGCATATCTGATATCTTGTGTTTGGAGAACATGTTGCTTGAATCTAAAAGTCATCAGGGCAAAGGCTACTTGTCACTAAGGCTAGTGCATGCATATATTTCCTAGTGTATTGCGTGTGCTATGAATCCTCTATGGATACTAATTTAGTAATTCTCTTGCATGGGGACAGGAAGGCTAGACTATAGCTGAAGATGTTTATGTGGTTCGTTAGCTAGGAATGTGAAGCCGGGGAGCTGAACTGATAACTAGAGGCATAACATATTCTTGGCAGACAGGCAGGCAGGCCAGGCCGGGCACCATGCTGCTTGGCAGAAAGTAAGGGAAGGGTCAGGGATGCGGGAGGGGCTGCATCGCTCCTCGAAGTGGTTTCAGGAGACTTGAGACTCGAATCTGGTGTCCGGGCCCTTTGAGGCCTAGAAACGGGGACAACTCGATGAATTAACGTGCACAATGTAAAGACGTTGGCAACATAGGCCTAATACTCGTTGCTTTCACGAGGGACTGGATAACTGGCATACTAACGTTGGACACAACTATAATCGCGTCTTTATTCGGTCAAGGGGGTAAATATGCATAGCGTACATGCACATATAGCATATAATGGGGAACACGTAGGGACACATGACAGGGCAAAATTCAATTTTCCTCATTCCCTCCTTGTTCCCTACGTTTCCTTCAGGAAACATCAATATTCATGAGACCATCTATCTGTTCATACAGCATCATTTGCTCGTCTCGAATCTTCTTGGAATGGGACTTAGGACTTGGAATACAAGAGGTAGCGCACAAGCCGCAAATCGCAGGGCCACATTGTAAACAGAGACAACAACTGAATATGATCATTACTACTATTCCCAGGAATGACAGTACTTTCCATCCCCATGCAGATATTATACTCCAGAGCCAACCGGACCATGTCCAGGTGCCTGGATTCTGGTGCAACTGATGGGCTATTTTGTGAAGTCTGGTTATAGCTGAATAAACAGACGGTGCGTTATTAGGAATGAAAATGCAACAACTAGATCCGATGACTCTACAAGCTCCGCCCCTATCGGCCAGTATGACGTCAAGAACAAGGCGGTTCTGAAGAACAACAAATCTCATAGCAGATTGCTCTTCTGTTAAGTTACCTAGAGCGGAAGTAGTCTCATTCACTACTGCTTCAAGGGTTCTGGTTAACCTACGTATTAGCTTACTATTCTGGATAGGTCCTATGAAGAAAAAGAAACCTTTATTGAAATCTGTATACTGTTCTAATGCAGTTTCAGTCTGATCGACAATTGGGGACTCGATCTCCCTTCTATGTCTGATGTGTACTAGATGTGTATTTCGGTGGTAATTGGATGGGGCTAGGAAAACTGGTGGCAGTAGGAAGGCAATGTAACATGTTCCATCCCAATCTAGGGGCAGACGTACATATGCGGTCTGACCACATACAAAATATGAATGACGTGAGGCTTTGAAATTAGATTTCCCACTGTCACTGTACTTGACCACAGTAGTACAATCACTGTGTCCTAGATGTACTGAACCATTCTTTCGGACACATAATTCGCCTTTCACTGGTAGAACTGTAATAGCAGGCAAGTCTGGAGTAGTCTCGGACTGAACATTCAAAACCATGAATTTCGAGGAATAATTACCTAGATCATATACTTCATTTTCTAGATCTAACCCTGTCCTATGGGAAAGACCTTCCTTGTCTGGGAAACATGTTCTATTCAGAAGGGACTTATCGTCTAGGGATGATGTGATCGTAAACCATGCTCCACATGAACCATTGTGTGAAAACGGATAGGGAAAAAGTGGCAGAACTCCCTTCGGTGTCTGGAAAGGGGGGAGTCGACCACACACCCAACAATTAGTGGCATTGCTAGTCTGGTGTGAATAGTGTAACATTCGGATAAAAGTATTGTTGCGCATGGCAAGTCGATAGGATAACTCGTGAGGAGGTAGTTCACCAAAAGTGTGCTCTACTGTATCATTAGAGGAAAGATGTACATGTGAATCAAGAGGAGGAAAAAATACATGTAAAACGTAACTTATACATGTGATCGTAAGACTCAGAAATAACATAAACAATAACGTAATAATACATCTGCTTCGCAGATTCTTACAATAACGTATTTTCTTGGAGTCTCGTCTAACTCTCTCACTATGGGGGTCTATCTCATACATGTCAGGAACCTGTCTAACCGCTTCACCCGAGAGGGACTTAAACAATTAAACTGTCTGACTTGCTAGACCTCAATTTCATTTTATACTCCTGCTGCGGAGTTTTCTCTAACAGGGGGAGTTTAGAGTCAGTATCGGGGCAGTCCTTGAAAAAAGTATTTGGACGGAGTCCATGAAAACGCTTGATGTGGCTGGAGTGAAGCCACCCTTTTCTTCCTTCTAGCTTTACGGCGGTCCTTGTGGTCATCAGAACAAGCTTCGGCTCTTTCCAGCGGGGCTCCAGCGGACTTGAACGATCAAAGTTCCTCACTAGAACGAGGTCGCCTGGAATGACCTCGTGCGGTTTCACTTGGGTGTTGTCTGGAAAGGCAGCCGCGACTTGTGAACGACAAGAGAGTAGTGCAGACATCAAGGAAGCTAGGTAATCTGTCAGCATATTACTGTCAACATCGGTAATTTTACGTGGCATAGGTGTACCCCACATGTTCGGGGGACGACCGAATACAACCTCGAAAGGGGACAGACCTGAACGGGAGTGAGCGACCATTCTCATGTAAAAAAGGGCGACTGGCAGGGCTACCATCCAATCGACGCCTTTCTCTGCGCAAACTTTTGCAATGCGGATTTTCAGAGTTTGATTATGTCTCTCGACGAGGCCAGCTGCCTCGGGATGTCGCACACAGTGGAACTTCCACTGGTACCCTAACAGAAGAGATACTTGTTTCATGAGTTCGGATGAAAATGGCTGACCGTTGTCTGAAAACACGACCCTGGGCAAACCATAGCGTGGGAAAAACTCACGAACCAACTGCCTGGCAGTGGTCGCGGCAGTGTAATCTGGGACTGGATATGCTTCTGTCCATCTGGACAAAGCGCATACTACTACGAGGACATACTTGAAACCTCGACATCGATCCATCTGAATATAATCCATCTGGAGGACTTCAAAAGGGTGGTCAGGAGGATGGAATCCACCTTGTTCCACCGGAACACCTTTACCTGGATTGAACTGACAACAGATTATGCAGGTACGCACCTTCTGCTTCGCTGCTGCTCGTAAATGCTTGTTAAACCAGAGGTTCTGAATACTGTCTAACATGGCTTTTTCTCCTAAGTGTGCTGGACTATGTGCGGTGTTAATAATGACTTGAACCATAGAGTCGGGGAGAAACCATGTGGCTTTTCCCTTCGTCAACCATCCTTGATCTGTCTGGACCCCTCCTTGTTCAGACCATTTCTTGATTTCGTCTGGGGTAGCATGTGACTGTATGTCTAGTACGTCTTGTGTAGGGTCCTTAACTGTCATACAAGTCGTCTGATCTGGAACATCTGTCTTTGTCATGTTAACTGGAATGACTGGAGTCTGAGCTGTAAGCTTGGCTGTTCGATCTGCTAGATCGTTACCCTGGGAAATGGTGTCAGTGGCTTTCGTATGTGCTTTGCACTTCATAATGGCAATGGCTGTCGGTAAATGTATTGCTTCTAACAAAGCTTGAATGAGGGGGCCATGCTGAATCTTGGCTCCATGAGAGGTCATGAAACCTCTTTCTTGCCAAAGTACTCCAAAGTCGTGAACGACTCCGAATGCATAACGTGAGTCTGTATATATGTTTACTTTCAGGTTCTTAGCTCGTATGCAGGCTTGGGTCAGAGCAATGAGCTCTGCTGCTTGAGCAGACAGGGTGTCAATACGATGTGTTTCTATAACATTAGTTTCAGTAGTCACTGCATACGCAGCTACTAACTCTCCTGTACTTGTTCTCATACATGAACCATCCACATAAAGTGTCAGGTCTGGATCAGGTAATGCAATGTCCGTCAAGTCTTGTCTTGGCTTTGTCATGGTGTTGATAACTTCCACACAGTCATGTGTGGCAGGGTTTGATGTAATCGAGGGTAACAGTGTAGCAGGATTTAAAATGTTGCAGCGTCTGATTTCTATGTGTGGCTGAAACAGTGTCAGTTCATATCCTGTTAAACGTGCAATTGTCAAGTGCTGAGTCTGTGTTCGGTTTAAAAGAACTTCCACGGAGTGTGGAACTTGTACTGTCAGGGAGTGTCCTAACACTATGGAATCACTTTGTCTGATAGCTAGAGCTGTGGCTGCAACTGACTTGAGGTACGCAGGCAGAGCCTGGGCTACTGGATCTAATGTGCTAGAAAAATAAGCACAAGGCTTGTTTTGTCCTGCTTGATCTTGTGTGAGAACAGATAATGCTGTACCATCACGTTCAGTGACAAAAAGTGTAAAAGGCTTACTGTAGTTTGGTGTCGCTAACACAGGTGCGTTACATAAAGCTTTCTTTAACTCATTAAAAACAAGTGTATGTTCCTGGGTCCAAGGGAGGACAGTCGATGTGGCTGCCTCCTGTGTCGTTAACTGTATCAGTGGTTTGGCTAGATATGCGTACTGAGGAATCCATTGTCTGCAGTAAGAAGTGAGGCCGATAAAAGCTCGTACCTCCTTCTGTGTCTTGGGCTGTGGAAGATGTGCTATTAACTGGATACGGTCTGGTGTCAACTGTCTACCCCTCTTGGACAGTAAGTGTCCAAGGTATACCACTTGCTGGACACAGAATTGCAGTTTGGAAGGGGACACCTTGTGTCCCATCTCTGCCAGGAAATACAAGACTGTCAGTGACGCACGTTCGCAGTCACGTTCTGTACGGGCTGTGATCAATAGATCATCGACATACTGGAGCAGGGCAGTGTCAGTTGGCTTGTGAATACTGTCTAGTTGTCTATTAAGTGCTTGACTGTAAATACTAGGACTTTCTGTGAAACCTTGAGGTGCTCGTGTGAATTTATAGCTTCTTCCATTTAAACAGAATCCGAAAAGAAACTGGCTGTCTGGATGAATGGGGACACTAAAGAATGCGTTCTTGAGATCAATAACAGTAAAGAACGTAGCTTCAGAATCAATGGCAGTCAATAGGGAAGAGATATCTGGAACCACTGGGTACTGGGGTATGATACATTTATTAAGTTCTCGAAGGTCAATCACCAATCGATAAACTGGAGGTGCATTTGGATCAGTACGTTTAAGAATCGGAATGATAGGAGAATTACATACATTGGAGTCAGTTTCTACAACTACTCCTTGAGCGATGAGCTCGTCAATTATTTTCGATAAGGCTGCTACAGCCTCAGGTGGCAATTTGTACTGTCGGATTCGTGGTAACACAACTCCTTGTTTCAGAGTGACACGATATGGTGTAATGTGCATACAACCTACATCAGTTGGACCTTGCGCCCATAAATGCTGTGGTACATTCAGTAATCTCGAATCAAAATCACGCAACACATAATGACCTTTAAAATCACGTAAAAACAATCTCACTCCTTCCGGAGAGCAGCATATAACGGCACCTAACTCTTTCAATGTTTTAATACCCAGTAAATTTTCAGGACAGGATTTCGTAAGCAACAAGTCTGTAGTTCGGGACAATGGACCAACTTCTAGGGAAACTGGTTTCGATATTTCATTAACAATCGGCTTTCCTGAAAATCCCAGGGAAACATTTCTTGAGCCTGAGAGTGGAGCCCCTGGAACCTCGTCATGACTGATGGTAGTCCTACTTGCCCCTGTATCAATCAGAAACTTTCTGTCTTTCCCTAATACTTGACTATTTTATTATTTCATGAATACTGCTGATACTCTGGATAATCAGACTGTGCGTACTGGTACATCTGTTGTGTAACGTGTTGTGTGGCAGCTATAGGCTGCGGTACTGTAACTGGCTGTTGTGCGTTCTGCGGTGGTTGCGTATTTTGCGGAACATGTTCTTGTCTAGGAGGACGCGGTCTCTCTTTCGTCTTACCTGTAGCTATGTTATGTTTCAGAACTGCACATTCGTTTATGTAATGACCTGGCTGTTTACAGTAATTGCATGTCCCTTTAACGGGAGCTGCAGAATGACTAGTTTGATTCGTACCCCTCTTCTGACTATCTGCTGGAACAGACTGTGCAACTAGTACTTTCATTTTCGTGTCTTTCATACGTCTTCTTTCGTGTTCTTGCTCTTCCCTGATTCTATTCTGGTGATACTGTAACATCTGTAGCATTTGGGACGGGGTATTAGCTTGCCATGTACTCTCGACTTTTAATACTCGATTTTTAACTTGTGGTAAAGAATTCTCAACGAGTTTGGTAACAAAAAGATGTGGATATGACTCACTACTTGTTTTCAGACCGCTATTAATAATGAAACATTTCTCAAATCTGGAATAAAAATCACTAGTGTCTTCGTCCTGTTTCTGTTTACAGGCTGAGATGGCGTCCCAGTCTTCCTTTTTCGTGGCTAGTAATCTTGGCAAGACTTGTATTAACAGCTCGGGCAACTCTTTGGCTTTATCCCCAAGACCAGTACCTGGGATTTGTGTATTATCTTCGTTCTCTAACGCTGTCCAGTCTATCTTTTTCTCTCCCACCTCCCATTCTTTTTCTTTAAGTTTTTCATATATGCCCGCAGGCAACAGGACCTTTAACATTTTGATGATATCAGGATACGTGTATTCTCCCATACGGAGCATGTCTTTTAATTCACGGTGGAACCCTGCTGGATCTTTATCGTGACAGGGCACTAACTTTTTCATTTCTAGTAGTTCTATTTTCGTTATAGGGGTGTAAACAAATACTCGTTCGAGATTACCCCCCGTTCCCTTAACTGGATGTACTTCTCGCAACGGATTCTGTCTGTCTATGTAGAATGGGGGTGAAACAGGAACAAAATGTGGAGTCAGGAACGTTCTGTATCTGTGGCGCTGTTCTAAAATGACACTAATTAAATCGGTACCTAGACCTTTCCATCGGTTCAGGAGTAACTCGTTCAATACATTATATAAAGGACCTGGATCAGAATGCTGACTCTCATACAGTTTGATGAGGTGCTGGATCATGTACATACCCACCAGTCGCTGCTCGGCTGGGGGCAGTTTCAGAAACATTTGAGCCACTACTTCGTCTGAATACGTGGTAGAATCACTAGTCCATCGAACTGCTGATCGGGCGAGTTCTTGTTCATGCATGGTACTAAGCTCACTGTAACCTATTCGTAATTTCAGAACTTTATCAGTAGCCTGGAATAATTCTTCAAGAGAACACTGTTCTGGTACGGGAGGAGGAAAAACGTTCTTGTAATCTAGGCGTGTGTGTCTATCGGAAGGTCTCGTTCTACCTACATACGCTATTCTGGTGGGATTCTCGTTGTCTACCTCTTCGTCTGAAGAGTCATTCTCTTTCTCTGCTATTATTCTTGCTTTCTCCCTCTCGTGTATGCCTATAATTTCTTTACGAATCTTCCTGTACATGGTTTCTATACTATTTTGTGTCTTGTGTTTTCCTTCTGCTATATTGTCACTCCATCTGGTCAGGACTCTCATCTCTTCTGAATTTTTATCAGGATGATCCTGTTCTCTTATTAAACAATTTATTAAAAATTGCTAAATCATGCCTTGAATCTCGACTTTTCTGTGTACCATAGCTTCGTGAATACTTTCTGGTTTCTCCCCTGTTCGGATGAAATGATATATTCTGTCTAGATGTTCTTTCATATTTGATATGGTAACCAAGAAGCTTGCAACTCGTCGTAAGCGTATGGAATATATTATCATACTATCTTCACCTGGTACTGGATCATATCTACAATCAGATCCGCACTCATTGAAATACTTTCTGAGGGCTTCGTACGTAGTCACTTTCGGGGTACGTTGTAACGCTGCATCTCTCAGCGTCAGGCGTTTTGTTTGAGGCGGGGTGATAGGAATACCTCCCCCTGCCCCTCCTGAACTGGAATCGTCAATTAATACTGAATGTGCGGCTACTGGTAACGTGACTGGTAAAGCAGGCGTACGTAAAGTGGGTTGGTCCTGGGGTACTGGCACATTAACAGGACCAACGACTGGAGGCACAGTAATTACATTAACAGGAGGCGGAGGTGGAAGTTGAACTGGCGTAGGATTCGTATTAGCATATTCTGGGACAGTGTCGTCTAAATAGGAAGAAAGAAAAATTTCAGCGGCAGTCGGTTTATGACGTAGCTTAGTCGGAACTAATGGTGGCGGTAAATTACAGAGTGTTTCCGGGGTCGCCTTCGGCAAACCCTCGGCGAGAAGAGGATATATACCTTTAATAAGGGCATTTCTTTGTCGGTCTGACTGTTCTGCTCTAACTCGTTCACCTTCTTCTAGTAATTCCCTTTCTTGGGCTTTTTCGGAGAATTCCCTACTTAATTCGGCTTTTCTGAATTCCTTTTCTGTTCTTTTATGGGATTCTTTACGCCATAACTCTATGGCATCTTTCTGGGATTGTCTGTCTTTCTTTTTCCATAATGCTTCTTCTACTCTCATGATGCACTCGGCATCCCATGTTCCTGAAACAGGCCATCTATATTTTTCTTCGAGATTCTTGGTGTAGTCCACCCATAAATCTAGATACAGTATGGCATCTAAGCCATGCTTATGATACATGAAATGTCCAGGACTGTCCCTGGGAGGGACAGGAACTGATTCTTCGAGTAACCCTTTTCTGGTTTTTATCTGACGTAACTTCGAAAACAGAGGCATATTTGAACCGTACTTGGACTTGAACACAATACACAATGAACACAGTAATGAATAGCAAAACAATCACTCATACCACGACATCAAGAACACATTAATAACAGTTCGAACAGATACTACCTAATACATTGAAAACATAATACTTGAATTTCTCGAGAACAGACTTACTAGAATTTCTGGATGCACTGCTAAAACAGTACAGAACATACCGGTCTCCTAAAGAGACACGTCATACCGCATCCACCTAGGTGAACACGTCGGACCGGATCTGTGTACCCAAACCCGTCGGACCGGGCACAAATTAATGAACCCGTCTAGATACTCCCAGCAACGGTACTCACCGGGAAGCAAACTGAAAGCCTCGGACTGGACTGGACTGCTACGACGTCTGGTTACTGCTACGCACTACGCATGCGCCTCGGGCTTCGGGCTTCAGAAACAGGTGGGCCTCCGGATGCCTCGGACCTTGCTCTCTCGGCTTGGGCTCTGGTCGGGACGATCCGCCTTCCTCACCGCCTCGTCTGGATGCCGGACCGCAGTCTCCGTCTCCTCCGTGGGCCTGAGGGAGACTTGAAGCAGAAATATCTGCACGTGCACAGTAGGGTTCCGTCACGGCTGTAGAAGGGTCAGGGGGCCTGCGTTACATCGCCGACGCGTGGGGAAGGGGCTCGTCCCTGTTCGGGCACCATTATGTGGTAAATAAATAATTAATTACCGGTACTATTTTTCTAGGCATTAATTGAAACAGATAGCTCAATAAATAAGAGGCAGGATCCGTGGTATCTGAGTCGAATAGGCTTTAATCAGATGGCTCGAGCCAATGGACCATCGGGTTCCATCCCCTGCAAAGGTTCAGGAAGGGACAGACACAAGGAAAGGGGAATGGCAGCTGCAACGTCTCATTAACATCATACAGTATATATAGTAAAACAGTGCAATTTCATTGCATACAGTAGGCGTAACAAGTGACAATCGAAAGATAAGAACACAGGGGCGTAAAGAGAAGGCGTGCACAGGACGTGCACGAAGACATGTGATGTAAACGTCACAGAAGTGTCATAAATGGGTGGATACATGGAGGGGGCTACCTGGGCAGCTGGAACCTTTAACCTACTGGTGCGCGCAAACGGGCTATGACGTGTAACTGGGGAGAGCTGGGGCTCTGACTTCTGGCACTAGAAGAGGAGATTAAAGTCTGGGATGTCAGGACGACATGTACCTATAGCATATCTGATATCTTGTGTTTGGAGAACATGTTGCTTGAATCTAAAAGTCATCAGGGCAAAGGCTACTTGTCACTAAGGCTAGTGCATGCATATATTTCCTAGTGTATTGCGTGTGCTATGAATCCTCTATGGATACTAATTTAGTAATTCTCTTGCATGGGGACAGGAAGGCTAGACTATAGCTGAAGATGTTTATGTGGTTCGTTAGCTAGGAATGTGAAGCCGGGGAGCTGAAGTGATAACTAGAGGCATAGCATATTCTTGGCAGACAGGCAGGCAGGCCAGGCCGGGCACCACGCTGCTTGGCAGAAAGTAAGTGAAGGGTCAGGGATGCGGGAGGGGCTGCATCGCTCCTCGAAGTGGTTTCAGGAGACTTGAGACTCGAATCTGGTGTCCGGGCCCTTTGAGGCCTAGAAACGGGGACAACTCGATGAATTAACGTGCACAATGTAAAGACGTTGGCAACATAGGCCTAATACTCGTTGCTTTCACGAGGGACTGGATAACTGGCATACTAACGTTGGACACAACTATAATCGCGTCTTTATTCGGTCAAGGGGGTAAATATGCATAGCGTACATGCACATATAGCATATAATGGGGAACACGTAGGGACACATGACAGGGCAAAATTCAATTTTCCTCAATCTGCTTGGAGCTCCCTCTTTCTCCGTTTTATTTGTTCTTTGTAGGCTAATCTCAGGTTACTGACAATCAACCTGTCCCTTTTACTGCTTGACAGAACTTGCTTTAACTGGGACAGGGATTGGGTGCAAGCATGATCAAACCACCCTTTGTTCTGCACTCGTTTGTTCCCCTTAGTTATGGTCATGATGCTATCAATAATTCAATTTATCTTACTAAAATGCAATAAAATACACGAGGGGTCGGCATTGTCATCCAGACATTCAGAAATCTCGGTATGGCATGCCGTAACAATATTTTTTAAAACCTTGTCCGATTTTTCCCCTTTCCACTTAATCCTAATACCATTAGGTCTACATGGGGTTATGTCGTCTACTATGGTTTGAATTACTTGACCTCTGTACCCCCAGATACTTAGTGATAAGGTGATACAGTTATGATCACTAGTGAATAAATATATTATCTCTGGGGTAGTACAGTAAGCACTAATATTTACTGATGCCAATACATGGTCAATAATAGTACAAGCATTCCTGCCAGTGAATGTTGGTAGGGGGTTACCCTCACCATCTCTTGCACACTGCAGAACCTCCATGTCAAATTTAACCATGACAGAATTCAACATCTCTCCATAGGTGTTATGCAAAAAATGCTCACAGTCATCAACTAAATCATTACTAAACCCACAGACCTTGGTAGAGGAAAGAGGACACATGGGTATATTAAAATCGCCCCCCGAATAATATAAAAATGTACACATTCCTCTGTGCACAAATTATCTAATACGTTCTCCAGTTCAGCAACCACTTTATGTCGTGTAGAATAAAACAAATTATTGCAGAAGTTGATTAGCAACACATTACAGCCATTTTTAGGGTGTAACCACAGAACTTGGGAGTGACATCCAATTATTTTATACATTTTAACTTCAACCGGTAATTTGACAGGATTATTAAAAGTCCCCCTTTCGCTCTGCCAGCGGCAGATCGCAAGGCTGGTAAATTAAAAGAGACAATCCCATCAAAATTAACATGTTCCATGCACCATGTTTCCTGGAAACATAGAAGATCATAACTGTTGACAAAATCCTTCCAGCCTAGTGAGTCTTTTTTCTTACTCCACCCAGGTATATTCCATGTAATTAGGCTATACCCATGATCATTAGCTCCCTCCCCAAAACTAGCTACTTCACTCATCGGGAGCGGAACATCACTGGTTGCTTTAGACATGGTAATCACTGCCTGGGATTAGACATTCACGTAACTTTCCGAGGGGTCATCTTGCATATTGCTAGGGTTAATCTCTTCCATTGGCTTATTAGCCCCCGAGCGGCTGCCTACCTGTGTAGGCAGCAGTTTCCCTATCTGTCCCGCAACCCCTTGTAAATTTGTACTTTCCAATTCCACCGTACCTGAGTTTTGGCGGAAGGGATTAGAGATGAGAGTGGCATAAATCTATTGGATGTAGAAATAAAGGGGTATTGCAGTGTAGTAGAAGTAGGCAAGTTTGAACTCCTCGGGTTCTGGTCTGAAGTCACGGATCTATCTACTTTTAGATGTCTGTAGAAAAACCCAAGAGGTAGCAGTGAAATAATTTCATCACTAATAGACCGAGTGGATACTCTTTCCAAAACTGTCCGGGCGTAATGGCGGTTTTTAAAATGAGCAATTACACAGTTCCCTTGAAAAGATTTGCTTAATGGGCCAATCCAGTTAACTATCCTTGTCGTAAGAATTTGGTCCACACAATTCATAGGATAGCCACAGTTACGGTGAAACCAGTCAACAACCTTATTTTTAAGTGAATCATGCGTTTCTGTAATGCTCGGGTTAAGTGGTGGAACATTCGCCAATACAGCTACATACGAGCAGCATGCTGGGTGCAAATTAATTGATCTAGATCTAGATCTTTTTACTTCCTCTTGTTCTTTGCCTGAGTTGTTTATGTCTACCTGTCTCGCCTCCTTATTCTCCCCGGGGCAACTGTTCTCTAGAATTTCCTTACACTGTCCAGTGCTTGCTAGGTTGCTTCTTGTATTTTGTATTCTTCAAGTAGGACTGTTAGATGGCCCTGCCCTTCCAGTCGTTGCACTAGTACCCCCATTCCTTTGATTGACTACTTGTCCTTGTATGTGCTCCGGTTTCCTATTTACATTTTGATTGGGGTTTTTTCCTAACGTGTTAATTATATCCTTAAGTCTAACCACTTCTCCTGTAAGTTGCTCTAGTCTATCCTCTAGGCGTTTGATATATGTTGCCAATGAACCGGTTACTTGTGCTATAGTCTTACTCACCTGTTCATCGTCCAAAATTCCTTCTTTCATTTGTGCTTCCAATATAGATTCAGGAATGGGGACATTAGTGCCATTCTTAACTGGTCCCTGCTTTTGCTGTCTTGGCTGGGTCTTCCTACAATTCCGTTTTCTTTTGGGAGTAGGGGGCCCATCACTTAACGAGATACTGAGTATTTCATTAGGTTCAGGGTCACGGACAACATCCTGGCCTGGTAAATTCGTATCAGAAGCAGTTAAAGGGGGTGTATTGATTAAAGAGCTAGACTCCGGTTGGGTGTCAGTCAAGCTTAGAGGGTCGGGTGCAATACCTGATCCCAGCGAGAGTGGCCGTTCCGCTCTGTCTATCTCCAAAGTAATGGCACTGACCGCCTTCACAAGATAGCATTCTATAGTGGTACCGGGTGTCTCAGAGACACTATTAATTCCCTTAGTTAGTTTACGTTTTGACATGTTTAGATATTAAACTGTATTGCACAATTGACCAAATCGTATCCCTATACCAAATTAGTTTGAAAGGGATGTGCTCATTTAAATAGGAACCAAATATAATCAGTGAACAATACAAAATATTAATAAATCAAGGCTTACTGATCACAAGTTATTAGACCTTACAAACACATTTAAAACACCAAAATACTAAAAATTATTATATTACTATACCAATGCTTAGCTGCACTACTCATGAATCCGAAATCTGCCTTGTTGGACCAACCAAGGGAGGTGGCCCAGCCCGGCCTCCTTTGGCCCCTGACGGCCACAGACGGCCCGCCCTTTGCCCGGGCATTAGCCCGGCGCACGCCCGCGTGGCGGGGGTGACTAGACAGTTATATCCTTCCGGTGTCTTGGGGGAGGGGCAAGCTGACCTCTGGTAGCCCCGCAACCTTATGGACCCAGCAGTTCCTTGGTGGTTCCTTGGTGCAACAAACACACACCAAACACGAGAGTCTCCCGCGAAGCGGGAGGCGCGAGAAGTATTTCAAGCCCCCCGTGTCTGGGGGGAGGGGCAAGCTGACCTCTGGTAGCGCCGCAGCCTTCTGGACCCAGCAGTTCCTTGGCACAACAAACACGCACCTAACACGAGTTGTTATTCTATAATCAGTCTTGTTCCACTTAAACACTCAAATATTACTCAGTGGGGTAGTTGTAATATAAAACTGTTAAAATAAAATAAATGCAGAGGCGGTCAGTAGTTGAAAGGGGTTAAGTGAAAAAATTAAAACTGAGAAATCAAAGCAGGACTTACTTTACAAAAAATAGAATGGGAAGATCTCACATTTTGATATACAGAATCTTAATATATTGAGAGAGATATTCAGTTGGGAGCCAGGTGTAAAATATGCATGAACTCTCATCCAGATATTAAGGTGAAGGAACATTTTGATTAGAAGGCATAGTCATTAAACATAGTGGCATTGGCAACATCATTAACAATTTTCATTGTGGTAATTGTTTAAAACAGTTATTATATATATCGTGTTTACAGGGATCTCAGAGTCTAAATAATAAGAAAGAAAATACAAATAACAGGGACTATGAAGATTCTTGTGAAGTGAGATAGTAATCTGAAAAAATGGGCTATCCTGACATGAGTATATTGAATTTTTTTTAGCTGCAATAACAGTGAAGGATCTGTGAACTATAGTCGTTTTCTGGGAAAAAGGAGAGGGGTTGTTTGTCTATGCTGCACAGAGCACCTAAACGTCCCAATAATGATAGTTTATGGGAGAGGGACATGGGAGTGTGGAGGTTTATGACTTTGTAAATGAGGCATGCAGTTTGCATAGAGCAGGATAACTCATTTGGAAACCATTTTAGGTCAGAAAATGCAGGGCGGAAATGCCAAATGTTTGCTTTTCTTTTCAGAAAACCTGGCAAAATATTTTGTAAGGCAAGACTCCTTTGTAGGAGGCATGGAATGAGGGCTGGTCCATAATCAAGCTAGCAGATTACTTGATGGCAAGCTGCTAGTTTATGATTTTGTCTAGAGAGCACATGCTTATATATATATTTTTTTGGGAAACAACCATTACAACGCAACTTTTACAACGAACTACCATTACAACGAAACTTTTACAACGCAAAAACTTTTACAACGCATACCATTACAACGCAGGATTTTACAACGCAAGTACCTTTACAACGCATACCATTACAACGTAAGTATTGGTAAGTATATAATTATTTTTAAAATATTATATGTTTGGGTTTTTGGGTAAAGGGGTATTTTTAGGGTTCAGGGTCAGTTTTCAGTTTTTGGGTAAAGGGGTGTTTTTAGGGTTCAGGGTCAGTTTTCAGTTTTTGGGTAAAGGGGTATTTTTAGGGTTCAGGGTCAGTTTTCAGTTTTTGGGTAAAGGGGTATTTTTAGGGTTCAGGGTCAGTTTTCAGTTTTTGGGTAAAGGGGTATTTTTAGGGTTCAGGGTCAGTTTTCAGTTTTTGGGTAAAGGGGTATTTTTAGGGTTCAGGGTCAGTTTTCAGTTTTTGGGTAAAGGGGTAATTTTAGGGTTCAGGGTCAGTTTTCAGTTTTTGGGTAAAGGGGTATTTTTAGGGTTCAGGGTCAGTTTTCAGTTTTTGGGTAAAGGGGTATTTTTAGGGTTCAGGGTCAGTTTTCAGTTTTTGGGTAAAGGGGTATTTTTAGGGTTCAGGGTCAGTTTTCAGCTTTTGGGTAAAGGGGTAATTTTAGGATTCAGGGTCAGTTTTCAGTTTTTGGGTAAAGGGGTATTTTTAGGGTTCAGGGTCAGTTTTCAGTTTTTGGGTAAAGGGGTATTTTTAGGGTTCAGGGTCAGTTTTTAGTTTTTGGGTAAAGGGGTATTTTTAGGGTTCAGGGACAGTTTTGGGTTTTTGGGGTACAGGGTTAATTTGTAAAAATAAAATAAAATTATATTTAAATTAAATTAATTAAATGTAATTAAATAAAAATTAATTATATTTTAATAATTTGAATTAATTTAAATTAAAAAAAATATTTTTAGGGTTCAGGGTCAGTTTTGGGTTTTTGGGGTACAGGGTTAATTAGTAAAAATAAATTAAAATTATATTTAAATCAAATTAATTAAATAAAATTAAATAAAATTTAATTATATTATAATAATTTAAAATAATTTATATTAAAAAAAATATTATATACTTACCAATATTTACGTTGTAATGGTATGCGTTGTAAAGGTACTTGCGTTGTAAAATCTTGCGTTGTAATGGTATGCGTTGTAAAAGTTTTTGCGTTGTAAAAAATTCGTTGTAATGGTAGTCGTTGTAAAAGTATGCGTTGTAACGTCATGCATCCTATTTTTTTTGTCAAAATCTGAAATCCATGGCTTGGATTTGTCTTTTGAATTGTAAGGAGTCGTAAAAAGTGAAGCCCATGGAATCTGCTGTGTGGCAGGGTTGGGAGCAATCCAAACCTTCTTGGTTATTCTAAACCAGTTTTGTTTGGTAACTGAGGGCCTAATTATGATGTCCGTCGGACCAGCGTCAGACAGACAGCGTAGTGGAAATGGACCGCTTGACAAGGAGTTGGCGGTTCCACTTATGCAATTAGGATGCAACCGCCCTCACGGCGGTTGCAAAGTGTATATTTTCAAGTGAGACTGTTGCTGCGAGTTGCAGAACCAGATTCAATAGAAAATATACACTATGAAAACATCGCTGCACTGTGTGGCTGGCACCATGCGGTTCCTGCCACACTGTGTGGGGATGTTTCGGATGAGCACCGTAGGTGCCCCTAGGCCTCATAGCGGATGCAGCTGGGGGACAGGGCCCTACTAGGGGCCCCCAAAGGGTATGGAAAACAGACATCATAATCCCGATGGTGGTGCCTGAGAAGACACTGCTGCCATTTTGGGGTTATGATTCTTTATGATGCTCCGATGGGGTCCTTGAACCCATTGTAAGCGCAGCAGAATCCCCCTGCGGGTTTCCATCTGCTTGCTGGTATTGTAGTGCGGTGGTCGGAGGGAGAACATCAATGTCGGGCAAAAATCCTCTGACTAGCTGTTGGATGGCTTTCCATCCAAAATCGAAATAGGGCCCTAAGTTGGATATTGGGCTAAGGAGAAGTAATCCAGTTTTTGAGGTATTTGGAAATTCTTTTTGTCCCATGCAGCTACAATTATAATTCTAAGATGATTTTATATTACAGACCACTTCAGGAGAGCCCATGCTAGTGTCAACTTGGTGTCTTCAGCATAGTGATGAAAGGATATACAAAGATATTTCTGTAGATCACTCAGTAGTGCCACATTGGGACTAAAAATATAGTCATCTGTATCTACTCTTTTGAGAAACCATAAATTAAAGAAGCTGGTGTAGGAAAGTAGGATCTGCTTCTTATGGTAACCCCCCCTTTTTGCTTAATGTTACACTGTTTTCGACTAGTCTGACTAAGATCCTGCTAATCATGACCCCAGTCTATCTGCTTTCTCCATAAAATGTAATGACATGTACTTAGGTACACTTCTGATTGAATACTGAGGTACCCTTATAAGTCCCTAGTATATGGCACACATGTACCAAGAAAAAGGTCATGGTAACCGGCTTGCACTCAGTATTCAAATTCATTTATAGTAATCATTTATACAACATTTGAATTAAAGATAAACGATTGCGTGCAGCGGGGTATTAGGGTCTGCAAGCCTATGTGAGTAAACTGGGAAGAAGTAAGCATGGGCGGATTTTGCGGATTCGCAATCCGCGAATTTGCGGATTTGCGAATTTGCGGATTGCGAACATCCGCAAAATCCGCGAATTCTCGCGGATTTTGCGGATTTTTTTGGGGGGGTGTGTTCGCACGGGTTTCTGCAACTTCGCGAGGGTTTTGTACAATTTCGCAAATTGCAAACTTACTTGTCGGGTCGCCAGTTTTGCGAACTTGTTGTTTCTACGTGCCCAGCCTGTTTGCAAGGCTTTCTTCATCACTGCCACCCTCTGTCACCACTGGCACTCTCTTTGTTCACCCATGCCACCCTCTGGCTCACCCATGTCACCCTCTGTGTCATCACAGCACCCTCTGGTTCACCAGTGTACATTATTGTGGCAAAGCAAAGCACTGCCATCCTCTGTCAACACTGGCACTCTGGTTCACCCATGCCACCCTCTGGCTGGCACACCCATGCCACCCTCGGTGTCATCACAGCACCCTCTGATTGACAAGTGAGTGTACATTATTGTGGCAAAGCAAAGCACACCTGCTAAGTGCTTTAAGTTTTGCAAACAACAACACCTGCCCTGCCCCAACTGACATTAATGAAGGCTGGCACCTGCTTGTCTGCTCCCTTCTCTTTTTGTTGCAATGTAAAAAAATTTTAACAGGATGCAATGGCATACTTGTAACTATTCTGTGACTGTCAGAGCAGGGTCACACAATAGTTGCAAGTAGGCAACCGGATTCTGGAGGGCCCCTTCAGGAAGCACTACAGGGAAATGGTTACAAATGATGAGCTCGAACTTTTGCACCTGCTCGTTGGTTTTGCAAAACTCGTTTTTCGGTAATTTCGCCCTATTCGCGAGGCGCGACCGTGGAAGACGCGAACTCGTGCGAGTTACCCCAAGGTTGAGTACGGGTGCCGCCATTTTGTTTACGTGACGTATTTCCGTTTCCGCCCGCTATGTGTAATCTCGCGGAATGAGCGCCTTGCGAATGCAAGTTCGCACGAGTTCGCGAGAGAAATCGCGTGCGAACTTACTTACGCGCACGTGATCGGGCCGCCATCTTGTTTTTCATTCATTCCTATGTGTCTGGGCATGGTGATTCTATCCTCTATATCTCTGCCATCTTTTGCTTGTTTTTAGATTTTTTTTGATCTATGTCACTTTTTTTCTATCCCTCTAGTTTTCTAGGTCTAAAATTTTGTGTTTTAGGCTACTTTTGTTTACTTTTCAACTACTTTTTTAAACTTTTTTTTTCTTCTTCCCTAGTTTTCTTCTTTTTCATTTTGTCTCCTTGTTCCTAACACCTGCCCAGACCATGGTGAAGACAGGTGTGAAGCTGCCCAAGACGGTCCCCGCAGCCCGTGCCCGGCTCCCGTGTGGCCGCTTGAGGGCGGAAATGGTGGTGCCCAGGGAGATCTTCAGCCCTGAGGAGGTGGGCACACTCGTTTTTTATGTACAGCGCCGCCTCCCCAAGACCATCGCGGCAGGCGGCAGGATCGCTGGAGGCTACACCAACCGCCAGGAGCGACGGAAGCGGTGGGAGCAGGTGTGCCGGGCCCTGTTTCACATCTCGGGGGTCCAGCGCACCTATAATCAAGTGACCCACCGCTGGACCGATAACCTGGACCGAGAGCGCGACCTGCTCGACGTGCTGGGAGTGGAGGTCCCCGGGCTTGGTGAGTAGTAGTAACAATTTTTTAATCACTCACTACTCTGTTTTTTCTCCTGCTCTGTGTGTTATATTGCAAATGTTTGCTTTAACTTTTTTACAAAGAGCAATAATGCTGCCGATTACATTGATAGGAGAGGTAAATTAATATTTCAAAATCTTCTGTGCATTTCAGGTGCACTGCTCTCCTTCTCTGTGGCGGTGCCACTGCTTATTTGTTTTCTATTTTGTGTTCAATTTATTGGGCTGAGTAATGTATGAGTGTACTTTACAGAACTGCGTAATGCTAGACACAAAGGGGCAGATTTACAAGCCCCTTGCGCCACGTTTACGCTGCCTTACCTGACGCACAGCGACGTAAACGTGGCGCATCCCTGCGAGTCATGTACAACGTGATGCATCTAGGGAGATGCGCCACGTTAAGGCCTGCGCCACAATTGATGCGTTCCCATGCAGGGGGGGTGGGAGGTGGCGGTCAGGCAGCTGTGCGCCTCACAAAAGTGACTGCGTGAAATCTACAAGATTTAACGCAGGCACTTCTGCGACGCTGCTACGTCAATTCTTTATGCCTGCTTGCTTGAAGCAGGCGTAATGACTGATGCGGTATGTTGAGTATTGGGCAGCCCTGAGCATTGCTAGAGTTGCATCACGCCTGCGTCGCGACTCTAGAGATGCGCCCCTCTTTCTTCACGAGATGCGTCACGCATCTGCCTACCCTTGCGCCAGGGTTTGCCGCATTGTAATTGCAGCGCATCTGCCGTGACGCAAGGTTAGTTTTGCGTTAAGCATTTCTTCTGGTGCACCTCTGGAGGTGTGCAGCCAGAACTCGTAAGTATGCCCCTAAGTGTCAGATTAGCAATTACCTGCGCATCCCTGCAAAGTGTGCGGCACGCCAGCACCACCCATGGTGCGCCGTATTTACAATGCGGCACACCATGGTCCCAAAACGTCACCGAAGCGTTACGCATCGGTGCCGTAAAGGCGGCTCATTGATGGAATTGCGTTGCAACGAATGCGCAGCTCCAGCAATGCTGCGTCAAGCCGTACGTCTGCTTCATGCAGGCGCAGGGTTTCAGTGATGCATCATTGTCCTAAATGACTGATTGAAAATTTATATATTCCCCATAGCCACTTTTAGCATGCGTTCCTACGCAGGAACGCCCTCCCTTGCGTTGGAACGCTCCCTTATGGCACAGGGCTTTAGAATGGGATGCATCTCCCATATGCGTCATGTTGTTAATATACGCCACACCATGGCGCCTCTCTTGTTGTGGCGCTGCGTCACAAAAGTGACGCAAGAACGGAGCAAAAGAGCTGCAAGGGGCTTGTAAATCTGTCCCTAGAGTAGAGGCTCAGGTGCAGTCCTTCTTTTGTAGCCCTCTTTTTGGCTGAAATAGTTGGTTCTTGCTCTTTCTAAATGTTTGATTTGGTTGACAAGGACATCGACAAACAGCAATCATCAATGTTTTCTGTTCTTTCTTTCATGTTGTACGTCAGGTCCGCCCAGGGGCAAGCGGACAGAAAAGGAGGATGCTGTGGCTCCAAAGGGGGGGATGTAGGCCAGGGCGGCGAGTGCTCCTTTGCTGGCCCCAGTAAGTTTTCATTTAAATATAGAGGACCTATTGTTGTCCAAGCGTTCTTAATGTAATTTTTTCGAAATAGTGTTTAGATAAGAGCAAAATCCATAATACTACTGTTGCAGGGACAATTCTCCACAAACCGAACTATGGACAACAAAGACCAGAGTAATAATATTTCAGAGTGGCGTGTTTGGCACATTGTATAAACCTGGTAGTGTCAGCGGCACGGACACCTCCTTGCAAAAATTGCAAAATTTTTCGCTCAGTCACTCTAGTCTGGAGGACCAAAAACCACAGAGTCTATTCAAGTTTAAAAGCTTTATTAAAAGTTAAAGTAAACACATATATTAAAATAAAGTTAGCTGGAAATGGAAAAGTGCTTGGTGCTGAGTTGATGAGTAATGGAACACATTTCTTGTGGTCGAGCCGAGCTTTCACCTGGTTTGAAGTTGATGTTGCTCTTGTCCTTAGAAGTCCAGTTTCTGTCTGTTCAGAGAAAAATGGTGTGTGTTAAAATTAAGCAAGCATTCATCAATTGTGACAAAAAAGTGCAGCAAGACAACAGCCTTCCCTGGAAGGAGGGACATTTTTACTTTAGACTAAAGTAGACAGTCAATTACTTTTTCTGTTGTTTTCACATTCTTCATTCCTAGACCAAATACTAGTGAGTGGTGTAATCTAACATTCTTAAATCTACTTTGTAGGTGGAACATCTGGTGGCGGGGCCAGCTCTGATGTGGTGGTGGTGATTGACTCGGAGTCCGAGGACCACTCTGGGGAGGAGGCGGCGCAAGAGGACCAAGAACAGAGTCAGACTGTGAGGGAGGAGACAGTGGTGGTGGGGGGTACAGGTAAGCTGGATCATGGTACTATCTGACTCTTAGATAGCATATGATGTGTATCTACAGAGAGTAGACGGTCACTGGATGAACTACGAACATACTATGAAATGTTTCCGGGGGGGGGGTGCAACATCATCACCATCTCCTGAGTCCTACTCCTGACATGATTGAGCACAAGTATTAAATATTTTTTTTTAAATCTAACACGACATAGAGCTTAAATAAACAAAGAACCCCATAGGGGGAAGACAAAAATCTTGTGTGGCACCACAGCAGACGACCTGGCAACTACATTAAAACAGAGGGAAAAATAAAAAATTGCCAGAAAAAAACAATTCAATCTAAATCTGGAGGATGTGGTTATAGAGCATGGGTCCTCACAAACTTTCTCTCAGGGCCAAATTGACAGTGTGGTTTGTGGCCAAGGGCCGCACCGAAGGGGGCAGGGTCAGTGGGGGAGGGGGGTGGATCTAGAACAACAAAAAAAACTATCACCATGAGGTTGAACTCATGCCCCTCTCTGCGGACGCCCATGATACTGGCCTGAATAGTTTTGTACTGCGCTGGCTAGTTGCTAGTTGTACTGTGACACAACTTCATGCTGAATCATTTTGTGTTAATCATATTCTTAAAGAGCATTGGTTACAGATTATGTCTTTCTTTCTTCATATAGTTGGTCATACTCGAACAACAAAACCTACAAGGAGTATGCAGGCTTACTCGCCCGGCAACGGAGGCTGGATGCTACTGTTGCCCAATATCGGCGGCTGGTGGAACTGGAGGGGGACGACACGCAGTCGAGTACATCAAATGGCACATCTGCATCCTCCTCCGTGACCCCACATTCTGCCGGTCATCGCAGTGCTCCGGCGAAACGGAGCCGTGCTGTCAGACGCCACCGCAGAGCAGCAAAGGCTGCCCCTCATAGTACTGTAAAGGCTCGCTTGCGCCGTGCTATCCACCGAGTGTGCGACCTGGAGGCGGAGGTCCGTAAATTGAAAGAGTACCAAAATTTGGTGGAGGGCCTCCGCTTAGATCACGCCACCCTCCGGGAGCAGTACAATGCCCTGGCCCTAAGGCATGATGCCCTGGTGGCCAAAATCAACAACATGCATCCCTAGAGTGTCCCTTGCCCTTTTTTTAGTGACTATTGGGGGGTGGGAATTGGGAGTTGGGGTTTTTGGGGACTTTTGAAGTACTATTTATTTGTTGGGGTTAGGGAGGGTCTTGCGGGAGTTTATTTTGTTAGGGATATAAAAGCGCACTTTTTCAAACTTTATCTGAGCATACTTGTTTTTTACTACTTTTGAGCCTGGTGGGTGGTGGGTTTGCAGTAAGTTCATTTTACTGAACACTGTCATCGTGTTGGTTCACGTGTAATTGGCCAAATGTTTTCCAAAGTAAATGCCTTTCACAGAGTTTGTTAATTCAAGAGTCCTAGGACTTTACTACTAGTACCACTGTCACTCTCTCGCCTCTCCTAATACTCCATTATACTACCTCCCATCCAAACGCTTATCTTACCTGTAATTTGTGTTTGAGGGCTGGCTCCACCTGGAATTCACATTGTCCTAAAGCGTTCTGCAGCAGGGCCCCAACTGGAGTTTCCCGGCGTGGATTTTCTGCAAAACAAAAGCAATCAACATTGTAAATGTGGCAGCGGTGCTCACAGACACCAAAAACCTACAAGCCCCACAGACAGCACCCCTAAGACAGGCAAGCGAGCAATAATAACGCGTGTAAATGACCAAATGTTTTCCAAAGTAAATGCCTAACCAATTTCATCCCTTAATAGACCTTGCCAGCAATGGCCCAGCCAAGACCCGTAAACCCAAGCGCAAACAAGTTTGATTGACACCCCCCAAACAGCCAAAAAGCAAATCGGGGAAAAAAAGTCACACTTAGCAAAATGTATTTAAATGAGGACTCACTACTTCCAGTCCCTCTTTAGGGGACTCGTCAACGTAAGTTTCTTCATTGTGCAGAATCCAGGCATCAGCATTATGGGAAACAAATGGATAGGGTGAGTCTGGAGGAGGAGGATAGACGACCAGGACTGAGTTGTCAACTAACTATTGTGAACCTGAGGAATGCTGCGGCATCAAAATCAAGACAGTTCTGCTGATGGGCTTGTTGTTTGATTGGATGATTACAGTTTTGTTGTGAATGTGATGAAGCACTTGCTAAACAAAGAAAGACAGACACACAGGAATAAAAGTGAATAAGGACGAAATAATGAATCATTGACTCATTTTCAGAACTCGCTGTCAGGGAAGCAGAGCTCGTCCTCAAACTCTGCAGATTGAGTCGGTAGTACTTCTGGTAACTGATGAAAACTTCCCTCAGGTAGGTCGGTGTCCTCTTCTTCCTGCGTGCATTCTCGTACTTTGTAATCTGATGGTATGAAGTGCTGGTTCATCTTTATCATGGTGAGCCGCTCCACATTTGCAGGCAAGAGGCGGGACCTTTCGCAAGTCACAATGCCACCAGCAGAACTAAAAACACGTTCTGAAGACACGCTTGCTAGTGGGCAAGACAAGTAATTGATAGCCAGGTTGGTGAGCTCTCGCCATATCTTTCTTTTTCCATGCCAATACGCCAATGGGTCCTCAGTAATATTGACCGCTGTTGAGTCATCCAGATAGGCCTGCACCATTGAAACAATGTTCTCCCGGATTCCTGTACTTTGCACTTCTGTGTCCTTTCTGGGACAAGGAAAACCCTAGCTCACTTAGCCAATCCGCTTCAGACATATCACCTGTGACTGGTGCAGATGATAC
Source organism: Lissotriton helveticus (assembly GCF_964261635.1). NCBI lineage: Eukaryota > Metazoa > Chordata > Amphibia > Caudata > Salamandridae > Lissotriton > Lissotriton helveticus. Next base: position 2,010,664,077 of record NC_136057.1, on the reverse strand, counting down.
GGTTGCTGGTGTGGTTAACGGCTCAGAGGAAAAGTCACTCACTTCTGTCACAGGCACAGATGCAGAAGTGTTTTTTTGGGACACCTGATGGCCTGCTGATTCACTAGTAGTACTGTCTTCAAGTTCTCCTACAGTTTCCTTCCGCTCTCTTTCAAAACGAATGGCTGACTGAGCTAGCCAACCTTTGTACTCTGTAACATCTGATGTTTCAAAAGGAATTATTACTTTGCCAAACAATGGCTTTTTGTAACGTGGATCCAGAATAGTAGCACAAATGTAGTGCTGTTGTTTCTTGATATTTACAAGCCGTTTATTGCTAACTAGGCGTTGTAATAATCTCTGCGCCAACTCATATGCTTCATTCTTTCCAGCATCTTTTAATTCTGAAGACACCACATTGACTTGGTGCTCGAGCTTCAGCAACAATGGGATAGCTTTGCTCAAAGAACAGTCCTCCCTGCTGACGTCACGCGTGAAGACCTCAAAAGGACGAAGCATGTCTGTCAGGCTTTTAACTAGCTGCCATTGCTCCACCGCTAGCATCATTTCTGTCGTATCACCACCCAGGTTATAGAAATACTCATTGACTACTGGAAACAGCTCATGCGGACGCTCAAGCATGTAGAAGGTTGAGTTCCAACGTGTTGCCACCTCCTGGATAAGTGCTTTCACTGGCATTCTACGTACATTTTGCTGGCGCCTCAGCTCCTTTTGGGCCTTAAAAGAATGGTTGAAATGTGTGCATATTCTTCTGCAGATGGTCAGTATTTTGTCGACTGCAAGTTCTTTTTTCAAGAACTTTTGCACGACAAGGTTCATACAGTGCGCCAAACACGGCACTCTGAAATAGTAACCGTTCTTCATGGTGTTAACTACATTGCTGCCATTATCAGTAGAAACATAACCAACCTTGCAATTTCTTGGGGGCAGCCATTGCGAGACCTTTTTGTTAAAGTCATCCAAAATGTTGGCTGCAGTATGATTTTTCTCCATGCCAAACATGGCTAATGTTGCATGTTTACGAGCACCCTTAAAAATCTTGACCAAGTCACCACCTGCATTTATCTGTTGTGCAACCCCTGAAAAAGAGACCCAGTGTGCAGTGATGCACATGTAATCAAGGGCTTGGCAACTGGTCCACATGTCTGTTGTCAGGTGTATAGTGTGAACAGCACTCTTCTGCAAAGCTGCCCCAACCAACTCAAGCACCTCTTTATGTAATGCTGGAACAGCAACCCTGGCAAAATAGAACCGGCTAGGAATCTTCCATTTAGGGGCCAGTGTTGCCACGAGTTCAAGAAAACCCACATTTTCGACAAACGAAAAAGGGAGAAGGTCCACCGCTAGCATTTTAGCCAGCTTAGTGTTATACAGGCGTACAATTGGGTGGTTGCGTTGAAATTGCGCATCTGAGGAGAACATTTTTGAAATGGTGCGCTGGACAAATTTACTGGATGATGCGGATGCCTTCTTCGACCCACTTCTGCTCAGTGTTGACATTTTCCGCATTGGTGTGTCTCCCAGACTCTCAGTGTGCCTCCTATGTGTTCCGGAGGGTGTGGTGCTGCCAGGGGTACTGGGTGCAACCGGACAAATGTCTGACGCTTCTTCTACCTCCCCGTCATCTTCAGATGAAACACCTAGTATGGGTATATTTTGGCCACTTGCCCTTTGGGATTGCTTTCCCTTGATGTTTGCTAGGTGCGCAAACCATTCGACAGCGTGCCTTCTTTTAAGATGACCTATCTGGCCTCCGGTTCCATAGTTGGTACCAGTCTTACCACGGCTAACTCTAGTCTTACAAATGCAACAAACGGGTATGTTATCATATTTTGCATGGACACTAAAAAAGTTCCAAACTGGGGACTGGAAACTTCTGGTTTTGCCGCACGAGATGATACTGCCAATGCCAGATGAAGCAGGGGTGGATGAGCCTTGCAGACATCTACTGGGTTGTGCAATTATTGCAGCAACCCTACTTGAGGGAGTCGAGCTGGATGGAGTCCCCCTCTGGGGAGAAAATATGGGAGCTGTAGGTTTTGTTGAACTTGTTCTACTACTTGACTGCGTTGGTGGTGCTACCAGTGCCACGTCGCCAGGGTCACGCTCAGCATTACGTCGGGATAGGGTATAAATGTCTGTCTGCTGCATGGCCGGTGTGGCTGGAATGACGTGTGTGATGACTAGGTCATTGCTGTCATCCTGTTCATCAACATCAGAATGAACCACTTCATCAAGTCCGGCGTTCGGATCCATAAGTATGAGCTTTCCGGGGCCCTTCCTTTTAACATTTGATACCTTTCGCAGCGAGTGGTGTGCCTCCCTCTCAGACGTCGGAGATGGTTGCCAATCTAGATCCAGATCATCTGATGAGGCGGGGCTTGAAGAGGAACTTCTACACACACTCCTTGATCTTTTCCTTGCTGGGGAGCTGGGAGAAAATGAATCATCAGGAGGAGTGCCTTCGTCTTCCTGACATGATACCCCGGCTCCATAGTCAATTTCCTCCTGTGCCCCTACTCCTGGAAGAAGAACCATTGTGGGCACTTGCACCGCTCCATGCGCCGCTACATGGGCCTCTTCACTGACCTCTACTTGCAACTCTCCATGGACCTCTCCTTCTCGGACTTCTCCTTCTCGGCCTTCTCCTTCTTGGCCTTCTCCTTCTCGGCCTTCTCCTTCTCGGCCTTCTACTTCTCGGCCTTCTCTTTCTCGACCTTCTCCTTCTCAACCTTCTCGACCTTCTCCTTCTCGACCAGCTCCTTCTCGACCTTCTCCTTCTCGGACAGCTCCTTCTCGGCCAGCTCCTTCTCGGCCAGCTCCTTCTCGGACAGCTCCTTCTCGGACAGCTCCTTCTCGGCCAGCTCCTTGCGCATGTACTTGTGCTTGTACTAGTAGCCCATGCAGTTGTTGTTGCGGCTTTGGTTGTTGAATAGTACTTGTGAGATGAGTTACAACCTGTGTTGATGGTGTGCTGCTACTTTCTTGCGATGAGCCAACATCACTGGTCGTTGGTGATTGAACCACTAAACAGGCTACCTGTGCAGCACTCATGGTGGGCCTTTGTTTTTCCCACAAAAATTTAGTGGTTGAGCCACCAGTCTCCTTGGTAAGTGGTGCCACTTGCTTCTTCTTCTCCTTAGTAGAGACATCTTTCTTGCAAGAGGAGCTACGGGCACCTCTTTTTGGAGCCATCTTCTTCAGATGTCGGAACAGCAGGCCGCAGCAGGACTTCTTCCTGGCACTGATGCTCAACGATGATGCGGAGTTATTGACTTTGTGCACCTAAAAGCAAACGAAGACAGAGGAACATCAGTTAATATATGTTGCATATGTAGCGCTTCAATAAATAGTTTGCAAGTAGGCATTTATGAATACACACGTGCACACCACACAATATGGAAATTTCAAAATTAAGAATTGCTAAATTTTTGGGAAACAGGAATTTAACATTGATCCAAGATAGAACACACACAGAGGGTTATAGTTTCATGTACCACTGACTCCCCCTGGGCACAATGGGTGAAAGGAAGGCAAAATGGGTGCAGGCCTATGGCACAAAGCTCACTGCCTGCCTTCAAAATGGCCGCTTGACCCCCATCCACATGGCCAGGACCATGCCTCAAAATGGCCCCCACCAACATAGCCAGCCCCCAACCCCTACTCCAAAAAGTCAAAAAACACAACACCAATCAAATCACCACAATCCAATACCATCCATCAAGTTTCAGAAGGTTTATGCTGCCTGCTGGTGGTTTTCTGGTGCAGAATTGCAATTTTTGCAATTTCGCGAGTGCGAGGTTGTTGCTTCACGACGCGAACGTGGCGAAAAACCAGCAAAATCCGCGAACAGACCGATTCTGGGCCCCCTGGGCATGATAAAATCACAGCACACTGGGTGCAGGCCTATGGCCTAAAGCACACAAACTGCCTTAAAAATGCCCCTAGACCCCCACCCACACGGGACCAGGCAATAAAATGGCCCCCACCCACATAGCAAGCCCCCAACACCACCCCAAAAAGTCGTAAAACATACAAATATCACCACAATCCAATGCCATCCATGCCCTGGCCAGAATCATGTTAAAATTCAACAAAACAGTTGTATCATGCATGCACCCATAACTAAGCCTGGTAGTTTTCAACTCATGTGCAGAATTGTAATTTTTACAATTTCGCGAGTGCGAGATTGTTGCTGCGCGGGACGCGAGCAGTGCGAACACAGGCACATTTTTTTTTTAAAAATCCCATTTTCGCCTGGGCATAATGAAAAAAATCAGAGCAGACTGGGTAGCCCTAGGGCACAAAGCACACTGCCTGACTTCAAAATGGCCCCTTGACCCCATCCACATGGCCAGGACCTGCAGGACCATGCCTCAAAATGGCCTCCCACCAACATAGCCAGCCCCCAACCCCACCCCAGAAAGTCGAAAAACACACACAAAAATCACCACAAACAAACAACATCAACTTATCAACTTACTTGTGAAATCAAATTTCGAATCCAAAAGTAATCCAAAAGGCCTCAAAGCCAAATCTCCAGCAGCATCCCCAAAAAGTAATCCTTCCCAGTCAAGATCGAATTCAAAGTGGCCAGGAAATGGACTAAACAATGGGAGGAGCTTGCTGGACAGGAACAGGAAGTTGGAGACTGGGCCACTTCCTTCACCCCTCCCCAATTGTAATTTTTTAATTTCGCGAGTGCGAGATTGTTGCTGCCCGCGCCGCGGACCGCGAGCAGTGCGAACACAATCAAAAAATCCGCCGCGCGCGGATTTGCGTATTTTCGCTACATCCGCGAGAGTTCGCGGATTGCGGATTTACCGAAAATCCGAAAAATCCACGAGCGGAACGGATTTTGCGCCCATGCTTAGGAAGAAGTACCAGATGGAGATCTGGTTGACCCGGTGCACTGCTTGAAGTTACTCAAATTGAGTGTACATTAGTAAACAGAAACTTAAATGCAGTTTTAAAAACAGCTGAGACACATTTTTATAATCTTAGAAAGGCTGTTCAGAAATAAATCACTTTTTGCATGGAGTTGCTTTATATCCATTCATAAAGTTCAGATTTGCGTTTAGAGATACAAAGATCCAAAATGAGGTCCAAACAAATTCGTAAAGGGTTTCAAATTAAATATCCCAATGCATTTCGGGCAAATAGAGGTCGCCCTTTGTCAGGGGAATCTAAAGAAAATAATATATACCCATCATCAAGCTTATGTACAGAGGCAGCAGACATAATTACACTAGAGTCGTAATCAGGAAGTACTAGTAGGTTCACATGAGCGTGCAGTACAGCAAAGTCCATAGATAAACCATGTTCCAAAGTATAGGCAGTTTAAAACAGCGAAAAGCAAAGTACCATGATCTAAAGAAGTAAACAAGATGGGGTGATATAACCATCGCAGAGAGCAAAGTGATGGTGGCTGGTAATGGCAAGGTGCAGGCATGCAGACTTACAATATTGTGAAACTAGTGAGTCAGGGGGTAAACGTAAGTGCTAGTGGTTAGATAAGTGAAGCGCTGGTCTTACCAAAGGAATTCCAAATAGGTAGATAAGTACGTTGTGTTCAAATGTGAACAAACGGCGGCGGAAATCTGCGAAGTTAAACATAGTGATTATGTGGTGGAATCTATAGTAAAAAGACATCATCTAGAGCGAACAGTAGATGAAGGCTTACCGAATGGTGACCCCGAATGGCAAGTATTCGTGCTGTTAAGTATACGAGACAGTCTGTAAAAAGAATGCGAAGTTAGCGCGAGGTTCTGAAAGTGTAAGTGATAAAACGCTGGTCGAGAAAAGTTATCAAACTCACCATCGGGGTGACGAGCAGAGAGCTCGAGACCTCAGACGCCAAGTGGGGTAGCAAATGTAAGATGCCGATTAGGCAAAAGCATTAGTATTCTGCCGTATTGTGAACATAGAGAACAGTCTGGGTTAGACGTGTGCAGGTGATGGAAAAGATGGCGGCCATCTTAGATAGGTGTGAAAAAAGAGCTCGTAGTGAGCATTCAAGTCCAACGGAACATAAGGAGAGAGAAAAATAGAAAAATAAGAAGAAAAAAGGAAAAAGTAGAGGATGACAATTCAGGAATGTGCCAGCAACAATGCGTACATTAAGTGCGATCATATGCAGTCATTGTTAACAAGGAATACAATGAATAAACTGTCTATCTATTAACATGAGATACAGTAGCATTGTGTCCAAAATGAACAAAAGAACAGTGAGTACTGGCTACATATTTTAAAAACAGTAGAAACATATGTACAAGCAACGTACAATGAATACAGTATAGGTGTATTTACAAGAAACAAGCAAGTTCAAATTTGTCATTAAGACCATTTGGTACAAGAGTTTGCATAAACCAGATCTAATATGTTTCACGTTGTAATAGAAATTTGTTGTTATCACGATCAGGGCGTTGTGCAATGACCTCAAGAACCCCACATTTTAATTGAGCGATGTTATGTCTGGATGTGCACCAATGTTGAGCTAGGGGGGAACTTAAAGAATTAGTCCGAATGCGACTCTTATTTTCGGTAATGCGAGTTCGTAAGGCTCTCTCTGTTTTGCCTATGTAGAAAAGGTCACATGGACATTTAATGAAGTACACAAGATGATGATTATTGCATGTGGCATTAAACCTCAGGTTGATCGGTTTACCCGATCTGGGGTGGTGTAGTGTTTTTCCTGTGATAATATTGTTACAGTTTGAGCAATTCATGCAAGTCATCATGCCTCTGAAAGATGTGGTAGGTGTGTGTGGTTTTGATGGTTGGTCAAGGATTTCTTTAAGATTACGTGCTCGTTTATATGCAAACATGGGAGGTTCAGCGAACAAGCCCTTAAAGTCAGGCTCTAGCTGTAGCAAAGACCATCTGTCAAGTATGATAGATTTTATTTGTTTAGATTGAGGTGAGTATGTTGAGACAAAAACCTCTCTTTTGGGAGAGGTCTGTTTCACTGTCTTTGTCAGAAGTTCAATGCGTTTTTGGGTGGAGGCCCTGTTAGCTGCTTGTTCAATAACTGCAGAGGGATAACCTCTCTCTTCGTATTTTTGTTTGAATTGGTCAATCGTCTGCAAACCATTTTGCTCATTGGAGTGAATGTGCTTAATGCGTAGAAATTGGGAAAATGGTAGGTGGCGCTTAAGTGACCAGGGGTGGAAGCTCTGATACATGAGAGCATTGTTACGGTCAGTTTTTTTGGTGTGCGGGGAGGTCTCTATGTGACCATTGTTGAGCGTAATCAGGACATCAAGGAAAGGTATACTGACTGCTTCAATTTGATGCGTGAACTGAATACGTGGGTTAATCGTGTTAAGCTCTTGAATGTAGTTAGCCAATAGTGATCGTGCCCCTTGCCAGATGATGAGAATGTCATCTATATACCGATTAAATAATATAAGATTTTCAAACCAGTGTGGGAGAGCAAGGATGTTTTCAGTCTCAAATTTCATCATGAAGATGTTTGCATAGCTGGGGGCTCCCGAAAAGCCATAGAAGTTCCATTGGACTGTAGGAAGAAGCAATCCTTCCATTGAACAGGAATAGGCAGTGTACGTTGTGTCACTGTACACCTCCATTCCCCATTTAGAGGGCATTGAAGCCATCGAATGGGCATTACTCAACACTGACACTGTAAGAGCTAATCGTATCTTTCTTCTAGAAATTTTGCACTACTACCTATTCCATAGTTACTTTCAATGGAAGGATCGCTTCTTTCTACAGTCCAATGGAACTTCTATGGGCTTTTTGGGAGCCCCAGCTATGCAAACATCTTCATGATGAAATTTGAGACTGAAAACATCCTTGCCCTCCCACACTGGTTTGAACATCTTATATTATTTAAACGGTATATAGATGACATTCTCATCATCTGGCAAAGGGCACGATCACTATTGGCTAACTACATTCAAGAGCTTAACACGATTAACCCACGTATTCGGTTCACATATCAAATTGAAGCAGTCAATATACCTTTCCTTGATGTCCTGATTACGCTCAACAATGGTCAGATAGAGACCTCCCTGCACACCAAAAAAACTTACAGTAACAATGCTCTCATGTATCAGAGCTTCCACCCCTGGTCACTTAAGTGCCATCTACCATTTACCCAATTTGTACGCATTAAGCGCATTCACTCCAATGAGCAAACTGGTTTGCAGACGATTGACCAATTCAAACAAAAATACGAAGAGAGAGGTTATCCTTCTGCAGTTATTGAACAAGCAGCTAACAGGGCCTCCGCCCGAAAACGCACTGAACTTCTGACAAAGACAGTGAAACAGACCTCTCCCAAAAGAGAGGTTTTTGTCTCAACATACTCACCTCAATACCTCAATCTAAACAAATAAAATCTATCATACTTGACAGATGGTCTCGGCTACAGCTAGAGCCTGACTTTAAGGGCATATTCGCTGAACCTCCCATGTTTCCATATAAACGAGCACGTAATCTTAAAGAAATCCTTGACCAACCATCAAAACCACACACACCTACCACATCTTTCAGAGGCATGATGACTTGCATGAATTGCTCAAACTGTAACAATATTATCACAGGAAAAACACTACACCACCCCACATCGGGTAAACCGATCAACCTGAGGTTTAATGCCACATGCAATAGTCATCATCTTGTGTACTTCATTAAATGTCTATGTGACCTTTTCTACATAGGCAAAACAGAGAGAGCCTTATGAACTCGCATTACCGAACATAAGCGTCGCATTCGGACTAATTCTTTAAGTTTCCCCCCTAGCTCAACATTGGTGCACATTCAGACATAACATTGCTCAATAAAAATATGGGGTTCTTGAGGTCATTGCACAACGCCCTGATCGTGATAACAACACATTTCTATTACAACACGAAACATATTGGATCTGGTTTATGCAAACTCTTGTACCAAATGATCTTAATGACAAATTTGAACTTGCTTGTTTCTTGTAAATACACCTATACTGTATTCATTGCATGTTGCTTGTACATATGTTTCTACTGTTTTTAAAATATGTAGTCAGTACTCACTGTTCTTTTGTTCATTTTGTACACAATGCTACTGTATCTCACGTTAATAGATAGACATTTTGTTCATTGTATTCCTTGTTAACAATGACTGCATATGATCGCACTTAATGTACCCATTATTGCTGGCACATTCCTGAATTCTCATCCTCTACTTTTTCCTTTTTTCTTCTTATTTTTCAATTTTTCTGTCTCCTTATGTTCCGTTTGACTTGAATGCTCACTACGAGCTCTTTTTTCACACCTGTCTAAGATGGCCGCCATCTTTTCCATCACCTGCACACGTCTAACCCAGTCTGTTCTCTATGTTCACAATATGGCAGAATACTAATGCTTTCACTTAATCAGCGTCTTACACTTGCTACCCCACTTGGCGTCTGAGGTCTCGAGCTCTCTGCTCGTCACTCCGATGATGAGTTTGATAACTTTTCTCGACCAGCGTTTTATCACTTACGCTTTCGGAACCTCGCGCTAACTTCGCATTCTTTTTACAGACTGTCTCGTATACTTAACAGCACGAATACTTGCCATTCGGGTTCACCATTCGGTAAGCCTTCATCTACTGTTCGCTCTAGATGATGTCTTTTTACTATAGATTCCGCCACATAATCACTATGTTTAACTTCGCAGATTTCCGCCGCCGTTTGTTCACTTTTGAACACAACGTACTTATCTACCTATTTGGCATTCCTTTGGTAAGACCAGCGCTTCACTTATCTAACCACTAGCACTTACGTTTACCCCCTGACTCACTAGTTTCACGATATTGTAAGTCTGCATGCCTGCACCTTGCCATTACCAGCTACCATCACTATGCTCTCTGCGATGGTTATATCACCCCATCTTGTTTACTTCTTTTGATCATGGTACTTTGCTTTTCGCTGTTTTAAACCGCCTATACTTTTGGAACATGGTTTATCTATGCACTTTGCTGTACAGCACGCTCATGTGAACCTACTAGTACTTCCTGATTACGACTCTAGTGTACTTATGTATGCTGCCTCTGTACATAAGCTTGATGATGTGTATATATTATTTTCTTTAGATTCCCCTGACGAAGGGCGACCTCTATTTGCCCGAATTGCATTGGGATATTTAATTTGAAACCCTTTACGAATTTGTTTGGACCTCATTTTGGATTTTTGTATCTCTAAACGCAAATCTGAACTTTATGAATGGATATAAAGCAACTCCATGCAAAGCTTCAAGGACTACATGTGATTTATTTCTGAACAGCCTTTCTAAGATTATAAAAATGTGTCTCAGCTGTTTTTGAAACTGCATTTAAGTTTTTGTTTACTAATGTACACTCAATTTGAGTGACTTCAAGCAGTGCACCAGGTCAACCAGATCTCCATCTGGTACTTCTTCCCAGTTTACACACATGTACCAAGGGCATAGGGACCCCAGAGGCCTCAAATGGGCTGAAGCAGGTAATATGCCTCCCATGAGAGCCAATGCAAGATGAAACTACAGGTCTGCCACTGCAGCCTATGTAAGCTGGTGCATGCACAACCTATTTTAGATATAGGTCTACTATATCTATACGCCACTACACTTAAAACCTATAAGTCAACCCAATAGCAGATATTAACAATCCTGAAACAGGGTGCTGGGTTTTACGTGAGAGGGTGCCCTTGCATGAGCAGAGCACCCCTGCACCCTTCGGAGACTTTTATCCCGGGATGTCGGGGACCCATTCAGACATATAGGTAGAGGTGCATTATATGCTTGCGTAAAATGCTATCTCGAAAACGGCTGCAACAAACCATGTCGTGTTTGGTATCAAACACCTTGGAATCATACCTCCACACCGGTAACCGGTGTGGGAGGTATGATTCCACCATTCAGAAGCAAGCTTCATGGGGTACCTGGTCTTCCCGTTACCAGCCTGCTCGACCCGGATAGCACAAACTGGTTGCTGCCAACCAGAGACTCATTTCTGCCCTCCTGCTGCTGAGCCAAGCTCGAGCTGGGGAAGGCAGAGCAAGAGGCATTCTGTTACAGGGAGGAATGGCCACCTCCCAGACAGGATTTAGTGTATTGGAGCTGGGTGGGTACACTTCCAAAGTGCCTTGAAGTCTGCACGAGGGGCTCATTTGTTGTCCCTGTGCATAGTCCAGCTCAAACCAGTTCTGGGAGCCGTTGGCTCCTGCTCTGGGGCAAAACTGGACAAAGGACTTGGAAGAAACCTCCCCACTGTCCTGACCCTCCCCTGAATCTGTCCAACCCTCTCCTTTGGGTACAAAAGGGCTTACCTGGCTGTAGTACCCCAGATTTGATGTGGACAAGATTCTGAACAAGAAACCACTGACCATCGACTATCTGGACACTCTGGACTTCGCTGGACTTCTCCTGGACCTGACTTTGTCTCCCTCTAAATCTAAAGTATTGTCTGTACCCGTGCACCATACAGGCTCTGTACAGGACCTGTGGAGAATGAAGGACAACTGAAGTATCTCCTCTGGGGTGAAATAGTCACTCCTCTGCATTTGCAGGCACCGTAACACAACTGACTGATGTGCTGATCCTGAGCTGCTGTGGACTCCGAATGCTCCAGAAACACAGAAGGTGAGTTACTATGATACTTGATGTTGAGCTACCCTCTCACGAAGTTTTAGACCAGTATCCCTCATGTCGACCGCATAACCTGAACCCTGGTACACTGCATACATTTGCAAGTGCATATGCTTGTCGGCACTCTCCAACCAAGTTCATTGGGCTTTTGATAGCCCCAACCTCTGTGCACATTTATTACAAAGAACTACGCCTCCTTGCACTCTGTGCCCTGCAAACTGTTGTTTGTGAAACTGTTAGAGGTCCCCTCGCGACTCCTATGCCTTCGGCCTGTGGGTCCATTTGAGGGACACTACTGATTTTCTCGGGTTCCCATGGTTGCTCCAGGCATGCCCTGACTCCCCTTGCTGTGGTGAGTCCCCTGGTCCTTGCTGGGACATAATTTCCTTTGGCCTTCTTCATGGATTGCCGTTGCCAAGGCTTGTTGGTGCTCCCGCCAGATACCGACCCCTCAGCACTCAACTTATTTTGTGGGACAGCTTGTATTCTGCTCCTGGTCATCCTCGACATTAACTAGAACGTGCAGCTGGAGAGTTAAGGTCTCCTTTTTCACACCTGAAGCACCCGACATAGGTGGGCATTCATCTACCAAGCCCATGGTCACTCCTGAGTGACCCAGACTCTGTCTCCTCTGCTTTTAGGTACCTTTCATCAAGAATCCACCTGTGGATTCCAACTAACACTTTTCTTCTTTCCAGCAGTGGCATTTCTTTGAAGACTCCCATTGAGAACAACAGCGGTTTCCGATGCCACTTCAGCCCTATGCACCCGGCTTCCCTGGGATAGGTAACTCTGGCACTTCGGTATCCACGGGTGAGGTGGCTCTCCAACCTTCTATGTTCCAAATGATTTCTTCATAATCCACTGAGAAGGGTTCTTAAACTTTAAAATTGCAACCTCAACTCACCGATTGAATTGTACTTAGCACGCAGTCGTGTTCTTACACTGTAACCGTCCTCCATGTGGTCCCTACTTACTCACCTTGGGTGGTTCCTTGGGGTCCCAGAGATTCTACATCCTCTAGACTCTGTCTTGACTCGAGTTGTGGGTCTAATATCACTAGTTTATTATGTGGTTTGGTCTCCCCCAGGAGCCCCCTGTGTATTAGTGCTACTTACGATTGTGTCTGTGCTACAGTGTAGTGTGCGTTGTGTTTACATGTGGGTATCGGATACTGTGAGGTATTGAAGGTTTTATAATAATACATATATATTCTTATAACTGCTGTGTAGTTCTCCTTTCATTTAACCAAAACAATAAGGCTGCATTCTGGTAAAACAAGGTGCTTAACATTCTTTCCAGACTAAGCCTGAAGGCTGCTCTCGACAACTACCACTTGGATAGCTCTCTAAGGTTATCTTTGATCCCTTGAATCAACGTAAGGGTTGTTTGGACTGGTGCAAGGTGCCCACTTTAATTAGTGGACATCATATACCAGGCCAACTTCTCACAGCAGGATCAGAGGGTTCTTTGGTAATAGAGGAGACACATTTTATAAATGTGTTTAGTTGTTTCCCATTTGTCAATATTTAGAAATTCAAAGATACTTTGAAGATCCATGGTCTTGATATCCAACCATTAGACAGGGGTGACCTTAATTGAAAGTGTGAAGGATAGGATTTTTAACAATCAGTGTTGTGGATTCTGCACTCTGACATGCCTTGAACCAGGCAAGACATTGCTAAGAAGGTAGTTTTGGCTATGTTTGATTAATTGTGTGGCAACATATTTCCTGACAACTTTAGTGAACAATGGAAGACCAGAGATGGGGCATACAGTCTTAACATTGTATAGACGCAAGGTTATGTTTTTATTGGAAGGTTTAACTTTTTCATCTTCCAAGCAATGCGGTACAACACACTTTTTCAGAAAGGAATTGTTAGGACCAAGCTAATGTGGGAGAAAATACTTAGGAGTTCTTTAGTATGAAAAGGGGGAAGGCCTCAGAATATGGAATGGGCTCTGTGTTAGAGACAATAGAGATAACATTTTCTTTAGTGATGGAGAAAATTATCTTCAAGGAAATTCTGCCTTGGTTTGGGCCTGTGATGGAGGAACCCAACAGAAGGCATTGGAGACTTGTGGTCAGATTGAGGTGATTTTATTTGATACACCAAGTTCAGTTGTGACTTTGATGATATTTTTGGATAAGAATGAGGCACATTAAATTCATTTGAATAGATTGGACCAGAAGGAAAGACTTAGTTTGAGATCTGATGATTTCACAGAGTATCTTTAGTAAATTACTTGAGGAGTTTGTTTAAAAGTTCAGAAAAGCAGCTTTGTTGGAAAGAATGGGGTATTTTCAGCATTTTAATTGTATCTAAACTAGATGATAGAGAAGAATTTTCTTCATATTCTTAGAGCTCTTACAATAAAGAATCTCCTCTAGAGATGGGTGTGGGTACTGATAAAGGTGTTAGTACAGCTCCAGCAACTTTTCAGAAAAATATTGTATAGGTGTCATTAGATGATAGTTTCACAGTATTGTAGAATTGCAATTCTAACAAAAAAAATCTCCTATTGTACAGTGTGAATCTGACTATTGAAACCAGAACTGCTTTTTGCAAAGAATTTTCAGTGAGGGACCAATGCTTAGAATACTAGTACAGGTTCATTCCAATGTGCATGGGGAGCAGTATTCTGAATCCTCCTGCAAGGTCATAGTGGGCTTGTTGAACTCCAAATGACTTGCATCTATTCATCTCTTCTGTCATACTGCCCAAAAAAAACGTAGACAAATGCCAGAATTGCATATTAGAAAATAACCAGTATTTCTGACCAGACCAGTACTAGTTCAACTAATCTCTTATAATAAGCCATCAAACCAATAAAAAAGAAGCAGCAATGTGGTTGTGCAGTCAGGAATTGACCAGTGGCAGCAAAACTGTATTAGGTTGAAAAATCATTTAGTGGTGCACCCAGCAGGTTGCAGGTTGGGTAGGGTTATTTTGTATGTTAAATTTAATATGTTGCCCACATCCCAAACATCCAATAGCAAACCGCTTTTGTAGAACTGTTGGACTTGGCCATTTTTGCAGGGTCAACCCTGAACCTTTTGCCTTCCTCCTGTATTTTGTCTGACCTGTTTTTGTTGGTTTTATGACTCTACGAACTTTACCACTGCTGATCAGTGCTAAAGCGCATATGCTATCACTATTGTCAATTGATGTATGGATTAGTGACTCCATTATTGGCCTATTTGATTTATTGTCAGTGCACTGCGGCTTTTAAATCAAATGCTGCTGGTGGGCTTGCAGCACTGGTTGTGCCACCCACAGAAGCAGCCTGTAAAGTATGTCTCAGGTCTGCCTGTGTGCAGACTGGTACTGCCATGTTGACTGGGCAAGTGGACCCACTCTCCAGTCCTTAAACCTTCCTTTTTCTGCATATTAGTCATTCCTATGGTAGGCCCAAGGGCACGGTGCATTGTAGGTAAAAGGTAGGACATGCCACGGTGTGTGTGGCATGTCCTAATAGTGAATGACAGCCATTTTCGTATTTCACTATTGCAAGGCTACCTGTTCCCCATAGACCAGAATGGACAGTTTGATTATAGCATCTCATAGTCCTAACTGACTCAGGGAACTAGGTAGAAATTCGAATTTAGTATGATGGAACTCAGAATGATAAAATACATCTTTTAGTGAAGTTGGTTTTAACATTCTATGTTTGAAAATACCACTTTTAGATAGAAGGTATTTTCTTGCCCAACTGTCCAAGCCTGCTTCTGCTAGGTTGTGTATTACTTGTCTGGAGTTTGAGTGACAGGGGTTGGGGGATTACAGGAGACTGGGTGAGTCAGCATAGGGCTGAATATAGCTATCTGCATGTAGATGGGTGGGAGGAGTTACACCTGGGACCTAATAGGGCTGTGCCTGCCTTCCACAATGCTGGCTCCACCTCCTGTGGTGCGTCTGATGTTTCTGGCCCACACGGTCAAAGGAAAGAAGGAGTCTTGTCAACAAAATTCTCCAGGGCTGCACAGACTGATTTGGACTAGGCACAGACACTCTCTGCCTTCAGAGACAAAGGATTTGCTAGTATAAATATTGGGACCCAGACCCAAGAACTTTAGATCACTTTTGGGAAACAAGAAGAACCTTTGCTGAGGAGAGGAACCAGAGAAACTGAGTCAGAGACTATCCCTAAGCTGAGTGCTTTTTGGGGGATTGGCCTGCAGTGGTTGCCTGACTGTCAAAGAAAGGAGAAAGGACTTTGTGCTACTTTCAAATAAAGTTGTAAAGGATCTCCAAGGGCTTGAGATAGAGTTTGCCTCCTGCTGAAGCCTCGGGTATAACAGACTTCACCAACCAGCTCCCCTGCCTTCCCTTGCTGGGAATTGAAGTGCCTGCTGTTGAGCTGGGCCTTCTGAGAGACTGCATGTCACTACTGGGAGCTGGAAGCACGACTCAAACGAAGAAACGTGTCACCGCTGCAGCCGTTGTCGTTGCATCACCGGAAAAGAGTGTCGCCGTCTCAGCAGAAACTGTCACATCACCGGAGAAGCGTGCCGCCGCTGTCGCCATCACATCACCTGAAGCACCTCGCATCACCGGAGCAGAGTGTCACCGATGCAGCAGAAGCCGTAGCATCACCAGAGAAGCCTGTCGTGGCTCGGAAGAATCGTTGAGTCGCCGGAAGTGAAGTACGAAACCGACGCATCACCTCCCAACGCGGAGAAGAACCAACGCATTCCCTGCAACACTTTCGTTGTATAGCATTATAGCATTACGCATCTAAAGGTACATTTAACTTAAAGTGTTGCATTTTACATCTAAAGAGAACTAAGCTATTTCTACTATTTTTGAAATACAGTATTGTGGATTTTTGTCACTTGTGGTCTTGTGTTAAGTCTTTATAACAATACTTATTTTTATACTACAACTTGTGTGGTATCCATCTGTAGTGTTTTCAATGGGTTACTGTATGTGTTCACAAATGCTTTACACATTGCCTCTGAGATAAGCCTGCCTGCTCGTCCCAAGCTACCGAGGGGGTGAGCAGGTGTTATTTTAGGAGTGTACCCCTTTACCCTGACTAGACACAAGGGTTCCTATTTGGACAAAGGTACTACCTCTGCCAACTAGAGACCCCAAATTTAAGAAGAACCATTCATATTAAGGAATAGTGCTTCTATACAAATGTTGTCCTTGGATTTTCCATTCTTTGCCTTGGATATTCCTCAATTTTCACATGGAATGTTAATGCCACCTCTGCAGCAAGGATAGGTCTCAGCATTCCTGAAGGAAGGCTATCCAATTGACACCGCAGCTCAGGAAAAATACTGTGAGGCCAAAAGATAAATATTGAGATTCAAAATATCATGATGATAGATGTACATAGTGAAGTACTGATTTGCAATTCCTAAATCTGAATCTACATACCTTTTTGCTCTCTCTCACTCTCTCTCTCTCTTTCTCTCTCTCTCTCTCTCTCTCTCTCTCTCTCTCTCTCTATATATATATATATATATATATATAGACTTTAATCTTTGTTTTTTTAATGAATATATATATCTATATCTCTCTATATATATCAATCAATCAATCAGGAGTTTGTTAAAGCGCGACTACTCACCCGTAAGGGTCTCAAGGCGCATGGGGTGGGGTGGGGTTGGGGGGTGCAGGTTCCATTCCATCAAGGAGGGGGTCTGTCGAAGAGCCAGGTTTTGAGGTTTCTTGTGAAGATGGGGAGCGATGTTGTCTGTCTGAGGTGGAGCGGAAGGGCGTTCCATGCTTTGGCTGCGAGGAAGGAGAAGGAGCGGCCTCCCGATCTGGTCTTTCTGGTGCGGGGGACCACAGCGTAGGAAAGCTGGGCTGATCGTAGGGTCCTTTGGGGTGCGTGGAATTTGAGTCGGCTGTTCAGGTATGCTGGTCCGGTGCCGTGGAGGGCCTTGTGTGGGTGGGTGAGCATCTTAAAGGTGATTCTCACCTCGACGGGGAGCCAGTGGAGTGTGCGCAGGTGCTGGGAGATGTGGCAGTGTTTTGGCAGGTTGAGGACCAGTCTTGCGGCGGCGTTCTGGATGTTCTGTAGCTTGCAGATGAGGTTTTTGTTTATTCCGGCGTAGAGTGCGTTGCCGTAGTCGAGTCTGCTAGTGACCAGGGCGTGAGTGACTGTCTTTCGGTGTTCGAGGGGGATCCATTTGAAGGTCTTACGAAGGAGGCGGAGGGTGTGGATGCAGGAAGATGAGACAGAGTTGATCTGGCGGTCCATTTTGAGCTCGGAGTCCAGGATGATTCCCAGGTTGCGTGCGTGGTCTGTGGGGGTTGGCGGGTTTCCGAGGGCGGTGGGCCACCAGGTGTCACTCCAGGCGTCGGGGTTTGGGCCCATGATGAGTACTTCTGTTTTGTTGGTGTTTAGTTGTAGGCAGCTGTTTTTCATACATTTGGCGACGGCTTCCATGCCTTCTCGAAAGTTGCGTCTGGCAGTGTTGGGCTAGTTGGATAGGGAGAGGATGAGCTGGGTGTCGTCTGCATATGACACGATGTTGAGTCCGTAGGTTCTGACGATGGGGGCAAGTGGAGCCATGTAGACGTTGAAGAGCGTCGGGCTGAGGGAGGAGCCCTGGGGGACTCCGCAGGTGATAGGTGTGGGGTCCGAGAGGAAAGGGGGGAGTCTGACCCGCTGCGTCCTGCTGGAGAGGAAAGAGCAGATCCAGTCGAGGGCCTTGTCCTGGATTCCTGCATCGTAGAGTCTGCGTATTAGGGTGCGGTGGGAGACTGTGTTGAACGCCGCTGATAGGTCGAGGAGGATGAGGGCTACTGTTTCTCCTTTGTCCAGTAAGGTGCGGATGTCGTCTGTTGCGGCGAGGAGGGCGGTTTCCGTACTGTGGTTTTTTCTGAAGCCGGATTGGGAGGAGTCGAGGATGTTGTGTTCTTCAATGAATGTGGCGAGTTGGCTGTTGATGGCTTTCTCGATGACTTTCGCTGGGAACGGGAGCAGGGAGATGGGTCTGTAGTTTTTGAGGTCGGTGGGGTCCGCTGAGGGTTTCTTTAGGAGGGGGTTGACCTCGGCGTGTTTCCAGTCGTCGGGGAATGAGGCGGTCGCCAGGGAGCGGTTGATTGTTTGGCGGAGGATGGGTGCGATGGTGTTGGCGGCTCTGTTGAAGATGTGGTGGGGCAGGGGTCCGTGGGGGCCCCTGAGTGGATTGACTTCATTATCTTCAGTGTGTCTTCGGTGGTGAGGGCTGTCCAGTCATCAATCGCTGGTTTCCTGGTGTCGGGGGTGGTTGGTGAGGGTTCAGTGTGTTGGTTGTCTTCGTCGAAGTTGTCGTAGATGCTCTTGATTTTGTGGTAGAAAAAGATGCTGAGTTTGTCGCAGAGGTCTTGTGAGGGAGGGATGAAGGTAGACTCGCTGGTGGGTTGGGCGAACTCCTTGATGATGCTGAAGAGTTCCTTGCTGTTGTGTGCGTGGGTGGAGATTCTGTCTTCAATCGCTTTTTTCCTCGTTTCTCTGATGAGTTGATGGTGGGCGTTGGTGGCGGCTCTGAAGTTGTTGTGGGCTTCTGTGGATTTGGTGTTTCTCCAGGCCTTTTCGAGGCGGCGGCATGTGCGCCTGGACTCTCGAAGTTCGGTGGTAAACCATCTGGCTTTCTTGGCACGGGTATTGTTGTTTTTCTTGAGGGGGGCTATGGTGTTGGTGCTGTCCGAGATCCATCTGTGCAGGGTTCGGGCTGCGGTGTTGGGGTCGTCGTTTTCCGCGATGGTTGGGGTGGAGTTGTTGAGTGAGGAGGTGAGCTGGTCATCGGTGATTTTGGTCCAGTTTCTTTGTGGAAGCAGGTGCTGGTGTCTGTGGATGGTGGGTGTTCTGAAGGTGAAGTGGACGCAACGATGGTCGGTCCATGGGAGTTCGGTGGTGTGGCTGAAGGTGATGGAGTTTCCTGTAGTGAAGAGGGGGTCGAGGGTGTGTCCTGCTGAGTGCGTGGGCTCGGTCACGATCTGGCGGAGTCCAATGTTGTGGAGGTTGTCCAGGAGGGATGTGGTGTTGGGGTCCAGTTGATTGTCGAGGTGGAAGTTGAGGTCTCCCAGCAGGGTGTAGTTGGTGGATGCGATGGCCTGCGGGAGATAATGTCCGTGATGGAGTTGGCGAAGGGTCCGCGGGGTCCAGGGGGTCGGTAGATGAGGGTTCCTCGGAGGGCGGCGGTGGGGCTGGCCAGTATCTTGAAGTGAAGGTGTTCCATCAGTTCTGTGGACTCGTCAGGGAGTGTGCTCAGGCGGAGGCTGGATTTGTGGACAATGGCGATTCCTCCTCCTGGGTCGATGAAGCAGTCCTTCCTGGAGATCTTGTACCCTTGGGGGATGGCGATGGCGATGTCCGGTCCCGAGGTGGTGTTGGTCCAGGTTTCGGTGAAGAATGCTACATCTGGGGTTGTGCTGTCGAGGAGGTCCCAGATTTCTCTGGCGTGTTTGTGGAGGGATCGGACGTTGAGGAGGATGCATTGCAGGGTCTTTAGTTCGGTTGTGTTCTTGTGGGCGGGTTGTGCTGGATCCGTGTTCTTGGCGGTGCTGCAGGTGTGCCGGCAGCGGTGACAGCTGAAGGGTCCATGGGTGTCGGCTGGTGATGCTAGCTTGCAGTTGTTGTTGCAGCCTGGGTTGAGTGCGTGGAGTGCTGCTGGGTCGTAGCGTTGGCGGGGCGGAGGTCCAGGGTTCCTGGTGCTGGTCACGGACGGGTCGCAGACGGGTGCAGACGTGCTTGCCTTTGATGCGCCTTCGGTGTACCAGCGGCGCGCCCGCAGCTAGTGGCCGCCATTAAGTAGGGGTCGGGGAGGGCTGGACAGCTGGGAGGCGGGAGTGGGGAGGGGAGCTGGATTGGGCCGGTCGTGCTGGGGGGGGGAGGGGCCGCGGGGGCAGCAGCGGTGGGGAAAGGTAAAGGGAGGAAAGAAGGGATAAAGAAAAAAGGGAGAATAGGCAGAAATAAGGCACAAAAGAGCAGAGATGCAGAAAAGAGCAGAAAGGTGAACGATAGAAAGGGTAAAAAAACGAGTGAAAACGAGAGAAGGAGCAGAGGGAGAGAAAGGGAAAATGGGCAAAAATAAGGCACAAAAGAGCAGAGGTGCAGAAAGGTGAAAGATAGAAAGGGGAAAAATCGAGTGAAAACGAGTGAAGGAGCAGAGGGAGAGAATGGGAAATGGGCAGAAATAAGGCGCAAAAGAACAGAGGTGCAGAAAGGTGAAAGATAGAAAGGGGAGAAAAACAAGCGAAGGAGCAGAAAGAAAGAAAGGAGACAGAGGTCCACTGGACCACCAGGGATGAGGCGCAGGGAAACCTGCGGGTGGAGGAGGGCCTCGATCACCAACACTCAAGAGTGCAGGGGCAGGGGCACCTCACTAAATGGTGGAGCTGCGAGGGTGGGAGAGCAATTTCACTGACAATGAGTCAGTGGTCTTGCTCGCCTGTCCCCGCAGTGGCCGCCATTAAGTATGTATCGATATATATATATATATCTATAGATATATATATATATATATATATATATATATATATATATATATATATATATATATATATATATATTATATATATATTACCTACTGGTGGTCGCCAGTAGGTAGTTATAGTTAGGACCTAGTTTCCATAGGAAATCCACAACATTCTATTTGGAATAACTGTGGCGCCGGTTGATGAATCTTCGTGGGATTCTCCAAGAAGATGGCCTGCTCGGCTCTGCTCCTTCCCTGAACATTTGGGTGTGATTCATGAAGCAGGGGCCGAGAAAAAAGGGTGGTCCCAAAACGTGTTTTCCCCATGCAATTTTCCATAGGGACCGTTAGAATTACACCAAATTTAGCAAAAGGTGCAGCTTGGTTTGTAGATTGTACTTTTTGTTAAAAAGGTGTAAATATGTTCAGTAGTTCCTGAGAAAATCAAAAGTAACATCATAGATATATTTGCTCAGTTGTACCGTACACGTACTGTCCGAGGACTGTACGCGTACCATTACGAGCACGAGCTGCATGCTAATTGGCTGTAAATTGTCTGCCAATACTCCAAACCAGGAAGTGTTGGCAGCCATCTTGTGCCTCGGTAGAACCGAGGCACAAGTAAATTGAAAAACAAGTGCACAAAAGGTGCAAAGGGGGCAGGGTAGAAGTACCCAGATCCCCTAGGCCTGCTCAGGAGCTCCCACAAGGACCCCCAAGGCCAAATTTTTTTTTATTTCTTTTGAAAAAATCATGAAATATGCATAGGGTACGCGTACTCTGCCGATAAAAAATAAAATTTGCATATTATTTATTTTTTGCCCCCGGTGGGGCCAAATCCCGGGGGCAATTGACCAAGAGGATCTGAGGCCCCCCCAGCCCCTGGGACCGCCACCCCTGGGGCTTTTTTATTTGTAATAATGGGGGGCCCAGGGGGGCCCCCAGCCCCGGGAACCGCCACCACCGGGGCTTCCATAAAATGTATGCGGGGGGGCTCAAGGCACCCCCATTCAGCCCCGGGGACCGCCACCCCCGGGGCTTCTTTTAAAAAAAAAATTAAAAAACCTGTGTCGGGAGTAAGTATGGCCGAAAAATGCGAATTCCCCTTCCGTAGAATCCGCGAATTCGTGTGAATTTGCGTGTTTTCATTTTTTTGCGTGTTCGTGGGGTTTTTTGCGTATTCGCGGGCTGCTTGCAGTGCACCGACCTCAAAGTTACCCATGCAGTCGTACATGTGCGCGGCCATCTTGTGCGCGTTGCGTATTTCCGTTTCCAGGCACTATTTACAAGCTCGCGTTGTGTGCGGGGCGCTATTACGAGTTTGCATGTGTTTTTACGTACGTGCTCGTGGGGTAAATATCGTGCAAACTTACCCACGCGGTCCTCAATGGGCGCGGCCATCTTGTTTTTCATTCATTGCTATGGTTCTGGGCATGGCTTTTCTATCCTCTTTCAATCTTTTCAATCCTTTGTTTCGTTGAACTTTTTTTTGCTCTTTTTTGCTCATCATCTATCTCTCTATTTGACTAGATCATGGGTACTCATAGTACGGCCCACGGGCCGGTGGCGGCCCGGCAAGCCTTTCTCGGCGGCCCACTGACCCTGCAAACATTGTACCCATGTATTATTATTTTATTTTTTAAAAACAGTGTCTGCTGCAGCGCGACTCTGAGAGTCTCTGCTGCTCTGTGGGGGTTGGGCGATTCTCGCATAGACAGAGTGGAGTTGCAGGGGCCTAAGATGAGGTGAAATAAAACAAAGCCTCATTAGCATGCAAATGGCCTTTAACAACCTGTGAAGTGCTTGGGTGTGGCTGTGTGTGTGTGTGTGTGTGTGTGTGTGTGCACCTGGAAGCTGTCTCAGCCCCAGCTGACACGCAGGAAGGGTGAGATGACAGAGGGTGACAGAGGGAGGTAGAGGGAGGGAGGGAGAGAAGGAGTGATGGAAGGCGAGAACGAGGGAGAGAGGGAGTGAGGGAGGGGGAGAGCGAGGAAGAGAGGGAGGGGGAGAGCGAGGAAGAGAGGGAGATGGGGAGTGAGAGAGAGAGGGAGGGAGACGGGGAGGGAGGAGTGAGAGGGG
Source organism: Lissotriton helveticus (assembly GCF_964261635.1). Lineage (NCBI taxonomy): Eukaryota > Metazoa > Chordata > Amphibia > Caudata > Salamandridae > Lissotriton > Lissotriton helveticus. Next base: position 2,010,640,968 of record NC_136057.1, on the reverse strand, counting down.
GGAGTGAGAGAGGGGGAGTGATAGAGGGGGGAGTGAGGGAGGGGGGAGTAAGGGAGGGGGTAGTGAGGGAGGGAGTGAGAGAGGGAGGGAGTGAGTGAGAGAGGGAGGGAGGGAGTGAGAGAGAGACAGACAGAGGGAAGGAGACTGAGAGAGGGAGGGATGGAGAGAGGGAGCGAGGGAGAGAGGGAGCGAGGGAGGGGGAGAGAGGGAGAGGGAGCGAGAGAGGGAGAGGGAGCGAGAAGGGAGGGAGAGGGAGCAAGAGAGGGATAGAGGGAGCGGGAGAGGGAGCAGGAGATGGAGCAGGAGAGAGAGCAAAAGAGGGAGGGAGTGAGGGAGGGAGTGAGTGAGAGAGAGACAGACAGAGGGAAGGAGACAGAGAGAGACAGACAGAGGGAGGGATGGAGTGAGGGGGAGCAAGAGAGGGAGCGAGGGGGAGAGAAAGAGGGGGAGAGAGAGGGAGAGAGGGAGCGAGACAGGGAGCGAGACAGGGAGCGAGGCAGTGAGCAAGGGAGGGAGGGAGAGAGGGGGCGAGAGAGGGGGCGAGAGAGGGAGCGAGGGAGCGAAAGAGGGAGGAGAGAGGTAAAGAGGTAAGGAGAGAGAGAGAGCGAGTGAGGGAGGGAGAGAGATGTGTGTATGCCGGGTCTGGTGGCTCAGCGGATAATGGCATCCGCTGCAGGGACCTGTGATCAACCTCATGGTCATAGTTTTTTTTTGTTGACCTAGCCCAACCCCTCCCCCACTGACCCCGCCCCCACCGGTGAGGCCCTCAGACACAAACCACACTGTAAATTTGGCCCCCGATAGAAATTTTGTGAGTACCCATGGTCTAGATCTATATTTTGTGTTTTTTTCAACTTGTTGTTACTTTAATAACTACTTTTTTTGTTTAGCTCTCTCTTTAAATTTTTTTTCCCCCTATTCTTTTCTTCTTTTGCCCAGTACCATGGCAAAGGGAGCCGGGAAAAGCAAGGGGAAGGGCCCCACACCCCGTACCTGGCTCCCATGCGGGCGATTGAGGGGGGAGGATGTAGTGGCCAGGGAGGTTTTCACCGCGGTGGAGGTGGCCTCTCTTATATTTTTTGTTCTGCGCCACCTCCCTAAGACCGTGGCAGCAGGGGGCAGGCCCGGTAAAGGGTATGGCCTCCGGGAGCGTCGCCACCGGTGGGATAAGGTGTGCCGGGCCATGCGGAGGGAGTCGGGGGTCCGGCGCACCTATTACCAAGAGACGCACTGGTGGGCCGACGTCCTCGACCGGGAACAGGACCTGCTCGACCTGCTAGGCGTGGAGATCCCTGGCCTTGGTGAGTAGCTATTTAATAACTACTTTGTTTTCTTCTGCTCTGTGTTATATTGTTAATATATGTTTTTCCCGAAGAGCAAGAATGCTGCCTATTCGATTACATTGCAGGTAAAATAATGTTTAAATAGCTTCTGTGATTGCAGGTACTCGCCTCCTCAGTGGCGTTGCTACTATGCTTACTTGTTTGCAACTTTGTGCTCATTTGGCCTGAATATGTATGAGTGTAGTACTTTACAGAACTGCGTAATGCTAGAGAGACTAGAGACTCAAGTCTAGTCCTACCTTTGTACTCCTGCTGCCACTAAGAAGAAGAGATAGTGATGGATTGATAGGTTGAGTATATTATGACTTGTTATTAGTAGTAGGACATTTTTTAGTGGTCTGCAATCACGATGACGGACTGTGTCTGTCACATCGCGTGCTGCTGAGTGCTGGCAGTCGTAGTAGAACCTTTTTGTTGTTGGTTTAGTTAGGGATTTACATAACTTTCCAAGTAGACGGTCTGCGAATCCAGCAATACTGTACTAGTATGCTCCTAGTTGACCAGATCAGATAGGTCAATACATGTAGTGCAATTGTTGCTAATTTGTTTCCCCGAGATAATTTTAGATTGTGGTCAAAGAAATCAAATATTTCAAAAAAACAATCATCCATGTTTGTGTTTATTTCATGATCATCAGCACCTCCCAGGGGCAAGAAGACAGCAACACCCCAGACTCCGGTGGAACAGAGTGGGCAGGAACGGTCAGACTCCGGGGGAACAGAGTGGGCAGGAACGGTCCTCTGGAGGCTCTTCTGCTGGCCCCAGTAAGTCGTTCTGTTGTTAATATAATTATACTTCCCTAACTTTTACAGCTCCTATTCATTCCAAACTGTTTTCTAATTCTATTTTTTACAAAATAGTCTTTGATCTTCTTGTAGACTGTTTCTACATTCTTATCCTGCCTCTCTACCATCACGCTCTGTGCTACTACTATTTACTATTATTATGAGTCGGTCTGTGTAGGTAGCTAAGCTTGCCCAGTCGGCAAACAGTGTTAAACAAAACTCTGATCCAGCAATAGCTCTAGAGGCACTCAGTGCAGTGCTCTGGGCTGCCCTTGCTGTCTATTCCAGTCTTCTTAATGTTAGTGCTTTGACAATTTCCAACAACAACATGTCAATGTCAACCAGGAATAAGCTTAGTACTTGGCTTTTTGATTTGATAGTAGCACATACCATACCGCTAGTGTTTCAGGGACTATTCTGCACATACAGAAGTATGGACAAAAGAAATAGGACATTGTTGCTGATAGGTGCAGTTTGACTTTCCACATACCTCAGTCAGAAGTAACTGTGCGGGACTCAGGAGCCCTTCCCTTGTTGGAACTTCAAGTCCTCCTGGTGGTGATGAGGAGTAGTTGGTTCTGTCTGTAATTATAAAAATGTTGCACGTTAAAGAGCAAGCATTCATCAGTTGTGCCAAAAAGAGTTGCATGTTATGGCTAAGCATATAAGTTAACACCCTCCCCAAAACCGTGACTTCTTTTCAGTCCCAATAATTAAAAATTGTTTAACATTTTCTCTTCCATTACGAGACGAAATCGAGGGTGGTGTATGGCATCTAAAAATATGACTTGTATTTTCTAGGCGTCACAACATCGGATGCAGCACTAGTTCCCACCACCAGTGCTGGGGCCAGCAGTGCAGAGGGGTCCACTCCAGGGGCGGATGCGGCAGCACCACAAGTGCCACCAGGAGGAGCTGAGGGGGATGGCTCAGCAGCGGCGGACGGTGGTAAGTTATTATTATACTCCTTACTTATTGACATTTTAGAGTAGGCTCGCAAAGGAGTGTATGATGTACTGTACAGTAGACAGTACACTACTACAAGTACACTGTACTGTTAAGAACAGTTACTGATTTAGAACTACATTTTAGCCAATCACGGAGAAGACAGTCACCCTTGACTTAGCAATATCATTAGCGGCGGTAGTTCTCGAGTAAGCAATGGCCCCCTCTATTTGACTTCAGGGAAACTTTTATCGTGAAGCCAAGTCATATCAGATGAACTTGAGGGATGTGATGAACGAAAAGGGAAAGTACTTAGGGTCAATGGAAGGACGAGCGAGTCGTAACATTTATGACTGTAAAGAATGATACGTGTTTTTGAATGCAGGCAGAGGTGGCTGATAGGAAGGAATCAGATGCATGGCTGCTTGAAGCAAGGATGGTTGGAGGAGAAAAAAAATGACTGCCTGTGTGGGTGAATTAGAAAATTCATGTGTGGTGTGCATTGCAATATATCATTTGGGTGAAACTCAAATGCAAGTCAAGACAGTGGTTTACCAAATAAAATGAAACAGGTGTTATTTGTTTGTTGAGAAATAGTAAAGTTGTTACAGTTGAGACATTAAGAAGAATGATAGACGTTTACTTTTGAAGCCTGGATGGTATCTTCTTCCTCTTACATAGCAGAGGTGTTTGTAGAGCAGACGCTCAGTGCATGAAGAGTGTTACTTTGTTCGAACAGCATGTCCGTGCCAGAGTAGCAAAGCAGAGGAAATCCAAATACTACAAGTTGTGATTGTTCTGAAACTCTCTCTTGCCTAAAGTAACAGTACAGTAGTTTACTTTGCAAGCACAGCATATATTGTGTATGTATTGTATAGTTGACAATTTTATCAAGTCAAGTCCCTTCATCCGGCAATTATGGTTGCCACACTCACTCCCTATGTTCATAATTTTCTTTCTGCTGTGTTAATCATGGGTGGACTATCGCTGTTGTTCACTCAATCTATCACAACAAAGCACCTAAAGTCATCCATCATATAAGCAAAGAGATCATGTGATCGGCTGGATACATGATCAGAAATGAATAATCTTCATTTTCCTTTTGTAGTACTGAAGGCCCAGGGGGGGCAGTGCGAAATATAAATTACATTGAACAGTAGCCCTTGATGTAACCCAGTATGGCCAGTGCCACCCCTATACAAAAGTAAGAGCTTCCCTATCCCCACCTGCATGTACTGCTTAAAGTAATGCATGCAAGTCTGCGTCATTATGGCTTGTGTCTCTTTTTCTTGGGTGCAAGCTGACTGAGCTGGCATTATGCTGGCTACCACAAGTTCACGTACAAGTAATTTCTATCGCAAAACTAGAGAAACAAAGAAGAATACTGGTGTACTCTCTGACATTCTGACTATGTATTGTGTCCATAGTGCTGCCTGGTAGGAGAATTCCTGAAAGTCCCACTGTTACAGGCCTACAAAGACAGCGGAAAGATTCATGCCAAAATGTTATACTGTGCTTGCAAATTGCTAGTGTTACTGTGAGACAACGTTCTGTTGAATTATTTTATATTATTGTTAAAGAGTATTGGTTACATTATTTTTCTTTTTTTCTTCATATAGATGCTCCTAAAAAGCTCACCAGACAGGAGATGGCTGTCCGGGCCAGGGCCCGGAAGCTGGAGGCGATTTGTGTGGAATATAGCCGGCTGTGGGCTCGGGAACAGGAGGAGGGGTCGTCAACATCAACAACCTCCTCCAGTGCCCCCGTGTCCACCAACCAGCAGCCTCCAGCCCGGTGCCGTGCTCGGACAGCCTCCTGCCGCCACTCAGCTGCAACAACACCAGCAGCTGCCCCCCCCAGAGCCTGGATGGCACGCCTGCGCCGCCTACGCCTCAGAGTGGACTACCTGGAGCACAAGGTGGACAATCTTGAGCAACAGCTCCGTGAGAAGCAGTACCGCCTGTCCAGACACCGCTGGAAGTGACTGTGTCCCTTGCCCCTTTTTTAAAGACTGTTGGGGGGGGGTGGGAATCGGGAGTTGGGGATTATTTGGGACTTTTCAGAGGACTATTTGAAATGGACAAATGTTTGGGTTAGGGAGGGGTGGGACTAGTTTATTTTTGTTAGGGTAAATACAATTATTTATTTTACACACTTCAACATATTGTACGTGTTGATGTTATTTTGTGGGATGGTGGGCAGGGGTTACGGCACGTTTGGTTTCCTCAAACTTACCAGCATGAATTATCTAAAGCATCCAAAAATTTTCAAAAGTGCCACTAACAGAGTTGGTGAAATCAATTGGCCTACTAGTACTTTACTAGTACTACTGTCAGTCTCTCCTCCGAGTCCTAGCCCATTATTCTACCTCCCCAAAATGCTTATCTTACCTGTGATTCATGTTTGAGAATAGAGCTAGGCACAGCGCTGGCTGCATTGCAAATGGCGATTACGCCACCCCGGACCGAAATTCTGTTGTTGTGGCGTTAGTAGGAGTCGTACCACACTATCAGTAGCAGCATATGAAAAACAAAGTAAAAAAATTAGACATTGAGTGGCCTGAGAGGAGTATTAGAAGGAACAATAGCCTAAGCAATGCTGAAGATAAGTATGGGGAAAAAAGAATTGCATGGATGATTATGGCTACAACAAGAACAGTGACACAGCAGCGTAACACGTCTTCTTGACATGTAGGAGGATGATGTTGACGATGGATCCAATCAATGGTGGGCATGAAATTCAGAATTTATTTTAAAATACTCGTTGTTTTTTTAACCAGAATTACAGTATCCTAGGATTCATCTAGCTGCCTTAAAATTGATTTGAGGAGGTTGCTTGCACCTTATCCTCCCCAGCAAGTGTGTGGAATTATTGTTGTAATTTACTCACACCTCAATGAAAACCACACAGCCCGGGGGAAGAGGGTTAGGGTTTGAAACTTGGATGGGAATGGGGTTTGTGGGGAAAGTTTTGTTGAGAGAAGAAAAAAAAAGCACAGCATGGACAAACAACAAATGAAGATAAACAAATCTTTGGATACAAAGCTATCCATAAATCTTTTAAGGGACATAAAGGAAGTGCATGCACTACTGCATGCATGAAGTTGTTTGCTAAATGGATAGGTTACTGAAAAGTAAGTAGTACTTTCTATAATGTACTAACTATGAAGAAACAATGTGACAGTACAGGGCTGCAGTAATTACGCAATTTCTTTTTTGTGTTCAAAATGATTTTATTGAATTTTTTGCAGAGAAAAAACACAAAGATACATACAGAAAAACTACAAGTCATATCATTAAATTACAAGCAAGTGAAGAAGAACAATCATAAATAAGCAGCCATAAAAAAGTACAAATCAAAGTACAATCGTCAACCAAAGGATAACTAAAAAACAGGAAGGGAAGGAAGGAAGGGAAGGGAAGAAGGGAAAGGGGTGAAGACTTTTCATAGCATAACAAATTGAAGAAATAGAGTTACTAATAATAAGCTAAAAAAACAATTAATAAATAAGACAACCACAGTGAAAAAACATGAATCATAACTTTAAATAAGAATCAATAGGAGACCAAAAAGATTGAAAATGCATAGAATTATGATGAACACCTTGTAATGATAATTGAGCACCTCTTGTTGTAAAGATAATCCAAGACCACCAAGCATGAACTGAAAGAGAGGTGGCATCCTTCCAACAAAAAGTAATTGATTTTAACGCAGCTGAAACCAAAAAATTAAACAGCTTTGCTTCAGCCTCTTCAAGAGGATACATCAGAACAACTGATTTGCAAATTACTATTTTATAAGAAAGCAGATCAGAAATAGGCAACATTCTCAATATTACATTCCAAACTTCAGACCAAAATTTCATATTAACATGACAATCAAATAACATGTGACGTAAAGATCCAGGATGCAATTTACAGTGCCAACAGAGGTTTGATGGTAATAATTTAGCATGAAATAAACGGAGTGGAGTCCATAAAGAATTAAACATAATGTAAGCATTAGTTTGATAAAGTGAAACAGGTAACCATCCAGAAATACTATTGGTCCAAATTAATGACCATGAGTCAACAGATAAGGAAATGGAAAGTTCCGTATTCAAAAAATTAGAGATTATATCAATGTGGGAGCCTAATGAAGAGGTAAGTTTTTTTAAAATACAGAAACTGCTTTAGAAGATATAGAGACGGTATTGAGGTAAATTAAAAAATCAGCTGAGGACATGGATGGAATGCCAGTTGGGAAGGAATCTAAAATGGAATTACACAAAAATTGATATTTTTAACAAATCGGACTTTGGGAGATTGAATTGTAATTGGAGTTGAGCAAAGGCAATAAATGCACCATCTGAAAAAACATCTTTAAGATAGAAAATACCTTTGCCAAATCATTAAAAATTAATCTTGATGTTTTGATTATGGATGAGTAATGTACAGCCTTAGAGGAATTAGACATAGTTAACAAGGAGGGTAATGGAAAAGACTTTGCAAGTGACTTTTCAATATGAAACCAGATAGGAGGATTAATAATAGGTGAAATATTAAACCACAACAAACTCTTTTTTAAGATGAAAGCCTTATGGTAGAGATAAAAATCCGGAAGGGCAAAACCAACTTGGCATTTAGGAATCTTTAATTTTTTATAAGCAATACGAGGAGGTTTATTATTCCAAAGAAATTTAGACAATAGTTTATCAATATCTTTATAAAATTTGAGCGGGAATTGAGTGGGTATCATTGCAAGGGAATAGAATATTTTAGGGGCAATATTCATTTTGATAGATTCCATTCTCCCCCACCAGGAAAGATGAAGGGAAGACCATTTAGAAGTTTTCATCTTAACATAATCAAATATAAAATCACAATTTAATTTCAACGTAGCATGCAAGGAGGATGAAAAGAATATGCCAAGGTATTTCAATTTACTCTTCTGCCAAACAATATCAGGTGAAGGTAACATATCGGGAGTACAAAGCATATTCAAAGGGAAAAATTCAGTTTTGCTAACATTTAATTTATATCCTGATACAGTTGAATATTTGGAAATAATATCAAGCAAAGATGGAACAGACGAAATGGGGTTACTAATAAATAATAACACATCATCAGCATAAGGCTAAAGTTTTGACAGTAACATCTTTGATGTTGATACCCTGAATATCCTCACACTTGCGTATGACATTAAGAAAAGGCTCTCTTCCTAATAAAAATAAGAGAGGAGAGAGGGGACATCCCTGACGTGTGCCTCTAAAAAGGGAATATTGATTAGAAATGTGGCCATTAATAAACAATCGGGCAGTGGGAGCATAATATAAAGCCAAAACCATACGAATAAAAGAGGGGCCAAAATTAAAGGATAATAAAGTTTGAAATAAAAACTGCCAATGATTTTATCAAAGGCTTTTTCTGCATCCAAAGCCATAACACCAGCAGGGACAAGGAGTGTGGAACTTTGTTCAATGACATGCAATAACGTTCTAGTATTATTTGCGGAGTATCTATTCTTCATAAAACCAGATTGATCTGGGTGAATAATGGGATGGAGGACAGGAGCTAATCTAGAGGCAAGGATTTTAGCATATAATTTACAGTCTTGATTAATTAAAGAAATTGGGCGGTAGTTAGAGACAAGGGTAGGGTCTTTATCAGGTTTGGGAAGTACAACAATTAAGGCTTCTGAAAAAGAGCCCGAAATGGTACCTGAAGAACCAAAATGTGAAAAAATGTGGTACAAATGAGGCAATAGATGAGATTAAAACTCCTTATAAAATTCAGCAGGGATGCCATCAGGACCTGGTGATTTATTTTTTGGGAGTGATTTGATGGCAGTTAAGATTTCGTCAGTAGTAATTGATGAATCTAACCCAAGTCAGTCAGAAGGAGAAATATGAGGTAAATTAGAAGAGTTTAAAAAAGCATCAATTAAAGACTCATCACAGAAATCTGGTTTGTTATGTAAGTTGGAGTAGAAATGTAAAAATTCCTGAACAATATCATTATGGGAAAGTGCAACTTTTCCTTGAGGACCCTGAATAGAGGTAATTTGTGTTTTATCCCTTTTAATTCGCAAGTAATTTGCGAGGAGTTTCCCAGACCTATTAGAATTAAAGCGGAATATAGCATTGGATTTAGAGAGCTGGACCCCAGCCCTAGTACTAAGGATAGCATTAAACTCATATCGAAGCGTTTGTAGTTTAATTTTATATTGAGGATCATTGGAAGTAATAAATAAACGCTCAAAATTGGCTATTTGCTTCTCAAGAAGTTTGATGTTAGAATTAAATTGCTTATTCTCATGAGCCATAATAGAAATTGTGGAACCTCTAATATAAGCTTTGAATGCATCCCATCTATTAACAATAGAGGTAGAATCTTCTTGATTGAACATAAAATAATCTTGAATCGCTTGTAACAATTTAGGTTTATGAGTGTCATTGAGTACAATGCCAGTATTCATACGCCATCTAGATTGTTTAGTAAAAGTGGACGAAACATTTAAAACAAAAGAAATTAAGGCATGGTCTGAGATATCAATGGTACCAATGATAGGATTAGTTGCAGATTGAATAAGAGAAGGGGAAAGTAAAAAATAATCAATTCTGGAATGGGAATTATGAGGGTTGGAGAAAAAAGAAAAATCTTTACCAGTGGGGAAGTGTAATCTCCAAATGTCAGCTAATTTGGTGGTATGAAGAAAAGTTTTAAAGGCATGGAAAATCCTGGACGGACGAAATCGAGAGGTAGATAATCTATCTAGCAAGGGGTCAGAAATAACATTAAAATGCCCTCCAACAATCAAAGGAACTTTTCCCAACTTCAAAACTTCAGTAGTAACTGTAGCCCAAAATACAGGATCATCTGCTGTAGGGCCGTAAATATTAAACAAAAAGAAAACAGAGTCATGAATTTTGATTTTAACTATAATATATCTCCCCTCAGAATCTGAAATCTTACTAAGAATTTGACAATGTAATCTTTTAGCAAAGAAAATGGCGACCCCATTTTTCTTACCTTTGGCAGGTGAGGAAACAATAGTATCTACCCATTTTTTATTCATGTACTATAAAATTTTATCTTCAACATGTGTTTCCTGAACAAAACAAATATCAGCTTTGCAACTACCTAGATAATCTAGAATTTTCGTACGTTTTATTGGATGTCGCAAACCCTTTACATTAAGAGAAACAATTTTAATATTATGAATATTAGCCATTAAGGTATAGTAGGAAGGAAAGAAAGGAATCCGAAAAAGAAGAGGGAAGAAATAGCCAAGTTAAAGGAGTAACTCTATATAGAAAATATAAAAGGGAGAAACAAAAAAGAAGGAGGAACGAACAAACAAGAAACATAAATAGAAGCAAGGAAACGCACACCCGTTCCGCAAGCATGGCCAGTAACCGTTGGAGCCCATGAATATAAGATTATTCAGAAATGTGACAAATAAAGTCAGACTAGATGAACTCAAGTATTAGGATCCTGAGTATCCATGGATGGAGGAGCTTGTTGGTCTAGAAACAGCCGAAGATCTTCAGGTCATTGAAAAGATTTGGAGACATTGTCTTTCCACACACGCATCGTAGAAGGATCAAAAAGCCCATATTTGAAACCAAGGCTCCTCAGCTGCGGACGAAGGGAAGAAAACTCTCTACGGATAGTCACAGTTTCTTTAGGAAAATCTTGGTGAATAAAGATTTTGGTTCCATTCACCAACAATGAAGGGATTTTTCTTGCAGCTTTTCGAATGAGAACCAAATGATGATGACGCAGGATTTTGAATATCATTTGCCTGGGTTTAGTATGTCGAGGATTCCGATGTGACGGGACTCTATGGGCTTTGTCAATCTCAAATTTTTCTGTGAACTTAATATTCAAAAGACCAGGTAAAAGAGATTCGAGATATAGTCGACAATTTGTCCCTTCAACATTTTCAGGCAAATTAAAAATTCGAAGATTATATTGCCTATTACGATTTTCCATGTCCAACAGTTGAGTATGCATTGGAACTATTTTGGCCATTAAAGGTGTGAAAGCGTCAAGCTTATTTTAGTTATCCTGAATTTTAATGACATTATCCGACACCTTCATTGATATAGAGGCCATATCTTTACGGACATTTTTGACTTCTGAGGCAATAGTATCAGTGTTCAGACGCAACGCTTTAATTTCCTCCAAAATTAGTGCCAGAGAAGGTTCTGAGGATTCTACCACCTTAGATTTGGTTGGAGGAGGGGAAACCTGCTGCTTCCTTTTATTAGTAGTTGAACTCTTGGAATCCATTCTGAGGTGAAAAAATATTCAATATTACGTAAAAATAATAAAGTGAAGAAAACCACCTCAAAATGCAAGAGAAATGATGTAACTAGCGAAGAAAAACACCAAAAATCTCTTCAAAACTACAGGTGCAGCAGCTAAATAGGACTGTAGGCGCGGCTAGGCCCAAGCCAGGCTCTGTCATAGATATTACTCTGCCCCCAGGCACTCAAAGCCAGTAATACCTGCAAGTGAAGCTGGGAGCAAGAACCATGGAGCCTGAAGAAGCACTTCCGCCGAAGGAAATCGTCTAAGAAACACTCCACAGGTAGGCAATGGCATGTAGAGGCAAACGCCGCTATTTTCGCCAACTTTTTGACACGAAAATCTTCGTCAAAGATAAATTCGGGCCGTAGTATTCACGGAGCTCCGGTGGCGGCGGCCATCTTGCTTGACGCGCTCGCGCGTCTCCAGTAATTACGCAATTTCACTTGCCTATCTGCCCTCAAAGAGAAGAACCACTTAGTACATTAAATTAGTTTAAAAAATAGCAAAGAAAAAAGTATACAATGGCTGGAGGGATGAATTGAAGCAGAGAGCAAACAAATGCACAGAGTCACACTCATAGAAGTTCACAGCAATAACATTACTTAAAAGATAAGTAGAAATGAAGATGGATACTGTAACTGTATGTTGTTGTAGTTGTCCTGTTGAATTTGGGAAGTTGCATGCCTCCAGCCATTCCTCTTTTTCGCAGTACTCCTCCATTCCATCTGACGCTCCGTCGATCAATGTTGGGGACCAGAAGACACCTTGTCCACTGCCTGCCTGGTGGATGCTGAATTGCGGCTCGCTGATGGTAAGCCTGAGTTCATCCTTTTTCCCATTGCACAGGGTAAAAGCCGGCCTGTAATTGTTGATGGAAAAACAGGAAGTCATATTAAAACACCACAGAGAAAAAAAATATAAGCTACGCTGTGTAGTGCAAAATAACACTTTCAGTTTCAGAATCAACAGTATTACAATACATACAAGCATCATTTCGAAAGTGTGTACTCTGTGTCTCCTTTTCAAGGATAAATAAGTGTGGGCGAAATTTGCGGATCTTTCCCCTCAAGCTAGGTGTAAAGTGTAAACTGCGATTTTAGAACAACATTAGACCTTCCCAGCAGTGCTCCCAGACCCCTCAACCCACCCCCAAAAATCTAGAACACCCCCAAGTAGCCCCCCAAAAACATGCGGTACTGCGACTTGGCTGAGGCCTACTTGAAAATCGTGCTTAAATGCACTCTGCAGCTAGGCCCAAACCCCGCTTTTCCACCATGGAGTTTCTTCAAACCACTTGCAATCAAAATTAGATCTTCCCAACATTGCTCCCAGATCCCTCGACCCACCCCTAGAAATGGAGAACACCACCAAGCAGCCCCCCAAAAACACGAAGGAGTGCTATCCTCAGCGAGGCCTACCTTTAAATCGTGCCAAACGCGCTCTACAGCTAGGCCCAAACCACCCTTTTCCACCATGGATTTTCTTCAAACCACTTGCAATCAAAATTAGACCTTCCCAGCAGTGTCCCCAGACCCCTGAACCCACCCCCAAACATCTGGAACCCCCCCAAGGAGCCTCCCTAAAACATCTAATACTGCTGTCCCCAAAACATGGGAAATCGCAAATCGCGCCTTGACAAAAAAGTGCTGTTTTCAGCACTTCCACTACTTCGATCCTCTTGAAACTTACCAGGACACTTGTTGCAGTGATTCCCAAGAATCTCAGCAAGGCAGAACATCGGGCCCATGCACCCTAGACTCCGGGAACCCTAACAAATTATTAATTAAACTCAAAAACCCTAGTAAACCGCACGGAACCCTAAACCCTAGATATGCTTTGTCTGTCTCTGTCAAAGAGCCTAGGTATGCTACACCAAGTTGCTTCACTCAGTGGTGCCTGCCTTGACCGTCTGCATGGCCCTGCTGCAAACATGGACCAAAAATCAGTTCCGCTCGTGAAATTTACTGTTTTTCGGCGGCAAGTTCACAATCCGAGAATCTCGCGAAATTGCAGAAAATTCGCAAACTCCTGAGCGTAACAGATTTTTGGCCCATGCTTGCGGCAGGGCCATGAAGACGGTCAAGGCAGGCACCACTGAGTGAAGCAACCTGATGTAGCATACCTAGGCTCTTTGACACAGACAGACAAAGCATATCTAATTGTATGCAGCAAGCCACATAGCCCCAATTTTACATGTACTCTGTAATCTGCCTGGCATAACAACACTACACTGCCTCGACCACTCCATACCACGACTAGACAGACATTTAGTTCTGGTGTAGTAGTTGTTGTAGACTGGTTTACCTGTTTGACACTCACGAATTGGCCATAGTTCTTCCCTAAACCGACGCTGATGATCCATCCATCCCAGTGAGTGACTGTAAAGGAAAAAGATATAATATTTAATCAATCATCATGGTATATTGGCAAACAGTAAGTCCAAGGACATTTTGCATATTGGAAAATGCAACATAGTGGCCCCTGCAGTTGAAGTACAATTTGAATTAAACAAGGTAAAAAAAAGCAGAGTAGACTTGAGTTACATTTAGTGTGTAAAAGATTAAATAATAACAGAAGACATATGATTCATTTCATGCACAACAAACAAACAGCATTCGCTTTCATCAGAGCCAGACAGCCATTGATGTCCACTGCATGCCATCTTCTTCTCATTATTCATTACCTGTTCCACTTTTTGTCCGCATCTTCTTCTGAAAGTGCGGGACCACAGGGCAGCCTCTCCTGTCAATTTCAGAAGTAACTGTCAGCAATCAGCAAGCATGTAGTCAGTAATTCCAGTCCCACTTGAGGGGACTCGTCTACGAGTATGAAGACAAAGTTTCTTTATTCTGCGTAATCCAGCCATCTGCCTTGAGGGAAATGGATAGGGGGAGTCTGGAGGAGGAGGATAGAGGAGCATGATTGAGTTGTGAACTTGTGAACCTCAGGAATGCAGACGGCGGCACCTTCAAATCAATAAGGAAATAAGATGAAGACAGTGCTGCTGATGGACTTGTTTTGATTAGGTGATTAGAGTTTTCTTGTGGTAAAAGTTGCAAAACAAAGAAAGACACACGGGAATAAAAGTGAATAAGGACGAAAAAAAAGGAAGTCATTTTCAGGCCTTGGTGTCAGGGAAGTAGAGCTCATCCTCAAACTCTATGAATTGAGACGGGAGTAGGTCAGCTAACAGAGAAGAACTATCTTCACCTAAGTCGGTGTCCTCTTCTTCCTGCGTGCATTCACGTATTTTGTAATCTGGTGGTATGAAGTGCTGATTCATCTTGATCAGTGTTAACCTCTCCACATTTTTGAGCGAGAGGCGGGTCCTTTTTGAAGTTACAATGGCACCAGCGGCACTGAAAACCCGTTCAGAAGACACGCTTGCGAGTGGGCAAGACAAATAATTTAGAGCCAGGTTGGTGATCAGTCGCCATAGAGGCCTTTTCCCATACCAATACAGCAATGGGTTCTGATTAACAAAGACCTCTGTTGGGTCATCCAAATAGGCCTGCACCATCGACTCAAGGTTCTCCAGGGTTGCTCCACTTTGTGTACCATCAGTGGCCTTTGCATCACTGGAGCAAGCAAACCCTTGATGAGTTAGCCAATCCACTTCCGACAATATTATGGCTGGGCCTGGTGCAGGTGAGGATGATGATACGGTTGCTGGTGTCGTTAACGGCTGTGAGGGAAAGTGACTCCCTTCGCCCACAGATTCAGAAGTGGAACTTGACTTCGGATGGTCTGCTGATACATTTGTACTTCTACCGGCTCCTTCAATTTTCTGCCGCTCTTTTTCGAACTGAGTGGCTGACACAGCTAGCCAATGTTTATACTTTGAAACATCTGCTTCATCAAAAGGAATGAATGCTTTGCTGGCCTCTGCCTTTTTGTACCGTGAATCCAGAATAGTGGCACAAATGTAATGGTGTTCTGTATGTATGTTTTTAAGCCTTTCATTGTCAACTAGGCGGCTTAATAACCTCTCCGCCAACTGATATGCGTCTTGCTTTTCAGCATCATCTCGGAACGTTGAAGACACCGCCTTCAGTTGGTGATCTAGCATGCGCAACAATGGGATAGCTTTGCCCAAAGAACAGTCCTCCCTGCTAACTTCACGCGTGAAGACCTCAAAAGGACGAAGCATGTCTGTCAGGCTTTCAACTAGCTTCCATTCCTCCAACTCTAGCCTCATGTCTTTCATAGTAGAACCCAGTTTAAAGACATACTCATTTATTACCCCCCACTGCTCAGACAGACGCTCAAGCATGTAAAAGGTTGAGTTCCAACGTGTTGCCACCTCCTGGATGAGTCCTTTGACTGGCAGTCTACGTTCATGTTGAATGCTCCTCAGCTGCTTCCGGGCCTTAAAAGAATGGCTGAAATGTGTGCAGATTCTTCGACAGGTGGTCAGTAACTTGCTGACTGTGTTTTCTTTTTTCAAGAAGTCTTGCACCACGATGTTAATACTGTGCGCCAAACACGGCACTCTGAAGTAGTTGCCATCATGCATGGCCTTAACTATATTACTGCTATTATCCGAGGAAACATAACCAACTATGCGATTTCTTGGATGCAGCCATTCATAGACCTTCCTATCAAACTCCTCCAAAAGGTTAGGTGCAGTATAAGTTTTCTCCATGGTAAACATGGCTACTGTTGCATGTTTCCGAGTAGCTTGAAAAACTGTGTCCGTGTCAACACCTACTTTTAACTTGTCTTTAACCCCTGCAAAAGAGACCCAGTGTGCAGTGATGCCCATGTAATCAAGGGCTTGGCAACTGGTCCACATGTCTGTTGTCAGGTGGATAGTGTGAACAGCACTCTTCTGAATAGCTGCGCAAATCACCTCCAGCACTTCTTGATTTAGTGCTGGAACAGCAACCCTGGCAAAATAGGACCGGCTAGGAACCTTCCATTTAGGGCAGACTGTTGCTACAAATTCTAGAAAACCCACCCCTTCCACGAAAGAAAAAGGAAGAAGGTCCAGCGCTAGCATTTTAGCCAGCTTTGCGTTATACAGATGTGCCGTTGGGTGGTTGCGTTCAAATGGCGCATCCGACCGAAACATTCTGCTAATGGTGGTCTGGACCGTTTTACGTGATGATGCTGAAGTAGACTTCTTCAAACCAGTTAGGCTCATTGATGTACTTTTTCGCATTGGTGTTTCTCCCAGACTCTTAGTGTGCCTCATACATGTTGCAGGGTTAGAGGGTGTGGGCGCTACCACTGCAGTGCTGCTGCCAGGGGTACTGGGTGTACCAGAAAAAATGTCTGTCTCTTCTCCACTTCCCCCCTGCACGATCAGCCCCTCGTCATCATCAGATGCAATATCAATGGATACATTTGGATTTGTTTTTCTTTTGGCTTCCTGGATCTTCCTTAGGTGCGCCTCCCACTCGATAGTATGGTGTCTTTTTGAGATGACCTCTCTGGCCTCCAGTACCATAGTTGGTACCAAGCTTACCCCGACTAACTGATGTTTTACAAATCGAACAAACGACCATGTTTCCGCCTTTTGGCTAACACTAAAAAAGTCCCAAACTGGGGACTGGAGATGTCTGCTGGTGGTGGAGGTGCTACTTTCAGTTTAAATGCCAGATGAAGTGGAGGATGGGCGTGGCTGAATTCAACACTGTTGTTCACTTACAGCACCACTACTTGAGGTAATGGAGGTCGAGCTGGATGGAGCTCCCCGCCGGCACTTCTGACTAAAAAATATGGAAGCTGTAGGTCATGTTGGTGTTGTAGTTAACTGCGTTGGTGGTGGTTCCAGTGCCATGCCGCCCACATCCCGCTCAGCAGCCATTCCAGATAGGGTCAAAATGTCTGTCTGCTGCATGCCCGCTGGGGCTGGAGTGATAACTGTGATGACTGGGTTGTCGTCAGACTGTTTATCAGCAGCAGAAGACACCACTTCTTGTTCATCGTCATCACCCATAAGTAGAAGCCTTGCGGGAACCTTCCTTTTAGGCTTAGCTACCTTTGTCGGCTCATGGCGTGCCTCCCCCTCAGACTGCATTTGTGGGTTCCAATCAAGATCAAGATCATCAGAAGGAAGGGTGCTTGAAGAAGAACTTGTAGTAGCCCTCCTTAACCTTTTTCTTGCTGGGGATCTGGAAGACAATGGATCATCCTCAGGAGGAGTGGCTTCCTCGGATGATACCTCCGCTTGAATCTCGATTTCCTGTTGTGCCCCTACTTCTGGAGGAACAAGCATTGTGGGCAGTTGTGCCGCTCCATGCGCGTCTAGTTGTGCCTCTCCATGCGCCTCTCCTTGCGCCTCTCCTTGCGCCTCTCCTTGCGCCTCTCCTTGCGCATGTACTTGCGCCTATCCTTGCCCATGTACTTGTGCTGGTACTAGTTGGACCCCTTGTTGTCGTTGCGGTTGTTGAACACCCGTCAGCTGAGTTACACCCTGCATTGATTGTATGCTACTTTCTTGCGATGAGCCAACTTCACTGGTCGATGGTGATTGAACAACCAAAGTGGCTGCCTCTGCAGCACTCATGGACTTGGACCTAACTTGGTGTGGTGGCACTGAGCCCAATGAAGCGGAGGTGCTGCTCCCAGCTTGGTCCCTGGCGGACCCCGCTGCTGCAGGCGTTGTTTTTTTTTCCCGGAGAAAGTGTCTGTGGGCACACCAGTCTCCTTGGTAAGTGGCACCACTTGCTTCTTCTGCTCCTTCTTACTGGCAGTGGCAACTTTCTTTGTAGAGGAGCTACGGCCACCTTTCTTTGGGCCCATCTTCTTCAGATGTCAGAACAGCAGGCCGCAGTTGCACGAGTTGCAGAGTTGTCTGTGGCCACACGTGACGTCACATGACGTTGTGCTGCACACACTGCTGCAGGACTTCTTCCTGGCACTGGTGGTTCTCTTGTGCACCTAAAAGCAAAGGAAGCCAGAGGAACATCAGTTAAACACCCCAAAAAGTCAAAAAAACACACAAAAATCAACACAATCCAATGCCATCCATGCCCTCAATGATGTTTAAATTCAAGAGGCCCCACACAAAGCCTTGGTCCATGCACCACTCACTACCCCTGGGCATAATGGGTAAAAGCAGTGCAGGTTGGGTGCAGGACTATGGCTCAAAGCACACTGCCTGGCTTCAAAATGGCCCTTTGTCCTCCAGCCACATCATGGCCAGGGCCTGCCTGGACCAGGCCTCAAAATGGCCCCCACCCACATGGCCAGGCCCCAACAACACCCCAAAAAGTCACAAAACACACACAAATCAACACAATCCAATGCCATCCATGCCCTCAATGATGTTTAAATTCAAGAGGCCCCACACAAAGCCTTGGCCCATGCACCACTCACTACCCCTGGGCATAATGGGTGAAAGCAGGGCAGGCTGGGTGCAGGCCTATGGCTCAGAGCACACTGCCTGGCTTCAAAATTTCCCCTTGTTTTCCCGCCACATGGCCAGGCCCTGCCTGGAACAGGTCTCAAAATGGCCCCCACCCACATGGCCAGGCCCCAACAACACCCCAAAAAGTTGAAAAACACATAAAAAGCAACACAATCCAATGCCATCCATGCCCTCAATGATGTTTAAATTCAAGAGGCCCCACACAAAGCCTTGGTCCATGCACCACTCACTATCCCTGGGCATAATGGGTGAAAGCAGGGCCGGCTGGGTGCAGTCCTATGGCTCAGAGCACACTGACTGGCTTCAAAATGGCCCCTTGTCCCCCAGCCACATGGCCAGGCCCTGCCTGGACCAGGCCCCAAAATGGCCCCCACCCACATGGCCAGGCCCCAACAACACCCCCCCAAAAAAACAGACAAAAATCAACACAATCCAATGCCATCCATGCCCTCAATGATGTTTAAATTCAAGACACCACACAGAAAGACTAGGTTCATGCACCACTCACTGCCCCTGGGCATAATGGTTGAAAGCAAGGCAAACTGGGTGCAGGCCTGAGCACACTGCCTGGCTTCAAAATGGCCCCTTGACGCCCACTACATGGCCAGGCCCTGCCTGGCCCACGCTTCAAAATTGCCCCCACCCACATGGTCAGGCCCCAACAGCACCCAAAAAGTAAAAAAACACACTAAAATCACCACAATCCAATGCCAACCATGCCCTCAATGATGTTTAAATTCATGACACCCCACAGAAAGACTTGGTCCATGCACCACTCAGTACCCCTGGGCCTACTTGCTAGTGAGGCTTTACAGGCACCCCAACATAAAAAATAAAAATATCAACATATAACAGTGAGCTAAAATTCCATGACGTAAATGAGATTTAAGTTGAAAACAAATCACAGAAACAGTTGTATCATGCACCCATGACTAACCCTGGGCCTACTGGATACTGTGACTACCCATAATATATATATTTTTTAAAGTTGTGAAAAAAGTTTTAAAATTGTAGTTGCAGCAACTGCAATGCCCCAAACAAACAACACCAACTTACTTGTAAAATCTCAAATCCAAAAGTGATCCAAACTCCAAAAAGTCCTCAAATACAAATATCCAGAAGCAGCCACATAAAGTAATCCTTACAGCTCCAGATCCAAATCAAAAGTGACCAGGACATGGACAAAGCACTGGGAGGAGCCTGCTGGACGGGAACAGGAAGTTGGAGGCTCTGGGGCATTTCCTTACTCCCACCCACCCCCAAAAATGCACTCCTTGCACAAAAAAGTGCAGCCAAATGTCAATCTGAGGAGTTATTCTGATAAAAATCATGATTTTCAGAAGGTTTATGCTGCCTGCGGTGGATTTCTTGTGGCGAAATAAAATTTTTGCAAGTTCGGGAAAGCGAGCTGTTCAAATCTCCCGCCGGAAGTCAGCTGCGCGCAGCATCTACGTGTTCGGCATTGTTTACTCCCGCGATGCGTGATCGCGGACCCTTATGCCGTACTTGCGTTGTCAACCTCTCGCTGTGCTAGATGGCGGACCGCGATGACGTAATTGCGGTCGAAAAACTCTCATGCGATCACGCAGCAAGATCCAAAATGGTACAGCACACGCAAACTGGGAGAAAAACAACTCGGCGGACTCAGAATCACGGTAAGTCAACGCCGCGCGCGCGATATTGTATTTTTCAATCGCACCAAGCAAAAAAATCCGCAAGCTTGCAAATTTACGGATTTTTGGGCAAATTTGCTTGATTCGCGGACCGCGAAGTTGCCAAAAATCAGAAAATTCCGCGAACGGAACGGATTTTACGCCCAAACTTAGTCGGGAGGCTCAATCCCGCCACATGCCCCGGGGACTGCCACCTAATATTAGAAATAGGGGGGTCCGTGACGGACCCACCAGTCCCGGGGACCACCACCCCACGGGGCTTTTAACTGTTGGGAGGGGGACCGCGCGGCACCCCTCCTGGAGCCGGGAGCCCTTGATGGCCCTGGGGACCACCACCCCCCAAGGCTGGCTCCTGCAGTGTCCCGGGGTGCCTACCCTCAGGACACTGCTGTTTGCTGTGGTAGGGCGGGAGCCTCACGGCTCCTGCCCTAACATAGCAAACTGCTTTGGTTTTTGAAAGCGAGAGCAGGAAGCCTGCTCTCTCTTTCAAAAATCAAAGCGGATTGTTTTTCTGCATGGGGAGCAGCATGTTAGCTGCTCCCCAAGCAGAAAAGCAATGCCGGCTCCCGCAGGATGCGTGAAGCCGGAAGGGACCGTGGGGGACCCCCCACGGCCCCCAATGAGGAGGGCCAGGGGATGGGGTCCCTGGGGCCAGAAGTGGCCTGGGAGGGGGGCCACGTGGCCCCATTCCTCCCCCCAAAAAATGGCAGCCACGGGGGATGGGGGGGCCACAGGAGGGGGGCAAAGCAGCCTCCCTCCTAATTATTATTATTTTTTTTTTAAAAAGGCCCTTGCCCCGGTGGATGGGGTCCCCGGGGCAGAGTATGACCTTGGGAGGGGGCCACGTGGCCCCCTTCCCGTTTTTTTGGTTTTTTCAGGGAATATATATATATATATATATATATAAAGGTTTCAGCCATGTTATAGTTAGGTATTAGTATTTAAAAAACCTTAGAAATTCACTGAAAAAAACATAGGTTTCATACGTTATAGTTAGCTGGCCATTTCACTCATACAAAACAATTGAAATTCCCTCGTTATAGTTAGTTTAGCAAACAATAACTTGCACGCCCGCAATCCACTGCTGATGACGTCACATATTACAGCACTCATGACATGGTCAAGTGGCATCACTCATGACATCACTGATGACATCTCAAAATGACCTCACTGATGACATCACTTATGACATCATCCAGTGAATGTGTTTCTTTCTGTAAAATAAATATTTTTTATATTTGTATATCTAAAGGTCGATGGAGGAATAAATGGGTAAATAAGGGTCTAAATGTAAATTTTTGTAAAATTGATTGTATAACTGACTTATTACGTGTATCTTAGTGAATATATGTATTAACGAGTAATGTTTAAATATTTAAATATCTGTATCAGTGTCTCACTTTGTGTATAAGTGGCTGCATGGGTTGGTGAGTCGCTACAAAAAACAATTGTGTAACTGATAACAGAAGTGCATACATACTGCATATGACTTTCAAGAACTACATCTGCAAGAAGAGTACCTGAATTAATTTATAAATGGTTGGCTTTTGGAACAGTGAATGGATTAGTACATGGTGCTCAATGCATCACTAGAACAGTACAAGGTGAGACAGAGTATTTGCCGCAACATCATGGTAACTAACTGGGGAATTCAAGGAATGAAAGACAAATGTGCACGTGGATAGAAGAGCGCTTGCATACAGCATACGGGTTTGAAGTAGTCCTTGTCCTGAGGCGTACTTCGCTACATGAGTACTTGGGTACTGAATGAATATTTACAGTACTGTAAGGAGAGTGTCTGAATGAATGTATACGTGTTTGAGTTCTAGTGCATTGAATAATCAGTGCATACCGCTAAATGGGTCACTACAACAGTGCAAGAGCAATGACAGAGTGTTTACTGGAAGTGTAAGGATACAGACTGGGGAATTGAAGATGTGAAAGACAAGTGTGCAAGTAGATACAACTAAGGGTGGGCGGCCAGCTACGCTCCGTGCACGGAGTGCACCTAGTGCCGTCTCCTACGCATTTTGCGTAGCGGGCGTAGCCAGGCGGCACTACGTGCGCTCCGCAGACGGTGCGTAGCCGGCCGCCACCCGCCTCCCTCCCGCCCTCTCTAAATATTTAAATAAAATGATAGAAAGCTTTTAAAAACACTTACCTTGTCCGCCGCGTCCCCGGGGCTCCCTTTCGCCGTCCCTGGATTCACGCCGCCATTTCGGATACTAATGCGCATGCGCGGGCGGCCGCGCATGCGCATTTCTCATGAGAAATGCGCATGCGCATTAGTATCTGAAATGGCGGCGGCGCGAATCCAGGGACGGCGAGAGGGAGCCCCGGGGACGCGACGGACAAGGTAAGTGTTTTTAAAAGCTTTCTATCCTTTTATTTAAATATTTAGGGAGGCCGGGAGGGAGGCGGGCGGCGCGTAGTGGGGCTACGCGGAGTGTGCGGGTGGGCGTAGTTTTGCGCCCACTTCGCGTAGCTCCGCGGAGCCCCACTCCGCACACTACGCCCAGGGTTAGATACAACACTGCATGCATAGTGCATAGGGATTTGAAACAGTCCATGCCCTGAGGCCTACTTTGCTGCATGAGTAATTAGGTACTGACTGAATCATCACAGTTCTGCAAAGAGAGTGCTTAACTGAATTTGTAAGTGCTCCAGTTTTAGCGCAGTGAATGGATTAGAACAAACTGCTGAATGAGTCACTAAAACAGTGCAACAGCAGTGACAGAGTGCTTGGTGTAAATGTAAGGATACAGACTGGGGAATTGAAGGTGTAAAAGACAAGTGTGCAGGTATATACAAGACTGCATGCATAGTGCATAGGGATTTAAAGCAGTCCATGCCCTAAGGCCTACATTGCTGCATGAGTACTTGAGTACTCACTAAATGATTACAGTTTTGCAAGGAGAATGCCTGACTGAATTTATAGGCGCTTTACTTTTAGCGCAGTTAATGGATAAACACATACTACTGAATGGGTCACTACAATAGTGCAACAGTAGTGACAGAGTGTTTGGTGGAAGTGTAAGGATACAGACTGGGGAATTGAAGGTGTGAGCGACAAGTGTGCAGGTAGATACAAGACTGCATGCACAGTGCATAGGGCTTTGATGCAGTCCATGTCCTAAGGCCTACTTCACTGCATCAGTACTTAGGTACTGACTGAATGACTACAGTCCTGCAAGGAGAGTGTCTGACTGAATGTATAAGTGCTTCAGTTTTAGCACAGTGAATGGATTAGAACACACTGCTGAATGGGTCACTACAACAGTGCAACAGCAGTGACAGACTGCTTGGTGGAAGTGTACGGATATTGACTAGGGAATTGAAGGTATAAAAGACAAGTGTGCAGGTAGATAGAAGACTACAAGCATAGTGCATAGAGCTTTGAAGCAGTTCATGCCCTAAGGCCTACTTCGCTGCATGAGTACTTGGATACTGACTGAATGATTACAATTCTGCAAGGACAGAGCCTAAATGAATTTATAAGTGCTTGAGTTTTAGTGCCGTAAATGGATTAGAACCAACTGCTGAATGGATCACTACAACAGTGCAAGAGCAGTGACAGACTGCTTGGTGGAAGTGGAAGGATACAGACTAGGGAATTGAAGGTATGAAAGACAAGTATGCAGGTAGATAGAAGACTACAAGCATAGTGCATAGAGCTTTGAAGCAGTTCATGCCCTAAGGACTAGTTCGCTGCATGAGTACTTGGGTACTGACTGAATGATTACAATTCTGCAAGGACAGTGCCTGACTGAATTAATAAGTAGTTGAGTTTTAGCGCAGTAAATGGATTAGCAAATACTGCTGAATGGGTCACTAGAACAGTGCAACAGCAGTGACAGAGTGTTTGGTGGAAGTGCAAAGATACAGGTTGGGGAATTGAAGGTGTAAAACACACATGTGCAGGTGGATAGAAGTCTGCATGCATAGTGCATAGGGGTTTGAAGCAGTCCATAGCCTGAGGCCTACTATATATCTAACTACTGCATTTTAGTGTACAACCCTAACTCATTTTGCAAATACATAAGCACTTTGATGCACTATTTGCACCAACATTACATCAAAAAAGTGACACAATACAACCACAAAGAGGCGCAAGGGGCTTGTAAATCTGCCCCAGAGTGTCTGCAGCAGTGCATGTATACTGACTGGGGAATTGTAGATTTGAAACACAAGCCTGATTCTAGACAAACAACACTATTAATTACTCTTGAAGGGCTAATATGACTGCACACATTCAAGAAATATAAATACTGCATTTTACTGTACAACCATGAGTCATTTTCCAAATACAAAAGCAATAACTGGTTTCTAATTCTATCAAAACTTGAAAAAGGATAGATTTTTAAGCAGTTACGTGTCTGCAAACACAAAACATACAAAAATGCTTCTCTCAGAATAATTTGTAAATGCACACAGACGCAGTTTAATTCTAGACAACAAATATTAGACCTTGTATTTTACCAAAACACATTTACTAGTCTAGAAACAGTAAACTGAGTAAACACATTCTATATATATGACTGCTGCATTTTACTATACAATCCTGATTCATTTTGCAAATACATAACCAATTTGCTACATTATTGGCGCGAACATTACATCAAAAAAATGACACAATAGAACAACAAAGAGGCACAAGAGACTTGTATATCTACTCCAGAGTGTATGCAGTAGTGTATGTATACTAACTGAGAAATTATAGATTTGAAACAGAAGTCTGAATCTAGACAAGCAACACTATTAATTACTCTTGAAGGGCTAATATGACTGCACACATTCCAGAAATATAAATACTGCATTTTACTTTACAACCATGAGTCATTTTCCAAATACAAAAGGAATAACTGGTTTCTAATTCTATCAAAACTTGAAAAAAGGATAGATTTTTAAGCAGTTACATGTCTGCAAACACAAAACATACAAAAATGCTTCTCTCAGAATAATTCCTAAATGCACACAGACACAGTATGATTCTAGACAAAAAATATTAGACAGTGCATTTTACCAAAACACATTTACTAGTCTAGAAACGGTGGATGTATAATGCTACACCGCACACGTTTTCATTGCAAACATTCATATCGCCGTCTTTACATCGCACACATATTAACAAAGCATGCTGACACAACGCAACCCATTACTTTTCTCCACCATTGAAATGCATAGAAAACACAACCACTACTCACACCAACGCCCCAAATGCTTTAACATCGCATTTTTCCCCCAAATAACACACTCTACCCCCAGCACGAGCCCATCCCCTACTCCCGTCCCCCTAAACCCGTACTCCTAAATCCTTAATTAGTACCTAACACTACAGCCCCCTGACCTGACCCTTAACCCGAAAACACACGCTCCGCAGTGATAGGTGTTCGCTGTTTGATTAATCGGAAAGAAAAGCAGCACATTTCCATGAACTATGAAACATCTTCTGCATGCACCTGTCATACTAGCATCCATGTAAGTTTGATCTTGTGCAGGTTAGGTTGGGACACTAGTATAGGCTACAGCAGCATAAACATAAATTAATTTAATGTCCATAATGCGAGCGCAATTCTTCAAAGGCTTTTACAGCAAGCACGGAGAGCGAAGGTTAAACAATTTGTTCAGTTTGACCAGTGGAAAAGATGTGTGAGGAAGGAAAGTGTGCAAATACGTTTGCTACCATAATTTCCATGTGACAGTTTATGCATATTTTGAGCCTCTTTCAGCAAAGTGTCCTAGACTAAACTCTTCCTCAGCGCAATCGCTAGAGATGAAATGTGTGCGGCAATCTGTCACTATCACGCGGCATCTCTATGAAATATCAGTTGCAGGTCTTGCACTCAATGATTTGATTCCAACAAATAATGTTTCCCAACTCAGAAACAGCATCTTGAGGATAGGCATAGGAAAGCTAAAAAATCGCAGTGTATATAATTATATGAATACTTAATTTTTCTTATAAACTGATAAAGAGGGACTTATCCCGCACAGTGCAAATATATGTAAATGTGCATTAAGATAGCCAATGTGTCATCCCTAAATCCCGCCAATACCTCATCTATACATCCATCCTTTATCCGTCCACCTTTGCATTCTTCCATCTATCTTTCATCCATCCACCCTTTCATCCTTCTATACATACATACATTCTTCATCATCCACCCTTTCATCCATCCATCCATCTATCATTCATCCACCCACCCTTTCACACATCCATCCATCCTTCATCTATCCACCCTTTCATCCTTCCAACCATATATCCTCCATCCATCCTCCCTTTCATCGTTCCATCCATATATCCTTCATCCATCCACCCTTTCATCCATCCATCTTTCATTCATCCACCCACCCTTTCACACATCCATCCATCCATCCTTCACCCATCCACCCTTTCATCCTTCCATCCATACATCGATACTTCATCCATACACCCTTTCATCCTTCCATCCATACATACATCCTTCATCCATTCACGCTTTCATCCATCATTCATCCACCCACCCTTTCACACATCCATCATCCTTCATCAATACACCATTGCATCCTTCCATCCATTCATCCATCCTTCATACAGCCTTCCATCCTTCCATCCTTACATACATCCTTCATCCATCCACCCTTTCATCCTTCCATCCATACATCCATCCTTCACCCATCCACCCGTCCATCCATCCATCATTCATCCTCCTTTTCACACATCCATCCATCCATCATTCATCCACGCTGCATCTGTCATCTGTAAACTTCCGTATCCAGCATCATCTTTCACTCTCAAGCACTTGCTGTCATGCGTTGTAATGGGGCTCCAAAGAAAGATATTTAGACACTGCTGAGAAGAGTAAAAGAAGTAGCTAGGCTCTGCTTCAACAGCCGCACACTGGGTCACTACACCACGGATCTGTAACAACATCAATTAAACACTATGCCCAGCAAAGCACATGGGTATACGCCTAACAAAAACCTTAGGCCAAACAAAACAAACCAGAGCATTTAAACCAGCTTCAGCCAAAAGATGCAGGGTGCTGAACGACCCATGTAAGTTAGAAACACTATGCCCAGGAAAGCACATGGGTGCATAGCCCAGCCAGAAGATACAGGGTGCTGAACAACCCTTCAACTGGAAAAGTAACTGCACACATTCTACATTTTTTGCACTTTACTGTACAAAACTGACTTACCTAACACATTAACTTACCAAATGCTTTTATCACATTGGTTATCGAAATGCAGACAAACTCAGAATGTGATTCTACACAGCTAAACTACTCCTTGCAGTTTACAACGATAAACACATTACTCTTATTAAAAAAAATGCACCACATCATCCCCTTACAAGTTAACAACTCACCTATCAAATTGATTTGTAGATTAACAAGAATGTCAGTCACACAGCAGATATTCTTATACAGAATCTCTGTATTTCACTGTTCTTAAGAAAACCAGAAAATGGCAAGGTTTCCCTCTCATACTACTCACATATACATGTAAATAACAAATCACATTTCTTCCCATATTAATTCAAAAGCAAACACACATTTCTATTGGTTGAACTTTGAACCCTATCCAACTGACATAACTTTAAACCCTACCCCCATTCTGCCTTCTGCCTGTTACCATAGAAACACTTAACTGAGCACACAGGTCAAAAGTTCATCACACAATGTTACTAATCAAAACAGCAAGTATGTTTGACTTTTCAACATATCAGCTTATCTTATGTAATGTACCTTTCAATCAGTTTTTGTTAACTAATAAGAAACATGCCTTTAAAAAACAGAAACATGCATCCTAATTTTCAGTGTACAATGTTCTCAAACAACCAATCATTTCTTATCTTTTTTCAAAACTGTATCTTATTCACCATTTTAGAAAAATCTTAGTTTTCAAACAGCCATTTCATTTTCAGAGACCATCTGAGTGCATCTAGACCTCTCTTCAACATGCTTAGAGTGTGGATTGTGGGACACAGCTATATTTTCTGGAGCCAAAGGTACACAGAACAGAAAGGAACTCACAAAGACCTAGGTTTACCAAATGTAGACATAAAGGGCCAGATGTAGGTAATTTTAATTTACCACCTCTTAAATACCGATTCATACCGAATCGGTATTTAAGAGGTGGTAAAATAGAGGGGGGGAGATGTAGGTATTTCAGATTCGGTAAATACCGAATCGTTAAGATTCGGTATTTACCGATTCTGTAAATACCGATTCGGTATTGCCCATTGATTCCTATGGGCCTTGCAGCCCATAGGAATCAATGGGCAATACCGATTCTGTAATTACAGAATCGGTAAATACCGATTTTAGCAAGGGTGCAGGGGGTGTCACTTTGACACCCTCTGGCACCCCAAAAATAGGCATGTGCGCCATGTGGCACACAGACATGCCCTAAGGGCATGTCTGTGTGCCACATGGCACAGGTGTGCATGCACACATGTGCATGCACACCTGGATTCGGTATTTTACCACCCAATTGGATTGGGTGGTAAAATAGCGATTCTTAAAGACCTGTGGCACTCTGACATGTGCCAGCTACATCTGCATTTACAGAATCGGTATTTTACCGAGTCTGTATTTACCGATTCGGTAATTTTACCGAATCGGTAAATACAGAATCGGTAAAATACCGATTCTGTAAATGCATGCCCTACATCTCAAAATCCAATTACCGGTCGGCAACGGCCGAATTCGGCCGTTACCGACCGGTAATTGGCCACCTACATCTGGCCCTAAATGGATTGGACAGAGAGTGTTAAAATGGCAGCAATTGATACCATTGGTTAAATCCTTTTTACATATCCAACACCCTGACCTCATAATTGTGCACTGTGATGACAATGATCTAGGCACTTTGACTGGGGTAGGTCTGGAAACGCTTATGAAGGACACCTTTGGAGAACTGATGTCATTTTTCCCCCAAACTGCATTTGTTTATTATAATATATGCCAAAGGCAGAAATGGAACTGGTCCAACCAATATTTGCCACAGATTGAGAAAGCTAGGAAATAAGTGAATACATGTGTTTCGCTTTTCTCCGAGACTATAGAATGGGGTCCATTTACCACAACAATCTGCTTTTCAATATGCATGGCATCCATAGGAGAGATGGTGTACATTTTACAGGTGAAGGGAACAGAGTCTTCCTCTTAAACTTTAGACTCTGCATCAGTACTTACTTGTAGGTACTTAAATCTCCCAATAAACACAAGGGCTCTTTTTAGAGCCACTCAACATCTAAACACATAAGTTTGATAAATATCTGAAAATTATTTTTCTATTTCTGGCTTGCATACACGTACGGGACGCCTTATAAACCAGGTAGCATACGGGGTACGGTACGTGTACCTAATGTGTGAACACCAGAGGTCCCAAAGGCCACCACAAACCTCCTGGAGGGGGGCTTCGCGGCTCCCTTCCCAAAATGTAAAAGACCCAGGGGGTGGTGGTCCCCGGGGCTGGGGGGTCCGTCACGGACTCCCCAATTTAAAAATGTAGTGGCTTTCAAAGGTTTTTTAAATGCTCATTTTTAATTGCAATAGTAGTTATACCTTTATTAAACAACATTATATATCTTTCTGAAAATTGCAAAAAAAATTAAAAAACTTTTAAACTGAAATATAAAAAAAAATGTGTATTTTAATATATTTATATAATTTTCATTTTACAAAGTGTACCTACCGCAGCGGGTCCGCGTATTCTAGCTGCAATTTTGGAAAGGTTTTGAAGGATCTGCTTATGGTGAGCGACGAGTGCGTGTTTTTTTTCAGTTACGTCATATACGTACAATGTTACATGGTGTGGGCGACCGGTATATGACCAGTCCGCGACTCCTACTCCAGCGCATTTGCGACACATGCGTATTACGGTACGTGATTCTTGTGGGTGGCGGGTGCCACGTGACGTCATATATACGTACTGGGGCGCACTGGGTGCACGACTCCTATGACATTTTTTATGTTCTAAAATATTTTGTACGTGTCTTTAATATACATATCAGGGCAAAAGATTATCTAAGGTATTCATAAAAATAATATATTTCTACTTGTTATAAACTTATATGATTTTTAAATATATTTTCGCAAAGTCGTGTCGGGTGCGCGTTTCGTGAGCACATGGTGCGCAGATCCCATGTGACCTCAAAGAAAAAGATTTGATTGGTTCATAATATTTCCCACTGTAACTATTGAAGGACCCCACCCATTTTAATTATTCTGTTTGGAGCAGTTGATGAGAGACATCTCTTGTTCTTCCAGGGCTGGTTTTGGATTTTTTTGGGTGTTTTTTAAAAAATTGCATTGGAGAAATGGCATCTGGTTCGCAAGCTCCTCATCATTCTTCAGATGAAGATATCTTGGAGGAAGATCCACCCAAGTAGAGGCCTGAATCAGTGGTATGGAAATTTTTCACCTTTCCTGCCAGAGAAAAAAAGGTCAACGCAAGAAAAGTCACATGCTTGCTGTTTGGCAGGGTTTCTGTTGCGAGGCAGTGGCAAGAAATACTCTTGTGAAACAGCGAGTATGTATAAACATATGCGGACCATTCACCCGAAGAATCTGGCACGAGAAGAAATGAGGCGTGCAGAAAAAATCCACCACCAGGCATTGCTAGCACCTCCAGAGCGTCCACTTCAGCACCACCAGTAGACATTCGCCCAGAACTTGCTTTTCTGCAGCAGCACTGCACCAAATGCAAAACCATCATCTGTTATGATGAACAGTCGGTGAACGCTATTTGTGCAGCTCAACGGAATCACAAATGCAAAAATCAAATATTTTTTGAATGATGTTGAATTTCAAAAGCTAACTGTTTACTTAGATCCTTTTTTGTTCAATTTTAAAAAACACCAAAAAAGTACAAAATTGTTAAAAAACTACAAAACAAAATAGAAGAACTACCTTATCTGGTTTAAAAAAATAACTATAATTGCATGGTAATGTCTGAAAGTTTGGTTGAATGTATGTGTAGAGCATGATTGACTGAAATAATGCATTAGTACTGTATGGTGCATTTATAGGGGCAGATCGATGAGGAAGTGCTGCAGCTTGACACTGCAAGCCCTTTAGCTGCAGCGCACTGCGGCACTTCTGAAGCGCAGGGATGTGACATATTTACATGAATATTTCGCAATTCTGTGCTTCCTCTGCACTAGCACACAAATTTCAGCCATGCAGTGACGCAGGCACCCTTCCACCATGGTGCAAGGATATCTGTGTCATGGGGTGATTGTTTTTGTGCAGACTAATTCCTTTACAAAAACAATCAATGAAGGCATTTTCCTACTTCAAGGTGTGCAGCATGCATTGAAAGAGGAAAAAACGAGGAGAAATGAAAACATTTCTCCTTGTTGTGGCTTGCTACACCACCTCTAGGGTGGCGCACCATTCACACGTATCTACAAATTTACACTTTCTCGTAAGTCTTGAGATGTGTTATTACATGGGTGCTGTGTGTGAACAGACACAGCAGCACCCATGGAATGCCCCTTCAACACAAAGTGCTGCGTTTGAATGGGTCATGTTTTCAAGGAGCGGAAAAGCCACACAAGTTGCCTTTTGCTCTTATTGTAAATATGGAGGAGTCCCCAGCGCCATCACTACGTTACAAAAAGTGACGTACTGGTGGCACAGGGGGCTTTTAAGTCTGCCCCATAGGTGCTTAGGTATTGGCAGAGTGATACAATAAGAACATAGTGCTGGATGGCTGATTGATGAACTGCATGAGACTGACAGGAGGTATCCTAGGCTGCATGAGTACTAGTTCAGTATTTAGTGGAGTGTACCAATAGTATGTATCTGTTTAGAGGTTTGTAGGGACTGTACACAGACTATTGTATGTGTACTTGTGTTGGTGCCTAGGTAATTCTATAAGAACATCACTAGTAACTAGAATGATGACAGTGCTGCAAACAGAGTGCTCAGTTAATTTAAAAGTGCTTAGGTATTGTCTTAATGCCTGAGTTATTCTGCAAGTGCATAGATAGTAACTGGGTTCCGAGAGTGCTAGTAGTTGACAGCAGGATATGTTTACAACTATTATGTTTCAGCAGAGTGATTAGATAAGGACATGCTTCTGTCAGGATGATTGTAGGAGTGAACAGAGACTCACAGTGAGATTCCAGACAAGCATGAGTATTACCTGGACTTTTGCAGGACTGACTCAGTAGTCTGCAAGGGGTTAAGGGACCGCATATATTGTGCACATTTGACTGTACCACGGCTTGTCTCAATGCCTGAGTCATTCTGCAAGTGCATAGATAGTGATTGGGTTCCTAGAGTGCTAGTAATTGACAGCAGGATAAGTTTATAAGCACTTATGTTTCAGCAGAGTGATAGATAAGGACATGCTTCTATCAGGAGGATTGTAGGAGTGGACACAGACACACAGTGTGATTCCAGAGAAGCATGACTATTACCTGGACTTTTGCGAGACTGACTCAGTAGTCTGCAAGGGGTTAAGAGACCGCATACATTGTGCACATTTCACTGTACCACTGATTGTCTCAATGCCTGAGTTATTCTGCAAGTGCATAGACAGTGACTGGGTTCCTAGAGTGCTAGTAGTTGACAGCACGATAAGTTTGTAAGCGTTTATGTTTCAGCAGAGTGATTAGATAAGAACATGCTTCTGTCGGGATGATTGTAGGTGTGGACACAGACTCACAGTGCGATTCCAGACAAGCATGACTATTACCTGGACTTTTGCAGGACTGACTCAGTGATCTGCAAGGGGTTAAGGGACCACATACATTGTGCACATTTGACTGTACCACTGCTTGTCTCAAAGCTTGAGTCATTCTGCAAGTGCATAGACAGTGACTGGGTTCCTAGAGTGCTAGTAGTTGACAGCAGAATACGTTTAATAAGCACCTATGTTTCAGCAGAGTGATTAGATAAGGACATACGTCTGTCAGGATGATTGTAGGAGTGGACAGAGCTGCTTTAGAGCCATTGAACAGGTCAGCAGAGCTGCTTCAGAGCCATAGAACCATGGTCAGCAGAGCTGCTGTAAAGCCAGAGAAACCAGGCTGTCAGAGCTGCTTTAGAGGGAGAGATCCAGGTCAGCAGAACTGCTTTAGAGCCAGAGAACCAGGTCAGCAGAGCTGCTCTAGAGCCTAAGAAGCAGGTCAGCAGAGCTGCTCTATAACCAGAGACCCAGGTCAGCAGAGCTGCTCTAGAGCCAGAGACCCAGGTCAGCAGAGCTACTCTAGAGGTCAAGAACAAGGTCAGCAGAGCTGCTGTAGAGCCAGAGAAACCAGGCCAGCAGAGCTGATTTAGAGGGAGAGATTCAGGTCAGAAGAACTGCATTAGAGCCAGAGAACCAGGGCAGCAGAGCTCCATAGAGGAAGAGAATCAGGTTAGCAGAGCTGCTTTAGAGCCAGAGAACCAGGTCAGCAGAGCTGCTCTAGTGCCAGAGAACCAGGTCAGCAGAGCTGCTTTAAAGCCATAGAACCAGGTCAGCAGAGCTGCTTTATTGCCAGAGAACGAGGTCATCAGACCTGCTCGAGAGGCAGAGAACCAGGTCAGCAAATCTGCTTTAGAGGGAGAGAACCAGGTCAGCAGAGCTGCTTTAGAGCCAGAGAACCAGGGCAGCAGAACTGCTCTAGAGCCAGAGAAACCAGGTCAGCAGAGCTGCTTTCAGAGCCAGAGATCCAGGTCAGCAGAGCTGCTCTAGAGCCAGAGAACCAGGTCAGCAGAGCTGCTTTAGAGCCATAGAACTAGGCCAGCAAAACTGCTTTAGAGCCAGAGAACCAGGTCAGCAGATCTGCTCTAGAGCCAGAGAACCAGGCCAGCAGAGCTACTGTAGAGCCAGAGAAACCAGGTCAGCAGAGCTGCTTTAGAGGGAGAGAACCAGGTCAGAAAAGCTGTTGTAGAGCCAGAGAACCAGGTCAGCAGAGCTGCTCTAGAGCCAGAAAACCAGGTCAGCGGAGCCAGAGAACCAGGTCAGCAGAGCTGCTTTAGAGCCAGAGAACCAGACCAGCAGAGCTGCTTTAGATCCAGAGAACGAGGTCAGCAGAGCTGCTCTAGAGGCAGAGAACCAGGTCAGCAAAGCTGCTTTAGGGGGAGAGAACCAGGTTAGAAGAGCTGCTTTAGAGCCAGAGAACCAGGTCAGCAGAGCTGCTCTAGAGCCAGAGAAACCAGGTCAGCAGAGCTGCTTTAGAGTCAGAGAACTAGGTCAGCAGAGCTGCTTTAGGCCCAGAGAACCAGGTCAGCAGAGC
Source organism: Lissotriton helveticus (assembly GCF_964261635.1). NCBI lineage: Eukaryota > Metazoa > Chordata > Amphibia > Caudata > Salamandridae > Lissotriton > Lissotriton helveticus. Next base: position 2,010,606,326 of record NC_136057.1, on the reverse strand, counting down.
TGCTCTAGAGGCAGAAAACCAGGTCAGCAGAGCTGATTTAGAGGGAGAGAACCAGGTCAGCAGAGCTGCTTTAGAGCCAGAGAACCAGGTCAGCTGAGCTGCTCTAGAGCCAGAAAACCAGGTCAGCAGAGCTGCTTTAAAGCCATAGACCTAGGACAGCAGAGCTAATTTGAGTCAGAAAACCAGTTCAGCAGACCTGCTGTGGAGCCAGATAAACCAGGTCAGCAGAGCTGCTTTAAAGGGAGAGAACCAGGTCAGCAGAACTGCTTCAGAGCCAGAGAACCAGGTAAGCAGAGCTGCTTTAGAGCCAGAGAACCAGGTCAGCAGAGCTGCTCTAGCTGACACTGACTGACTGACACTGACTGATTGACACTAATTTACTGACACTGACTGACTGACACTGATTGACTGACACTGACTGACTGACACTGACCGACACTGATTGCCTGACACTGACTGACTTACACTGACTGACACTGATTGACTGACACTGACTGACACTGATTGACTGACATAGACTGACACTGACTGACTGACTGACACCAACACCGACTGACACTTCCTGACTGACAATGACACCGACTGACACTGACTGACTGACACTGACTGACACTGACTGACTACTCTCTACTACTCTACTACTCACTCTCTACTACTCTCTCTCTCTCTACTACTCACTCTCTACTACTCACTCTGTACTACTCGCTATTATGCACTCTCTACTACTCTCTACTACTCACTCTATACTACTCACTCTCTACTTCTCTCTAGTATTCACTCTCTGCTGCTCACTCTCTACTACTCACTCGCTACTACTCGCTACTACTCACTCTCTACTACTCACTCTACTACTCTCTACTACTACTCTCTACTACTCTCTACTACTCACTCTACTACTCTCTACTATTCTCTACCACTCACTCTATACTACTCACTCTCTAATACTCTCTCTCTACTACTCAATCTGTACTGCTCTCTACTACTCACTCTCTACTACTCTCTCTCTACTACTCTCTCTCTTTCATTCACTCTCTACCACTCACTCTCTACTACTCACTCTCTACTACTCTTTACTACTCACTCTCCACTACTCCCTACTACTCGCTCTCTACTACTCTCTACTACTCACTCTCTACTACTTTTCTACTCTCTGTACCTCTACCTCCCACTCTCTACTACTCACTCTATACTACTCTACTACTCACTCTCTACCACTCTCTCTCTACTACTTAATCTCTACTACTCTCTACTACTCACTCTCTACTACTTGCTCTCTACTACTCCCTACTACTCACTTTCTACTTCTCTCTACTACTCACTCTACTACACACTCTCTACTACTTGCTCTCTACTACTGTCTACTACTCATTCTACTACAAACTCTCTAATACTCTCTACTACTCACTCTTTACCTCTCCACTACTCTCTACTACTCACTCTCTACTACTTCACTACTCTCTACTACTCACTCTCTACTACTCACTCTCTACTACTCACTCTCTGCTACTCTCTACTACTTGCTCTCTACTACTCACTCTCTACTACTCTCTCTAAACCACTCACTCTCTACTACTCTCTGCCACTCACTCTCTACTACTCTCTCTCTACTACTCTCTACTACTCACTCTACTACTCATTCTCTACTACTCTCTACTACTTTCTCTCTGCTACTCATTCTCTACTACTCACTCTCTACTGCTAACTATCTACTACTCATTTTCTACTACTCTCTACTAGTCACTCTCTACTACTCACTCTCTACTACTCTCCACTACTTACTTTCTACTACTCACTCTCTACTACTCACTCTACTACTCTCTACTACTCACTCTCTGCTACTCTCTCTACTACTCTTTACTACTCCCTACTACTCACCCTCTACTACTCACTCTCTTCTCTCTACCTCTCTCTACCCCCCTCTCTACTACTCTCTACCTCTACCTCTCTACCACTACACCTCTAGCCTCTCTACCTCTCTCTACCTCTCTCTACACGCACACATATGCACATATATATGCATATATATATATGCATTTATATATGTATGTGTATATATATACATATATATATATATATTCACTGAAAAAACCATAGGTTATAGACCATATATAGTTAGGAATTAGCATTTACAAAACCTTGAAAATTCACTGAAAAAACCATAGGTTATAGACCATATATAGTTAGGAATTAGCATTTAAAAAACCTTATTTTACTCACACAAAACCATTGAAATTCCATATATAGTTAGTTGCACTAACTATATATCGCGCACCCGCAATCCACTGCTGATCATGTCACATATTACATCATTCATGACATGGTCAGTGACATCACTGATGACATCACTGATGACATCTCAAATGACAGTGGAAGTATACGTGTCTGGACGAAGGATTTAGTAGGTGCATGACTGAATGTATGAGTGAGTGATTAAATGTGTCTCACTGAGTGCATGGGTTAGTGACTAAACTGTCTTAATTTGTGCATCATTATGTCTGTTGTTCTGTAAACTGCTGCATGTGTTGATCATTAGCTATACGAGAGGCTATATGTGTTATTAATTGGTTGCCCAAGTATTTCTATGGGAGATTGAGTTTGTGTGGGGGTGGCTGGAAGGTGTGTGACTCTATGCATAGATGTGTGAGCAGTTTATTCACTAGGTGTATGAGTTCAAGAGTGCATGTGGAAACAGCTACATGGGCAGTTGACTGTGTGCATGAGTGTATTGATGAGTGAATGGATATCTCAATGCTACATGTCATAGTAAGTACATATGTAAAACACAGTACATGTGAGAGTTGGCATATATAAATAACTGTGCATGAGAGCCACTGAATGAGTGAGTGGTTGTATCGATCATTGTGAACTTGTATCAGGGATTGTATAAGAGAGTAAATATGTGTTAGTATATGTTTCAATAAGTAAGGTGTGTTTAACTGTATAGTTGAAGAAATGGAAGTGAGATTGTTTCTTTGCATGACTGACTGGGTGTGTGAGTAACTCCATGGATGAGTGGCAGTGTGTGAGTGTCTGTATACACTGAGTGTATCTAAGGTTATATTAGAGTCTGAAGAGATTTATCGTATTAGCACAAGAATGATGTCAAATGAGATGTCATCAGTGATGTCATCAGTGATGTCATTTGAGATGTCATCAGTGATGTCATCAGTGATGTCACTGACCATGTCATGAATGATGTAATATGTGACATGATCAGCAGTGGATTGCGGGTGCGCGATATATAGTTAGTGCAACTAACTATATATGGAATTTCAATGGTTTTGTGTGAGTAAAATAAGGTTTTTTAAATGCTAATTCCTAACTATATATGGTCTATAACCTATGGTTTTTTCAGTGAATTTTCAAGGTTTTGTAAATGCTAATTCCTAACTATATATGGTCTATAACCTATGGTTTTTTCAGTGAATTTCAATGGTTTTTTAATAGCAAATATCATAAGCTGTCGAATGTCAAGTACGTGGTAAGTGAAAACATTTTCGTGTTTATGCACACTGATCTGCTTTGAATGGTGCCCCCCCCCTCATTTCTATTAGGAGTACTCTCTCTTTGCAGATAGTGAAAGGTAGTTAACGCAGGCCTTTGCCCCCGTTGTAATCCGTCGTGCCTGCTTCTCTCTCCATTTGATTGATTGTTATCCAAGTATTTACTGTTTTAGAATTAGTTCTCTTTGGTTCATTCTCTATTTACAAACAAACACAGAGTCGAAATACTCTGTTTAGTCTTTGCAGATAACGAAAAATCGTGTAAAAAAAAGAAAAGGAATCGAGCAAAATCAGTAGGCCACTAATGGGATCTCTTTTTGACCTCGCTAAAATAGAAACATTAGGAACAACCCCTCATTACAAATACAAAACTAGTGAGATGAACTGAACTCCACACAATGATGGCTGCAAAACAGCTCGGCTCCGCCACCCACCCCGCCCAAAATAACGATAAAGAACGGCTGCCATGATTGGTTGCGGAATGACCACGACGGAGCTACGAAATGATGCTGCTCTCATGCTAACCCCAGCTTCAGTCTGAAACATCCAGAAACACTGTAGACTACCAATTCGATCAGTTCCGGTAGCGCCCCAATGTAACCCGGTAGAGAAGAACTAGCCCTCCCCTCTTTGACTGATGGTTCTTGTTGCCTGTCCCTTCTGTTGTCATTTAACAGAACTATTTAGCCTGCTGAAAGGGGTTGTGTTCCGACCGCTGGTTGGTGGAGACATTTTGACTATATTCTGTACCTGCGTTGTCGCGTAATGCGTCATATGACGCGCCGCGTTAGCGCATCCGGAAGTCATCCGGGGCGCGCAGCGCGTAACGTAAGCATAACAAGTCATGTGACTTGTTAATAAAACTTTTCATTGGTTCATTTTACTTTTCTTATTGTAATGATGAAAGGCTTGGTCATATGACCTAAAAATTATGCTTTTCATTACTTCCGAACATTATTTTTTCTTAAATATATGTTATAATGTTCCAGGCTAATGTACTTTCCCGGAAATTTTACAACTGTCCTGCAAGTAAAATATATTCTTTTTTCGAGAAAAAGAGCGTTTCTTCGTCCCATGACGGAGCCGTTGAGCAAAAGAGGGTCGACCTGCTGTCTTAGTCGCCGATACGCCTGAATATGAGATTCTTATCGATCACTTTATGTTGCAGGAATAGAAAACACAACAGCCCTTGACCATTTATCTTTACTGCGTTCCTTCGTATTATACCTTTTACCCTTCATGTAATTGGTCTGCTTTATTTCACTTGCCTTTTAATGATTCTAAAACAGTCACTATTATTAAAAACTTTACCAATGTATATACTACTACCATGTTTTCTTTTAAAAACCTTTATTGTGAAAATTTCATTATACAAATACGAGCCTATAACCACGTGGGCCTGCCACAGAGCAAACTTGTAATCGTACATGATGAGTAGACATTTACACTGTAGAGGAACGTAACGGGCGGGCCATTAGGTTGCAAGAACTAAGGTGTCTAACAGTTACGGAATCGGTGGACGTACATTTTATAATTAAAATACGACAGGGCCAGTTACAATAAAATTATCTAGATATACATTTGCGGGCAAGTACCATGGGTGACGTTAATTCGAACTTTCAATAGTACAGTAATCAATAACACATCAGAACTTAATATCAATAGGGATGTCGAAATATTCAATCAATTCTCGTCCCCGCCCGCCATGTGCTTCAAAACTGCATACGTATCTCGTGATTTCAAGGTTCTGCAACCAGTACACAACAAGGAGTTACGAGTCCCATTTATTCCGGCGCCATTTTGGGCGAGGACGGGCAGGTCCAGGATATAGTCAAAATGTCTCTACCAACCATCGACTATGATGATGTTCATATGCTGTATTTATTAGAGTAACACTCATCTGTCCACATGAAATTAATTTGCCACAATCTAAACATGTCATTTTAATGTTTCCAAAGTTCTTCTAAATATTTGGGACCGTTTCCCTTGCCTCTGAAGCTCTCAGTGCCACTTCTTTGATGAATGTACTAGCAGGTCAGGGGTTCTCCTCCAAATCTCTCTTTTATGCAGCACTATAATTAATTGGTGCCACCTCTCCATATGACGATGCATGGTATAGTTACCACAACTATATTTTTTTCCGGTTCCTCTGGAGAGTTCATCGTGGCAGATGAAGCGTGTAACGTACTGGGCATTTACCTTTTTTTGCATGTACAGGAAAGGAAAAAAAAATCGAGCGTCCGAGTTCTAAGGTGTCCCAGGGCCATTTTAGTGGACCAGGCCCAAATCCAAAGAACAGCCATCTCACAGGCTAATGGGGCGACCCACGCCGACTTTCAGCATTGTAGAATGACCACACCAGCACAGCAACTTGCTAGACATCACCTCGGTGCCATCCGGATCTCGGCGCCCCACTGCAGGTGAAGTGCCTCTCAACTATGAAACCACCACGGTGACATCCGGATCTTGGCGCGTTGTGCTGCCTTCGGCCTATTCGCACATCGGTCCGCTACTGACGCCATCTCACAGGCTAATGGGGCGACCCACGCCGAGTTTCAGCATTGTAGGATGACCACACCAGTACAGCAACTTGCTAGACATCACCTCGGTGCCATCCGAATCTTGGCATCTCAACGCCTAGTGGTATCTTCCATACAAAAAATATTGTTACGCTGCCTTTGGCCCCATTCGCACATCAGTCCGCAACTTAGACATCACCTCGGTGCCATCCGGATCTTGGCATCTCAGCGCCTTGTGGTGTCAGTCAGAAAATATTGTTGCGCTGCCTTTGGCCCCATTCGCACATCGGTCCGCTACTGACGCCATCTCACAGGCCAACGGGGCGCCCCACGCCGACTTTCAACATTGTAGGATGGCCACAGAAGTGCGACAACTTACTAGACACCACCTCGGTGCCATCCGGATCTTGGCGCGTTGTGCTGCCTTCGGCCTATTCGCACATCGGTCCGCTACTGACGCCATCTCACAGGCCAACGGGGCGCCCCACGCCGACTTTCAGCATTGTTGGATGGCCACACCAGTGCGGCAACTTACTAGACACCACCTTGGTGCCATCCGGATCTTGGCGCGTAGTGAAGCTGCAGCAGCTGCAAATAAGCTTCAGACAGTGTTACAACCGCTGCTCAGAACTCTCAACTATGACACCACCTCGGTGCCATCCGGATCTTGGCGCGTTGTGCTGCCTTCGGCCTATTCGCACATCGGTCCGCTACTGACGCCATCTCACAGGCCAACGGGGCGCCCCACGCCGACTTTCAGCATTGTTGGATGGCCACACCAGTGCGGCAACTTACTAGACACCACCTCGGTGCCATCCGGATCTTGGCGCGTTGTGCTGCCTTCGGGCTATTCGCACATCGGTCCGCTACTGACGCAAACTCACAGGCCAACGGGGCGCCCCACGCCTACTTTCAGCATTGAAGGATGGCCACACCAGTGCTGCAACTTGCTGGACACCACCTCGGTGCCATCCGGATCTTGGCGCGTTGTATTGCCTTCGGCCTATTCGCACATCGGTCCGCTACTGACGCCGCCTCACGTGCCAACGTATTTTCTCCGCATTTTATACCCTATGCCACATAACAGGCCATGTGACTTGTTTATAAAACTTTTCATTGGTTCATTTTACTTTTGGTTTCCTAATGATGGAAGGCTTGATCATATGACCTAAAAACAACACTTTTCATTGGATGAAAACTTTTTTTTTTTCCCAAACGATGAAAGCCCCACCTTGTTTCTGGATGTTTCAGACTAAACTGGCGTCAGCATGAGAGCACCACCATCTCGTAGCTCCATCGTGGTCATTCCGCGAGCAATCATGGCAGCCGCTCCCCACCAGAAGCCTGCAGGAGTCGGGGCCCCCAAAACTTTTGATGAATTCTCAAGGCGGAGGGGACGCTTTTGAGAATGGGGTCCAAGACCTAGCAGACAAGCGTCCGATTTCCAAGGTGTCCCAGGGCCATTTCAGTGGACCAGGCCCAAAAAGGAAAGAGCCTGCCGCCATTTTGAGAGTCCTGTGACAGCCGCCTATTGCTGCACCGCAAGAGTGGGCGCAACTCAGCTGAATTGCGGCTTTTGACACAGTGGACCAAAAACGGACGGAATGGCAACTGAAACGGTAAAGGGGCGCCCCACTACAACAGATGACACTCCACCTGGAGAGGCCCGTTCACGCCGCCTCCCCCGGGGCGCCCCACGCCGTTATTCGGAGCAGCATTGTAGGATACCAAAACCAGTGCGGCAACTTACTGGACATCACCTTGGTGCCATCGTTCTGCTGCCTTGGAACTATTCGCACAACAGTTTGCTACTGATGACCCACCCCCCGCGACGCCCCACGCCGTTATTTGCTGGGTGGCAACTTACTAGACATCACTTTCGTGTCATCTAGATTTCGGCGCGTTCTGCTGCCTTGGAACTATTCGCACAACAGTTTGCTACTGATGACCCACCCCCCGCGACGCCCCACGCCGGAAATCTGGACGTTGTGCTGCGTTGGGACTATTCGCACAGCCGACCGCTACTTCGTTGTTTTTCCCTAAAAATGTTTATATGTTATTACTATTTTTGTTTTCTTGTATATATTTATAAATTATTAAAGTTTTATAATCTTACTACTTTGTCGGAGTGCTATATATTTTTAATGTGACACATAATTGTAAAAACTTTGATGTACAAAGAGTCATCCCTGGAATCTTCCGCTTCACGCTCGGTCCCCTCCCCAATCACAATACAGGATGGTTTTCAGATAATAGCAACGCTTCTGCTGTGACGGATCTCATAGAGTGTGGGCCTTGATCTACTATAACTCCTTTGAAGAGGGGTGATTCTTTACAGCTGTGGCCATAAACTACATCTGCAGGGCTAGCTGATAGCCTAGGACCGGCCTGGACAATCGGACACAGAGGAAAAGGAGTGTCAGAGGGTGCGGTAGTGAATAGGGCGAAAGGGAGGTGTCGGGCGGGCACAGGGTGTGATTCTCAGGGAAGAGCAGCGCAGATGGGGGGAGGTTTATTACCCATGCATAAGACAGAGAGCGGGGGTGACCACTGCCTGGGTGAGATGCTTGCGAGGGTGGGGAGCCATGCTAAGGATCGACAGCGTGCACAGAGTGGGTCTGGTCAAGGCATCTAAAATGGCTGCCGTGCACGACAAAAGTGTGGCATTTGAAAAAAGACAAGATGGCGCAGACAATGTTTTTCAACACTTCCTGATTTCCTTCGAATCGAACGTTAACAGACGTTGGGGCATATTACCAAAGTTAAGCGATATTTATCCCTAACGATGCATTGCAAAGATTTTTTTACCGTCAGAAATTATCGCAGATAAACCTTGCTATTATCAAGGTTTATCGCAAATACGATAAAAAACGACCGCAATGCATTAATATCGCTGAACACTCAGCGATATTCATGCATTACCGAGCTAATGCTCTTAGCCATGTTATCCACCTCCCATTGGATAACATGGCTAAGAACTGCTCAGGGCAGCTGTTACTTTTTGGAGATATTCGCGCTTATCTCGAATATTTCCAAAAGTTGATAATAGGAGATAGCGATGTTAGCGACTGTTTCCAGTCGCTAACATCTTGGCATGCCCACTTTGCATGTCATTAGTGATAAATATCACTCACATGCAAAGTGGGGCCCAAGATGGTCGCTATCTTCTACTAGCCGTCGCTAACTGGTGTTAGCAACAGCTAGGTAATACACATATAATTTTATCTCCGCGAAGCGGAGCGCTGTTACAGATATATATCTTGTTTCTGAACGTTAATTTCTCAAAATGCACTGAAGCACATATATTGAGACCTAGCAAAGGCACATCGGGCTACCAGTCCCTACAATTTTGCCAAGTTTCGTGCAAATCCATTCAGCTGTTCGATCCTACCGAGAGACAAGATGGCGGCCGCTACGGACTGTTTGGAATGTTTACAGACACCGGAGAGCCAATCAGCTTCGCTTCGCAAAGCTCCGTAACGCGAAAAGTACGCGAAGCGGTGCGCTGTTACAGATATATACCTTTTTTTGAACGTTAATTTCTCAAAATCCACTGGAGCACATATATTGAGATCTAGCAAAGGCACATCGGGCTACCAGTCCCTACAATTTTGCCAAGTTTCGTGCAAATCCATTCAGCTGTTCGATTATTATTATTTTTATTTTTTTTTGCCCCGCGGGGCCCTTTTAAAACCTCCACATCAAACCTAGGGGGTGAGCGACAATGTACTATGCCCCCTTATGGTCATTTGCCCCTTTGCTTTGGCCTCCTCTTGTCTCTCGATCCTACCGAGAGACAAGATGGCGGCCGCTACGGACTGTTTGGAATGTTGACAGACGCCGGAGAACCAATCAGCTTCGCTTCACAAAGCTCCGTTGCGCGAAAAGTACGCGTAGCGGAGCGCTGCCCGGTCCGCTGTTACAGATATATATCTTTTTTTAAACGTTAATTTCTCAAAATCCACTGTAGCACATATATTGAGACCTACAAAAGGCACATCGGGCTACCAGTCCCTACAATTTTGCCAAGTTTCGTGCAAATCCATTCAGCCGTTCGGGCTAAAAGTGAGGCCAACCGCCCTATGGAAAACTCAATGTTAAAAACACGTTTTGGGACCCCCCTTTTTTCTCGACCCCCCCTGGACGAACCCCCCCCCCAATTTTCAGGGGCTGCTCAGAAACAAAATGTGCCATTTTCCTGAAAATTTCAGCCAATTCCGTCCACAAACGCCAAAGTTATTAGACATAGAATTTTCAAAAATCCCATAGAGAAAAAATCCTAACTATATATACCTACTGGCGACCGCCAGTAGGTAAAATATATATATATATATATACAGTGGATTTTGAGAAATTAACGTTTAAAAAAAGATATATATCTGTAACAGCGGACCGGGCAGCGCTCCAGTACGCGTACTTTTCGCGCAACGGAGCTTTGTGAAGCGAAGCTGATTGGTTCTCCGGCGTCTGTAAACATTCCAAACAGTCCGTAGCAGCCGCCATCTTGTCTCTCGGTAGGATCGAGAGACAAGAGGAGGCCAAAGCAAAGGGGCAAATGGCCATAAGGGGGCATAGTAGATCCTCGCTGACCCCCTAGGTTTGATGTGGAGGTTTTAAAAGGGCCCCGCGGGGGAAAAAAAAAAATAATAATAATAATCGAACGGCTGAATGGATTTGCACGAAACTTGGTAAAATATTAGGGACTGGTAGCCCGATGTGCCTTTGCTAGGTCTCAATATATGTGCTCCAGTGGATTTTGAGAAATTAACGTTCAAAAAAAGATATATATCTGTAACAGCGCTCCGCTTCGCGTAACGGAGGTTTGCGAAGCTGATTGGTCATTCTGTCACTGGGCTATAGTTGGGCTACATCTGGCTGATATTTGGGCTACATTTGTTTTTTTTGTCTCTGGCGGCCATCTTTGGGCTACATTGGGCTACATTGGGCTTCATTGGGCTTCATTGGGCTACATTGGGCTACATTTGGGCTCCAACATATATATAGGCCAATGTAGCCCAATATATATTTTTCAAAGTTAATTTTCGTAAAAACCACTGGAGCATATATCTTGAGACATAGCAAAGGCACATCGGGCTACCAGTCCCTACAATTTTGCCAAGTTTCGTGGAAATCCATTGAGCCGTTCGAGCTAAAAGTGAGTCCAACCGCCCTATGGAAATGAAGGAAATGAATGGGTAATTTGTAATTAGCAAATAGCTCATCGCAAACTAGGAATGGTAAAGAATCGCTATTTATTCCTTAAAGTTCGCTATTTAGGAAATGCAAAAAACTTTGATGATACATATGGCGGTTCATCTCTAACAAGATAAGAAGCATAGGGATAGATTTATGATGACTGGCGCATCACCAGGGATGTGTTAGTCATTCTGTGCCGCTGTTCCGTCACCTATGGTGTGCTGCATTTACAATGCGGCGCATCATGAGGCAAAAACAGCACAGATGCGTGATGTATCTGTGCCGTAAAGGTGGCGCATTGCTGGAGTTGTATCGCAAGTGTGATGAAGCTCCAGCAAGGGTCGGGGGTGCCCCTGTCGCAGGGTTTCTGTTCTCACACAGAACTGTGGACAGAGGATTGGAACCTCGGCGAATTAGGGTGCCCCAAAACTCACCTTAGTAATCAAAAACCCCTTAGCAAGCTAGGTACAGTGTCACATTGGATATAACAAACTCTCAATGTTTAGACAATCCAGAATATGAACTTATAGTACCTCAGGATACGTGGAACTCATGAACAGTCGGTCGTTATATATTTCTTAGAAACCAGAACATGGAGTTAAGAAGAACACATGTGTATTTGAAATGTTTATTTACTAATGCCGTCTTCTCAGGCGTAGTATCTTAGATAATACAAGTACACATATTATCAGTAGCAAAATTACCAGCATAGTTACTAGTACATAAAAAGCGAATGGTGACAGTATGTTAACATGCTGTAAATGAATAAGAGTTAGCAACACTTATAAGCAGCCGCGGGCCGTGGAGGGAGTTACGGTGGGGCAGGGAGGCGGGGAGGGGGAGGGGCAGGGTGGAGAGGGCTCCACCCTGCCCCTCCCCCTCCCCGCCTCCCTGCCCCACCGTAACTCCCTCCACGGCCCACGGCTGCTTATATCTCACCCTCCCTAATACACATATTATATTATTTGCTAAGAAGGTCTGTTTGTGTTGGTTTAGGGCGTGCCCATACTTGAGTGTCTTAGATTTGAAGGAATCACATCAGCATACACCAGCTCTCTCTTCATGTGAACCGCATTAACTGTTGTGTATGTGTGTTCGGCAAAGCAATATAAAACCCGCCTCATGCCCAGAATTGGCAGAAGCTGCACTTATGTTATGAGTATGAAGTCGTGGAGATCAGACCTCATAACAATTCTGTATCGTGTTGTTCTTGAAACTTCAGCACTCGCTGTACAGATATAGTTTAACAAGCAAAGCAGATAGTAGAGCAATAACATATTATTCTCATGTAAACCACGATGAACTACTAGGTTGAAAGCTAAAGCAACAACTAAGTGTCGTGTGCAGAAGTTGCAAAAAAGGAAAAATGGCGTTTAAACCGGTAATGAGCCCATGCTAACTTAACACGGTGTAAAGATATCCAGGACCTAGATGACACCTCCCCATGATCCGGAAACGAACTGAATAAGATAATAGAAGTGCCATCTCATGAGAGCAGATTGCAACTTTATATGTGGACGGTCCGCAAGGTAAAACATTAAAAACTAGGAAAATTTAATGCTAAAGAAAAATAAAACAGCCAAGTTCTTTATCGAGTCTTAAGCCAATAGGCAAGCTAAATAATAAAAACTTGACAAATAAGTCAATGAATTGTCAATGAAATGCTAGTACTCAGCATATCAAACATGAAAAAGGTCTATGACATAACTGTGTATGCAAAATAAGCTGCAACAGCCTCCAATAGGAAGTCACCGTCTTCATCCGAAAAGAGTTCAGCCATCCAATTTAAAAGCGGAAAAGAACATACGTGCTCTCCCAGCACCGGATCCTCTATCACCATCAGAGGACAGCTCGGTGGGTTTTCAAGAAAGCTCTGTTCCAAGAAAGACTGTGTTGCCGCCAGTAAATTCCAGGGACCAATTAGTCCATGCATCAATGCCACAGCCATAATCCTTTCGCCAGGACAAACCAACTCGTGAGTAATGATAGGAGTCATCAGCTGATTAAAGTCGACGTCAGGAGAAACTGGTCCGCAGAGACACAAATCAATGGCCCAATCGAAATCACAGGTCAGGCAGTGAAATACAGGCTGGACACAGGTGAAGTAGGAGAATCAAAAAGATAATCCATATGCCGTGCTTAATATCGCCAACGGCATTGTGCCATAATATTCTAGCATGCGATTGCGGAACAGTGTCAGCAGCTGCAGGGCGGGAGCTTGCACAGGAGGGACATCCATATTTAAAAATGTAAAAAAGCACAAGAGCGTCCGCTGGTAATGCAAGTAAAAATGGGAATCCACGAAGCACAGTGGAAAAAATAGAATGAAAGAAAGCAGGGATGACTCCAAAGATTTTCTCAAATGAAGTCACAAGACCACTGGTAACAACTTTAAAAAAGTGCGCCAGGGCCTTTGTGGAGGACGCGTTAAAGATAGTCCGAACCATCTTGCTGAAATGGAAAGGCGAATCAGTATTGAAAAGGGTCTGCACCTCTGTACGGGTGTTCGCTATGTGAAGCACGAAAGTTTCACGGGCCGAACTCAAGGCCACCTCTCTCTGAGACAAAAGAGCTCTTATTCTTGCCATGCCGTTGAAATCTGCTCCCAAGTTTGGTATTTGTGGCCAGATTGAAAACTCCCTATGTTCATGTGTGGGAGGAAATAGAACATTTCTGCAGCAAATAACCCGTTCACTTACTGTTACGATAAAAGGAATACTTTTAATTAACCCAGAACAATCTTCATTATTGAGCATCAAATAACTACCATTTTCCAACAACTTGAACGTGGGGATGATAGCAGGAACTGGCGTGCCTTGCAACACGCAAGCCATATTTGGTCGGTGTTTGTTGCATGAACCGTGTAACTGTATGTGCCTACACATTAGTGAATGATCTGGCGTCTCAGTGCATTCCTCTCCATTCAGATAAACTTCTTGATCATCTTTGAAACATCTGTATGTGTATGGAAGTGACCAGACCTCATGAAGAAAACCACTACCTAAAGGTTCATAACGACCTATTGGTATATATTTCATACAATTTGAAAACTTATATAAAGCAAAAGGCAGCGTTATTAAACCGTGGATAAGGCACGTTGCCAAAAAACCCGCAATCCTCTGCTGATGATGTCACTGAGCATGTCATGAATGATGTAATATGTGACATCATCAGCAGTGGATTACGGGTAATAGTATCTCTAGTTTACTCCCCTATAGCTGTCTTTCTTTTAACATAAGTGTCTGTTTCCTTCCCTTATACTTACTGTTCTTTTTAAAAAAAAAAATGTTTGGTTCACTTCCGGTTCGCGTACCGGCGAGCGAACTGGGAAGCGAACTACGAGAAATAGAGGTTGGCACAGTTCCAAATATTGTACCAATTTTTTAATAACGGGGAGGTAGTTCTGAAAAGAACTTTTTTTTTTATTGGTTTTGTTGTTTTATATTTTTTTATTATTTTTCTGAACATTTTTTTACTTTTTTTGAATTTTTCTGAACAGTTTTATATTTTTTTTGGTTTTTCTTGGAGGGGGCAATGAAAACGATTCATTGTAAAGGGCTCAACAGGAGCAACAAAACAAAAAAAAAGAATTTATTATTTGGGGCGTTTCGTACAAACTTGCATATGATAGTCAATAGCTCTGTTGATCAGAGTGATGCTTCTTTCTCCGTAGCAAATGAATCCACTGCAATATACGCAGACTTGTTTTACTTCATGAAATCTCGTTTGTATATTTGGCACCATCTCCCTGCCCTCTGGTCCCGTTACTTCCGGTACAACAGATCTTCTGGCCATAATAGGGAGATTATCTAGGTCGTTACGAAACTGTGCAGCACTGTAGTTGTTAGGATGCCACCTAGTCATATGGCGATGCATTGTGTAGTTTCCGAAACTGTATTTTTTGTCGGTCCCTCTGGACAGTCTATCTTGACATATAAGGCAAGTTACGTATCTTGCATTTACTTTTTTCTGACCTTTGGGAATTTAAAAAAATTGCCAAATGAAGTTTTCTTTCCGGTGAGACGTCCTGGGCTCCTCAGGCAAAAAGTGCCTCTCTTCGTGCTCGTCGTCCTGTTCCTCTTCTTCCTCTTCTTGCTGAATTATAACTTCAGCAGGTGGTCCACTCTTCCTTGGATGTGGTGGAGGTGGTGGGGAAGCACCAGCTGAAGCTACTAAAGAAGCCATTGCTCACTGGTAACAAAGGGTCTTTCTCTCACAATGATGAAAGTCAGAGTGAGGAAAGAAGGAGGGATTTTCATCATTTGGGAAAAACAATAGTTCTCAACCAATGAAAAGTGTTCATTTTAGATTATATGACCTAGTCTTACATCATTAGGAAACCAAAAGTGAAATGAACCAATGAAAAGTGTTATTACCAAGTCACATGACCTGCTGTGTTTACGTTAAGCGCTTTGCAGGGCCTCCCGGTTTGCTTCCAGAAACCTGTGCTTTGCGACTCGGTAAGCGTACCAGTTCGCTAACGTAGCACGTCATATGACGTATCACGCGACAACGCGAAACGTCATGCGGACGGGAGGCGTCACGATGTTGTTTTCTAACGCGGCAGTTGCGGTAAAGAAACGTTTACCGGCTCGCGGTCTATTTCGGGGCATCAAGGTCAGCTAACGGGAAGCTTCCCGATTCGCGAAGCGGGAACGAAGAAAAAAAATATAAATTTTTTTTTTTATTAATAAACATATAAAATATATTTTTGGATTTAAAGAAGAATACATTTTACAGCTACAGATATTAGCTGTTAAAAACCAATGAAATTCACTGAAAAAACCATGGGTTATAGACCATATATAGTTAGGAATTAGCATTTACAAAACCTTGAAAATTCACTGAAAAAACCATAGGTTATAGACCATATATAGTTAGGAATTAGCATTTAGAAAACCTTATTTTACTCACACAAAACCATTGAAATTCCATATATAGTTAGTTGCACTAACTATATATCGCGCACCCGCAATCCACTGCTGATGATGTCACATATTACATCATTCATGACATGGTCAGTGACATCACTGATGACATCTCAAATGACATCACTGATGACATCACTGATGACATCTCAAATGACATCACTGATGACATCATGACACACCAATACCAGTTACTACATACGCACTCACTGATTCCTACGTCTACACACACATTCACTCATTCACCCATACAATCACTCATACATACAGTCACTCATTATTACAACACTATCATATGCACTCATACACCTATGCAGACAGTCACACACTGCCACTCATCCATGGAGTTACTCACACACCAAGTCAGTCCTGTAAAGAATCAATCACACTTCCATTTCTTCATCTATACAGTTAAACACAGAACACCATACTTCAGTGACATCACTGATGACATCACTAATGACATCTGAAATGACATCACTGATGACATCTCAAATGACATCACTGATGACATCATGACACACCAATACCAGTTACTACATACGCACTCACTGATTCGTACGTCTACACACACATTCACTCATTCACCCATACAATTACTCATACATACAGTCAGTTATTATTAGAACACTATCATATGCACTCATACACCTAGTCAGTCCTGTGAAGAATCAATCACACTTCGATTTCCTCATCTATAGTTAAACACAGAACACCATACTTTTCACACATATACTAACACATACTTACTCTCTTATACAATCACTGATACAAGTACACATTGATATGCAGAGCGTCACACACCTCCCAGCCAGCCACACACACACTCAGTCTTCCATCCATCCAGTCATTCTTCAATATGTAAAACGTATTTAAACTTTACAAAAACACACAGACACTAGATGATGTCATCAGTGATGTCATCAGTGATGTCACTGACCATGTCATGAATGATGTAATATGTGACAT
Source organism: Lissotriton helveticus (assembly GCF_964261635.1). Classification (NCBI taxonomy): domain Eukaryota; kingdom Metazoa; phylum Chordata; class Amphibia; order Caudata; family Salamandridae; genus Lissotriton; species Lissotriton helveticus. The sequence continues at coordinate 2,010,589,211 of NC_136057.1, read as the reverse complement.
CATCAGCAGTGGATTGCGGGTGCGCGATATATAGTTAGTGCAACTAACTATATATGGAATTTCAATGGTTTTGTGTGAGTAAAATAAGGTTTTCTAAATGCTAATTCCTAACTATATATGGTCTATAACCTATGGTTTTTTCAGTGAATATATATATATATATATATATATTACCTGTAGGTAGTTATAGTTAGGATTGATTTCCATAGGAAATCCGCAACATTCTATTGGGAATAACTTTGGCGCCTGTGGACGAATCTTCGCAAATTTCTCAAAGAAGATGGCCCGCTCCGCTCTGCTCCTTCCCTGAAAGTTTGGGGTGGATTCGTCAAGCGGGGGCCAAGATGAAAGGGGGGTCCCAAAACGTGTTTTCCCCATGTTAATTTCCATAGGGCGGTTGGACTCACTTTTAGCCAGAACGGCTGAATGGATTTCCACAAAACTTGGCAAAATTGTAGGGACTGGTAGCCCGATGTGCCTTTGCTATCTGCTCCAGTGGATTTTGAGTAATTTAGGTTAAAAAAATATATATATATATATATGAGGGAGGAGCTTAGCGCGCACCCAAGATGGTCGCGTGAGCTCAGAGCTCCCGGACCTTCGCCACCTCCATCGACTATCCTGCATTTAATCCTGATTTGGACGACGGGCTTCTGTGGTCGTGAACCTGCTGATCATTTACCCGTTGGCGGATTTCGCTTTGGTCTCCGGGAACCTGAGATATGGCTTTTTGAATATTTGCGGCCTGCTCCATGGCACTGCCCCGGGCTTGCCTACTCTGCCAGCCAGGTAGTAATTGAATAAAAACGGCCTGCGTTAACCTCCCTTGCCCGGTCTCCTACTTTCGGTTTCGATTCTGATGATCCTACGTCGTTGACCTTGCCTTGGTCGCCCGGGTTGCTTGCTTCACTCATTTATTCGCAACTTCGCTTGGAGATCTGGACTTTTTTGCTCTTTGCCTAGTGACTGGTCCTCACTTTATTCCTTGAGCTTCTGCGGGCACATCGAGTGTAGCCATTTTCACCAGGTCTCAGACTACCCTCCGGGGCACACGACCTAAGATGGCCACCAAGCCTGAAGCGGAGAGGCGCAAGACCAGACCGGCAGCTCGAGGAGGTTCTGTCCAATCCAACGTCATGGACCGATATACCCTCACTAAGAGCTCTCCGAGCGGAATGGCTAAACCCCCGGCCGGCATTGAGGACGAATCCCTGCTGGGTGATGACCCGTCGTTGAAAGACGTCATGTGCGCCATTGCTGGGATGAAGGCCGCGATGGGACAACAGTATGAGGCCCTAACCCACAAGCTGGACACTGTTGCCATAGATGTCAATCTAATCAGGGCGGATCTTGCAAAAACCAACGAAAAGGTCAAGTCTCTCGACCTGAAGACTACTAGTCTCATCGCCGACGTCTCTGACCTACAGACGGAGGTCGGTAATCTGAGATCCGCCCGTGACTATCTCTCCCGTCGCTTGGACGATTTTGAGGGCCGAGCACGACGGAACAACGTCCGACTGGTCGGTGTCCCGGAGAAGACGGAATCGTCAGCTGTGGACCTACTGGTGGAGGACCTTGTCCTAAATCATTTAGCGCCCAAGGGCCTGAGCAAGTTCTTTGCAGTAGAACGGGCCCACCGTTTCCCGGGTGGCCCGCCCAAGCTGGGTGCCTCTCCGCGCCCCATAATTGCACGGATTTTCAACTTTCGTGACAGGGATGTGATACTGCAGGCTTCCCGCACATCAGGCCCCACGGAATATGAGAACGCTGCGGTCAGCTTCTATCCGGACTTCACCCAACAAGTCCAGAAGCAGCGGCTGGGATTTCAAGGAGTGAAGAAGAGACTGAGAGACAGGGACATGAAATATGCCATGCTTTTCCCGGCTCGATTGCGTATCGTCCACAATGATAGAACATTTTTCTTTGATCATCCTGAAGCGGCTAATGACTGGTTGGACTCGCTACCTACGGGACGAGGGCGGTTTGAACGATCGGAACCTTCCGGTGGAGCGGAGGGCGGCCCGACGGAGCAGGAATAGGGAGCGACATCGGCTCCCGGACCAACGTTTTGACTTTCGCCAATGGTTCGATGCTATACTGATAATGATTGCAACTCCATTGTCTTACTGGGGTGTGGGTCAGGGGCGGGTGTGACTTCCTCCTCTGGGGTTCTTTTCGTAGATTAGTTGTATGTTAGGGCGACAGGCACGCTGCGAGTTGGGGTGGCTTTTGAGTCTAACGCAGGGGTGCGGGGTGGGGGGTATGATGTTGTTTTGGGGGGTTGGGAAGTTCAGGGATGTGTTTCTTTGTTTTTTTCAAGGCATAATGCTGATGATCTTCTGTGTTGTGGTGTCGCGGCTGGCGTGGGGGGAGACTTGGGGTGGACTCTGGGATGGGGGTAGGGGACTACGGATACTGTGTTGGAACGTCAATGGTTTGGGAGACAGAATTAAACGGGGAGTGGTCTTGCAGTTACTGAGACGCCTGTCCCCTGATGTGGTTTTGCTTCAGGAGACGCACTTGCTGGGTAATACGTGCCACGCCATGAATAGGCGTGGCTATCGTCTCATTGCACACTCAGGTTTCACTTCTGGCTCCAGAGGGGTGGGCATTCTAATCCGGACCTCCCTTCCCCTCGCTGTTGACGACATTATACTTGATGATAGAGGGCGGTACGCCGCCATTGTGGGGCGTTGGGAGGGTAGGGTGGTTACACTGTTTTCTGTTTACATACCCCCAGGTCTTCAAACTACGACCTATGCGGATTTGGGAAGTGTGATTTTGGGAGTCCCCGAGGGTTTGCTTGTGGTCGGGGGAGACTTTAATTCAGTAGTATCTGGGATGTGTGATCGTTACCTTCCCCGAGTTCTCGCTAAGTTCCAATCCTGGCTTGGGGACTTCATGGAGGCGCTGGGGCTGACCGATTGTTGGCGATTACATCATCCTGGGCAACAACAGTATACCTTTCACTCTGGGGCCCACGGCAGCCTTTCGAGATTGGATTATGTTTTGATGCCCTCCTCCCAGACTTCCCGTATAGGGGAGGTGAAACATCTTGCCTGGGGTATTTCGGATCATTCCCCACTGTGGTTGGTTGTGAATGCACATGGGGGATCGGAGGGTCGAGTGGCCCCGATCAACCCATGGTACCTCCGTGATCCCAAGATTAGAGCGGAACTACTTAAGACAATTGATCGCTACTTTGCTGAAAATGTGGGGTCAGTATCCTCTTCTGTCTCCCTGTGGGAGGCGTACAAAACTGTAATTCGGGGGCAGGCCCTCTCGTCGATTGGCACTGTTAAGAGATGTAGACGAGAGGAGGTTGTTCGTCTTGAGACTGAAATTACCGTTCTTGAGGGAGAGTTGGATGCTGGAGTCTCCCCTGAGAGGCTTCATCTGTTGGACCTGAAACAACATGAGTACAGAGCTCTGGTGACTGATGCAGCGAAGGAGATGAGTCGTGAACAGCAGGGACGTTTGTATGATGTGGGAGATAAGGCTGGGAAGTTGCTTGCTTGGTTGGATAGGAGAGAATGCGCGAGTCGAGTGGTTCCTGTTATAGTTGACGCGAATGGTGAAAGTATCACGGACCCTGCTGGGATTGTTGAGAGGTTCACCGATTATTTCCGGGTGGTGTACTCCCCTGTGTCCGATAGACCGGAGCAGGACTCCCACATGCTTTTACGCGATATCTCGCTACCATGTTTGTCTGAATCTGAGCGGAACCTGCTGGAGTCTTCGCCTACGGCGGATGAAGTTGCGACCGCTATCCGTTCGATTCGCTCCGGGAAGGCCTCTGGCCCTAATGGACTCCCTATAGAACTCTACAAGCTTCGTCCGGATGTACTGGCACCGTATATGCGCTCTATGTTTCTGGAATCACTGGCGGTTTCTTCCTCCTGACCAGAGATTGGCTTCCATAGTGGTTATACATAAAGAGGGTAAGCCACGTGACCGCTGTGAATCGTACAGGCCTATTTCCCTAATAAATGCTGAACCCAAGATCCTGGCCAAAGTTCTTGCTAACCGTCTGGTGGCTGTTATAGGCGATCTGGTTCATCCGGACCAGTCTGGATTTATACCACATCGCAATACGGCACTTAATCTTCGGCGCTTGCATGGAGTCCTCGCGCGAGCCGGGACATTGAGAGAGTCGGCCATCTTGGCGTCTTTGGACGCCACCATGGCGTTTGACATGATTGAATGGCCCTATCTTTGGGCGGTCCTCTCCAAATTCGGGTTTGGGCCCACCTTTATCCGTTGGGTTCGATTGCTTTATGCTGATCCCTTAGCCCAGGTGGTGGTGAATGGACGTGTCTCGGCCTCCTTTGTTCTCGGTAGAGGTACGCGCCAGGGCTGTCCTCTGTCCCCACTCTTGTTTGCCCTTGCTTTAGAGCCATTGGCGGCTTGGCTGCGATGGGAACCATCCATGAAGGGTATTCGATGGTCTCCGGACTTTGAAGACCGTGTATCTTTGTATGCAGATGACATCCTTTTGTACCTCACATCGCCCCGACAGTCGTTAATCGTTCTTTTTGACGTTTTGACTTCTTTCCGTAAAAATTCCGGCTTAGTTATCAATTGGTCTAAATCTTGCGTTTATGTTCTCTCCGGTGACACTCCCCTCCTGCCCCGTGATTGTCCTATTCCGGTGGTACTAGATGGTTTCAAATATCTGGGAATTTTTGTCACCTTGGACCCCACACTTCGGTATGAGCGCAATTTGCTGCCCCCTTTCAGACGCCTTCGGGCGGCTGTCGGGACTTGGAGCAAGCTCCCCCTTTCTCCCTTGGGACGAGCTGCGTTGTTTAAGATGATGTCGCTCCCCCGATTCCTTTATGCGCTTCAAAACACGCTTGATGTAGTGCCAGCGGAATATTTTCGTGAGATTGAGAGTCTACAGCGGCAATTGTTATGGGGGGGCTGTCCTCGCATCGCCCTCTCAAAGCTTACACTCCCTTGGTACGATGGCGGCATCGCTCTCCCGGACATTCGTCGCAATTATTGGGCCTCTCAATTGGGGGCCATCAACCAAGGCACCTACACTCCCCCACTAAACCCGGCTTTTGCGATGGACAGATGGTTGCTGCCCGGTGGGGACTACAATAGGGCTCTATATGCGAAATCAGCTGGTGACACTCTTACGGGCCCCACCAAAACAGCAGTGCAGGTGTGGCGTAGAGCTACGGCAGCCACGGGATGGGCCAATAGGCCGACCCGGGCTACCCCACTATATGCTTCGGATAAACTGGGCTCCCTTTGGCAATCGAAGGGATTTGATCGGTGGGACATGATCGGGATCAGTAGGGTAGATGACGTATGGATCAAGGGCAGGGTCAAGACGTTTGAGGAATTGAAAGTTGAGTATGGGCTGAATGATAAGGAATTCTTCAGATATGCGTAAGTCCGGCATGCGGTCTTGTCTGTTTTTCCACTAGGCTCGGACGTGCCGGAGGCATCCCCGCTCGAGGATCGGATTCTGGATGGTCACGTTCCTGATAGCACGATCTCGCTAATTTATAAAAAGTTGATCAATACCAGGACTGATCTACTAGATAGTCTTCGAGGGCTGTGGACCGGAGATGGTCTGGAACTCGATGATGAGGACTGGCAGTCCGCTATTTCTTCCCCGAAGGAAGTAGCTATCCCGGCACGTCTTCGGTTCGTCCAACTGAAAATTCTGCATAGGGTGTATGTGACCGGCCCACGTCTGGTTCGTATGGGATTTTCGATGGATGGCTTGTGCAGGCGTGGATGCGGTATGGTGGCTACGTTCCTTCATATTATCTGGGAATGCCCTGCTGTGATACGTTATTGGAACCGCGTGCATGAAGGGATGAGTGAGGTCACGGGAGTGCGCTTAATGCCTGAAGCGAGAAGATGCTTGTTGAATGTCTGGGAGCCGAATGACTACAATCGAGCGCAGCTCCGCTGGGCGACCTTGGGAAACATGGTAGCCAAGCGTGGTATTGCCCAATTGTGGGGAGCTCAGAAGCCTCCGACACTTCTGGGATGGACACAAAACATGGATTGGTGCATGTTTCGAGAAAAAACTGTGTATGTTTCCCGTGGCAAACCAGGCACGTGGGGGAAAGTGTGGACCCAATGGAACGCATATCGTGGAGATATATGTACTCCCCCAATGTCTGAATTTGATGCTGATTTGTCTTCCTCCCAACCTGACGTTTCCTCCGCAGGAACATAGTTGTTTTGAATGTATTTTGGTCTCCTTTCCCCCCCCCTCTCCCCCCCCCAATTATTGATTGCACTTCTGCTTGATTCCTCTATATACCCCCCCCCACGGACCACGTGATGACACGTTTTAATGCACTGCCTTGTTTTGTATTGTTCTTTTGTTTTCTTGTTTTAAAATCAATAAAAAGTTTTCAAAAAAAAAATATATATATATATCTGGGCGGAGCCTAACCACACATCTGATCTGTCAGCACTTCATCCAAGAAGTGTTGGCAGCCATCTTGGGACCAATATACATGATAGCACCTCATTAAAAAGCATTGTATTTAATAGAGGGTTTTAGGACTTTAGTTACATTATAAATCATTTGTTGATGGTACCATACTCATTTTAGGAATTGTGGTGTGTTCTAAGGTGATTTTACCATGTGAAAAAGCCTTCTGCTGTGATATCATGAATCATGTTTGAAAGAAAACTAATATCTCATGATTTTCCCACAGTGGTTTGGAAGTGGATCTATAAGCTAAACTGAAAGCATATTTTTTGTAAATTCACATTATCTTTCTCAGTCATGTGAGAATGAAGTCTGACATTCTCAGTAAAACATGTACATCCAACAAGGACAGAGAGTGTCAGTTGATTCCTTTGTGTTCTACTGCAGCCTCCTAGAGTGTTCTAAAGAACAACTAGAGCGCTAACAGGCCTACTTATTACAAAGGTATAGCGCACCTGAAGCCATCGTGATGGGAATAAAGTGGTAACTTTTAAAACATTTAATTTAAAAAGGAACAAAATGAGGGGGTATATTATGCCATAGAAAGTATTATTAGTGCTGCAAAAAGAAAAATTAGGGCACATTTTGAGTGACTTCTCAAATCCTCTTCTATTTCATTAAAAAATTCTGACATGCAGTCTCCCAAGATGGCCACCAGAGACAAAAGAGCCCAAATGTAGCCCAAATATCACCCAGATGTAGCCCAAGTATAGCCCAATGACAGAATGTCCCAGAGTGTTCTAAAGAACAACTAGAGCGCTAACAGTCCTACTTATTACAAAGGTATGGCACACCTGAAGCCTTCTTGATTGGAATAAAGTGGTAACTCTTAAAACATTTAATTTAAAAAGGAACAAAATGAGGGGGTATATTTTGCCATAGAAAGTATGATTAGTGCTGCAGAAAGAAAAATTAGGGCACATTTTGAGTGACTTCTCAAATCCTCTTCAATTTCATTAAAGAAATTCTGACATGCAGACTGAAACATGCACTTTGAATACCAGCAGCAGACTTCCCTGGTGAGCAGTAGCTTTACTACAGTGATCTAATGAGCAACTAGAGTGCTAACATTCAGAATTTATGGCAAATGTGTGACACATCTGAATGCCTTCCTGATGGAACCAAAGTAAACAAGCATTAAAAATGCAATAGATCTCGCCCTCGTTTAAGTTAAAGCCATTCTGTTTGTAATGAGGTGGCTTTTTAGCTTTGCTTTTATTTGTGTTTTTTAAACTTTCATGTAAATAACATGCATCTGTATGCATATATGTATATGTACTAAACACAAATGGAGGTCCCAGGGGTTATTTAAAGACTCTGAATGTTGGATCCCCTGAACAGAAATGACACCAACATAAACCAACAGAGAGTCTACAGACACAAACAAAGTACCCAGCTACAATTACACAATATTACGGAGAACTATCTTATAAATGAGTTCCCATCAGTACACCATCGAGACCGCCCTTCATCATCTGGGATCTCTTTGGACACTATTGCCTTCTGCTGTTAAAGGTGAAAAAACCTGTACCGGCCTGATGACACGCCATGTACCAGGAAAAACCACAGCAATTGTATATGATGTGAAAAAGGCGTGTCTGGTGGAATACTGAATAGCAGTGCAGTGAAAAGGTGTGGGTGAAAAAGAAAGGATAAGAAAAGGGGTTCTAAAATTAGGTAGTGTTCAGGGACAACAATTTAATAACCACCGTCACACTCCTAAATCAATAAAAACAGTGCAAATAAATGGCATAACAAATAACCACTTAATGATTGTATAAGGTCGACATGTTTCTGCAGACTAAATGAGTCTCGAGATCTCGTGCTGCTTCCTCAGGACCAAATAATGCTACTGCTACATAAAAATTAATTCAACCATATCACCTGAGTAGTGTAGGTAACTGTGTAACCATCTTCCCATCCTAAATATAAGAAGAACACGTATAAATATTCAAAATGTAACTGAGTACTGTGTGAGGTATATACATAGCATGCAATTTACGCATACAATGACGTATAAAACCAGTCACAAGAACTTCTTGACCGGCTCAGGGACTGTCTAAATCAGTCACCACTCAACCAATTGAGTATCTTAAAGAAGGTTCACTCACCCACTCGATGGGAAGGAAAAACCCCACCTCACCTGGCGCGAGCTCAGGTAGATGGATGCACCGCACTATAAAGAAGATAACATAAATAATCATTATTGTAAATAACACCTGCTAGTACTCCCGGGCAAACCAGCCCAGGCGTGCGCCACCTCTAGCACCACCCAGCACAACCCAAACAGTCAACAATCTGGCTGATTACATCTCAGTGTTAACACGAGTGTCTTCAAAAGGGCTGTAAAAATCCATTACTTTCCCTTTACAGATTAAAGCATTTTATTAATATATGCACAAGTGGCTTTGTAATTATACTCATCACTGATGCTGCTCCTTACAACTATAGCCATATTCCCCATAAGTCTGAGGGCCGAGATGCTAAAATATGGACACATATGAGGGCTACACGCGCTCGTTTCTGTCCACAGCCGTTCCTGTGAACCAACGGCGAGAATGCGCTGCCAAATTCAATCACTCGCATTGCTCACCCAAATCGCCTAATTCATTTATTCAAATGACAAGTACCAACCAGTAAAAGGAATCAAAGCTGGACAGCTCACCTGTCCGTCGGTACACCGGTCGTCCCTCTGAGCTCTATCTGGGGGAGGAACCGACTCGGTGTACCGGGAGGTCTAAAAGTAAACAGACTGCTTCCGCGTGAGGCTGGGGGCGTGTGCAGGCGTCCGCCTGCCGGGATGACATCACACCCAGCGTGATGCGTGTCTGCATGGGAAATGTAGTTCAACACCCGTTATAGAGCAAAATACACGGTTCGAATCCCAGCCGGGATCCCTATTACAAAACAGTGTGACAGTATTAGTAAGTTGTAATTCTGTAATCATGCTGGCCCACTATTCAGCGCTAAAATTGTAAAAACGCACACTGCCATCCGTTATGTTAATAAATACTGATACCATGGTCAGAATAGCACAATCATGAGCGCTGATGTTATCAACGACGCAATCTTCCATGGTTAGTCATGTTAGCCCAACGATCAGCGCTAGTGTTATAAACACAGTCTGCCATCAGTAACATTACCATATTATTAATTTCTGATAATATGGTCATATTAGCCCAAATTGAACGATGATATTGTAAAGGAGTGAGTCTGCCCACCTTGATTAAAGGAGGAGAGCAAATAATCCCCACTGCGAATGCATCCCATCAGCGCCCAGCTGAGCTTATCAGGAACGCACCGCTACGATTTTAGAGAGTGTGCAAGTGAGCACAATGAGTCTAGGGGCAAGGAGTGAAGCAACAAAGCTACTGTGACACCTTGGATTTCATGGTACTGGATGCTAGGTGTACTCCAGGTGGGGATACCCCGTAACGTTTGTTGAGGAGTAATTTGGAGAAATGCTCAAACATATGTGTCAGATGACGCATGCACTCAGGCTCACTCCTCCTTTAGTGCAGGGGCATACTCCAGACTTGGCCAACTAGGTTCATAAAGATGTGTTGATCCAGCTCTAAGGTATGTGAAAGGATGCCTCATGTCTATAACGACATCCACGGAATGTCATCGTTTAATCCACATTCATCACTACGAAGCCTATACACCCATTTCTGTTCACACTTAAAGAGGAATTTAGAAGTGTCAGTAACAGAGGGAGGTATCCATGGTTGGTCCAAAACAGTCCACGAGATGTCAGTGGGATGGTGACCAACTTGTAAAAAGTGGTTTGTCATTTTCGTTAAGGTGGGCAGACTCACTCCTTTACAATATCATCGTTCAATTTGGGCTAATATGACCATATTATCAGAAATTAATAATATGGTAATGTTACTGATGGCAGACTGTGTTTATAACACTAGCGCTGATCGTTGGGCTAACATGACTAACCATGGAAGATTGCGTCGTTGATAACATCAGCGCTCATGATTGTGCTATTCTGACCATGGTATCAGTATTTATTAACATAACGGATGGCAGTGTGCGTTTTTACAATTTTAGCGCTGAATAGTGGGCCAGCATGATTACAGAATTACAACTTACTAATACTGTCACACTGTTTTGTAATAGGGATCCCGGCTGGGATTCGAACCGTGTATTTTGCTCTATAACGGGTGTTGAACTACATTTCCCATGCAGACACGCATCACGCTGGGTGTGATGTCATCCCGGCAGGCGGACGCCTGCACACGCCCCCAGCCTCACGCGGAAGCAGTCTGTTTACTTTTAGACCTCCCGGTACACCGAGTCGGTTCCTCCCCCAGATAGAGCTCAGAGGGACGACCGGTGTACCGACGGACAGGTGAGCTGTCCAGCTTTGATTCCTTTTACTGGTTGGTACTTGTCATTTGAATAAATGAATTAGGCGATTTGGGTGAGCAATGCGAGTGATTGAATTTGGCAGCGCATTCTCGCCGTTGGTTCACAGGAACGGCTGTGGACAGAAACGAGCGCGTGTAGCCCTCATATGTGTCCATATTTTAGCATCTCGGCCCTCAGACTTATGGGGAATATGGCTATAGTTGTAAGGAGCAGCATCAGTGATGAGTATAATTACAAAGCCACTTGTGCATATATTAATAAAATGCTTTAATCTGTAAAGGGAAAGTAATGGATTTTTACAGCCCTTTTGAAGACACTCGTGTTAACACTGAGATGTAATCAGCCAGATTGTTGACTGTTTGGGTTGTGCTGGGTGGTGCTAGAGGTGGCGCACGCCTGGGCTGGTTTGCCCGGGAGTACTAGCAGGTGTTATTTACAATAATGATTATTTATGTTATCTTCTTTATAGTGCGGTGCATCCATCTACCTGAGCTCGCGCCAGGTGAGGTGGGGTTTTTCCTTCCCATCGAGTGGGTGAGTGAACCTTCTTTAAGATACTCAATTGGTTGAGTGGTGACTGATTTAGACAGTCCCTGAGCCGGTCAAGAAGTTCTTGTGACTGGTTTTATACGTCATTGTATGCGTAAATTGCATGCTATGTATATACCTCACACAGTACTCAGTTACATTTTGAATATTTATACGTGTTCTTCTTATATTTAGGATGGGAAGATGGTTACACAGTTACCTACACTACTCAGGTGATATGGTTCAATTAATTTTTATGTAGCAGTAGCATTATTTGGTCCTGAGGAAGCAGCACGAGATCTCGAGACTCATTTAGTCTGCAGAAACATGTCGACCTTATACAATCATTAAGTGGTTATTTGTTATGCCATTTATTTGCACTGTTTTTATTGATTTAGGAGTGTGACGGTGGTTATTAAATTGTTGTCCCTGAACACTACCTAATTTTAGAACCCCTTTTCTTATCCTTTCTTTTTCACCCACACCTTTTCACTGCACTGCTATTCAGTATTCCACCAGACACGCCTTTTTCACATCATATACAATTGCTGTGGTTTTTCCTGGTACATGGCGTGTCATCAGGCCGGTACAGGTTTTTTCACCTTTAACAGCAGAAGGCAATAGTGTCCAAAGAGATCCCAGATGATGAAGGGCGGTCTCGATGGTGTACTGATGGGAACTCATTTATAAGATAGTTCTCCGTAATATTGTGTAATTGTAGCTGGGTACTTTGTTTGTGTCTGTAGACTCTCTGTTGGTTTATATGTATATGTATGCATGCATTTATATTTGTATTTATAGATATACAGATTATATATGTTTATATATGTATGTATATACATACACATTCATATATATATAAATGCATATGCATATATATGCATATATATTTGTGTATATGTGTGTGTGTAGAGAGAGGTAGAGAGGTAGAGGTGTAGAGGTAGAGAGGTAGAGGTAGAGAGGTAGTGGTAGAGATGTAGAGACTAGTAGAGAGAGAAGTAGAGAGAGGTAGAGAGGTAGAGAGCAGAGAGTGAGTAATAGAGAGTTGAGAGTGAGTAGTAGAGAGTAGTAGAGAGCAGTAGAGAGAGTAGCAGAGAGTGAGTAGTAGAGAGTAGTAGAGTGAATAGTAGAGTGAGTAGTAGAGAGTAGTAGAGAGTGAGTAGTAGAGAGTGAGTAGTAGAGTTGTAGAGAGTAAGTAGTAGAGTGAGTAGTAGAGAGCAGTAGAGAGTGAGTAGTAGAGAGTAGTAAAGAGTGAGTAGTAGAAAGTAGTAGAGAGTGAGTAGTAGAGAGTGAGTAGTAGAGAGTAGTAGAGAGTGAGTAGTAGAGAGAGAGTAGTAGAGAGTGAGTAGTAGAGAGTAGTAGATAGTGAGTAGTAGAGTGAGTAGTAGAGAGCGAGTACTAGAGAGAGAGTAGTAGAGAGAGAGTAGTAGAGAGAAAGTAGTAGAGTAGTAAAGAGTGAGTAGTAGAAAGTAGTAGAGAGTGAGTAGTAGAGAGTGAGTAGTAGAGAGTAGTAGAGAGTGAGTAGTAGAGAGAGAGTAGTAGAGAGTGACTAGTAGAGAGTAGTAGAGAGTGAGTAGTAGAGTGAGTAGTAGAGAGCGTGTAGTAGAGAGAGAGTAGTAGAGAGAGAGTAGTAGAGAGTAGTAGAGAGTGAGAAGTAGAGAGTGAGTAGTAGAGAGTAGTAGAGAGTGAGTAGTAGAGAGAGAGTAGTAGAGTGTGAGTAGTAGAGAGTAGTAGATAGTGAGTAGTAGGGAGTGAGTAGTAGAGAGAGAGTAGTAGAGAGTAGTAGAGTAGTAGAGAACGCGTAGTATAGACTGAGTATTTGAGAGTAGTGGAGTAGGAGAGAGTAAGTAGTAGAGAGTAGTGGAGAATATTCCAAAGTTTGGCACAGCACCACTTGCACAATAAGTCCAATCAAATCATATCACTTAGAGTCTTTATTGAAGCGCTGAATCTTGGTGTATATTCAAATGCTTTTATTTTCCTTAAGTTTATGTACCACAGCCAGCCGAAACGTTTTGTTCTGTACAACAGAACTTCTTCAGGGCGTTCTTATTTCCTTCAAGTTATGTCGGTATCCTGTTGTCATATAACTAGATATTTCTTCCAAATGTTAGACGAGACGTAAGTACATTCTTATTCAAAGTGACTAGGTATCAATTTTACCCACACAATTCGGGCAGACTTGAGTAATTTATAGCATCCTCAAAGTCAGTCTTTCAAAAATTCCAAAGTATAGGACATGATAATCCAAATCCAAATGTTTCTCAAGGAAAGTCATTTTCAATCGTTCGGAATATCGGTGTTTGGGCAGATATGACCCAGGGACCCCCAGTATGCAAGGGGAATTAGTCCCCCCTCTGCAAAGGCGCGAGTGACCTGCGTTGCAGAGAGGTGTAAAAAGGGGCATAGCCTCATTACACCTCTGTGCAATGCAGCCCCCTGGCGCATACTGGAGATTCCAGGTGGGCTAGTTGGCCCCCAGACCTTCTTCTAGCTTGTCTCGAGGGATTCTGGAAGTGTTCCTAACCCACTTAGGGGGGGCTTGGGTGGGAGGGAGGGATAGGGCTGGCTGAAGGATATGAAAGGGAATGATGTGGTGGTCTGACCAGTCCACCGGGATTATGTGATCAATCGAGATTGCATTTTGTTCGCAATGATGGCATCCAGGGTCGCTCCTCTGTAATGCGTTTCCTCTGAGCAGTGTTGGATCAAATCATTGTCTTGTAGAAGGGTGTTGAGAGATTGAATCAGCGGGTTATTGGATTCATTCCATCTTAGGTTGAGATCGCCTAGAATTAAACTGTTGTCGCTGTTAAGTGCTGATTGGGTGATGAGGTCCGAGAGCTGAGCTCTACATTCGTTTGAATTGCCTGGGGGATGTTAAAGGAGATGGCATTGCCGTGAGCTCTGACAGTGAGATTTGATGTTGACCGACAGGCATTCAAAGGAACTGTATAGGCAGAAGGGAGCTTCGGAGATGGAGAGGTCATTTTTGTGGATAATTGCTATGCCCCCACCTTTGTGTAAGGGCCTGTCTTTGCGGATAATTGAGAAGCCGGGTGGCACCAGCATGTCCAGAATGGGGAGGGATAGGGTGTTTAGCCATGTTTCCGTGATGAAGGCTACTATCAGGTCATGAGAGAGGATGGCTTCTGCTATTTCCGTAGCATGATTGACTGCGAACTGGCTGTTAATAAGTATACAGTTCATGGGGGGGTCTTCTTTCGCTTTTAACTTGTCAGGCTTGGCTCTGGGTATGGAGGAAAGAAACAGTGGAGGTCTAGTGGCTCTACGGGGGGTAGGTCTCTACCCACTCTGGTGATGACTTGTATCGAGGAGGTGAGATTCGAGTTCGTGAGCGGATCCTGGGCTGACTGGTTCGGGGGGAGTTCGTGCGAGGCGACGGGAGCGCTCACTTCCTGGGGGGAGAGGGAGGTTATAGTTCTTCTGGGATTGACTGTTTGCGGTTCCGTCTGGCCTTTAGTGCGTTGAGGCAGGGAGCCTGGGTGCGGATGAGCCCAGTTAGTAGTGGGATAGTCATTCCTAGGGGGAGGGGGGAGGGATGTGGAGTGGTGGGGATGGAGGGAAGGGCAACTGGAGATTCCCTAGAGCAGATAGGGTTTCCTTCAGGCCAATGATCAGGGTCGCGATCTGAGCATCAATAAGGTCGAGGTGATGTGACAGGGGGGAGAGGAGGGGAGGATCTCTCTGGGGGGAGGACCTCTCAGGGGGGGAGGTTGAGGGCTAGTGGTGTATCGGGAACTGGGGAAAGGGTGGGTGGGGGTCCTTTGGGGATGAGTGGGGGGCTGACTACTGGGAGTTTGGGAGTGATGTGAGGAGGACGGGGGTGGAGGGAGAGGGGGAGCTGGGACGCGAGAGGACATCGGATTAACAGAGTGGAAGAGCAAGGAAGGGTGGGGATATTGGGGTGGATCTCTAATGGCGGAGGATAGGTAGCTAGGGGTGCTTCCAGAGGTGGGGAGAGAGGAGTTGGAGGTCATCTGGGGATGGGAGAGTGGCTGAATAGTGGGAGGTTGGGGGTGGGGGTGGGGGAAGGGAGTTGGGTAATAGGGGGAGCTAGAGCTGAGGGTGTCGTCTGATTGGCGGAGTGACTAAGTAGAGTAGAAAGGGGACGTTGGGGTGGCGGGGAAATCTGAGGGCTGGGAATTTGTAATGAGCTAATATGTGGGGGGGGGTTTGTGGGGGTAATGGATAGTAGCCCTCTTAAGTGTGGGAAAGAGAGAGTCGAAGAACTCTAGGTTCTCGTCTTTCACCTGAATTAGAATGGTGCCATTCTCATAGATGGTGATGGAGATGTCTCCTGTCAGAGACTGTTGGGTCAGTGGGGCGATAGTTAGTTTGCGATTATGTTCTGTGAAGGTGGTTGTGGAGACGGGGAGGGATGAGTAAAAGATCGTTGTCCAAGCGTCAGGTCTGTTGGTGTGGAAAATGAAGTCCATTTTCTTCTGACCTCTAGTTGTGCAGTGGTATGTGTCAACAACTAGCGTTTCGGGGTGTAGCCTAATTATATTCTGTTTGAAGCGTTTTTTTGCTTTGAAGGAGAGGCTGTGTGGGAACGTTATGGCGAAGGTGTTCTGCCCTTGGGGAGATAGGTGGTTAGAGGAGTGGCAAAAATGCGTGTCCAATTGTGCGGTCGGGGGCATCTTAGCTGGGCTGAGGGGGAGGCGAGACCTCCGGGGCAGGTAAGGGGGAGAGTAGGACGGAGGGGTGGAGGGTTTATAGAATCACTGTAGAGGTAGAATCGGTGTGGAGGTAGAAGGTAAGCGCTAGGGGAATAGTGGATCAGGGAAGGTTGCGAGGGGTGGGTCGGTGTTCACAAGGGGGGTAGGGGAGGGCTGTCCAGTGATGTATGGGGTTAGCGCCGGGGTATCAACTTAGGTGATCTAGAGGCGGAGATGCTGGAGGCCCCTATAACTATAAGAGAGCTAGAAAGAGCCATAAATGAATTAGCATCTGGTAAAGCGGCAGGACCGGACAAACTCCCACTTGAGATCTATAAAACGTTCTTTGGAGTTTTGAAGGACAACATGTTGGCTACATTTAGACTAGCCCAGACTGGTGTGTCCCCCTTAACTTGGGACGAGGCCAGTATTATAGTATTAAAAAAAAAGAAAACCCTTCTGAACACCCGGCTTCATACCGCCCCATTTCTCTTTTGAACGCTGATGGAAAGATCTATTAAAAAAACCTTGCGACCAAGCTGGCGCATGTTTTAAAACCTCTGGTTTCGATCCGACAACATGGATTTATCCCTAAGCGGGGGACGACGAATCACGTCAATAGAGTAATAACATTGTTGGATAGTGCTAATTGTAGAGGGGATGCTTTTAGTCTCATATTATTAGAAACTGAGAAGGCTTTTGATCGTGTCATATGGGGATTTCTGTGGGCGGTGATGCGACGTCGGGGGTTTAGGCAACAGTTTGTATCTGCCCTGCAAACGCTATATCGCCAACCGGTTTCTAGAATCTTTGTAATGGGTCTAGAATCCAAGCCTGTGCAAAATACAAGTGGGACAAGGCAGGGATGTCCCTGCTCCCCATTATTGTTCTCTTTATACATAGACCCGATTTTTTTTACTTTTTATTCATTTTCAGTGTTATGACAAAATACGGCAATCTTGTACATACAGAATCATCATAGCACCACATTTCACTGTTACATAAGTCACTCATTACTACAAATGTACAGGCCCGACATCCGCAAGCAGTCTTGTTCAGTCCCTGCCCCACCACCACTCTCTTGTCAATCCTCACCCGCCTCTGAGTCCTCTTCTTCTCCATCTGATGGCGGATCGCAAATCTCTCCTCTGTATTTGTTCCATGCCCCCACATTTTAGTCTATTTACGCGGGCATCCTCTACCAATATATACCACTTGTTCAGCTATCATCGCCCCATCCATGTCCCTACTCCACGCTGCGAGTGATGGCACATCTGCTCCACCCCATTTTTGTGCTATATTCCTCTTGCCTATTATAAGTCCCAGTGTGACCCAACTCTGCCCATGGCGTGTAAGATCATTTGGCTCCCATATGCCTAGGAGGCATCGTCGTGGCTCCGGCACTAGTGTGACCCCTTCTGACTGTGACATGGTGCGCATCACTTGCGTCCAGTACGGTGTTATTTTAGGACATTCCCATATAGTATGGAAAAAATGTCCCACTTTCCCGCAGCCACGTAGACAGTAGGGGTGTTCTATGCATCCCATTCTGTGCAGATCATGCCTAGTGTAGTACGATCTATGCCGGATACGGAGCTGCACCAGCCTTAGGCTTGAGGGTATGCCCACCTCCCTAGGAGACGCTAACGCTTCCTGCCATCCTGAGTCGTCCACTTCAGCTATGTCTTGTACCCACTTAGCTCTCTGGGGTCCCATAGGGTCCGGCAGGTTGTTCACTAGTTTGTGCTAGGTAAATGAGGTGGCCTTCTTCTGCATGTGATCTGTTAATAATCTATCCTCCATGGGAGAGGCCTCCGGGACTTCGGTTCCAGGTGGCAGCGCCGTCATCAGGGCATGTCTGATTTCCGTGTATCTAAATAGTTCGGAGGTCGTCAACTCGTATAGGCTTTGAAGACGTTCAAATGGCACTATCTCACCTCCCTGCCATAGGTCACCTACTGTGGATATTCCTATAGCATCCCATTGATCGAAGCCTTTGCTGTTTATAAGTCTACCTAGCTTTTTTGTGTCCCACAGCGGAGTGAGCCCGGTTATCACCCTTCACCATCCCAATTTGGCTTGGGTGTTATGCCATATCACCAGTGTATGGCGCAGTGGGCCGAACATTGCTAATGCCATTTTCTTGTCATACAAGGGTGAGAGCATGCCACTCGTGCCCAGTTGTGCTCTATCTGCCTTAAATGCGGGATCTGTCTGCGGAGCATGCAACCATTGGTTTATCACCTTCAACTGCCTGCCCAGTAGTAGAGTTGTATATCAGGGAGCGCTATCCCCCCGTCAAACCATCCTCGCCCCAATTTGGCCTGTGCTATGCGGGCTGGCCTGTTGCCCCATAGGAGGGCTGAAACCTGCGCTGAGATGGCCCTGAAATATGACGGCGGAACCTGATAGGGTTCATTTTCTAATATGTATAAAAAACGAGGCAGTGTTATCATTTTGAATAGCGCTGCTTTACCTAATAGTGTGAGTGGTAATGTTCCCCAGTGCCGCACATCTCGCCCCAATCGCTCCAGTGGGGGCTGCAGTTTTTTTTTAAAGAATTCTACAGAGCCAGCCGCGACGTGTACACCCAAGTATTTGAACATAGTTCCCACTATTTGCAGCGGGCAACTTTCAGAAAGGCGTGGCGGCGGGCCGCGCAGCACATAGAGTATTGATTTAGACCAGTTACTGGTGTAACCAGAAACCGTACCGTAAGCCGCACAGACATCCAGAAGGGTAAGAATGGATTGCCTTGGTGTGGACAGGTACAGCAGGATATCATCTGCATAGAGGGATACCCGGTCCTCCCAATCCTCTGTCCATTTGAGGCCTCGGATCATCAGTTCCCATCGTATCCTCGCTGCCAGAGGCTCTAGCACCAGCGCAAAAAGTAGTGGTGATAGCGCGCAGCCCTGGCGCGTGCCACTCATTAGGGGAAAATATTCTGATATATGACCATTGGCAGTCACGTGCGCCATAGGTTTGGTGTATAGGAGCCGCACCCAAGAGCAAAACTTGGGTCCAAACCCCAAGTATCTCAACACCACGAATAGAAAGGGCCATTTAACCATATCAAATGCCATGTGCTCATCCAATGAAAGAACCACGACCGGTTCCTCCACATAGTCAGCGTGGGCTATCACCCCATACAGTCTCCTCAGGTTGAGGGCTGTGTTCCTGCTGGGCATGAAGCCTTATTCGTCAGGGTGTATTAGGGGTGACAGGTGCGGAGTGAGCCGGTTAGCCAGTAGCTTGGCGATCATTTTAGCTTCCACATTTATCAGAGAGATGGGGTGGTACGAGGTGCATCTATCTGCCGGCTTTCCAGGTTTTAAGATGGCCATGATTGTGGCTGTCCGTTGGTCCGGCGGCAGTTCACCCATCGTTAGAATTATGTAGTAAATGTGGCGCAGTGGCTACCATCGTTTTTTTTATAGAATTCTACCGGGATGCAGTTCGGGCCCACTGCCTTGCCCGATTGCAGCGCCCCAATGGCCACCTGCAGTTCCTCAATAGTTAGATCCCTTTCTAGTTCTTCTACCGCCTCCGGAGTTAGTCTGGGCATGTTAAGGTCTTGTATGTACATCTGCGCCTCCTCCACCGACATCTCCGAGTCTGACGAGTAAACTGCCCTAAAGTGTTGTGTTAGTGTATCAACTATCATGTGGGGGTCGGTTGTAATCTCCCCTCCCTCTATGTAGAGTTGCGATATCCATCTCTCACTTTTTTCCCGTCGGTCTAGCCATGCCAGTAGCTTCCCCGCCTTTGCCCCTATGTCATATAGTTTGTGTTGCGTAGCCTATATGCGTTGCCTAGACAATAGCGTGAGGTGTTCTTTATGTCGTTGCTGTGCTAGGTGCAGGCTGTGGGATGCATCAGGGGTGGGATCCGTGGCGTGCCCAGTTTCTGCAGTGTGCACTTCAACTTCTAGAATCTGCAGCTCCAACTGTCCCTCTTTTTTATGTGTTGCAATGGAGGCTATGTCTTGGCCCCTGATCACTGTCTTGAACACCTTCCACAGGGTTATGGGAGAGGCGACCATTCCACATTGTCCTTAAAATATATGTCTGTTTCTTTTTTAAGCGCCTTTCTAATTTTCTTAACCTGTAAATAGCCAGGGCGTATAGGATAAATGCGGCTCCTTCTGTGCTGGTAGTGAGTGTACCTAAGCAATGTAGGGGAATGGTCAGAGACACCTTGGGGTCTGATTTCTATAGACTCTACATTTTGTAGACTACCTGCAGATCCCAGGAAGTAATCTATCTGAGTTAAGCTATTATGGACTCCCGAGTGATATGTGACTTGGCGGTCCATTGGGTGGTGTCTCCTCCATAGATCTGTCAGGCCCATAGCATCCAGGAAGCTCCCAAAACGTGACCCTCCGGATGTCCCAGATCTTACCGGATACCTATCCAGGGTTTCATTCAGGGTAGCATTGAAATCACCTCCAAAAATTACCTCTCCCTCCGGAAGCCCAAGCAAAAACTCACTAAGGTCTGGTATGGCCACCGCATGCAGTGCCGGGGGGAAGTAAACTGAGACTACGTTTAGGGGTCGTCCCTCTCACTGCGCAATCATGGCGGTGAACCGTCCCATACCATCAGACTTAACAGCACGGACAATCAATGGGAACTGTTTCTTCAGCAGTATGCCCACCCCCCTGGATCCTGACGTAAATTCTTAGTGAACCACCATTTTGTATCCCCATCTGTTCATCGCTTTGCTTGATGTTCCAGTAAGGTGTGTCTCTTGTAGCAATACAACTGCTGGGCCACCTCTCTTAATGCATTGAAGCACCACGCCTCGCTTGATTTTATCGCCCAGACCTCTTACATTCCATGTGAGTAGGGAGAGAGTAGGCATCGTAGTATCGGGCCCTATCGTCACCTCATCCTGCGCCGCGCCTTGTGTTTTTGAGCCTGACATGTCAAGCAGGACTTTCAAAGTTGTGCAGGATATAGTGAAAGTACTTCTTAGTGAGTGCCATGATTGAATATCTGTATGTGTGTTGAATCATGCTATAACTTTTTTTTTAGCAAACTTGAAACAGACCCGTCCACCCCCCTCCCTGCCTCCCTGGCATGCAGACCTAAAACTGCCCGCCACCCCAACTTAGCAGAGTGCTTTGAACCCAATCCCATAACCATTACTTGCACTTATGGGAGCGGGAAGTCCACGGAAGACCCTCACATCCCCTGATCCCAGAGTTCTTGTCCGGCGATAGTCCCAACCTTGTTGTGTTGTCAAAGAGGGCTGACATCCTCTCAGGGGAAAGTTTCTGCTTATGCCGGTGTACCGTCACGTATTTTCTCCTGACTCCTGGTGGAGTTGGTCATCCTCGCCCTCTGTTTGCTCAGTGTCCACAAGGTCGTTCTCTCTCCCAAGACGGCAGCGCCTCCTTTGCTCTTTCCCGGGCTTCTCCACCTGTCGCTATCCTTCCAACCAGTCGTGCGCCTCTTCCGGTGTTTCAAAGAACCAAGTCTTATTGTCTGCAACTGCGCGTAGTTTTGCCAGGAAGAGCATAGAGTATGCTAGTTTGCGGGCCCTCAGCGCCTTTTTGACCTCTATAAAGCTCCTTCGGCGTGCTGAGACCGCCGCTGTGTAGTCTGGGAAAAATGAGGTCACAGAGTTTTGTATTCGTATGGGCGGGGCCGCTCTCGCTGTCTGAAGAATGGTGTCCCTGTCCCGGAAGTTGAATATGCAGGCCAACACCGGTCTTGGGGGGGCACCAGGTCTAGGCTTACCCCCCGGCACCCTATGCACACGTTCTACTGAGAAATAGTTAGAGAGACCCTTAGGTTGTAGCCTTGTTTTTATTAAGTCCTCCACATATATGTAAATGTAAATTTATGGAGAAGCGTGGCTCAATGGTTAGAGTGGCAGACCCTGATGCAGAGGTCTGGCCCGGGACCAGGGTTCAATTCCCGCTTTGGCAGCTCTTGGACACAATTTCCCCGGACTTGATAATTCTCACCTCAGTGCCTAGTCTAATCATGGGTCTCACTCTGTGACTCTGGGCAATAGCTTGCTTAATCTCACAACGGCCTCAGCAGCGCCTGGATGCCTGGCTTCACCTTGGGGGTGCCCAGGAGTGGACATTTCACAGGAAAGCCAGGAAGGGTTCCACAGTGGTATGAATACAGCGCTACGAGACCTCAGGGTAGAAGGCGCTATATAAATACAAACACATTTACATTTACATTTAGTGAGTGATGTTGTTGCCTGTTCCACCTCCGTAACTCTGGCGGGCATTTTTTGTAAGGCTGCTCTCAAGAACGTTATGTCTGCTGAAATGAAACCCACAGTCATTTTTGAGAGCCGCCATAATGTCCTCCAGCGTTACCTTTGGCGCATCCGCTTCCTTACCTCCTTTCCCTGCTGGAGTTTTCTGTTCTGGCAGTGGTGGAAAATCTTTTGCATAAGCAAACTTGTCCAGCTTCCCCTGCTGGGTGGTCCGAGACCCCCTTCCACTCATTGCGCCACTCACGGCCGCACCCCCACTTCACTGCACACCTGTACCGAGTATGGAGAGACTCGATGATCGTTGGTTGTCACCTGTGCAGTATCACCACTTATGATGCACCTCTGCCATGATGCCTCGCACTAGGCTCTACTGTGGACCCACATCCAATTGTACCGGTCATTCAGTCCCGTCCATAGTGACTTTCACCGGAGTTGTGTCTCCCTGGCAGAGTTCACCAAATGTAGATTTAGATGTTCGAGGCTCTCAGGCTTACGCGTCCTGCGCTTCTGCCCGATAGGGTCACCTGAATTTCAATGCTGCCATGACTGTATCAGGAGACTGGAGGAGCCCCCCAGGGGGACCGTCGATCAATTCCTGATGTAGTCCTCTGTGGACCTGCGCTAGAACATCCCGCATGGTCTGTGCAGTTCTGGGCCGAAGCCTTGTGTCACTTTTGATGCGGCTCTTCGCCTCACCGAGTGCCCCCCCTCTCCTTGGGGCCACTGATGTCTCCCTTCCTTCCAATTGAGCCTGTCTCGCCCTTCAAAGCTGCACCCTGTCTTCCAAGGCTCCCAAGGCGGTCGCGTCGGCCGGATGCCGATTTCAAGTCCTTGGTTCCCTCTAGCAAGGCTCTTGTTCGCCCGTTTCACATGGATCCCTGCCGGCTCAACCTTTGGCCCCCAGGGGGTCTGTCGTCAGTGCTCCAGCACTCAGGCGTGTTACCCAACAGGCCTCCGTCTCTGCCCCCATCCACCGACATGGGTCCCCAGGATGGGCTCACCTCCGCCTTGCCGTCGTTCCGGGCACCAGCCGCCAGTCTCACCGCAGCGGCTGTTCCTCTCGCGCTCAACTCAGGAGGGCGCTGTGTTCCCCGGAGCCGCTGCTGCAATTCGCCCCTCAGACTTCCGGACCACTTTGCCAAAATCGAGCCCCCTGCTCCAAGCACCCGGTTAGGCCTCAGTCTTGCGCCGCTGATAACTTAAGTAGCCGACCTCGGATCACCAGCAGAGTCGGCATAGTGTCATCCGCTCCTCCTCCGACGTGCATATGTGGTCTCTGGGCATAATTTTTGTAACAGATAACTAGCCGGATCAGTGGGGAAGGAGTCTCACCCCTGGAGTCCCTTTACTCTGTGGCCATCTTGCACGGCTGCAGGCCACGCCCCTCATAGACCCGTTTTTAAAAATGCTAGAACACAGCTCCAGGATTGAATCAGTAATATTGCAGCAAGATCAATACCGCATTTTTGCATATGCAGAGGACGTAACTGTAGTAACAATCAATCCAGCAACAGCTATGGCAGCACAGTATGGGGCGGTGTCTGGCTATAAACTGAATTCATCTAAGACACAAATTCTATGTGCTAATATAGAGGCATTTGAGGATCAAAGGGTATTGCATGAGGTGGCTTATTTGGGGATTATTCTTTGGGTCTGTCTGAGTGCATTAGTTGAGTCTAATTGGGAAAGGTTGTTGGCGGAAGTACGCAAACAATTGGACCGATGTGAGTGTTTACATTTGGCCATGGTTGGAAGATGCAATGTTCTCAAAATGTTAATTCTTCCGAAAATATTATATTTCTTTAGATCTGTGCCTTTGGAGATTTCCCATGCCAATCTCGCTTTATTACAATCTCTATGCACCAGATTTTTATGGGCCCAGGGTAAAACACGCAGAGCTATGCGGTACATGATTTTGCCGCAGCAGCAAGGGGGCTGGGCTGTCCCAGATTTTACACTATAATATTATGTTTGTAGGCTGCAGCATATGAATATATTGTTAACTGGGGCAGAACTGACCAGTATGGCTGTATCTCCTTCTATTTATCAAATACTGCTGGGCAGTGATGCCAAAAATCGACATTTTATTAACGTGGACTGGAGCAACTATAAGCAAACTATGTTTAAAGTTCTTAATGCGGCCTATAAAGTGTGGGCAGCTGTTAGAAAGAAGTATAAGGTGGAAAGGGTATCTTGGTATACGCCGTTAACTGCAACCACCCTTCTACAATCGGTATTTTGGGATCGTGTGGTGGATAATTGGCGTACTAAAGGGGTGTGCTTTGTTGGAGATTTATTTGTTGACGAGGAACTGATGTCTTTTGATCTGTTAAGGGAGCAATTCCATCTGTCCCCGTCTGATTTCTTCAAATATTTGCAAATCCGTGACTATTTGCTGAAAGCTCGATGGAAAATTCAAGCTAATCCCCTTATTGAGGCGGTGAGGAAAGGTGCACGGATTGGTACACTTTATACTTTATTGTTGGGTACTTTCGACAATGATCTTGAGGTCCAAAACTGCAAATGGGATAATCGGTTGGGATGTCTGGGTACACGGGTGGAAACTTCTATCGACCTGGCGGGGAGATTGTTTATGTCAGCAAATCTGTATGCCCAGCATTATAAGACTGTCTTCAATCTATATTATACCCCAGCTAAAATATCTAAGTGGGAGGGAGTCAATGAGGAAAACTGCTTTCGCTGTGGGTTTGATGCAGCTGATGTAGTGCATGTCTTCTATATGTGTGGGCACTTAAGCACTCTGTTTGGTCATATGGAGAAATTTTTAGCTGAAGTTTTGGGTGGGCCCGTACGACTGTGCACTGCTCAGGTATTGTTGGGGGTTGAGGTGGGATCGGCAGCAGATCAATTACCCTGTAAATCTCGATATTTGATCTTTCTTGCTACAGCTGTGGCTAGACTTTGTATTACCTCAATGTGGCTACAAAAGGATGCTCCTTCCTTCGAAGCATGTACAGCTAGATTTTTGTCAATGTTTAATATGGAATATAGCCTGTATGCTCTGAAAGGCAGACAAAAAATGAAAGTAGGTCATCAGATTTGGGGTCCAGTTGTGGCCTATATGGATGTATAAATTTGCTGTTTATTTTATGTTACTTTTCCTTTCTAGAATAGCTCCTTTCATAGTTGCACTGTCCTCTGTATATATTCATTAGTCCAATGGTGGAGAAGTGTGGCTCAATGGTTAGAGCGGCAGACCCTGATGCAGAGGTCTGGCCCGGGACCAGGGTTCAATTCCTGCCTCGGACCTGATTTCTCGCCTCGGTGCCTACTCTAAGCATGGGTCCCACGCTGCAACTCTGGGCAATAGCTTGCTTAGTCTCCACAACGGCCCCCTACAGCGCTAGGGATGCCTGGTTGCACCCTGGGGATGCCCAGGAGTGGACATTTCACGGGGAAAAACCAGGAAGGGTTCCCTAGCGGTATGAGTACAGCGCCAGGACACTCCGGAGTATCAGTGCGCTTTACAAATACGCCTACATTTACATTTACATTTTACATTTATAACTCTACCAATATTATGGCTTGATGTACTATCAGGATATTGTTTGTTGTGATGTTTTGTTTTTTCTTTAGCTCCTTTTCTGTATTATATGTGCCTTTTTGTGTACTCATGGATTATCAATAAAATAACATTATAAAAATAATAATAATTTGATTCACACATGAATTCAATAGAAATCTGCAAACATTGTTATCACTAAATACATTCTCATTCTCTGGGTACCATTGATAAATATTTTCATGAATGTAATTGCTATTTATTATTCTGCTCCCATTTGTGTGCAGTGGTACGTTGCATGTTTGAACGTCAGCCCTGAGCTGCCATGGCATTTATTTTCACTTAAATGGCAGCAATAGCTGTAGTGGCATTAATGGTTGATCCCTTTACCCCTGCTTAGCTCCACAACAGCTACTTATTTGAAGCATGAACAGAGAAGTAACTAAATAAATGTGCCTAAACTGCATTATGTGCTTTCGATTTTCAAAACCTTCCTTTGGTGGAAGGATGGTGAAAGATCTTGTAAAAGATTTTTTTAAGACTAGTTAGGTTGACAAAACTGGCCAAGAGTGTTTGTAGTGTACGATTTGCCCGAGATTGTGATGTAAAATAGAATCTGATGTTTCACATTGCACCAAGTTTACTGGCCTAATATGTATCAACATAGAACATTTGTCATTCACTGAGCTAAAAATCCTTGAGCCCCAAAATCGTTTTATGCCGAGAAGATGTTACTGACCCTGGGTGCTTTATAATGCACTATTTGCCACATGTGGTCTTACTTAAAGAATGACTTGGTGTTTTATGCACTAATTCAGAAAAATGAAGGGAGCCCCCCACAAGCAATGTTGATTCAGCTCTTATGATGTCTCTCTCCACTAATCCATATGTTAGCCCCCCACCCCCGAAGTTGAATGTCAAGTTGTGCTCCTGGTGCTGGCACACATGGAAACAATCTACATTTCGGGGATACATAATCTAAGTACCTACATACCTAAACCAAATCACTGCATTTGCTCTTACAGCAGTATTACTGCCATGTTGAATCTCGCCATTCTCCTGATTAGAAAGACATCCTCTGAGGACATGAATGCAGCTCACACTAGGGTTCATCTCTGGGATCCCCACCTTTTCCGGCACATGCCATGCTTAAGTCCCTATTCACCATTGCGGACTGTGGACTATAGAAATTCTATTTTCTTCATTCTGCAGCAATCAGCAGTAAAACTGTTCTAAATTAATTCACCTTATTTCGCTACGTTTATGTGATACGTTATAAAGGTGCGTGTATCTTAGGTAAGGCAGTCGCTTTTACATCAAAACGTTTTGTGGTAAGTTCCTACCTACAATCAGTCTAACCAAAACACGCCGAATAAGCATTTCACAATATACTGAATTTCAGATAATGACTCCATATCATAGAGATATAATAGAGCGGCATATTATCAAGAAAGGCGATAAAATTATCGTCGCTTTAGCGGCAGAACATTGCCGCTAAAACGGCGATAATGGGCTTGATAATATGCTCTATGAAATTCCAATTGAAGCCCATGTTAGATGTGAAGGACATCTAACCTGAGCTTCAATTGGAAACCCATAGAGCATATTATCAAGTCAATTATAGCCGTTTTAGCGGCAGAAAATAGCGGCGATAATTTTATCACCTGTATTGATAATATGCCCCAGAGTTCTTTGCATTTTGCCAGACAGAGTCAAACCCCCTTCTATGCCTGTGTTGATTCGTACACTGAACTCAGAAATGCAGTGTCATGGTTCCATTAGAGTAAAAATCTGATGCATTAGCCTGTAACTCCATTAACATCTACATCTTGTAAATTTTCTGCTGCAGTATTTTAATTAGGTTGTTTTCAGGCAAAAATTCGATCAATACAGGAGCAGAAAGTTTGTTCTCATCGTAAATTGTGACAAGGCGAGGTTTGCCGCAGAGGGGCTGAATTTTAAAAAGCAAATTTCACACCTGGCTGGATATTTCCTGTTGAGTAACTTCTTTTAACAAAAAAACGAATTAGACTAAGTACCTATGAAGCAGTAAAATTGAATTCTTGGGCAATAGCTTATTATTCACAGGAAGAGAAGTGATAGTGAGCCTTTGAAAATCTAAAGCAAGTTAACCCCTCCTCACCAAAAACGAGATTAAAAAAATTCATCTGCTGCTTTTTAAACTAAGTGTCACTGAAGTGATTTATTTCTCAAAACATGATTTGTCGTCTCTGAAGCAAAGTACAGCTTGCAGTGCACACAGAGCACGCATCTCTTCCAGTCATTCATCTTTATTTGCAGAAGCAGTCAGCAATCATTAAGGCCTATTAGTGTTAAACGGGATGCGGTCTATCTAAATGCACGGTTAAATGGATTTACGGAAGTCTGGTGACTCCTAGCAAAAATAATTGTACGTGTACGAGTTCAACTTGCCCATGGGCTGTAAACGACACACTAAGCAGTTATGTAAATAACTGCGTTCAAAGCAAATGGCACAAGTAACGACATAAAAAATACTATAATATAGTGCAAAATAAAAGTGAGTGAATCAATAGGAGTTCAGTACGTGGATAGTGTCGTGTCACCAGGACTGGACATACGTAGAGTATGAAGGACACACACGTCACTACCATAAGAAGTCTAGAGCCTTGAGGCCCATCATAAAGACCTGTGGTGGCTCAATGCAGGGCCAAACCTCTGTGTATTTTTTTTTTAAATTGAAAGTGTCTCAAATTAATACGTATAACTTAGAATTTCTTTGAAAATAATGCATGAAATTTAGATGGAATACTTAAGGGTGTGCAAAATCCGTATAAATTCCTTTCGCGAAAGGATGCAAATTTACGCGAAATGCAAACCTATCATGTTGTGCTAGATTTTAACACTACGGGCCCAATAGGATGGCGGGCGGTTTGCCCCTGCCAGGCCGGCGGTAGCCACTGCCAGCCAGGCGGGGGGGAACCGCCTGCCAACTACCCCAGAAAGACCCCCGTCATATTAGCTTGGCTGGGGGGGTTCGCGGAGGACGGAAAGACCGTCTGCCGCTTTTTCGCCTGTGAACTTGTCGACCTGGCGGAAAACATCTTTAATAGGGTGGCGGTGTCTGCAAGACATCGCCATCCATATTAGGATTCAGGCAGAGATCACCCTTTCCATGGTGGCGTTGCCGCCATCGAAAGGCATGCAGTCTTTGCCATTGAGGGCCTGTTGCGGGCCCCCAGGGTGTTGAGGGGTGCACATGGGGTGTACCTATGGTACCCCCCTGCATTTACATGCAGAAGGTGGCAGGCATCGTGTGGTTTCTGCATGAAAATGCACAACAGGCATTTCTGACATTGCGGCGGGTGCTGCTGACAGCACCACCCACCGTAATGTTAGAAATGCAGGATGCTCCCCCCAGTGTGGTGGGGGCATCCTAATGGATACAGCGGGACCACTCCACCTATGGTGAGCGGTCCCTTTAGCCATTGTAGTGCGCCATCGTAATAGACCCTTACGTGTCCTTACTTCAATTCTTGGCACAAGAACGCATTTAAACAAAAGCACTGCAAACAGCAGCTGCTCGTTTTCTATTGCTTTGCAGCATGTTTTTATTGTACATTTTTATTGAAAATGGTGTATATTTAAGGGAAGTGGTGTCATTGTGTCATCTCATGAATTTTGGCATAACAAGCATAATGTGAAATTCCCAAAATCACACAAAGTACGCTAGTGTAACTTAAATTTTGCTCAGGTCTAATCATAAGTTGGAAATAGTGAGCAGAAATTGCATCTCTCTTTTTGATACACAACTATGTTTTTTTTTTTTTTTAAATCGTGGTATCTCTTCTTTGGCCCTTATATCTTCTTTTAACCTTTTTATCAGGACTGGGGACTCAATCCCTGAGTACTAAAATGGCTGCTGCTACATCTTCATTGATGTGGTGGCAGCCAATCAGATCTTGTCACAAGATCTGGCTGCCAGCGTATCCTCTGCTGTCTGAAATATACAATGTTTTTTAACCTTAATTTCTCTAAAACTACTAAACATTTTCACACCAAATCACAAAAAGCACAGTTTCTGGACCTAGAGTTTTATTACGGCCAAACTTGTTTTTTCAGTTAATAAATAAATATATATATATATATATATATCACTTTAAATTTGACTCAAGAACCTGTGCAATTTGTCAAGTGAACAAGCGGCTGAGGCTACGAAACGCGTCTTGACGTTGCCAGCTCAATAAATCATCTTTAAGCACCAAACCCGGGTCCGTGTCCAACTTTGCGGCAGGTGGCGCGAGGAGGAAAGCGAGCGGTTGCTGTATTTGGCGAAATCTCATATATATATATATATATATATATATATATATATATATATCCAAAACTCACTCTGTTCAATAAACTTTACCAGAACAAAGAGCAACGGCACCAAAATGCTGTAAGGTGAGATTTAATGGCAGTTTCACATATATATATATATATATATATATATATATACGAAGAGGAGGGCATGGAACTACATTCGGGTGCCAAAGCCAAGAACTATACCAAAGGTAGTGACCAGAGACCCGGCCACCATAATTAGTCTGACTAACCTGGATCTCTCAGATGATGAAAAGAGCATACTTTCATTAGGTCTGTCCTTCTGTACAAGAACCAACTTTAAGTACAGTCAGACTCGTATATACTTTTCACACATTTAAAGTTGAAAAAAGTCTTCTACAACAGATCAGTTAGATCTACAGAAAGACTGCTAGACCGAGGAGAGGCCTTCAGTCTTGAAGTTGGGGATTTAAACTTCCTGCATGAACTACATTAATTGGAGAGGGAATGTGAGGACATGGGCCTACTTGAATCGGGAGGTTAAACTTCTGGATTGTTGGGTTTGGACATTTATAACAGCATTAAAACCACATTCAAACCCAAATCTACTTTTGTCCCCAATACACCAAAAGACTCGATTGATGTATTTGCTGATTTAGTCGTAAAATACTTGACAGCATTATCAATTGCATTTACTGAAGGGTTTATGAGGGGGAAAAACCAATATGGCAAAAAATATGCCCTAGTTGTGAAAAAGATCAAAAGTAGGAAGGACATAGTAGTCCGTCAATCAGACAAGGGGGGTATTGCAGCACTCTGGCCACTTAACATGTACAACACAGAAGCAAGACTTCAATTAAGGAATACCAGTTGCTCTCAAAAAGTTCCCAACAGCAATCTGTTGGAGATTGAGAATACATTTTACAAAGACCTAGCGAGGGGGAGATGTTAAGGCATGGTATCCAGGAAGAATATCAGCATCCCATGGTAGATAACCCAGTGACACCCATACTATATCTCATTCCAAATATAGACACGAATGAAGAAGTCCCCCCTGGTAGACCTATAATTTCAGCTATAGGTATCATATTCGAACCCACATCTAAATTCCTAGATTAATTACTGCAGGAGTTTGTGAAAGAACTCCTAGCCTACATACAAGATACAAGGGACTTCCTGAGGAAAATTGAGAACATTGTGTGAATAGACACTTTTCTCCTAATCACACTTGATGTTACATCATTGTATACAAGCATCCTCCACGAAGATGGGTTGAGAGCAATGAGGTATTATTTGAACAAAGACCAATAACACTGTATCAAAATTCAGGGATCCTGGTTGAGATGGGGAGATTATGCCTGGAAAACAATTTCTTCCTGTACGGCAGATACATACAAACAAATGAGAGGAACGGCCATGGGCACCTACTTCGCCCCCAGCTATGCTAATTTACATATGGGCTGCTGGGAGGAGCAGGTGCTCCGGGTACAATATGCTGAGGAATAGAAGAATAGTATAATTTTATGGATGAGGTTCCTAGATCATCTCTTTCTAGTGTGAGAAGGCACTGGGGGACTGCCAAGCAGTTTGTCCTGCAATTGAATAACAATGCTTTGAACTTTATATTTACCAACACAATCAAGAGTACGCAGGTTTGCTTTCTGGAACTGGAAGTTTATGTTAAGGACAATGCACTTCATACAAGTACCTATAGGAAACGCATGGCTGGGAACTCCATATTGCATGCTAGGAGCTCCCATCCCCTAAAACTCAAAAGCAGCATCCCTTATGCAGACCACCTCAGAATAAAGAGAAACTGTAGTGAGGGAACAACCCTGGAAGAAGCACAAAACAATCCCACCATTAGTTTCATTCAGAGAGGCTACAATCTCCAGGTACTGAACCAAACACTAACTAACGTGAGTAAAATCAAGAGAACAACATTATTGCACCCCAATGAAAAGGCTAGGGAGGAGAAGAGAGCCAAGAATGACATACGTATGATCACTGGTTACAATGCTTACCATAGCAGGGCACAAGACTGCCTAAGTGAACATTGGCACCTGGTGAAGAGGGACAGGATACTTAATGGCCTGGTTTCTCACAAGCCTCTAATTACCTTCAGGAGAGCCAGATCCATGAGACAGGATCCAATAATCAGTAAGTATGGGCGAAATTTGCCAATTCGTGTTCTGCGAATTCGCAATCCACAAATTTTTGCGAATTTGCGGATTTTTGTTTTTTTGCGTGTTCGCGGGGTGTTTTGCGTGTTTGCGGGGGTTTTTGCGTGTTCGCGGGGCTTTTTGCGTGTTCGCGGGCCGCTTGCATAGCAAAGTTACCCATGCGGTCGTGTATGGGTACAGCACCCTCTGGTTCACCACTGCCACCCTCTAGTTCATCACTGCCACTCTCTGGTTCACCCCTGCCACCCTCTGGTTCAGCACTTTCACCCTCTGGTTCATCACAGCACCTCTGGTTCACCACTGCCACCCTCTGGTTAACCACTGTCACCCTCTGGCTCAGCACTGCCACCCTCTGGTTCACCACTGCCACCCTCTGGTTCACACCTACCACCCTCTGGTTCACCACTGCCACCCTCTGGTTCATCACAGCACCCTCTGGTTCACCACTGCCACCCTCTGGTTCAGCACTGTCACCCTTTGGTTCACCACTGCCACCCTCTGGTTCACGACTGCCACCCTTTGGTTCATCACAGCACCTCTGGTTCACCACTGCCACACTCTGGTTAACCACTGTCACCCTCTGGTTCAGCACTGCCACCCTCTGGTTCACCACTGCCACTCTCTGGTTCACCACTGCCACCCTCTGGTTCACCCATGCCACCCTCTGGTTCACCACTGCCACCCTCTGGTTCACCCCTGCCACCATCTGGTTCATCACTGCCACCCTCTGGTTCACCCCTGCCACCCTCTGGTTCACCCCTGCCACCCTCTGGTTCAGCACTGCCACCCTCTGGTTCTGCACTGTCACCCTCTGGTTCACCCCTGCCACCCTCTGGTTCACCCCTGCCACCCTCTGGTTCATCACTGTCACCCTCTGGTTCACCACTGCCACCCTCTACCAAGACCTTTTGTGACGCAGCGGCAGCACAAAAGATGCGCCATGGTGCTGGGTATTAACAACGTGACGCATCTGAGAGATGCGTCACGTTGTAAAGCCCTGCGCCATCAGGAGGCGTTCCGGCGCAGGGGAGGGCGTTCCGGCACAGGAACGCCTTCTAAAAGTGGCTGAGTGAAATCTACAAGATTTCACTCAGTCACTTTTAGGCCAATGCTGCGTCAAAACCCTGCTCCTGCTTGAAGCAGGCGCAAGGCTTGATGCAGCATTAGGGAGATAGGGCCCCCAAGAGCATTGCTGGAGCTGCGTCGCAAGCGCGCCGCAGCTCCAGCAATGCGCTGCTTTTACGGCACAGATGCGTGACGCATCTGAGTGTTTTTCCCACATGGTGCGCCGCATTGTAAATGCGGCGCACCATGAGTGGCGGAGCTGCGGTGCACAATAACTGGCGCATCCCTGGGGATGCGCCAGTTATTGTAAATCTACCCCTATACATTTAGCCAATAAGGGAGCACTTACTGATTAGACAGTAGAAAGTACTCCAGTTGAGTAGAGGTATTGCACAAAAAGGTGGCATCTTCGTGGACAAACACGCAGGGCGGGATTCATTCTGCCCCCTGTTAGACTCGTTTTTTGTGCCCTTCTGCCCTCTGTTAGACTCGTTTATCCCTTGTTTTTCTGCCCTTCTGCCTCCTGTTAGACTCGTTTTTTGAGCCCTTGTGCCCTCTGTTAGACTTATTTTGCCCTCTGTTATTCCCTTGTTTTTGTGCCCTTCTGCCCTCTATTAGACTCGTTTTTTGTGCCCTTCTGCCCTCTGTTAGACTCGTTTTTGTGCCTTTCTGCCCCGTTAGACTCGTTTTTTGTGCCCTTCTGCCCACTGTTAGACTCGTTTTTCCCTTGTTTTTCTGCCCTTCTGTCCTCTGTTAGACTGTTTTTTGTGCCCTTCTGCCCTCTGTTAGACTCGTTTTTCCCTTGTTTTTCTGCCCTTCTGCCCTTTGTTAGACTGCTTTTTGTGCCTTTCTGCCATCTGCATCACCACATCATCACTCAGCGCTACCCCAGCATCACTCAGCACCACCACATTATCACTCAGCACCACCACATTATCACTCAGCACCACCACAGCACCATTCAACACCACCACAGCATCACTCAGCACCACCACAGCATCACTCAGCACCACCACAGCACCACTCAGCACCACCACAGCATCACTCAGCACCACCACAGCACCACTCAGCACCACCAAAGCACCACTCAGCACCACCACAGCATCACTCAGTGCCACAACAGCATCACTCAGCGCCACAACATTATCACTCAGCACCACCACAGCACCAATCAGCAACACCACAGCATCACTCAGCACCACCACAGCATCACTCAGCACCACCACATTATCACTCAGCACCACCACAGCACCACTCAGCACCACCACAGCATCACTCAGCCCCACCACAGCATCACTCAGCACCACCACAGCACCACTCAGCACCACCCCATCATCACTCAGCACCATTCCAGTATCACTCAGCACCACCACAGCACCACTCAGCATCACCACAGCACCACTCAGCACCACCACAGCACCACTCTGCGCCACCCCAGCATCAATCTGCTCAACCATTCAACAACAACTGGTTCAAATGTGTTCTCTCAATGTTTCAAACTTTATTACAAATGTCACAAAAAGATGTTAATATTTCACTTCTGTTCTTGGATTTTCGTCACAATAAAATTCACTGAACATAATCTTCACAAAAGTTATTTACAAAAGTTTAAGCTATTGCCATTATAAATTAAAATCACTTTTATTTAAGTATTAATTATTTAAAAAAAGTTAAAAGCCATTGTAATTTGTAATATCAATACAGCTAAGTCACGTAAATACAAAACATGTTGCATTACAAATGCTATAGGTGTCACATTTGCGAAAGTTATAACTATTGGCATTGTAAATGACAAAGCTATTAATTTAGTTTTTTTCAAAACCAACACAATAGCTCAAACTTTCCTAATGCGAGACCTATTGCATTGCAAATGCTTGTTTTTATATCTGTCAGGGCTTCCTGTTGAGGTTTAATTTTCGTGACATGCGCCTCATTGCCTACTTGTAACTATTCTCTGACCCTGCTTCAAGGGTCAGATTAGGGTCAGAGAAAAGTTGCAAGTAGGCAGCGAGGCGCCAGGAAGCACTTACAGGCTTACAGCAGCAGGTGCCCAAGTTGAAGTTAATTTCTTTGTAACCCTTTTGTAAAAGGTTACAAAAAATTAGCTTCAACTTTTGCACCTGCTGCTGTAACCCTGTAAGTGCTTGGCTGGAAATTCGTCTCCGCTGATTTGCGGATTTTACCGCGGTTTTGCGAGATTCGCAGATCGCGAAATCGCGGAAAATCCGCAAATTCCGCGAGCGGAACGAATTTTCAACCCATGCTTATTAATTAGTAGCCTGGAAGTAGGGAGTACTGAAGGATGGTTAAGAGCCAGTACTGAGTTTTACAAGTGCTCAAAATGCAAGGCATGCAAGTTAGGTTGACATATGAAACAGGTTATATCACCTCTAATGAAAAGCCCATGGAATATAAGAAGTTTCCTAAACTGCAAAAGTGACAAGGTTCTATATATATATTGCAGTGTACATGCCCATATGCCTATTTGAGCAGCACCATACACATGGCGCACTTGAGGATACTGCAACATGTAAGAGCAGTAAAAAATAACGATTAGAGCTACCCCGTGGTGAGGCACCTAAATGAAGTACATGGGGGCAATATCAATGATCTTGCTTACTTTGCAATTGATCAGGTAGCCAAAATAAGAAGAGGTGGGAATCGGGAACAAATGCTGCGACAGAGAGTTGAGGTACATTTTGCTGTTCAGTACCAAAATCCCATTTGGCCTTAATTCAGAAGAGGATGTATATGCACATCTAGGATCCTAGGTATCCTTACCCCATGCTTCTATTTTTAAAAAAACTTTTCAATTTGATGTTTGAAATTCGGGTTGCAAGCACATGAATTGATGAGGCAAATTGTTTGGGATGAATAAATTGAAATCGATTTATAAAGAATGGTATGGAATTGGGAATAACAGAGGTAGCTAAGAATAGAATCAAATGCAACCAGCACAAGGAAAGGTACCTGGTCAAATATTGACCTCCTTGTAGTGGAATAATTATGAATGTACCAGTTACTCAACCCATCGTTTGAAATTGCATATGCTGAAATATAAGTTTGGGAACCCGACAGTACGTGTTGGAATGATTTCCTAAGGCACTTGCACTTTATACTCTGTGAGTGAAACCACTTGGATAGCAACATTGATATATACCAAGAAAGAGCATTGCACTTGCACTTTAATATGTGCCCCTAGCACTTAGTTATGATTTTTTTCACTGCTGGTTTCTTTCACTAAGGACGTATACATTTTACCAATACTTGCCATCAACATGGTAAATTCTGAGATTTTAAGGATCACCCAGAGATATGTCACTGGTTTGAGCAATTCAGAATATTTGGATCATAAACTGTTTAGTATTGCACTTGCACTTTATGTTGTCAATAACCTATGTCCTCATCAAATTAACATATAGTTTTCATAAAAAACAACTGAGAATAAGCAAATCGTAAATGTAACTGGATATGCTAATTTCATTTAGCATTCAATTTCATTTCATGAATATTTTATTATTATTGTTTGGTGGAAGAATTGTAAACTATTACTGATGTACTTAACCGCTTCAGTGCGGAGCGAATTTTCGCGCTGTGCTGAGCGTTCTAATGAGCCAACGGGCTCATGACGGAGCGGTTCCATCATGAGCACAGGCCAACGGAACGGTTCCGTCATGAGCATCGAAGGGGTTAATCATGTTGTTTCTTCGAGTCAGGGAGATTGGAAATTTGGAGAATCCCTGTACAAGTAGAATGTCATGAGTCTGTTTTCAGTTGCTGCTGTAACAGATAATCATGTGACTGAAGGTTCCGATATTATAAAAGCAGGAATTGAGCAACACTCTTTGTTTGACCATTGCAGTAATGCCAAAACGTGTTACAACAGATAAATAAAAATGCAAAAAATTCTAAAGGAGTTGTGTCCCAGTATTGGTATCTGATCTCTACCTGGGAAATTGTAAGTGGTGTGAACATGCATATTAATTGAATATAGTCGCCAGTAGGTAGCTATAGCTAGGATGTAGTTTCCATAGGAAGAAGGTTTTTTCATTTGCCAATAAGTTTGACGTCGTTTGATGGCTCCTCACAGAAGTTCTACAACAAGTTTGCCACTCACTTCAGCTTCTGTCTTGGAAGTTTCTTGGTGATCCATCAAGCAGGGGCCAAAGAAAAAGGGGGGGTCCCTAAACATGTTTTCCTCATGTTTTCATAAGAACTTTAGACATTGCGACAGCCTGAACTGCTGAACAGAATTACACCAAATTTGGCAGGAAGGTAGATGTTGGCTCAGGTAAATGCCTTTTTGTTATCTGGTGTAAATCCGTTTAGTAGCCGTAGAGTCATTTAAATACATTTCCAGTTGTATGTATAGGGATGCAGATGATCTGCGACCCCTCCTGATCTTGTACTGAGATCTGATTGGCCGCTAACTCTTCAAACCAGGAAGTATTGTCTGCCATCTTGTGGCTCAACTTGAACCGAGTCACAGGGACCCCCGGGCCTAAAAAGCATTTTTTTTTTAAATTTAGGTGGGAGTTCTGCTGGATTCGCAAATCCCCCTGAAAAGTTTTAGAAATACGAAGCGTGGATCCCGTGCTTCTTTACTAATCGGCCCCTGGGTAGGCCAGGTAATGGGGGCATTTTCATAAAGGAGGTTCAGCAACTCCCTCTCTGTAATAGCAATGTTGTCTCCTGCAGTAGGCAGGGAGATGGCAGGGACCACAGGGGACCTTGAGACTCCACTTGAGCTCCCCAACAAAAGTAACTGGATGTCCTGGGTGGGAACAGGGCACCAAGAAGAGTCCAATAATACAAATGACAGTGGCTGAATAAAACAATGTTGTTGCTTAGGGAAGATGTCATAAAAAGTCACATGCTATCAACATGTTTTATGGATCATACTTAACAATTTTCTCTTTAATGGTGTTAATGGGTACATTCTTTCACTGTTTCCCTTCTTGGTGGGATGTTTTTTAACACGTTTTTAACACTATCTTATATGAGATAATACCACATACACAATAGCATTCTCAATCTTAGCTGGCAGCCATAATTGATAACGCATTTGGGGCCAGATGTAGCTCGCCAAATACCGGTCGGTAACGGACGATTTCGGCCGTTACTGACCGGTATTTGGGATTTGTAATGTAGGGGGGCATTGATTTACAGAATCGGTAATTTTACCGATTCGGTAAATATACAGAGTCGGTAAAATACAGAATCGGTACATTTACCGATTCTGTAAATCAATATGTAGGTGGCACTGTAATCAGTGCCACAGGCCCTTACCGAATCGTTATTTACCATGGAATACTATTCCAAGGTAAATAACGAATTCCTGTGTACATGCACATCTGTGCATGTACACCTGTGCCATGTGCACACAGACATGCCCTAAGGGCATGTCTGTGTGTCACATGGCACACAAGCCAGTAACAGGGGTGCAACAGGGTGTCAAAGTGACACCCTGTCCCCCTTGTAAATTCGGTATTTTTACCGATTCGGTAATTACCGAATCGGTATCTGCCATTGAATCCTATGGGCTTCAAGGCCCATAGGAATCAATGGCAGATACCGATTCTGTAATTACAGAATCGGTAAATACCGAATCATACCGAGTCGGTATTTGTTACCGAATTTCTACCTACATTTGAATTACCGATTCATGAATACCGAATCGGTAAAATTAGTTATTTATGGATCGGTAATTCACATTTACCTACATCTAGGGCATAGTCTTATACTTTATTACTTGTTTAGACATAATGATCAACAGAAATTGTGAATGTAGACATGACCCTCCAGAATATATGATATTTGAGGAAACAACATTGAAGTTAGTCAGAAGAATTCATTTAATACAAGTGTTTTCAGGACATCAGTCTCAAATTGAGGGCAAAGAAAACAAAATGTCAGATTTAGGTGGGACAAGTGGATGCCCTTACTTTGTTATTCTCAGCCATGAATGCACTCTATAAGCACTAGTAGTAAGTGGGTGGGCCATATTGCCATACCAAAGAGTTTGATGTCAGAATGTGTTGGGTAAAAATTGGCTAAAACAATTAATCTGTGCCAATATTGCTTTGTTTGCGTTCTGTGGACAATGGTTTAGTGGTCGAAAACCTTACTAATAGACATTATTTAAAAAATGTAAAAAATAATCAACATTTGCTATGTTCCAGTTGTAATACCAAGTTGCATTAAGCAATGGGTTTATGTATTGCAATTTAAAGTAATCTGAGCACACTTTACCTTTTCTCACCTCTGAGATAGACCATGGGTAGGCAAATATCTATGGCACATCTTAGTACATCACTTACAAGTTACTAACGTCCTCATTTAGATCTCGGCAGATGGGTTACTCCATCAAAATGGTGTTGAATATCCCATCCACAGAAATATAAATCCCATTATGTCCTATGAGATTTATATTGCGGCATATGGGATATCCGTCACCTTTGTGGCCGTGTAACCCATCCGCCGAGATCTAAATCAGGCCCTAAATCTGTGTAGTTGCTCCTTTTCTTCACCATTACATGAATCCAGCTTTCAGTGTACACACTGAGACATCTTGGGACATCCTTAAAAAAACTCTTTTTATAACACATATTAAACCCTAACGCACCATTTCTCCCTTGTTGCTTTTCAATGGCTCTCAGCTCTGTGTCCACCAGTGAGTAGGCCTCCACCATTATATGGGCCATTAATGGGGCCAGGGTGCACCGTACCCTCTTCTACTCCCAGAAGAACGTCACCAGCTAAGCCCTCTGCTATTATTCGGGTCTAGCTTCGCAGGTCCACAAATCACTTATTGCCAGGTCTATGGAGCTTTTGAACTCCCAGAGTCCACAACTTCGAAGTGATGACATTCCAGATTTGTATTTGTTTTTGAGAGCTTAATTCATAATGTATAATGTTCATAATTATAGGCTTCTTTTTAAAGTCCTAGCAAAGAAACTATTATTAAACTATTATTAAAAAAACACCTTTTTAGGGCTCCTGGTCCATGCTAAGCAATTCACTAACTTCTCTTCAGAAATATTTGAAAGCAATATCCATGAAGGAAATTATTTTTTGCACCACCATTTCCTATAATATGCAGACCCAAAATGTATAGAGTCAGCCTATTGGTGCTTTCTAATATGCTCTTTTCAAATGCATTTTTAGTCGGTGAGGAAGAACCACATTTGAGCTTCAAAAACCTTGTTGAAATACCATTCTGTATGTGTCCGCTTTGGCAGGCAGAACATTTAAAAAAGCAAATGTGGGCCTGATACCTGAGCCTCTGCAGAGCTATACAGCTGGATGTAGTGGGACAGGGGGACAGGGGGGCCTCTACTGTAATCATTTCCAGCTCTTCATATGTAAAGTTGGGGGCCTGTCTCCAGCAGACTAAGGCCCACATGCATCAACAATGCCATTTGCGATTCCTTATTAGCGAAAAATAAGGACTCGCTAATAAGGAATAGCAAAAGGCTATGCATGAAGAAATCGCAAAAAAAATTGAGATTTCTAAATATTCCTTAATTGCAACTCGCAAATTGTGAGTCGCAATGAAGGAATACCTCCCCATTCGTTCCTATGGGCCTAGAGGCCCATTGGAATGAATGGGAAGACATTCTCAATTTGCGATTCGCAATTAGCGAATCGCAAATAGAGAATGCAATTTCAAGGGTGCAGGGGTGGCCAAAGGACACCCTGTGGCACCCCTGAAATTGATCTGTGCACCTATGTTGCGCACACACTTGCCCTTAGGGCATGTGTATGCGCAACATGAAACTTTGAAAAATGCACAAAAGTGCATTTTTCAAAGTTTTTGCAAATTACCATGAAGTTGAACTTCATGGTAATTTGCTCCCCCTATTTGCGAAACTTTCATGCATTGCATTTAAGGAATCGCTAAATGCGATTCCTTAAATGCAATCGCAATTTGAGAACTTGCAATTAATTGCGAATTCTCAAATTGCGAGGGCCTTGATGCATAGGAAAAGCAAATTTTGCGATCGCAAACGGCCGATTTTTGCGAATCGCACCGTTTTCGATCGCAAAAGACCTTGATGCATGTGCCTGTTAGACATTTTTAGATGCAGAGGTTGGTGAGAAGCAACCTTGGAGGGTGTTTTTACAGGCAAAAAGTTAGGAGGCCGGTAAAACGGTTTCCGCAATGTATGTACATCAGAGTGACGTACGAATACGCAAGTAAATACATACACAAAACATTGCATGTTTTGAAGTCAATCACAGATTGTGAACCAATGGCAGAGTACTTTATATAGTTAGGGATGTCCCGTATGATGCAGTATGTCTGTCTTGAATGATGAGCATGTCA
The DNA here is from genome assembly GCF_964261635.1 of Lissotriton helveticus. Lineage (NCBI taxonomy): Eukaryota > Metazoa > Chordata > Amphibia > Caudata > Salamandridae > Lissotriton > Lissotriton helveticus. The sequence goes on along the minus strand of NC_136057.1, from coordinate 2,010,547,501 downwards.
GGCATCCACTATTTTAGAAATCCCACATGTTGGAATCAAGAACTGATTTCTAAAATTACTAGGATGTATATATATTACTTCCTTTAAAAAAATCATCCTTTTACATTTACATTAGGCTTAGGCATCAGCTGTTGATTGTATTTTTGGGGTATACATTGCAGACGGTGTATTTTAAACCTTAGTTGATTGAAATAATGTTTTTTTAAAGGTGTTTGTTTCAAAACAATAACACTAATGCCACATAGAATTAAGATAGACACCAACACATTTAAATGTAAAGACATATTACTATTAGCAAAGTAGAATGTGACCAATAACTTTATTATGTTTTGATATCCGCCAATGTAGGTGACAACATGGACACGCAGGGCAAGCCAGAGGGCGAGAATCCCAACCACAGGTCTTTCAATGTTTCCTAGACCTAACAATCATGCAGGAACAAGATGTCATCCAAAAATACAGGCTCACAAGGCAGACAATTTTGGCCTGGCCCATCAACTAACATTTGAACTGGAGCCAGAAAACTGCAACCCTACCTCAATCACGCACAAGGCAAAAGCAATGGCTTACCTGCATTTTGCAGCCACTGGTACATTCCAGTAGACCACTGGGGTTTGTGGTGGAATGTTGCAAACCGGTTTCTCATGTGTGCTCCAAGAGTTAATCTGTGTGATGCTAAACCACAAAAAGGACTCATTGAATTTCCAACTGATGTTGGTACCCTGAACGCTATTATGGGAAGGTTTGTATGCCCTGGGAGGCATACCAAATGTTGTTGGTGCCATCGATGGAAATCATTGCATTTTCTGTAATCGGACAAACTTCAATTCCATTAATATGCAGGCGGTTTGCATTCTGGACCTGAACATCACCAGTGGATATGCACAATTGCTAGGATACAGCCATGACTCATTGATGCTGTACCACAGCAGATGGCACAACTGGTAACATGAGGGCAGGTCAGAAACACAAATAACACAAAGAAAACAACACTTGTATTGTCAGTACATTTGAATTGAAGGTAATGTTTTCTAATATGGTCTATTACATGTTTTGCAGGAGACACAGCATATCCAACTAGACCATGCTTGCCACCACGTTTTAGGAATCGAAAAATGACAAGGGAAATCTCAATTAGGTCAATGTAAGAACCAACGGCGTCGTGGAGCGGGATTTTGTGCACTTGAAAGCAATACCTCATTGCCTTTATTAGACTGGTGGAGACCCCCAGTGCTCTCCAGAAAAGGTGCGCCAAATTATTGCCTTCTGTTGTATGCTGCACAACATTTCCCAGCAGAGGGACATTCCTTTCATATCAGACAAGGACTACCATCAGGGAGGGCAGAGTGATGTTGTAGAATTTCGCCGTGAAGATGACAGTGGAGATGAAGAAGGCACTGACCTCCATCAAGAAATGAGAGTCAAATTATTCAAATGATTGTTGTTAAATGTGTTAAAGCAAGTGATTGTCTTTAGAGGTACAAACCTTACCAATACAGAAACAGGTTCTTTGCTTAAAAGACGACTCATGTAGGGTAATCATTTGGCTTTGCAAAGATACATTTTACAGCTTTAGAATAAATGACAGTCTTATATTTCGTTGTTCCTCATAGCATTATGTGCATGCGCTGTAAATATCTACATTTAGTATAATATTTAGGCGTGTGTTTGAAACACCTTAATCACCATGGGCCAGATGTAGGTGAAATAGATTTACCGATTTTAAATTACCGAATTTTACCGATTCGGTAATTAAAAATCGGTAAATCTATGGGGTCGACATGTAGGTATTCCAGATGTGCTGGAATACCGAATCGGATGATTTCGGTAATTACCGATTCGGTAAATACCGAATCGGTAATGCCCATGCATTCCTATGGGCTTTGAAGCCCATAGGAATGAATGGGCATTACCGATTCGGTATTTACCGAATCGGTAAATACCGATTTTCACAAGGGTGCAGGGGGTGTCACTTTGACACCCTCTGGCACCCCCAAAACAGGCTCGGGTGCCATGTGGCAGGCATACATGCCCTAAGGGCAGGTCTGCCTGTCACATGGCATAGGTGTGCATGCACACATGTGCATGCACACCGGAATCGGTATTTTACCATCAAATTGGATTTGATGGTAAAATACCGATTCGGTAAGGCTCCTGGGACTCTGAAGAGTCCCACCTACATATGGGTGGCTCAGATTCGGTAAATTTACCGATTTTTTATTTTACCGAATCGGTAAAATTACCGAATCGGTAATTTTACCGATTCGGTAAAATAAAGCCCCCTACATGCCAATCACCTATTTACCGATCGGTAACGGCCGAAAATACCGATTTTCGGCCGTTACCGACCGACCTACATCGGGCCCCATGTGGCTTAAGGTTGTATCTATAATTTTGTTCAAAATTTTAATGTTTTCTTTTGCAAACAGAGTTTATCCCACTGTCCTCTTCTTGAGCACAAGTGAGACATTAGTAATCCTTTAACAGCGGGAGGTTATTCACTAGTCATGTACATACCTGGAATGTACGATCCATAAACATTGAGGTGTTTGTGTCCAACTTGTCCAATTTAGGTGGGTGGAAAACACAGTTATGAAGTATTATTGTGGTAAGCATTGTTCTTGAAATGACACTGACATATATAGTACCTCAGTTTGATTTTGGATGTAGTTCTACTTTTGGAGCAAAATGAAGATAACTCTAAAGGCCAATCCTAAATTGGTATCAAAGTTTTGTGAGCCGGTACATTTGGTGTGACCAACTGCAAACCCACGTTGGGATTTGTCTATAAATACATCTTTAATGCTTTAATAAGTAAAACATGATTTAAAACAATTGTAAGGATCTGGGTTGCTGGTTGAGGGGGTTGAACCCCTACTCAAGCAGAAACCACAATCCTAGTCAAGGTGAGGCACAAGCAAACCTCAAATTAACCTGAGCGCAACCTTCTGGTAGCTTTGCACAAAGCAGTCAGGTTTAACCTAGAGGGCAAGTTCTAAAGAATGTATGCAGCCCTTCAGAAAGTAATGAAGTGAAAACACCACACAAGAAATATTTTATAAATAAATCAATACCATAACGACAAAAATTCTATCAGTAGAACCAGAGATAAGCAAAAAGATTTAAGTGAAAATAGCACCAAAAAACCCAAAGCGCCACACACAGTTTTCTGGTCTTCCAAGAACAATAAAAAGGTACAAAGTCGGTCCGATGATCATCTACAGGAACCAGGTTAGTCCAGCTGAAACGTTACCTTCTGTTCAGTGGAAAGACTTCTGTTTGCAATAGAAGTCTGAAGAATTGGTGCCCAATATTTATACCAGTTGCCTCCTTTGAAGTGGGAGAAACTTTCAGTGGTTTCCTTTTGAAGTGAATGACCTGCCCTTGTTCCAGACTAATTACTGGGGTTATGTAGCCTTTTGTGAGCTGGCAGGACACAGCCTATTCAAGTGTAAATAGGTCTGTACCCAGTTCCCCCCTACCATCCTGCCAGTGATGGCCCATCCAGGCACACCTCAGCACTTTATTGTATGTGGATGTCTAGGAAGAATACACAAAGTCCATCTGCCAGCTACACCCAGTCATGTGACCCAGAGACAGGCTGCAGGCACTAATGGCTAAGGCAGGAAAATTCCAGTATTCTGCTAGTAGCATTTTCAAAATGTTCTTAAAAAATCTGACTCAAGTATAGGACAGGATTTTTCATTACAATTCCAAAGATCCAAACATTAACCGGTTACCTGTTACCATTTGACATTTCCACATATTAAGTGTATTAAGGTAATGCCATTGTTGGGAAAGGTAGGTGTTGCAGTAGTGAAACATTCATTTAATTGTTTTTCACTAACAGGATATAAAAGACTTACAATGACATGCCCAACTTCTTAACTACACTGCACCCTGGCTTACTGAGCTGTCTGGGGCCTACCCTAGGGTTGCCATATATGCATTTAAAATGAAAGTTTGGGTCTGTCAGAAGGCTTCTTTTGCCAGATTCAAATGCCAGTTTATGCACATGCAGGCTGCAATGGCAGGCCTGAAACATTTAAGTGCTACTCAAGTGGGTGGCACAATAAGTGCTGCATGTCCACTAGTTACATTTAATTAATAGGCCCTGGGTAAATGTAGTACCACGTTACTAGGGACTTATAAGTAAATACATGTGCCAATTGGGGATAAGGCAATGTTATCATGCATTAAGGAGTGAGCACATGCACTTTAGCACTGGTTAGGTGTGGTAAAGTGTGCAGAATCCTAGGGCAAGCAAAATAAAGTTCAGCAAAAAATGGAGGAGGAAGGCAAAACATTTGGGGGAAGACCACCCTAAGGCTGACAGTTTAACAACAATATATTATCATTTTTCAATAATAAATTGTAAATATACTAATCTGATTCTGCTGTTTAACTGTTTTAATTTGATGAGCCAAATGAGATCCTTATTTATTAGACAAATCATTTTCTTTTAAAGCATGCAGATTTGTGAGCAATTATGCACTTAACATGTGGGTGAACAATAATCCTGGGGTGCACCATCACAGTATGGTAAATTTTAAATAGTCAAACACTAAAAATGTTGCTGAGGAAATTCAACATACATTGATAGAAACACAAAGCATGAGATTGAGATCAATGTATTTGGTAAGTGACAAACAAATCAACCAGAGAAACAGAAACCTGATCGGATTTATCTCAATATGAACAATGAGATCCTTATGATGAGTCCACCATTATTAGGAATAAAAGTCTAGATCCCACATAGTTGGTAACAAAGATAGAGATAGAATTATTCCCCAAGCCAATGTTGCTGGCTCACAGGAGGAAGTCACTGCATGTGCCTCTTGGTTTTAACCTATTGTTGACTGCTGGATAGATTGGCTGATATGATGCTTTATTAAGGAGAGGATGTGGCCTAACATCTAGAGTGGTTGAACTCAAAGCTGGGGAACTGGGTACGAGTCTCAGCAATGATGCTCAATATCCTGTGATTCTGGGCAAATCACTTAATCTGCCCACACCTAGCAAACAATTGTGTCCATCTATAATGCAACTAGTGCTCATGTAAAGTGCTCTGATACCTTCGGGTCTAGTTCACTTCATCATGGCGGTGGCTAGAAAAGTTGTGCAAGTTGTCACATTATTAGTTACCTTACATCATACAAATTGCCAAACTTGGATTTCATCTATTTTAGAAATGTTAATCTACAAGTTTACTTTTCAAAGTTGCCTACAATAGCCATTTAGTTGCTTTTCCTAATTGGTCAGTAGCTGACAGCAGCTGTGGTCTGACTTGCAATTTGGGTGGAATGCTGAAAGGAACTGAAAAAAATAACAGAATTTGGAGATTTAAATTTCCTCCTCTGGAGCAGCCTGGAAGAGGGAGAGGGCTGGCAGGTTTATTACACTTCAAAAACAAGGAGCCCTGGACGCATATATGTCACATCGCCCAGGCCCATCCTATTTTCCATGAAGCCGGCCAAGATGTCCACACTTAAATGTGAATAAGGGCAATCCTGAAGGAGAAGTGTTGTCACTATTTAGTCCACATCTGAGTTGGGCTAGTGAGCTACACACAAGCACAGGGAACTTTTGGCATGTTGTTGTAGAGATAAATGTTGCATTGCGGGTATTATGATGCCACACTTTCCAGGAAGTAGTCACCAGGTGTGTGAGGGAACTGTTGACCTATTGGCTACTGAGTCCCCTACCACTATCTTGGTGCACAAGGATACAATTTGCATCCCTGAAATGCTACCTTCTAAACCTTTGACAATTGTAAGGGGAAACAAGTTAATCCTGAACTTCTCTGAGCATAAGGAAGGTTGAAATAGATTAAACAATGTCAAATGCTAGCAACATCATGGTTTTGTTTGGTTGGAGATGTAGTCCTTGTCCACCCAAAAAGGTTAATGATAATTTTGCCCATATTTCACACGGAAACTCTTAAGAGTCATCCTTCACACATTTAAACGTATGAAACAAAATTATGGCTATCACACAGCTAAAAAAGAAGAAACATTGATAGACAATGAGTCAGATATTTCAAAGAACAGCAGACAGGCCCATCTGACATGCCTGCTCCCTGAGGCTAAATCCCTTCCTGAGATGGACATCAAAAGTGTAATCTAAATAGCTAGTCTTATTGTTGAGGGTAACCAACATAAGACAGTCAGTGTGTCTGAAAATAATTAAATGTAAACATTTACATTCACATGAACATACACTTATGCATAGGAATAGAAAGAAATGCTGGAGAATATTATGAGGAAAATGGAATGTGAAATTCAGCAGCCAGAAGCAAATGTGCAAATGTTCAATCCATTTGTGGGCCTAAAAACATACAAAATACAGAGAGATATAGGATGAACAAAATTTAGGATGTGATGATGTAAAAACCAGAAAATGCAAATTACCACTCGTCACACCACCAGGGATTCGTGCGTATCCTTCAGTGTGCAGAATTGACAAGACCACTAGTCTTTAGGGCAGTAGTGGCTGGCATTGCTCGTGGGTGGAGGGTGGGTGCAAGGGGTTGGGTGGAGAATTTGTGGGGGGTGTTGTGGGGGGATCACCGGGGTGTCACAGGGAAATAAAAAAATTACATTAAACTTACCTTTCAGCGGGGTTCCCGTCTTCTCTGCTCCTGCCTCCAACAGGAACAGGAAGCAGGCAGCCAGGCAGCCAGGCTCCCTCCCTTAAGCCAATCACAACACTAGTGTAGCATTCTGATTGGTTGGCACAGCACCCAGCCAGGGGCAAGAGGGGTGGGCATGTTCTCCATATATGCTGCAATGCAATGCAGCCTGCATGGAGAAGGAAAGAGTGCGCATGACTAGTTTGGGCGGCCCGAGAGGGATGACCAAACAGTCTTTGTGCACTCAGGAGTGGGCAAACCACTCCTCCCCTGCCCTGCTCAAAGAGCAGAGCAGCAACACCAACCCGCTCACTCACAAGGCGTAAAGCAAACATAAAATAGTAATAGCTAAAAGTTATTACCATTTTATGTTTGTCTTTCTCACACTGCGAGAAAGCAGTGGGGCGACGCTCGTCTGCCCTGGTGAGGGAGCTGGCCCTTCCATGAACTTTGGATGCTAGGGAGAGCAGTCTCCCCATAATATCAATCCAGGGCTTGCAGGTTTCCTCCCGTGAGCGCCTGGTGTTAGATACTGTATTGACTCAGTTAACAATTCTATACCACATTTGCCTTAATTGTATAGATGGTGATAGGCTCCAAACAGCTGGGGCTCTACCCTAAGAATCTCATCTACCATAATTGATATTTCATTTTCTTAAAATACAGAATTCCTTCTCCATATCATGATGAAGGAAAAAAAGATATAAACTACAGACAATACATGATGCTTTTTAAAAACAAAATAATAAAAAGTAATTATGTAAAATCAGCAATCTGTGTGGCTCCTGCTGCTTCATCAGAGAAAAATCAAGGGATTGGATGTGAAGAAGTGTATTTTATATACAAAAAAATCTCCTCATTGGACTAATGAAACTCAGGTTTGTTCAATGTTGTAGGGCTAGAGGCACTCTTGTGGTTTGAAACCCAGTGATGACCTTTGACTACCATAATTTTAACTGATTTTAGTGTGTTATTTTATCCTAGCCTGAATGTACGACGGTCCTGCACATGCCTTGCTTCTCTTTCTTGTAATCTTGCAGTCTTTCAGTGGGAGCTGTCTACAACAGCCTTGCCAAGAGCAGAGCATGTGGGATGTGCATTTTAAAGCGTGAAAGGGAAAGAGAGTTAAGTACTCGCAAATTGAAAATGCAATTTCAAGGGTGCAGGGTGTCAAAAGGACACCCTGTTGCGCCCCTGAAATATGTATGTGTGCACATGCGGTACACAGCATGTATGTCCGCCACATGCCACTTCGAAGAAATCGCAAATTACCACCAACTTAAAGTTGGTAGTAATTTGCTATGTCTTAAGGCAAAATCCCACAAATTGGGTGCTTCCTGCAATGCATTTAAGGAATCGCAATTTGCGCTCTAACCGTATCTCAAAGAATCAGGACTATATCAATTCCTGCTCTCTTCTCATTCGAGGAATTAAATGGAGGGCTCCCGTATTTCCAACGACTTTGTAGTTGAGAATTTTACACATATCTCTGCCCTTGTGGCTCCTGAAGGAGGCGTTTGCTACGCCGAAACGCGCCTCAATGCTATTTGCCACTCTGTTTGGATATTTTAATTAAAACTGTTAGGCTTTCTTTATATATTGATGATTATTGTTTGTTTTGATGTATATAAACTCATGTTTTTAATGCCCTGTCAATAGACAGTTCACAATTGTCATAAATTGTATGACCTTTTAACGTGTTTTTTAATGTGTCCATTAACCCCTTCCATGCTGGTGATGAACCCCAGCCGTCACGCTCCACAGTGCTCGTGTGCTGATGACGGCTGGGGTTCGTCACAGCCCCGCCCTGTTCGGGCGGTTGCCGCACACGGGGGGAATCGCGGCCGCACGGAAGGGGTTAAACTGATGGTACTATCCATTGATATTTTTTATGGTTTTTTCTTGCTCTTATCTGATGTCACATGTTTTCATATATGATACTGCCTAGGAATTTTTTTCACATACGTTCCAAGTAGTTTGCACCCTTTTTTAAGACTTTACAGTTGATTGAGAGTCCAGGGATGGGAGGACAGTGTTTGGATTGGTTCAACACAATTTTTTAAGAGAGAGCAGACAGTGGTTTCTTGTTGTTGCTGTTCAGAGATTATCAGTTTCCCAATGAATGTAGTTACTGAACTTTCTCATGTCATTGATAAGAAGAACCACACATATAATTCTTTCCAGGGCAGAGAATGTAGCGTGGGGAGCCTATTAGATAGAGCCCTGCCTCCAACCGGGTCATACAGGACCATGGGATGTATTTGTCTACAGCCCATTTAGAGAAGGAAGGGGCATATTAGCAAGGGCGATATCGCCGCTTTAGCAGGACTTTTTCCCGCTAAAGCAGCGATAATTTTATCCCCCTATTAGCAAGCTGTCGCTAACAGCAGTTAGTGACAGCTTTTAAGCGATAGCTACAGGTTTGGGGCCCACTTTGCATGTCAGCAATATTTATCGCTAATGACATGCAAAGTGGGCATACCCAAACTGTTACCAACTGCAAACAGTCGCTAACACAGCTATCGCCTATTAGCAAGGCAGGTGAAGCGATAAAAAAAATCGTGCTAATCGCGATTTTTATTGCTAGAATCTAATGCCTGCTAAAAAGTTGACTCACCTGTATAGTCAATGGGGGTTGTATTATCAGATTAAGCCCCCATTGGCGTTAATACAAGAATATCACTAGATTTCCAGCGATATTCTCGCATTGAGCCGCTATTGCTGTTGTATTGCGTTTTAGGATCCGAGCGAAATTTACAGATTCATGCCCTTATATAGGTACAACTCACATTGCCCTTATAGAGGCATAGAAATCATAACCATATTTAGACATAGCGCATGCTGTCCAAATACAGGCATGGCTACTTCCACCCATTCCAAAAAGTCACAGCGATTTCTTGGAAAAATTGGCTTAAGCAGTCAGGGACATCCCCTTGCTTGAATATTGATTTGTCCAAGAACTCATGGAGTTTTCAAGTTACTACCATTTCCTTGGGGTTCTTTGATGATGGTAATATGCCCGACTTTACGTCAAACTAGACACCTACAATGTATAAATATGCCTACACTTGCTCTAGCAAGGACACGGTGGTTCGGAGCAGCTCGACTATCTACTTGCCCGACACAGCTCGCTACAGCAAGTACCGAAGGAAGCCGACCCTCCAGCTGACACACTGATCGAGAATCTGTCCTTTCTCTCGCTGAGAATCCAGCTCCAGTGTTTCCAAGATCCCCTTATGGGGTGTTGGGAAATCGAGTCCCGAGACACAGATACCAGACCTCCTTCATTCTAAAACCAAGGTACGGAGCTTATTAGACCCTCAAGAGAAATCTTGAATACATTCTTGGCGAAGAAACTAAACCTATGCTAAACCACACTTACTTCTTCCCTCTTACTAGACTTAGGTTAGGTACATCGGGGTATGCGTATTTTAGAAGCACCAGTTGAGTACTTTTAGCCTTTGTTATTTATGTATGTATTTATCTATGGTTTAGAAACCATACAATGCTTTTGCAGTATTATTTTATAATACTCTTCTTGCTCTACGCATTATACTTTGCAACCAGTATTATAATTGTAGTAGTTCACTTTACTTGCATGAGAAAGAAGACTGTTCAATAAATTCCTTTATTGAAAACGCCCATCTCTCTATTTCTCTGCACCTCTGATGAAACGAAGCATGCATGATTGACTGAGTAAAATATCTATCTATTGTTTCCACGACTCTGAAGATTCATTTATTCTTGGGGAAACAAAGTTGTCATGGTTATGCAGTTGTCAGAAACTAATCCCTTCTTGTGAATTTGAGAATGTTTCTAGTGACCTCTGAGCTAGCTGGCACTCACAATTAAGTCTAACATATTCGATAGAGACCTAGTAGACATAAGTCCTACATCAAATCTATAGGATATATTATTCCAATGCGCAGAGCCTATTACTTGGCGCCCAACGTTTGGTAAGGCGCTAATTTAACAGTAGATACTAGAGTAACTCAGTCGTGCTTTTCACAGAGATCCCTTTTTCCCTTAAAATACTCCAATAGACGTCTGGAGTGGGTAAAAGGATAAAATATCCGCCATAACTGAGTAGGACGAAAATCCTATGTATTAGTTTTTGGTTTGTTTAACGTTGAAGGATACAGTGTTCCAAAATATTGTGCACCTTATCTTTGTTTCCTTGAAACTTGCTCTGCAAACTTTCATTAAGCAATGTCGAATAACGGTGACAATAACGCAACCAGTGGAGCTGCAGGAACTGCAAACCAACCAGGCTTAGACGTTACAGGTTTCCAAGAAACCGACCTGGATGCTATAATCATCCCGGAAAACGTAAGGAAAACCATCACTATAAAGCTTATAACAAATGGCCTATCACCAAGAGGTGGTAGGGTAATTTTTCTTATAGAGGCACATGAATATTGACAGACAGAGGTATTCTATTCATGGAATTTCTTCCCTGAAGCAAATCCAGTGTCACATGTGTTTCACTTCTACAAAGAAGAGGACACTCCAATGGAGTAAACTCCTTTCGAGGATGTTGAAAAACCACTAACATACAAAGAGCATGCGCTCTGATTGAAAGGCGCCTTACAACATCAAAATCACATTACCAGGCTTGGTCCACTAGGTAAACCAGGAGCAACATTGCCGGTACTAGTCAGCTATACACCACACCCTGTCATTGAAGAAATGACAGGTGAAGAATTATTAGATCAACTAAAACAACTAATCAAAATACATAGACAATTGGTTCAATATGTCATGCGGACTCTAATAGTCCAACCTCCTATAAGGATTCCACAACAAACCCCTCACCAGGGGAACACAAATAAAATCACACTACAGACTATACAATCAGTCATTGGTAAATTGCCCACAAAAAGGGAACAAATTCCATTGTGGATAGCTAAAAAAATTACTCAAATTGAGGCAGTATTTCCAGATACTATCCTTCATGAGAAACACAGGATTCTAACAATCTGTTTACCAATGGGGATCGCACCACACCTGGAGGACTGCGACACTTACGGTACAGTGTTTGCGACAATCTACACAAAAACACATGGTGTTTGGTCTATGACGGTAATACCAGATGTCCTTAACCACATCGCTGCTTGCTACTTTCCCCTCCTGTGCTGGACAGCAACGAAAACGGGTGTGGTCATGACGAGCTCAGCTCGTCATTAGCACCTGAGAGGTATATGCCATGACGAGCTGAGCTCCTCATGAGCATAGAAGGGGTTAAACAGATTCAAAATGAATACGGGGCAGAGCCTGCTTTAAATCTGGGTATGAAATTACTGAGAGATTTCAAACAGTCTCAGCTCTAATATTAGCTAATATTAAAGGTGAGGCAGCATCCATGGCGATCCGCCAAAAATTATGAGAATTTGATGTAACTGAGCAACCATAAAAACTGGCCAGAATAATAAAAAATCCTATGAAGAACTAGGTAGAGATAGTGTGGGTGGGAAACCAGTCAAGCCCCAGCTAACAGAAAGTCCTGAAAAGGTCTTTATTAAAAACTCTCTCACTACTGCTCAAAAGAAATGGGAAAATACTAATCAAACTTCTAACGAGAAGTGTTCTCAGTCCCGAGAAAGGTCTCCTCAAAAGGAGCCCTCTGAAAAGAGGTATAACCTCAGGAATAGGGATGATTTGAAAAAACCTGATAGATATCAAGATTCTGATACACGTTCCTCTCCTACCTTTCATACTTCCTCACAGAAATTGGAAAGAAGAGGACGGTCAGAACACAAGGAAGAACATGTGAAGTCCAAAGACGATCAACACGTTCCAAAAAATAAGAAAACCCTATTCACCAAAAAGACGGTAGCAGGTCTAAAAATCAGACATGCCGAGGATCTTGAGGACACAACTCAAGAACGGGGAGTGGGCTCAGACAATGCTGGACAGCGCAGCAGAAGTCACCATAGCTCGCAAGATCTTGAAGCATCATCTGGAGACAGTGGACTTGAATGAGTGCATCCAAGTTGAAACTGCCGATGCCAGGGTTAGTGTACCTCATAAGTTATATGAAGTAATGCTGTGGATGGAGGGGGACATGACTAGGAAAATAAGAGCACTCTTTTGGGAGAAGTACTCTAAGGGTTATGACATTCTTCTAGATGAAAAAGACTGGCCACCAAAATTTGTCAGGGAGTGCCCACATGGCAAAGACATAATTATGCCAGTCTTCTCCAATCATAATCCAATTCACTTAAAATACAATTACGCCAGGAAATGGGCTGTAGCCCAGGCTCCAGTATTATATAAAAATCATGTAGGATGGGAGGAGGATTCTCCTCACCATAAAATCCAGTCAAAAACCCAACCACCTGCTCAGAGGCAGTATCCAGTTTACCAAGAAGCTAAAAAACAGGTCAGGGATATATTAGATCAACTTGAATACCAAAGGGTGATTGAAACATGCACCTCGTCAATGAACAATCCTTTGTTTCCTGTCTCCAAACCAGACAATACATATCGTCTAGTTTTGGACTACAGACATTTAAACTCTTGTTGCAAAACCTTTGCAGTACAAAATGCACACAGTGCAGCACTAATGAATAACATTGTGCGTAAAAAATATAAAACCACATTAGATATTTCTAACGGTTTCTTCTGTCAAAACATTGCACCTGAAAGCAAGTACTTGACAGCTTTCTCAAATATGGGGACACATCATCACTTCTGTCGTCTCCCCCAGGGATTCAAGAATAGTCTGTGGTTATTTTCAGCTAGAGTAAAAGAGTTACTACAAATGTATGATGATGAGGCATTATCTTTTGTCAATGACATCTATCTAACAGACGATGACTTGGACAGGCACTTGAACGGAGTGAATACCATTATACTTTTATTCGCCTCTGAAGGGTATAAATTAAACTTTAAGAAATCAAGAATTGCCCACCTCAGCGTCCTTTTTGTGGATACAAGTTCTCAAGTGTAGGCAAAAGCCTGGCAGCCAACTTTTTAGAAAAGTGTGTGCTGCTCCAACCTCCAAAAACGCTGAATAACTAGGTCAATTCTAGGTTTCCTAAATTTCGCAAGAATGTACATACTAAATTACGCAGAAATTGTTAAAGCTCTCTACGAATTAATCAAACCTGATTTTAAAACAACAAATTGGACTCAAAAACACACAGAAATGTTGCATTCAGTGCAAACAGACATGTTAGCAACAACACATTTACAAACCTGCGTAAACGTACGCAACCTTGTAATCTGATTAATCCCTGTAGGATTCAGATTCACGTACTTAACCTTTAATGAAGGTGAAAAAGTACCAATTACTTACAAATCACACTTGTACACACAAGCTGAATTGAAATATACTTCAACAGAAAAATTTCTGACAGCGGTTCGAACTGCAGTAGCAAAAGAGAGAGCAGTGACAAAAGCAAGCATTCCGAATGCAAAGGCTTTACATCCGAGATGGATACAATGTGTTAACTCTCTTGCTGCTGCAACAGACGTTGAATACGTTTTTGGCCCCTATTTGAAAACTCAAGAATTTCTACAATACGAACAAGAATGTCCTCTGTCCACTGAGATTCTGCCTCTAGAACAGTATGAATGTATACTTTATACAGACGGATCAGCACAGCCCGCAATTGGGTGTAAACAAGCTTATAGTGCTGCGTGCGCGATTGTTAAAGGTCGCTGGCGCGATGGTAGATTCCGACCTATGGTCACAAAAACACAATCTCTCGGAGATTGTACAGCTCAGCGAGCTGAACTCCAAGCACTCAAGATGGCGCTTGAAAATACCGATTGCGAATTCCCCACACTCATAGTATCCGATTCGCATTACTGCATTCAATCTTACAATGAATACTTGCAGAATTTAATTCAAAACGGTTTCAAAGATACAGCAATCAAGCATAAGTTTCCTTTGGGAACATGTAGTTAAATTATAGAAAGAACTACAAAAGACTCACATGATCCATACACTGAGTCATCAACGTGATGTCGTACACATTACAGGGAATTCATTGGCTGATGAAGCCGTGAAGGCAGCTGTGCAAACGGCTTCAGTAGCTGCAATGATTTGTTCGAAAACAAAAATAGACAGCTAAATAATGCAGGCTGTCACCGCTTCCAATAAATACAGAGGTAAAACATTACCAAAAGGCTTTCCACTCAAGTACTCATATATAACTGTTATAAATAATGTTTCTTTTACTCCAATCCCTGGAGTGGGGATAGAGTATTTCCAAACATGGAACCTAGATTAGGACTAATCTTAGCAGCACATGAAGGGCTCGCCTCTGCACACGCAGGTGTTTCCGCCACAGTGTCATTATTAAAACAAAGATACTGGTGGCCGCGCATGAGGAAACAAACCCGAAACTATGTTTTGGAATTTGAAATCTGCCAAAAAATGAAAGTTTCAATAGTGAAACGCCCAGCACAGACGCTCCTTTTAATTTCAGATAAACCATTAGCGTGCGTTTACCTGGACCACTGTGGTCCCTTACAGAGGTATGGTAACTACAAATATATCATGGTCGCAGTGGATTCATGCTCATGATTCATTTGGATGTGGCCTCAGCGCTCAGCTGATGCCCGAACTGTTATAAAAGATTTGCGAGTCTTCATCAGCACATACGCAGTAGGCACGCTACATTCTGACCAGGGTCTTGCGTTTAGCTTCAAAGGTTACAAGGAGGCCATGTCCAATCTGGGTGATGCATTGTGGTATTCGAGTCCAATAAATCCTGAGGGAAATTCTGTAGTGGAAAGAAAAAACTGAGACATAAAGCAATCTATAATAGCTAGGGTATTAGGCTCGGGTGACGGGTGGGTCAAACATCTAAAAAGTGTCCAACATAGTCTAAATATTCTGCCAAGAAATTCTCTTGGTGGAATCACTCGATACGAAATCCTTTTTGGTACTAGAATGTTTGTCCAGGACCTTGATGGTCACACTTCAGTCGTAGAACAAAAACCCTTTGCTATCAAAGACCGTTTAGCTGTTTTGCAGGACTTAAATGAAACAAGGAGAAGTCAAAACAACACATTACAGAAGCCAACGACCACTGAAGGAGAACCACTCATCCCAGCAAGGCCTGCCTGGATTCCTAAGATTGGGGATCTAGTCAGAGAAAAGATCACGGATAAGAAGGAATTTGGGCCTTCTTACAGAAAACCAGTACCTGTGCTAGCAATCCACGGATCAAGAACAGTGTTACTGCTGCCCCTTGCTGGAAGACAGGAGAACAGGTTTGTATCTATCGACCTGGTAAAACCACATCATGTGGCCAATAATAAGTAGTAGGCCCAGTGGACTCCAAAGATGTAGCAGACAACCAAATCTTGCTACTATGCAAGAGGTTCAAACTGAGAGACTCATCACCTTTGAGGAATCTGCAGTGCGAAAAGAAGGACTAAGCAATAAAGCCATGGAATTTGTGCCTCTTGAGACCCAAATCACAGTTCGTCAAGAAACACCTGTCTACAATGATGTAGCATCTGACTATACTAATATGACAAGGGATCCGGTAACTCCAGTGATTTCAAGTAATCGTAATGCAATACTTACAATTGACAGAACTGCATCTGGCTATTTCATTAACTTTGATACATTTTCCGAGGATCCCAGTGAGCCTCAAACAACACCAGCAAATAAAACTTTTAAAGAACAAGTAACAGAACTTTTTCAGCAACTTGAAAAAACGTATCTGGTTTCACCATGGGTTGAATTTTGGATTGTGCTAGGCATACTTTTTCTCCTACTTTGGCTAAATCTTTTAATAAATGTGGAAATGCTGATAACTGGAAAATATAGTAATTTGGACACAGCAAGTAAGAACATCAACTTACTACTCAAGCCACACAAATCATCTCATCGCGAACAAAGAGACTTGACATCAGTGAACATCACATCCATTCCTATACCTGGTAGTATAGCATGGGACAGAACTGATTATGACAACTTTTATCCTGCAGAGCTGTTGAAGACTCCACTTCAATTCAAGGTTTGCTTGAGTGACTTTCTTTTCACCCAGCACATTTTCTGATGATTGGGACTTTGAGACTGTTAATATTATGATGTCAGACTTAGAGATGTCTGTAAAATTTATAAAACATGAATAATTAGAAGGTTCATCAGATAATGAACAAATGTACTATTATAATCACTATGGTCAATATTTTTTGCACAAATCTGCAAACCCTAGAAATGTTTATACTTTTAATCAATGGGAACATTGTCCAACGCCAACAAGAGCTAGCTCAAAAACATTCTATGATACATTTCCATACTTCTCAGGTTTTATTACCACAAATCCGGAAATGTTTTACTTTAAAACATTTTAATAATACAGGAATGAAAAGTATGTTGACTAATACTAAGCAAATTTATGCTGAGGCCTTTTATACCCAGCTGTTCTGCTTAGGTTTTGACTTTTGGAGTGACAACATAGAAACAAAAACTGTATGGGGAACAAAAGACTGGCAGGTGCAGGGAATAGAAGCTTTATTTTGCGCCTGCATTATCCCTGAACAAATAATGTTTTTGAACGACACTTTGCAACAGACATCCTGTCTTGGCCTAGCCAAGAAAAAAGATTTGAACAAACCGTCCGTACCTACACCCACAACTGATAGTAAAAACACTACATAAGGAGGGGTCGACGTAAAAACAATTTTACTAAAAAACAGAACTGATCCTGATTGGAAGAAATGGTTAATCTGGCCCACAGACACAAACAACTGTCAAGATAGATTCCTGAATAAGACACCAGGGTTTACATTACCAGGCCAGATCCAAGATATGTCCAGAGACAACATCTAGGGATAGTAACAGCATACAGTGTAGGAACACTGTGCCTTGAGTGGCTACAAAAATCCACACTTACAGAGGTTAAACAACACTTATCTTTACTTAAAGATGGTGTTGATTTAAGGGTCTTCTTACAAGGTCTTGCGAAACCGCATCATAAAAGTTTTATATATGCTGGTATATACACCATTTATAATGAAGCTTGGAAAGCGACACAAGCAGAGACTGCAGAACGAATACGAGAAATTGATTGTATTAATTTAGAGAAAGCACACTCTGTAGTTGACAATGGGTTAACGACTCTGTCATCCAGAATTTATTGTTTGGACAGCATAGTATCCTCTGCCATAGACATAATGGAACAGCACTTGCTCATGCTACAGCATGGACAGTCACAATTGCGTTCTATAATGCTTTTAGGCTGGACGTTACAAAACCTTTGTTCTGGATATGTGCCATGGCGTCTAATCAACACCATGTAATTGCTTTCTGTATTTAACCTTACAGATAAACAAATCACTCTGGCACAAAGAGGAGCAGACTATACGGTGCTGAGCTTTGGGAAACTTGTAAGATTAACTTTAACTGTTTCGGAAAAACCTGCAACAGAATG
The DNA here is from genome assembly GCF_964261635.1 of Lissotriton helveticus. NCBI lineage: Eukaryota > Metazoa > Chordata > Amphibia > Caudata > Salamandridae > Lissotriton > Lissotriton helveticus. The sequence continues at coordinate 2,010,529,468 of NC_136057.1, read as the reverse complement.
GCTAATACACGGAACAATCACTCTGCCTGTCACAATTTTCCATTTTCAATATTGTTTGAAACATATACCTGCTGGCGTGTATGAAAGGTTGGGTAAAGAATACATTAAGTAAACCTGGGAATTACCATATACACACAGATGTTGGAGTGGGGGAAAAGAAGTATTTCTTAGTGGTACAAACTGCAAAAGCGCACTAAGCGGTACACTTTTATGTCAGGGTATTAATTTACAGGGAGCCTGCAATGGTTCTTCGACCAACTTATCCTGCCACCTGCAAGGTTCTCCAGCTGCAGTGATAGAACCAATTTTTAGGCAGCTTTCTAACGGAAGCTATATAATGTTGAATGATCACAGCTGCTGTGGAATGTTGCCAGGAATAGCCTATCTCATAACTGTGTCCGCCAGGGTCACTTGTTGTATGCAAGTATTGTTTCCTAAAACTAAGACAAACGAGGAGTCGCCGCTATTGCCTTCACTGAACTTCTCTTCTATACGAATTGATACTTTAAGCAGAATGAAAGCCATTCTTTTACAAAAAACTGTGCCACTGACCTCGTCTAAGAAGACGTATGAACTACAAGTTGCAAGGTCCTCTGCAGAGATACATGCCGTTTTATTGACAAATTGCCCTGTACATTTTGTAGAAATGTTAGGGCATATCTTAAACTTGTCTGATATCAGTGGTATTGTACATGTATTTAAGACCATTTTTTTGGGACTGTTAGCACCTTTTGTAGCAGTCTTCTGCATTTTTCCAAACTTTGTGCACTCTGTGTTCGGCAGCCTGCCTCTCATTTTGGGGCTCATAGCAGGAATACTATTATTGTTCCTTCTGCTCCAATATAGCAAGTCCAGTCACCAGCGACACCCAGATTACAATATAGAACACTCTCCTGGCAATGAAGTGTCGTAAGTGCATGATACAGATTCTGGGCTTGGCTCGTTTAAGAGATCTGAATACAACATGGTTTCTTTCATTCTGACCAATCTGGCAAAATTGCATCTTACCCCTTCTACGATGCCTGCTATGTGGAGTAGAATGTGTGTTGGACATCTGTCTAACAATTCCATCAGCACTGCCAACGGATGTTGATACTTTGCTTGGTTCAGTAATGGCCCATGCATTGTGTTGTCCCCAGCAGCTGCCAATCCTGATGACGGTATTCCTTGAGGTCTCACAGACGCAATCTACTGATGGTGAGATACGTGAATCGACAGGCACACAGGTACCATCTCCATCTCTTTCGAACATTGCTGATGCGGCTAACGCTGACGGCGATGCTTCACAATTTTGTGCAATCGGTTTACTTAAGTAAGTGGTCCAACTTTCACCTACTGTGGTAGACAAATTCTTTACCAGCTTAGAAGATTTGATGTTTTCTCCAAACAACGAGAATCACTTTTAAAGTTAGCACACAGCGTTCCAAGGGACTCTGTATTAAACCTTCACTTTTCGAAACAAAAACTTCCAACTTTAGAACTCTATTTTTCTGAGAATCTTTCCAAAAATCGCAAATATAAGCAATTACCTGAATAGCAATTCAGTAATAGCGATTCGGTATTAAGTAATAGCTAATAAGAAATCGCAAACCCAATGCATTAAACATTCGCAAATACCAAAATCGCTATTAGCAATTCTAAAATAAGAACAAAACACATCTGGTGGTAAACAATACAAATGGAAGAAATCAGGTGTAAATCATCAGTAAACTACTTAAACAGTCATAGAAGGCATCAGGATGCTTCACAATGGCAGCACTCTACATCATGACAAGGAGGATGAGGCTAAGAGCAGCAGGATATGGGTAGGTCTCCCCACGCGGACACTGGAGATTGGAGCTATACTTAATGGGCTCATCCCTGTTGTTCGACCCCGCCGATCCCTCATGTGGCAATTAATCCTTAACTACTAGGCATAGGAATATCCACAGAGGTAACTTACACCACATACATGATACTAGCATGTTCTTCACGTTCCTCCCCCCTTCTTCACTTTTATTAAAGGTCCTGATGAATCGCGTGTAACTAGACACAGTGCGAGAAACATGTCGACCACCTTCACTTCTAGTCTCCTCTAGGATCACAAGCATTGACCTGTTGACACCTAGCGAGCTAGTCCCACCTTTTAACTGCAGCCAGGGGACCCCCAGAATAAAGTGAATTCCGGTACCCCTTGCTACATTTTAACCTCCTTAGCACATCACTATACCATCTCGCCCACACACCCCCACTTCATCAAAAGGCTGTCGGATAAAAAGATCTCCGCCAAAGCGCCCCTCTTTGAGGTGAGCCCGTCGGGGATTGCACCGCCTCCCCGACGAGGAGCATACGCCGATGATGAAGCATGACACCCTTCTGGGTGTGTGAGGCAAATCCATCCGACATAATGGATGCCCCAGGGTGTCACACGAACACCATTGGTCACGCCAGTTAAAACTCGTCTATCCCTCCATAGGAACAGTTCAGCAGCCCCCTCTTTGTTTGCCCATTGCTAAGAGCAGCAGAACAGAGAAGGAGGAGGAAACAGGAGTGAATTTTCAGAGTGCGCGTAACTCTGCTAGGGCAGACGGAGGTAGAGATTTATAACAAATATAGGCTGAATGCAGACACAATCTATGAGCTCATAGCTGATTTGGACTCAATACTGCAGCGTCAGACTCATAGGACACATGCCATTGCCACTCACGTGCAGGTCCTCTGTTCACTGCACCTCCTAGCTGATTTGGACTCAAAACTGTAGCGTCAGACTCATAGGACACATGTCATCGCCACTCACGTGCAGGTCCTCTGTTCACTGCACCTCGTAGCTTCGGGGAGCTTCCAGGGAGTAAATGCTTCAGCTGGAGGTGTCTCTCAAAGTGCCCTTGATGCCATGTTGCAGAGGATACACCACCACATCAGGTTCCCCACGACACCACAGGATTTGCTGCAAACTAAATTAGATTTGTATCATGTTGCCCATTTCCGATATGTCATTGGTTGCATTGATGGATCACATGTGGCCATTTGCCCAACCTCAGTGAATGAGTACATTTACCGCAAACGGAAATATTACCATTCATTGAATATACAAGTAATCTGCAATTCAAAAAATATTATCACAGACATAGTGGCTAGTTACCCTGGCAGTGCCCATGACTCCTACATCTTCCGGCATATTGGCATACACAGACGTCTACTTTCGGGGAGTTTGGGGAAGGATGTTTGCTTGGTAAACATATGTAATACTCTCTTGCACACCTGTCTGCCATGGTGACACATAGCAGTGACTTATGTATTTTCTCATTACATCCTGTGGGAGATCATTCATACGCTGTGCGTTCTTTCATCATGACTCCATATCTTAATCCTACTACGCAAAGTGAGCAGCGATATAGTGAGGAACGCATCTCCATGGGCAAAGTGGTTGAGAGGACATTTGGCTTGTTAAGATCTAGGTTCCGCTGCCTCTACAAACTGGGGGTGCATTACAGTACAGGCCGGAGATTTGCTGCAAAATAGTCGCCCCATGTGCCATATTGCACAACATAGCCACTAATGGAGGCATTCCCCTTGAAGAGTCTGCAGTGTGCCTGACGTAGACATCAAGCCAAGACAACCACCACAAGCGGCATGCTGTCCAAATGCAGCAGAGGGGAGAAGGAGACAGGCAGAAATCACACAACAATACTTTTAAGTTGGGTAATCACGAAATTCCTGGTGCCGGCGAAGATGGGTAGGTGACACGGCCCACGTCCTGAAGCAGAATGGACACCATGTTTTAGGTGTCCCGATACCCTGTCGGACACTGATTGGAGCGATACTTTAACCACCGATAGGTCGTTCTGTGATACTGCGGGTACTTTCACTCACAGTGCTGGTGCGTGGTAGGTAGAATTCACATCCGCCACACTGTGTAATTAGTTCACTCACTAGGTCCTGAAGAATTGCCATGGATCTCTCTGACCAATTGGTATGAAACATGTTGACCTCTAGAGTTGAGCATAGCTAAGCTGAACCATCTCGTCAGATATCTGCCACTCTTTTCCTGTTAGTAATCAGGTGGATAGCCAGCCTGAATAAAAGTCTTTTGGACTATGTGATCTTTTTTAATTACTTTTTTACCACATCTACACTACCTAGGCCCCTCACACCCACTGCATCAAATGGCAAGGAAAAGTGGATATCTGCTAAAGAGCCCCTTTATGGGTGCCCGTCGGGTATTGCAGAGGCAGCCCGACGAGGAGCAGGTCCATGTGATGAAGCATGACACCTAGCTGGAGGGGTGTGTGAGAACCATAGTTCCGACAGGAGGAATTTCTTTCCTCCCTTTCCATTTGCCCTTATGAAGCACATCATCAGTAGCTTTTAGACTCCCCTTCCTCCTGTCCAATCATTTGAGGAACTGCATTCCTTCTTCTCTTATTGTAATCACGAAATAACACAGTATGTGCTCAAAGGTTTATTGTGAAGCTTTTGTGGTTGTGTTAATACACACATACCATGTGCAAACAAGTGCAGACTGAATACAGACAATTAAATGTCATTGCCTTGGCACTAAAACTTCAGTGTGAACCATGTACAAGATTAGTCCCTGTCCACATGTCTACTTCTTCCTGCCATGCACTCCAGTGGCCCTCTCAGTAGGCTCAGCCACATCCCTCATTGAGCCTTCTGTGCTGGTGTGGCTCCTGGTACTGAGCCTCTTGGGATTTGTCACAGGTACCGGTAGGCTGCTGAGGCTGGAGGCCTCCTCACTGTCCCCCCCTGCAAGCACGTTGTTTCCACTAGCTGCAGCAGTCTGGAGCTGTTCCTATGCACTAGTAACCGGGATGAGGCCCCTGGCCACATCCCCGCAGCAGTGGCTCATCTCCACCTGCATGCTGACAGCATGCCTGGAAAGCAGAGCTGTAGGTGCACTCAACCTATTGACTGCACTGGTGTAACCAAATTGTGATGCCTCCTGCCATGGGAGGCATGCTCACCCTGGATGACCCTGCACAATTAGTGCATAGCTGTTGCAACACTGGCTAGGTTTTCTTTGCTTTCCCTGTGCCCTTCAACTACCGCAGTGGTAAGCTCTCTCAGGCAGTCTTGTGTGTCCCCCATGTGTGTTGCCATTGTCCCCAGATGCCCCTGCATAATCCTCATGTTCCTTCCGTGCAGGTGCTGGACCCTCAGCATCTTGCCCTCAAGCCCACTCCAGCAGGCAGGTGCCCCATTGTGCTCTGCAGACGTCAGGACTGCCCTGGACCTTCGCCTGCAGAACTGGATGGAACGGCGCCGCAATGGTACCTAAGTTGGTGGTGGTGGTGTGTTGCATACCTGCTGTGTGGGAGTCCCTGTGTCATCATTGTCTGAATCAAGCAATTGTGGGACTATTCGCCTGCGCTGAGTGGGAGCAGGAATGGGTGTGGATGCTGGCACTTCTGGTCCCTCCTCAGACTGTTCCACTGGTCGCTCTGACTCGTGGACGTTAGCCACATCACTCTCCTGCCCTGCTGCATCTGTGATTTTAAACAGTGCAAGTTAAGTTACTTTTTTTCTGCACAGGTTTGTGACATAGTGCATGCAAATGTCTAGTAAATTAACAAAATTTTTGGACAAAGTCTACTTTAGTCACTTCCTTGCTGTAGTTACTGCACTAAACCTGTTTTTGCCCCTCCTTGCCTTGCGCTTACATTTGTCTGTATACAACTCCCACAATGCATTGGGTGTTGCAAGTAAAACGTGGACTGGACTCAGTCAGTCAAAAGTACTTTATTCGGTTCATAGCAAAAGTCAAGACCACAAATAAATACAAGAGAAAATTGTGCAAATTAGCAATCCATACAGTACATTTTCATATTTAAAAACATACACTAACAATATAGGTAAGGGAGAATTTCATTCTATCTGCAAATATCATATAAAAAAAACATAAAAAGACGAAGAACAATTTTAAAAAAGGAGACAAAGCGCTTGATCACAGTTCATAGATTCACCGCTATGTACAATAGGTCCACTTAATTTTCCTCTTGAGTCTCATAGCTATTGTCAAAAAATTCGCTATGTTAAAAATCTCCCAAACGTTAGACAGGAGCTGTAAATACAAAAGGGCAGGTTTAACTTGTCTAAAGCCCTTGTCTTTAATAAGAGGAATAATGAACCTTTTACGAATGGGGCGAAGATATTCATAAAAGAAGATAAAGTGCAGTGTCCATAATGGAAAATCCGTCACAAGAACAAATCTCCAAATCTATCTCCCTAGTTCAACCTGGGCGTTCTGTAAGAAGAAGATGGAATTTGTTCAATCTGAACTTTGTCAATAAGAATCGGTGATTAATATTGTTAACGATTCTTAAATAGGGTTCTATTTCACTTGAGGTTATTAACAACTGGTGAGCCCTTACTGTTGGTTTACCCAGCTCCTTGTCTTCTCCGGCCAGACATGCCATCAGCTTGTATGTGTCTTTCACCCATTTCACATCCCCCTTCAATAGTTTATTCGGCTGATCAAACAATTCTGGACGACCCAGTTTAACTACTAATTTTTTAACATGGTTCAGCCAGGGGTTGGAGTTGCCATGTTCAAGGGCTAGACAATCCCTAAGAATCTCATGGTTCAACTCCAATTTAGGGTTAAGCCAGATTAAAATCCATTTTAATAGCGGGGCTATGGCTATACGATCTTCTAGCCCACACTCTTGATGAGCGATGTAGCCGGAGGTTGACTGGGGGACGGATAAGATGGATTTCAAAAACCTATCCTTTGCCACCTGCATGGCCTTTACGTTTTTAAACCCCCCCAAATCAGCTCCGTACATAGCGAATGAAGTACATTTGGCATCGTATATCTTCAACACAGCTTGCAACGGCTTCACCCCCAATTTGCAGGCAAAACCCAAGACAGCCAAGATGGACCTAGCAAAGGTGTTACGTTTTGCAACCAGTTGGGGCAACCATGTAGACTTATCGTCAAAAATAACCCCTAAATATGGAAATCTTGAAACCCTGGACAGAACATTCCCTTCACAGTGCAAAGTCTTAATTCTTTTAGGTTTACTGCCCACAATCATTACATGTGATTTCGAAAAATTCACACTGAGATCCAGCGCTTTCATAAAATCAGCAAATGAATTTAAAAGACATTGCAGCCCTACTGCTGTGCGTGCTATAAGAGCGGCATCATCCGCATAAAGTAATGCCGGAATAAAGCGCTTGCCTGCCCTCGGTATGTCCTTACACACCTCAGTTAAAATAGTGTCTAGGTCGTTAATGTAAAGGGTAAAGAGTAGGGGGGCTAAAATACAGCCCTGCCTAACCGCATTAGTGATCCCAATCTTACCCGTCCAATTACCCAAACGGTCATATCTAACTGTGGCCGAAGAAGCAACCCCCATAGTTTGGACCTATTCACAGGGTCAAAGGCTGAGGAAAGGTCCATGAAGGCTAAATATAGCGTGCCCCTGTTGGCAATTGTCTATTTCCCAATTAATAATTGAAGGTTAAGGCTTTGGTCTTCAGTGCCTCGTCCTTTCCTAAACCCAAACTGTAGACATGAGAGGGTGTTTGTTTCAGCCAACCAATCTGTAAGTTTACCTAAGACCACCCGACCTAACAGTTTCACAGCAGAATCAATGAGGGAGATCGGGCGATAACAGCTAGGTTACCCTCTATTTCCTTTCTTAAAGATGGGTACGAGGAAGGATTCAGACCAGGTACCCGGAATACCTGATTTACATACTCTATTAAAAATATTGGTTAAAACTCTAGACCAGGTCTTGGCGTCTGATTTAAAGAGGTTGGCTGGAACGCCATCAGGGCCCGGAGCCTTGTTACTTGTCATCTTCCTGATGGCATCTGCCACCTCTGTCTCAGTAACCACTAAAGTATAGGGATCCACAATAGGGGTAGGTATAATCACCTCCCCTAAGTTTTCCCCTTCATAAACTGACTTGAAATAAGAACACCAAACCTGTTCCTGAATGCCACAATCCAATTGGTCATTACAAGGATCATGGAAAAAAGGTTTGTTTACGACAGCCCAAAATTTGGAGCTATTCTTCAGAACATATATAGAAGTTAATTCTTCCCAGGCCGCTTCCCTAATGTCCCATCTTCTGACTTCCAGTGCATTTTTATAGGTTTTCCTTAATAAGGCCACAATGGCTTTATCCACTGGTTTACATTTCAGAGCGGCCATCAGCTTTTGATTAGCTGATGAACAGTTTTGGTCAAACCGCCCATCCCAGCAGGGTCCTTCGCTTTACCTGGTCGTCTAAGATCGGCTGCGACCTGGGTACAGAATTTTGAATAGGCCTCTAGAACCTCTTCAATCCCTGCTTGCACATTCATACACATGTGCAGCTCAGCTCCTACTTTAGTTAATAGGTTATTAGAAAAGTCTCCAGGTACAACTCTGCTCCATCTAATTCTGCGGGCCTGGTCTGTCGGACGGATATCAAACTTATCCGTCCTTTTATGGCCTGTCTCTGGCTTTTTAATCAGGTCCGTAATACTAAGGACCACTGGGTTATGGTCACTAAAATGTGACCAGACCACCGAGTAACCATGGATCTTGTCCCCCAGCATGGAGCTAATAAAGATGTAGTCAATAACTCAATGACTTCCATTCCCTTTAAAAGTAGGTATCTCCTCATCCATCATAGATGGAAGCATTAAACCGTTATCTGCCAGAATTGTTTCAAGGAAATCTCCTTGTGCAGAGTGCTCAAAATGGGTATCCCCTTGCTCTATGGGGCCTAATTGATCTAATGCCTGACATTTATCCGGGCAGCCATGAATGTTAAAATAGCCCAGCACTATGATGAAACATTGGTTTTTATTGACCTCTTTGTAATCTGCCAAAAAAAGATTTAACGTGGCCAGATGATCAGTAGTGGTGACTCTATCACACGAATTATAAAAATTAATAATTAAGATGCTGTCCACCCCACTGCAAGCGATTTATACTGCCAATTGGGTATGGGTGCCTGGAATGGTAGCCGAGATTAGTGTAACCAGCCCACCCTTCGCCCTCCCCATATTAGATTCTACTGCAGGGATAAAGTGGGTAGAATAACCATCTAAGCTAAAAATATTCCCTGTGTCCCATGTTTCTTGCAGCCCGATAATGTCAGTTCCATCTAAAAATGTTCTCCAGATCGGGTCAGGTGTGCTACACTATGCAGGGTATGCATTTGGGGGTTACATTTAACATTGAAATATGTTTAGCAGTGGTCTTACCTTGGGAGGTACCCGCCTGTTCCAAGGTGTCGATCTGTGTCATCCCGACGACTGCCTCTGGCTGCAGTGTGGATTCAACCCTGTCCTCCAGTGGTGTGTTTGCACAGGTGGAAGAAGGTCCCCCTCCAGTTTTTTTGGCAGCTGCTAGCCTTTCAGCCACCCTCTCTTTAGCTTGGCTGCACAGGTCGTACCATTTTTTGTGCAGGTCAGAGATTGCATGTTGTGTTACCCCTACAGCATTGATCTTCGCTTGGATTGCCAGCCAAATTTTCCTTTAGACTGACTTTGCAACCTGCAGGGAGAGTTTGCCAAAAAGCTTGTTGTGGTTGAACACCACTTTCTCAATGAGGATTTCAAGTTCTTTTTCACTAAATTTTAGATTTCTCTTCCTGCCTTCGCCTTTGTTTTTCCCATTTGCTGGGCCATGATGTTATTTTCTCACTGCTTCTGCTCCAAACACAGCTTGCTCCTGCTGAGCTACACCAGTCTGCCTCCTTCTCCTCTGACTCCCTCTGTGAACAGGTGTTTGCAATCAATGATTTACTTCCTGGTTGTGATGTCATCCCAATGCAGCAATATGGATATATCACTATTAGCGATTCTGTAATTGCGAATTCGCTATTGCCAATTCAGTAAAAGCTAATTCGCAATTGTGAAGACCGATTACTATGGATTCACTAAAATATAGCAAAATTCTTGATGCATTCACTTTTGCAATTCCATAACAGCGATTTCTTAAAAATCGCTTTTAAGGAATCGCAAAAATGGTTTTTTTTTATGCATGTGCCCCTAACAGTAGAGAGGGGAAAGGGGGAAGAAGGGGATAGAGAGGCGGTGTCATGTGATTTGATACCAGAATAGTTCAAGTCAAGGCAGTGACGATGATGTAAATGGCCTATGATCAGGAGATGTTGGTAGGGGGGGACTTCCCATTGAGGGGATGGGTTGATTGTGAGAAGTTAGCCTGGCATGTGCTGTCCACTATTCTAGTGAGTACCTTGCACCAGTCCAAACGACCCTTATTGATGGTAGGTTTAAAGACAACCTATATAGAAAGCTATCCTAGTGGTAGCTGTGGAGAGCAGCCTTTAGGCTAAGTCTTAGAGGAATGTAAAGCAGCCTGTTTTACCAGTCTATAATCTCATGAATGACCAAATGAAAGGAGAACCACACCAGGTATAAATAAAATATATGTATTTATTCTAAACACATCCCTCTAGTCTCTTTATGGGGCTAGAGGCAAAAGTACATTCAGTAAACCTATTTAGCACACAGTATGTTAGCACAATATACGTTGAGCCCTAGGGGCGTACCAAACCATATATTAAGAAAGTGGTATAAGAACCACTACTGACATAGATACAAGGCCTAGAGCCTTTAGAACCACTGGGGCCACCAGGATCCACTGAAGGTAGTGACACAGGGGACCCACTGGGGACGCGTGCAGTGTCTAAACACAGCCGCAAATCACTATTAACTTCTATGGGGAAAGTTGCGGTTGGAAAATTACAGATAAGGGACACTTAGAAGAGGGCTTGGAGCAAACCCCTTTAGAACTAGGCAGTTCTAGAGTCAACACCCACAGGAGCACTGGAGTACTCGAGATACCTCACCCAGGGAAGCCGAGTGCATAGGTGTCTTTTTGTGATGGGTTTTGTCGTCAATTTCAATGGCGAGCTGTGAAAAATGCTGCAGGTGACCAAGTGGAAAGTGTCCGGGTGGATCCAAGGGTGGTTTGGAGATGTGAATAACCTGAAAGCAGAGAGGACAGAGTCTGGGTCACTTGCCAGTGACCAGGAAGGTGATGAGAAGATGCCAACCGATGTCGGGTGATTTCAGGTGAAGAAGGTGAAGCTTGACTCTTCAGCCTCGAGGATCAGGAGGCATCAATGATAACCAGGATCTGGATTTGAGTTGTCCCACAAAGAATGTCGAGTGCTGCAGTGTCGGATTCCAGATGGGACCCAACAAGCCTTGGCAACAGCAACCCACACAGAAAGCAAAGATTGGCTTTGGTGCAGACCAAAAAGGTCCGAGGGACTCACCCTTTGAAGGGGAGTCAGGGCATTTCTGGAGCAATCAGAGAAGTTCAATAAATAGCAGAGTTACCTTCGTGGGGACTCACCAGTCGACGGATCAGGGATCGCAAAGGGGCCTCAAGCAGAAATGCTAGAAGTGGGCTCACAGAACACTCGTGGAGTGTAGGCCCACAATCTTTGGAGCAGATGGTGCTCAGGGCTTGTACTATAAGTAGCCCAATGAACAACTTCAGGAAAGCTTGGGAAGTTGATGAACTAGCAAATGTGTCCGTTGTCCAGTAGTTCTGGTCCCACGTCACTCTTGAGGGCTGTGGGTCTCAGCTTTGCTGGAATCTCGTGTCAGCCTCTGAAAAGTCTGGAAGTCTGTGTTTTGAGTTGTCAATCCATCGGGATCTGGCAGGAGCCTTAGAAATGCAGACCGGCAAGATGCTTCTTCCGTGCCTGTTTGAACAGGGGAGTCACTCCTTGACTCTTGATTCTTCCGTCTTCTAGACAAAGTAGAAGGTCGATGTTCCAGGATATATGTTGCAGAATTTTGTCCAGATGTAATCTAAAGTCCTAAGGACTGGGATCCCATACTTATACTAAGTTAGACGGTTGGACAAACTCTGGGGACCCATCTATGGGAGGATCTAGGGAGGGGGGTGACTACACCCCTTTCCCTTTGTCTAGTTTCACACCAGAGCAGGGTCTGAGTGCCCCTTCAACCGGTTTGAACTGGGATATACACAGGGACACCAAGTGCCCCCAGCACTGTCTGAAAAGCATTCTATGAATGCACCCCCCAGCCCCAATACACTAAAGCCTGTCTGGGAGGTGGTTACACCTCCCTGTGACAGGAAACCGTTGTGATGTCTTGCATTCCGTATTCAAGCCATCCAGCCTTGAAATGTGGAATGCACAAAGATGATGCTCTTCAGGTTCTCTGAGGGACCGTTTACTGTTGGGAAGCTAATGAAAGTTGACGAATAAAGCTACCTTCCTCCTGAATCTACTGTTGCTGTGCATCTTTCAATTATCACAAATTTGGCAATGATTTGTAAACTACTGCCAGCGCTCAAGAAACCAGAAAAGAATCTACGCGTGAGAGTCCTAAGAAGAAAACTGTAAGTCGGGTTTGCCGCCTACTTTTCCTTCATTTACTTTGCACAGCGTGCATCTCTGCTCACTCCAGCCGTGGTGTTTCAGCTTCCCATACATTTCGGCTTGGTTTCCAACGGGTCTTGTTCGGAGGCATAAAATCAGGGTGTTACAGGCCTGATGTGCATCACAAATCTGGTTGCATATCAAAGATTAGGCACCTCCGAGGTGGACAACGACGCCAGCGTCAGCACGCTCCTACGTAAGTGGCGGACATTTTGTGTTCACCACAACTTCAGTTGCCGTTTCTAAGGAAACGAAACCACTATCCTTGAGGCACATTAGAAATACGTAGGACATTTTGTTTTACATGGTAACAAATCAGCGCTAACATCAACTACTCCGGTTTTGAAAGGGCTTTCACACTTCAACTTGGGTTTTTACGCGTTCGTGAACACCTACAACGATGCTGCTTTACACAGGTTTTAAAAGCTTGTCCATCACACATTTGAGAACACTTCTCATAACATGTGCAACACTCTGACACGCACACATGTCTGCTTATACGTGCTTGTGAAAAGCTAAAACTACGCTGAGTTACACTGTGACACGCACACATGTTTTAAAGCGTGTCTACTGTCCTAAGCCTTAAGTTACTCCACTGTTCAACAACAGTTGTAAAACCGATTTCTAGACTGTGACACAAGTTTTAAAGCCTGCCCATCATTTATAGCATCCAGTTTGTGCACTGTTCTACAACAAACCATTCTAATTTTAATTTGTTTAGGTTCAGCATTATAGACCATCATCTTACACCGTGAACACAACTATATAGTGCTGGTTACTCACGTCTACATTTTTAAGCACTGTGACACGCACACTCTTCTTTTTCCGTATCAAAACTTTGAAACGCACAACTTTTTCATTTGTGTATCAATTCAAATTGATCACTGTGATACTCACACATATTTTTTTTTTATTTTTCTTGTACAATCACTTTGTTTGTTCTTTATTTTTTACATTCTTTGGTGTGAATTAAGATGCAAAGCATTAATGCACCTTCACCTTTCCTTCAAGTCTCTGGGGATCCACCCATTCCATGGCGTTCTTGGTACAGAGCCTTTACTAACTATCTTGGTGCTATAGGTGGCAATAGATATTGTCCAGAAAGGAAATAAGTCTTCTTAGAACATAGTTTTGGTTTTGAAGGACAGTCAGTTTATGAACACCTTCCACCGTATGAGGTGAGAGAGGATGATGGAGATATTGATGAATATCAATTATCAGTCAAAAAAATAGAGAAACAGTTTGATATTCTACCCAGCTTAATTGTAAACAGACACGTTTTTCACTAGGGAGCAGCAATAGGATGAATCAATCGGTACTTATGTTGCTGCTTTGAGTACACTAGTAGCTGAATGTGAGTTTGTAAACTTTATGTCTCAACTTATCAGAGATCAGATTGTGGTCAGATGTTGGGATAAGAAAGTTCAAGAAAAGTTATTAACATTAAAAAAATCCTACATTCACAGAAACAATAGATATAGTCAAAAGTGTAGAAATGTCACGTAAATCGTCTAAAGAGTTAACAAAGAAAACTGACAATGGGGTGTCAGTGATTAAAGAAAGTACTAAAGAGAGCACTAGTCAAGCAAAAAAGGGGCCTAGCAAGTATGTCTTTAAAAGAAAAGAAGGAAAGGATATTTTTTCAGTCAAAAGAATATTTGTTTTAGGTGTAGTAATACAAGACATGGTTTCAATGGACGTCCTTGTCCTGGCATGAATGTAAAATGCAAGGTGTGTAATAAATTAGGGAATTTTGCTAAAGAAAATATCAAAGTTAATTTGGTTATTGATAATTAAATGAGTTTAAAAGAGACTTGATAGTGGTTGTACAAAGTGAGCAAATGGATTGTGTTGATCTATATAAGAATATTATTGTAGATGGAAAAACTGTGAACTTGTTAATTGATTCAGGGGTCAGGATGACCATGGTCACTGATGATCTGTTCAAGAAAACATGGCATGATAAGCCTTTACTTCCTCCAGATAGAAATCTGTTTACATATGATGGGAGGAAGATTAAACTAACAGGTTTCTTTGAAAGCTACAAATGGGGGTGGGGTCGCACACTACTCACACACCGGCGGTGTCGCCCCTAAGGACTCTGGTCAATGTAGTAAAGTGTTCGCGATGCATCATCTTTCGATCTTCTGCTATCTTCGCTGTCTTCGCCACCCCTGGACACGTGTTTCGGGGTATTACCCTCATCAGCAGGGATAGGCCGTGTACTGGGGTTGCCGATGATGCATCGCGAACTCTTTACTACATTGACCAGAGTCCTTAGGGGCGACACCGCTGGTGTGTGAGTAGTGTGCGACCCCACCACCATTTGTTACTTTGAAAGCTATTTGAAATTTAAAGAGTAAGGGCCAGATGTAGGTAATTCTGATTTACCGACTCTTAAATACCGACTCATACCGAATCGGTATTTAAGAGTCGGTAAATTGGAAGGAGGCAGATGTAGGTAAAAAATTACCGATTCTGTAAGAGTCGGTATTTACCGATTCTGTAAATACCGAATCGGTATTTCCCATTGATTCCTATGGGCCTTGAAGCCCATAGGAATCCATGGGAAATACAGATTCGGTATTTACAGAGTCAGTAAATACCGAATCCTGCAAGGGTGCAGGGGGTGTCACTTTGACACCCTCTAGCACCCCAAGTACAGGCTTGTGTGACATGTGGCACACATACATGCCCTAAGGGCATGTCTGTGTGTCACCTGAATTCGGTATTTTACCACCCAATAGGATTGGGTGGTAAAATACCGACTCTTAAGGGCCTGTGGCACTCTTAGGGGTGTCAGCTACATATGGATTTACAGAATCGGTATGTTTCCCGATTCGGTAAAATACCGAAGTGGTAAATTTACCGAATCGGTAAATATACCAATTCTGTAAAATCTGACCCACCTACATCTCAAAAGCCAAATACCGGTCGGTAACGGCCGAAATCGGCCGTTACCGACCGGTATTCGGCTACCTACATCTGGCCCTAAGTGTTTTTGGGAAAATTTATGTGGTAAAGAAGGGGCTGAATATCCTTGGGTGGTACCACCAAGGATTATTCGGAATGACTCTTGGACCAGGGATAAAAGTCCAGGTTTCATTGGTTGCAAATCATCCTCTTAGCGACCATTCGCATTGAGGAACCAGTGATGTGAAATGGATCAACAAATATAAAGGGGTTGTCAGTGAGAAGTTGGGAAGGATTACCGGATTCAAACACATGATTAAAGTACAAAGTGGTACCACCCCAGGTAAACTTAAACTGAGGAATTTCCCATTTAGTGTACAAGACAAATTGTCACGAATTCTCACGAAAAGGTGTCAGGATGATGTTATAGAACCAATTGAGTCATTTCATTGGTTATCCCCATAAGTCATCGCAAGAAAAAAAATAGGCAACTTAGAGTCTTTGTGGACCTTTGAAGTATAAAAAAATGATCTGTGTAGACTCACATCCTCTACCACGCATCAATGACATAATTTCTACTTTCTCTGGTGAAAAAGAATTTAGTAAAATAGATTTGTCTTCTGCCTATCATCAGGTAGTACTTGATGAATCATGCAAACACTATACAGCTTTTGTCTCTCCCATTGGGACTTTTCAATTCAAGAGAATACCTTTCGGATTGGCCTCCGCCGCTTCCATTTTTCAATGTGTGTTGGAGAATGTTTTGAGTGGGGTAAAAGGAGTTGTAATGTTTCAAGACGACATCTTGGTGGCAGGAAAAGACCTTGTGCAACATGATGAGTTAATAGAACAAGTTCTAAAGAAACTCCAAAAGGCTGGCATTGTTGCAAATCTCAAAAAATGTGAATTTGCAAAGGAAAGTATAGAGTATCTCGGACATGTCATATCAGAAAAAGGAATATCACCAAGACCTGGTTTACTCGATGCCATCACCAATGCACAGTGTCCTACAACCAAGAACAAATGTCATAATTTTTAGGAGTTTGTGAATTTTATGCAAAATTTGTTGAAAATTATTCAGCAAAAACTGTCAATTTGAGGAAGTTACTTAAAAAACGTTTTTACATGGTCTGCTGTGTGTCTAGAGGAATCTGACAATCTCAAGAAAGAAATTAGCTCTCCAGGTGTTCAAGCACCTTTTGATCCTTTGAGACAGTGTATCATCACAGTCGATGCAAGCAATGATGGTTTGGGTGCTACTTTGTCTCAGATAAACAAACATGGAAAGGATGTCACTCTAAGTTTCGCTTCAAGGTCAATGAGTGACAACGAAAATATTTATTCTGTAATTGAGAAAGAACGTTTAGCGTGTTGTTGGGCGGTGGAGAGAATTAAGTGCTTTATATGGGGGAGGAGGTTTGTGTTACAAATAGCTCATAAACCATTGGTGAATATTTTATCTGGCACTATTATCAGAGATCATACCCCGAGAATCTCAAGATTGAGCCCAAAACTATTGCAATATGATCTGAAAATAGAGTATATCCCAGGTGGGAGGAACGTAAGGGCAGACTACTTATCTCGTTCTCCCATCTCTGTTGATATCGACTCTGACGATTGTGATAAGGATTGTGATGAATGTTTGATTGCTGTGGATGTGTGTCAAGGACAAGTAGTCAGTGAAGAACAATGGAAGTTAAGTATGGAAGATGATGGTGATCGGGTTATAGTTAAAACATTTGTGATTGAAGGATGGCCAAGGAAACGTGCTTTGCCTGCAAATTTGCAAGTATATGCAAAAATCACAGATGAACTACATGTTCAGAAGAATGGGATTTTGATGAGAGGAGACAGATGTGTTCCTCCTTTCATTTTGGGGCGAAGAATTATTGATTTTGGTCATGAGGGTCATCTGCGGCAAACTGTAACTAAGAGAAAATTAGAGAGGATTATTGGTGGCCCGCTGTGGACACTGATATTATTAACAAAGTTTAAAGGTGTGTCATTTGTGCCAGTGACAAGAGTATTAAGCTCTCCACTCCTCCGCTTCAACCTTGTAGCTTAATTGAAGTTCCATGGTTTAAAATTGCGATTGATTTTATTGGCCCATTTAATATGTTACCATGCAAATATGAGTTTGCCCTAGTCATTGTTGATTACTACAGCAAGTGGAGGGAAGTAGATTTCATGGAAGAACCCCACACTGCTTTTGTTTTAAAGTCTCTCCCAAAACAATTCCTTAGGGAGGGTTTTCCAAAGGAAATGGTTTCTGACAACGGTGTTCTAGAGAGATGCCTTGGAATACGGAATGCGAGACATCACAACAGAAACCTACTGTCCAGGCCTCCCCTGCCGGAGTTTCGTCCAGCAGCAGGAGTTCAGACTTGTGTCTGTGGCTGCAGCATCCATTTTGTGATGCTGGGGCTCTTTTAAACTATTAAAGGCTAGGGTAGTGTGTACATGTCTTCTGCCTCTAGAAGGGGTAGGATTCCAAAGTGTTTGACACCAAACATGACATGTTTCCATGCAGCCATTCCAAAGTTGGCATTTACCACGAGGTTATAATGCACTTAAGAGTATATGGTCTGGCTGTATCACAGAACAGCTGTAGAGAATAGATTCCAAAAGCTGCAGACGGGTCCTGCTTATGCATGGGCACCCTCTCACGCAAAACCAAGCACTCTGCCTTCAGGATTGATAAGGCAGTGATTAAAGGAAGATATAGGTAACCTATATCTTAGTAAGGGCTGCATGCACCACCTTACCCAGGTTGCTGCAGCAGACCTGTGGTGCCATTTTGGAAGGCTTCTCAGGGGTTGCATAATACATGCTTCAGCCCCAAGTAGGCCCCTGGGGTACCTATGCCCTTAGTACCTAATGTACCATATACTAGGGACTCAACAGGGTAGCCCAGTAACCAATCTGGAGTGTACCTTATATACATGCAATCAAATTAGAGAGGAAGCAGCTAGGCTGGGGTCCTGGTTAGCATGCGGTGCACGAATGTTAGATGGAGAATTTAGGGAGGTTTGGAAGTGCATAAACCTATTGCAATACACAAATAGGAAGAATGGGATGTGTGAGAGATTCGGAATATTGTTTACAAGAACGAGTTAGATGATGAAACATAACTAAATAGTGGGAATGGACTTTAAGTGTCACAGGCCATGAGGACCACTGGTCAACTGAGTGAGACACAGATCTGGACTAAAGTAGTATATCTTTCGTTTATAGAAGACCCATGGAACTTGAAGCCAAGCATGACCTTATAATGTACTGCACCTGGCTAGACTAAATGAAAATAGAAATGAGTACCCTGACACCAATCGTGATCTAGAGGTAATGATTTTGTGTTTTTGCTCAAGGGGAAATATGGCACCAACCCAATACCTTAATGGGGAAAGGGGGATGCACCCTTAAATTTAGGAGTCATGTTTAGACATCTAAAACACTTTAAAGAGGGAACAACATCATTGAATATGGATTAATCTTGAAGTAGATTTACAAGAATAATACTTGATTTGATGGTTACATTCAAGGGAGATACTAATGATAAATGTCACTAATGTGTTTTGTGACAAACATTTGTTGCACAGAATGCATATAGGCAGGGAGGCTAGTGGGGGCATATGGGGAGTTGGGTTTATTACAAGGGCATATTACTGCCATTACAAAGATATTGTTGCAAATGTTTGGTTTCTTGATCAGTTACATCTTAACTGTGTCCACACTGTACTTGTACCCCTGGTTCCAATTAAATTGTTCAATGATATGAGGGATGGGGAGGCTAGTCTCTGCTTAACTATTGCTAAAAAAATTCAGAAGGTTATGATACTCCAATGGAATCATTTGCTGAAGTGTTAATGGTGGCCTTGCTGTTTATTTTCTGTGGTCATAACCATGAGAAAGGGCAGTCTTATCTCCAATAGCTACCTGGTCAGATGAATAACAATGGGATATATCAGGAAAAGCATTTTTTTATTTGCTAATAACTTTGGCGTTGTTTGACGAATCTTCGCTAAATTCTCCAACAAAAAAGTCTATCCAGGTCAGCTCCTATCCTGACAGTTTGGGGGTGATTCGTAAAGAGGGGGCTGAGGAAAAAGGGGGTGCCAAAACGCATTTTCCCCATGTTAATTTCCCAAGGAAATTTTGCGACGAGCTACAGCCCGAACTGCTGAACAGAATTACCCCAAATTTGGCAGAAATTAGAGCTTGGTACAGAAAACAACCTTTTTTAAATTATGTAAATCCGTTCAGTAGTTTTTGAGAAATTAAAAAAAAGAGTAAAAAATTAATTTCCCATAGGAAACTTTGTGCAAGGCTACAGCCGAAACTACTGAACGGAATTACCCCAAATTTGGCAAAAAGGTAGTGCTTGGATCAGAAGCGACCTTTTTTTTAAATGGTTTAAATCCGTTCAGTAGTTGCTGAGAAATTAGAAAAATAAAAGTTTTGATATCTGGGCGGAGCCTAAGTCCCGTGCACGAGCTTCACTGTGATTGGCTGTCAACCAGGAAGTGTTGGCAGCCATCTTGTGGCTCGGTAGAAGCGAGTCACTAGAAAACAGAGAAATAAAGGTATACAACTAGAGAAGGGGGCAGGGTAGAAACACCCTGACCCCCTAGGCCTGCTCAGGGGGTCCCAGAAGGACCCCAGGGCCCAAAAAACCATTTAACATTTGTTAAAAATTTAACGCAATTCGCACTGGGGTCGCGGGATGCCGCATTTTATTTTAATGAGGACACAGGGTGGGCTAGGTCCCGGGGGCATTTC
The DNA here is from genome assembly GCF_964261635.1 of Lissotriton helveticus. NCBI lineage: Eukaryota > Metazoa > Chordata > Amphibia > Caudata > Salamandridae > Lissotriton > Lissotriton helveticus. The sequence goes on along the minus strand of NC_136057.1, from coordinate 2,010,509,387 downwards.
TTAAAAAAATATTAGTGGGGGCTTGATGGGGCTGCACGGGCCCGCTGGGGTCCCCGCAGCCCCAGGGCTTCACTCATGTTAACAGGGAGGTTGCACGGCCCCTCTCTTGGAGCCCTCCAAGTGCTTATAACTTTGACGTCGTTTGACAAATCTTTACGAAATTCTCCAAAAAGTTTCTCTTTTCCGATCAGCTCCTATCTTGAAAGTTTGGAGGTGATTTGTCAAGGGGGGCTGAGATAAAAGGGGAGTCCCAAAATGTGTTTTCTCAAAGCATTTTCCATGGGAAACTTAGAGAAGGCTACAGGTCAAACTGCTGAACGGAATTACGTCAAATTTGGCAGGGAGAAAGGTTGTGGTTGAGAAAGCATGCTTTTGTTGAAATGAATTTTACAGATATCGATATTTGAGAATTCTGACATGTGATTGGCTGAGGGGTTACGAGCAGGAGCTCGCGGCTCATTGGCTGTAAACGGTTGTTGGCAGGCATTTTGTGACTTAGTCTGTCAGCTCGCATCTCTCCATGTAGAAGCCATCGGGTGTGTTGTTTTACCTCTGCGAGGCAACACTGGCATCTGTGTCTGTGTGAGATACCCCTTTCACGCTGCCTCTACCGACATTACCAGGTCGTGGTTATGCTTTTAGAAGCCAGTCAGTTGGCTTGGAACACTGTGAGTCAGTCTGTCTGCACGACCCTCTACACTACCCAAACACCACTGTACTACCTTAAACCCTAAAACACTACCTCCAGCATGATCCCCTACATTATACAAACACCACTGCACTACCTTAAACCCTAAAACACTACACCCAAGCACAACCCTCTACATTACCCAAACACCACTGCACTACCCTAAAACCAAAAACACTACCCCCAGCATGACCTCCTACACTACCCAAACACCACTGCACTACCCTAAACCCTAAAACACTACCCCGAGCAAAACTCCTACACTATACAAACACCACTGCACTACCTTAAACCCTAAAACACTACCCACAGCACAAACCCCTACACTACACAAACACCACTGCACTACCTTAAACTCTAAAACACTACCCCTAGCATGACCCTCTACACTACTCAATCACCACTGTACTACCCTAAACCCTTAATTGATTGATTGATTGATTAATCTACCCCCAGCATGACTCCCTAAACTACCCACATATCACTACACTATCGTAAACCCTAAATCTACCTCCGTCATGACACCCTATACTATCCAAACACGACTGCACTACCCTAGACCCTAAAATACTACCGCCAGCATGATTCCCTACACTACCCAAACACCACTGCACTACTGTAAACCGTAAAACGCTACCCCCAGCACAACCCCCTACACTAAAGAAACACCTCTGTACTACCCTAAACCATAAAACATTACCAGTCCGTTGGGTCACACCTCTGTGTTTGCAAGCCGGCGGTCCGTCACTCTCTCCGTGCGAGCAGAGCCCACATGGCGCAGCTCTCCCTCTGCAAAGCTGCAACGGCCCGCAGGTCTCCCTGTGCTAGCTGAATCACAGCTGTCACTCTCCGAATTGATATTGGGATTATAAGGCAGCTCTAAAAAGAGCCTTTGTGTTTATTAGTTGGAGTTACATATAAGTGCGGATGCACAGCTTCAGGTTATTCAGAAAAACTCGATTTCCCTGATCTGTGAAGTGTACTCCATCACTTCTGTAGATATCAGCCATATCAAAATGTATGTTGTTGTTGTAGATCAACCCCATTGTATGGTCTCTGAGGTATGCAGACAGAGCTTTGTTCCTCCTTAAGTCCAACTCTATTTAATGTTTATATTGAAATGAAATGAAATGAAAAAGAAACTTAATAAAGCGCACTGCGGCCAAGCGGCTTCCTGGCGCTGGGGACTAGACCTGACTCAACGGTGGAATCCGAGGGAGCTAGCAGGGGAATGCCTGGGAAAACAAGAATGTTTTCAGGGCTTTACGGAAATGGATGTAGATGGGGATGGAGCGAATGAAGAGAGGAAGACTGTTCCAGAACCGGGAGGCCAGAACCGAAAAACAGGTACCCCCCGTTCTGGATTTGCGGAAGCGGGGGACGTGCAAAAGAGAAAGAGAAGAGGAACGGAGAGTGCGGCTGGGGACGTAAGGAGTGACCATAGAACTGATAAAGAGGGGAGCTGAGTGGGTGTGCGCCCGAAAAGCAAGACAGGCCAATTTGAAAAAAGATCTGAAGTGCACAGGGAGCCAATGGAGGGACTTAAGTTTGGGGGTAATGTGGGAAGATGTGGGAAGACGAAGAATGAGGCGGGCTGCCTGATTTTGGATGGCCTGAAGACGTCCGGTTTCATAAGCGGGGATGCCCACGTACAGGCCATTCCCATAGTCAAGGCGGGAGGTGATAAGAGCCATAACTATGGATTTAAGGGCGTCTGCTGAGAAATACCGGGAAATCTTCCGGATGAGGCGAAGGGACAGGAAACAAGAAAATATAACGGAATTGACTTGGGCATGCATGGTCAGGTCATGACTGACCTTGATGCCCAGGGTCCGAACGGAGGGAACCGGAGAGGGGGGGAGCCAAAGGAAGGGGGCCAGTGAGCCGTGGACCAGGGATTTGAGGGGCCACCCGTGAGGACAAGCTCCGTCTTGTCTGGATTGAGCTTTAAGTGGTTGGTGCTCATCCATTCAGAAATAAAGACTAAAGTAGAGCAGAACTTAGGGAGAGAGTCCGAGGGGGAGGAAAGATCAAAGACGAGCTGGAGGTCATCCGCGTAATTATACACAGAGACCCCCAGCTCGCGAAGAGAAATGATAAGGGGGTGAATATAAAGATTGAACAGGAGGGGGGAGAGGGAGGAGCCTTGAGGAACCCCGCAGGTAACCAAGTGAGGGGGAGCGGAGAAGCCCGAGAGGTGAACCGCTTGGGACCTTCCTTGAAGAAAGGACGCAAGCAAAGAGAAGGCTGCGCCCCGAATGCCCGCTGCGCTGACACGGTCGAGGAGGATGGAATGGTCGACCGTGTCAAACGCAGCGGACAGATCGAGGAGAACCAGGGCTTGGAGAAGATTGATGTCGGCTTTCCCCTTAAGTTCGTCCAGGACCGCAATGATCACTGTCTCCGTGGAGTGTCCTGGTCGAAAGCCCGCCTGATGGGAAGCCAAAAGGTGGTTCTCCTCGACATAAGTGGACAGGCAAGATGTAACATAACTTTCAAGGATCTTACCCAGGTAAGGAAGAAGGGAAATAGGCCTGAAATTAGAGGGAAGGGAGGGGTCTAGGCCAGGTTTTTTAAGGATAGGAAAAACTATAGCGGTTTTAAAAGAAGAAGGAACAGAACCCAGGGCCAAGGAGGCGTTCAGAAGGGCAAGAGGAGGGGCGGGACAGCTGGTGAAAAGAACTTTAAGGATCCGTGCCGGAGCACAGTCCGCCGGAGAACCAGACTTGACTTTTGAGAGCAGATTGAGAAAACGATCAATGGAAATGGGAGGAAAGTGATCCAGTAGAGAAGAGGACGGAGGGAGGGGGCAGGGGGCACCAGATTGATGCACCATGGGGATGTTGGCCTTTATGTTGGCGATCTTGTCAATAAAGTAATCGTTGAGTGAAGAGCAGAGGATCTGGGTTGGAACAGGACTGGTGCTAGTGCGGTCAGAGGTAGCAAGGTGACGGACCAAGGAGAAAATTTCTCGGGGTTTATTAGCAGAGAGGGCAACTCTCTCGGTGAAGTATTTAGTTTTGGCCGCCAGGATCGCTTTTTTGTAGTCATTAAGGAGAAGTCTATATTTAGCACGGAGAGTGGGGCAGTAGTTTCGTCTCCAATGGCGTTCCGAGCGTCTGAGATCGAGTTTGAGGTCTTTGGGCTCCCTGGTGAACCATTTATGTGCGTCATGGGGGCGGACGGAATTGACCTTCTTAAGCGGAGCGACCCGATCGCAGGAGAAAGAGAGCCAGGTGCTAATGGCTTCTGTCTGCGAATCTAAGGGGAGATCAGTGAGATCAGGCACTGAAGAGGCCAGGGAAGACGAGAGAGAGTTAAGGTCCGTTTGGTTCCAACTGCGAACTAGTAGATTTTTGGGTAGAGACAGTTTGTCGGTCAAGGCCGAGAAAATGGAAAATGAAATAATGAAATGATCGGACCAAATGCAGGGAAGTATAGAAGGGGGTGAGACATCACGACGCAATGACCAGATTTGGTCCAACGTGTGGCCCTTGACATGGGTGGGGGCCAAGATGTGAGGCGAGAAGTTCAGACACTGAAGGGTAGCAGAGAAGTCTTTGGAAGAAGAATCTTCCCTTGGGTCACCGGGCCAGTAGTTAAAATCGCCAAGCAGGATAATCGATGAGTTATTGACCGCCAGTGTGGCCAAAAGATCCTGTAAAGCAGCTACAAGTAAAGGCATGGATTGAGGGGGACGGTACATGAGGACAACGGTGAGAGGATCGGGAAGATTAAGAGATCGAGCCACCAGGTAGTCTACGTTGGGTATGGGGGGGTGAGCAAGGAGTTGAAATTTCAAGGTGGAGCGAATAATCATCGCCACACCACCCCCAGCCTTTCCAGCCGGGTGATCCGCTCGAAGAGCATAATAGGTGTCAGGGAGAATGGCCAGGAGGTCCGGAAGAGAATCAGTGGAAAACCAGGTTTCAGTGAGAAATAAGTAATCTGAAGAGTCTGTGTTCAGAAGATTAAAAAGTTCCACCTGATGCCTGACAGCCGAACGAGTGTTAAGCAGGCAAGCAGCAGCTGCAAGGGGGGCAGGTGAAAAGCGAGTGGCAAACGGAAGATCGGAAGAAGGAGAGATGGAACTGGGGGTGGGAGGGAGTGAACGGGGAAGGTGGGGGGCAAGAATACCAAGGGAATCAAGACGTTGCAACAGGGAAGGGGAAGGAGGGAAGGGGGCCGGATGTGCAGAGAGTTGGGTTGAAGAATATGCCAGAGAAAGGACAGGGTCTGTGGCCCCTGGTCCCGGCCCGTCGCGGACGGGCGCAGACGGGCTTGCCTTAGGCGCGCCCGCTGTGCCCGTCCGCTGCGCGTACGGGGAAGGCAGATGTTTTATAGCGATGTTGTGGGCGTGGCCTCGTACAGGTGGCCGTGTCCTGAGGGGAGGCTCGCCGATGGCGGCGAGTGGGGAGAACCTGTCCCGCAGCAGCGTTCCCCTCGGCTGCGCGGGGGGCAGGGAAGCGAGCAAAAAGCCCCAGAGGAAGGTAAGAGTGGACAAAATTAAAAGCAAACAAGTAGGCACAATTTTAAAAGAAGATCGAGTTTCAGGTATTGGGCTGTGCTCCCGGGGAAGCCTCAGGAGAGTCTGAATCAGAGACCGAGCTCGTAGTCAGCTCCAATTAAGTAAAGTGGTAGGCGTGGCCTCGTACAGGTGGGCGTGTTCTGAGGGGAGGCTCGCTGATGGCGGCGAGTGGGGAGAACCTGTCCCGCAGCAGCGATCACCTCGGCTGCGCGGGGGGCAGGGAAGCGAGCAAAAAGCCTGGCAGAGATTGTGCGCCCGTTCGGCATTGAAATTGTCACCTATGCAGACGACACCCAACTGGTGGTTGGCTTAAACCATCCCAAGGGCTCGTCGAGCATTCTGGGTAGCTGCTTAGAAGCAGTAGCTAACTGGATGGCACTTTCTCATCTGAAATTAAATGGGGAGAAAACGGAGCTGATGTTCCTGGGAAAGTCCCCATCTGCCGGATCAATTATTGACTGGCCGACCTGTATGGGCACCATACCAGAACCCAAAGATCAGATTAAAAGCCTTGGAGTATGGCTTGATAACACCTTAGGGTTCAACCATAAAGCCACCAAGCTTTCGGCAACCTGCTTCGGTCTGATGAGGATGCTGAGGAAAATGTTGCCGCTCCTCCCCTTCCAGGCCCAGAGGATCATGATGCAGGCTATCATCTTGTCCCGCCTTGATTATGGGAACTCCTTGTATTTTGGCGCCCCGGCGAGTACCATCAAAAAACTGCAGGTCACTCAGAACTCTGCAGCTTGCCTACTGCTTGGACTTTCTCGCAGACATTCAGGGTCAGCCGCCTTGAAAACACTCCATTGGCTGCCAATACAGGCTCGGATCCAATTCAAGGCGATGTGTTTAGCTCACAAAGCTGTGTGGCACACGGGTCCAGCATTAGTCTGCTCCGTAGTCTCCCCCTACCATCCGCCAAGAACCCTACCATCTGGGGGTACCTGCCTGGCAGTAACTCGCAAAATCAAACGAGCAAGGTGGGGGGCGGTCGTTTTCTTGGAATGCCGCCTCCCGCTGGAACTCCTTGCCCCTCACCCTACGTAGTGAACCAGATCTACTTAGGTTCCGCAAACGGCTAAAGACCCTTCTTTTCCAGTAACGTGCACATTCTGACAGTTGTTTTCACCCCCGTCCTAAGCGCTACGAGGCTACGAGGCCTCAGGGTAAAAGTGCACTTTATAAAACCACATTACATTACATTACACTTTGTTGACATTTTTCCTATATTTTTCAATCTGAGGACAAAATTGGTTTGACCATTTCCACCTGTCTTTGGCATATGTTGGAATATACAAAGACAGTTTGAGGCAAAATCAACATCAATTGTCTACAGATGTACTTCATTCAAAATTAGCGTTTAAAAAACCTTTGAAATTCACTGAAAAAAACATAGGTTTCAGAGACTTTATAGTTATAAATTAGCATTTAAAAAACCTTTGAAATTCACTGAAAAAAACATAGGTTTCCGGGACATTATAGTTAGTTGGACATTTCACTCGTACGAAACTATAGAAATTCCGTTTTTATAGTTAGTTGAGCTAAATATAACTCATGCCCCCGCAATGAACTGCTGATGACGTCACATATAACATCATTCATGACAAGGTCGCTGACATCACTGATGACATCACTGATGACATCTCAAATGACATCACTGATGACATCATCCACGTGATAATCTGATGCACCTCCTCACACCCTAATATAACCTTTGATACACCCCTTGTAAAATACAGATTACCATTTTCAAAACCATCACCACATCAATACCAGTTACTACAAATGCACTCACTAATTCCTAGGTCCATTTGATGAGATGTCATCAGTGATGTCACTGACCGTGTCATGAATGATCTAATATGTGACATCATCAGCAGTGGATTGCGGGTGAGCGAAATATAATTAGTACAGCTAACTATATAGGAGCAATTTCAATGGTTTTGTATGAGTGAAATGTCCAGCTAACTATAACACCCCTAAAACTTATAGTTTCTTGAGTGAATTTCAAAGGTTTTTTAAAAGCTAATTCCTAACTATATAACGCCTGAAACCTATGGTTTTTTCAGTGAATTTCAAAGTTTTTTTAAATGCTAATTCCTAACTATATAAGGCCTGAAACCTATAGTTTTTTCAGTGAATTTGCAAGGTTTTATAAATGCTAATTCCTAACTATATAAGCCCTGAAACCTATGGTTTTTTCAGTGAATTTGCAAGGTTTTTAAATGCTAATTCCTTACTATATAAGGCCTGAATCCTATGGTTTTTTTATTGAATTTCTAAGGTTTTTTAAATAACAATTTTTAAATCTATTAATTGTTATTTTTTTTATACTGATTTACTACATTTTTGCATGCAAGTGTTCACAGGGCACGCCTCCTTTTTACAACGTTCTGCAGCGCAACCCCTGGCGTGTTTGCAGAGGGGGAACTAATTCCCCTTGCATACTGCGGGTCCCTGGGGGCCAACTAGCCCACCTGGAACCTGCAGTATGCGCCGGGGGGCTGCATTACAGAGAGGTGTAATGAGGCCACACCCTTTTTTACACCTCTCTGCAGCGCAACCCCTGGCGTGTTTGCAGAATAGGAACTAATTCCCCTTGCATACTGGGGGTCCCTGGGGGCCAAGTAGCCCACCAGGAGCCTCCAGTATGCGCCAAGGGGCTGTGTTGCTTTGCCCCGGGGGGCGGCGGTCCCCGGAGCAGTGTTGGGGGGATTGTGGACCCCCCACACTTCTTTATCACTATGCCACAGCGATTTGGTCCCCCAGGGGGGTAAAGACCAGTTTTTTTTAAAAAAGAGATGTGGGCCTCTTTGGTCCTTGTGAGACCACCGGGGCAGGCCTAGGGGGTCAGGGAGTATCTACCCCGCCCCCTTTTTGTGTTCACATTTGTTTTTCTGCTTTCTTGTGCCTCTGTCTATCTACACGCACACATATCCACACATATATATTTGCACATACATGCATTTATATATATGTATGTGTGTATATTACCTACTGGCGGTCGCCAGTAGGTATATATAGTTAGGATTTTTTCTCTATGGGATTTTTGAAAATTCTATGTCTAATAACTTTGGCGTTTGTGGACGGAATTGGCTGAAATTTTCAGGAAAATGGCACATTTTGTTTCTGAGCAGCCCTTGAAAATTTGGGGGGGGTTCGTCAAGGGGGGGCTGAGAAAAAAGGGGGTCCCAAAACGTGTTTTTAACATTGAGTTTTCCATAGGGCGGTTGGCCTCACTTTTAGCCCGAACGGCTGAATGGATTTGCACGAAACTTGGCAAAATTGTAGGGACTGGTAGCCCGATGTGCCTTTTGTAGGTCTCAATATATGTGCTTCAGTGGATTTTGAGAAATTAACGTTCAAAAAAAGATATATATCTGTAACAGCGGACCGGGCAGCGCTCCAGTTCGCGTACTTTTCGCGCAACGGAGCTTTGTGAAGCGAAGCTGATTGGTTCTCCGGCGTCTGTAAACATTCCAAACAGTCCGTAGCGGCCGCCATCTTGTCTCTCGGTAGGATCGAGAGACAAGAGGAGGCCAAAGCGAAGGGGCAAATGACCATAAGGGGGCATAGTAGATCCTCGCTGACCCCCTAGGTTTGATGTGGAGGTTTTAAAAGGGCCCCGCGGGGCAAAAAAAAATAATAATAATAATAATCGAACGGCTGAATGGATTTGCACGAAACTTGGTAAAATATTAGGGACTGGTAGCCCGATGTGCCTTTGCTAGGTCTCAATATATGTGCTCCAGTGGATTTTGAGAAATTAACGTTCAAAAAAAATATATATCTGTAACAGCGCTCCGCTTCGCGTAACGGAGGTTTGCGAAGCTGATTGGTTCTCCGGCGTCTGTAAACATTGCAAACAGTCCGTAGCGGCCGCCATCTTGTCTCTCGGTAGGATCGAGAGACAAGAGGAGGCCAAAGCGAAGGGGCAAATGACCATAAGGGGGCATAGAAGATCCTCCTTGACCTCTTAGGTTTGATGTGGAGGTTTTAAAAGGGCCCCGCAAGGCAAAAAAAAATAAAATAATAATAATCGAACGGCTGAATGGATTTGCATGAAACTTGGCAAAATTGTAGGGACTGGTAGTCCGATGTGCCTTTGCTAGGTCTCAATATATGTGCTCCAGTGGATTTTGAGAAATTAACGTTCAAAAAAAGATATATATCTGTAACAGCGCTCCGCTTCGCGGAGATAAAATTATATCTGTATTACCTAGCTGTTGCTAACACCAGTTAGCGACGGCTAGTAGGAGATAGCGACCATCTTGGGCCCCACTTTGCATGTGAGTGATATTTATCACTAATGACATGCAAAGTGGGCATGCCAAGATGTTAGCGACTGGAAACAGTCGCTAACATCGCTATCTCCTATTATCAACTTTTGGAAATATTCGCGATAAGCGCGAATATCTCCAAAAACTAGCACCTGCCCTGAGCAGTTCTAAGGCATGTTATCCAATGGGAGGTGGATAACATGGCTAAGAGCATTAGCTCGGTAATGCATGAATATCGCTGAGTTTTCAGCGATATTAATGCATTGCGGTCGTTTATTATCGTATTTGCGATAAACCTTGATAATAGCAAGGTTTATCTGAGATAATTTCTGACGATGCTTAGCGGTAAAAAAATCGTTGCTAAGCATCGTTAGGGATAAATATCGCTTAACTTTGGTAATATGCCCCAACGTCTGTTAACGTTCGATTCGAAGGAAATCAGGAAGTGTTGAAAAACATTGTCTGCGCCATCTTGCCTTTTTTCAAATGCCACACTTTTGTCGTGCACGGCAGTAATTTTAGATGCCTTGACCAGACCCACTCTGTGCACGCTGTCGATCCTTAGCATGACTCCCCACCCTCGCAAGCATCTCCCCCAGGCAGTGGTCACCCCCGCTCTCTGTCTTATGCATGGGTAATAAACCACCCCCCATCTGCGCTGCTCTTCCCTGAGAATCACACCCTGTGCCCGCCCGACACCTCCCTTTCGCCCTATTCACTACCGCACCCTCTGACACTCCTTTTCCTCTGTGTCCAATTGTCCAGGCCGGTCCTAGGGTATCAGCTAGCCCTGCAGATGTAGTTCATGGCCCCAGCTGTAAAGAATCACCCCTCTTCAAAGGAGTTATATTAGATCAAGGCCCACACTCGATGAGATCCGTCACAGCAGACGCGTTCCTATTATCTGAAAACCATCCTGTATTGTGATTGGGGAGGGGACCGAGCCTGAAGCGGAAGATTCCAGGGATGACTCTTTGTACATCAAAGTTTTTACAATTATGTGTCACATTAAAAATATATAGCACTCCAACAAAGTAGTAAGATTATAAAACTTTAATAACTTATAAATATATACAAGAAAACAAAAACAGTAATAACATATAAACATTTTTAGGGAAAAACAACGAAGTAGCGGTCGGCTGTGCGAATAGTCCCAACGCAGCACAACGTCCAGATTTCTGGCGTGGGGCGTCGCGGGGGGTGGGTCATCAGTAGCAAACTGTTGTGCGAATAGTTCCAAGGCAGCAGAACGATGGCACCAAGGTGATGTCCAGTAAGTTGCCGCACTGGTTTTGGTATCCTACAATGCTGCTCCGAATAACGGCGTGGGGCGCCCCGGGGGAGGCGGCGTGAACGGGCCTCTCCAGGTGGAGTGTCATCTGTTGTAGTGGGGCGCCCCTTTACCGTTTCAGTTGCCATTCCGTCCGTTTTTGGTCCACTGTGTCAAAAGCCGCAATTCAGCTGAGTTGCGCCCACTCTTGCGGTGCAGCGATAGGCGGCTGTCACAGGACTCTCAAAATGGCGGCAGGCTCTTTCCTTTTTGGGCCTGGTCCACTGAAATGGCCCTGGGACACCTTGGAAATCGGACGCTTGTCTGCTAGGTCTTGGACCCCATTCTCGAAAGCGTCCCCTCCGCCTTGAGGATTTATCAAAAGTTTTGGGGGCCCCCGACTCCTGTAGGCTTCTGGTGGGGAGCGGTTGCCATGATTGCTCGCGGAATGACCACGACGGAGCTACGAGATGGTGGTGCTCTCATGCTGAAGCCAGCTTCAGTCTGAAACATCCAGAAACAAGGTGGGGCTTTCATCGTTTGGGAAAAAAAAAAAGTTTTCATCCAATGAAAAGTGTTGTTTTTTGGTCATATGATCAAGCCTTCCATCATTAGGAAACCAAAAGTAAAATGAACCAATGAAAAGTTGTATAAACAAGTCACATGACCTGTTATGCGGCATACGGTATAAAATGCAGAGAAAATACGTTGGCACGTGAGGCGGCGTCAGTAGCGGACCGATGTGCGAATAGGCCGAAGGCAATACAACGCGCCAAGATCCGGATGGCACCGAGGTAGTGTCCAGCAAGTTGCAGCACTGGTGTGGCCATCCTACAATGCTGAAAGTCGGCGTGGGGCACCCCGTTGGCCTGTGAGTTTGCGTCAGTAGCGGACCGATGTGCGAATAGGTCGAAGGCAGCACAACGCGCCAAGATCCGGATGGCACCGAGGTGGTGTCTAGTAAGTTGCCGCACTGGTGTGGCCATCGTACAATGTTGAAAGTCGGCGTGGGGCGCCCCGTTGGCCTGTGAGATGGCGGCAGTAGCGGACCGATGTGCGAATGGGGCCAAAGGCAGCGCAACAATATTTTCGGAATAGAAGACACCACAAGGCGCTGAGATGCCAAGATCCGGATGGCACCGAGGTGGTGTCTAGCAAGTTGTGGCACTGGTGTGGCCATCCTACAATGGTAAAAGTTGGCGTGGGGCGCCCTGTTGGCCTGTGAGATGGTGTCAGTAGCAGACTGATGTGCGAATGGGGCCAAAGGCAGCGCAACAATATTTTCTGACTGACACCACAAGGCGCTGAGATGCCAAGATCCGGATGGCACCGAGGTGATGTCTAAGTTGCGGACCGATGTGCGAATGGGGTCAAAGGCAGCGCAACAATATTTTCTGTATGGAAGATACCACTAGGCGTTGAGATGCCAAGATCCGGATGGCACCGAGGTGATGTCTAGCAAGTTGCTGTACTGGTGTGGCCATCCTACAATGGTAAAAGTCGGCGTGGGGCGTCCTGTTGGCTTGTGAGATGGTGTCAGTTGCAGACCGATGTGCGAATGGGGCCAAAGGCAGCGCAACAATATTTTCTGTATGGAAGATACCACTAGGCGTTGAGATGCCAAGATCCGGATGGCACCGAGGTGATGTCTAGCAAGTTGCTGTACTGGTGTGGTCATCCTACAATGCTGAAACTCGGCGTGGGGCGCCCTATTAGCCTGTGAGATGGCGTCAGTAGCGGACCGATGTGTGAATGGGGCAAAGGTAGCGCAAGAATATTTTCTGAATAGAAGACACCACAAGGCGCTGAGATGCCAAGATCCGGATGGCACCGAGGTGGTGTCTAGTAAGGTGCACTGGTGTGGTCATCCTACAATGCTGAAACTCGGCGTGGGGCGCCCCATTAGTCTGTGAGATGGCGTCAGTAGCGGACCGATGTGCGAATAGGCCGAAGGCAGCACAACGCGCCAAGATCCGGATGTCACCGTGGTGGTTTCATAGTTGAGAGGCACTTCATCTGCAGTTGGGCGCCGAGATCCGGATGGCACCGAGGTGATGTCTAGCAAGTTGCTGTACTGGTGTGGTCATCCTACAATGCTGAAACTCGGCGTGGGGCGCCCCATTAGCCTGTGAGATGGTGTCAGTAGCGGACCGATGTGCGAATAGGTCGAAGGCAGCACAACGCGCCAAGATCCGGATGTCACCGTGGTGGTTTCATAGTTGAGAGGCACTTCATCTGCAGTGGGGCGCCGAGATCCGGATGGCACCGAGGTGATGTCTAGCAAGTTGCTGTACTGGTGTGGTCATCCTACAATGCTGAAACTCGGCGTGGGGCGCCCCATTAGCCTGTGAGATGGCGTCAGTAGCGGACCGATGTGCGAATAGGCCGAAGGCAGCACAACGCGCCAAGATCCGGATGTCACCGTGGTGGTTTCATAGTTGAGAGGCACTTCATCTGCAGTGGGGCGCCGAGATCCGGATGGCACCGAGGTGATGTCTAGCAAGTTGCTGTACTGTTGTGGTCATCCTACAATGCTGAAACTCGGCGTGGGGCGCCCCATTATCCTGTGAGATGGCGTCAGTAGCGGACCGATGTGCGAATGGGGCCAAAGGCAGCGCAACAATATTTTCTGAAGAGAAGACACCAAAAGGCGCTGAGATTCCAAGATCCGGATGGCACCGAGGTGGTGTCTAGCAAGCTATGCAGTTGAGTTGTGTGCGCACTTGCGGCGAATAGGTCGAAGGCAGCATAACAATGTTTTCTGAATAGAAGACACCCCAAGGCGTTGAGATTCGGTTACCACCGAGGTGATGTCTAGCAAGTTGCCGCACTGGTGTGGCCATCCTACAATACTGCTCCGAATAACGGCGTGGGGTGCCCGAAGGGGGGGGGGGGGAGGCGGCGTGAACGGGCCTTCCTAGGTGGAGGCTCGTCTGCTGTAGTGGGGCGCCCCTTTACCGTTTCAGTTGCCATTCAGCTGAGTTTCGGCTGCTCTTGATGCTACAGTGACAGGCGGCTGCAACAGGACTCTCAAAATGGCGGCCTGTTCTTTGGATTTGGGCCTGGTCCACTAAAATGGCCCTGGGACACCTTAGAACTCGGACGCTCGATTTTTTTTTCCTTTCCTGTACATGCAAAAAAAGGTAAATGCCCGGTACGTTACACGCTTCATCTGCCACGATGAACTCTCCAGAGGAACCGAAAAAAAATATAGTTATGGTAACTATACCATGCATCGTCAATTAATTATAGTGCTGCATAAAAGAGAGATTTGGAGGAGAACCCCTGACCTGCTAGTACATTCATCAAAGAAGTGGCACTGACAGCATCAGAGGCAAGGGAAACGGTCCCAAATATTTAGAAGAACTTTGGAAAGATTAAAATGACATGTTTAGATTATGGCAAATTAATTTCATGTGGACAGATGAGTGTTACTCTAATAAATACAGCATATGAACATCATCATAGTCGATGGTTGGTAGAGACATTTTGACTATATCCTGGACCTGCCCGTCCTCGCCCAAAATGGCGCCGGAATAAATGGGACTCATAACTCCTTGTTGTGTACTGGTTGCAGAACCTTGAAATCATGAGATACGTATGCAGTTTTGAAGCACATGGCGGGCGGGGACGAGAATCGATTGAATATTTCGACATCCCTATTGATATTAAGTTCTGATGTGTTATTGATTACTGTACTATTGAAAGTTCGAATTAACGTCACCCATGGTACTTGCCCGCAAATGTATATCTAGATAATTTTATTGTAACTGGCCCTGTCGTATTTTAATTATAAAATGTACGTCCACCGATTCCGTAACTGTTAGACACCTTAGTTCTTGCAACCTAATGGCCCGCCCGTTACGTTCCTCTACAGTGTAAATGTCTACTCATCATATACGATTACAGTTTGCTCCGTGGCCGGCCCACGTGGTTATAGGCTCGTATTTGTATAATGAAATTTTCACAATAAAGGTTTTTAAAAGAAAACATGGTAGTAGTATATACATTGGTAAAGTTTAATAATAGTCACTGTTTTAGAATCATTAAAAGGCAAGTGAAATAAAGCAGACCAATTACATGAAGGGTAAAAGGTATAATACGAAGGAACGCAGTAAAGATAAATAGTCAAGGGCTGTTGTGTTTTCTATTCCTGCAACATAAAGTGATCGATAAGAATCTCATATTCAGGCGTATCGGCGTTTAAGACAGCAGGTCGACCCTCTTTTGCTCAACGGCTCCGTCATGGGACGAAGAAACGCTCTTTTTCTCGAAAAAAGAATATATTTTACTTGCAGGACAGTTGTAAATTTTCCGGGAAAGTACATTAGCCTGGAACATTATAACATATATTTAAGAAAAAATAATGTTCGGAAGTAATAAAAAGCGTAATTTTTAGGTCATATGACCAAGCCTTTCATCATTAGAATAGGAAAAGTAAAATGAACCAATGAAAAGTTTTATTAACAAGTCACATGACTTGTTATGCTTACGTTACGCGCTGCGCGCCCCGGATGACTTCCGGATGCGCTAACGCGGCGCGTCATATGACGCATTACGCGACAACGCAGGTCCAGAATATAGTCAAAATGTCTCCACCAACCAGCGGTCGGAACACAACCCCTTTCAGCAGGCTAAATAGTTCTGTTAAATGACAACAGAAGGGACAGGCAACAAGAAACATCAGTCAAAGAGGGGAGGGCTAGTTCTTCTCTACCGGGTTACATTGGGGCGCTACCGGAACTGATCGAATTGGTAGTCTACAGTGTTTCTGGATGTTTCAGACTGAAGCTGGGGTTAGCATGAGAGCAGTACCATTTCGTAGCTCCGTCGTGGCCATTCCGCAACCAATCATGGCAGCCGCTCTTTATCGTTATTTTGGGCGGGGTGGGTGGCGGAGCCGAGCTGTTTTGCAGCCATCATTGTGTGGAGTTCAGTTCATTTCACTAGTTTTGTATTTGTCATGAGGGGTTGTTCCTAATGTTTCTATTTTAGCGAGGTCAAAAAGAGATCCCGTTAGTGGCCTACTGATTTTGCTCGATTCCTTTTCTTTTTTTTTTACACGATTTTTCGTTATCTGCAAAGACTAAACAGAGTATTGCGACTCTGTGTTTGTTTGTAAATAGAGAATGAACCAAAGAGAACCAATTCTAAAACAGTAAATACTTGGATAACAATCAATCAAATGGAGAGAGAAGCAGGCACGACGTATTACAACGGGGGCAAAGGCCTGCGTTAACTACCCTTAACTATGTGCAAAGAGAGAGTACTCCTAATAGAAATGAGGGGGGGGGGCACCATTCAAAGCAGATCAGTGTGCATAAACACGAAAATGTTTTCACTTACCACGTACTTGACATTCGACAGCTTATGATATTTGCTATTAAAAAACCATTGAAATTCACTGAAAAAACCATAGGTTATAGACCATATATAGTTAGGAATTAGCATTTAAAAAACCTTATTTTACTCACACAAAACCATTGAAATTCCATATATAGTTAGTTGCACTAACTATATATCGCGCACCCGCAATCCACTGCTGATGATGTCACATATTACATCATTCATGACATGGTCAGTGACATCACTGATGACATCACTGATGACATCTCAAATGACATCACTGATGACATCACTGATGACATCTCATTTGACATCAATGACCACATCACTGATGATATCATTCATGTGACAATACAATGCATCTCCTCATATTTTAATATAACCTCTGTTTCACCCAGTGTTAAATACAGAGTATAATTTTTGAAACCATTGACACACCAATACTAGTTACTACATATGTACTCGCTGATTCCTACGTCTACACACACATTCACTCATTCACCCATACAATCATTCATACATACAATCACTCATCTTTACAACACTATCATATGCACTCATACACCTATACAGACACTCTCACTCTGCCACTCATCCATGGAGTTACTCACACACCTAGTCAGTCCTGTAAAGAATCAATCACACTTCCATTTTCTTGTCTATACAGTTAAACATAGAGCACCTTATATTTTCAAACATATACTAACACATACTTACCTTGTTATACAATCATTGATATAAGTACACATTGATCTGCACAGAGTCACACACCTCCCAGCCAGCCACACACACACTCAGTCTCCCATACAAATACTTTGACAATCAATCAATAACCCATATAGTTACTCATATAGCTATTGATCAACACATGCAACAGTTTACAGAACAACAGACATAATGATGCACAAATTAAGACAGTTTAGTCACTAACCCATGCACTCAGTGAGACACATTTAATCACTCACTCATACAGTCAGTCATGCACCTACTAAATCCTTCGTCCAGACACTTATACATCCACTCATTCTTCAATATGTAAGACATATTTAAACTTTACAGAAACATAAAATCACTGGATGTTATCAGTGATGTCATCAGTGATGTCATTTGAGATGTCATCAGTGATGTCATCAGTGATGTCACTGACCATGTCATGAATGATGTAATATGTGACATCATCAGCAGTGGATTGCGGGTGCGCGATATATAGTTAGTGCAACTAACTATATATGGAATTTCAATGGTTTTGTGTGAGTAAAATAAGGTTTTTTAAATGCTAATTCCTAACTATATATGGTCTATAACCTATGGTTTTTTCAGTGAATTTTCAAGGTTTTGTAAATGCTAATTCCTAACTATATATGATCTATAACCTATGGTTTTTTCAGTGAATATATATATACATACATATATAAACATATATAATCTGCATATCTATATAAATACAAATATAAATGCATGCATACATTTGCATATATATGCATACATATGCATGTTATTTACATGAAAGTTTGAAAAACACTATTAAAAGCAAAGCTAAAAAGCTACCTCATTACAAACAGAATGGCTTTAACTTAAACGAGGGCGAGAGCTATTGCATTTTCAATGCTTGTTTACTTTGGTTCCATCAAGAAGGCATTCAGATGTGTCACACATTTGCCATAAATTCTGAATGTTAGCACTCTAGTTGCTCATTTTAACACTGTAGTAAAGCTACTGCTCACCAGGAAAGTCTGCTGCTGGTATTCAAAGTGCATGTTTCAGTCTGCATGTCAGAATTCTTTTAATGAAATAGAAGAGGATTTGAGAAGTCACTCAAAATGTGCCCTAATTTTTCTTTCTGAAGCACTAATCATACTTTCTATGGCAAAATGAACCCCCTAATTTTGTTCCTTTTTAAATGAAATGTTTTCAGACTTACCACTTCATTCCAATCAAGATGGATTCTGTTGTGCCATACTTTTGTCATAAGTAAGACTGTTAGCGCTCTAGTTGTTCTTTAGAACACTCTGGGACATTCTGTCATTGGGCTATACTTGGGCTACATCTGGGTGATATGTGGGCTACATTTGGGCTCTTTTATCTCTGTTGGCCATCTTGGGAGACTACATGTCAGAATTTTTTAATGAAATAGAATAGGATTTGAGAAGTCACTCAAAATGTGCCCTAATTTTCCTTTCTGCAGCACTAATCATACTTTCTATGGCAAAATATATCCTCATATTGTTCCTTTTTAAATTAAATGTTTTAAGAGTTACCACTTCATTCCAATCAAGATGGCTTCTGTTGTGCCATACTTTTGTCATAAGTAAGACTGTTAGCGCTCTAGTTGTTCTTTAGAACACTCTGAGACATTCTGTCATTAGGCTATACTTGGGCTACATCTGGGTGTTATTTGGCCTACATTTGGGCTCTTTTGTCTCTGGTGGCCATCTTGGGACAAATGGGGGTGGGATCGCACACTACTCACACACCGGCGGTGTCGCCCCTTGGAGACTGCATGTCAGAATTTTTTAATGAAATAGAATAGGATTTGAGAAGTCACTCAAAATGTGCCCTAATTTTTCTTTCTGCAGCACTAATCATACTTTCTATGGCAAAATATATCCTCATATTGTTCCTTTTTAAATTAAATGTTTTAAGAGTTACCACTTCATTCCAATCAAGATGGCTTCTGTTGTGCCATACTTTTGTCATAAGTAAGACTGTTAGCGCCCCAGTTGTTCTTTAGAACACTCTGGGACATTCTGTCATTGGGCTATACTTGGGCTACATCTGGGTGTTATTTGGCCTACATTTGGGCTCTTTTGTCTCTGGTGGCCATCTTGGGAGACTGCATGTCAGAAATTTTTAATGAAATAGAATAGGATTTGAGAAGTCACTCAAAATGCCCTAATTTTTCTTTCTGCAGCACTAATCATACTTTCTATGGCAAAATATATCCTCATATTGTTCCTTTTTAAATTAAATGTTTTAAGAGTTACCACTTCATTCCAATCAAGATGGCTTCTGTTGTGCCATACTTTTGTCATAAGTAAGACTGTTAGCCCTCTAGTTGTTCTTTAGAACACTCTGGGACATTCTGTCATTGGGCTATACTTGGGCTACATCTGGGTGCTATTTGGGCTACATTTGGGCTCTTTTGTCTCTGGTGGCCATCTTGGGAGACTGCATGTCAGAATTTTTTAATGAAATAGAATAGGATTTGAGAAGTCACTCAAAATGTGCCCTAATTTTTCTTTCTGCAGCACTAATCATACTTTCTATGGCAAAATGAACCCCCTCATTTTGTTCCTTTTTAAATTAAAATGTTGTCAGACTTACCACTTCATTCCAATCAAGATGGCTTCTGTTGTGCCATACTTTTATCATAAGTAAGACTGTTAGCGCCCTAGTTGTTCTTTAGAACACTCTGGGACATTTTGTCATTGGGCTATACTTGGACTACATCTGGGTGATATTTGGGCTACATTTGGGCTCTTTTGTCTCTGGTGGCCATCTTGGGAGACTACATGTCAGAATTTTTTTAATGAAATAGAATTGGATTTGAGAAGTCACTCAAAATGTGCCCTCATTTTTCTTTCTGCAGCACTAATCGTATTTATACAGATATGCAAATTATATATGTTTATATATGTATGTATATATATACACATATATATATATATTCACTGAAAAAACCATAGGTTATAGACCATATATAGTTAGGAATTAGCATTTAAAAAACCTTATTTTACTCACACAAAACCATTGAAATTCCATATATAGTTAGTTGCACTAACTATATATCGCGCACCCGCAATCCACTGCTGATGATGTCACATATTACATCATTCATGACATGGTCAGTGACATCACTGATGACATCACTGATGACATCTCAAATGACATCACTGATGACATCATCCAGTGACTGTGTGTTTCTGTAAAGTTTAAATATGTTTTACATATTGAAGAATGAGTAGATGTAGAAGTGTCTGGATGAAGGATTTAGTAGGTGCGTGACTGACTGTATGAGTGAGTGATTACATGTGTCTCACTGAGTGCATGGGTTAGTGACTAAACTGTCTTAATTTGTGCATCATTATGTCTGTTGTTCTGTAAACTGCTGCATGTGTTGGTCAGTAGCTATATGAGTAACTATATGGGTTATTGATTGATTGCCCAAGTATTTGTATAGGAGACTGAGTGTGTGTGTGACTGGCTGGGAGGTGTGTGACTCTGTGCAGATCAATGTGTACTTGTATCAATGATTGTATAAGAGAGTAAGTATGTGTTAGTATATGTTTCAAAATGTAAGGTGCTCTATGTTTAACTGTATAGATTAGAAAATGGAAGTGTGATTGATTATTTACAGGACTGACTAGGTGTGTGAGTAACTCCATGGATGAGTGACAGAGTGTGAGAGTCTGTATAGGTGTATGAGTGCATATGATAGTGTTGTAAAGATGAGTGATTGTATGTATGAATGATTGTATGGGTAAATGAGTGAATGTGTGTGTAAACATAGGAATCACTGAGTGCGTATGTAGTAACTAGTATTGGTGTGTCAATGGTTTCAAAAATTATACTCTGTATTTAACACTGGGTGTAACAGAGGTTATATTAAAGTGTGAGGAGATGCATTGTATTGTCACATGAATGATATCATCAGTGATGTGGTCATTGATGTCAAATGAGATGTCATCAGTGATGTCATCAGTGATGTCATTTGAGATGTCATCAGTGATGTCATTTGAGATGTTATCAGTGATGTCATTTCAGATGTCATCAGTGATGTCATCAGTGATGTCACTGACCATGTCATGAATGATGTAATATGTGACATCATCAGCAGTGGATTGCGGGTGCGCGATATATAGTTAGTGCAACTAACTATATATGGAATTTCAATGGTTTTGTGTGAGTAAAATAAGGTTTTTTAAATGCTAATTCCTAACTATATATGGTCTATAACCTATGGTTTTTTCAGTGAATTTTCAAGGTTTTGTAAATGCTAATTCCTAACTATATATGATCTATAACCTATGGTTTTTTCAGTGAATTTCAATGGTTTTTTAATAGCAAATATCATAAGCTGTCGAATGTCAAGTACGTGGTAAGTGAAAACATTTTCGTGTTTATGCACACTGATCTGCTTTGAATGGTGCCCCCCCCCCTCATTTCTATTAGGAGTACTCTCTCTTTGCACATAGTGAAGGGTAGTTAACGCAGGCCTTTGCCCCCGTTGTAATACGTCGTGCCTGCTTCTCTCTACATTTGATTGATTGTTATCCAAGTATTTACTGTTTTAGAATTGGTTCTCTTTGGTTCATTCTCTATTTACAAACAAACACAGAGTCGCAATACTCTGTTTAGTCTTTGCAGATAACGAAAAATCGTGTAAAAAAAAAAAGAAAAGGAATCGAGCAAAATCAGTAGGCCACTAACGGGATCTCTTTTTGACCTCGCTAAAATAGAAACATTAGGAACAACCCCTCATGACAAATACAAAACTAGTGAAATGAACTGAACTCCACACAATGATGGCTGCAAAACAGCTCGGCTCCGCCACCCACCCCGCCCAAAATAACGATAAAGAGCGGCTGCCATGATTGGTTGCGGAATGGCCACGACGGAGCTATGAAATGGTACTGCTCTCATGCTAACCCCAGCTTCAGTCTGAAACATCCAGAAACACTGTAGACTACCAATTCGATCAGTTCCGGTAGCGCCCCAATGTAACCCGGTAGAGAAGAACTAGCCCCCTCTTTGACTGATGGTTCTTGTTGCCTGTCCCTTCTGTTGTCATTTAACAGAACTATTTAGCCTGCTGAAAGGGGTTGTGTTCCGACCGCTGGTTGGTGGAGACATTTTGACTATATTCTGGACCTGCGTTGTCGCGTAATGCGTCATATGACGCGCCGCGTTAGCGCATCCGGAACTCATCCGGGGCGCGCAGCGCGTAACGTAAGCATAACAAGTCATGTGACTTGTTAATAAAACTTTTCATTGGTTCATTTTACTTTTCTTATTCTAATGATGAAAGGCTTGGTCATATGACCTAAAAATTACGCTTTTTATTACTTCCGAACATTATTTTTTCTTAAATATATGTTATAATGTTCCAGGCTAATGTACTTTCCCGGAAAATTTACAACTGTCCTGCAAGTAAAATATATTCTTTTTTCGAAAAAAAGAGCGTTTCTTCGTCCCATGACGGAGCCGTTGAGCAAAAGAGGGTCGACCTGCTGTCTTAGTCGCCGATACGCCTGAATATGAGATTCTTATCGATCACTTTATGTTGCAGGAATAGAAAACACAACAGCCCTTGACCATTTATCTTTACTGCGTTCCTTCGTATTATACCTTTTACCCTTCATGTAATTGGTCTGCTTTATTTCACTTGCCTTTTAATGATTCTAAAACAGTGACTATTATTAAAAACTTTACCAATGTATATACTACTACCATGTTTTCTTTTAAAAACCTTGATTGTGAAAATTTCATTATACAAATACGAGCCTATGACCACGTGGGCCTGCCACGGAGCAAACTGTAATCGTATATGATGAGTAGACATTTACACTGTAGAGGAACGTAACGGGCGGGCCATTAGGTTGCAAGAACTAAGGTGTCTAACAGTTATGGAATCGGTGGACGTACATTTTATAATTAAAATACGACAGGGCCAGTTACAATAAAATTATCTAGATATACATTTGCGGGCAAGTACCATGGGTGACGTTAATTCGAACTTTCAATAGTACAGTAATCAATAACACATCAGAACTTAATATCAATAGGGATGTCGAAATATTCAATCAATTCTCGTCCCCGCCCGCCATGTGCTTCAAAACTGCATACGTATCTCGTGATTTCAAGGTTCTGCAACCAGTACACAACAAGGAGTTACGAGTCCCATTTATTCCGGCGCCATTTTGGGCGAGGACGGGCAGGTCCAGGATATAGTCAAAATGTCTCTACCAACCATCGACTATGATGATGTTCATATGCTGTATTTATTAGAGTAACACTCATCTGTCCACATGAAATTAATTTGCCACAATCTAAACATGTCATTTTAATCTTTCCAAAGTTCTTCTAAATATTTGGGACCGTTTCCCTTGCCTCTGATGCTGTCAGTGCCACTTCTTTGATGAATGTACTAGCAGGTCAGGGGTTCTCCTCCAAATCTCTCTTTTATGCAGCACTATAATTAATTGGTGCCACCTCTCCATATGACGATGCATGGTATAGTTACCATAACTATATTTTTTTTCGGTTCCTCTGGAGAGTTCATCGTGGCAGATGAAGCGTGTAACGTACCGGGCATTTACCTTTTTTTGCATGTACAGGAAAGGAAAAAAAAATCGAGCGTCCGAGTTCTAAGGTGTCCCAGGGCCATTTTAGTGGACCAGGCCCAAATCCAAAGAACAGGCCGCCATTTTGAGAGTCCTGTTGCAGCCGCCTGTCGCTGTAGCATCAAGAGCAGCCGAAACTCAGCTGAATGGCAACTGAAACGGTAAAGGGGCGCCCCACTACAGCAGACGAGCCTCCACCTAGGAAGGCCCGTTCACGCCGCCTCCCCCCCCCCTTCGGGCACCCCACGCCGTTATTCGGAGCAGTATTGTAGGATGGCCACACCAGTGCGGCAACTTGCTAGACATCACCTCGGTGGTAACCGAATCTCAACGCCTTGTGGTGTCTTCTATTCAGAAAACATTGTTATGCTGCCTTCGACCTATTCGCCGCAAGTGCGCACACAACTCAACTGCATAGCTTGCTAGACACCACCTCGATGCCATCCGGATCTTGGAATCTCAGCGCCTTTTGGTGTCTTCTCTTCAGAAAATATTGTTGCGCTGCCTTTGGCCCCATTCGCACATCGGTCCGCTACTGACGCCATCTCACAGGCTAATGGGGCGCCCCACGCCGACTTTCAGCATTGTAGGATGACCACACCAGTACAGCAACTTGCTAGACATCACCTCGGTGCCATCCGGATCTCGGCGCCCCACTGCAGATGAAGTGCCTCTCAACTATGAAACCACCACGGTGACATCCGGATCTTGGCGCGTTGTGCTGCCTTCGGCCTATTCGCACATCGGTCCGCTACTGACGCCATCTCACAGGCTAATGGGGCGCCCCACGCCGAGTTTCAGCATTGTAGGATGACCACACCAGTACAGCAACTTGCTAGACATCACCTCGGTGCCATCCGGATCTCGGCGCCCCACTGAAGATGAAGTGCCTCTCAACTATGAAACCACCACGGTGACATCCGGATCTTGGCGCGTTGTGCTGACTTCGGCCTATTCGCACATCGGTCCGCTACTGACGCCATCTCACAGACTAATGGGGCGCCCCACGCCGAGTTTCAGCATTGTAGGATGACCACACCAGTGCACCTTACTAGACACCACCTCGGTGCCATCCGGATCTTGGCATCTCAGCGCCTTGTGGTGTCTTCTATTCAGAAAATATTCTTGCGCTACCTTTGCCACATTCACACATCGGTCCGCTACTGACGCCATCTCACAGGCTAATAGGGCGCCCCACGCTGAGTTTCAGCATTGTAGGATGACCACACCAGTACAGCAACTTGCTAGACATCACCTCGGTGCCATCCGGATCTTGGCATCTCAACGCCTAGTGGTATCTTCCATACAGAAAATATTGTTGCGCTGCCTTTGGCCCCATTCGCACATCGGTCCGCAACTTAGACATCACCTCGGTGCCATCCGGATCTTGGCATCTCAGCGCCTTGTGGTGTCAGTCAGAAAATATTGTTGCGCTGCCTTTGGCCCCATTCGCACATCAGTCCGCTACTGACACCATCTCACAGGCCAACAGGGCGCCCCACGCCGACTTTTACCATTGTAGGATGGCCACACCAGTGCCACAACTTGCTAGACACCACCTCGGTGCCATCCGGATCTTGGCATCTCAGTGCCTTGTGGTGTCTTCTATTCCGAAAATATTGTTGCGCTGCCTTTGGCCCCATTCGCACATCGGTCCGCTACTGCCGCCATCTCACAGGCCAACGGGGCGCCCCACGCCGACTTTCAACATTGTACGATGGCCACACCAGTGCGGCAACTTACTAGACACCACCTCGGTGCCATCCGGATCTTGGCGCGTTGTGCTGCCTTCGGCCTATTCGCACATTGGTCCGCTACTGACGCAAACTCACAGGCCAACGGGGTGCCCCATGCCGACTTTCAGCATTGTAGGATGGCCACACCAGTGCTGCAACTTGCTGGACACCACCTCGGTGCCATCCGGATCTTGGCGCGTTGTATTGCCTTCGGCCTATTCGCACATCGGTCCGCTACTGACGCCGCCTCACGTGCCAACGTATTTTCTCCGCATTTTATACCCTATGCCGCATAACAGGTCATGTGACTTGTTTATAAAACTTTTCATTGGTTCATTTTACTTTTGGTTTCCTAATGATGGAAGGCTTGATCATATGACCTAAAAACAACACTTTTCATTGGATGAAAACTTTTTTTTTTCCCAAACGATGAAAGCCCCACCTTGTTTCTGGATGTTTCAGACTGAAGCTGGCGTCAGCATGAGAGCACCACCATCTCGTAGCTCCGTCGTGGTCATTCCGCGAGCAATCATGGCAACCGCTCCCCACCAGAAGCCTACAGGAGTCGGGGGCCCCCAAAACTTTTGATGAATCCTCAAGGCGGAGGGGACGCTTTCGAGAATGGGGTCCAAGACCTAGCAGACAAGCGTCCGATTTCCAAGGTGTCCCAGGGCCATTTCAGTGGACCAGGCCCAAAAAGGAAAGAGCCTGCCGCCATTTTGAGAGTCCTGTGACAGCCGCCTATCGCTGCACCGCAAGAGTGGGCGCAACTCAGCTGAATTGCGGCTTTTGACACAGTGGACCAAAAACGGACGGAATGGCAACTGAAACGGTAAAGGGGCGCCCCACTACAACAGATGACACTCCACCTGGAGAGGCCCGTTCACGCCGCCTCCCCCGGGGCGCCCCACGCCGTTATTCGGAGCAGCATTGTAGGATACCAAAACCAGTGCGGCAACTTACTGGACATCACCTTGGTGCCATCGTTCTGCTGCCTTGGAACTATTCGCACAACAGTTTGCTACTGATGACCCACCCCCCGCGACGCCCCACGCCGGAAATCTGGACGTTGTGCTGCGTTGGGACTATTCGCACAGCCGACCGCTACTTCGTTGTTTTTCCCTAAAAATGTTTATATGTTATTACTATTTTTGTTTTCTTGTATATATTTATAAGTTATTAAAGTTTTATAATCTTACTACTTTGTCGGAGTGCTATATATTTTTAATGTGACACATAATTGTAAAAACTTTGATGTACAAAGAGTCATCCCTGGAATCTTCCCCTTCAGGCTCGGTCCCCTCCCCAATCACAATACAGGATGGTTTTCAGATAATAGGAACGCGTCTGCTGTGACGGATCTCATCGAGTGTGGGCCTTGATCTACTATAACTCCTTTGAAGAGGGGTGATTCTTTACAGCTGGGGCCATAAACTACATCTGCAGGGCTAGCTGATACCCTAGGACCAGCCTGGACAATCGGACACAGAGGAAAAGGAGTGTCAGAGGGTGCGGTAGTGAATAGGGCGAAAGGGAGGTGTCGGGCGGGCACAGGGTGTGATTCTCAGGGAAGAGCAGCGCAGATGGGGGGAGGTTTATTACCCATGCATAAGACAGAGAGCGGGGGTGACCACTGCCTGGGGGAGATGCTTGCGAGGGTGGGGAGCCATGCTAAGGATCGACAGCGTGCACAGAGTGGGTCTGGTCAAGGCATCTAAAATGGCTGCCGTGCACGACAAAAGTGTGGCATTTGAAAAAAGACAAGATGGCGCAGACAATGTTTTTCAACACTTCCTGATTTCCTTCGAATCGAACGTTAACAGACGTTGGGGCATATTACCAAAGTTAAGCGATATTTATCCCTAACGATGCTTAGCAACGATTTTTTTACCGCTAAGCATCGTCAGAAATTATCGCAGATAAACCTTGCTATTATCAAGGTTTATCGCAAATACGATAATAAACGACCGCAATGCATTAATATCGCTGAAAACTCAGCGATATTCATGCATTACCGAGCTAATGCTCTTAGCCATGTTATCCACCTCCCATTGGATAACATGGCTAAGAACTGCTCAGGGCAGGTGCTAGCTTTTGGAGATATTCGCGCTTATCTCGAATATTTCCAAAAGTTGATAATAGGAGAGAGCGATGTTAGCGACTGTTTCCAGTCGCTAACATCTTGGCATGCCCACTTTGCATGTCATTAGTGATAAATATCACTCACATGCAAA
Organism: Lissotriton helveticus; assembly: GCF_964261635.1. Classification (NCBI taxonomy): domain Eukaryota; kingdom Metazoa; phylum Chordata; class Amphibia; order Caudata; family Salamandridae; genus Lissotriton; species Lissotriton helveticus. The sequence continues at coordinate 2,010,481,962 of NC_136057.1, read as the reverse complement.
GTGGGGCCCATGATGGTCGCTATCTCCTACTAGCCGTCGCTAACTGGTGTTAGCAACAGCTAGGTAATACAGATATAATTTTATCTCCGCGAAGCGGAGCGCTGTTACAGACATATATCTTGTTTTTTAACGTTAATTTCTCAAAATCCACTGAAGCACATATATTGAGACCTAGCAAAGGCACATCGAGCTACCAGTCCCTACAATTTCGCCAAGTTTCGTGCAAATCCATTCAGCCGTTCGATTATTATTATTTTTTTTTTTTGCCCCGCGGGGCCCTTTTAAAACCTCCACATCAAACCTAAGAGGTCAAGGAGGATCTACTATGCCCCCTTATGGTCATTTGCCCCTTCGCTTTGGCCTCCTCTTGTCTCTCGATCCTACCGAGAGACAAGATGGCGGCCGCTACAGACTGTTTGCAATGTTTACAGACGCCGGAGAACCAATCAGCTTCGCAAACCTCCGTTACGCGAAGCGGAGCGCTGTTACAGATATATATCTTTTTTTGAACGTTAATTTCTCAAAATCCACTGGAGCACATATATTGAGACCTAGCAAAGGCACATCGGGCTACCAGTCCCTACTATTTTACCAAGTTTCGTGCAAATCCATTCAGCCGTTCGATTATTATTATTATTATTTTTTTTTGCCCCGCGGGACCCTTTTAAAACCTCCACATCAAACCTAGGGGGTCAGCGAGGATCTACTATGCCCCCTTATGGTCATTTGCCCCTTCGCTTTGGCCTCCTCTTGTCTCTCGATCCTACCGAGAGACAAGATGGTGGCCGCTACGGACTGTTTGGAATGTTCACAGACGCCGGAGAGCCAATCAGCTTCGCTACGCGAAGTTCCGTTACGCGTAAAGTCCGCGAACCGGAGCGCTGCCCGGTCCGCTGTTACAGATATATATCTTTTTTTGAATGTTAATTTCTCAAAATCCACTGGAGCACATATATTGAGACCTAGCAAAGGCACATCGGGCTACCAGTCCCTACAATTTTGCCAAGTTTCGTGCAAATCCATTCAGCCGTTCGGGCTAAAAGTGAGGCCAACCGCCCTATGGAAAACTCAATGTTAAAAACACGTTTTGGGACCCCCCTTTTTTCTCGGCCCCCCCTTGACGAACCCCCCCAAATTTTCAAGGGCTGCTCAGAAACAAAATGTGCCATTTTCCTGAAAATTTCAGCCAATTCCGTCCACAAACGCCAAAGTTATTAGACATAGAATTTTCAAAAATCCCATAGAGAAAAAATCCTAACTATATATACCTACTGGCGACCGCCAGTAGGTAATAAATGCATATGCATATATATGCATATATATATGTGTATATGTGTGCGTGTAGAGAGAGGTAGAGAGGTAGAGGTGTAGAGGTAGAGAGGTAGAGAGGTAGTGGTAGAGAGGTAGAGACTAGTAGAGAGAGAAGTAGAGAGAGGTAGAGAGGTAGAGAGTAGAGAGTGAGTAATAGAGAGTGAGTAGTAGAGAGTAGTAGAGAGCAGTAGAGAGAGTAGCAGAGAGTGAGTAGTAGAGAGTAGTAGAGTGAATAGTAGAGTGAGTAGTAGAGAGTAGTAGAGAGTGAGTAGTAGAGAGTGAGTAGTAGAGAGTAGTAGAGAGTAAGTAGTAGAGTGAGTAGTAGAGAGCAGTAGAGAGTGAGTAGTAGAGAGTAGTAAAGAGTGAGTAGTAGAGAGTAGTAGAGAGTGAGTGGTAGAGAGTGATTAGCAGAGAGAGAGAATAGTAGAGAGTAGTAGAGAGTGAGTAGTAGAGTGAGTAGTAGAGAGTAGCAGAGAGAGAGTAGTAGAGAGTGAGTAGTAGAGAGTAGTAGAGAGTGAGTAGTAGAGTGAGTAGTAGAAAGTGAGTAGTAGAGAGTAGTAGAGAGGGAGTAGAAGAGAGTGAGTAGTAGAGAGTAGTAGAGAGTGAGACGTAGAGAGTGTGTAGTAGAGAATAGTAGAGAGTGAGTAGTAAAGAGTGAGTAGTAGAGAGTAGAGAGTAGTAGAGAGTGAGTAGTAGAGAGTAGTAGATAGTGAGTAGTAGGGAGTGAGTAGCAGAGAGAGAGTAGTAGAGACTAGTAGAGTAGTAGAGAATGAGTAGTAGAGAGTGAGTATTAGAGAGTAGTGGAGTAGTAGAGAGTAAGTAGTAGAGAGTAGTGGAGAATATTCCAAAGTTTGGCACAGCACCACTTGCACAATAAGTACAATCAAATCATATCACTTAGAGTCCTTATTGAAGCGCTGAATCTTGGTGTATATTCAAATGCTTTTATTTTCCTTAAGTTTATCTACCACAGCCAGCCGACGCGTTTCGTTCTGTACAACAGAACTTCTTCAGGGCGTTCTTATTTCCTTCAAGTTATGTCGGTATCCTGTTGTCATATAACTAGATATTTCTTCCAAATGTTAGACAAGACGTAAGTACACTCTTATTCAAAGTGACTAGGTATCAATTTTACCCACACAATTCGGCCAGACTTGAGTAATTTATAGCATCCTCGAAGTCAGTCTTTCAAACATTCCAAAGTATAGGACATGATAATCCAAATCAAAATGTTTCTCAAGAAAAGTCATTTTCAATCGTTCGGAATATTGTCGTTGTGGCAGATATGACCCAGGGACCCCCAGTATGCAAAGGGAATTAGTCCACCCTCTGCAAACACGCCAGTGCGCTGCGTTGCAGAGAGGTGTAAAAAGGGGCATAGCCTCATCACACCTCTGTGCAATGCAGCCCCCTGGCGCATACTGGAGGCTCCTGGTGGGCTAGTTGGCCCCCAGGGACCCCCAGTATGCAAGGGGATTTAGTTCCCCCTCTTCAAACATGCACGGGGGCTGCGTTGCAGAGAGGTGTAAAAAAGGGTGTGGCCTCATTACACCTCTCTGCAATGCAGCCCCCTGGCGCATACTGGAGGATCCTGGTGGGCTAGTTGGCCCCCAAGGACCCCCAGTATGCAAGGGGAATTAGTTCCCCCTTTGCAAACGCGCCAGGGGGCTGCGTTGCAGAGAGGTGTAACAAGGGGCATAGCCTCATTACACCTCTGCAGTGCAGCCCGCTGGCGCATACTGGAGGTTCCAGGTGGGCTAGTTGGCCCCCAGGGGCCCCCAGTATGCAAGGGGAATAAGTTCCCCCTCTTCAAACATGCACGGGGGCTGCGTTGCAGAGAGGTGTAAAAAAGGGTGTGGCCTCATTACACCTCTCTGCAATGCAGCTCCCAGGCGCATACTGCAGGTTCAAGGTGGGCTAGTTGACCCCAGGGACCCCCAGTATGCAAGGGGAATTAGTTCCCCCTCTGCAAACACGCCCGGGGGCTGCGTTGCAGAGAGGTGTAAAAAGGGGCGTGGCTTCATTACACCTCTCTGCAATGCAGTCCCCTGGCGCATACTGGAGATTCCTGGTGGGCTTTCAGGTCTTATATAGTTAGGAAATAGCATTAAAAAAAACTTTGAAATTCCCTGAAAAAAAACTATAGGTTTCAGGCCTTATATAGTTAGGAATTAGCATTTAAAAAACCTTGCAAATTCACAGAAAAAACCATAGGTTTCAGGCCTTATATAGTTAGGAATTAGCATTTAAAAAACCTTTGAAATTCACTGAAAAAACCATAGGTTTCAGGCCTTATATAGTTAGGAATTAGCATTTAAAAAACCTTTAAAATTCACTCAAAAAACTATAGGTTTTAGGGGTGTTATAGTTAGCTGGACATTTCACTCTTACAAAACCATTGAAATTGCTCCTATTAGTTAGTTCTACTAACTATATTTCGCGCACTAGCAATCCACTGCTGATGATGTCACATATTACATCATTCATGACATGGTCAGTGACATCACTGATGACATCTCAAATGACATCACTGATGACATCACTGATGACATCATCCACGTGACAATCACATACACCTTTTCATACACTAGTAAAATCTTTCATCACTCTTTGTAAAATACAGAGTATCATATTTGAATCCATTGTTACAGCAATACAAGTATCTAAAAAACCACTCAGTGATTCATAGATGTATACACACATCTAATCACTTACCTGTAGATTCACTCATACATGCTGTCAATGAACAATAGAACACTATCACAAATACTTATACACCTAAATCGACATTACACACCAGAACACATCCTATTCACATATGAAGTCATCCTACTCACTTATGCAAACAATGGATCATACTTACATATTTACTTAGCTACACACTTATACAAACACAACTTCATGTATTCATTTAGATAGTAAGTCATACTTAGTGAATTATAAATTCATTATTACAAGTATAACGCTATCCATACAGTCACTCACACAATCATTGAGTCTTATGTATACTTATTTATATACAACAACTGACACATACACTGCCTTTTATTTTTCTAGTTTGTTGGACATGTACCATTGAGAAATATATTTGCTCCTCACCACACCCATAAAGATATTCACTCACCCAAACAACTGTTAGAACATGTAGTTTTAACTTCATATATCTAGTGAATCAACTATTCACACATCTTTGGGCAGTCACCCAACCCCCACCGAACCACACACACCATCACTCTCCCATACAAATACTCAGTTAACTAATCAATAACTAATATAGACTTTCACATAGCTAGTAACCAACTGGAGTACCAGTTTACACAACAACTGACAAACTGATACAGATATTCAAACAGTTTAGTCACTATCCACTATATTTAGTGAGACACTATAAATTGGTCAAGTTAACAGTCAATTACACTGCTACTAAATCCTCCATCCAAATATTTACTTTTATATATCCACTCATTCTTCAATGCAAATTGCTATATATATAATGCATATTTAAATAACGAAGCAAACCACATTCACTGGATGATGTCATCAGTGATGTCATCAGTGATGTCATTTGAGATGACATCAGTGATGTCACTGACCATGTCATGAATGATGTAATATGTGACATCATCAGCAGTGGATTGTGGGTGCGCGAAATATAGTTATTGCCTACTGCTCGGACTTTCCCGCAGACATTCAGGGTCAGCCGCCATGAAAACACTCCATTGGCTGCCAATACAGGCTCGGATCCAATTCAAGGCGATGTGTATAGCTCACAAAGCTGTGTGGCACACGGGTCCAGCATTAGTCTGCTCCGTAGTCTCCCCCTACCATCCGCCAAGAACCTTACCATGTGGGGTACCTGCCTGGCAGTAACTCGCAAAATCAAACGAGCAAGGTGGGGGGCGGTTGTTTTCTTGGAATGCCGCCTCCCGCTGGAACTCCTTGCCCCTCACCCTACGTAGTGAACCAGATCTACTTAAGTTCCGCAAACGGCTAAAGACCCTTCTTTTCCAGTAACGTGCACATTCTGACAGTTGTTTTCACCCCCGTCCTAAGCGCTACGAGGCCTCAGGGTAGAAGTGCACTTTATAAAACCACATTACATTACATTACATTACATTACACTTTGTTGACATTTTTCCTAGATTTTTCAATCTGAGGACAAAATTGGTTTGACCATTTCCACTTCTGTCTTTGGCATATGTTGGAATATACAAAGACAGTTTGAGGCAAAATCAACATCAATTGTCTACAGGTGTACTTCATTCAAAATTAGCGTTTAAAAAACCTTTGACATTCACTGTAAAAAACATAGGTTTCAGAGACTTTATAGTTATAAATTAGCATTTAAAAACCTTTGAAATTCACTGAAAAAAACATAGGTTTCCGGGACATTATAGTTAGTTGGACATTTCACTCATACGAAACTATAGAAATTCCGTTTTTATAGTTAGTTGAGCTAAGTATAACTCATGCCCCCGCAATGAACTGCTGATGACGTCACATATAACATCATTCATGACAAGGTCGGTGACATCACTGATGACATCACTGATGACAACTCAAATGACATCACTGATGACATCACTAATGACATCATCCACGTGATAATCTGATGCACCTCCTCACACCCTAATATAACCTTTGATACACCCCTTGTAAAATACAGATTACCATTTTCAAAACCATCACCACATCAATACCAGTTACTACAAATGCACTCACTAATTCCTAGGTCCATTTGATGAGATGTCATCAGTGATGTCACTGACCGTGTCATGAATGATCTAATATGTGACATCATCAGCAGTGGATTGCGGGTGAGCGAAATATAATTAGTACAGCTAACTATATAGGAGCAATTTCAATGGTTTTGTATGAGTGAAATGTCCAGCTAACTATAAAACCCCTAAAACTTATAGTTTCTTGAGTGAATTTCAAAGGTTTTTTAAAAGCTATTTCCTAACTATATAACGACTGAAACCTATGGTTTTTTCAGTGAATTTCAAAGTTTTTTTAAATGCTAATTCCTAACTATATAAGCCTGAAACCCATAGTTTTTTCAGTGAATCTGCAAGGTTTTTTAAATGCTAATTCCTAACTATATAAGCCTGAAACCTATAGTTTTTTCAGTGAATCTGCAAGGTTTTTTAAATGCTAATTCCTAACTATATAAGGCCTGAAACCTATGGTTTTTTCAGTGAATTTGCAAGGTTTTTTAAATGCTAATTCCTTACTATATAAGGCCTGAATCCTATGGTTTTTTCATTGAATTTCGAAGGTTTTTTAAATAACAATTTTTAAATCTATTAATTGTTATTTTTTTTAATACTGATTTACTACATTTTTGCATGCAGGTGTTCACAGGGCACGCCCCCTTTTTACAACGTTCTGCTGCGCAACCCCTGGCGCGTTTGCAGAGGAGGAACTAATTCCCCTTGCATACTGGGGGTCCCTGGAGGCAACTAGCCCACCAGGAGCCTCCAGTATAAGCCAGGGAGCTGCATTACAGAGAGGTGTAATGAGGCCATACCTTTTTTTACACCTCTCTGCAACGCAGCCCCCGGGCGTGTTTTCAGAGGGGGAACTAATTCCCCTTGCATACTGCGGTTCCCTGGGGGCCAACTAGCCCACCTGGAACCTGCAGTATGCGCCGGGGGGCTGCATTGCAGAGAGGTGTAATGAGGCCACACCCTTTTTTACACCTCTCTGCAGCGCAACCCCTGGCGTGTTTGCAGAATAGGAACTAATTCCCCTTGCATACTGGGGGTCCCTGGGGGCCAAGTAGCCCACCAGGAGCCTCCAGTATGCGCCAAGGGGCTGTGTTGCTTTGCCCCGGGGGTCGGCGGTCCCCGGAGCAGTGTTGGGGGGATTGTGGACCCCCCCACACTTCTTTATCACTATGCCACCGCGATTTGGTCCCCCCGGGGGGTAAAGACCAGGTTTTTTTTAAAAAGAGATGTGGGCCTTTTTGGTCCTTGTGAGACCACCTGGGCAGGCCTAGGGGGTCATGGTGTATCTACCCTGCCCTCTTTTTGTGTTCACGTTTGTTTTTCTGCTTTCTTGTGCCTCTGTCTATCTACACGCACACATATACACACATATATTATTTGCATATATATGCATTTATATATATGTATGTGTATATATATATATATATACATACATATATAAACATATATAATCTGCATATCTATATAAATACAAATATAAATGTAAGCATGGGCGGATTTTGCGGATTCGCAATCCGCGAATTTGCGTATTTGCGTATTTGCGGATTGCGGAAATCCGCAAAATGCGCGAATTCTCGCGGATTTGCGTATTTTTTTTTGGGGTGTGTGTTCGCACGGGTTTCTGCAAGTTCGCGAGGGTTTTGTACAATTTCGCAAATTGCGAACTTACTTTTCGGGTCGCCAGTTTTGCGAACTTCTACGTGCCCAGCCTGTTTGCAAGGCTTTCTTCATCACTGCCACCCTCTGTCACCACTGGCACTCTCTTTGGTCACCCATGCCACCCTCTGGCTCACCCATGTCACCCTCTGTGTCATCACAGCACCCTCTGGTTCACCAGTGTACATTATTGGGGCAAAGCAAAGCACTGCCATCCTCTGTCAACACTGGCACTCTGGTTCACCCATGCCACCCTCTGGCTGGCACACCCATGCCACCCTCGGTGTCATCACAGCACCCTCTGATTGACTAGTGAGTGTACATTATTGTGGCAAAGCCAAGCACACCTGCACTAAGTTTTGCAAACAACAACACCTGCCCTGCCCCAACTGACATTAATGAAGGCTGGCACCTGCTTGTCTGCTCCCTTTCCTTTTTGTTGCAATAACAGGATGCAATGGCATACTTGTAACTATTCTGTGACTGTCAGAGCAGGGTCACACAATAGTTGCAAGTAGGCAACCGGATTCTGGAGGGCCCCTTCAGGAAGCACTACAGGTAAAATGGTTACAAATGATGAGCTTGAACTTTTGCACCTGCTCGTTGGTTTTGGTTTTGCAAAACTCGTTTTTCAGTAATTTCGCCCTATTCGCGAGGCGCGGCGTCGTGCGAACTCGACCGTGGAAGCCGCGAACTTGTGCGAGTTACCCCAAGGTTGAGTATGGGCGCCGCCATTTTGTTTGCGTGACGTATTTCCGTTTCTGCCCGCTATGTGTAATCTCGCGCAATGAGCGCATTGCGAATGCAAGTTCGCACGAGTTCGCGAGAGAAATCGCGTGCGAACTTACTTACGCGCACGTGATCGGGCCGCCATCTTGTTTTTCATTCATTCCTATGTGTCTGGGCATGGTGTTTCTATCCTCTGTATATCTCTGCCATCCTTTGCTTGTTTTAATATTTTTTTGATCTATTTAACTTATTTTCTATCCCTCTATTTTTCTAGGTCTATATTTTTGTGTTTTAGGCTACTTTTGTTTACTTTTCAACTACTTTTTTAAACTTTTATTTCCTTCTTCCCTACTCTTATTCTTTTTCATTTTGTCTCCTTACTACTAACACCTGCCCAGAACATGGTGAAGACAGCTGTCAAGCTGCCCAAGACGGGCACCGCAGCCCGTGCCCGGCTCCCGTGTGGCCGCTTGAGGGCGGAAATGGTGGTGCCCCGGGAGATCTTCAGCCCTGAGGAGGTGGGCGCACTCGTTTTTTATGTGCAGCGCCGTCTCCCCAGGACCATCGCGGCAGGCGGCAGGATCGCTGCTGGTTACACCAACAGCCAGGAGCGACGGAAGCGGTGGGGGCAGGTGTGCCGGGCCCTTTTTAAGATCACGGGGGTCCAGCGCACCTACAATCAAGTAACCCACCGCTGGACCGATATCCTGGACCGAGAGCGCGACCTGCTAGACGTGCTGGGAGTGGAGGTCCCCGGGCTTGGTGAGTAGTAGTAGCAATGTTTTCATCACTCACTACTCTGTTTTTTCTCCTGCTCTGTGTGACTGTGTTATATTGCAAATGTTTGCTTTAACTTTTTTACAAAGAGCAATAATGCTGCTGATTACATTGATAACAGAGGTAAATTAATATTTCAAAATCTTCTGTGCATTTCAGGTGCACTGTTCTCCTTCTCTGTGGCGGTGCCACTGCTTATTTGTTTTCTATTTTGTGTTCATTTAATTGGGCTGAGTAATGTATGATTGTATTTTACAGAACTGCGTAATGCTAGACACAAAGGGGCAAGCCCCTTGTGCCACGTTTACGCTGCCTTACCTGACGCACAGCGACGTAAACGTGGCGCATCCCTGCGAGTCATGTACAACGTGATGCATCTAAGGAGATGCGCCACATTAAGGCCTGGGCCTGTGCCACAATGGGTGCGTTCCCACGCAGGGGGGGGGGGTGGGGGGAGTTGGTCAGGCAGCTGTGCGCCTCGCAAAAGTGCCTGCATGAAATCTACAAGATTTAACGCAGGCACTTCCGCGACGCTGCTACGTCAATTCTTTATGCCTGCTTGCTTGAAGCAGGCGTAAGGACTGATGCGGTATGTTGAGTATTGGGCAGCCCTGAGCATTGCTATAGTTGCATCGCGCCTGCGACGCGACTCTAGGGATGCGCCTCTCTTTCGTCACGAGATGCGTCACGCATCTGCCTAACCTTGCGCCAGGGTTTGCCGCATTGTAATTGCGGCGCATCTGATTTGGTTGACAAGGACATCGGCAAGCAGCAATCATCAATGTTTTCTGTTCATTCTTTCATGTTGTACGTCAGGTCCGCCCAGGGGCAAGCGGACCGAAAAATCGGATGCAGTGGCTCCAAAGGAGGAGGATGCAGGCCAGGGCGGCGAGTGCTCCTTTGCTGGCCCCAGTAAGTTTTCATTTAAATATAGAGGACCTATTGTTGTCCAAGCGTTCCTAATTTAATTGTTTCGAAATAGTGTTTAGATAGGAGCAAAATCAATAATCCTACTGTTGCAGGGACAATTCTCCACAAACCGAACTATGGCACCAAAGACCAGAGTAATAATATTTCAGAGTGGCGTGTTTGGCACACTGTATAAACCTGGTAGTGTCAGCGGCACGGACTCCTCCTTGCAAAAATTGCAAAACTTTTCGCTCAGTCACTCTAGTCTGGAGGACCAAAAACCACAGAGTCTATTCAAGTTTAAAAGCTTTATTAAAAGTTTAAGTAAACACATATATTAAAATAAAGTTAGTTGGAAATGGAAAAGTGCTTGGTGCTGAGTTGATGAGTAATGGAACACATTTCTTGTGGTCGAGCCGAGCTTTCACCTGGTTTGAAGTTGATGTTGCTCTTGTCCTTAGAAGTCCAGTTTCTGTCTGTTCAGAGAAAAATGGTGTGTGTTAAAATTAAGCAAGCATTCAACAATTGTGACAAAAAAGTGAAGCAAGACAACAGCCTTCCCTGGAAGGAGGGACATTTTTACTTTAGACTAGAGTAGACAGTCAATTAATTTTTCTGTTGTTTTCACATTTTTTCATTCATAGACCAAATACTAGTGAGTGGTGTAATCTAACATTCTTAAATCTACTTTGTAGGTGGAACATCTGGTGGCGGGGCCAGCTCGGATGTGGTGGTGATCATTGACTCTGAGTCCGAGGATCAATCTGGGGAGGAGGGGGCGCTAGAGGAGTCGGACCAAGAAGTACAGACTGTGAGGAAGGAGACAGTGGCGGTGGCGAGTACAGGTAAGCTGGATCATGGTACTATCTGACTCTTAGATAGGATATGATGTGTATCCAGTGGTGGCCCAGTGACAAATTACAATATGGTAATTACAGCAGGCTGGGACCGACAGACAGATAGAGGCAGAGACAGAGAGAGAGGAAGACAGAAGGAGAGAGAGAGAGGGAGGGAGCCAGAGGGAGGGTGAGGGAGGGAGACAGAGAGAGAGAGACAGCGAGGTAGAGGTAGACACAGGGAGACATAAAGAGGGAGACAGAGAGAGAGAGAGAGAGGGAAACAGACATATCGCCTGGGCTTCTGCCAGATCTCTTTCATATGAAAGAGCATCAAACCAAGGATACAAGTGAGTTGTGGGAAGGGAAATGGTGATTCAAGCGCCCCCCCTTGCCCCTCCCTGCGGACGCCCATGATACTGGCCTGAATAGTTTTGTACTGCGCTGGCTAGTTGCTAGTTGTACTGTGACACAACTTCCTACTGAATTATTTTGTGTTAATCATATTCTTAAAGAGCATTGGTTACATATTATGTCTTTCTTTCTTCATATAGTTGGCAATACTAAAACCTCAAAACCGACGAGGAGTATGCTGGCTGTACTGGCCCGGCAACGGAGGCTGGAAGCAACTGTTGCCGAATATCGGCGGCTGGTGGAACTGGAGGGGGACGACACGCACTCCAGTGCATCAAATCTAACATCTACATCCTCCTCCGTGACCCCATGTTCCTCCGGTAAGCGCAGTGCTCCAGCGAACCGGAGCCGTGCTGGAAGACGCCACCGCCGAGCAGCAAAGGCTGCACCTCACAGTACTGTTAAGGCTCGCTTGCGCCGTGCACTCCGCAGAGTGTCCGACCTAGAGGCGGAGGTCCAGAAATGGAACGAGTATCAGAATGTGGTGGAGGGCCTCCGCTTAGATCACGCCACCCTCCAGGAGAAGTATGATGCCCTGGCCCTAAGGCATGATGCCCTGGAGGCCAAACTCAACACCTTGCATCCCTAGAGTGTCCCTTGCCCCTTTTTTAGAGACTTTTGGGGGGTGGGAATTGGGAGTTGGGTTTTTTGGGGACTTTTGAAGGACAATTTATTTGTTGGGGTTAGGGAGGGTCTTGCGGGAGATTATTTTGTTAGGGATATAAATATACTTTTTCAAACTTTATCTGAGCATACCTGTTTTTTTACTACTTTTGAGCTTGGTGGGTGGTGGTTTTGCAGTAAGTTCATTTAACTGAACACTGTCATCGTGTTGGTTCACGTGCAATAGGCCAAATGTTTTCCAAAGTAAATGCCTGTCACAGAGTTTGTTAATTCAAGAGCCCTAGGACTTTACTACTAGTACCACTGTCACTCTCTCGCCTCTCCGAACACTCCATTATACTACCTCCCATCCAAACGCTTATCTTACCTGTAATTTGTGTTTGAGGGCTGGCTCCACCTGGAATTCACAGAGTCCTAAAGCGTTCTGCAGCAGGGCCACAACTGGAGTTTCCCGGCGTGGATTTTCTGCAAAACAAAAGCAATCAACATTAGAAATGTGGCAGCGGTGCTCACACACCACAAAAACCTAGAAGCCCCACAGACAGCACCCCTAAGACAGGCAAGCGAGCAATAATAACGCCTAAACGTTCACGTGCAATAGGCCAAATGTTTTCCAAAGTAAATGCCTGTCACAGAGTTTGTTAATTCAAGAGCCCTAGGACTTTACTACTAGTACCACTGTCACTCTCTCGCCTCTCCGAACACTCCATTATACTACCTCCCATCCAAACGCTTATCTTACCTGTAATTTGTGTTTGAGGGCTGGCTCCACCTGGAATTCACAGAGTCCTAAAGCGTTCTGCAGCAGGGCCACAACTGGCCAATTTCATCCCTTAATAGACCTTGCCAGCAATGGCCCAGCCAAGACCCGTAAACCCAAGCGCAAACAAGTTTGACACCCCCAAACAGCCAAAAATGCAAATCGGGGAAAAAAAGTCACACTTAGCAAAATGTATTTAAATGAGGACTCACTACTTCCAGTCCCTCTTTAGGGGACTCAACGTAAGTTTCTTCATTGTGCAGAATCCAGGCATCAGCATTACGGGAAATGGATAGGATGAGTGGAGGAGGAGGATAGACGACCAGGACTGAGTTCTTGTCAACTAACTGTTGTGAACATGAGGAATGCTGCGGCATCAAAATCAAGACAGTTCTGCTGATGGGCTTGTTGTTGCTTGTGATGGGGTGATTACAGTTTTGTTGTGAATGTGATGAAGCACTTGCTAAACAAAGAAAGACAGACACACAGGAATAAAAGTGAATAAGGAGGACTAAATTTACAGTTAATGAGTCATTGACTCATTTTCAGAACTCGCTGTCAGGGAAGCAGAACTCGTCCTCATACTCTGCTAATTCATCAGTCGGTTGTACTTCTGGTAACTGAGGAGAACTTTCCTCAGGTAGGTCAGTGTCCTCTTCTTCCTGCGTGCATTCTCGTACTTTGTAATCTGGTGGTATGAAGTGCTGGTTCATCTTTATCACGGTGAGCCGCTCCACATTTGCGGGCAAGAGGCGGGACCTTTTGCAAGTCACAATGCCACCAGCAGAACTAAAAACACGTTCTGAAGACACGCTTGCGAGTGGGCAAGACAAGTAATTGATAGCCAGGTTGGTGAGCTCTCGCCATATTTTTCTTTTCCCATGCCAATACGCCAATGGGTCCTCAGTAATATTGACCGCTGTGGAGTCATCCAGATAGGCCTGCACCATTGAAAGAATGTCCTCCCGCATTCCTGTACTTTGCACTTCTGTGTCCTTTCTGGGACAAGGAAACCCTAGCTCACTTAGCCAATCCGCTTCAAACATATCGCCTGGGCCTGGTGCAGATGATACGGTTGCTGGTGTGGTTAACGGCTTAGTGGAAAAGTCACTCACTTCTGCCAGAGGCACAGATGCAGAAGTGCTTTTTTGGGACGCCTGATGGCCTGCTGATTCACTAGTAGTACTGTCTTCTCGTACAGTTTCCTTCCGCTCTCTTTCAAAACGAATGGCTGACTGAGCTAGCCAACCTTTGTACTCTGTAACATCTGATGTTTCAAAAGGAATTATTACTTTGCCAAACATCGGCTTTTTGTAACGTGGATCCAGAATAGTAGCACAAATGTAGTTCTGTTGTTTCTTGATATTTACAAGCCGTTTATTGCTAACTAGGCGTTGTAATAATCTCTGCGCCAACTCATATGCTTCATTCTTTCCAGCATCTTTTAATTGTGAAGATACCACCTTGACTTGGTGCTCGAGCTTCAGCAACAATGGGATAGCTTTGCTCAAAGAACAGTCCTCCCTGCTGACGTTACGCGTGAAGACCTCAAAAGGACGAAGCATGTCTGTCAGGCTTTTAACTAGCTGCCATTGCTCCACCGCTAGCATCATTTCTGTCGTATCACCACCCAGGTTATAGAAATACTCATTGACTACTGGAAACAGCTCATGCAGACGCTCAAGCATGTAGAAGGTTGAGTTCCAACGTGTTGCCACCTCCTGGATAAGTGCTTTCACTGGCATACTACGTTCATTTTGCTTGCGCCTCAGCTCCTTCCGGGCCTTAAACGAATGGTTAAAATGTGTGCATATTCTTCTGCAGATGGTCAGTATTTTGTCGACTGCAAGTTCTTTTTTCAAGAACTTTTGCACGACAAGGTTCATACAGTGCGCCAAACACGGCACTCTGAAATAGAAACCGTCCTCCATGGCCCTAACTACATTGCTGCCATTATCAGTAGAAACATAACCAACCTTGCATTTTCTTGGGGGCAGCCATTGTGAGACCTTTTTGTTAAAGTCATCCAAAATGTTGGCTGCAGTATGACTTTTCTCCATGCCAAACATGGCTAATGTTGCATGTTTACGAGCACCCTTAAAAATCTCGACCAAGTCACCACCTGCATTTATCTGTTGTGCAACCCCTGAAAAAGAGACCCAGTGTGCAGTGATGCACATGTAATCAAGGGCTTGGCAACTGGTCCACATGTCTGTTGTCAGGTGTATAGTGTGAACAGCACTCTTCTGCAAAGCAGCCCCAACCAACTCAAGCACCTCTTTATATAGTGCTGGAACAGCAACCCTGGCAAAATAGAACCGGCTAGGAACCTTCCATTTAGGGGCCAGTGTTGCCACGAGTTCAAGGAAACCCACACCTTCGACAAACGAAAAAGGGAGAAGGTCCACCGCTAGCATTTTAGCCAGCTTAGTGTTATACAGGCGTACAATTGAGTGGTTGCGTTGAAATTGCACATCTGAGGAGAACATGGCTGAAATGGTGTGCTGGACAAATTTACGGGATGTTGCTGATGCCTTCTTCGACCCACTTCTGATCAGTGTTGACATTTTCCGCATTGGTGTGTCTCCCAGACTCTCAGTGTGCCTCCTATGTGTTCCGGAGGGTGTGGTGCTGCCAGGGGTACTGGGTGCAACCGGACACATGTCTGACGCTTCTTCTACCTCCCCGTCATCTTCAGATGAAACACCTAGTATGGGTATATTTTGGCCACTTGCCCTTTGGGATTGCTTTCCCTTGATGTTTGCTAGGTGCGCAAACCATTCGACAGCGTGCCTTCTTTCAAGATGACCTATCTGGCCTCCGGTTCCATAGTTGGTACCAGTCTTACCACGGCTAACGCTAGTCTTACAAATGCAACAAACGGCTATGTTATCATACTTTGCATGGACACTAAAAAAGTTCCAAACTGGGGACTTGAAACCTCTGGTTTTGGCGCACGAGATGATACTGCCAATGCCAGATGAAGCAGTGGTGGATGAGCCTTGCAGACATCTACTGGGTTGTGCAATTATTTCAGCAACCCTACTTGAGGGAGTCGACCTGGATGGAGTCCCCCTCTGGGGAGAAAATATGGGAGCTGTAGGTTTTGTTGAACTTGTTGTACTACTTGACTGCATTGGTGGTGCTACCAGTGGCACATCGCCAGGGTCACGCTCAGCCTGACGTCGGGATAGGGTATAAATGTCTGTCTGCTGCATGGCCGGTGTGGCTGGAATGACGTGTGTGATGACTAGGTCATTGCTGTCATCCTGTTCATCAACATCGGAATGAACCACTTCATCAAGTCCGACGTTCGGATCCATAAGTATGAGCTTTCCGGGGCCCTTCCTTTTAACATTTGATACCTTTTGCAGCTCATGGTGTGCCTCCCTCTCAGACGTCGGAGATGGGTGCCAATCTAGATCCAGATCATCATCTGATGGAGCGGGGCTTGAAGAGGAACTTCTACACACACTCCTTGATCTTTTCTTTGGTGGGGAGCTGGGAGAAAATGAATCATCAGGAGGAGTGCCTTCGTCTTCCTGACATGATACCCCGGCTCCAAAGTCAATTTCCTCCTGTGCCCCTACTTCTGGAAGAACAACCATTGTGGGCACTTGCACCGCTCCATGCGCCGCTACATGGGCCTCTTCACTGATCGCTACTTGCAACTCTCCATGGACCTCTCCTTCTCGGCCTTCTCCTTCTCGGCCTTCTCCTTCTCGGCCAGCTCCTTCTCGGCCAGCTCCTTCTCGGACAGCTCCTTCTCGGACAGCTCCTTCTCGGACAGCTCCTTCTCGGACAGCTCCTTGCGCATGTACTTGTGCTTGTACTAGTAACCCATACAGTTGTTGTTGCGGCTTTGGTTGTTGAATAGTACTTGTGAGATGAGTTACAACCTGTGTTGATGGTGTGCTGATACTTTCTTGCGATGAGCCAACATCACTGGTCGTTGGTGATGTAACCACTAAACAGGCTACCTGTGCAGCACTCATG
Source organism: Lissotriton helveticus (assembly GCF_964261635.1). Lineage (NCBI taxonomy): Eukaryota > Metazoa > Chordata > Amphibia > Caudata > Salamandridae > Lissotriton > Lissotriton helveticus. The sequence continues at coordinate 2,010,465,220 of NC_136057.1, read as the reverse complement.
GTGGGCCTTTGTTTTCCCCACAAAAATTTAGTGGTGGTGCCACCAGTCTCCTTGGTAAGTGGTGCCACTTGCTTCTTCTTCTCCTTAGTAGAGACATCTTTCTTGCTAGAGGACCTACGGGCACCTCTTTTTGGAGCCATCTTCTTCAGATGTCGGAACAACAGGCCGCAGCAGGACTTCTTCCTGGCACTGATGCTCAACGATGATGCGGATTTATTGACTTTATGCACCTACAAGGAAACGAAGACAGAGGAACATCAGTAAATATATGTTGCATATGTAGCACTTCAATAAATAGTTTGCAAGTAGGCATTTATGAATACACTCGTGCACACCACACAATATGGAAATTTCAAAATTAAGAATTGCTAAATTTTTGGGAAACAGGAATTTAACATTGATCCAAGAGAGCACACACAGAGAGGGTTATAGTTTCATGTACCACTGACTCCCCCTGGGCACAATGGGTGAAAGCAAGGCAAAATGGGTGCAGGCCTATGGCACAAAGCTCACTACCTGCCTTCAAAATGGCCGCTTGACCCCCATCCACATGGCCAGGACCATGCCTCAAAATGGCCACCACCAACATAGCCAGCACCCAACCCCTACTCCAAAAAGTCAAAAAACACAGCACAAATCAAATCACCACAATCCAATGCCATCCATGAAGTTTCAGAAGGCTTATGCTGCCTGCTGGTGGTTTTCTGGTGCAAAATTGCAATTTTTACAATTTCGCGAGTGCGAGATTGTTGCTTCACGGCGCGAACGTGCCGAAAAACCAGCAAAATCCGCGAACAGACCGATTCTGGGCCCCCTGGCCATAATGGATGAAATCAGAGCACACTGGGTGCAGGCCTATGGCACAAAGCACACAAACTGGCTTAAAAATGGCCCATAGACCCCCACCCACACGGGACCAGGCAATAAAATGGCCCCCACCCACATAACAAGCCCCCAACACCACCCCAAAAAGTCGTAAAACACACAAAAATCACCACAATCCAATGCCATCCATGCCCTGGCCAGAATCATGTTAAAAATAAATTTCAACAAAACAGTTGTATCATGCATGCACCCATAACTAAGCCTGGTGGTTTTCAATTCATGTGCAGAATTGTAATTTTTACAATTTTGCGAGTGCGAGATTGTTGCTGCGCGGGACGCGAGCAGTGCGAACACAAGCAAAAAAATCCTCAGCTCGCGAACTTGCAGATTTTCCCCCCCAAAAAGTCGAAAAACAAGCAACACACACAAAAATCACCACAAACAAACAACATCAACTTACTTCCTTGTGAAATAAAATTTCGAATCCAAAAGTAATCCAAAAGGCCTCAAATCCAAATATCCAGCAGCATCCACAAAAAGTAACCCTTCCCAGTCAAGATCGAAATCAAAGTGGCCAGGAAATGGACTAAGCAATGGGAGGAGCTTGCTGGACAGGAACAGGAAGTTGGAGACTGGGGCACTTCCTTCACCCCACCCCTATGGGAGGAGCATGCTGGACAGGAACAGGAAGTTGGAGACTGGGCCACTTCCTTCACCCCTCCCCAATTGTAATTTTTGTACTTTCGCGAGTGCGAGATTGTTGCTGCCCGCGCCGCGGACCGCGAGCAGTGCGAACACAAGCAAAAAATCCGCTTTGCACGGATTTGCGTATTTTCGCCACATCCGCGAGAGTTCGCGGATTGCGGATTTGCCGAAAATCCGAAAAATCCGCGAGCGGAACGGATTTTACGCCCATGCTTATATAAATGCATGCATACATATGCATATATGCATACATATGCATGTTATTTACATGAAAGTTTGAAAAACACTATTAAAAGCAAAGCTAAAAAGCTACCTCATTACAAACAGAAGGGCTTTAACTTAAACGAGGGCGAGATCTATTGCATTTTCAATCATTGTTTACTTTGGTTCCATCAAGAAGGCATTCAGATGTGTCACACATTTGCCATAAATTCTGAATGTTAGCACTCTAGTTGCTCATTTTAACACTGTAGTAAAGCTACTGCTCACCAGGAAAGTCTGCTGCTGGTATTCAAAGCGCATGTTTCAGTCTGCATGTCAGAATTCTTTTAATGAAATAGAAGAGGATTTGAGAAGTCACTCAAAATGTGCCCTAATTTTTCTTTCTGAAGCACTAATCATACTTTCTATGGCAAAATGAACCCCCTAATGTTGTTCCTTTTTAAATTAAATGTTTTCAGACTTACCACTTCATTCCAATCAAGATGGCTTCTGTTGTGCCATACCTTTGTCATAAGTAAGACTGTTAGCGCTCTAGTTGTTCTTTAGAACACTCTTGGACATTCTGTCATTGGGCTATACTTGGGCTACATCTGGGTGATATGTGGGCTACATTTGGGCTCTTTTGTCTCTGGTGGCCATCTTGGGAGACTACATGTCAGAATTTTTTAATGAAATAGAATAGGATTTGAGAAGTCACTCAACATGTGCCCTAATTTTCCTTTCTGCAGCACTAATCATACTTTCTATGGAAAAATATATCCTCATATTGTTCCTTTTTAAATTAAATGTTTTAAGAGTTACCACTTCATTCCAATCAAGATGGCTTCTGTTGTGCCATACTTTTGTCATAAGGAAGACTGTTAGCGCTCTAGTTGTTCTTTAGAACACTCTGGGACATTCTGTCATTGAGCTATACTTGGGCTACATCTGGGTGTTATTTGGCATACATTTGGGCTCTTTTGTCTCTGGTGGCCATCTTGGGAGACTGCATGTCAGAAATTTTTAATGAAATAGAATAGGATTTGAGAAGTCACTCAAAATGTGCCCTAATTTTTCTTTCTGCAGCACTAATCATACTTTCTATGGCAAAATATATCCTCATATTGGTACTTTTTAAATTAAATGTTTTAAGAGTTACCACTTCATTCCAATCAAGATGGCTTCTGTTGTGCCATACTTTTGTCATAAGTAAGACTGTTAGCCCTCTAGTTGTTCTTTAGAACACTCTGGGACATTCTGTCATTGGGCTATACTTGGGCTACATCTGGGTGCTATTTGGGCTACATTTGGGCTCTTTTGTCTCTGGTGGCCATCTTGAGAGACTGCATGTCAGAATTTTTTAATGAAATAGAATAGGATTTGAGAAGTCACTCAAAATGTGCCCTAATTTTTCTTTCTGCAGCACTAATCATACTTTCTATGGCAAAATGAACCCCCTCATTTTGTTCCTTTTTTAATTAAAATATTTTCAGACTTACCACTTCATTCCAATCAAGATGGCTTCTGTTGTGCCATACCTTTATCATAAGTAAGACTGTTAGCGCCCTAGTTGTTCTTTAGAACACTCTGGGCCATTTTGTCATTGGGCTATACTTGGGCTACATCTGGGTGATATTTGGGCTACATTTGGGCTCTTTTGTCTCTGGTGGCCATCTTGGGACACTACATGTCAGAATTTTTTTAATGAAATAGAATAGGATTTGAGAAGTCACTCAAAATGTGCCCTAATTTTTCTTTCTGCAGCACTAATCGTATTTATACAGATATGCAAATTATATATGTTTATATATGTATGTATATATATACACATACATATATATAAATGCATATGCATATATATGCATATATATATGTGTATATGTGTGCGTGTAGAGAGAGGTAGAGAGGTAGAGTGGTAGAGGTGTAGAGGTAGAGAGGTAGAGGTAGAGAGGTAGTGGTAGAGAGGTAGAGACTAGTAGAGAGAGAAGTAGAGAGAGGTAGAGAGGTAGAGAGTAGAGAGTGAGTAATAGAGAGTAGAGAGTGAGTAGTAGAGAGTAGTAGAGAGCAGTAGAGAGAGTAGCAGAGAGTGAGTAGTAGAGAGTAGTAGAGTGAATAGTAGAGTGAGTAGCAGAGAGTAGTAGAGAGTGAGTAGTAGAGAGTGAGTAGTAGAGAGTAGTAGAGAGTAAGTAGTAGAGTGAGTAGTAGAGAGCAGTAGAGAGTGAGTAGTAGAGAGTAGTAAAGGGTGAGTAGTAGAGAGTAGTAGAGAGTGAGTGGTAGAGAGTGATTAGCAGAGAGAGAGAATAGTAGAGAGTAGTAGAGAGTGAGTAGTAGAGTGAGTAGTAGAGAGTAGTAGAGAGAGAGTAGTAGAGAATGAGTAGTAGAGAGTAGTAGAGAGTGAGTAGTAGAGTGAGTAGTAGAAAGTGAGTAGTAGAGAGTAGTAAAGAGAGAGTAGAAGAGAGTGAGTAGTAGAGTAGTAGAGAGTGAGACGTAGAGAGTAAGTAGTAGAGAGTAGTAGAGAGTGAGTAGTAAAGAGTGAGTAGTAGAGAGTAGAGAGTAGTAGAGAGTGAGTAGTAGAGAGTAGTAGATAGTGAGTAGTAGGGAGTGAGTAGTAGAGAGAGAGTAGTAGAGACTAGTAGAGTAGTAGAGAATGAGTAGTAGAGAGTGGGTATTAGAGAGTAGTGGAGTAGTAGAGAGTAAGTAGTAGAGAGTAGTGTAGAATATTCCAAAGTTTGGCACAGCACCACTTGCACAATAAGTCCAATCAAATCATATCACATAGAGTCCTTATTGAAGCGCTGAATCTTGGTGTATATTCAAATGCTTTTATTTTCCTTAAGTTTATCTACCACAGCCAGCCCACGCGTTTCGTTCTGTACAACAGAACTTCTTCAGGGCGTTCTTATTTCCTTCAAGTTATGTCGGTATCCTGTTGTCATATAACTAGATATTTCTTCCAAATGTTAGACGAGATGTGAGTACATTCTTATTCAAAGTGACGAGGTATCAATTTTACCCACACGATTCGGGCAGACTTGAGTAATTTATAGCATCCTGGAAGTCAGTCTTTGAAACATTCCAAAGTATAGGACATGATAATCCAAATCAAAATGTTTCTCAAGAAAAGTCATTTTCAATCGTTCGAAATATCGTCGTTTGGTCAGATATGACCCAGGGACCCCCAGTATGCAAAGGGAATTAGTCCACCCTCTGCAAACGCGCCAGTGCGCTGCGTTGCAGAGAGGTGTAAAAAGGGGCATAGCCTCATCACACCTCTGTGCAATGCAGGCCCCTGGCTCATACTGGAGGCTCCTGGTGGGCTAGTTGGCCCCCAGGGACCCCCAGTGTGCAAGGGGAATTAGTTCTCCCTCTTCAAACATGCACGGGGGCTGCGTTGCAGAGAGGTGTAAAAAAGGGTGTGGCCTCATTACACCTCTCTGCAATGCAGCCCCCTGGTGCATACTGGAGGATCCTGGTGGGCTAGTTGGCCCCCAAGGACCCCCAGTATGCAAGGGGAATTAGTTCCCCCTTTGCAAATGCGCCAGGGGGCTGCGTTGCAGAGAGTTGTAACAAGGGGCATAGCCTCATTACACCTCTGCAATGCAGCCCACTGGCGCATACTGGAGGTTCCAGGTGGGCTAGTTGGCCCCCAGGGGCCCCCAGTATGCAAGGGGAATTAGTTCCCCCTCTTCAAACATGCACGGGGGCTGCGTTGCAGAGAGGTGTAAAAAAGGGTGTGGCCTCATTACACCTCTCTGCAATGCAGCTCCCAGGCGCATACTGCAGGTTCAAGGTGGGCTAGTTGACCCCAGGGGCCCCAGTATGCAAGGGGAATTAGTTCCCCCTCTGAAAACACGCCCGGGGGCTGCGTTGCAGAGAGGTGTAAAAAGGGGCGTGGCTTCAATACACCTCTCTGCAATGCAGTCCCCTGGTGCATACTGGAGATTCCTGGTGGGCTTTCAGGTCTTATATAGTTAGGAATTAGCATTAAAAAAAACTTTGAAATTCCCTGAAAAAAACTATAGGTTTCGGGCCTTATATAGTTAGGAATTATCATTTAAAAAACCTTTGAAATTCACTGAAAAAACCATAGGTTTCAGGCCTTATATATTTAGGAATTAGCATTTAAAAAACCTTTAAAATTCACTCAAAAAACTATAAGTTTTAGGGGTGTTATAGTTAGCTGGACATTTCACTCTTACAACACCATTGAAATTGCTCCTATATGGTTAGTTGTACTAACTATATTTCGCGTACTAGCAATCCACTGCTGATGATGTCACATATTACATCATTCATGACATGGTCAGTGACATCACTGATGACATCTCAAATGACATCACTGATGACATCACTGATGACATCATCCACGTGACAATCACATACACCTTTTCATACACTAGTAAAATCTTTCATCACTCTTTGTAAAATACAGAGTATCATATTTGAATCCATTGTTACAGCAATACAAGTATCTAAAAACCCACTCAGTGATTCATAGATGTATACACACATCTAATCACTTACCTGTAGATTCACTTATACATGCTGTCAATGAACAATAGAGCACTATCAAAAATACTTATACACCTAAATCGACATTACACACCAGAACACATCCTATTCACATATGAAGTCATCCTACTCACTTATGCAAACAATGGATCATACTTACATATTTACTTAGCTACACACTTATACAAACACAACTTCATGTATTCATTTAGATAGTAAGTCATACTTAGTGAATTATAAATTCATTATTACAAGTATAACGCTATCCATACAGTCACTCACACAATCATTGAGTCTTATGTATACTTATTTATATACAACAACTGACACATACACTGCCTTTTATTTTTCTAGTTTGTTGGACATGTACCATTGAGAAATATATTTGCTCATCACCACACCCATAAAGATATTCACTCACCCAAACAACTGTTAGAACATGTAGTTTTAACTTCATATATCTAGTGAATCAACTATTCACACATAACTAATATAGACTTTCACATAGCTAGTAACCAACTGGAGTACCAGTTTACACAACAACTGACAAACTGATACAGATATTCAAACAGTTTAGTCACTATCCACTATATTTAGTGAGACACTATAAATTGGTCAAGTAAACAGTCAATTACACTGCTACTAAATCCTCCATCCAAATATTTATTTTTATATATCCACTCATTCTTCAATGCAAATTGCTATATATATATATAATGCATATTTAAATAACGAAGCAAACCACATTCACTGGATGATGTCATCAGTGATGTCATCAGTGATGTCATTTGAGATGACATCAGTGATGTCACTGACCATGTCATGAATGATGTAATATGTGACATCATCAGCTTTGGATTGTGGGTGCGCGAAATATAGTTAGTACAACTAACTATATAGGAGCAATTTCAATGGTTTTGTATGAGTGAAATGTCCAGCTAACTATAACACCCCTAAAACATATAGTTTTTTGAGTGAATTTTAAAGGTTTTTTAAATGCTAATTCCTAACTATAAACTGGTAATATATATATATATATATATATATATATATATATATATATAAATATACAGATGAAGATCTATGCAGTTCCTAAATCCCAAGAAATTAGGGTTTTGCGTTGTTTCTGCAGGGCCCACCCAACATTATTGAAATTGTGGGGCATCTATTAAATCAAATCAAATTATATTGATCCCTTATGGTTTTGGTAACAAACCATTAGAATGGGAAGGGTACAATGTGCTATGGTCCCAGAAGTAAGATAAATGGCATTTACTGTTCTGACTGGTTTGGGTCTTTCCTTCTATCTAACAGTACAATTAGCAAAATTACCAGTGGCTCCTAAGTCAATTATTGTAGATAAATCTGAATATACCATACTTTCTTTTTACATAGGGATCCATTAAAAGTAATATATGCAGTTCTAGCTTACAACAGGTTAATCAGAATATTTTGCATTGGGGTGTGACTGAAGGATGTGCTCATTGGATTGGCCCCCCTTATCCCTTAGTATTCTTATTTCCGGGAAACTGACTCCTATGTTTCTTTGGGCATTGCCTACTAAAATATTTTCTGAGTCATAATACAGGCAGAGATTTCTGGTTCTACGAAAATCTCTTTCTTCTTTAGAAAGAGGAGGATGCGCAACTCCTATTTGCATTGGTCTGAGAGAGATTAAACTGGACATTTCAGGTGGCAGTCTGCCCTTCCTCTTACCCAGGCCCTATGTATTGTATTTGACTCCCCCCCTTCTTTCATCCAATCTGTGGTCCATTTGAAATACCAAATCTGTTCGCTCATCACAGTTTGTAGGTCTTTTAAGGACCTGGGCTTGTAAATCTTTCAATTTCTCAATTAGTCCTCCAACAAAAACTGGGCTGCAACTTTTCTCATTAGACCCATTAGTTTCTACAAATAACTTGTGAAACTGGACTAAATATTCTAAAATGTTTTTTTTTAAGTATAACAGCTCAAAATCATAGGCTGAGTTGCTGTCCTTCTTTCAAAAAAGCAGCTTACTTCATTGTGTATATAATTCTACATTATACACCAGTGAACTGTCTTGAGTCACAAAGGAACTGACCAGACAGCTCCATTGCCCATTAAAATGGTAGCATGAAGGCCACCTTTGACCCATGTGAGGGAAATGCTGTTGGCAAAAATAAAAAAGCAAACTGCATTGATCAATGAAAATGTGTAGGAACCTGGCACTCTAGTTCTAGAGTAAGTATATTAGGAGTTACGATTTTCCAAAATTCTGAAAATATATCACTTTTGTGCGCAATTAAGCACCATAGAAATGAATGGGGAAAAAGAGGAAAAATGCATATAAAATCAGGTGATGCTTTTAAAAAATTCACCATTCATTTTTAGGTCAATGGCAGGACCAAGTCCAAAGTTCGAGCAGGAGAATTTTGTGAGCGGCCTGGATCAAGCGGGAGCAGAGTGCTGAGGTTCTTGAAAACTGGTGCACATAGACAAAGGGGACTACTTGAAAATCCACTGCACAGGTGGACTTACAGGTAAGTTCAGTGTTTCTCCTTGGAGGGAAGAGGTTGCAAAGGCCTGGGGACTATGGGAGCAGATCTGATTAGTCAGTGCTGGGGCCGGTGGGACCAGGTGCAGAGCGAACAAGTCAGCCAGGCGTGCGTCTTTAGGGTCCTCGCGGTCAGGAACAGGCAACTTGGAGACCTGACCTTGGGACAGCTGGGATTTTCAGGGAGTGCGTCTTGGGTGTCTCGATGTCCCTCAAAGGGTTGTTGCCTTGGGAGCCTGGAGTGGACTCTTCTTCTTGGTTTTTAATGTTGGCGGTCTTGTATCTCGAGTATTGATATGCCGTGGCTCCGGTGGGTCCTGGTGCTTCCAAACTTTGTGGAGAGGCAGATCTGACCATCTGGAGATGTTGTACCACTTCTTGCTTCAGTGCTGCATCGAGGTCAATGGGAGCAGCAAGTTGACAAACCAGACTTCACAAGATAGGTGCCTGCGGCATGCAGGGGAGTGATAATTTCTCTCCAAGGGATCTTCTCTCTGATTTCTCAAAGACTGGAGCTGTTCCTGGGATCTTAGAGTCCTTTCAAGGTTCAGAATGACGCAGCAGCAGTGAATGCAGAATACTTCTTGCAGATGGCAGGGTTTGGTTCCTTTTCTTTCTGCAGCAGGGCTTCTGTCCTCCCGTTGCAGGTCTTCTTTTGTCCCGGTCTTTTATGGTTCAATGAATCTCATGTTCAGGTCTCAAGGAGCCACCTAAATACTGACTTTAGGGGCATTACAGGGGAAGATCGGTAATAGCCAATGGGCTATTTAGGTTGTCTACACCATGTACAGACCACTTCCTCTGGGAAGAGGCACTAACCTAGCTGTGATTGGTGGTTTACTCACCATCTAAAGATTGTGGAATTTCAGGAGAGGGGTTCACTTCACCTGCCCTGAAGGTTTTAGGGGTGTGCAGGTCGAGAGGGGATCCACCTCTTTATCTAACTAATTTTCCTGCCTTTCCTTCCACTAAAAGTGGAGCAGGAAAGGGGGCTTGGCATGCCCCACTATCTGGGGGTTCCTTGGTTGGATTTCAAAGATTACATTGTCTTTGAAGCTTCCCACCCTTGAAGGCCATCCTGTCCTGGAGGAGGTGTGATACCCTTCCCGCCAATAGAAGGTACTGTTTCTGTCCTCAGAGAGTGGTGACTCAAACCCTATGAGGTCAGAAACATGTCTGGTGTGAGCAGGCTGGTGAAAACTGGGCAGAGACCCCACTAGTGTTTGGTTACGTTTCAGGGTCTCCTGGGTGAATTTATTAATAAATCCATCACTGACATATTTGAAGATTTAATAAGACAAGAAGCTTGGTAGCAAACATCTTAGAAATCAGTGAGCCATAATAGAGCTAGGAAACTCGTGTTGACAAGTGTCCAGCCCATGAACTCTTTATGGATTCCCTGTGCACTTACACTATCGCAGAATTGACTGGACATAGGATATGGTGCACCCTGCCTTAGGGCTAAAGGCCTGCAGTAGGGGTGACTTACTTATATCTTATGCAGTGCATGGTTGGCATGGCACACAGGGCTGTGTGCCAGGTCGACTCTTCCGATTTTCCAGTACCAAGACACGCAGTCTGCAATGCGGAGTGCATGGCCTTGGTGAGAGGTCCTTGGGGTGGCACAACCGGTACTACAGCCCAAGAAGACCCTATTTAGTATCCAAGCCTAAGGAACTGGGAGTACCACTTACTAGGGACTTATGGGGGTAACTGAAGTAGTGCCAATTGTGGTATAGTTTTAGGGAAAAAACACTGGTACTGGGAACCTGGTTAGCAGGGATGCCACTGTCCAAGTTGCATCAAATGCCAGGCGAAAAAGTGTGTGGGGAGTAACTGCAACAAAAATCCAGTTTCTCACAAAACTAACTTCTATGGATTGCCAGCATATTGAAGGAAGGGACCAGAAAAAGTCAGTGGGTTACTGAAAATCACCTGCTATGCCTTCCCAAGTGATTAAGAGTCGGTAAGACAGTAGAGAATACAAACTAGCATTTATTACAGAAGAATGGGCTCCCACCTGCTAGATGGGCACACACTATCACAGTTTCAAGGTTGCCGTGCCAGGTCTCAGCGTCTCCTAACATGGGAATAGAGCTACACACAAGGATAGGTATGCAAAGGTAGAATGGCCTATTCATTAGTAAGTCAGAATGCAACCTTGAACAGAAAAGGAAAATATTAACTGAATACAGTGTTCTGCTGAGGCAAGCAATTGCGAATAATAGGGCCTAGTTCAGACAAAGCCTCATAGGGATTACAAAATGCAAAATGGAGTCACATGCGCTAACTAAAGCTTACACATTGCAGGGATATGAATTATGCCTAATTTAGCAACACACTGCTAACCTAATATAGCATAGTAAAAGTGTATAAACCCAGGCAGATGACACCCTCAACACCGCCGAACACCTGCACTTTCGGTTCCACACCGACCCCAACACCACCCTCAGAGGAACGCTCATCTACAGACACCCCGGACCTCTGGGCCCAGTTCAGGGACTCCATCGCCGACCTCGCGAGCGACCACGCACTCGCCTCCACGGACTACATCCTCCTCGGCGACCTGAACTTCCACCTCGAGAACAACAACAACGCCAACTCCACCACCCTGATCGACAACCTAGCCAACCTCGGCCTCAGACAATTCGTCACCGCACCCACCCCCACCGCCGGCCATACGCTGGAACCCATCTTCTCCACAGGCACCAACGTCACCTTCGACCAAACCACCAAATTCCACTGGACCGACCACCGCTGCATCCATTTCTCCTTCAAGAAACCAACCATGCACCACCGCACCCAACAGCTACCTCGCCGCTGCTGGAGCAAAGTCACCAAAGACCAGCTGAACACCACCCTCGCCCAGAACCCACCCACCGACCCCACCAGCTCAAACACTGCAGCCCGCAACCTCAGACAGTGGATCAACGACTGCGCCAACACCCTCGCTCCACTCAAGAAACCCTCTAACAATCACGCCAGCAAGAGAGCCACCTGGTTCACCAACGAGCTCCAGACCTCCAAACGCGCATGCCGGAAACTGGAGAAAATATGGCTTCTCAAAAGCACACCGGACAACCACGCAGCCCACAAGGACGCCACCCGCAGACACCACCACCTCATCAGATTAGCCAAGAGATCCTCCTTCAAAAATTGCCTGGATAACAACGCACACGACAGCAAAGAGCTCTTCAGCATCTGTAAGGAACTCTCCAACCCCAGCGCCAATGCCAACGACATCCCGCCCTCACAAGAACTGTGCGACTCACTAGCCATCTTCTCACACTGCAAGATCACTGACATCCATGACAGCTTCAATACCACAACCGCCCTGACAACGCCAGACCCTACCTCCCCTGCGAACACCACCAGCGCCACCCGCCTGACCTTCTGCTCCAACGTCAAAGACGACGAGACATGCAAGGTCATGTACTCCATCCACTCAGGATCTCCATCAGACCCGTGCCCACACCACATTTTCAACAAAGCAGATGCAGCCATCGCACCCTAACTACGCAAGGTCATCAACATCTCCTTTGAAACAGCGACATTCCCGGTAAGGTGGAAGCACGCCAAAATCAACGCCCTCCTCAAGAAGCCCAAAGCGGACCCCAAGGACCTCAAGAACTTCCGACTCATCTCCCTGCTTCCGTTACTGGCAAAGGTCATCGAGAAAATCATCAACCGACAACTGGCCAGCCACCTGGAAGACAACAACATCCTGGACCCGTCCCAGTCCAGATTCACACAAAACCACAGCACCGCGACAGACCTCATCGCAGCCACAGACGACATCTAGACAACGGCGACAGCCCTCATCCTCCTGGACCTGTTGGCCGCCTTCGACACGGTCTGTCATCGCACTCTAAAGACACGACTCATTGAAGCCAGAATCCAAGAGAAGGCTATTGACTGGACCATGTCCTTCCTCTCCAGCAGAAACCAGAGCGTCCGCCTCCCACCCTTCCAATCCAAAGCCACCTACATCATCTGCAGCATCCCCCAGGGCTTATCCCTCAGCCTGTCGCTGTTCAACATCTACATGGCCCCCCTAGCACAAGTGGCCTGCAATCACAACCTCAACATAATCTCCTATGCCGACGACACCCAGATCATCCTCTCCCTTACAAAGGACGCACACACCGCCAAAACCAACCTCCACGAGGGAATGAAGGCTGTTGCCGACTGGAAGAAGAGTACCCGCCTAAATCTGACCTCAGACAAGACGGAGGTACTCATCCTCGGACCCACCCCCTCAGCCTGGGACGACTCCTGGTGGCTCACCACACTGGGAACAGCACCAACACCCACCGACCACGGACGCAACCTAGCATTCATTATCTACTCCTCCCTCTCCATGTCGAAACAGGTAAACGCCGTCTCCTCCTCCTGCTTCCACACCCTCCGCATGCTCCGTAGGATCTACAAATGGATCCCGATCGAAACTAGGAAAACAATGACACAGGCCCTCGTCAGCAGCAGACTGGACTACGGCAATGCACTCTACGCAGGAATCCCAGCCAAACACCTAAGATGACTTTCACGCATCCAAAATGCCTCTGCCCGACTGATCGTCAATGTCCCTCGCCGCAGCCACATCACCCCCCACCTGAGAGACCTACACAGGCTTCCCGTCGACAAGAGGATTACCTTCAAGCTCCTCACCCACGCACACAAAGCACTCCACAACGCCGGACCAGCATACCTAAACAGCAGACTCAATTTCTACACTCCCACCTGCCAGCACTGCTCCGCCAGCCTCGCCCTCGCCGCTGTCCCCTGCATCCAACGAACGACCTCCGGCGGCAGATCCTTCTCCTTCCTCGCCGCCAAGACCTGGAACACCCTCCCTACCCACACACACCAGACTCAAGACCTACTCATCTTCAGAAGACTCCTCAAGACCTGGCTCTTCGAGCAGTAGCAACACCCCTCCACCCCTCCCCCCTCAGCGCCTTGAGACCCTCACGGGTAAGTAGCGCGCTCTACAAGTATTCTGATTGATTGATTTATAATGATAAAGGATTTTGCAAACCTAACAATAGTGCTCCTGTGCTGCTAATAGAATCTGCGGTGGTAAGAACTAATGGTAATAGCATGGAGGATGTTGCGTCTCTATCTTGGGAATTAGACTGCATTGAAAATGTAGGTGCTTTAAAAATAATCGCAGTGGCCGAAGAAGAAGGTGTAGCACCCAAAAGTGCTGTTTGTGATGCCTATGGATGATACAATCTATTTGTCACATCGGCAATTTGCTGTTTTAAACAGTGGTTTTCAGGTAGTTTGTTTGGGAAGCAAGAAATGTTTGTCTTCGAGCTGCTTAAAAATGTAGAATTACCTGAAGTAACAAATGACCTATAACGTGCATCCATTACATTATGTGCAAAGTATGCTCAAATAGTATGGAGAGAACAAACTCGCAGGAAACTATGGGGCATATTACCAACAAGTAGCGATAATTATCGCTAAATAGGCTTAGCGACGATTTTTTTATCGCTGCCTATCACTGGATATGTTAGCGGAGAAAACATGCTATTGCCAACGTTTTTCTCCATTGTGCTAAAATATCCAGCAATAGCGGCGAAATGCGTGAATATCGCTGAGAATACAGGGATATTCACGCATTAGCGACGAAATGCTCTTAGCCATGTTATCCACCTCCCATTGGATAACATGGCTAAGAACTGGTCTGAGCAGTCGTTGGTTTTTGGCGATAGCGGGAATATTTCCATCGCTACTCCTGCCTTGCTAATAGACAATAGCGACGTTAGCAACTGCTTTCAGTCGCTAACAGGTTGGATACGCCCACTTTGCATGTCATTAGCGATAAATACGCTGACATGCAAAGCGGGCCCCAAACCGCTCGCTATCGCCTAAAAGCTGTCCTAACATCAGGTAGCGACAGCTTGCTAATAGAGCGATAGAATTATCGCCGCTTAGCGGCCGGCGATAATTGCCTATCGCCACCCTTGGTAATATGTCCCTATGAGCCTATATTTATACAGCAATGGCCACAAAACAGACAAAACAAAGACACACCCGTTGTAAATTGCTTTAATTGATTCGCCCACCAGTTTCCAAGACCTAAAAACAAACAGCAGAATTACATGGGCATTTCAAAATGGTAAGAGATATTTGCTTGTTGATTTAAGATGATGTTTAGGTTTGATTCCGTGAAGTTTGTAGTGCGTGCTTTGAATTAACTCAGTTCAGTTTAACTACTTCTAGCAAACAAAGCGATAAATATTGTGGCTTTGCAATCAGGAATTGTATTTCAGTATGTGCCTAATGGAAGCAGGAAATGTGGATGCATAGGCCCATAAGCAGCCCCATGTGCACATTATAGTCATGAGCCCCTTTGCAAAAGAATCTCATTATGTAGTGAAGGCCGTCCTGCCTTTAAGGGGACACCACATTGAAGACAAGCATTTGCAATGCAATAGGTCTCGCATTCACGAGAGTTTGAGCTATTACAATTGCAAATAACAATGCCTTTTATTTTTGTTTTCATTTTAAAAACATAAAGGGCTTTGTCATTTACATAACCAATAGCTCCAACTTTCCTACTGCGAGACCTATTGGCAACGCCAGTGCTTGTCTCACATGCAACACAACTAGCATTCGGATTAAGCACTTTAAGATAGGCTGTGGTATTTTCTATCCTATTTGCAATCATTATTGCTTTTTCTAGTGTGGGTTGTCAAACACTACACAATTTTTCCTGAATTTGCATATTGTTTTTACAGTTTATTCATTGATCACTTACTATCTCATCTTGCGGCTCTTTAAACTTGCAAGTAACTGCAAGAATGTGCAAACATCTCACATTTTGTTCTATGCTTTCACCAGGAAGTAGTGACCTTGAAAAAATGTATGCCTCTTTATGACAACATTCAGTCTTTTGGCATCTTTTTCCTGCAGAATTCTCATGGAACATTCATAATCATCATTATCTTCTAGCTCCATATTATCATCCGCCAATTTATCAGGGAGAGGTGAGTTTTTAAAAATCTCTCCCCTCTGTATCCCCAAATGATGCCATAGTATAGCTAGTTTCCTTTAAGAGACATAAACATCCCAGCCCATGGCTTCAAAGTAGATTTCAAACACCTCTCTCCAGTCTTCCCACAACATTGCTGGTTCACCTGAATGCTGCAAAAACACTGGAGTGGCAATGGTGGATATGGTCTTCAAATACAATTAGATGACAAAATAATCAATTAAAACAAATAGGCAAAGGATATAGATCTTCAAATGTACATTGATGCACTTCTAGACTATTCCTTAGAACACTATTTTTACTTTATTTATTTTATTTGTGTTGCTTTTTGTTTTTGTTTTCCGATGTACCAGCCTGCTGAAATACCCAGAATGAGTAGTCCTACTTTTATGACAATACAATGAAAGCTACTGAGCTTGTTATGCCACTTACTCCATTTGACAGCCCCATCCTCTCATTACCATCAGGGCATGAAGTTAAAAAAAATATTACTATACATATAATATAAGTTGATTTGTAATGAGCCAACAGACATGCTTAGGAGGCAAGAAATAACGCAATGAAAGTGACGGCACTGCAGGTTAATAACGCTCTTGTACTTGTGATTGTTGATAAAAGAGACTAAATACCACGGGGCTGCACAATGGGCTGCTTAGCAGTGTAAAACCCATGTGGTTGACTGTGCCCAGTGCTGCTGGCTCTGGAATGGCAGATTTTGCTGTTGGTATGGCCATTACAGACCTATCTATAGAGGGCGCAGAAGTGGGCGTCCGTCCCTTATGACATGCATGAAATGCTTGAGGTGGACGTGCTGCCCAGAGATGAGTCATGGGCCGACGGCGTACACGAGGTCCTCTATGGACATTTGTTTGTCAGTGGAAAATACGTTGTTTATCCCCGGGAGGTTAGATATTGAGCTGCCTCTGCCTGGCTTCCTGCGGGGAGCTATTGAGTGACTGGTGTTCTGTGGGGAGCTGTCGAGTGGCTTGTTTTCCCTCCGACTCTGGCACGCGCCGTCAAACCCGTCTGTACAGACGTGGTGCAGGCACGCGTATTAATAGCCCCCACCGTGACCCCCAGCTCCAGGGGGCCTCCTCAGGCACTGTGCACGGGCCGCAAGCCCTTGCCCTGCGAGCTCCTGGCTGAGTCTGGAGGGAGGGGGGTGGGGGGGGGCTCAAGTTTCGTTGCGCCAGTGGCCAGGCAGTCCTACTGTCACAGAACTCTTAACAGCAAACCCTTGCACTGCCTGGTCATTTTAATTAAACACTGTGACCGTAAATGTTGAAGGAATGCATAAGGCAATCAGCGTTTCACTAACTTCAACTTGGTTTGGCAGGGCCTGTCTAGGGGCTTGGTAGCAGGGCGGGTAGCGTGGAATTTGTTTTTCCATACTCATAGTATTTAACATACGAGAAAGTAAGCTTAATGCCATATATTTGTATATTTATATAACGTGTGACAGGCTTTGCTTTTCTCCCTTCCTAAATGCGATGTGGCACACTACCACATGATCACTGTAGCTGTTATATTCACTGTAAAAAAAAGAATTACAGGCTTTGCAACGAAAGACTAAGATTTTCCGGGACACATTCAATAAGATGCACCTATTCACAACAACATGTCTCAGATTGAATAACATACACTAATGTAGCAAGTCATGTCACACTCTGGGAAGGACTAATGTAGAACTAGGGAGCAGGGTGACGAGGTCACCGTGTCAGGCTGATCTACAGCATGGCAAAGGCACAGACCAAAACTCTCTGACGCAGGGGTGCACAGTCCGGGAAACATTTCACCCAGCTGCAGAGTATTACACTCCCCACACTGCACTCCTCATTATCCATGCAGCAGGGTTCATTTGTATGAACTCTAAGCTGGAGTCTTATTTAAACAAGTACGTAAATGAAATAAATAAAACTGTGGAGCACGCAGTTGAGGTTGTGTTGTTTTCCTGTATTTGGCGCACGTCGGCCTGGAGCACAGAAGAGACGCGAGAGGGCAGCAGCGTGAGCCGTGAGCGTGCACGTTGGCGTTCCCTGCGGCTTGTGACAGTGGCGGCGCCTGCAGTCTTTGCCCACTGTACTTGAGGAGTGCTGTGAGGCTGTGGGACGGGGAAGAGTATAGCAGACCCGGTGAGGGGGGGCCTCGGGGCACATTGACGGTGCCCGCCCCCCCCAGTGATGGAAGCCCTGCGTGTGCCCAGTGAGCGGGGTTGGGAGTGTGTGCGCGTTTGTGTGTGTATGTAAGCGGGGGGCGGCGGGCGGCGGCGGGGGGGGCGGGGGCGCTTGTATGTGCCTGCGTGTGTTGTACCTGTGTGTGTGCCTGCCTGTGTGTGCGTGTGCCTGTGTGCAGGGGTGTGGGGGCTGGCTTTGTGCGCCCGGGAATGTAAGGCACGAGAGGGGCACGGCGACGTGCGCGCTCACGAGGTCAAATCTGAGCAAATCTGCGCTCGTGCACCCTCTCGTGTCCACATTCCCAAATACGGGTAACATTAGTTGTCTTGCTGACAGTATTCAATGCTTTCGCATTGAATGCTAGGTCAGCTCGACCTAAAAAATGGCCACAAAGGCTTTCTCCAAAAAATCATGTTGCGTCTCAGCATGCTCTAAATTACAGGGACCCCATGGGTGGTGGAAATTCGGGGCCTCCACAGGCCTTGCTTGCAATTACTCATGGTTCAGACAGGGAAGCATCAGAGCTCACGATGAAGGTATTCAAGTTTTACATCTTCAGGATGAAAAAGGCTGTGAAAATCTGTTCTACTCCTACGCCTATTTCTCCTGCGATTCTATAGTGTCTCTACAGCATTCAGCGAAAAATGTCTTCGGCTTTCTGTTCCCCATCAACATTATTTTGTCTGGTTCCAATGCACATTACTTTCTTGTTCAACGAAACATTGATCTAATAATTAAATTGATTAATCTGCAACAATATAGTGCAGCATAATAGATAGGGGCCGTTATTCATTATAGATGTATGTGTTCTCTTGCAACAAAGACAATTAGTGAATTATGGTCGAGGCTAATAGTACAAGTAAACATTCACCATAAACAATTCAATTATTTTTTTTGCAACTCTGGAGATAATTGTAGAGTTACAGCTATTGTATATCAGTTACTATAGCCTGTCAACTTTCACATCAATAATCTGCAAAACGCAGTATTTTATATACTCAGCCATTAAATAAACACCTTTCACATTTCCTGTAAAAATTGATCAATAATAGTACAACACCTGACATATTCTCCTCTTTAGCCATAAACTTGCAGATGTGGACAGTTGAAAGCAAAGCCCATGACCAGATGTGAATAAATCAAGTGCCTGTTAATTACATTCTAAGCAGTATGCATCACTGTGATGTATCCCTTAAGGCCTATTTTTAGAATGAAGAACCATTTACACAAAACTGCTAACAAAGCATTATGACTAATGCATCGTCAACAATTGCTATGGTACTTTCACTCCAGAACAGTCATTAGCCCTTGGACAAGCAATTACTCATTGCTCATTGCTTTTTGAGCTGTGCATACACGTTGTGATATCTACACGAAATCGGCTTGTGTTGATATCCAAGCAATACCGACATGCATCATTACTGCTAGGTCATATTTCCATGAATTAACCGTTTGCTAAATATTCTCGTTTATTGTTTACCTATAAAAACTAACCTCTCCATCCCACAAAAAAAGCTGTACTCCGTGCTGTCAAAAAACAATGGTCCAAGACCTTACTTTTGAGAAGAATGCAATCAGTTTCCGTATTTGGTATATTCAACAAATAATTTCCTGAGCATGCTAAAAAACGATTTTCCAGCTCATAGTACTTAATACATTATTCAAAAAAAAAAAACGAAAAATGCAACAAACCATAGTCTAGTTCACCAAGCATTTTATTTTCATGTCAATTGGTGAAACAATCAAAAAGATTGGACTGTACGTTTATATTTTATTTGTTTTTTGAAGGGGAGGTTGCTCCAAGTGGAACGTGCGTGAAGGAAGGGTGCTACGTGTTGGGTACAATGTTGTGAGTTATGCTGGTATATTGTGATAGTCAAGAGAGGTGAACTATAGCAGGAATCCTGAGAGTTGCCCCTCCCAAAGACCGTCTTTGCAGGTCGTTGTTTGGTGGGGTGGAGGGCATGAAATTGTGTCACAGGACGGGGGCATGAACCGAGAAGGCCAGTTCCCAGAACGCTCTGAAGGGTCATAACCTTTCCAATATATAAGGTAATATAGTTTTCCCTGAGAGTGTTTAGAATCGAGCATAGAGTGAACATTGTACTGCTGCTGGCCATTAACAGGATAGGTGGGGTATCTTTTCATGTGTCGGGGTGATAAGACTTGATCAGTGAAATGTGAAACATTGGGTGGATAGTCTATTCAGGGAAAAAGCCTTTGCTTGACAGTGATTGAATGATTTATCTTGATGATGTCATAAGGACATATAAACTGTGGTCGTAGTTTCCTTGGGCCTTCTAGTTGTAGGTGACGTGTTGATAACCACACCCTGTCCCCTTCCTTATATATAGGTGCTGGGGTTCTATTTTTGTCAGCTTGTACCTTCATAACCAATTTCGCTTTTGCTAAACATATCCTAGCATGTTTTTGAATCTCCTGTAGTTGTTCTAATCTTTCTGTGACTGAAGGTAGCATAGTAGAAACTCCATTCATAGTAATGGAAAGGGTCCAAGGATGTTCTCCTGACATGAAGAAGGGTACATAGTTTGTGGCTGAGTGGGTGCTGTTATTATATGTTAATACAGTAAGGCCAGATATCATTGTCCTGTGTACATGGATAATAAGCATCTTAGTGTAGTTTCTAAGCATTGGTTGACCCACTCATTATGCCCATTAGTATGTGGGTGGAAGGCAGATGTCAATGCTACCTATATTACGAACTTATCACAGTGTTCTCCAAAATTTAGATGTGAAATAAACTACATAATCTGAGACGATTTTAGTCGGTAGACCAAGCAGTCTTACAATATGATCAATGAATATTTGACTAAATTCTGCAGAGGTGGTTATGAAATGGGGATGAAATGTGCCATTTTTGTAAGGTATTTCTTGCTGGAAGATTAGTTATAAAATCCAGACTAATAGTGTGCCAAGGAACTAGGGGTATAATCCTGAATCTATGACAAAATATCGAATACAAAAATATCTACATACAAAAATATTGCAACAAAAATATTGATTACACCAATATCGAAATCCTATCTCTAACAAGGTAAGTACAAAAATATCGAAAAAAATATATAGATGTCAAAATATCGTTTTTTTGAAAAATATCGTTTTTTTTCATTAAAATAAAATGTAATATTAATAAAATAATACTTATAAATTTAATAAACATAGTTAAAATATATTATAATATTTAACATTAATAAATTATGTAATAAAAACAAATACTAATAAAGATATAATACATAGTATATACTTCATTAATAATAACTCTAAAAAAATGTTTTAATAACTTATAAATAAATGAAAATATAATAAATTACAAATAAATGTATATACATAAAATATTAATATAAATAACTATTAATACAAATGTACAACAAATTAAAAAAAGTAAGTAAATGTTGGATAGCGTAGGGGTAAAAATTACTATTCCCACTCCAAAGAGTGCAACAGTAGGGAAAGTGTTGGATAGCGTAGGGGTAAAAATTACTATTCCCACTCCAAAGAGTGCAACAGTAGGGAAAGTGTTGGATAGCGGAGGGGTAACAATTACTATTCCCACTCCAGAGAGTGCAACAGTAGGGAAAGTGTTGGATAGCGTAGGGGTAACAATTACTATTCCCACTCCAGAGAGTGCAACAGTAGGGAAAGTGTTGGATAGCGTAGGGGTAACAATTACTATTCCAACTCCAGAGAGTGCAACAGTAGGGAAAGTGTTGGATAGCGTAGGGATAACAATTACTATTCCAACTCCAGAGAGTGCAACAGTAAGGAAAGTGTTGGATAGCGTAGGGGTAACAATTACTATTCCAACTCCAGAGAGTGCAACAGTAGGGAAAGTGTTGGATAGCGTAGGGGTAACAATTACTATTCCCACTCCAGAGAGTGCAACAGCAGGGAAAGTATTGGATAGCGTAGGGGTAACAATTACTATTCCCACTCCAGAGAGTTCAACAGTAGGGAAAGTGTTGGATAGCGTAGGGGTAAAAATTACTATTCCCACTCCAGAGAGTGCAACAGTAGGGAAAGTGTTATATAGCATAGGAGTAACAATTACTATTCCAACTCCAGAGAGTGCAACAGTAGGGAAAGTGTTGGATAGCGTAGGGGTAACAATTACTATTCCAGCTCCAGAGAGTGCAACAGTAGTGAAAGTGTTGGATAGCGTAGGGATAACAATTACTATTCCAAATCCAGAGAGTGCAACAGTAGGGAAAGTGTTGGATAGAGTAGAGGTAACAATTACTATTCCCACTCCAGAGAGTGCACCAGTAGGGAAAGTGTTGGATAGCGTAGGGGTAACAATTACTATTCCAACTCCAGAGAGTGCAACAGTAGGGAAAGTGTTGGATAGCGTAGGGGTAACAATTACTATTCCAACTCCTGAGAGTGCAACAGTAGGGAAAGTGTTGGGTAGCGTAGGGGTAACAATTACTATTCCCACTCCAGAGAGTGCAACAGTAGGGAAAGTGTTGGATAGCGTAGGGGTAAAAATTACTATTCCAACTCCAGAGAGTGCAACAGTAGGGAAAGTGTTGGATAGCGTAGGGGTAAAAATTACTATTCCCACTCCAGAGAGTGCAACAGTAGGGAAAGTGTTGGATAGCGTAGGGGTAAAAATTAATATTCCCACTCCAAAGAGTGCAACAGTAGGGAAAGTGTTGGATAGCGTAGAGGGAAAAATAACATAGTTTTAAATAAAAAACAATTTTTAAATAATAAAAAACGTAACTATTAAATAAATATAAACCATTTACAAATACCAATACATACTTATTAAAAACATGATTAGCAATACATATTTAACTTAAAATATAAAAAAAATACCATTTAATAGTATTTAAATACCAATTAATAATTATTAAACAATCATATAATTAACAAAATAATTAATTGAAAAACATTATTACTTAATTGCATTTAAATTACTTCCCACCCTATTCTCCTATAAACCCACAACCCGCTATAGAACATATTTATCAATTAATCAATTAATACAAATTAATTACCAATTAATTAAAATTAATTACCAATTAATTAAAATTAATTTATATTTCCTAATAATTAATAATTAATTTAATATAATTAAATTACTTCCCACCCTATTCCCCTATAAACCCACAACCCGCTACAGAACATAATTATCAATTAATCAATTAATAAAATTTAATTACCAACTAATTACAATTAATTATTAATTCATTAAAATTAATTTATATTTCCTAATACTTAATAATTAATTTAGTATAATTAAATTACTTCCCACCCTATTCCCCTATAAACCCACAACCCGCTACAGAACATAATTATCAATTAATCAATTAATACATTTTAATTACCAATTAATTAAAATTAATTACCAATTAATTAAAATCAATTTATAATTCCTACTAATGAAAAATTAATTTAGTATAATTAAATTACTTCCCACCCTATTCCCCTATAAACCCACAACCCGCTACAGAACATAATTATCAATTACTCAATTAATAAAAATTATTTCCCAATTAATTAAAATTAATTACCAATTAATTAAAATCAATTTATAATTCCTAATTAATAATTAATTTAGTATAATTAAATTACTTCCCACCCTATTCCCCTATAAACCCACAACCCGCTACAGATCATAATTATCAATTAATCAATTATTTTAAATTGATTACTAATTAATTAAAATTAATTTATAATTCCTATTAATTAATAATTAATTTAATATAATTAAATTACTTCCCACCCTATTCCCCTATAAACCCACAACCCGCTACAGTACTAAAATACAAAAATGTATTAAATTACATAAAAATAAATAAAAACATAATAAACACATATTGACATACAAAACAATAATATACAAAATCGATATTAGTAACATCGAAATTATTAACATCGATATTACTAACATCGATATTTAAAACATCAATATTAATAATTTCGATATTAATATCTATCGATATTACTTACCTTCTATATTATGTCCCTTCGATATTTAAACATCGATATTATTGTATATCGATATTTAAATGTCAATATTTTGTCTGCATACCTATAATCCTGCAGGTGCAGTGTGTGTTCTTGTTTTGTACACAATTTAGGCAACCAGATACATATTCTTGTATATTCTTCCCCATGTTGTTCCACCAGAAGGTTTTTTGACAATTCAATAGGGGCTTCTTTATACCAGGGTGCCCTGCTAATGCTGTGTCATGATTCCATTGAATTACCTGACGTCTTAATTCTATAGTAGGGATGCACTGTTTCTGAACGTGAAGGAACAGCTTGTCTGGTATACTATGGGTAGGTGTTTTGATCCATTCTTCAACCTTTAGTTTTATATATTCTTCATGTAAGGCCGCCAAAAAGGTGTCAGCCTCGTGACTGAGATTATCTTTTCCAGTGGAAAAATACTAGGATTTTCTGATGTGGAATGGGAAGAGTGAGCATACCTCGGTATATAAAGAACATCAGACTGTAACTTCTTGATCCTTGGGTGATAGGTGATGATGAAATCTAGCCCACTGAAGAACTACATCCATCACATTTCATGGGGTGAGTGCCCTAATGGCGCTAAAGAATTGAACATTGTTACGATTTGAGAATATTGTGACTGTATGTTTAGCCCCCTGTAGGTAATACCTCCATTCAGTGAACACCAGTTTGTTGGCCAGAAGTTCTCTTTCAGCCACCGTATAGTTTTTCTCCGCTGGTAGACGTTTTATGGAATAAAAGGCTATGGGATGAAGGTGGCCAGATCTTGGGTTCTATTGCGATAATATTCCTCCTACTGCTACCTGAGAAGCATCCACTTCAACATCATAGGGCTGGTCTGAATTGGGATGCTGAAGAATGGGTGCAGTGGTGAGTTTAATTTTTTGCTTCTAGTGACCACACAAATGATTGGTCCTTTTTCAGCAGCTGTGTTATGGACACCACTATCTGTGAAAAGTGTGGGATGAAGCAACAATAAAAATGCTCTGTTTAATTTCCTAAAACCGTGTCCAATTGGTAATGGCTTCTAACTTTTAGGGGTCCATACTGATGCTTGTCAGAGACAAGTGATACCCCAGAATTTTCGCTAAGGTGATGCAAGATGGCATATGCATGTTGTACATGTTCATGTTTTGAGTTTGAGTAAATCAGAATGTCGTCTATGTAGACTATTGCACAAAGTTCCAAAAACTCCCTCAAGACTTCGTTAATGAAATATTGAAATGTTGCTGGAGCATTGCATACCCTAAAATGCAGAACAATTTACTCAAACATCCCAAACTTAGCCCTAAAGGTGGCTTTCCATTCATCGCCTTCTAATGCACGGATTAAGTGGTAAGCTCCCCTTCAAATTAGTTTTGTGTAAATGGTGGAATTTCTGACCTGATCAAGTAGTACCAGAATTTATGGGAGAGATTAGAAACTCTTAACAGTCACCTTATTGACCGCCCTATAATCCATGCAAAACCGCAGCTCCCCATTCCAGCTTGAGTACAAAGAAGATTGGGGAAGACACAGGCGACATGGAGTGGTGTTTAAAATCTCTAGTAGTTCATCCAGATATTTGCGTAGATATTGAGTTTCAGGCTCTGTCAAGGCATAAACTCTACTGCAGGTCAGCATTGCTCCTGGGAGGAGATCTATGCAGCAATCAAAGGCTCTGTGTGGGGGCAGTTGGGTGGCTTTCACGGGGTCAAAAATATGTTGAAAGTCCAGGTATTCTTTGGGTAGTTGAAGGTCTAAAATAATAATGTGGCACAAAAATAAACTTGTAACTTCATAAAGAATGTGAAACAAAAGAGACCTACAACAGACAGGCAGACTAACTTAGGGGAGAAATACAATGGGTACTATCGGGAACGGATGACAGGCTCAATACTATGCAATGTCCTGGGGAAGGCACCCTGCCAGGGAGGGTATAGTCCTACACGGCCCTTAATCTCCAAGGCAAGGATCAGTAGTTTGCTCTGACTCATAACTACAACTCATGCCCTAAGGAAATTATAACACCCCACCATGCACAGACTTTTCATCAATAATGTAACTTCAAATGTTGCGGTGCTTTTATCAATGATGATATAGAACATGTCATGAGTGATGTAATATGTGGGATAAGTACCTATGCATGGTGAGTGCATGAGTTATAATTACCTTATGGTCCAAGTTATAGATACTATGGATAAGTATAATTGGTGACGTTCAGTGTTTTCTTAGATTAAAAGATAACATTGGCCCTGAACTATTCACAAAACTATAATTTCACTTTAAGCTTTGTTTTCTCAGTGAATTACTAGGCTTTTTAACATAAAGTAATAGTTTATTGCCATACATAAAACCCACCGCTGCCAAACAAGTTTGCGGGCAGGCTCTGCATCCAAATCCCATGAGCAGATGTCCCCTTGCTGGCAATCAAACTCCCTGTACGCAGCATGGGGTTGGCTACAGGGCCTGGTGTGCAAGCAGCCAAACCTGTACCACAATCAGTCTTCTGCAACACCAAAATATAAAAAGTGAGCCCACGACTTTATCAAAGGGTGAGCATATCAATATATATAAAGCAGATATATCAGCTTTCTCTAACAATCCCCATATTTTTTATCCAAAAGAATATTTCAATAATTAACCCAAAGCAATGTTTATTAAGCACAGAGGGCTATACTGCTGTTTTGTCGATTTTTGTCCACATTTGATACAGATGATCAGGCATTGTTATAGGAAGCTCTAAAAAGTTAGCATATCACAAATGACTTGCTTTTAATCTTAAAAGAACTACACAGAAACATTTGTGCCCAAGTGGAATAAGATGTCAATGGGTCTCTCAAAGTAAATAGTCATTAAAAATGGACATAGACAAGGTTGTATTCTGGCAGCTATTCTATTTACCATTTTCTTCAATGACCTACAAAAACGTTTTACCTTATCCAATACATTTAGACCTATAGTTAATGGCGTACACATGAGCTGTCTTCTTAACGCAGATGATTTAGAAACATGGACCTGACAGAAATTGGCCTGCTGAGGAAGTTAGATGTTTTTGGTAATTATTGTCATAAGAAAAAAATAACGATAAATCTGGAAAAATTCAAAGTGCTACCATTTGAGGAGTAGAAGAAGATAGAGTTCCACTGGACCCTAAATGGTATAACCATTGACTGAAATAGTTTGGGAAGAACCTGTGATTGCCTTGAATCACTTCAGGCAAAGGCATTTTCCTCAATCGGGGCACTGAAGAAATTTAGCAAAATGTTTGAAGGTCCATCCTCCAGACGAGTTTTGGCAGCATAGCAGGGAATGGTACAGGCTCAATTCTAGTATGGTGTAGCAGGTGCTCAATATCAGTAGGAAAACAAGCTAGGATCTACAAGAAGGTAGGTGCTTACAAGAAACAAAATTCTCTGTCAACCCCCCTCTATCACGGTACAGGCTATTAGGACAGAAATTAACTGACAGCATGGAGCTATTTAGATTCTGTAGAGAATTTACAATTCTGGGCTAAGCTTGCCGAAAAAAATCCACACTGTGTAAATTAGAAATTATAAAAAGTTATATATATTGGGCAAGAACTGCCAGGGAACAAATTCAAGATCTATGTAAGTAATTAGAATTACAAAGCTGTATGGCAAACCTAGCAAACATTACTAATGCCGAGTTCTGAAAGGTGAGAAAACAGACAGCTAGGGAAAATAATCTGATATACCTCTGGACTAAAAAATCTGCATTCCCAATACTGAATGCATGGCTTGAAGATGAAACAATCCCCCATCTTGAAAACCTACCAAGGTTATACTTAGGTAGATGTCTTCTAGAATTCAGATGTAATGTTAAGCAGGTTTTATCTTCTCAAGCACAATCTTCCCTTTCAGATATAGATAGAATTTGTAAATGCCATCTTAATATGAAAGGGGATTTAGAACGTTTCAGTAGATTGTCTGTGGTTTTTAACCCAATGGAAGATGCTATTGATGCCAAGTTTACAAAAATATGGTTTTATGGGAAAGGGAGCAACAAATATTATATTTGTTAACATACAGTCTTTGGATGTAACTTCTGCTTTAGAGTGATTTTATCATCAGTAAATCTTATTATCTGTAAATGACGCTTTAGGGAAAAGTTTATCATTTTAAAGTATTTGCTGGTTTTCACTCATTATGAATTTTAAAAGGCCAAGGTCTAAATAAAAAAAATTCACAGCCATATTGGGTTTTTGAGGAAAAAAGAAAATAAACGTGTCTCAGAGACTTTCGTTTTACATTTTTTGATACAGAAAAGGTAATCATAAAAACAATCACAAGAGGGCCTTGCATTTCAGCTTAAAAATATAGAGCTCCAGCTAGGAGTGACCTAAAAAATATGTAAAGTGTTCCTGGGTTCCTAGTTAGTAAGAACCAGGAGGCTTCTTGTTTTTTTGTGATGGTGCTGGAGAGCTGCAGGATGACTTGGCGGTGCACTTCCCTATTCTAGTGCCAGCATCAAATCTAAAAAGTATAAAAAATAAATCTCTTTTAGAGAATTATGGGGCAGTCCTTCAAAGGAGCACTGAATAATATTTAAGTGCCATCCACCACTCATTTATTATTAACTTTTAAAAATAAGAGTAGAGGAGCAGAGCCCCCTCCCTGAGCCTTAAGGGCTCTAGTGACCCAATTCCCAGAAGCCAAGGGTACAAATGGTGCATTCCCCGATGCTCAGCCAGATCACCCACAAAATATTATGTGGGGGGCCTAAGCGACAACTCCAGGGCCCCTACATCTCCAGTCAGCTCCGTATGCAGCACCACAGAGGGTGTTGGTAGTAGTCAGCACTTCCTCTATGCTCCATCTGGCTGGAGCAGTTTCTATTGCTCCTGCCAGATGGGAGCAAAATTGAGTTCCCTGCCAAGGATAGTGTTGCCAGGGTATGAATGCATTCTAACGGGCAGATAACCTTTGTGTCTCAGGAGCACACTACCAGGGACAGTGTAAATTATTGCACACCAGGGGATGGGGTCCTTGGGGTTGATATCAGCACAGGTAGGGGAGCACAATCCCTCACATTCTTTTAGTATTTGGCCCTTGGGGCAAGGACAGCCTAGGGAGGGGGTATCCACTTATGTCCCCTGACCAATTATCTCTTAATTACACCCACTGGTCCTGGCCCACCTCAGCGTTCCAACTATTACAATTTTAAATATTACATTTTAAAAAGCAGCAATCCGGTAGGAGTTTTGCGGGACGCAATCGGTGTTGCAATTCTTTAAAAAAAAAAGAAAAAAATGTTTTGACCGGAAGGGTGGTCCCTCTGTGATCCCCTCACAATGCCTTGGGGGGCAGGGTATCCTTACCCTGACCCTTGTATATATATATTTTTTAAATCAATCTCTGAACAGGGGAGTTACTCGCTGATTCCTGTAATAGCAGCCTGCAACATTTTTCTTCAAATTGCAGGCAGCCAATTTGAATGCTCGCTCCCAGAGCAGCATGTCTACTATGAGAACAAATCAGCCCAAATGGAAATAGCCAAACAAGCCAATCAGAAACATTTCTTTTTTAAATTGAGTTCTAGGGACTCATATGAGAGTCCCTCAAAAGCAACCGTCCAGATGTACAAATATTTTGAGACTTAGGGCATGATTAGGAGTTTGGCAGTGAGGTGCTGGGTCCAACCGAAACCATACCGCCATACTCATGGTTGGGCCACCCGCCAGATTACGAGAATTTCTCTGATCTGGGGGTTTTTACTTTGATGTTCCGATGGCGGTGCCCTGAAAATGAGCACTGCAACAGGAACTCCAAAAACAGTTCATGCACAGCAAGGCCTGTAAAGTCCAGGCCTTACAGGTACTGGAGTGCATGCATACAGGGAGGCACATGTTGTGCCACCCTGCTTGCATTCACATGGTATGAGGCACCAGGGGAAACCACCATTAAAACTGTGAAGGAGAGGAAACTTGTTATATGCTTAGCAAGATCATGGCAGATCCGGCAAGCATATTGCAGCCTCCTGACCATCCCAGGAGGAGCCCCAAGGCCCCAGCTGGCTCTCTGCATGGTGTGGGAGCTGGCATTGGTTCCACCTGAAATAAGTAGCTTTTATTGAATGAGCTACCCAGGCAGGACCAATCTGTGTTCTGTTTCCCTGCAACAGAACACAGGTCTGCTCCGAGCCAGCTGGGAGCAGAATTGAATTCTTCCTCTCGTCTGGAGATTTAAAATACTCCTGATAGATAGGAGCAAGCAGATGTTTCCCTGCTCATGCTAGTGTGGACAGTAAAACTACTGTGTCCCAGTGGTGGGATTCTCAGCACTCAGTCACTGAGTCGGCTGCTACTAATGTGCCCCAAGGCCTTTAAAGGCTTAGGAAGGGGGCCTGTTCAGCCATCTCCCTTTTTTTTTTACATTTTACATTTTTGCCCCGGGTATTGGGTCCCACCAGCCTAATTAGGGTCAGGGGACACGTGCCACATCTCCTGATGTAATATTCAGCACTGGGGTATGGGACCCTGGGGCCTTTATGGCTTGGCAAAGAGGAGTATGCACCCAATCCCCTTCATTAAAATGTCAGCCCCAAGGGTTTGGGTCCCAGGTCCTTATAAGGCTTGGGGAAGCACGCACTTCCTCCCCTTAATTGCTATTTACACTGCCCACCAAGCCCTGACTCACCCTGTGGGTGTTTTTTCTAGTTCTGTTTCGATTTGCAAATCCTCTGTGTTCGTGGCAAAATAAAAAAAGGTTTTGGCCGTGGGCAGGGACCTTCTGGAACCAGATTAGGGGATCAGGGTGTTCCTACCCTGCCCTTTGTTTTTTTTATTTGCAATTTGATTAGATCTCTGAGTTTATCCCAAGTTCCAAGATGACTGCAACCACTTCCTGGTTGATGTCATGGCAGCCAATCAGATCACAGAAAGAGATTTGTTTGCTCCATGGATCTGAACACAAAAAAGGGAGGCCAGGGGAGATTTAGAGACTAGAAGTGGTTACCTCCCCAAAACTTAGTGTTAACCACAAGACAAACGCCTGTATCCAATTTATAAAGAAGGAAAGAAAAGTGGAGAATTGGTGTCACTCTAAAATGGGGTATTCCCTTTTCAGGACAAATTCCCTCACCCACCAGAGGAGGTATGCTGCATCATAGGGAACCTCCTCACACCATGATGCCTAGTCAGGGTGTGCTCTACAACCCCCTTTCTAAAGATATGTAATGATGAAGCCCAATAGCTGTGATGTATTTTAAGTAGGTTGGTTTAGTTTTATTTGTTAAGATCATGCAGAGGAGCCCCACCAGGAGCTGTCTGCCTTCTGTTCAGCCTACTGCTCAGCACATACTCCAGCTGTCACACCTCACCTCACAGGCACCCACACATTCCATTCATCATCACCAGACCAACATCGCATGCAGCACATTCATACTACCTGAGCAGCTAGAGAGAAAGCAACAGGGTAAATAAATAAGCAGAATGCTGCAAGGGAGGAGCTGAAGGATGTCTTCAGAGGTATTATAAATATTTTACTAATGAGCAGTAAGTGGTGAGGGAACAGCAGGGCGTGAGTGGAAAGTATGTGATTTAATACTGGCACCAAGGTACAAAATACCATTTATTCATGCATCCCTGGGTCATGGTTAAAAACAAGCAGAGGGCCAGGTGGGCGTGATTACATCCGCTAGTTTTTTTTCCAAAGGAGTGTTTCAGCATGCTTCTGCCTATGACCCTCATTAGAGGTGTTCTGCCATTCTTCAGGACCTATATAATAAAAGCTCCTGCTTATGTAATTAAATGATGACATAGAAATGTGTCAAAAAAGTGAAAATACAAAACAAGTGATCCAAATAAGGTCCAGTTAGGGATCCACTGCTAGTTTCCTTCAAAAGATATTGTAAAAGTATTATGCATATATACTTTATGTGACGGGTCAGGATAACAACCAATTGTCACTCAACAGTAACTCGACCCATTTGGCAGTCGTGAGATTATTTTGGGTGTATATATTTGATGTTCATCGCCCATGCAAACCCTGTGACCTGTCTAAGGAAACAGGTGAAACATTCCATGGGGATGTATCAAGGTTTACCCTCTATAGTCGCAATTGAGGAATCAACTTGGGCCCTGGCATATGGCACAGGGTATATTCTCCTCTAAAATGTAATGCAAGAGGGAAGAGAAAGAAACAGAAGTAGTTTAAGAACAATTTAAAAGACTCACAAGTATTAAAACCATGTGTAGATGTCTGAGTGGGACCTATTATTGCAGTAATGTTCGGTGCCCTGGACTGGTAGTATATATGTTGCCATTGTATAGTCAACACAAATGTTAATCAAAATCTGATGTATAGTGTGTCTTCTTTACAAGTGATGGTCAAAACACTCTACAAAAACCCATGCTTAAGAGCTTTGTGGCTTTACCTGCAACAATAATAGCTATTGTAATTCTATTGGGCCCCTCAGGTCTGACTCAATATCTTCGTATGTATGCTGTGGGGAGAAGAGGAGCCACGCAGAGTTAGTGTGGTCAACAGATTTAACATTACCTAGATAGTAGTAAGCAGTAGCTCACGGCTTCCAGTTCCAACTGAGAAATGTAAAGTGCTCACAATATCTCTGCAAAGGGTGAGTCTAATTGCAACATTGACTGGATGATCCTTCATGGAGTTAAACATACAAAACTTTTTAGGATTAAAGCTGAAAAACTGCTGAATGAACTTACATCAAATCACAACAAGGACTCTTCTAGACCAAGATTTAACGTTCTACCAAATATGGTGTAAATACATTCAGCGGTTTGGACTGTAACTTTGTCTAAAGTTCCTATTGAAATATGAATGCGGAAAATGCATGTTGGATACCCCTTTCTTCTCAAGTCTCGCATGACGGATCACCCTGAAACTTTCCATGCACAAACTATTAAAAAAGTAGCACTTTTTAGGAACGTTTTGTGATGATTTTGCAAATGGCTCCAAAATTATTTTTACAATGGAAACATGATGCTAACTATAACTACTCAGTGGCGACAGGCACTGGGTAATATATATGTAAATATTCAGTCAAAAAACTTAAGGTTAAATTAACGTTATAGTAAGGTGAATTTGTCAGTGACAACATTAAAGTTGTGAACTAAAACAAATGCTGAAATTCACCAGTTATAGTTAGCAGAGCCCCACATGCACTACTTATGACCTCACATTTGACATCACTCATGACATGTTCAATGGCATTCCTCATGACATCTTAAAAGTCATAATCAAAGGCGACTAGGTCCCAGAGTCTGCTTATGGTTGGCTGCAACACTCTACTGATGTTGTTGGTAGCCAATCAGATTGATCGCTCATGCTGGAGTCTCATTTCTGCAGAAGCGAGATGGCCGAAGGGAAATAATGCTTCCTGGGCCAATCAGAATACTTTATTTTTACATTGTCGCTTCCGAGAGTGTGTCTCAGTTCTTGTGTATTCCATGTCTGGTTGCTGGAATCTCAGCTTTGTTCTACCAGACTCCTGTCTCCGATGTTTGTTGTGGTTAGAGGAACTGACTGAGCGATCTTTAGGAGTGTACTTCTGTGGTGGATTGACCCAAAGTCAAAAAGTAAAACCTTAGACCAGGACGAACCATGGTAGTGTATATTACCCTCTCTCCATTGCAGTCAGCGTCAGATTACACCACACCACGGTTTTGTTCTACTGCAACTATTGACTATCATTTGCACTTTGTGCTTCTTGGTGCTATTTTTACTTAACACTTTAAAAGCGCATATCTCCGGTACACCTAAATGGATTTTTTAAATTATGGTGTTATTTTTTTTATTGCTCTGTATCTGCCAGGGGGTGAGCTCAGTTTAATTTAGTGGCTTTGATGGTTAACTTTAACAAATATTGTTGTAATTAGCTGGGATGGGCTGGGTGTCTGCAGGTGGTTTTGTGCATGGTCAGTCCACAGGTCAGGCATTGCTCCCAACCCCCTGCTGTGAACAGACTTTGACCATTCACAGTGGACATTGAGCAGCGTACAGCGCTGGACATTTTACTTTGCATTACAAAAACACTAGAAACGCACTGGCAAACCAAATGTTAAAGTGAGGTTTTCTTTAAGAATTGTAATGCCTTCCAACTTTACATCAATAAAACTTTTGACAAGATAAAGGATTGTTGTTGTTAAGTTAGAATATTCATTGAAACATACCATTTTAAAGAAACAAAACTATTGAAATTAACCATTTATAGTTATCTCAAGTAACCATAACTCATGCCCTAAAAAAGCCATAACTTGTCCCGTTGCCATGTTCATTACCTCACATATTACTTCACTCATGACATGTTCTATGACACCATTGATAATGAAATTAGTGTGGCATGTCAGGAAAGGTGTCAGGGCTGGAGGAATGGGTGTGGACTGGAAGTCATGTCATTGTATTAGGATTTTAAAATTTCTGTTCCACTAATCCATGCTGAGTGGAGGTCGCCTAGGATGTCAGCAATCCGCATTGGAACAGATGTGCTTAGGCTTAGATTGATTGTCAGGAAGTGAGGGGAAAGATCTCAATCTCAATCTTGGTTGAATTCCTCCATGGCACCACTGTCATAATGGTGGTGTGGGTTGGCATACTCAAGCAGTTTATTTAATTTATATGCACTTTAATATATTTAAAAAAATAGGGCTCCTAATAATTGGTGTCATTTATTCTTTGCTTCTTGCCGAAATCCTAAAGATGAAAAGGCCCAGAAAAAAAGAAATTCTCTGCCACCACCACACCCACATGTATTCTCTCTGATGCTATTAAGACATGTGCTAATTTGGTAGGATGAGAGGCAATATATAGGAAACAGATACTTAGGTGCATACAAACATGTAAAAACAAGAAATTACAGATGAATGAATTTAAGATTTCTTTATTCTTTGTTGTGCTTCACAAGATATAACCAGCCAATGCGTTTAGCCCAAACACTGACTTCTTCAGGGCTGTAATGGCATACAACATGAGAACACTTTAAAAATGAGGACATACAACCAAGAAAAGACTCATTTCCATATAACCTGGAAAATACAGAGAATAAAGAAAAAGATGCATTGAGAGGCAGAGGCCAAGAAAGCCAAGGGCGCAAGAAGTGAGAAAAATTATTAGGGTGAGAGGATTGTGGGGGAAAGATGCTACTTTTAGTGCTCGTGATAGCGTGAACAAAGCATCTCTCTGAAGCTTTAGTGGCACCTACAGGGTAGTTAAAGCAATCATTACGCAGCAGTTCTGAAGGACACCAAACGTGAGGTTCCCTTATAACCCAGTGAAAATGTGCATAGAGTTTGCTATATTGCCTCTCATCCTACCAAATTAGCTCTATTATTTTGTGATCTACAAGCAGCAGATCATTTGAGGTGGGCAATATGATATACCTTTGTGACTAGTTTGGTGGTGCGGTCATCCATGACCCAGCTGCTTCCAATCCTTTTCTTCCTATAAGACATGTATATAGTAATTTATTTTCTTATATTTTAATTTATATACCAATTTTTCCTGCAGATATTGGCTGAGATGAATACTGAAGTTCTCATCTGTTTAGATAATAATCCGGTATATTAATTCCCATACATAAAAAGGGGGGTAAAAGCTTACCTAATAATTATAGGCCCATCTCACTTTTAGATGGGACAACAAAATTAACGGGCTGATTATTACTAAACAGGCTAGAGGTTAGTGCAGAGGACAATACATTGCTAATCCCAGTGTGGTATGGTTTAAAAGAGGGACTATTGATCAGTGTTTCACTTAAGCTTGGGGATGGCCAAATACACAGTAGCCAAGAAGGGACACATCTATCTGGCTTTATGGACCTCTCAGCAGCCCTTGAATGAGTTTCACATTCCAAATTATGGACAGTTATGGACGCAATGGGCATAGACAAACCCATAAATATCTTCATCCATCAGATGCACTTGCAGGCATCAGCTAGTTTCCGGTATGGTAGGGAAGGGAAGTTTACGAGGTCTTTCCAAATCGAGAGGGGATTCAGACAAGGCTGCATACTTGCCCCTTTCTTCTTCTCACTTCATACTGTTGGGGTCTACAATGGATGGAGTAGAGAAACTGTAAAATTAAACTAAAACATCCTGAGTAATAGCCTATTATTGGACCATCAAATTAAATGATTGAACAGTGTAAAAACAACTTTAGGGGCACTGGGCTTTTCAGAACTTTATGAAAATCCAACTAATTGTAGCCTGAAAGCTATGTGGGAAAGAAGGGAGGCCTATCACCTGAAACCATCAGTTAATCTGTTACAGATTTCCAGATTGCAACACTGCTTCATATTACTTAGGTTCTGACTAAATCACATCTGTTTAATGCGGGGGTGCCCAGGCAATAGGCACTCACTACACAATTTACCTCCGTGCCCATGTGATGGTTCATCCCTACAATTGGATTTACACATGGTCTTTTTTTGTAAATTTTATGAAGAGCCTAGGAGAAAATGTATTTTACCTCTTCTACGGAGACACAATTTTGGACAATGTCGGGTTGACACCTCCTTTTTTAGAGGATAGCTAAAGTTGATAATGTCTTTTAATATTTTACATGGATCCTGTTTTTAATGACATTTGTTTTAACAATTTTAGACAGGAGGCATCTTTTAGAATATAACTTGCATATGATGAAATTGTTTATATCTATGTACTTTATATGCAATTGACAGATTGCAAAATAAAGGAAATTTGATGATGATGATGATTGTTTAACTGTGCCATGCACACCAATCCATTAAAATGTATTTACATTAACCGCACAGCAAATATGATATTTTTTTTATTTTATGTGTTTTTAACAGCAGACAAGTCCATCCTCAAAATCCGAGATATTGTCTGGAGGATGATCACCTGTATGAGAGATTGCATCCACAACTTTGACATGCCCTATAATTTCTGGCTTTCAAATGCTTATTCCTTTTAATTATTGTCAGTCTCTCTGTGTTTTGTTGAAAGAGACTTGTCTTTCAAACCGCGACAATTTCCTAACCACTCCAATTATATAGTAGCTACAGGAAATGTAAGATACTTTATTGCCAGCTTACTGTCATAATAGCTTTATTTCGATAAAACATATCTTAAAAGCTGTACAATCCAGAATAAAAAAGCTATACAGATAAAACAGAATACATTTTGGCAAGTAAATAATGTACCAAAATTCTTGGACTAGCAAAGTTCATTAGAATCAGAGTAATAAATATATAAAATAGCATATTCAGCATAAAATAAAGTAGAATATACAATGATCGGGAAACACATAGCCACAAGACTATTTAGGAATTAACATTCAAATTTCTTGATCTAATACTTCATGCCCATCTTAAAAATGTGGCCAGTCCACAAACATAAAGATCCCGTGGGTCAGATCTTAGAATGCGCAACGCAACATGATGGCTGCGGGTGCCCAGCACTTTACAGACTGGTTTGAGCCAGTGCTCCCTTGGCGCTTTGTAGGCTGGACAAGTGAACATGATGTGTGCAGTTGACTCAAGAGTAATGCAAAAACAACAATTGATAGACAGAATGCAGAACAATGTCCTACATTCACCCCAGTACAGAGATCTGGGCCTAAATCCATCATTTTTTTGCACTCCACACCACCCCAGGTCAGACATGGCCATATGCAAATCAACCGTGACCCTGTGCCTCATGGGAGCAGTCCAGCCCGAACTGCCAGGCCATGTCTTTCCTGGACCGGAATCAAGCATTTAAGGACCGGTTTCTGGCTATCAGCCGTCATCAGCCTGGATAGCTTGACTCTAGTTGTGTGTAGAGCATGGGACTCACGTCTGAGCGTACCCATACCACTTGGGGTGACAAATGCAAAAACAACAATTGATGGACAGAATGCAGAACAATGTCATACATTCACCCCAGTACAGAGATCTGGGCCTAAATCCATCGTTTTGTTGCACTCCACACCACCCCAGGTCAGGCATGGCCATATGCAAATCAGCCTTGACCCTGTGCCTCATGGGAACAGTCCAGCCCGAACTGCCAAGCCATGTCTTTCCTGAACCAGAATCAAGCATCCAAGGACCGGTTTCTGGCTATGAATGCGATGAATGCCCGATCTGGACCCTGTTGATTCTCCCTATTCCAATAGGTCAACAGCTCTTGATCCAAGTAGACAGTGTGTTTTGGAGGTGCATTACCTTGTGCATGTAATTAAAGTCCAGAAAAATACATAAACTTACCCCTCCAGATGTTGGATGTGAAAGTGTTGCTAGTCGTACTGCTGTAGTTTTCATTGGCAGGTGACTGTCTTTCCAGTGGTGCATACACTACAAAGGTTGAAGGAAGTAGTTCACTTCTGCTATTTATTTATTTATTTATTTGCGGGTTTGTATAGCGCTAGGATAAACTCCCGAAGGAGTATCTCCGCGCTCAAAGACAGCAAGCAAGCATAAATCAGGACAATGACAATAGCACCATACCAGAGCATATAGGTCAATTAAGCTTTAAGAAGTCGAAGCTTCAGCTAATTTTGCTTGAACAGAAAAGGTTTTCAATTGCTTTCTAAAGAAGAGATGGTCGGAGCACTATCTCAATAGAAGGGGAAGAGCGTTCCATAAGATAGGACCCACCACCGATAGAGCCTTACCACCCAGTCTGGTCCTGCTGATCTTGGGTACCCTCAGCAGCAACTGCTCACTTGACCTGAGTGAGCGTGTAGGGACATATGGTACAAATGTATTAGCCAAATAGGCCGGTCCCAAATCATGTAAACCTTTATGTATAATACAGCAGGTCTTGAAATTCACTCTTTGGCGTATGGATAACCAGTGAAGTTTATCCAACAGAGGTTTAGATGGAGATCTGGGGGGGGCATTGAGGACTAGCCTGGCTGCTGTTTTTTGCACCACTTGGCACTTGCTATGGCCTTAAATTTATAATGATTCATCTTCTAGATTACACTCTTTCCTGATGATCCATGTCATGTAAATGGGGAAAAACACTGATGTAAAAGGATTACAAGTTAATAGCTGTTTTTATGCTGTCAGTCCAATATTGTGGCACTGATGTACTCTTCAGAGACCACAATATCTTTGTGCAGCCTTTGGTTTTGTTCACTCAAAGGATGTTGGCTAAAGCAGCTGCTTCTTCACTAACATTTGTATATATGTGTTCCACCTTTTCCAAATTGTACTGCAGCATGTGCAAGCAATGGAAAGCCTTGACTCATGGGACATTTCTCCATGCTGACTTTGCAAAATTCTGTAAATGTTTTGATAGGGCAGTCCACTATCCCCCAATTTACCAAACTCCATTGTCATGACTTTGGCAAATATCAACAAATTAATATAAAAATGCCTAGTTTCTAATTAATATTCAACACTGGGTATGGGCTCCCAAGCAGCAAGGCCAAACCCTGCCTTATATGTGTCACCAAAAAGATGCCAGTGCTGCTAATCCTAATTCATAAATTATTTATCTTACTCACACACGAATAGAACACTATGTGAGAGGGATTTGATCTTTTGATTCAATCTGTTTAGATTTGCATTTTATTTTAAAGTTTCATTTTTCATTTAGTTTTTTTACATTTACATATTTAAACAAAACAAGTCAAAAAAGACATAACAAAAATCAAAACATTTACTAATTCTTATTGCTCCTCCCTTTCAAGCTCATTCATGCACCCTCTCGCTAAAGATCTTTTTCATACATACTTCACACATATTCATCCTCCTAACACACTAGTAACAAATATTTTGTACAATTTATATACAATTTATGCAATAAAACCATAGAATCACATTAGAAAACATAGAGCATTGTGATGGAAATATCGTTGAGTTTTCCTATGGTTTCAATATGACAAAATCATATAGCAAGGTCTACGCGTTTCGAACTCCTTTGAATGTAGAGTTCTCATCAGGACCATAGACTGAAAGTGAAAAAAACAAGGGAAACCTCTGTTAGTGTTCAATGTTTGTTTAAAGAAGCTGATGTGGGCTCGACAGCCACTTCTCTGCTTCTTACCTCTCTAATAGTCAGCCAGTCTTTAATCCCAAGATCCACCAAATAATGCCGCGAAGCGGAACAACCTAGATGACAAATAAGCATTCTTATTTTTCAATCCCACTACATGTATTCGTTATCAAACAACCACTATGGTGTACTCACTTAATTAGTGATAATGTGGCGCTTCTCTCTGTAAGAAATGACAAATAAAGTTGTTTTAGATGAAGCGGTCATTGTCGCCACACCGGTTAAAGGGTGCCCTGCTCAGGGACTGGGTTTCTTACCGGTTTTGTTTATCCTATGTCCTCATATGTTTTGGAGGAGGGCCAGGGAAATATTTTGTCACGAAGCTCTCGATGCGCCTGAAAAATGGGAAAGGTGTTTTAGATGTTTAAATCAGGCATTCCATTTTCCAACGCGTTCAGGGGCGACTCGTGGCTCGGGATGTATCCGGTGCTTACCTTCAATTCGTATCGTGTTCAGGCTTCAACCCGGACTGCTCTCACGATCGAGGGCAATCTGTTTGGTTCCACTAATGTTTTCCTATTTGGCAAGGTCACATGACTAACCTGTGTATTGCGGGCGCCATCTTGAGATGGTTCAAATCTCTCTATTCTCTACGAAGATTTAGCATCATGTTTTGATTAAGTGTTTTTTTTTAGGAAGGTCTTTACCTTAATAAAATGCAGTCGGTGGGTGATATGTTTGGGGTATAGAGACAGCACATAAAAACGAATACCTTAGGAATTGCCATATAGTTCTTCGCGTTTCATTAAGGGTGGCAGCCATCTTTGATATGGATGTCCCTCTATGTATTCCGAATTGTCTGTTATATTTTGGCCAGATGGATCACATTCCTGACCCGATTATAGTGTATACATCTCGGAAAGTTAATTTAATCCGTCTATAGCTGTATTAAATCTCACAATCACCATTGCTTCTTTTTTTGAAAGTTTAGCATCCAAATCTCCTCCTCTGAAGTCTTGTTCGACTTTTGTAATCACTGTCCATCGTAATTCATTGTCTCCGTGAATTTTTTATTTGCCAGTGGTTCACCAATGGGGCATTCTGAACCTTGCGTTTGATCCTTGATTTGATCCGTGATTTGTGTTGTTGGATTCTTGTGCGAATCTCTTGATTAGTTTTGCCAATATATAGAAGATTACATGGACATTTAATTCCATAGATCACATACCGTGATTTGCAGTTTGTGAATAGATCGTGTCTCCATGTCATTTCATTGTATTTGAAAATTGATCCTTCTTCAGTGGGAAGGACTAATGTAGAACTAGGGAGCAGGGTGACGAGGTCACCGTGTCAGGCTGATCTACAGCATGGCAAAGGCACAGACCAAAACTCTCTGACGCAGGGGTGCACAGTCCGGGAAACATTTCACCCAGCTGCAGAGTATTACTCTCCCCACACTGCACTCCTCATTATCCATGCAGCAGGGTTCATTTGTATGAACTCTAAGCTGGAGTCTTATTTAAACAAGTACGTAAATGAAATAAATAAAACTGTGGAGCACGCAGTTGAGGTTGTGTTGTTTTCCTGTATTTGGCGCACGTCGGCCTGGAGCACAGAAGAGACGCGAGAGGGCAGCAGCGTGAGCGTGCACGTTGGCGTTCCCTGCGGCTGGTGACAGTGGCGGCGCCTGCAGTCTTCGCCCACTGTACTTGAGGAGTGCTGTGAGGCTGTGGGACGGGGAAGAGTATAGCAGACCCGGTGAGGGAGGGCCTCGGGGCACATTGACGGTGCCCGCCCCCCCCAGTGATGGAAGCCCTGCGTGTGCCCAGTGAGCGGGGTTGGGAGTGTGTGTGTGCGCGTTTGTGTGTGTATGTAAGCGGGGGGCGGCGGGCGGCGGCGGGGGGGGCGGGGGCGCTTGTATGTGCCTGCGTGTGTTGTACCTGTGTGTGTGCCTGCCTGTGTGTACGTGTGCCTGTGTGCAGGGGTGTGGGGGCTGGCTTTGTGCGCACGGGAATGTAAGGCACGAGAGGGGCACGGCGCCGTGCGCGCTCACGAGGTCAAATCTGAGCAAATCTGCGCTCGTGCACCCTCTCGTGTCCACATTCCCAAATACGGGTAACATTAGTTGTCTTGCTCACAGTATTCAATGCTTTCGCATTGAATGCTAGGTCAGCTCGACCTAAAAAATGGCCACAAAGGCTTTCTCCAAAAAATCATGTTGCGTCTCAGCATGCTCTAAATTACAGGGACCCCATGGGTGGTGGAAATTCGGGGCCTCCACAGGCCTTGCTTGCAATTACTCATGGTTCAGACAGGGAAGTATCAGAGCTCACGATGAAGGTATTCAAGTTTTACATCTTCAGGATGAAAAAGGCTGTGAAAATCTGTTCTACTCCTACGCCTATTTCTCCTGCGATTCTATAGTGTCTCTACAGCATTCAGCGAAAAATGTCTTCGGCTTTCTGTTCCCCATCAACATTATTTTGTCTGTTACCAATGCACATTACTTTCTTGTTCAACGAAACATTGATCTAATAATTAAATTGATTAATCTGCAACAATATAGTGCAGCATAATAGATAGGGGCCGTTATTCATTATAGATGTATGTGTTCTCTTGCAACAAAGACAATTAGTGAATTATGGTCGAGGCTAATAGTACAAGTAAACATTCACCATAAACAATTCAATTATTTTTTTTGCAACTCTGGAGATAATTGTAGAGTTACAGCTATTGTATATCACTTACTATAGCCTGTCAACTTTCACATCAATAATCTGCAAAACGCAGTATTTTATATACTCAGCCATTAAATAAACACCTTTCACATGTCCTGTAAAAATTGATCAATAATAGTACAACACCTGACATATTCTCCTCTTTAGCCATAAACTTGCAGATTAGGACAGTTGAAAGCAAAGCCCATGACCAGATGTGAATAAATCAAGTGCCTGTTAATTACATTCTAAGCAGTATGCATCACTGGGATGTATCCCTTAAGGCCTATTTTTAGAATGAAGAACCATTTACACAACACTGCTAACAAAGCATTATGACTAATGCATCGTCAACAATTGCTATGGTACTTTCACTCCAGAACAGTCATTAGCCCTTGGACAAGCAATTACTCATTGCTCATTGCTTTTTGAGCTGTGCATACACGTTGTGACATCTACACGAAATCGGCTTGTGTTGATATCCAAGCAATACCGACATGCATCATTACTGCTAGGTCATATTTCCATGAATTAACCGTTTGCTAAATATTCTCGTTTATTGTTTACCTATAAAAACTAACCTCTCCATCCCACAAAAAAAGCTGTACTCCGTGCTGTCAAAAAACAATGGTCCAAGACCTTACTTTTGAGAAGAATGCAATCAGTTTCCGTATTTGGTATATTCAACAAATAATTTCCTGAGCATGCTAAAAAACGATTTTCCAGCTCATAGTACTTAATACATTATTCAAAAATAAAAACCGAAAAATGCAACAAACCATAGTCTAGTTCACCAAGCATTTTATTTTCATGTCAATTGGTGAAACAATCAAAAAGATTTGACTGTACGTTTATATTTTATTTGTTTTTTGAAGGGGAGGTTGCTCCAAGGGGAACGTGCGTGAAGGAAGGGTGCTACGTGTTGGGTACAATGTT
The DNA here is from genome assembly GCF_964261635.1 of Lissotriton helveticus. Taxonomy (NCBI): domain Eukaryota; kingdom Metazoa; phylum Chordata; class Amphibia; order Caudata; family Salamandridae; genus Lissotriton; species Lissotriton helveticus. The sequence goes on along the minus strand of NC_136057.1, from coordinate 2,010,421,698 downwards.
GTGAGTTATGCTGGTATATTGTGATAGTCAAGAGAGGTGAACTATGGCAGGAATCCTGAGAGTTGCCCCTCCCAAAGACCGTCTTTGCAGGTCGTTGTTTGGTGGGGTGGAGGGCATGAAATTGTGTCACAGGACGGGGGCATGAACCGAGAAGGCCTGTTCCCAGAACGCTCTGAAGGGTCATAACCTTTCCAATATATAAGGTAATATAGTTTTCCCTGAGAGTGTTTAGAATCGAGCATAGAGTGAACATTGTACTGCTGCTGGCCATTAACAGGATAGGTGGGGTATCTTTTCATGTGTCGGGGTGATAAGACTTGATCAGTGAAATGTGAAACATTGGGTGGATAGTCTATTCAGGGAAAAGCCTTTGCTTGACAGTGATTGAATGATTTATCTTGATGATGTCATAAGGACATATAAACTGTGGTCGTAGTTTCCTTGGGCCTTCTAGTTGTAGGTGAAGTGTTGATAACCACACCCTGTCCCCTTCCTTATATATAGGTGCTGGGGTTCTATTTTTGTCAGCTTGTACTTTCATAACCAATTTCGCTTTTGCTAAACATATCCTAGCATGTTTTTGAATCTCCTGTAGTTGTTCTAATCTTTCTGTGACTGAAGGTAGCATAGTAGAAACTCCATTCATAGTAATGGAAAGGGTCCAAGGATGTTCTCCTGACATGAAGAAGGGTACATAGTTTGTGGCTGAGTGGGTGCTGTTATTATATGTTAATACAGTAAGGCCAGATATCATTGTCCTGTGTACATGGATAATAAGCATCTTAGTGTAGTTTCTAAGCATTGGTTGACCCATTCATTATGCCCATTAGTATGTGGGTGGAAGGCAGATGTCAATGCTACCTATATTACGAACTTATCACAGTGTTCTCCAAAATTTAGATGTGAAATAAACTACATAATCTGAGACGATTTTAGTCGGTAGACCAAGCAGTCTTACAATATGATCAATGAATATTTGACTAAATTCTGCAGTGGTGGTTATGAAATGGGGATGAAATGTGCCATTTTTGTAAGGTATTTCTTGCTGGAAGATTAGTTATAAAATCCAGACTAATAGTGTGCCAAGGAACTAGGGGTATAATCCTGAATCTATGACAAAATATCGAATACAAAAATATCTACATACAAAAATATTGCAACAAAAATATTGATTACACCAATATCGAAATCCTATCTCTAACAAGGTAAGTACAAAAATATCGAAAAAAATATATAGATGTCAAAATATCGTTTTTTTGAAAAATATCGTTTTTTTACATTAAAATAAAATGTAATAGTAATAAAATAATACTTATAAATTTAATAAACATAGTTAAAATATATTATAGTATTTAACATTAATAAATTATGTAATAAAAACAAATACTAATAAAGATATAATACATAGTATATACTTCATTAATAATAACTCTAAATTTTTTTTTAATAACTTATAAATAAATGAAAATATAATAAATTACAAATAAATGTATATACATAAAATATTAATATAAATAACTATTAATACAAATGTACAACAAATTAGAAAAAGTAAGTAAATGTTGGATAGCGTAGGGTTAAAAATTACTATTCCCACTCCAAAGAGTGCAACAGTAGGGAAAGTGTTGGATAGCGTAGGGGTAAAAATTACTATTCCCACTCCAAAGAGTGCAACAGTAGGGAAAGTGTTGGATAGCGGAGGGGTAACAATTACTATTCCCACTCCAGAGAGTGCAACAGTAGGGAAAGTGTTGGATAGCGTAGGGGTAACAATTACTATTCCCACTCCAGAGAGTGCAACAGTAGGGAAAGTGTTGGATAGCGTAGGGGTAACAATTACTATTCCAACTCCAGAGAGTGCAACAGTAGGTAAAGTGTTGGATAGCGTAGGGATAACAATTACAATTCCAACTCCAGAGAGTGCAACAGTAAGGAAAGTGTTGGATAGCGTAGGGGTAACAATTACTATTCCAACTCCAGAGAGTGCAACAGTAGGGAAAGTGTTGGATAGCGTAGGGGTAACAATTACTATTCCCACTCCAGAGAGTGCAACAGTAGGGAAAGTATTGGATAGCGTAGGGGTAACAATTACTATTCCCACTCCAGAGAGTTCAACAGTAGGGAAAGTGTTGGATAGCGTAGGGGTAAAAATTACTATTCCCACTCCAGAGAGTGCAACAGTAGGGAAAGTGTTATATAGCGTAGGAGTAACAATTACTATTCCAACTCCAGAGAGTGCAACAGTAGGGAAAGTGTTGGATAGCGTAGGGGTAACAATTACTATTCCAGCTCCAGAGAGTGCAACAGTAGGGAAAGTGTTGGATAGCGTAGGGATAACAATTACTATTCCAAATCCAGAGAGTGCAACAGTAGGGAAAGTGTTGGATAGCGTAGGGGTAACAATTACTATTCCAACTCCTGAGAGTGCAACAGTAGGGAAAGTGTTGGATAGCGTAGGGGTAACAATTACTATTCCCACTCCAGAGAGTGCAACAGTAGGGAAAGTGTTGGATAGCGTAGGGGTAAAAATTACTATTCCAACTCCAGAGAGTGCAACAGTAGGGAAAGTGTTGGATAGCGTAGGGGTAAAAATTACTATTCCCACTCCAGAGAGTGCAACAGTATGGAAAGTGTTGGATAGCGTAGGGGTAAAAATTAATATTCCCACTCCAAAGAGTGCAACAGTAGGGAAAGTGTTGGATAGCGTAGAGGGAAAAATAACATAGTTTTAAATAAAAAACAACTTTTAAATAATAAAAAACGTAACTATTAAATAAATATAAACCATTTACAAATACCAATACATACTTATTAAAAACATGATTAGCAATACATATTTAACTTAAAATATTAAAAAAAATACCATTTAATAGTATTTAATTACCAATTAATAATTATTAAACAATTATATAATTAACAAAATAATTAATTGAAAAACATTATTACTTAATTGCATTTAAATTACTTCCCACCCTATTCTCCTATAAACCCACAACCCGCTATAGAACATATTTATCAATTAATCAATTAATACAAATTAATTACCAATTAATTAAAATTAATTTATATTTCCTAATAATTAATAATTAATTTAGTATAATTAAATTACTTCCCACCCTATTCCCCTATAAACCCACAACCCGCTACAGAACATAATTATCAATTAATCAATTAATACATTTTAATTACCAATTAATTAAAATTAATTACCAATTAATTAAAATAAATTTATAATTCCTACTAATTAAAAATTAATTTAGTATAATTAAATTACTTCCCACCCTATTCCCCTATAAACCCACAACCCGCTACAGAACATAATTATCAATTACTCAATTAATAAAAATTATTTCGCAATTAATTAAAATTAATTACCAATTAATTAAAATCAATTTATAATTCCTAATTAATAATTAATTTAGTATAATTAAATTACTTCCCACCCTATTCCCCTATAAACCCACAACCCGCTACAGATCATAATTATCAATTAATCAATTATTTTAAATTGATTACTAATTAATTAAAATTAATTTATAATTCATATTAATTAATAATTAATTTAATATAATTAAATTACTTCCCACCCTATTCCCCTATAAACCCACAACCCGCTACAGTACTAAAATACAAAAATGTATTAAATTACATAAAAAAAAATAAAAACATAATAAACACATATTGACATACAAAACAATAATATAAAAAATCGATATTAGTAACATCGAAATTATTAACATCGATATTACTAACATCGATATTATTGTATATCGATATTTAAATGTCAATATTGTGTCTGCATACCTATAATCCTGCAGGTGCAGTGTGTGTTCTTGTTTTGTACACAATTTAGGCAACCAGATACATATTCTTGTATATTCTTCCCCATGTTGTTCCACCAGAAGGTTTTTTGACAATTCAATAGGGGCTTCTTTATACCAGGGTGCCCTGCTAATGCTGTGTCATGATTCCATTGAATTACCTGACGTCTTAATAATATAGTAGGGATGCACTGTTTCTGAACGTGAAGGAACAGCTTGTCTGGTATACTATGGGTTGGTGTTTTGATCCATTCTTCAACCTTTAGTTTTATATATTCTTCATGTAAGGCCGCCAAAAAGGTGTCAGCCTCGTGACTGAGACTATCTTTTCCAGTGGAAAAATACTAGGATTTTCTGATGTGGAATGGGAAGAGTGAGCATACCTCGGTATATAAAGAACATCAGACTGTAACTTCTTGATCCTTGGGTGATAGGTGATGATGAAATCTAGCCCACTGAAGAACTACAGCCATCACATTTCATGGGGTGAGTGCCCTAATGGAGCTAAAGAATTGAACATTGTTATGATTTGAGAATATTGTGACTGTATGTTTAGCCCCCTGTAGGTAATACCTCCATTCAGTGAACACCAGTTTGTTGGCCAGAAGTTCTCTTTCAGCCACCGTATAGTTTTTCTCCGCTGGTAGACGTTTTATGGAATAAAAGGCTATGGGATGAAGGTGGCCAGATCTTGGGTTCTTTTGCGATAATATTCCTCCTACTGCTACCTGAGAAGCATCCACTTCAACATCATAGGGCTGGTCTGAATTGGGATGCTGAAGAATGGGTGCAGTGGTGAGTTTAATTTTTTGCTTCTAGTGACCACACAAATGATTGGTACTTTTTCAGCAGCTGTGTTATGGACACCACTATCTGTGAAAAGTGTGGGATGAAGCAACAATAAAAATTCTCTGTTTAATTTCCTAAAACCTTGTCCAATTGGTAATGGCTTCTAACTTTTAGGGGTCCATACTGATGCTTGTCAGAGACAAGTGATACCCCAGAAACTCAACTGGATGTACATGGAAGGAACAATTGTCTAATTTAGCAAAGACAGCATTTTCGCTAAGGTGATGCAAGATGGCATATGCATGTTGTACATGTTCATGTTTTGAGTTTGAGTAAATCAGAATGTCGTCTATGTAGACTATTGCACAAAGTTCCAAAAACTCCCTCAAGACTTCGTTAATGAAATATTGAAATGTTGCTGGAGCATTGCATACCCTAAAATGCAGAACAATTTACTCAAACATCCCAAACTTATCCCTAAAGGTGGCTTTCCATTCATCGCCTTCTAATGCACGGATTAAGTGGTAAGCTCCCCTTCAAATTAGTTTTGTGTAAATGGTGGAATTTCTGACCTGATCAAGTAGTACCAGAATTTATGGGAGAGATTAGAAACTCTTAACAGTCACCTTATTGACCGCCCTATAATCCATGCAAAACCGCAGCTCCCCATTCCAGCTTGAGTACAAAGAAGATTGGGGAAGACACAGGCGACATGGAGTGGTGTTTAAAATCTCTAGTAGTTCATCCAGATATTTGCGTAGATATTGAGTTTCAGGCTCTGTCAAGGCATAAACTCTACTGCAGGTCAGCATTGCTCCTGGGAGGAGATCTATGCAGCAATCAAAGGCTCTGTGTGGGGGCAGTTGGGTGGCTTTCACGGGGTCAAAAATATGTTGAAAGTCCAGGTATTCTTTGGGTAGTTGAAGGTCTAAAATAATAATGTGGCACAAAAATAAACTTGTAACTTCATAAAGAATGTGAAACAAAAGAGACCTACAACAGACAGGCAGACTAACTTAGGGGAGAAATACAATGGGTACTATCGGGAACGGATGACAGGCTCAATACTATGCAATGTCCTGGGGAAGGCACCCTGCCAGGGAGGGTATAGTCCTACACGGCCCTTAATCTCCAAGGCAAGGATCAGTAGTTTGCTCTGACTCATAACTACAACTCATGCCCTAAGGAAATTATAACACCCCACCATGCACAGACTTTTCATCAATAATGTAACTTCAAATGTTGCGGTGCTTTTATCAATGATGATATAGAACATGTCATGAGTGATGTAATATGTGGGATAAGTACCTATGCATGGTGAGTGCATGAGTTATAATTACCTTATGGTCCAAGTTATAGATACTATGGATAAGTATAATTGGTGACGTTCAGTGTTTTCTTAGATTAAAAGATAACATTGGCCCTGAACTATTCACAAAACTATAATTTCACTTTAAGCTTTGTTTTCTCAGTGAATTACTAGGCTTTTTAACATAAAGTAATAGTTTATTGCCATACATAAAACCCACCGCTGCCAAGCAAGTTTGCGGGCAGGCTCTGCATCCAAATCCCATGAGCAGATGTCCCCTTGCTGGCAAGCAAACTCCCTGTACGCAGCATGGGGTTGGCTACAGGGCCTGGTGTGCAAGCAGCCAAACCTGTACCACAATCAGTCTTCTGCAACACCAAAATATAAAAAGTGAGCCCACGACTTTATCAAAGGGTGAGCATATCAATATATATAAAGCAGATATATCAGCTTTCTCTAACAATCCCCATATTTTTTTATCCAAAAGAATATTTCAATAATTAACCCAAAGCAATGTTTATTAAGCACAGAGGGCTATACTGCTGCTTTGTCGATTTTTGTCCACATTTGATACAGATGATCAGGCATTGTTATAGGAAGCTCTAAAAAGTTATCATATCACAAATGACTTGCTTTTAATCTTACAAGAACTACACAGAAACATTTGTGCCCAAGTGGAATAAGATGTCAGTGGGTCTCTCAAAGTAAATAGTCATTAAGAATGGACATAGACAAGGTTGTATTCTGGCAGCTATTCTATTTACCATTTTCTTCAATGACCTACAAAAACGTTTTACCTTATCCAATACATTTAGACCTATAGTTAATGGCGTACACATGAGCTGTCTTCTTAACGCAGATGATTTAGAAACATGGACCTGACAGAAATTGGCCTGCTGAGGAAGTTAGATGTTTTTGGTAATTATTGTCATAAGAAAAAAATAACGATAAATCTGGAAAAATTCAAAGTGCTACCATTTGAGGAGTAGAAGAAGATAGAGTTCCACTGGACCCTAAATGGTATGAACATTGACTGAAATAGTTTGGGAAGAACCTGTGATTGCCTTGAATCACTTCAGGCAAAGGCATTTTCCTCAATCGGGGCACTGAAGAAATTTAGCAAAATGTGTGAAGGTCCATCCTCCAGACGAGTTTTGGCAGCATAGCAGGGAATGGTACAGGCTCAATTCTAGTATGGTGTAGCAGGTGCTCAATATCAGTAGGAAAACAAGCTAGGATCTACAAGAAGGTAGGTGCTTACAAGAAACAAAATTCTCTGTCAACCCCCCTCTATCACGGTACAGGCTATTAGGACAGAAATTAACTGACAGCATGGAGCTATTTAGATTCTGTAGAGAATTTACAATTCTGGGCAAGGCTTGCCGAAAAAAATCCACACTGTGTAAATTAGAAATTATAAAAAGTTATATATATTGGGCAAGAACTGCCAGGGAACAAATTCAAGATCTATGTAAGTAATTAGAATTACAAAGCTGTATGGCAAACCTAGCAAACATTAGTAATGCCGAGTTCTGAAAGGTGAGAAAACAGACAGCTAGGGAAAATAATCTGATATACCTCTGGACTAAAAAATCTGCATTCCCAATACTGAATGCATGGCTTGAAGATGAAACAATCCCCCATCTTGAAAACCTACCAAGGTTATACTTAGGTAGATGTCTTCTAGAATTCAGATGTAATGTTAAGCAGGTTTTATCTTCTCAAGCACAATCTTCCCTTTCAGATATAGATAGAATTTGTAAATGCCATCTTAATATGAAAGGGGATTTAGAACGTTTCAGTAGATTGTCTGTGGTTTTTAACCCAATGGAAGATGCTATTGATGCCAAGTTTACAAAAATATGGTTTTATGGGAAAGGGAGCAACAAATATTATATTTGTTAACATACAGTCTTTGGATGTAACTTCTGCTTTAGAGTGATTTTATCATCAGTAAATCTTATTATCTGTAAATGACGCTTTAGGGAAAAGTTTATCATTTTAAAGTATTTGCTGGTTTTCACTCATTATGAATTTTAAAAGGCCATGGTCTAAATAAAAAAAATTCACAGCCATATTGGGTTTTTGAGGAAAAAAGAAAATAAACGTGTCTCAGAGACTTTCGTTTTACATTTTTTGATACAGAAAAGGTAATCATAAAAACAATCACAAGAGGGCCTTGCATTTCAGCTTAAAAATATAGAGCTCCAGCTAGGAGTGCCCTAAAAAATATGTAAAGTTTTCCTGGGTTCCTAGTTAGTAAGAACCAGGAGGCTTCTTGTTTTTTTGTGATGGTGTTGGAGAGCTGCAGGATGACTTGGCGGTGCACTTCCCTATTCTAGTGCCAGCATCAAATCTAAAAAGTATAAAAAATAAATCTCTTTTAGAGAATTATGGGGCACTCCTTCAAAGGAGCACTGAATAATATTTAAGTGCCATCCACCACTCATTTATTATTAACTTTTAAAAATAAGAGTAGAGGAGCAGAGCCCCCTCCCTGAGCCTTAAGGGCTCTAGTGACCCAATCCCCAGAAGCCAAGGGTACAAATGGTGCATTCCCCGATGCTCAGCCAGATCACCCACAAAATATTATGTGGGGGGCCTAAGCGACAACTCCAGGGCCCCTACATCTCCAGTCAGCTCCGTATGCAGCACCACAGAGGGTGTTGGTAGTAGTCAGCACTTCCTCTATGCTCCATCTGGCTGGAGCAGTTTCTATTGCTCCTGCCAGATGGGAGCAAAATTGAGTTCCCTGCCAAGGATAGTGTTGCCAGGGTATGAATGCATTCTAACGGGCAGATAACCTTTGTGTCTCAGGAGCACACTACCAGGGACAGTGTAAATTATTGCACACCAGGGGATGGGGTCCTTGGGGTTGATATCAGCACAGGTAGGGGAGCACAATCCCTCACATTCTTTTAGTATTTGGCCCTTTGTGATTAGATCCCTGGGGCAAGGACAGCCTAGGGAGGGGGTACCCACTTATGTCCCCTGACCAATTATCTCTTAATTACACCCACTGTTCCTGGCCCGCCTCAGCGTTCCAACTATTACAATTTTAAATATTACATTTTAAAAAGCAGCAATCCGGTAGGAGTTTTGCGGGACGCAATCGGTGTTGCAATTCTTTAAAAAAAAAAGAAAAAAATGTTTTGACCCGAAGGGTGGTCCCTCTGTGATCCCCTCACAATGGAAACTACTTGACATGACGCCCAATGTGGGACACCTTTGCTGTGTGTTTGTGAAGAGCATAACCGTTGGGAAGGTGCCAGACTGATATAATGCAACTCCTCATGATAAGTCGTCCTATAGCTCACAGTGCCAGAACCATTTGCTACCTACCTTGGGTTAGGGGATCTTGTGACTACACTGTAAGCTATCTGGCCTATAGGAAGACACATCCTGTAAGGGTTCATGGAATCAGTCTGGCGCTATCCCAGTGGTTATGCTGTCCATAAACGTGCAGCTTGATGGCCAAGTTCTGGAAGAAGGTATCTGGAGGCTAGCTAGGAGATAATTAGGCAATGGGATGATCAAGCACTACCATTGTGGAAGTCCAACCTGGGCAAAAAGTTTGGGTGATGGAGCCATTGACTCTCCAATATTACTGGATTTGGCCTTTGAGGTGGTAGAGAAGAAGGGGGAGTCCACCTACCTGGTGGATCTCAAGACCTCTAAAAACCACTTAAGGGTGCCCTGCCTCAACCCCCATCAAACTCCACTATGAGAGGTCTGAGGTCACCATGCTGCTGGTGACATAGGAGGGGGAGGAAAGTTTATCTCTCCCTGATCTCTTGTCATCTAAGGAGAAGGATTGGTCAGAGAAAGTGTCAACGTCTACCCTACCCCGACCCCAGACCAGGAGAGGGAGAGTCGCTGGCTACTGAAACAGTTTGTCTCTCTATTTTCCCTTACTCCTGGGCTTACGCACTTGTGTACCCATGACATAGACACTGGAGACAGCCTGCCTGTCAAAAATACAAAGTACAGGCTGCCTGACACAGTGAGGGCCATCATCCAGGCAGCGTTTCTAACATGCTGGAGTTGGGGGTCATTGGGCCCTCCAGTTGTCCCTGGTCCAGTGGTGCTTGTATTAAAGGCAGCTCTACTTAGCAATATCACTGAAATCAAGCTTGGTGTTGACAACAGGGGACTCAACACCCCCTCGAGTTGATAAGCTCATTGTTAAGAGCTGCCAGGTTCTGAGCACTTTTGACTTATCTTCAGGGTACTGGCAGATTGCCCTAACTGAAGTGATATGGAGAGGTCAGCCTTCTCTACCTCAGAGGTCCACTTTCAGTTGAAAGTGATGCCCTTTGGACTCAGGAATGCCCCTGCCACATTCTATAGGCAGGTGAACCAGGTCTTAGCTCGGATGGACACTTCAGTGCTGTATATTTGGGTGACATAACTGTCTTCGGCTACTCACAGCAGGACTACCTGTTTCACCTGCAGGAGGCGCTTTTGGATCTGCAACACGCAGGTCTGGCTATCAAGGCCATTAAGTGCCAGATAGAGCAGAGGTCTGTAGTGTACTTTGGACACTGTGTAGCCAGAGGTACGCTGCAGCATCTCCAGGGCCTTGGAGACCCAAAAAACCCAAACAGAAGTGAGCGCCTCCCTGGATTTCACTGGTTACTACAGGAGGTTTGTCAAGGGAATTGTCACCATTATTGCCCCCTTGAATGAGAAACAGCAGCCCAAGAAGGTGATCTGGAAAGAGGCCTGTCAGAAAGCATTTGACCCCCTAAAACAGCCCATGTACTCAGGCCATGTGCTTAAGGCCACTGACTTTTCCCAGGGGGTGATTGTCCTGACTGATGCCTTGGAGCATGGTATTGAGGCAGTCCCATCACAAGCAAATGAGGAGTGCCTGGACCAACCATTCATCTATAGGAGGATACTTCCTAGATAAAAGAGGTGGAATATTATTTAGAGAGAGGCCTTTGTTGTGGTCTGGGCATTGAAGAAGCTGTGACCAAACTTGTTTGGGACTTACTTCTGGGTTCAAATAGACCACAGGCCCATCAAGTGGCTAAAATAAAGGAGGGGTGAGAATGAAAATGTTTTGAGGTGGTCCATCTCCCTACAGGGACTGAACTTTAGGGTGGAACATCGCCCTGGGTCAGACGATTCCAATGTTGATGGTCTGTCCAGGTTTTAGCCTGCCTTAGTAAAATTAATTCCCAATGGGTTGGATAGTTCTCCCCACTTTCAGGTGGGGGGACATATCTACGACTCTCAACCTTAGGGCTGTCTTTCCCTATCCATTTTTGGATCACCCTCTCTATTTTGCTGCTCTTATTTCTGTAGGCACTTTACCACTGCTAACCAGTGCTAAAGTGAATGTGCCCATTACCCTAAAACATGGTTACATTGGCTTGTACACACTAGGCATATTTAATTTACTTATATGTACCTTGTACAGTGGTACACCTTACAGCCAAATCCTGTAAAATAAACTAGTGGGTCTACAGCATATATGGTGCTTGTCCACTTAAGTAGCACCTTAACACATGTCCCTGGTCTGCCATTGCAGCCTGAATACAATTTAAACTGCACTGTCATATACAGAAGTCACAGTAAAAATAGTAACTTTCCGGAGGATGCATCAACGGCGAGAAGCAGCTGCATCGTTTCCGAGCCTTGCATATGGGTCCCACGTCGTCATCAAACCACTTACAATAAAGGTGCTGTGTCATCATCGAGCTACATTGTCGATGCTGTGGATTCTCCGAAGCAGTTCAAGGACTTTTGCAGAAAACAGCTGCTGAACTCCCTTTGAAGGACCAGAACTGGATAAACTATTTGTGGCAGGTCAGGAATCACAGTTGGCAGAGTCCGACAGCTGAAGCAGAGTTGGGAGAAGTCTTTTATGTCCCAGAGACTTCAGAACAGGAGGCAAGCCAGCAAGCCCTTGGAGTTACTTGGTTCTGGGGATGTCAGGTTCAGTCCTTCTCGCCAGCAGACAAGGGGCAGCAGGGCAGGCAGAGCAGAGCAGGAGCCCAGCAAATCCAGCAGAGTGTCAGTCTTTTCAGCAGCACAGCAGTCCTTTTTCCTAGCAGAGTGTCCTCAGGTCCAGAGTGTACTAAGTTGGTGGAGTCAGTGGTCAGTACTTATACCCAGTTGTGCCTTTAAAGTGGGCCAGACGTCACCATAAGTTGTGATTTTAAACTACAAGTCCAGAGACACCAAATTTCAATTCTATCTTGTCCCAATTGGAAAATTAATTAATAATATGGAGCTGGGTAACCCCAATGTTAACCTATTAGCAAACCAGGCCTTGCAGTAGTGAAAACTAATTTAGGAGTTTTTAACTACCTAGACATGTAAAACTTAAAAGTGAATGTCCAACTTTTTGAATACACTACCTGCCCTTGAGGCTGTCTAGGGCCTACTATATGGGGTGGTTTTATGTATTAAAAAAGAGGGGTTGGGCCAGGCAATTGGGTTATCTTGCCAGGTCGACATGATAGTTTAAATCTGCACCTGCACACATAGGCTCTGCAATGGCAAGCCTGAGACATGTGTAAAGTGCTACTGGAGGGGCCGGTCACAATCAGTGCTGCAGGCCCAGTAGCAGAATTTTGTTTTCAGACCCTGGGCATATGTAGTACACTTTGCTAGGGACTTATAAGTAAATTAAATTTGCCAATTTTGAATAAGCCATTGTTACCATGTTTTAGTGCCAGAGCTCCTGCACTTGTCAGCAGTGGTAAAGTGGCCATAATCCTAAAGCCTGCAAACAAGAAGTCATAAAAGTAGGTGGTCTGGAAGCAAAAGTCAGGAGAAAACATGCCAATGATGTCAGATCTAACAACCATTATGCCACAAGTAAAGCAGCAACAATAATTTAGGAGAAACTCACCCAAGATAAAAAATATAATACCAGCACAGTAAAATGGAAAAAGAGAGAAAACATTTAAATGCCCCAAACACAGAGCAGCACAAGGCAACAATTACCGAACAAAATACTTTCAAAAGTTGAAGAAAAACAACTAATCAACCATCTCATACAAAAGGAAATGCAAGCAGATAGGGAAGACCAAAGGAAAATGGTAACTACATGGCATACATACAGCTGACCCTAGTTTTCGACAAGCAAATGCAAACAAAAAAAGCCTTAATTTGGCATAAAAAAAGACCAGCCATAAGCTCCTAAAATAGTAAAAATAAAATCTCTAGTTCACAAGCAGTGAGAATATAAAAAGGCATTAGAATACATATAAGTCCTATAGCAGGCTAGGCACCAAAGGTAAAACACACCATAGTGATTCAAAAAGACACAGAAAATGGGGAAATATTATTAACCCCAGAACCTTCACTATCCAGAAATGTCCATTGTCCCTTATGTCACATGGGCCAAGCAACAAAAGTAAGTATTCCAATATCCAAGGGTGGATGATGCGGATGCAGCACAGATTGCAAACATCGTAAAGTGATGGCTTGCCTCCAAAAATCAAATCCAAAATGACACAGTGCTGGGCAAATCATAGGGAGGAGTATTAGGACAGGAAGATGATACTCCATGTATAATTACATATCAAATTAACAAAAGTTGTATTTTTACTCAAACGTTACTCAAATTGTTCACTTGAGTAAAAAGGGTAATGTAAAATAAATTTGTTGAGTTATTTTACTATATTTATTGGTGCCTGCATTAAGGTAATAGTGTTTGCAATTAAGTTGTTTGTGTTATTGCTTCCATGCTCTTGTGATAGGATCTTTTTCCCCAATGGACATCTCATTACGTAGAGTGGTGTAATGTCGTAATCTCAGCCATTATGCATAATTTCAAAATGTGAAATGCCCATGATTACGCCAGATTACATTAGTGTACCACGTGGTCTACATCTACATTCAAGATAATTTTCTATTTAGTGTCAAAGAGAGTTAATATTCTGCCACAACATGTTTCAACATGCGCTGCCTCCCACCTTTGCTTCCCGCCCCCTCCCCTATTTAATGGCACCGGCTGTGCGATCGCAGCATGGGCACATGCAGTGGGCGCAACACTGGCATGCTGCTGGCGCACCAAAGGAAGACGCATCTGTGTCCTTCCACGACCTTACTGTGACCAGCATCAGGAACCCTGTCCCTCCGGGCCCGCCAGCGCTACAGCTCCTCGGCTCTCCATGAATTTAACGTCAGTAGGAACAACAACTACAAGATCTCCTCACCTCTTGACACACACGCACCCTTCACCTGTCACCACTGCCGCCATTCCTTCACCTTCAACGAGACCCAGAACCCTCCACCTCCCTCCAGCAACAGCTCCACCACTCCCCAAACCCTCCTATGCATCCTCCTCAATGTTGGCTCCCTCCACAGACATGCCATCTGGGACCTCCTGGACAGCACCACCCCTTCCTCACCAAAACCTGGACAAACGCCGCCTCCAGACCAGACATCGCAATCGCCATCCCTGAAGAATACAAGCTCACCTGCAACGATCGCCCTAACCGCCTTGGAGAAGGCATCGCCCACAAAGTCAATCTTCGTCTAATCACCAACACCGACGGGCCTACAGACCGGATGGAATGCCTCTATTTCAAGATCCAGACCAACCTATCCTCCACCCTCTGAGGCATGCTCATCTTTAGACTCCCCGGACCCCACACTCCGTTCTCTGACTCCATCACTGACATCATCACACCACATGTCATCACCTCCAACGACTTCACGCTGCTAGAAGACCCCAACTTCCACCTTGACAACTGCCAGGACCCCACCTCCGCCTCCCTCCTGGACAACATCATAGGAATCATGCAGATCATACCAGAATCCTCAATCTCGTTTGTACAGCAGATAACTCCATCACTTTCAGCCACACCTCCGGACTCCCATGGACAGACCACCGCTGTGTTCCCTTCACCTTCAAATCCAACATCTCTCGCTGACTCCCGCATGAGTTCCAGCACAGGAATTGGAACAAGATCTCCGACGACCAGCTTACAGCCGCTCTCGGCATCTCCCCTCCTACCACCACAGATGACAACCCCACCACCGACACCCGCACTCTACACAACTGAATCACTGACTGTGTTAAGACCATCGCCTTCCTCAAGAAAGCCTCCAAACCTCACGCCAAGAAAGCCAGCTGGTTTTCCACTGAACTACGAGACTCCAGACACACCTGCAGATGACTCGAAAAACTAAGGAGGAACTCCAAAACCCGACAGACCTCGACATCTTCAAAAAAGCTACCGCTGCCCACCACAAACTCATCAGAATCTTGAGGAAGAAAGCATATCAGGGCAGAATCTCCACCAACGCACACAACAGCTAGGAACTCTTCAACATCATCAAAGAGTTCGCCCAACCCAACAGCGAATCTACAGACATCCCTACCTCCCAAGACCTCTGCGACAGACTCGCCGCTTTCTTCCATCACAAAATCAAGACCATCTATGACAACTTCGACAACAACAACCCCCACGAGGCACCCTCTCCCACTGCTCCCAGCAGCATGCAGACAACACTAGACAGCTAAACCGCCCTCAGCATCAAAAACACTCTGAAGATAAAGAAGACCACCCACTCCGGGGCCCCCACAGAACCCTGCCCCCATCACATCTACCGCAGAGCCGCAGACAGCTCCTGAGCTTCAACGTATCATCAACCACTCCTTCGAGACCGCCTCCTTCCCTAATGACTGGAAACATGCCAAGATCAACCCTCTCCTGAAAAAACCCTTCAGCAGACCCCACCAATCTCAAGAATTTCAGACCGATCTCCCTACTCACTTATTTAGCCAAAGTCATGGAAAAAGTCATCAACAGCCAACTCGCCACCTTGATGGGAGAACACAACATCCTCCACTCCTCCCAATCAGGCTTTAGGAAGAACCACAGCATAGAAACCACACTTCTTGCAGCAACAGACGACATCCGCACCCTCCTAGACCGAGGAGAGACTGTGGCCTTCATCCTCCTAGACCTCTCCGCGGCTTTTTACACTATCTCCCACTGCACCCTAGCCCGCAGACTCTATGACGGGGGAATTGAGAATAAGGCCCTCAACTGGATCCTCTCTTTTCGCTCCAGTAGAATGCAATGAGTCAGACTCCCTCCATTTCTCTCAGAACCTACTACTACCGCATGTGGAGTTCCACAAGGATCATCCATCAGCCCGACCCTGCTGAACATCTATCTGGCCCAGGTCACATCCATCATCAGAGCACACAGACTCAACATCACATTGTACGCAGATGACAACCAACTCATTCTCTCTCTATCAAACAAACCCAACATCACCAAACGCATCTTTCAAGGCGGAATGTAAGCCTTTGCCAGATGGAAGAAGAACAGCTGCGTACAACTCAACACTGACAAAACCAAGGTACTCATCATGGGGCAACACCCTGATGCCTGGAACGACACCTTGTGCCCCCCACCCTCGGGACCCCCCGCCCCCACGGACCATTCATTCAACCTCGGAATCATCCCGGACTCCAAACTCAAAATGGTCCACCAGGTTAACGCAATCGCCTCCTCTTGCTACCACACCCTCCGCCTTCTCCGAAAGACCTTCAACTGGATCTCCCTGATCATAGGGAAACTGTCACTCACCCTCTCATCAGTAGCAGACTGGACGACGGCAATGCACTCTACACCAGGATCAACAAGAGACTCACCCGCAAACTTTAGAACATCCAGAACGCCACCGCCAGACTAGTCCTCAACCTACCGTGCCACTGCCACATCATCCAACTCCTAAAGACCCTACACTGACTCCCTGTTGAGAAGAGAATTACCTTCAAGCTTCTCACCCACGCACACAAGGCCCTCCATAACACCGGACCCGCCAACCTGAACCACCACCTCACGTTTCACGCTCCCCAGCGCTCTCTCCACTTGGCCCAGCTCGCTCTCGCAATGGTACCTCGGATCAATAAAACCAGAGCAGGAGGGCGCTCCTTCTGCCTCCTCATGACCAAAGCATGGAACTCACTCACTCTCCACCTCCGACGGACTACATCACTCCCTAAGTTCCTAAAGGACCTCAAGACCTGGCTCTTCTATGGAATCTAGTGATCCTCCTGGATCTGCAGACCCCCCTCCCCCACCCCTCACCCCTCAGCACCTTGAGACCCGTTCTGGGTGAGTAGCTCACGCTTTACAAACCCATGATTGATTGACTATTTTGAAACATTGTTGCTGAGCAGCTCCCCACAGAAAGTCATTTGCTTTCTTCTACAGTAATCTTAAATCTCTAGTCTTATCAGAGAACTTCAAAACAAATTTAGCATAATAATCTATAAAACCAATACATTATCTCAGTTTATCTCTATCTTTTGGTGTTAAAGATAGTGTCTTGTCAACAAAGTGCTCCAGGACTGCACAGAACTGGTTTGGACTAGGTACAGGACCCTCTACCTTCAGAGGACAAAGGATTTGCTATTATAAATATTGGGACCCAGACCTAACTTTCGATCACTTTTGGGAAACAAGAAGAACCTTTGCTGAGGAGAGGTACCAGAGAAACTGAGGAGGAGACTATCCCTGAGCTGAGTGCTGTTTAGGGGATTGGTCTGCAGTGGTTGTCTGACTGCCAAAGAAGGAGAAAGGACTTTGTGCTACTTTGAATTCAACTTGTAAAGAATCTCCAAGGGCTTGGAAATTGAGCTTGCCTTCTGCTGAAGTCTCAGGGATAACAGACTTCACCAACTAGCTCCCCAGAGTGCCTGCTGTTGTGCTGGGCCTTCTGAGGAACTGCGAGTCACAAGAAGCTGGGAGGGGGAACATCCATTACGATGGGGTGTTTACACCGCACTACCATTACAACGCAGGTATCACAACGCAAGTCGTTACAACAACTTGCGCTGGATGGCGCTAGAGACTAAGGAACAGTAGATTTACTATTCCAACACCTTCCCTACTGTTGCGTAGGCTGGAGTTGGAATAGTAAATCGTACTATTCCTAAGTCCAGCACCTACAGCGCAAGTCGTTGTAATGACTTGCGTTGTGATACCTGCATTGTAATGGTAGGGCGGTGTAAACACCGCGTCGTAATGCCATACATCCAGCTGGGAGCGTTACTCACGAAGAAGAACCTTGATGCCATCGCAGAAACGCCTCTCATCGCCTGAGAAGAGTGTCGCCATCGCAGCAGATGCTGTTGCATCACCGGAGAAGCATGTCGCTGCCGCAGCCACTGTCGCATCGCATCACCGAAGAGCCTCTCATCGCCGGAGAAAAGTGTCGCCATCGCAGCAAATGCCATTGCATCACCGGGGAAGCGTGTCACAGGGTCTGTCAAAGCTCAGAAGATTTGTTGACTCACTGCAAGGCCGTCGGGCGTGCACGCATCACTGTCGCATAAAGAAGAAGACGCCATTTTGTTTCATTGCACCGGATCTTCATCGCATCACAGCATTGCGGCAGCATCGCCACGGGAGCACAGTAAGTAACTGACTCATCACCTCCCCATGCAGAGAAGAACTGACGCATCACCGCCCCCTATGCAGCAGTATATTTGCCTTTAGTGCCATAGCAACAGCGATTCGAAATCGCTGAAACGGCATGAAATCGTCTTCATCAGTTTAGGTTGGCTTCCATCAGCAAATTAGAACTACTTTCTGTAATTAAACCATGCTAATAACCAGAGGCCAGCTCATTCATAATAATGGACATATTGTTCTTCCTTGTACTGTTTCACAGTCTGCCCAAGAGCAGTTCACCAGGACACAGGAGTTCTTCCATTTATGGGAAATTAACCCACCTTTTTTTCCAGCATGTCAGCCTGGAAATTGGTGAGCACGCCATGAAAAGTGTGGCGGTGAGGAGACCAAAGAGACCCTACAGGTCCCTCTGTTGTCTCAGGGCCTGCGGGTGCATGCAGGGGGGCACCTGGCGTGTCTCCTATCTGTAGGCACCCCCTTTTCCTGCACACCATGGACTTCACAGTCCATGCGACGCAGGAAAGTGCTTTGGTGCTCCCATTGCGGTGTCTTTTAAAGCTCAAATACCAGCCTTTTAAAAGCACTGCCATTCCAAAGCAGGACAACCCAACCTGGATTCCAGTCGGAAACCGGTGGGGGGTATCAGTAAGGATTGGCTGTGTGGCATTGGGAGGCTGGCGTGGTGGTCCACTGCCACACTGCCAATCAAGTAATAAGGCCCTTAGTCAGGTTTTTATCAGTGATGCACTGTGCGGCAGAACTAATAAAAGTTGCATTCTGACAACTTCACATTTCCCTTAGATATTTCAGCCATTCGTAGGGCTTCTTCGTCTACGTTTTCCAGGACTTAGACTAGTGTGTTTTTTAAGCGCTGGATTATGTGGATGAGCCAGATATATATTTGTGGCTATGTAATTTATGTATACCTGTGCCATATTTAAGTAGGATGTTCGCTCACAACAACTAAACTGTTTTTAATGTTCTTGTTCAGGGTCAGATGAGCACTTTTTTATTTTGTATTGTTAATATGCATGGCATACTTAATTACATTTTCGTTATAGGACGGCACCCATTTTTCTTCTTTAGCTCTCACTAGCCGTATCACTGGCAGTCAGTATAAAATAAACAGATGTTAGAAGTTTCAGCACAAACACCACAAACAGAACTGAAAGTTTATATGGTAAATTCATGGATTGTTCTTTCAGTTCACCTGTTGTGGAGACTTTAGCTGCAGGTTCATTACTGTGGAATTATCGAGCGCTCAGTTGAAGGGCAGCCATAAGGACACAATTCAAACACAAATATCTATTTGGTTGGTAAAATAAGACTGTATTTAATCCAGGGTTTTACATCACTCAGGATGAAGGTCGCATTGTAATGCACTTCTTCCGTTAACAGTTCTGAGAATGATCTTAGTTTTTAATGAAGTCAACGGAACTGCATATTAACAACTTCCTCAGTTGCTAATGTTTTCTTTCCACCGGTTTCTTCTTTTCAATGGGCATCTTTTATTTCAAGTTATATTGCCGCACAGACTTTTTATATTGGTGCAATGGTACATGCCGTTCAAATGAATTTGAGCAAAGCTTTTCAGGTCTGTCTGAAGACTCTTATCTCTGAGTTCACAAGAGGATTTGTATGATGTGAATTTTGTCCGGGATCACAAAAATAAAAATGTAAGTACAAGTAATTTGGAAATCGAAAAGCAACAACAGTCAAAGTGATTCACCCATTAAACTGAAATGAGTATTGACTCTTTTCCGTTTTATCTTAGGGCCGTATTTATTGTCTCGTTAAAATCCTCCCAAGAAAGAATAAAGGACGACCTATTCAAACAATCCTAGGGACATTCTTAGTCACTGCATCTCCATACAAATCTCCAATACATTATTCACCCCAAGCTCTCTAAAAAGAGCCACTTCCTATTTCACATAAGAACGATGAGAGTGTTGCATGATGGAAGTAATCTAGAAGGATAAATGCAGTGCATTATGAACAAGGCAATTAGTAGTAGTAATGATCTTTATTCGGTTTTTAAGGTACATAAAAAGCCATAAAAGAATTTCAGCAAATATATCATTACATTACAGTCAACGAGTTAATATCCTATACAGTATAAAACTATCGGCATTCAACTAGATCAATTTTAATATAAAAGGTTTTTAAAATAAATTTAGACCAATCAAGCAATTTTCCAGAACATCTCATTTTTCATACAGTTTGTGATATGGTTTGATAAAAGATTTACTCTGTGTTTAAAAATACATTTTAAAAAAGTCACTATATGTTTACAGACTATTTCTGATTCAATGAATTGCAAACGTAGCATGGAAGGGCGACATCTTCTTAAGCCTATTTTTTTAGGAGTGGGATTAACCAAAGTTTACGGTGCGCAGAGTAGAGTTTGCAGAACAGAAACGTGTGCAAGGTGGATTGTTCTGACGTATCGTCACATGGGCACGCTGTTAAACACTCTTCCCAGCTATTGTTTGTCGGAAATGCCACCAATCTATGAAAGATGTTCATTCTAAATCTTGTCAAAAGGAAGCACTCGAATTGTGACTCAACATACGTCAAGTATGGCTCTATCCCCAGGGTGGTCATAACTGCCATGGAATGTTGAACCGAAGATTTTCTTGCCTCAGTGCAAAATCGTAACTCTTCCATGTGAATCAGTGCCCTTTTTTTAGATCTCTTCTGGATATTTCGCCAATTGATTCCGGGGCAGAATAGTATTTACTGAGTCCCAGATCTGTGAGGAAGTTCTTTACATACATGAGCCAGTCAATTCTTCCCACATGGTCCAATGACATACAATCTATTATTATCTGTTTAGATAAAGTATTTGTCGTTGTAGTCCAGATACGTCGCCAGAGCATAATCGGTTGTATTTTCGCCAAATCCGCTATATGCGAGATGCCTAGCTCCATATGGGAGGCATAAATAGATGTACTTCTGGGGACAGCCAGCAGGAATCTTAAAAAGGTGTTCTGTGCGACCTGTAAAGAATTAGTGTTTTTGTGTCCCCAGAGTCCAGCCCCATATAGTGCAGTGGATTGACATTTTGCTTTGTAGATATGAAGCAATTCTACCGGTGGTTTCTTTCCTAGTTTTTGGGAGAATTTTATGAGGGCCGCAATTGCTCTTAGGAACTGGTGCTTTCGGGCTTCTATTGCTGGTTTCCAGTTTATCTTTTCGTCCATCATGATGCCAAGATATGGGTATTGGGCGGTTATGTCAATCCTTTCATTGTCAAGGAAAATACCTTTTCCCCCTTTATTCTTGGATCCTGCCACCATGACGTAGGTCTTTTTTATGTTAATGCGAAGATCCAGACTTCCCATAAACCTTGCATACCTATCTAATGCCTTCTGTAATTCCCGCGGTGTTCTTGCGAGATTCACGGCGTCATCCGCGTATAATAGAGCGGGAATTAGGCGAGTTCTTACTCGAGGAAGATCCTGACCCCCCCTCAGCATTTCAACCTCAAGGCCATTGGTATAGAGGGAAAAGAGGAAGGGGGCCAGGACACAACCCTGCCTAACCCCGCGCTCTACCTTAAATGGATCGGATAGTTCGCCTTGTATTCCTAAACGCACTCTAGCCGAGGCGTCTGTATAGAGTTCTCTCAGAAAGGTTACAAGGGCATGCTCCACCCCCATCTTCGTGAGAATAGACCATAATTTTGAATGGGAGACGCAGTCAAACGCTGCGGAGAGGTCAACATAGACCATAAATAACCTACCCCGCTTTGCTGATACATATTTTCCCATCATTAGAGACAGATTTAAGGCTTGCTCTGTTGTACTGAAACCCTCTCGGAAGCCAAACTGGATGTCCGAGAGAATCTCCCTGTCCTCAGCCCACTCCTGTAGACGCTGGAGGACCACTCTGCCCAGTACTTTCCCCAGCGAGTCCAGGAGCGAAATTTAACGGTAGCAAGTAACGTTTTGTCTTTCGCCCTTCTTAAAGATAAGGACCATAATAGATTGATTCCAAGATTTTAGTAGGCCACACTTCATAGCGGAATCGAATACCCTTTTTAGATTGGGGCCCATAAATCTAGTTTATATTTAAAGAAGTCCACCGGTACCCCATCTGGGCCAGGGGCTTTCCCGCTTTTACTGGCCGTTACTGCACCAATAACTTCAGTTAGTGTAAATGCTAGTGGAATAGGAAAAGAGTTTGGCTGCCGGATGTTACTATTGCTATTTGACCCCCTATAAGATCTATTTCTGGGTTTTTACTAAAGATTTTTGAGAAGTGGTTTACCCATGTATGTCCATCTATAGCCACCTCTATTGATGGTTGATTTTTTTTTATCAGCTAGAAATGGGGCTCTAATCACTTTCCAAAGTGCCTCGCTGTTTTTAATTAGGGAACTTTCATGCAGTTGATTCCACAAAGCTTGTTTGAGTTCTAGTTTTCTTTCCTTACAAGCTAATCTATAGGACCTTCTTAGCAATTTTATTTTTACCTGGTTTCGTGGTTTGTTAGAAAGTGCTTTTTTTAGATTTTTGTGGGCCAATGTGCATTTATGATTAAACCATCCTTTTTTTGTATCCCTATTCCCTTTCTTATTTATAGTTAGCGTTTTTTTCACGTTTTCTAAAATTACATCAAAGTTTTGGAGAACCTCCTCTTCCCCTATATCTGTATCTAGGCATTTTAATATTGCCGGGTAAGCCGCATTTACCACCTTGGCTGTTATATTTACTGGCTCTATCTTTTCCCATGCCAGAGCGTAACCATTCATTTTGGAAAGCTGTAATTTGTTCTGCGCAAGAGCAGTCATTATAAACTGGGGTTGAAGCTGTCCCTGTTCTAAAGATAGATTCACGCCCAGAGCTGCATGGTCACTTAGGGAGTTTACTAATATTCTAAAGTCAATAATTTCACTTGCCGATGTAGTGGTACCAAGGATGTAATCTATAGTTGACTCACATCCTCTCCCTAGGTAAGTTGGGTCCAATCCTCCCTGAAGATTTTTTTCCTCGTTTATTATCGCTAAGCCTAGTTCGGAAAGTGTTTCATTTAGGTAGTCTCCTACCAAAGAGTGATTAAAATGAACTATTCTGTCGTCTTGATTCTCTGCTAAACCGCAGAGATTGGAATTAATTTTGGGACAGGGGTGCTGATTAAAGTCCCCTCCCCATATGATACTCGGTGTGCCCATAAGTTTTTGTATGATTTATTTGTTTACTAAGTTTTTGACGGAGCTCACCAATTATTTTTATCGCCTCTGTGGCAATTAAGTTATCGTAGAAGTTTACCAGGAGAACAATCTCCTTCTTCCTAAAAGAAAGGCTTAGTAGTTGATAATTAGATTCTGTTTGGTGGACCGTGACTTTTAACCCAGGTATGGTGTTTGCTATATAAGTGACCAGGCCGCCCTTTGCCCTTCCATGAGTAGCTGCTATTGCTGGGGAGAAATAAGTTTTGTAGCCCATCAAATGGTGTTCCGAAGTAGCCCAAGTCTCCTGTAGGCAAATAACCCCGTAGTCTTTCACAAAATTTAGGGCACTATCATCCTCAATCTTAGCACGGAGCCCTGCTATATTCCAAAATAGGAAAGAAACCGTCCCACCTTTATGTGAATACGGTACCTTGCTTTGGGGGGCCTCCTCTGAGCAGGGACTATGTGCTAACACTTGCCTCTGCTCCCTTCTGGAGTCTAATATTGTGCCTGATGTATTCTGTGAGTTCAGGGTTTCACCCAGTTCTAGGGGTGGTAAATTAGAAGGTATGTGCTGATGGTCATATGCTATCATTTCCTCGTTTAACTTGTTCTCCATTATGTCAGCCCCTCTTTAGTTAGTAGTCTCGAAGGGATTGGGTTTTGTTACACGAGTCTCCCCCCCATTTGTAGTCGAGGTGAGTCAGTCCACCCCATCTAGCCCATAGAACATTGAAAAGCGGTTGGAAGTGGGGAAATTGAATCCCTGTTGTGATGTAGAATTGTTGTTATTAAACCCCCTATACGACAGCGGCCAGTTTGGATAATTATAAGGGTTTTGCAGAAGAGGTTGATGACCCACTTCTTTCCATTGAAACGGGTTATTTCTTAGAGGGTTGAGTTTTTGAATGGATGATAGCTCTCTAGGATAAAAATAGCTAACATAGTGGGTAGAAATGGATTCCCCCCTCTCTCATCATACCAGTCTCCAATGCATCTCACGGTTCTGGGGTCTTTAAAATTTACAATGACTACATCTCCTTTCTTATCCTTTGGTCTTGATCCCACCCAATTGGCTCGCCTTACTGTTAGAATTACTCCAGATATGTGGGCAGGGAGTGGTCTGTTTTGTTCTAGACAATGAATTATTTTGTTTTTTAGGGCATAGTGGCTTTCCCTCACCCCTTCTGCTAATTCAGGTACTCCTGTCAGTATAATAGTAAAAGGTGCAGAATCAGGTGGTAAATCTACTTTCCTCAACCTATGCCTATTGGATCGCTGTGTGGTCTGTTCCCCATTCTTGTTCTCGTTCTCTAATCTATTTTTATTAGATGAGGTGTTATTCTCAGGTACCCTTTTCTCTTTAGCGATTGGGGGCTCCCTTTGTTTCGGAGAGGATTTTGATGGTTGGGTGGGTTGTTCTTTCGTGGGCAAAACTTTCGGAAATTTTTCCACCGCTTTATTTTTCCCCTTTGTAGTCCCAGTATTTGCTCTGGTGGTACTAGTTGGAGGTTGTGCTGTAGTCAAATTTGAGGTCACAACAAGATCTCCAGTTTTCTTTGTGACCTGTGTTTTTACTAGTTCCGCTAGAACCGCTTTGTTTCCTTCCAACTGGTCACCTAATGTATCTAGCTTTACACCAATCAACCTGGTTCTCTCATATAGAGGAAGTAGAAGGGATATAACCATGTCCTCTATTTTGGATAAGAGTTCGCCCTCTAAGTTAGGGCCTCGTGGTATCACTGGGGGGTTAGAAGAGGCAGAATTACCGGTCTCTATTGGCTGCGGGGGGGCTTGGCCTAGTGTAGTTTTATTATTTATACGCTTAACCCGTCCTTTCTTTTGGGAGGAACCCCTTCTTTTCCTTTTCTTTCCTTTAATGTTTGGATCCCCGCTCTGTGTTATCGTAGGGGGGGGAGGCAATAAGTAGGTTTGGGGAACCTGATAAGGCCGTAGCATCTGTCTCCCCCGAAAGATTTTGAGGGGAAACGTTTTCAGTAAGGCAAATCAGGTCATCTTCCTCCTCCCTGATGAACAGCTGTGAGGGAGCACCTCCTTCTAAATTCAAGGCAATTGAAAGTAAAAGTAGTTGTGAGTATAGGGTGACACAGTATAGTAGAAACCCATTCCTGGCAAGTGACGTGTTTCTCTGGCATGTGACATCTATCACAATTTATGTGGCATGTCTTTTTTTTAATTTTATTTATTTATTGTATTTCTAAAGCGCACTATCACCTTGCAGGCATCCTGGTGCTAAACACTTTCAGAGATACGCAATTGTATGGCCACGCAGCAATAGTTAACTAAATCTTCGGGAAGAGCCAGGTTTTGAGCCTTTTTCAAAAAGTCAGAAGGTCACTAACTTGTCTAAGTTCCAAAGGCAGGGCATTCCAGAGCCTAGCAGCTGCCACCTCAAAGGATCTGCCACTCGATCTCACCTTCCTAAATTTAGGTACCTTCACTAGCTTTGGCCCTGATGAGCGCAAAGTACTCGTGGGCACATACCAGGAGAGACCCCAACCCATTCAGGGCTTTAAACACTAGGCAAAGAGATTTAAACTGAACTCTTTGTCTCAGCGGCAGCCAGTGTTATTCCGCTAATGCCTGCGAGGAAGAGGACCTTCTAGGCTGGCCAAGAACTAATTTGGCTGCCATAGATTGGATCCTCTGCAGCCTGTCCAATAAAAAATTAGGAGCTTGCAGCAGGAGGGCATTACAGTAGTCTAATCTACTGAGAATAGTGCTGCATGCTATCCATGTGCGAGCCAGGGAGGGAAGTAGAGGAAAAATCTTTCTCAATGATCTAATGATGGCAAGACAGCAGCCCACTGTTTTTGTCACTTGCGCTTCCAGAGTTAGCTGACTATCAAAGATCACACCCAGGTTATGGACTGTCTTTACCGGCTGCACTGGAGGCGGGGTGTCCAAGGGCCAAAGATTGCTGGGCAGCCTGGAAGGAATCCTTTCTGTGGTACAGTAAAGCTCCTCCGTTTTGTCAGCATTAAATTGCAGCGAGTTTTCTCTAAGCCACAATGCCGTGTCCCGCAAACAACTATGGAACCCTTCCAATGAAGTTGACTGATCCCCTTCCAGAGAGATGATCAACTGAGTGTCATCAGCATAGTTTATGATGTTAATCTTATGTTTTTTGATGACCGTCATTAGTGGTTTCATATAGAAGTCAAATAGTATGGGACTGATGGCCGAGCCCTGCGGTACACCATGCATAATATTGATGAAAGAAGATTGAAAAGGGGAAAGGTATACCGCTTGCTGTCTGTCCCGTAGAAAAGACTGGAACCATTTCATGGCAAGCCCTGTTACCCCCACCTCACTCAGCCTTCTCAACAAAATTCCATGGCTGACCGTGTCGAAGGCGGCCAACAGGTCAAGCAGAATAAGTACTGCTGACTGACCCCATCCTTCTAAGTTCGTCCATCGTCTAACAACATGTCACAGATTTATTACATTCTCATGCATGCCTAACCTTGCAAAAACTTCCCAATTTGTGGCAGTGGGTTATTTCCCACGAGATTCGCTTTCAGTTGAGTAAAATAATGAAAAAAAAAGTCTATAGGCGGAGTTTAAACCCTAAGTAAGATGATTGCAAATCAATGAAATGTATCACCATACCAAATCTTTTGTCAGTTTGAAGACTTGAACAACATATTTTTTAAGCTATAGATATTGTTGTGGTCCTTCTACTACCATACAGTATTTTTAACATGCCACTATTTCACAATAGTTTTTAATTGCCTCAAAAGTGAATAATCTTTGCCCTTTTCACTGCAGCACTGGCCCCACACATGTTTTTGTCTGCCAGAATCGTTCTTTACAGCTCATTCCACAAATTAAAGGTTTCTTATGTCAATAATTTCCGCCATGCTGTGACATGACCTTTTATGCTGCAAATCCCTCAGACAGTGACACTGAGTGGTTTTACTTGGGTAAAATAAGAAAAAAAGAAAATAAGAAGAATAAAAAAGAAAAATGAAAAATTAATAGCCACAGGTAGGATGAACCCTAGCTATTAACCAATGCTATTTACCACCAGACTAACTGCTCTACTGCATTAGTACTGTGGCTAAATGCCTTTTTAACACTTATTTTCAATAGTCTTTCTTCTACTTCCTTGGTGATTTTCTTACTCAAATGCACAAACATGTTGTTATGACTTATAAGCAAATAACACTTCCTATCTTACATTGTAGCACTGCCCCCCTTATTTCTGACCTTTCAGCCTCTTCCACAATAACTCAGTCCACTAATTAAGGGGTTTCTTCCACAGCAAACAATGACCCCTGCCCACCAGCAACAGCATGTCACAGACAGTGCCTGGTGGGACCTCCTACATCAATATTTACAAATGTAAAGGTAGTACTTGTTGTTTTTTAACAACAGTTTGAGACCTCCACTACTGTGGGAGATTACCCCCCATGGAAAAGTACTGAAAATTATTAAAGTTTATTAGTTTTTAAATAAATAAAATATTACAATATTTTTGTTTATATAATTAATTAAAACCTGAATCAATAAAATAACATGTTAAAGCACTTCAACTTAAATATGTATTAAAATTCAAATTAGTAATAATGATCACTTTCATGTAGTGCTCTGTGTCAGATACATGAATTGCCTGTTTGTTATATGGGAAGGATCTGAACATACAGCTGATGATTTTGTCAGTGCTTTGAGTGACAATGAGTTGCCCCTTAGTTTCACTAGTACTACTAGCAGGAAAATTGTTGCCTTTTTTAATCTAAAGGTGATAATTTCTGATGACAAATTGGTAACACAATTGTTCCACAAATCTACAGCAGATAATAGCCTTTTACAAATCCCTAGTGCACATCCCTCAAATTTGATTTATAGTCGATTGTATGGTCACTTGGTTGCAAACAGGAATTGCAGCATCATAGAAGCCTTTGAAAGAGTAAGATTATGACTAAACACTTTCTGGGTAGGGCCTAACGCTATAGAACCATCAACCAGGTTATTGGAAAAAATCACTCTGTCCACAGACAAGATCTCATACAACTGTCATAGAAAATGTACACAAAACAGGATCTGAGATTAACATGAGGTTAATTGCCATATTTAACAGCACAACTTATCAAATTAAAGGTAGTATGCAAAAGCACTGGTGTGAGCAAATATCCTAGAGTTACGCACAGAAAGAATAAATCTCTCAAGGTACGGCTGGGCAACAACATGTTAAGAGACACTCACACAAATAGTGGTACATCTAAAGAGGGAGATAAGAATTGTAAAGCATGCAAAACCAGCTATAATGTACCATTCCCAATCCAAACAGGGATTTTACTATTAACACATTCTTGACTTGTAAATCTGAGTACTTAGTCTAGTCAAATTAGTTCAAAAAATGGGCTAACCTAGAACTAATTGCAATACAATTTCTGTGAGTGGATGCTTATTGAAAATGTTTCATAGAAAACGATGGTGAAAAGTCTACCACTCTATCATGATGCGTTAATCCAATATGGCGGATTTTTCAAAATGGCTGCCCATTATTGGAGATATAGGGTATAACTGTTTGTATGCCCATGTGTGGTATCATTTTATATGTTTTTAGGGACGGGAAAGTAAAAAATAACATCAAAAATTAGTTTTTGACTATAACATCAAATTGGGATTAGTACAATAAACAACGATAATTATATGTTAATATGACAAACATGGTTTTGACATTATTTTTATTTAAATTTTTTTAACATCATTTGAAAAGGATAAACACATTTCAACTAGATAATATAGCACTTTTCTCAATATGACACTGCCAAATGAAAATTGTTAAAGAGATAATATTCAAACAGCACTGTATGATTTCAATCATCGTCCATGTCGACTTCCATGGAATTGCAACAGCTTATTCCTCGACAATCCTTTATGTACTAGTTGGCATACTCCTTGCCATCCTGGAACACTGTCGCTGAGTAGATGTGAGATGTTCAATAAAATATCCAGGTTTGCAGATAGGTCACTGTTATCGATTTCCTTAATGGTATTATACTTTAAGAAACGCATCCCACTGGCCAGTTGGAGTCACAGGGGCGATAATGCCCATCCCATGAAAAGTACCATGGCCATCTATTGTAATAACATTGTGATCAAAATTATCAGCTGCATATTGAACAAATTTCGGAGGTTTAGTATTTCCTCTTTCTGCTGCAGCTGAACGTTCATAACGAAGACATTCTGAATAGGAGCTGCAGAATCCCATATGATTTACTGCTTCAACTACAAATCTCTAGCTTGTGTTGTCATGTAATTGAACTGCCAGCCCTAACTGCAATGGTGCAACTAAGACTCGTGGGTGCACAGCTTGCATAATTGCCTGTCCTATAGAAGCAACTTTTCTCTCTCTGTTGGTTTTATCAGTAACAAAAACTGATAATAAGAGCCTTAACGAATCAGGAATAAAGCTCACATTATAGTCAACACTACTCATGTTTTCAATGTGTGGATATATTTCTGGTTCTACAGGGATGTCTTTAATGTCATTTCTTATTATTTCAGCAGCTGCCATAAGGAGATTGTTTCGTTTGCGATTCTCCTATTACCATGACCAGAGAATCTGGATTTCATTAAAGACACGGAGGCTAACATTATGCATACAACTTTTAATGCAGTCCAAGCATAGCCGCATATGTCACAAAGTAAAAGTTCCAAACTAGAATACACATGAACCAACAATAACATGAATCACTAGGCAATCAGCCTCTTTTAAATGTAGTGACAGTGAGAAAGGAAATGTCCAAACAACTCCAAAGAAACATCAAACTTGAAGAAGGATGACGGAAGAATACACCATCCAGAAGTGGAATCAAGAAGACAAAATCAAGAGAGGTTATCTGCAAAGTAAAGAAAGGTTGTTAATAAAACCCAAGGATTTGAATATTAAAAAATCAGCTAAATAACAGTCCTGAAAAGGAAAAGAATGTAAGCAATCCTGTAAAGGAAAAGCATGTTAGCTTGCAAAAAATATTCAAATAAGCATTTCATATCATTAAAAAATCAACCTGTACCGTATTGTATCATAAAATCAACCACCCAGGGAAAGGGTGGGAGGGATAATGTTAGCCTCCGTGTCTTTAATGAAATTCAGATTCTCTGGTCATGTTAATAGAAGAATCGCAATTTCATTACAAGACCGGAGGCTACCATTATGCATGTTGGTAGTCATGTAAAACAACATCAGACATGTGAGATACAGGTTTGCAATAATGATGAGCAAAGGTTCTAGAATTAGACCAATCAGCAGCCTTAAGGATATCATCTAATTTACCACCTGACCAGAATGACTTACTAGCCATTGCGCCTCTAATAGAATGTGGTTTAAAAATATTCAGATTGATTCCAGCAACCTTCATGACTGTCTTAACCCATCTAGCAATAGAGGAAGAAGAAATTCCTTTGTGGGGTTTAACAAAAGAGATGAGTAATTGAGATACATTCAAAGGACATAGAGAGTTCATTCTAACATCATATTCTTTCATACATTGAACAACACAAAGTTTAGTGCAACTATCAAAACGAGGATAGAAAATAGAATCTGACATAGTTTTTGTTCTTCTATGTATTTCAAAATTAACCCCAAACATATCATAAGATCTATAAGAAATGTCAAGAGCTTTAACATCAGAAACTCTTCTGCATGAAATTAAGCAAACAAGAGTGGCTAATTTGATAGAAAGATTCTTCCTGTTAAGAAGAGAATGAACTGGCCAAGAACAGAAAAGGTCGAGAATTAAATTAACATCCCAAAGAGAATGATATCTAGGTTGAGGGGGTCTTCTAAGTCTAATACTTTTAAGTATTCTGCAAATAATAGGATTTTTACCTACGGTTTTATTGTTAATTAGAGAATGTCCAGCAGAAATAGCAGACCTAAAACAATTGAGAGATCTGTAACTTAAACCTCTGTCGAATTGTTCTCCAAGAAAATTAATTATATCAACAATAGGTGCCTCCACGGGATCCAAGTCCCTTTCCAAGCACCAACGAGACCAGACTTTCCAAATGTTATTGTATCGGTAATGTGTCCCAGGGGCCCACGACTCTCCAAGGAGACTTTAAGCTGTTGACGAAAGTCTTGCGAGATCCTTAGATCTCCTGACACCTTCCAAGCAAGAAGGTTCAAATTCCCTGTCTGAACAAGAGGGTGAATTTGACCGTCTGCGTCTGTGAGAAGATCTTTCAGAGGAGGAATTAGGAAGGGAAAATCGTAGGTTAGTTCCAGAGCTGTTGGGAACCATGCTTGGGATGGCCAAAACGGAGTTATTAGGACAATTTAGGAGTTTTCTTGTCTCACTTTCTGAAGGAGTCTCTGGATCATTGCGAATGGAGGGAAGGCATAAGCATTGATTCCTTTCCAAGATTGGAGAAAAGCATTCACTGCTAGAGCACCGGGATCGGGCATCCAGCTGAAATATGATGCCAATTGGGTAGTCAATCTGCTCGCAAATAGGTCTATTTGGAATGGCCCCAGAAATGATTCAGGGAGTTGAAAACAGAAGAATTGAGTTTCCAGTCGCTGTAATCCAAGATGAATCTTGAATTCCAATCTGCGCAAAGATTGGATTTCCCCGGAAGGTATTCTGCTCTCAGAGAGATTTTGTGTTCTAGGCAGAAAAACCAAAGTTTCTTTGCTAGATTGGAGATGTCTTCTGACTTGGTCCCTCCTAGACGGTTTATGTAAGCGACGGCAGACATATTGTCCGTTTTCAATATGACTGATCTTCCTTGAAGAAAGCGTTTGAAGCTCATTAGAGCATAAAGCCCTGCAGTTAATTCTAGATAATTGATATGGTGCAGGGACTCTTGCTGCGACCAAATTCCTCCAGTGTTCTGGTTCTGTAGACAAGCACCCCAGCCATGAATGCTGGCATCCGATTCTAGAATAAAATCTGGTGCTGAACCAAAGATCGCTCTCCCATTCCATGCATCTAGATTGTCTAACCACCATGTTAGTTCTAAGATTGCATCTGGGTTTAACGAAATTCGATCTCCGTACCAAAGACCTGACCTGAGAGCTCTTGCTTTTATTCTCTGAAGGGCTCGATAATTCAGTGGTCCCGGAAAAATGGCCTGAATGGAAGAAGATAGGAGGCCTAAAAGGCTAGTTCTCTTAGGGTGAGATTTTTTTGTTTCAATACATGTCTTATCTCCTTTCTGATTTTGGAAATCTTCTTGGGAGGGAGAAGGAGAAGACATTCTGTTGTGTCTACTGTTAAACGCAGGTATTCCATGTTTTTTGAGGGAATTAGAATGGATTTTTCCCTGTTTATGATAAAACCCAAACTTTCTAAGAGGTCTATAACTGTCTTGATATCTTTGATGATTTGAGCATAGTCTTGAGAAAGAATCAGGATGTCGTCTAAGTAGATGATGAGGCGAATACCTTTTTCTCTTAGTCATGAGGTAACTGCTCTCAGTACCTTGGTGAAACACCATGGGGCAGAGGAGAGACCGAAGGGGAGAGCTTGAAATTGGAAGAGATGGTTTTTCCAAATGAACTGAAGAAAGGGTTGGTGTTCCTTTGCCATGGGAATAGTAAAGTAGGCGTCCTTCAGATCTAATTTGAACAGCCAGTCTCCTTCTAGTAAGAGATCTCTGAGAAGATGGATCCCCTCCATCTTGAAATGTTGGTAAACAAGGAATTTGTTGAGTTTTCTGAGATTTATAACTGGTCTCCAACCCTTGTCTTTCTTTTCCACAAGGAAGAGAGTACTTATGAATCTCATAAGTTCCATGGGAACTTCTAAAATAGCTTCTTTTTTTAGCATTGAGGAAATCTCTTCCTCTATTATTTTTTCTTGATCTAGTGTAAGGGGAATCGGTCTTGGAAGAGAGTTCTGGATTAGAGCCTGGATGAAATCTATTGAAAAACCGAGAACAGTGTTTAGAACCCAGGGGTCTTGCGTGATAATTTTCCAATTGTGGTAAAAGAATTTCAGTCTCCCACCCACTTTTGGATTCGAAGAAAGGGGGGAAGTTGTACTCACTTTGAGGGGTGGAATCGACAGGTGCTCCTCTTGCTCGGAATCCTCTTGAGCAGAAACCTCTCCCTCTGGGTGGATAGAACTGTGGGTGGTTGGGTGGTTGGTATCCTCTACCAAAATTCCCTCTGTTTCTTGGAAAGGGGCGTCGGTTGAAGCGGCCGGAAGATTGCCCCCTTCTACCGGCCTTTCCAAAAAGGTTGCTGTTGTAGTTAAAAACGTTTTTCATGTTCTGATGTGCTTTATCTAAAGCGGTAAAGGTCGAAACATATTTACCCAAACTTTTTATTAAATATTCTCCAAAAAGTAAACCTTTTGGATTAATGGAGGTTTTCTTTTCAGCCATATCGATTAGTTTAGGGCTAATTTTACTGAGGACCACTCTTCTTCTTTCATAATTAAGTCCCGCATTTGCGTTGCCTAAGAGGACTATTTCCCTTTGGCTCCACCCCCGAATGGAGTGTATATCAAGAGGGCAGCCGTTAAGGTAACTCTTCTCTGCTGCGTCGATTATTTTTGTTAGGGGGCCTAGAATGTCGAGAACTTTATCTTGGCAGACCTTAAGCGATCTTTCCAGGCCTTTACGAGGGTCTCTCCCTAATTTAAATAGATAGGTAATTAATTCTGGGTCAAGGTTCGGAGTATGACAAACTTTACCTTCGATTGAAGGTCTGGTACACTCTGCTCTTAAGAGATTTCGAGTCTCTCTTTCTAAAGGATTTCTAATCCATTTAGATATGAATTTAGATACATGCTCGTGTGGGGTCCACTCAGAGCTTCTAGGGTGTTTAATGTTAAAAGGGGAGACCATCTCCTCATCCAAAGGGTCCAAAATACTATCCTTAGAAGATGAAGGACCATTAACATCATCTAAGAGAAAGGAATCAATATCTTGATCATCGTCATCGAGATCAAGAATGTATTCGTCAGGAAATTCTGAGCCATCATCAATATCATTGTCTAGAGCACTTTGATGAATTGTGCCGTGAGGGACACCCATTAAATTTGTGCCGCTAAGGACACCTTTCAAATTTGTGCCACAAGGGACACCTGAGGCAAATGAGGTGCGAGGACCTCCTATAAAACCTGAGGTGCTAGGACCTCCCGTGCTCTCTGGGGTATAATCAATATTCTTGCTTTTTTTATGCCTCTTACCCCTTTCTTCCGTGAGATCATTAACTTCCATTATGTCCAGATCAGATAGATCATCATTTTCATGGATGAAGGATCTCTTAGATATACATGATCTCATCTCATTATGGATTAGTTTTTTGATGGCATCAGTAGAAGGATCAGATTCAACTGTATTACTATGTATTGAATCCGAATCTGAGTCAGACATATTAGATAAATATATAATATTTATTAAATAAATAATGTATAAGTATAGAAAAAATGTCTGAACTCTATTTTAAATCTTTTAACCTTTTTCTATGAACTTTCTGTATACAAGACCCTTTTTTTTCTTATAATATCACCATTAAATTAATTAGTAATATCAATTCTAACGGAACTAAATAATGTAGGGGGAGGCGAGGGTAACGTAGATAGACAAATAATATTGTTAATAAGGATATCTTAAATGGCATGAATTGTCAATTTGAGCAAAAAAGGGAAGCGCACAGATAAACAGCTGATTGACCGCTCGAGCAGGGTTGAAAACCGTTGCCCGCGTCCCGATAAGCTGCATACATCGCAGGCACTACGAGGAAGGACCCTTGGCAGGCTGCGCACGCTACGCGTGTACCGCCAAGGGTCATTCCTCTAATTCGCGCAGATCAAGCTTGCCCGAATAACGAAGCATCGATCCTCACAAAGCCTTTCCAAACTCAAAATGAAATGTGAAAGGGGGTAAAGTTATCTACGCCAGCGGCGCTCTACTCAAATGAAGAGAAAATCGGGTCAGTTAAATATTTCATGCGTGATTTCTTTAAAAGGCTTAACATGATGTTTTAGGTAAAAAATAAATAAGGGAAAGAAAAGCGGAAGCCAACTTCCGTAAATTGGAAGTTGGGAAACCGATTAAAAGGAATCAAAAGGTGTTACTGTACCTTATAAGATATATATAATAAGTATATTGTATATATATAGTACTCCTGTAGGGAAAAGGAGAGTTATTTAGTATACAGAATAAAGTATTAAGTATAAGGTATTAACAAACATAAATTAATAAGAAAATATTAATCTTAAACCATAAATTTATAAGGCTTATCAGGAGCTAAGAAGAAGTTGACTTATCTTGCTTGGAGCCGCATTTAAAAGAGGCTGATTGCCTAGTGATTCATGCTATTGTTGGTTCATGTGTATTCTAGTTTGGAACTTTTACTTTGTGACATATGCGGCTATGCTTGGACTGCATTAAAAGTTGTATGATCCTCTTCAACATCTTCATGGCTATGACTGTGGTACTCTTGCCATACATGAGCAGCTGTACTTTTAAAAGTAACAACATCAGCAGTCCCTGCAACTGTTTCTATGAAGATTTCATCTTCAAAATGCTCTTTGAGTTTTTGTTAAACAGTAGTTTGTTCTTCATCATTTTTCTCCATGTATTTAACTTTGAAGAAAAGTTTCCTGGCGAACTGAGTCCTCTGCTCGACCTGAAGATTTTGGAGGGTTATCAGTGAACTTCCCGGGATTTAATTTTCCAGTATAAAAATTTACGTAACACTGTTTGTGGTAGCACGCATCTACAGCATGTAAATCAAACACATTTTGGATACGTATATTAACTTTGTCTGCACATTCATCATTGCGTTCGTTGCATTTTTGTAAAACTGATGATTTGAACTCAATTGTTCGTGCATTAAACCACTCATTTTTTCCCTCTCCCTGAAGTATAAACTTAACTCAATACTACAGAAAAAAAAAAAAATTCTAAAATCAAACGGGGTTTCACACTACCGTAGAACACGAGAAGTTGTGGGATCTGATTCTTTCTCCTAGAACGGAGTTTTCAAGTTAACAAAATGCGCTCTACATTTCTTGTGAACTTTCTGCCCAACACAAACGTGAAACTTAGATATTTTTCTCTCCTTGCATGTTTTTTGATTTCCAGTCACTCCTCTTTCAGTGAGTACAGATACATCGGCATCTTCTTGAAACACCACATTACAAATGAAACACTTTTCTACGTCCATTTTCACTGTATCTCACAGCAAATCACAAGAACCTGTAACACATTAATGAAACATTTTAGATTAATAAAAAACAAACAATAACAACAAAGTTACAAAACAAAACAAACAATAGCAAACTTTTTATTTCAAAAGTCAATTGTAATATTTACGCTCCTTCACACTTCGTCATATAAGTCAACTAAAAAATTATACAAACTTTGTCGGTCTGACATATTCCGCGATTATTTGATATTATGGTCATAAGAAACAATTTTTGATGTTATTTTTGACTTTCCCGTCCCAAAAAACATATAAAATGATACCACACATGGGCATATAAACAG
Organism: Lissotriton helveticus; assembly: GCF_964261635.1. NCBI lineage: Eukaryota > Metazoa > Chordata > Amphibia > Caudata > Salamandridae > Lissotriton > Lissotriton helveticus. Next base: position 2,010,384,717 of record NC_136057.1, on the reverse strand, counting down.
TTATACCCCATATCTCAAATATTAGGCAGCCATTTTGAAAGATCCGCCATATTGGATTAACGAGTCATGATAGAGTGGTAGAATTTTCACCATCGTTTTCTACAGAAAAAGTTCAATAACAATCCACTCACAAAAATTATATTGCAATTAGTTCTAGGTTCCGCAACAAATTGACTAGTCTAACTGTCTAAGCAGTCTGAAGTGCCATGGTCAAAAGATGTATATAGGAAGCATACTCCATCTTGTGAAAAAGTGAGAGCAATCAAAACAGAGATAAACAACAAAACACTATTTTGAAACCCACTATCAGAACAGTGAGTACCAAAATAAGATAGGTCAACAGTGTTCTGAAATTGTGCAAATTGAAGTCTGAATATATTATACTCTAGTGACAAATGGGCTTAATGCATTATATGTATTATTTGACATTTGTATCCCTTTCTGTGTGGCCTCCTGAGTAGTAAGTGACCATTCCTTGATTTTAACATCCTTTCTAAATTTGCTTATATACAGGCGCACCAGGGAGGATATCTTATTTCTACAAATCATGGAGCTGTTCTCTGTTAACGAAGCACCTTCTTGTTTAGTTAATGGTATTAGTAAAGTTCGGGTTATATTGTGGGTATACTGCTGGTATGAGCCTCTGAACCTTTTGACAGGAAGTCACACATAATGCTAATCTTCATATCTATTCATTGCAGGGTTTCATATTTTATGGAATCTGAACACTCAACAAATATTTTTCATTTGTGCTATCCTGAGTTGATAGGCCCTAACAAGGTAAAAACCTGTCCCGAGTTGCTTGTGTTCTATTTCAGTGACAACCTGGCCTGGCAGTTCAAACTGGATCCAATCCATCACTTTTTTTGTATGCAACTGTGTCACTGTTAGAATTTTTGTTATTGTCAGACTGGGGTCTGAACCCTGGTCAACAGCAAGCACAATCCTAGTCCAGGTAAGGCACAAAAATCCCCAAATTAAGCTGTGCTCAGCCCCAGGTAGGCTGGTACAGCGCAGTAAAGTTTAACTTAAAGGCAATGTGTAAAGTATTTATGCAACACTCAGTAAAACAGTGAACGAACCACACAAAAAGTATCCTGCACCATGTTAGAAAATTAGGGCAAAATGTAATAAATAAAACCAAAATGACAAAAATGCAATCAGTAGAACCGGATTTATTAATTTCTAAAGCATAAAGCACCAACCGCAGCTATCTGGTCATGCTGGACTGGGTCAAAATCAAAGTTCAGGCTAACCACAGTGGAGCACGGGTCAGATACAGTCCATGATTATTCCAACTGAAGGTTTACCTTCTATAGTTTTGTGCCACATGTCCATATCGCATTGGAGGGGATGCGAGGACCAAGGAGAACATCCCAGGTGGTGGAGGGTTTGGCGTGAGGAACAGGTCAGGTGTCGGGACTGGTGGACTGGTGCTTCATGCTGGTGATACCTCATGACTGGTCGATGCTGCTGTGGGAACAGATGGCTGATGGTGGTTAATGTTGATTTTCAGTGTGAGCAGCACAGTTCCTGTGTAAACAGACCTGTTTGCTTTTGCAAACAGCCCAAAAGCTTACATTTAAGAGCTCAAGAGCCACACCAAGGGTCCAGAACCTGAGAGCCACCTTATGAGCAACAGGTGAGCCACAGGACCTCACCTAAGAAAGGTCCAGGGGCTGTTGGGAGCCTGTTATGTCCATGAGATCCAGATCAGGAGGCCAGCAGACTAGCCCTTTGAGTCACTCTGGGGTCCTTGGTTCACGATGGATTCCAGGGCCAGTTCTTCCTCCTCAGGCAAGAGGGAAGCAGCCAGCAGGTCAGTAAAGCAGGGCAGCAGCTCCTTCAGAATCCTAATTTAAAATCCTTACTTATGGTGATGTCGGATCAGAAATGATAATTATGAAAATTCCCCTTTTAGAAATGTGGTATTTTCTTGCTTTAGCCATTTGGTGCCTGTAGCCTGTCTCTTGTCACATGACTGACTGTAGTTAGCAGTTGGGCTTTATGTATTCCTTCTAGACAGCTACTCATAAAAAAACCTTAAATGTGACTGGGGGGTCATCACTGGCAGGATGGGAGGGAGGTGCCGGACACAGCCTCACTGACACATGAATAGGCTGTGTCTTTTCTCCACACAAAGGTCCTAACAACCCTGTACTGTCACTTCATCCAGTTTGGAGACAGGGCAGGGGAGGCAAGGCATTCCTTGCTCTTCAAAGCCACTGTCTAGAAGCTTCTCCCACCTTCCAGAACTAAAAAGGGGACCTTAGAAACCAACTCTTCAGTAAGCCTGGGCGTAGTTTGCTAAGTAGCGCTGCGCGTAGCTATGCGAAGTGCACTACGTGTGCTACACGTAACTACGCAAACTGCGTAGTGCACTGTGCAAAATGCTGTTCACACTGATTGCACAGTGCCGGATGCTTGTCCGCACTGTGCAATCAGTGCAAACTGCGTCTTGCACAGTGCAAGCAGTCGTTTTCTGCCGCTCGAGTAGATTTCTACTCGAGCGGCAGCTTTCTCAACACAGACTTGTAGTTTCTCATCGCGAGCGGTCGCGAGCATACGTGACCACTCGCAATGAGAAACCTGACCTCCCCGCGTTGAGAATCTCGCCGGGAGGTTTATTTTCCACGCTCACGATCGGCAACTTGATGTTGCTGATTGCAAATGAGGAAAAAGTCTTGCCAGGATGTAATTTTGCTTCCTAACAGTCGCCAACTTGACCGAGTTGAGGACCGCGAGCAAGCAAAAAATGACCACTGCACTACGCTACGCTATGCATGTTTACACTGTGCTACCTGCAATTCACGTAGTGTGAAGTAGCGCAAACTTCGCAAACTACGCGAGCGTAGCGTAGTGCTTTGCCCACGGTTACTCTTCAGTACACTTCTGGACCTGTGGATACTCTGCCAGGAAGGACTGCTGTGCTGCTAAAGGACAGCCACTCTTATGGACTGCACTTTGTTTGACTCCTGCTTTGCTGTGCTTACCTGCTGCATGCAACCCTCTTGCCTTGGTGAAAAGGACTGGACCTGCATCTCTTGGATCCAGAACCCAGAGTGACTCTAAAGGCTAGTTGACTAGCCTTCTGATCTAAAACCTCAGGGATATGACAGGCTACCAACAACCTTGCATCTGCACTTGGACTCTGACATCTGTGCGCCTACCAAGTGGTGGCACCCCAGTCCTGCACACTTGGAAGTAGGTTTAACGTGTTTTGCCAATCCCAGTGGGTCCAGCAGAACTGACAGGTCACCTCTGCTGCGTGGAGCAAACCCCGAGCCGAACCAATGCATCTCTGTGTGTATTGGACCTGTTACAAAGTCTTGCATTGCTGCTGCAGCCCACATTGCCTCTAGAACCGCCACTGCATGTCACATCTTAGGCCCAGGTCCTCGCATCTCTCATCCACTGCAGCCTCGATGATGACGGACTAGCTCTTCAAAAACAATGCATCATCCTGACCAGAGTGTCCATCGCAAGACCTGTCGACGGGACCCTCAACGTCGATGCAATTGGAACTCATACCGCAGACTCGCAGCATTTTTAAACTGATGCATCACTTCGGATGAGCAATGCATTTCCGCGCATATCCACGCAATGCTCTGCAATCTAGGATTTAAGAGACTCTGTTCAATGGGCCTAACTGGATCCCTGTAGCTAGTCTTCACTCCATCGTCGTTGGCCTGAACTTGTGACTTTGTTCCGGTCCGGTGTGATCAACTATCCATAGTTGACACTTTACACCTTTTGTTGCTATTTTCTCTAATAAATTTAAAATTCGATATCTCCAGTTCTACTATTGGAATTTTTGTCATTTTGAAATTGTTTTATTCATTTAAAAAATACTCTGTCTTTCTAACTCTATTGTGGGCTCCTTTTGTGGTATGTTTTCAATGTCTTACTGTTTGAAGTTTTGCATAAATACTTTACATGTTACCTCTAAATTAAGTCCGACTGCTCTGTGTCAAGCTATCAGGGGGTTGAGCACAGGTTAATTTGGAGTTTGCATGTGTCCCTGACAAGGATTGTTGTTGATGTTTGTGGCATGACAACAAATGTGCCATGTTGATATGTTATGTAATGTAACATGGATTTATAGAGCACTGCTTGTCACCAATGAGAGTTTTCAGGAGCTGAGTAGGTGAGTATTTGTGTATGGTGAGGCTGGGCCTGAATAGAGGCAATCTCAATGGTCCTGCAAGAACACTAATTGAATTGTCAGGTCTTCCGCTTTTTGCAGCATTGAAGAAGTGAGGAGGAGGCTCTGATGTGTTGGGGAAGATAATTCCAGGATTTGGTGGCTTGGTAGGAGAATGATAGACCTCCTGTTCTAGTTCTGTGGATGTGGCTTGTGTATGCAAGTGAAATTGATGCTGATCGAAGTTGTTTGGGCGGTTGGTGGAAGTGAATCCGGTGTTCGAGGTATGCGGTCCCTTGCTGTGAAGTGACTTGAATGAACAAGTGAGAAGTTTGAAATGGCAGTGCTTCTGGATGGGGAGCCAGTGGAGTTCTATAAGGAGTGTTGTGGTTTAGGTTTGGCACGGGAGGTAAAAGATGATTCTAGTTGCAGAATTTTGGAATTTTTAAGTCTGTGATGAAGATGGTTTGGGATTCCGGTATGAAGTGCATTGCTGTAGTTCAATCTGTTTGTGATTAGGGCATGTGCAATGGTACATCTGGTGTCCAGAGGCGACCCAATTAAAGATTTTATTGATCATGTGGGGGATGTGGAAGCATGAGGTGATATTGGCATTGACCCGGGACCTCAAGATGAGGTTGGTATGCAGGATGAGGCCTGGGTTCCTAGCATGGTCAGTTGGGATGGGTGCAGGCTCAAGATCGTCAGTAAATCAAATTGCAGCAACTCGGTGCTGCGTTACCAATCGCACAGCTTCACAGAAGAGATTTACAACCTTTTCATGTTCGATATTTTATTCCATATTTTTCCAAAGTTCATTCAACTTGACTTTTTATTCATGATAATACTGTCCAAAGACCCATTTTCTTCTCATGAGGCAGTTGTGCCTAACCAGGCCTCTTACCGCTTCATGTAGGGACATTTAATTCACATTTTACAGCTTAATAACTTGATCCCAATGCATTTCAGGCCTTTCTAGTGCCCTTTGTCAGGGGAAGCTGTTTAAATATGAAGGTAATATAAAATCCATGTCAGTCTTCCATTTTTAGACACTACGATAATTTTATATAAACGCATTCAATAGTGATCGAATCGATCTGTAAAATATAACACTACCGAGTTCAAACACAGTGGTTAACAAAACAACCCATAAGTGCTGTCATATTATTCTAACCTGCTCAAGAGTTTAATGTACACAGAAACCTCAAGTTTGTCAGGCAGTCAGATGTAGTCTCAAGGTGAGCTTGTATTCCTGAAGATCAGCACTTCAGTTTTGTTGATGTTTAACTTGAGACAGTTTTCTTTCATCCAATTGGCCACGCTGTTCTTGCATTGTTTGAAGTTTGTCTTTCTGGTAACAGTGTTGTCTAAGCAGGAACAAATTAGCTTGTTGTTGCCTGCATACAAGATGATGTTGATCCTGTGCGATCTAAGGATGTTTGTCAGAGTAGACATGTTAATGTTGAAAAGTGTGGGGCTGAGTGATGTACCCTATGGAACTCCACCGATGAGGTCCTTGGGTTCTGATTTGAACAGCGAGAGCCTGACACATTGTTTTTTTCAAGAGAGGAGGAAACTTATACATGTGAGTGCTGGTCCTTGAATTCGTGCTGCAAGTAGTCTGGCTATCAGTGTGTTGTGGACGAAGGTGTTGAAAGGGGAAAAGAGGTTGAGGAGGATGAGGGCCATGGTCTGTCCATGGTCGTGGATGGTTCGTATGTCATCTGTGGCAGTGATGAGGGCTTTTGCAATGCTGTGGTTGTTTTAGAATCCTAATTGCAAGTCGTCCAAGAATTTGTGGTGTTCTAGATAGTCAGAGAGTTGTTTTTTGATGGCCTTCTCAATGTCTTTGGCTGGGAAGGGGAAAAATGAGCTGGGATGACGGTTGCTGAGTACTTTCCGTTGCCTGAGGTTTTTTTTTTAGGAGGGGTAACTTTGTTTCTTTTTCATCTATCTAAGAAGGTGGATGTCTTGAGGGAGGTGTTGATGATGGAAGTGGGTGAAATGCTGCTTTTGCTCTTCCCAGGTTGTAGATATGGTAGGGGTAGGAGTCTGTTTGAACCCCTGAGTAGGGTGTCTTCATTATTGCTGCAATGTCCTAGATGGATAGAGGGTTCCATGCAGTCAGTTGGTAATCTTTGGGTGATAAGAACAGCAGGCTGACAACTCAATGGGGGTGTGGCTGGGGTTGGAAGTTGCTGTAGATCTTGGTGATTTTTTCACGGAAGAAGTCAGACAGGTTGTTGCGGAGTTCTTGTGTAGAGGTGATGGTTTAGGTTGCGCTGTTGTGTTGGTGAATACCCGGACAAGTGTAAAAGGTTCCTTGCAGTTGTTGGAGCTCAACTCGATTCTCAGGGTCATGACCATCCTCTTGGACTCTTTTACTTGATGGTGATAATATCTAAGTGTGACCCTGTAGTTCTTTCTTGCTGTGGTTCCTTGGGTGGTTCTCAATTTCCCTTTGAGTTGCTTGCAAACTCTCTTGAATTTTCTGAGGTCAGAGTTGTATCAGCTAGCTTGTTTGTTGGCTGATTTGGTGTTTTTCAGTGGCGCCAGGGAATTGGCACAAGCAGTGATCCATTTTATTGAAGTTGTTTGTGTTGTTGATGAGGTCGTTGGTGGAGTCTGGGTAGTTTAGTTGTTAGGTGTTGAGTCATTCCATTCTGTACGTTTCTGCCAGCAGAAGCAAGGGCTGCTGCTAGATTCTATAGGAGTGATTGGTGGCCCTGTTATGTGGATGTGAATGATGGAGTGATCCTTCCATGTGAGTGGAGTGATGTGGCTACCTTTAACCTTGTTGCTGGGGGAGAAGATGGGGCCCAGGTTGCATCTGGCGATGGGGTAGGGCCCATAAGTTGGGTGAGGACGATGCTCTTTAGTTTTTTTAGCAAGTCTGTGGAGTCAGAGTCTGTGAGGTCATCGAAATGAAAGTTTAGATCACCTAGGAGTATGAAGAATTTCATGCTCATGACGAGGGGTGTGGTGAGGTCTGTGAGGATGTTGCTGAAATGGATGTAAGGTTCTGGGGCTGGTAGGTGTGGTTTCCTTTGATAAGGGATTTACTGTCTGTCTGAAGCTTGAAATGCATGCGTTTCACAAAAGAGGTTTCTGGGTCAATGTAAGTGTTTCAAAGTCATCCTGTGCCCTGGGTTCCCCCCCCAAATTTTTGCTGAATGATACTGGTGGTAACTGACTCTGACTGACCCTGGGCTCTGCCTAACCAGGCCCAGGGCCAGTACTATGCTGAAAGAGACACATTAGAATACTGTTAAAACAACACCTAAATACACTAGTGTACACAATGGTATGGTGGGGTACCCCTGTGATTAGCATGACCTACAATATAAGCCCCTAGTACATAATAGGGCAGGGGGCTTGAAAATACCTAAAAGTCCCTTGTACCCTAGGGCATGGCAGTTTAGAGCCCAGCAGATCTTTTTGCACTTGCATGTGTGCACTGCTGAAGCCTGAGGTCCGTTTAAAAGCAACCCTGGGTGCCAGGGCTACTTCTAAAAGGTAAATTGTGCCCAAACTCGACTTTGGTGTTTGGGGCACTTAAAAAGGGATAACCAACAATGTTTTGACATATTATGGACCCCCAGGGTCTCCCCTAGGTATCCCAGGGGTTGGGGGGGGGGGTCAGATATTTATAAGGTACACCCTTATAAAATGAGTTTGTATATGCCTGGGTAAAGTTACATTTCACATTTCACTCCCCACATTGTAGTAAAGTGCTTCTCAAATTCGACTTTGATGCTAGGAGCACTGTGGAGGGAGAATCTGCAATAGTTCTACAGATTTAGAACCCCTAAAGTCTCCCCTAGTTGCACATGGGGTGGGGTTCCTGTAGATATAAGGCAAGTACTTATAAAATATGTTTTTGTAAGACCTGGTGCTGCAAAAATGTCTCAAGTCGTTTTTTCCCATTGCAAATCCCCTGTTACATAGGTTAACATGGTAGGAAGTTATTGAATAATAACTATTGATAGGAGAGGGCCAGAAATGCCACTCAAAGACTTCCCAGAATGGTATTAATACATTCAACAATATCATATTGTTGAATTTCTCCTAAAGTGTACATAAAAGAAGTTATAAGACTTTCTTGTTTCTAAGTCCAAATTCAGCCTTCCGGTGGTCTGCCCTGATTGGTCAGAGTTAAGTGGATTAGCCAGCTGACTAGAAGAGGTGATAAAGAGCCCCTGTCGTTAACCAGTTCTCCTGGCAGGGCAGTGTGGTGTTCCATAGGAATGTCAGGTCAGGGGGAGGAGTCGTAAACTATGTTCTTCAAAGAGGAGAGTATTTGTTTATATTCTTATATAGCGCTGGACTCGACCCCCGAAGGGGTATCTTCGCGCTTGCGCTATTGCCTAAGGGTGCCCAATCAGGATTATAGACTGTGAAGTGCTTAGGAAATCGAGAATAAATATGTTTTAAGGGATTTCCTAAAGGTCTGGAAATTGATATTTTGTCTCAGTGAGAGGGGGAGTGAGTTCCAGAGTATAGGGCCCTTATAGGACTGGGCTCAACCTCCCAGCCTAGCCCTCTTAATCCTGGGGACCTGGAGCAGCAATTGATTGCTCGAACGCAGGGAACGACCAAGACTATAGAGGTTGAATTTTTCAACCAAATATTTAGGGCCTGAACCAAAGAGGCACTTGTGTATTATACAGCAAACTTTAAACTTAACCCGTTGGCGAACGGGCAACCAGTGCAGTTTAGTCAGCAGGGGACGTGAAGGGGACCTGGGCAGAGCATTAAGAACCAATCTTGCTGCGGTGTTCTGGGCCACTTGTTGTCTATTAAGTTGTTCCTCATTTGCCGAGATGAGAAGGCCATTACAGTAGTCCAACCTACTGACTACAAGAGTCTGGACAAGTGTCTTTCTGTGGCTATCGGGCAGAAATGGGAACACACGCCTCAAGAGTCCGATAACACGGAAGCAGGATCCAGTTACCTGATTAACATGTTCTTTAAGCAATAATGCCTGATCTAACCGCACACCAAGGTTCTTTACTATCTGCTTAGGACTTGGTACTGGCCCTAAGTCCAGGGGCCACCATTCTGGAGACCACAGGAGAGGGGCCTCCCCGAACAGCATAACCTCCGTTTTGCCTACGTTGCATTGGAGGCAGTTTAAAGCCATCCAATCAGATACCGCCCTCATACCATCAGCAAAATATTTTTTTATTGCAGGTGTGAGGGACTGAAAGGGAACAGAAGCTGGGTGTCGTCTGCATACGACACCGGGGTGAACCCATATACTCTCACAATGTCAGCCAAGGGGGCCACATACACATTGAAAGGTGTAGGGCTTAGACATGAGCCTTGTGGCACTCTCTTGGTGAGCTCCCTAGAGATGGAGTGGAGGGAGCCCAATCTGACACCTTGTGACCGGCCTGAGAGAAAACTCTCCAACCAGGACAGGGCAACACCTCCTATGCCCACCTCCCTTAGACGGCCGAGAAGAATCTCATGTAACACCGTGTCAAAGGCAGCGGATAAATCTAACAGCACCAGAATCATAGAGCCCCCTCCATCCAGTGCCGTCCTGATTTTATCGGTCACGGAGAGGAGGGCGGATTCGGTGCTGTGATTAGGCCTAAACCCAGATTGAGAAAATTCCAGACCTTCCGCTGCCTCGATGTATTTAGACAAATGGGTGTTCACATGTTTCTCGGTCATTTTGCTAAGGTATGGCAGGAGGGAGATGGGTCGGAGGTTGGAGAGGTCTGTCCATGGCAGTGCCATCTTCTTCCGAATGGGATTCACCACCGCTTTCTTCCACTCCAGAGGCACCTGTCCCTCCTTGAGGGAAAGATTTATTACAGATTGAATCTCAGGTCCAAGCAGAGTGCTCAAGGAGACAACCATTTTAGCAGGCAGAAAGTCATCAGGGGACCCCGTTTTAATATAACTAATCAGGGAGGCAAAGTCAGAATCATTGACTGCGGGAAATATCATTAGTGAATTTTCACCATGTATAGACATTTGAGTGGGGATGGTGGTATTATTCCTTTGAGTGGAGGCCTTCGTGATTTTGTCATAGATCAACAGAGTAGAGACCAGTGTCATTTTCAGCTCTGACCTTAACACTTTAGGCAGATGGTAGGATTTAGGAAGGTATGAGCAGATGCAGTGGAGAGAGTCTAAGTACATTAGCCATCATAGGGGTGTGTTTAGCCAGCTCTTACCTCCTTGCTGGAAATTCAGCCATTATGGATTTAGAAGATTTGATGCACTCTGGGACAAAATAATGCCACACTCTACAGGATGTGGTCATATATTACAGGAGTACTCCTGTTCCCATTGGTCAGAAGTGACCTCCTGCTTGACCCAGAGAACTAGGAATAAGTATATGTGAGGGGAAGAGCCCTCCAGATCTGCTGCTTGAAACTTACTGAAGCAAGAAGTCCACTGATGAGAAGTTTTGCTGTGCAAAGATTTTTAAGTCGTGATCTCTGAAGATGGCACCATCTGAAACTACAGCCCTGTGGATTATGAAAAAGAACTAATGAGTAGACTCCCTCAAAGCTACAGTTTAAAAGAGCTCATCTCAACTAAATCTACACCTTGAAGAACCATCAGGGGACCATCAGCGGATTGTGGGAACTAAAGTCCTCAACTTTCAAAGGACCACCATGGCGCTTCCAGACCCTTGGAGTGAGTTTGAGACACTTTGGGACCACTTGCGGAACTTCAGGAAGAAGTACAAGACATTTGGAGAACTTTGGACCAACTTTGAAAAAAAGCTCCATAGAGGAACCGACTCAACCTGGCCAGCCATGCCGCCTACCTTCAACCGCGAGCCGGCCAAGCCAACCAGGTCCGTCCAGCTAAAAGCTCCATCGCTCCAACTTCCAGAGATTGGTCAGGACTAGAGAAAATCTGAAGCCGGCGAACCCTCACTGGATCCGGCTACATGAGGAGCATCGAGAGACCCCACGAGAAAAAGCTGCAGAAAAATGTCTAAGTCCTCTCATATAGAAGGTGATCGGGAGCAACCTCGAGCTCCAAGCCGCCTGCCTTCCATCACGTGCCAGCCTGGATTCCTGGGTTGCCCCGCTGAAGCGATTCTGATAAATTTTCTAATTCCGCTCCAGGGAAGTTGACCGGGACCTCGTCACAAGTCAAGCCGGCAAACTGTCACCGAATCTGGACTGGCTGGGAGGTTTGAGGGGCCTCGAGGAGAAAAGCTCCAGAAACGTTTCTAAGTGTGAAGGTAGAAACTGAGACTGGGACCTGCCACGAGATGTAGCCACTCAGGGCTCCATCGCGCCCAGCATGAAACTTTGACTTTGCCCTGGTCTTTCGCGAACAGTATGGTGCTATAATCTTTTAAGTGCTAGATTGTATTAAATCTTTTAAAATTCATATCTCCGGTTCTCTACATTGGATTTATGTTGTTGTAGTGTAATTTTAAAGATAAAAATATGTCCTATTGTTATAAATTGGTACAGGATTTTTATTATGTGTTGAGTCTTAATTCTTTACTGAAATGGTGTTTTTAAATGCTTTACATACCTGTCTTTGTAGTTAAGCCCGTCTGCTCAAAGCCACATTACCAAGGGTTGAGCATGGGAATAATTTTTTAAGACCTATGCCAAGTCCTATCATGTGTTACTGGCCTTATTTCCAGTGGCAGACCTACATTTGCCCCTACCAATAACCCACTTTCCAACAGTAAGAGATACACTCAATACTCTGTGGATGATTACAAGTCCCTCTTCCTAGTTTATAGGGTCGGTCCTGGTCCAGGGGTTTTGTATTCTGTTCGGATTGCTGCAGTGATGTTCAATGCCATTGTGGGGTTGAGCCAGGTATTGATGAGGAAGAGGAGGTCCAGTGTGTTGGTAGTCGATGAGGTCCCTAATCTTGATGGAGTGCCAGCAGAGGGAGTGTGAGTTTAGGAGCATGCATGCCAGTGATTGCTGTAGTGCAGGGTGGGTGTGTGGTGATGGGGTAGTGTGATTCTTGAGTTCTGACTTGCGTATGTGTGTGGGCATTGGGAGTGGGGTGTGGATGCAGTTGAGCTGAAATTTGAGCAGGCAACAGGGCTCACTGTGTTATGCCAATTTGTATGGCACAGCTTATCACCGGTGAAGGAATCCCGGTGCTGGAGCAGGAACGTACAACGGGTGGCTCTCCTGGTTAAACAGCCAGATCTTCAGCTTCTTGCAGAAGTTGAGAAGTTATGTGTTGAGTATGTTCAATCCAGTTCTTGGCAGTGATGAAGTAGAAGGGGCGCACACTTGACTTGCTTCTGCGGATGTAAGGGACATGAGCAAAGATGAGAGGTAAGGCGTGTAGTTATCTGGTAGGTTGGTAGAGTCGAAGTCTGCCATTGAGGTATGCTGGTCAAGTGTTGTGGATGTCTTTGTAGGTGTGGGTGAGCAGTTTGAATTGCCAGTGTTTCTGTATGAGTAGCCAGTGTAGTTTCAGAGGTAGGAAGTGATGTGAGCACTTCTGGGACATTTAGGATGAGACTGGCAGCAGAGTTTAATGGTCTGGAGTTTTTACATCAGCTGGTTGGAGACGGGGATGTACAGCATGTTGCCATACTCGAGTCTGCTGGTTATGAGGGCCTGGGTGACTGCGCTTTTTGTGTTCATGGGGAGACATTTGAAATTCTTGCAAAGCATTCTGAGAATGAGACAGCAGGATGCAGTCACAACATTGACCTGTTTATTAATCATTATTTTGTTATCTAGGAAGATACTGATGTTTCTGGTGCAGTCTGTGGGGGTGGGCTTGGGGCCTAGTCTGGAAGGCCACCAGGAGCAGTCTCGGTGGAGCTTTAGTTACCGAAGATCAGGATCTTTGTTTTGTCCATGTTGAGTTTGAGGCAGTTTTCTCTCATCCAGTTGGCCATGATGGTCATGCAGGAGGTGAAGTTAGACCTGGTGGTGTGGTTTGCATTAGTGAGGACGAGGAATAGCTGTGTATCCTCAGCATCTGAGATAATGTTTATGCCATGGGCTCTTATGATGTGGTTGACGAGTGCCATGTGCATGTTGAAAAGGGTTGGACTGAGGGAGGCACAAAGACAGGCTTCTTGGTGTCAGAGGTGTAAGGAGGAGTCTAATTCATTGAGTTCTGTTGGAGAGGTAGTAGGCAATTCATTTCAGGGAGAGCCTTGAACTCCTGAGTCCCGGAGTGTAGAGATGAGGGTGACATTGGAGATGGTGTGGAAGGCCGCCGAGGGGTACGAGCAGGATGGGAGCAGCCGTTTCACCTCTGTCCGTGATGGAATGGATGTAGTCTCTTGCTGCCAGGAGTGCTGTTGTTTCCATGCTGTTAAAGCCTGACTGGGTAAAGTACAGAAGTTGTGCTGTTCGAGATGGGTGTATTCCTTATCAATAAGTGGTCCAATCAGGGTAAAAGCTGCAGAATTCACCTTATATGGAATCAGAGGCCAGCCCTGCTTTTTGAGCCGTGCTTTTTCACCTGAACCCAAGACTATCATAGTAACTCCCAGGACTAGCTGGATGTATGTCGTTACTATGAATGCATTTACAACGCATGCCTTTACCACGCAGGTTTTACAACGCAAGTCGTTACAACGACTTGCGTTGGGGGGCGCTGGACAGTGAATAGTTTAATTTACTATTCCAACTCCAGTCCCCGTGGACAATAGGGAAGGTTTTGGGTAGTAAATTAAACTATTCCCTATCCTACAGCGCCCCCAGCGCAAGTCGTTGTAACGACTTGCGTTGTAAAAGTTGCGCGGTAAAGGTATTGCGTGGTAAAAGTTGAGTTGTAAACGCTGTTCACCGACTAGCTTGGTGGCCTCTTGTTCAGAGCAACAGGGACATAACAGGTTCCCATCATCTTGAACCCACACCTGGATCCAGCGCAAGTGAGTCTTGAACCCACACGTGGTGTTCCACCAGTCTTAGACCCTTGGCTGTGGTGTTAAAATGGCCAAAATCCAAAATGTGGGGACATGGAAAATGTTTGTATAAAAACTGCTCTGAGAACTAAGAGAAGACCAAGACAAACGTGCTGGCTGACCCACCTAAGCTGCATTGTTGGTCGGCCTGAATTCACAGCTGCTCCCTCTACATTTTTCTCTGCAGCAGAAAATCGTTTAGGGGTCTTACACAAAAGGGTATCCGAGCTCCTGGAACGGTCTTTGGTTACAGCCTCCTGCCTCGTCCCACTAGTGATTTTCGTCTTCCCAAAAAGTTACTAAGACCGAACTTAGAAATCTTCACAGGAACTTAATTTAATGGACCCCTAACAATGACGCTCCCTCCTTGGATATGTCCTGCAGCCTTGGTCCGCTGAACTTTTCCTTCTCACAACTTTTCTTTAAAATCTAATACAGATGGTAAGTGCCAACTGGTCCAAATCCACTTATTGTATCGGGAACACGCTCCTTTGTGGCTGGCCATATGTTTTTTACTTTGACCCAGACTTGCATGATTCGAAGTCCGTGGTTGACGCTATCATCTTTTAGGCACTGATTTTTACTAAAACCTTTAAAAATTCACGACTCTTGTTCAAGCGATTGGATTTTTGTTGCTTTTTTGTCAAATAATGTGTTAAAATGTACTCTAGTTTTCTAAATTAGTGTAGGATTTTTCATGTGTTGATTTTTTAATTTATTACGGGGTGCTGCATAAATACATTACATATTCCCTCTAAGTTAAGAATGACTGATTTGTGTATCAATGTACCTATGGTTAAACACAGGATAATCTAGTGACTTTTCTTGTTTATCCTGCCAGAGATTGTGACTGCTGCTTGACCAGGACATACACCCCAGTTAATCAACAATCCAGTTTCTCACAGCCTCCCATTTGAAATGTGTAAAATGTTAGTGAGGGTGACTGCTGCTCATCTCTGGAAAATGTTCCAGGAGGCATTAACAAATGGGATGCTACTCAAAGACTTATTTGAGACGATTATCTTTGTAATACCAATGCCTGGTGACCCCCCTGACAAGTGCACCTCCTACAGGCCTCTCATCCTAATAAACATTGAGACTGTTGTTTTCACTAAGACTCTGGTGATCAGATTGAGGATAGTGATCATGTCTCTTGCTTATCCTGACCAAAGCAGCTTTGTGTCTGCACAATTAGCTAGGCACAATATTCAGAGGATATAACATGATAAAGATGGCAGGTATTCATTTGTTGTACTGGGCAGACCATGTTATAACAGTGAATGACTAGCTATTTGGTGATTGAAATGGCATAGCAATTCCTATCCGAGAGCATACATTAAGGCCACACATTACCTGAACACCCCCCTCTTCCACAAAAGTCGTAGGGGCCTCTTTATGAAAAGTCATGCAGTACAGCGCAGCAAGTCACCTTTCTGTACTGCACTGCAAGACAGGGAAAGGGAAGGAATGAGCCCTTTTGGCAGCTTAGCTCCAATACAGGCACCCTTGCACCATTGTGCAAGGGTGCCTGTGTTGCATGCAAAATTGTTTCTGTGCAGAAATGGGCACCTTCCTGCATAAAAACAATCCTATGAGGCATATTTCTCTTTCTGTGTGATGCAGAATGCACCACACATAGAACAATGAAGTAACAGGGAGAAATTAAGATTGTTATCCTTGTTACACCTCTCCTGTGAAGATATTCTAATTTTGGTGCATTCTACCAGTTCTTGTAAATCTGAGAATGCATAAAAAATTATGAGAGTTGCATAGGAACTCCCACGCAATGCCCATAGAATGCCTTTCGTAGGGCAGAGTAAGGCAAGGCAGTGATTTGTGCTGCATTGCCTTACTCCATATTTAAGGAACCACTAAGGGCCACAGTAAATAGCCTTGCATCGCTTCATAAATCTAACTTAAGGTTTACTTCGCTCTTGCACCCCATTGCGAAGTAAACCACCTCGTAAATAGGCCCCTTACGGTCCAGATGGCAAGGGGTACTAAGCAGATTGGGATGGGTGGGAAACAATCCCTGTGGTTGGGTAACTGGCTTTCAGAAGCAACAGCATTGCCAAATTCTGCTCTTGGGACTTGATTGTCATTTACAAAACTAGGAATATTTGTTAGCATACCTCACAACAGAATCTGATCTCCTAACTTTATAAACACCACCAATTGAGGCAAACTCCAAAGGCATACCTTCTGTGCGTATGCGTGGGCACCGTTCCTGATTTCAGGCCCCTGAGGTAAAACTAATTATCAAAACTCTTAGTACCAAAAGAATATTGTAAATTTACAAATCTCTAATTGAAAACACCTCAACCTCTTTGTGCCATTGAAAGAAACATGGGAAACTGATGTTGGGTCCCTGTTTAAAGAAGACTGGATAGAGTCCAAAATAGTTCCCTGGAAAGTGGCAATCTCAGTGAAATTCCGTAAAAATGCAATTGAACTATATTTGTAGGATATAATACATCCTCAGTGCTTATGTATGGGGAAATCGTGGCAAATTGCCTGAGACGCTCCCAACCTGATATTTCCAGTGCACTAAATGGGCATGCCCCGTCATACAAAAGTACTGGGAGGAAGTTGTGCCCAAGATGTCAATGTTAGTGAACATCCAGTTAGCTCTAGATCCCCTAGCAACATAGTTTGAACTGATGGAAAACCTTGATAGTGCACATGGTACAAAAAAGCCAAAACTCCTGGATGTTTTTTTTTAGCAGGGAGCTGGCCAAACTCTGGAGATTAAATAATTCAGGAATGATTGTGGGGTATGGCTCACTTATCACTAATCAGTGCATTGATATTACAAATACAGGGTTGTCCACATAAATATATGAGAATAGGGCATCCATTGTGGAGATATTGCATTATAAAATCATGAGGCACCAGGAATGTAAATATTCCTCAGACACACTACATTTTACATTAACACATTACCAGTATTGCCAACAGAATAGAAACACATTAGCTGATTTCATAATACTAAATAGTAAGGTGGAATATGTATATGAATTCAAAACAGAGAAAGATGTTCATTACATTCAGCTCACCAAACATAAGACCCTGATTTAGATCTTGCCACCTGAAAAAAACGTTAACAATTATGTCCCCCTTTCCAGATGGGATTCACAACATATGTGTAAGCAGCACACAACTGAAAAAACAACATTTTGGATTCAACAAATCTTTTTTGTATTTGAATATTTAGTATGTTAAACAAAATAACCAAATAACGATATGCAACATACACAACAAAATTCACATGGATATTTACAATAGTAACATGAATTGGTGACAGATTGTGACAATACGCACCACGATACTCCACAAATATTTACAAAGAGACAAAACATCAACATGGAACATTTATTTCTTCTTTATATTTCTAGCATTCACAGAACACCTTAGTAAGACTACTTCAGTTCTATAGATCTCACTGTGCTGAAAACATGCTAGTTCTTGAACGTCGACGTTTCGACCCCTACAAACGTGTGTGTTTCATGAAAATCACAATGGGTCTTCTTCAGGAAAATAAATTATTCTGTATGCCCTTGTAGACTGAATCAATGAATTGCAATGTTCATTAGATAAAAAAGTATTCTCATTGCTTATACAATGGGAAACAGTCTGTTGATGTGTACAGCAATTCAGCAAGCACACATCTTAATACAGCAGGCAGGATACTATCAACTTGGTGGAGTACTTGGATACTCTGCCACTAAGGGATGACGGGAGTCCTGCCAAGATCTAAATCTGGCCCTTATTATTTACCTGTTTTATGGATGTTATATACATTTAAAAAGCCAATAGTATATTTTATATGAAAAAGACAATCATGAATCTTCTACTGGAAACACTGTCTACTGATCCCAAATCTGATCAAATGGTCACTGACACTTTTAAAGTTATGCACTACCTTCAATTACATACAGAAAATCTAAGTGGGTAAGTTAATTTCATTCAATGGCCTCAATCCTATTAACTGGGGCCTCATAGGCCACTCCTTGGGACTTGGAGAATGCGGTTTGTGGCGTTTGAGGATTGACTATGTTATCTTCTGCTAAAGAGTAGGCATATTGATCCAGTTGAATGCTCTCATCTCATTTCACACTGTGGGCCAATCAATTACATTTAAAAAAGTTAGTACATTTTTACCTGGGTATCCATGTCTGAATGTAGGAAGTTGGTCCGTTTTCTATACAATTGTGTATATTGGTGTATGTTTTAACTTGTGGAGCTGTACAAAGTAGTACAAGTGGTTTTGTATTGCCACATGTTCCCACTATTTGATGTGTTTAAAACAGTTAGCTTTGAGTATGATTGCAATGTGAATGACACAAAGGTCTAACTCATCTGAGACAGACTATGAAGAGTTTTATATGATATCAAGGATGCATTTGCTTCAGCTCAGTGCTGGCAATTAAGCTTCCCCCTTTTCTTTGAGAAAAACATCATACCTCAAATCAAGATAATAAACAAGCTTTGCCAATTACAATATATCTGGCTAATGAATGAAAGTGGCATGGTAGTCACTGATGGGTGAAGTCACTCAATAAGTCATACTGCATGAACTCTGTCACTCATCGTTGCACTCATGCACCCATTTATTAAACCACATATTCATCCTTCAAGTCATCCTGTGACACAACCTCAATAAAACACACTCTACCTCTACAACATATGCAAGATAAATAGTAGACAAAAGAAAGCATGGCACATATACTTTTGCTGTAACAAAGCTAAATATGCCAGCAGGTGTGCCTCTTGCAAAGGTATTGTAAATAGTCTACCAGTGTTTTAAAGTTCATGTATGTCCACCATATTTAGAACCAATGTGTTGGCCATTTTGGAATAGTAAAATAAAGATTCATTACAGAAAACAGCATTCCATAATGATCTCCTAATTTAGAGGACACTGGCATGTGGATTGAGGGGCACTGCAAATGAAATGAGTGGCAAATAAGCAGCCCATCAGCACTGCCTGAAGAGCTGTAGAGTCCTCTTGAAAAACATTAAACTAAAAGGAGGAGAATCAAAGAAATGAAAGGGGAACTATAAAAGTAGGTCATTCAAAACTAAAGGACTGGCCAACTAGCCACTGTACTGAAAGGCACTCAGGAGCATATTTATGAAAATGTAACTGAGCGCTGTGTTACAGGGAAAAGGCAGGATTGTGTCCTGCCTTTTCCCAGTGCTGATGCACTAAGGTCTGCCCGGACCAACTGAGACACCCTTGCACCAGAATGCAGCATCCATAGAAAGAGCAGAGAAATATCTCCTAATTATGCTTCCCTGGGAAGGCGTAGCATTTTGGTGCATTCCCAGGTCTACCAGTTATGGTAACCCTGGGAATGTATCAAAATGCATTGGAACACCCACACAGTGCCCATGGAATGCCTCCCTGGGGCAGAGTAATGAATTGCTGTAATTTGCGCTGCATTGTGTCCCTCCAAATTATTTTTTTATGTTTGAAAAGCTTTATTGAACAAATAATAAACTACAAACATATCAGCAATATATATAGGAATCAAACATAGAGGTAAAAGCAGATGAATAAACTGATACCTGAAAAAGAAGAATATAAGCAATTTCCGTGATTTTACATATGAACGAGGGAAGAGAAGGAAGGGAAGAAAGAGCAGAGGAAGGAGGGAAGGGGAAGGAAGGGAGTATCAACATTAGGGCAAAGAAAAATAAAACCGAGAAAAACATTCTAGGTTACATATTATGAATAAGTAAAACTAACTGTAACGTGAATCAAAATGTAAAGCAGTGTAACAGGATAAACTATGGAAAGACAGATAATATCATTCAAGGAGGTTTGAAATTTTCAGAAGCTAAGTGTGAGACGTTCTTCAATACAATTCGGTCTAAATAAGTTGTGAGAGGTAACCTGAATAAATCATTATTAAGCACTGGCTTACACAGGAGGTGAAGGCAACATCCATTATGTGAAAATAACAGGGTATTCCATCAATGTTGTGTGGACAGTTTTGTGAGATTTTTCCAGTTGAAGGAGATGGGCTGAAAAGCTAGAGAAAGCATAAGGTCGAAAAGAACATGAGTATGTGGGGGAAGATCTAAAGAGTCAGAAAGACTACCAGCAAAGAGGAGGGGAATAGAGTAAGGAACAGAAATTGTGAATAAAAGAGAAATGTATGACCAAACTTTGTTCCAAAAGTTAGAAACCATAGGGCAGAGAAAGAAAAAATGAAGGAGATCAGCATTAGAAGACCGCATGTCCAACAATTAGAATCAGTAGAAGAGGAAAAACGTGCTAAAGAAACAGGGTAAAGATACACTCTTTGGTAGAGAAAAAACATAGATTGGGTAAGAGAGTCAGAGCGAGAAATCTTTAAAGGTCTGATCCAGAATTTATCCCAAAAGACGATAGGCCATTCACAACTCAAGTCCGATTCCCAAGAAAGTTCTAACTTAGATTTAGCGCGCTCTGGGTTAGGGGCCAAAACTAATTTGTATATAAGAGAGGCTTTGGGTAAAGTATGCAGTAATTTAAGAATAGAGTTTTGGGTGTCAGGTAAGGTGAAGAGGGAAGAGAATAATAAGTGTCAAGAATTATCACTCTCCCCCTCCAGCCAGATAAACCACTGGGACGGAACCAACCCATGAGGGGAAACCCTTGGCCAAATAATAATAATAATAATAATAATAATAATATAATAATAATAATAATAATAATAATAATAATAATAATAATAATAATAATAATAATAATAATAATAATAATATTATAATAATAATAATAATAATAATAATAATAATAATAATAATAATAATCCACATTTGTATAGCGCACAATCACCCGTTAGGGTCTCTAGGCGCTGGGGGGCCGTCGGGAAGATTAAGCAAGCTATTGCCCAGAGTCGCATGGTGCTGGGCTAACCTGCCGCCGGAGCCGGGGATCGAACCCTGATCCCCAGATTCCAGCGTCAGTCGCCCTGGCCGCGGCGCCACACCTCTCCCAGCAACAAAGCACAGGCAGGCTCCTTTCAGGAGCTATATATCAACGCAAGGTCAATCTCCAAGCGTGCAGGGGAGCTATGGGACATTCTTAAGGAGGAAAAACCAGACATATGTATACTGACTGAAACCTGGTTTCACAGCCATGCCACCCCGGTGTTAAAATGAGAAATGAAATGACTGTACTTGTAAAGCGCACTGCTGCCCCAGCAAAGGGGCGTCCTGGCGCTGTACTCATACCAATGTGGAACCCTTCCTGGCTTTTCCCTGTGAAATGTCCACTTCTGGGCACCCCCACGGTGAAGCCAGGCATCCCAGCGCTGTTGGGGCTGTTGTGGAGATTAAGCAAGCTATTGCCCAGAGTTGCACCCATGATTAGAATAGGCACCAAGGCGAGAATTATCTGGTCCGAGGAAATTGAGCCCAAGACCCGCTGAGGTGGGAATTGAACCCTGGTCCCGGGCCAGACCTCTGCATCAGGGTCTGCCGCTCTAACCATTGAGCCACACTTCTACGTCGCCTTCCCCGAAGACTATATAGTGACAAGACTAGACAGGACAGCCAAGCGTGGAGGAGGGCCGGCAGTAGGAACCCGGACCCCCCACCACATCAAGGTACTAGACACAGTCCTAACTTTTTATATAGAGCTTATGGCGTTTCAGATAGAGTCCCTGAAAGGGTGGAAGGGAGCAGTAGTTTACCATCCCCCGGGAGAAAGTAAGCAGCTGTTTTGCTCTACCCTATTGGAAACTCCCGCCTCGTATGTACTTCAAGCAGATCACTTTGTGTTACCAGGTGACTTTAACCATCATCTTGAAGATACTGCAAATTCAGACTCTAGGGCCCTTCTGTCAGCAATGGAATCGCTGGGGTTACTCTCCAGAATAAGTGAGCCCATGCACATTGCAGGCCACACCTTGGATTCAATTGTTTCGACTGAGCCCTCTCTCCCAGTAATCTCCCCTCAGGAATTAATCTGGACCAACCATTGGGCCATAAGATTCTCTCTCTGCCAGCCAGAGGGTGTAATGACGCCCCCAGTCAAGGAAGTTCGTCAAAGGTCATGGAGGAAAGTCACGCCGGAGGCCTTTGACATTGCCTTCTCACCCACATTGTTGAAGGGGGAGCAAGACAGTAATAGGGCCTTAGAAAGATGGGAGGGAGAGGTTGGGAAGGCCCTGGACAGCATTGCCCCGCTGAAAACAACAAGAGTAAGAGAGAAACGGGCGCAGGCGCCCTGGTATTCAGGAGAGCTTAAAGGGGAGAGGGGGAGATGCAGAGGCTTGGAAAGAAAGTGGAGAAAAACAAAAGATCTGGACAACAAATCTGCTTTTGTTGTGGCACATAAAGCCTACTTAGGCCATTGCAAAATGGCCAGAAGAGAACATCTGAGTTGGCGGATAGATGAGGCTAAGAATTCATCAAAGGAAATCTTTAAGATATTAAAAGAATTCACCAACCCTATAGTATGTAGGACGGCAGCCCCCCAGACTCAACAACTCTGTGACAATCTAGCCACACACTTTAGGGAAAAGATAGACAAAATATATAACTCATTTGGAGGAGGAGAGATCTCCAATGTGTTTACTCCACAGCCAATTGATCCCTTACAATCTAACCTAGATTCATTTTCCACTATTACTGTGGAGCAAGTAGAGGAGGCACTTGCATTAACAAAATCAGGATCAGAGTCAGACTGTGCCCCGCCTTTCATTATGGCAAAGTTAGCCATGAGCTTAGCTGCCTCACTCTCGACAGTTTGTAACATTGTAGTAAACGAATCTAGGACTCTAGTTAAATATTCTCGATTTATGCCCTTATGTGGTTATATCAAATCATATCCTTAAGAATCATACCCATATTAAGACATAGCCAATGCAGTCCAAATACGGCAATGCTACTCCCATAGACTTCTAGAAAGCACAACGCGTTCTTAAAAATACCAAGCCTCCAGCAGCCCGGGAAGTCCCCCTACTTCTGTATTGATTTGTCCTAGAACTCCTGGAGTCCTGAAAGAACTGCGAGTTCTTAGTGACGTCTTATGTCCAACCTTACGTCAAACTCGGCACCTTCCAGGTATAAATATACCAGCATCTGCCCTAGTAAAACACATGGTGGTTTGAAACAGATCGGCTATCTACTTGCCCGACGCCCTGCTGTAGCGAGTGCCGAAGGAAGCCGACCCTCCCATTGACGCACTGAGAGAGACGCTGTCTTTTCTCCTGCCGAGAAATCCAGCTCCAGTGTTTCCCTGTCACCCTTGCGGGTTGCTGGGAGATCGAGTCCTGGGAGAAAGATACAAGACCTCCTTCATTCTATAACCAAGGTACGGAGCTGATTAGACCCTCAGAGAATTCTTAATTCAGATTCTTGGCAGAAACTATCTTAACTCAAACTGCAGCTCACTTACCCCTTCACACGTACTAGGCTTAGGTTAGGTACACCGGGGTAGGCGTATCTTAGAAGCACCAGTTGAGTACGTTTAGTCATGATTTTATCAATGTATATATTTTATCTATTCTAAACACCGTATGGTTTAAAAACCATACCATGCTTTTACAGTATTATTTCATAATACTCCATTTACTGTACGCACTTTACCTTATGACAAGTATTTCAATTGTAGCAACTCACTTCTCTTGCTTGAGAAAGAAGACTGTTCAATAAATAACCTATTTTATTGAAAACGCCCGTCTTTCTATTTCTCCGCGCTTCTGGTGAAACTAAGAATGCACGATTGACTGAGTAAAATAGCTATCTATTGTTTCCGCGACTCTGGAGGTATACTCCTTATTCTGGAGGGAGCAAAGTTGTCATGTTTATGCGGTTGTCAGAAGCTAATCCCTTCTTGTATATTCGAGAAAGTTTCTCGTGACCTCTGACCTAGCTGGCATTCACAATTGAGTCTAACATATTCAATAGAGACCTAGTCGACCTACGTCCTACGTCTAAACTATCGTTTATGTTATTCCAATGCACAGAGCCTATTGGGAATATAGGACCTACACTAAATGGCGCCCAACGTTTGGTAAGGCGATAATTTAACGCTAGATACTAGAGTAACTCAGTCGTGCTTTTCACACAGATCCCCTTTTCCCGTAAAAACTCTAATAGACGTCTGGAGTGGGTAAAAGGTTAACATCCGCCAAAACTTAGTAGGAGGAAAATCCTATGAATTAGTTTTTGGTTTAGTCAACGTTGGAGGATAAAGTGATCCAAAATATTGTGCACCTAATCTTTGTTTCCTTGAAACTTGGTCTGCAAACTTTCTGTCAGCAAAAATGACGGATAGTGAAGACGAAAGGGAGAGAGTTAGAATAGCAGCCCAAGTGGTCTTAGATGACACAGCTCTCCAACAAAATGACCCGGATGCTATATTCATCCCGGCATATATAAGGAAAACCATAACTATAAAACTTATAGAAAATGGAGTATCATCAAGAGGTGGTACAGTCATATTTGTGGTAGCGGCCCATGAATATCGGCAGACAGAGGTATTCTCTTTATGGATAACATTACCAGCAGCAAATGCTGTGACACACGAGTTCCACTACTACAAAACAGAGGAACTTCCAGAGGAATACGTCCCTTTCGAGGACGTTGAAATTCCACTAACCTACCAAGAGCATCAGCTCTTGTTTAATGGCGCCCTAAAACATCCAAATCACATTACCAGGCTCGGTCCACTAGGTAGACTAGGAGCCACATGGCCGGTTCTAGCCAGCTATACACCACATCCTGACATTGAAGGAATGTCAAGCGGAGAACTTTTAGTTCAGCTAAAACAATTAATTAAAATACATAGGCAATTGGTCCAATATGTCATGCGGACTTTAACAGTCCAACCAGCAAAACAAATTCCACATCACACCCCTCACCAGGGGAACACAAATAAAATTACACCACATACTATACAATCAGTCATTGGCAAATTACCCGCAAAACGGGAACAAATTCCGTTCTGGTTAGCTCAAAAAATTACTCGAATAGAGGCAGTATTTCCTGATACTACACCTAATGAAAAACACAGAATTCTGACAATCTGTCTACCAATGGGGATCGCACCACATGTGGAGGACTGTGACTCTTTGAGAACAGTCTTTGCATCGATATACACAAAAACACATGGTGTTCCGTCTATGACGGTTATACCAGACATACTAAAACAGATTCAAAATGAATACGGTCCAGAGCCTGCTTTAAATCTAGGTATGAAATTACTGAAAGACTTTAAGCAAGTCTCGGCTATACTACTAGCCAACATAAAAGGAGAAGCAGCATCTGTGGCGATCCATCAAAAATTTAAAGAAACAGAAATAACAGAACAACCTTTTGAACTTGCCAGAATAATTGAAAAGTGCTATGAAGAATTAGGTAGAGATAGTTTGGGTGGGAAACCACAAAAAACACAATTAACTGAAAATCCTGAAAAAAGCTTTATTAAGAATAATCTCATTACTCCAAAAAAGAAGTGGGAGGGTAATAAACAAACCACTCCCAGAGAAAAACAGTTTCAGTCCAGAGGAAGGTCTCCAGGACGAAGGGACAGGTCTCCACAATGGGAGCCCTCTGAAAAAAGATACAACCTTAGAAATAGGGATAACTTAAGAAAACCTGACAGATATCAAGATAATGATACACGTCCCTCTCGATCTTTTCAGACTTTTCAGACTTTCAGACTTCCTCACAGAAATCGGAAAGAAGAGGACGGTCAGAACATAAAGAAGAGCGCGTCAAGTCCAAAGACAAGGAACCTGCTCATCAAAGTAAAAAACTTACAATTTCCCGAAAAAAAGGTAGCTAATATTAAAATAAAACATGCCGAGGATTCTGAGGGCACAACTCAAGAACGGAGAATGGGCCCAGACAATGCTAGACAGCGCAGCAGAAGTGACCATAGCTCGCAAGATCCCGATGAATCTTCTGGAGACAGTGGACACGAATGAATACATTCAGGTGGAAACTGCAGACACCAGAGTTAGTGTACCCCATAAATTATATGAAATAACATTACGTATAGAAGGGGACAAAACTAGGAAAATAAGAGGTCTCTTTTGGGAGAATCTATCTAAAGGCTATGATATCCTTCTAGCAGAGAAAGACTGGCCACCAGAGTTTGTCAGGGAATGCCCACATGGCGAAGAAATGATTATGCCTGCCTTCTCAAATCACATTCCAATTCATAAAAAATACACATATGCTAGAAAATGGGCAGTGGCCCAAGCCCCTGCATTATATAAAAATCATGTGGGATGGGATAAGGATTCTCCTCACCATAAAATTCAGTTAAAAAAATCAACCTACTGCACAGAGGCAGTATCCTGTTAAGCAAGAAGCTAAAAAACAAGTCAGGGAGATCTTAGATCAACTTGAATATCAGGGGGTGATTGAAACATGCACCTCACAAATGAACAATCCTTTGTTTCCTGTCTCCAAACCAAACGATTCATATTGTCTAGTTTTGGACTACAGACACCTTAAGTCTTGTTGCAAAACATTTGCAGTACAAAACTCACACAGTGCAGCACTAATGAATAACAATGTGCGCAAAAAATATAAAACGACATTAGATATTTCAAATGGTTTCTTCTGTCAAAACATTGCACCAGAAAGCAGGTATTTGACCGCTTTCTCCAGTATGGGGGCTCAAAGGCAATTTTGTCGTCTCCCCCAGGGATTCACGAACAGCCCAGGATTATTTTCAGCCAGGGTAACATAAATATTACAAATGTATGATGATGAGGCATTATCTTAGGTCGATGACATCTATCTTACAGACGATGACACACTTGAAAAGAGTGAACACCATTATACTTGGGTTCACATCTGAAGGGTACAAATTCAACTTTAAAAAGTCACAAATTGCCCACCTCACTGTCCTGTTCTTAGGATATGAGTTATCAAGTGAAGGCAAAAGCCTAGCAGACAACTTCTTAGAGAAGTGTGCAGTACTCCAAGCGACAAAAACACTGAAAACTTACAATCAATTCTAGGTTTCCTGAATTTTGGAAGAACTTACATTCTAAACTATGCAGAAAGGGTTAAACCCCTCTACGAATTAATAAAACCTGATTTCAAACCAATTAATAGGACTCAGAAACACACAAAAATTTTACGATCAATACAAAGAGACATGTTAACTAAAACAAAACTGCAAACACGTGCAAACGAACGCAACCTTGTAATCCGAGTCACCCCAGGAAGATGTGGATTTACGTACCTGACCTCTAATGAGGGAGAAACGGTACCAATAGCTTATAAATCACACTTGTACGCACAAGCTGAAATGAAATTCAGTTCTACTGAAAAAATTCTGACTGCAGTACAAACTGCTGTAGCAAAAGAAAGAGCCCTGGTACAAGGTAAACGTATAATAATCGTTACACCGGTACCTGCCCTAGAGGCAGTAACAAGAGCCAGCATTCAGAATGCTAAGCTTTACATTCAAGATGGATACAATGGGTTAATTCTCTTGCTGCATCAGACGTAGTATATGAATTTGATCCTAACTTAAAAACGCAAGAATATCTCCAATACGAATATGAATGTCCTCAGCCGACTGAAATTCTGCCTCTCAAACATTACGTCTGTATAATATATACCAACGGTTCAGCACAACCCGCAGTTGGGGGTAAACAAGCATATAGTGCTGCATGCGTAGCGGAACTCCCATATGCTCGGACAGAGCAGGCCTTCCGGACTCTGCACTACGCGAGGCCCCGGCTTGGCCAGTACGTGGCAGTAGGCCGAAGTCGGACGTGCAGACCAAAGCAGATACACCACGGGAGGTAGTCGTACGGACTTCATGAAGGCTCTCCTCGGCACAGAGACGAACTGAGGCACATGGGGACCGATGCACACTGGAGCTGGCCTGGGAGATTGGGACCGCTGCACTAGCGGCGCAGAAGGCGCCATTAACCCTAGGACCCGTACGTGGAAGATCTGCATGCCACAGGGGTCATAAGTGTATGAGCGCTTGAGGCCCACAGCGTCGCTGAGGAGGCGCCCCTACGGTGAGACACAGACGCTGTAATAGCAGAGGCAACGCCGGCCCGGGCCGAACGGGATTTCTGGCCCTACGGCACGCGAGGCCCCGGCTTGGGAGACAATTGCAGGCCGTGGCCGGTTGCGGGGACCTCAGCACACACAGATACGCCGCGTTAGCGGGATGCGATGCTGCTAAATATATAATTGCTAAAACTGCCGGGGATCCTTCACAATACCCGCTTGGCACAAGCACGGGCCGGAAGCTGAGGAGCTCGAACAGCCCGACAGTTTGGGACTTTGCTGGGCGCAGCGTTGAGCTGGGGCGCAAGTGGCCGAATATGCACTGGGGGCGGAGTGGGTTACTATATACACTGTACTAAAGACGCAGCAAGCGCAGATACGGCTGGGACCCCCATATCGGCACTGCCCACGCCACGCGGTAGGCGGAGGACAACTCTCAGGCGAGCTGCGGATCTGGATTCCTGATTTAGCCGTCGGGAGAGGACTGAGGTGGTGAGAGATAAAGAGCTGGCTACATGGCGCAATTGGAGATAACTGTGGATTACCCCCGGGACTGAGAGTGCCGGCTGGTGAAAGCTGGGGGGTGCAGAGGGGCTGGTAGACCGTGGCCTGCTAATCCTGGGGTGAATATTGAGGTTGAGACGGACGTGCCGTGTGTGGCACCTGCGTAGCCCACTCCACGACGAACATCAGTAAGACCTTTGGAGTGGCTGGTGGCCAGGAAGCGGGTGGTGACCGTGAGTGATGGCTGGTGCTTAATAGGGAGTGGAAACACATTATCTAACAAGCGCATTGTTGACATTGGTTAATCATGGGGAAACCCGACAAGTCCCAGCCTAAACTCACCTTTGAGCTGCGGAAAGGGGGACGCCCGGGACGGACTTCGGTGTCAGACACAGACCACGATACTGATGCAGCACACCCTTCTGCTCTTGAGCGGACCCTGGCAGCTATTCAAAACAGTTTGCAAACCATTGATGGCAAAATTGAAGTCCTCACTGGCAGAATGGATCAGTTCTCATCGAAACTTGACAAACATACGGCCCGGTTGAATGAGGCTGAGCAGCGCATATCTGATGCTGAGGATGGAATACAACAAATCGCGAACAAAACAGGGGAATTTGCCAAACTGCTGGAAGTCATACAGGCACGGAGTGAGGACAGCGAAGCGAGATCCCGCAGGAATAACACCCGCCTACTAGGGCTACCGGAATCCACAAACGTGGGAAAGATGGAGGATTACGTTGAGACCTTGCTTCTGGAAATATGCGGGAAGGATGAACTCTCCCCCTTGTTTGCTGTGGAACGAGCGCATAGATCGTTGGCTGCGCATCCCCCACCGGGTGCGCCACCCAGACCTATAGTGGCCAGACTGCTGAATTTTCGCGACAGAGACACAGTACTGCGCATTGCTCGACAAAATGGAACCATCAATCATCAAGGGAATACGTTGTCGTTTTACCCAGACTTTACCCCCGCGGTTCAGGCGGTGCGCAAGGAGTTTCAAAATTTTAAGAAGATCCTTCAGAAAGAAAGTATCCCGTACGCAATGCTTTATCCAGCTAAACTGCGCATTGGGACGTATGAGAAGGGGAAAATCTGCGTGACACCCAAGCAAGCTATGGACCATACAAAAGCGCTACTGCGCCAGCAAAAAGACTCCGCCACTTCCCCAACTTCGGACATTGATGAATGACAAGCCAAGAGAGCACGCTGGTCGGGTAAGATTTAAGGCTTCTGATGTAGAGCTCGGAACGGCTTAAACAGGTATGACCCCCTGAGATGTAACTAGGGGTGGAGACACAGATGTAGAGGTCGATGCTACCCGGCACGATTGAAGGGGTGCAGGGCTACGAAACAGACTCAATGGCTCCCCTCCCAACAGATATCTGGGAGTGGTGGTAGCCGCCAGGCCCCCGATGGGTGATCCCCAACCTGACTTTGGGGAAAACTGGAATGTTGTTAGACGGGATGTTTCATGGGGAATATGTCTTTGGCGATTGGGGCATACTGAAGTGGGTGGCGGGAGGGGGAGTTCTGTTGTCCTGTTGGAACAAGGGCAGATAGTCTTCGACTCGACCTATATTGGAAACAGGTTGGATTTATGCACACACACATGGACATTGAGTGTAGTCATGATAACATGCCGCTGATACCGCCGTGATGGGAACGCCTTATAAGGCCATCTCTTGGAATGTACGTGGGCTTAATATACCACAGAAGATAAGACAGGTACTAGCACACTTGGATCGACACAATGTCACACTAGCGCTACTGCAAGAAACCCACCTCACTAGGACGTCTGAAGACAAAGTAGCTAGGAAATGGGCGTCATACAGGCTTGCTTCTTCTTATTCCTCATATGCATATGGGGTGTTAATACTCATCAAGAAAGGAGTGAACTTTACAATGCTAGATTCGGCCACAGATGAGGTTGGTAGATGGGCGGTGGTATTGGGTAAGCTGGGTCATCTAAAAATAACGATTGTAAACTTCTATGGACCAGTGGTAGATGACATCACAGCTTATGAACAATTGTATAAAACCTTGCGCACATGGCCTGATACAGCGATAATATGGGGGGGAGACTAAAACACGCATTTAGACCCCAAAATGGACAAGTCCAATCCGCAGGGGGCTAGGATGGTCAAAGTAGCCATGAGTATCACGAATGCCATGTTGGAATTTGGACTGATAGATGCATGGCGACACAGACATACGCAGACACTAGCAGGCACGCACATCACACCAGCGACGAACGGATGGTCTCGGCTGGACTATTGGTTGATAAGTGATGTAGTAAACGACTGGGTGACTGAGGTGCAGATACTGCCGAGAACGCTGTCGGATCTCAATCCGATATTACGGGCATTCACACTCCCTATGAATCACAGGCCGCCATTCATGTGGCGATTTCGTGCAGAGGCACTGTTGGACCCCACATATGCTGAGGCGATCAGGGTGGCTACAGAACAGTTTTTTGAGGAGAACACAGGATCAGTGGATAGCCAGGAGACACTGTGGGAGGCCTTTAAGGTCACGATTAGGGGGTTCTGTATTGGCACAGCGGCGGGCATATTAAAAGACATTCGGAATAGATTACATACACTGGAAGGCAAACTGAGAGGGCTTGAAACTCAGTACGACCTGAACTTGTGGACGAATATAATGAACTGGCTGACTCGGAAGTTAAATGTATATCTAAAAGGCAGGTGGCTAGACTACATGGAGAGGGTGGGAGACCGAGTCGATCGCTAGCGGCTAAACTGACATGCAGGGCTATGCAACCCCCCATAGATTGCATAGTAGATAGTACTGGAGAGGCACATCACACATCCAAGGAAATATTGGAGCAATTTCGTACATTCTACAGCCAACTATACACCTCTGGGGTAGATACGGACAGTCGGGAGCTGAATAAGTATTTGGATGATATTGCATGTGCTTGGCTGTCAGACGCCCACAGGAAATATCTTAGCTTGCCAATAGACATAGAAGACGTAGAGACAGCTATTACCTCACTCCCGAATGGGAAGGCACCAGGGCCTAACGGACTCACAGCAGAATTTTACAAGGCATTTGCCAAGATCCTTGCCCCCCACATATTAGAGATGTATGCAGAGGCGTACGAGACAGGCAAGCTCCCGCCGTCTTTGCGTCAGGTTATGATCATCACGCTACTGAAAAAAGACAAACCCCCGGAGGACTGTGAATCATACCGCCCCCTGTCCCTCATTAACCTAGATGGGAACATACTAGCGAAGTTACTGGCTACTAGGCTACAGCTGTTAATGCTCCTCCTAGTGCTGCGGACCAGTCCGGGTTCATCCCGGATAGGTCCACGGCTATGAACTTGCGGACCATCTTCCGATGTTGATTGTCTTACATCCGGATACACAGGCCGTCGCGGTGTTACTTGACGCCGCAAAGGCGTTTGACTCAATAGAGTGGAGTTATATGATACAGATACTATATAGAATGGGGTTCACCACTATGTTTGTGAATTGTGAATTGGGTTAAACTGTTATACACTGAGCCCACTGCTAGAGTGCGCATAGGTGGGGACACATCGGACACATTGCGAATAGAACGGGGCACACGTCAGGGGTGCCCGCTATCCCCGTTGTTATTTGCCATTGTGCTGGAGCCACTAAAGTGCAAGATCCGGCAACAACATAAAGCTGCGGCGCTGAACTTTGGCAACAGGCCGGTAGTGATTTCGCTTTATGCGGATGACATGGTGCTGGACATTTGTTAGCCGATCTCGAATCTAGCTCCTCTCCTGCGCGAATACGTGAAGTTTAGTCTATATTCTGGGCTTCACATAAAGTGGAAGAAATCGGTGATAATTCCATTAACGGCAACCACCAAGTCTCCGCCTGTGGAGTACCCATTGTTATGGTCTGCAGAACCAGTGAAGTATCTGGGAGTGTGGATACACAGAGACCCGACAGTGGTCACTGCTGAAAACTATGGGGGTCCAGCCAACTCCGCGCCCCAGGACCTAACTCCCCCTTTTTTAGAAAGAAAACTATGGGACAGCATATGCAGCCTTGGTTGCTCAAGTGGACAAGTGGGTGAGCCTGCCATTATCTTTAGCGGACCGGATAGCTATCATAAAGATGGTGATCTTGCCTAAATTGTTGTACTTGTTTAGCAATGTCCCGATATCCCTGACAATGCACTTTTTCAAAACTGTCCAAACACAACTATTAAGGTTGGTATGGGGCACGAAACAACCAAGAATTAGCTGGCACACGTTTTCACTTCCATTCGAGAGGGGGGGTTTTAAGGCGCCTGACATGTATATGTAATACTTATGCTGTCAAGCTCAATACGCCTACTACTGGTTTAAGCATCATGCATTCATGCCACACGTAGCGGTAGAGCAAGGAGATGCTGACCCGGTACCACTGAAGGGCATTATAACACATTTTAATAGACACACACCGAGAGAGGAGATTAACACAATTGCTGTGACCACTGCGGCGTGGCAGGCGATTGGACGTAAGACTCAAAAACTTCCTCTATATGCCCCTATGCTGCCTATTGAGGGTCATGCTGCCTTATCGGTGGCACAGGATAAAGGGTCCATCAAGGCTCTCAGTGAAGTTGGGATAGTGAATATGGGGATCTATATGTGGAGGGGACGTACATGTCTGGGGAGGAACTATCATATATCGTGAATCCGACACGGTTGTTCAATTTCACTTGTTATAGGTTTCGACGGGCAGTACGAGACCACTATACCACTTTTCCAGTAGAACCTGACATTTCTCTGCCACTACAGTTGGTTATCACGGCCCCTATGAAAAAGAAAATAGTCACCAAACTGTACAAAGCGATACAAGCGGACATGACACACACTGAGGACACTAGTTTGGTGAGATGGAACAAACTGTTAGATCCTCCATTGATGGAAGCAGAATGGGAGCGAATATGCTCGATTACTGGGCGGTTGACCCCTAGTAGCAATTTAAGGATCATACACTTAAAGTTTCTACACCAGACATACCACACCCCCCACGGACTTTGGAGAATGGGATTACACGAGGAGGGCACATGTAAAATATGCGGACTGGGCCCAGCGGGCTTTCTGCACTTGACTTGGGAGTGTGGGCATGTACACTCATACTGGGATGGTATTATGGCCTGCATAGCGAAGATGACGGGGTCAGAACTGCTGAATACTCCGGAGATGTGTCTACTGGGGTATGCCCCGAAACTGAAGGGTATCACGGGTAGACTGATACAAGTGGCCCTACTGTTAGCGAAGAGGGGTACCTTGTTCACTTGGGACAGCAAACAACGCCCTAAAGTCGAGGCGTGGTTGAAAGATATGGTTTACTGTAGGGACCAACTAGAAACTTATGCAGAAGAGTTACCTACTAAGTCCAAACCCAGAGACATTTGGGCCCCTTTGCGAGAATACCTGCTAGTCTGCAGTGAAGGCCAATCTGAGAGTGGTTCACGGGCTGGGGTGGGATAGAGGGAGGGAAACATTGTAACGTCCGTACGGGTACTAGTGTAGAGTCGACTCCATCAGTAAGATTAGCGAGATGGTGTAAAAAGTGTGAGCAACTGTGAACTGTACTACATTGGTCGTGTCGGACATGATTTTGCCTATTAGTTTTTTGTGTTCTAGTTTTTGTTTACTATTGGTTATATTAGACATATGATCAGTAAATTGCGATACAATTACCACGAAGCTGTTATCTGATGCATATTCACTGCAGGTTTAGCATAGGAAATTGAGAAAAAGAATCTACACCAATAATACCGTGCTAGTTCCTACTGACATCCTGAATACAGAACTTTCACACAGAGCGGGAGATACTAGGTTGAGTGACTTTCCTTTGATTGAGGAGAATGAGCCATGCATGGACTATCGATAAAAAGCCTGTTGTGGGCTTCACAGACTGTTAAATGTAACGCGGCCGGCCCAGAGGGGTTGTAGGCGGCTTGCTGTGTAAACTCTCAATGAGGACCTGCCTATGTTATAAATTGCCTTCGACTGAATTCAATGGTTGCCGGCCACTAGATGGTTGTAGGCGCTCAGCTGTGATATATCCAAATATCAATAAAGGTGTTTAAAAATATATATATATATATATATATATATATATATATAGTGCTGCGTGCGCGATTGTTAAAGGTCGGTGGCACGAAGGAAAGTTTAGACCCCTGGTCACTAAAACTCAATCACTCGGAGATTGTACAGCTCCGCGAGCTGAACTACAGGCTTTCAAGATGGCGCTTGAAAATACCGATCGCAAATTCCCCAGACTAATAGTGTGCGATTCGTATTATTGCGTCCAGTCTTACAATGAATACTTGCAGAACTAGGTTCAAAACAGTTTCAAAGATGCAAAAGGTGGCACAATCAAGCATAAAATGCTTTAGGAACAAGTAGTTCTTTTACAGAAAGAACTACAAAAGACTCACGTCATACATATACTGAGTCATCAACGTGATGGCGTACACGCTGCAGGGAATTCATTGGCTGATGAGGCCGCGAAGGCAGCTGTGCAAACGGCTTCCGTAGCTGCCATTACCCGGTCAAAAACAAAAATAGACAGCGCGATAATGAGAGCGGTCAGTGCTTCAGTAAAAGACAATGGTAAGACACTCCCGAAAGGCTTTCCAGTAAAGTACTCATACAAAACTGATGCGAATAATGTTCCTTTTGCTGTGATCCCTGGAGTGGGGGATAGGGCAATTCCAAACATCGAATACAGGTTAGGACTAATTTTAGCGGCACATGAAGGGCTCGCTTCTGCACATGCTGGTGTTTCCGCCACAGTATCGTTATTAAAACAGAGATATTGGTGGCCACGCATGAGAAAACAGGCTAGAAACTATGTTCTAGAATGTGAAATATGCCAAAAAATGAAGGTATCAACAGTGAAACGACCTGCACAGACGCCCCTAATCTCAGATAAACCATTAGCATGTGTTTACCTGGACCACTGTGGTCCCTTACAAAGGGATGGCAACTATGAATATATCATCGTCGCAGTGGATTCCTGCACGAGATTCATTTGGATGTGGCCCCAGTGCTCGTTTGACGCCAGAACTGTTATAAAAGATTTGCGAGTCTTTATCGGCACATACACAATTGCCATGCTACATTCTGACCAGGGTCCTGAGTTTAGCTCCCGAGCTTACAAGGAGGACATGGCCAGCTTGGGCATTTCATTGCGGTACTCTAGTCCATTCCATCCTGAGGGAAATGCGGTAGTGGAGAGAAAAAACTGTGACATAAAGCAATCTAAAACAACGAGGGTATTAGGTTCGGGTGATGGGTGGGTCAAACATCTAATAAGTGTCCAACTTAGTCTTAATAATCTGCCAAGACATTCTCTGGGTGGAATCACTCCGTATGAACTTTTGTTTGCTACTAGAATGATAATCGAAGACCTCTATAGTCAGACTTCAGTGGTGGAACAAAAAACCTTTGATATCAAAGATCGTTTGGCTGCTTTACAGGACTTAAATGAAACAAGAAGAAGTCTAAGTAACACAAAGCTAAAGACAACCTGGCACTGAAGAAAAACCGCCTGTCCTAGCAAGACCTGTCTGGATTCCAAAGATTGGGGATCTGGTCAGAGAAAAGATCGCGGTGAAGAAGGAATTTGGGCCTTCTTACAGAAAAGCAGTACCTGTCTTAGCTATCAGCTGAACAAGATCAGTAATACTACCGCCCCTTGCTGGTAAAAAGGAGAACAGAGTTGTATCAATCGACCTGGTAAAACCACAATCATGTGGCCAATAATAAGTAGTAGGCCCAGTGGACTCCCAAGAAGTAGCAGAAGAAGACCAAACCTTGCTACAAATCAAGAGGTTCAAACTGAGAGACTAATCACATTTGATAAACCTGCAGTGAATAAAAAAGGACTATGCAACAAAGTCATGGAACTTGTGCCTATTGAAACCCAAATTGCAACAGCTCGTCAAGAAACACCAATCTACAATGATGTAGCCTCTGACCATTCAAATCCAAAGATTAATGAAAATCCGGAAGCAATTCCAACAATTGACAGAACTGCATTTGGCTACTTCATCAATTTCGATGACTTTTCTGAAGATCCAAGTGAACATGAAGAAAAGCCAGCAAATAAAACTTTCAAAGAAAAAATAACTGAACTCTTTCATCAACTTGGAGAAACATATCTGATTTCAGCATGGATTGAATTTTGGATTATGTTAGGTGTACGTTTCCTCCTACTCTGGCTCATTTTGGTTTTAAGCTTGGGAAGAATGATTGATGGAAAATACCATACAATGGACACAGCAAGTCAGAACATCAACTTGGTTCTAAAGCCTCACAGATCTTCTCACATTGAAAAAAAGAGAACTATCATCAGTAAACATCACAGCCATTCCTATACCTGGTGGTGTAGCATGGGACGCTACTGATTAGGACATCTATGGCCCGGTTGAACTCTTGAAATATCCACACCAGTTCAAGGTTTCTTTAAGTAACTTTGTATCACCTTGTACTTTCTCTGATGATTGGGACTTTGAAAATATTAATAATATGATGTCAGATTTAGAAATGTCAGCAAAACTTACAGAACATGATTATTTAGAAGGCTCACCAGATTATGAAGAAATGTATTGCTTTAATCATTATGGGCACCACTATTTGCATAAATCTGCTAATCCTAGAAATGTTTTTGCTTATAATCAATGGGAACATTGTCGAACACCGCCAAAAGGCAGCTCGAAAACATTTTATGAGAAATTCCCATACTTCTCACTGATTTAATAACACTGATCCAGAAACGTTTTATTTTAAGATTTTAAATAAGACAGGAATGAAAAACATGTTGACAAATACTAATTTGACATGTTATACGAAATTCTATGAAAAAATGTCTACATTTGGTTTTGAATTTTGGAAAAACAACATTGAGACAAAAACAGTCTGGGGTACAAATGACTGGCAGGTACAAGGTTTAGAATCATTAGTCAGAGCCTGCATGATCCCAGAACAAATAATGTTCCTGAATGACACCATTCAACAAACAACCTGTCTTGGCCTAGCCAGGATAAAGCACTTAAACAAACCGTCTATACCAAAGCCCATACCTGATAGTAACAGCACTACAGATGCGGAAATAGACGTATCCCATATTTTACACCAAAACAGAACTAATCCTGATTGGAGAAAATGGTTGATCTGGCCCACAGACACTAATAACTGTCAAGATAGATTGATGAATAAAACACAGGGGTTCAAACAGAACAGGCCAGACCCAAGATATTCCCAGAGACAACATCTAGGGATAATAACAACATACAGTGTAGGAAAACTATGCCTCGAATGGCTACAGAGATCTACACTACCTGAAATTAAGCAACACTTGACTTTACTTAAAGAAGGTGCTGACTGGCAAGATTTCTTATTGGGACCGCGCAAACAACGTCAAAAACGTTTCATATACGCCAGTATATAAGCTGCTTACAACGAAGCTTGGAAAGTAACGCAAATTGAAACTGCTGAAAAAATACGAGAAATTGATCGTATTCATTTGGAAAAATCACTGTCTGTAGTGGACAATGGGTTAACGACTCTGTCCTCCAGAATTTATTCACTGGACAGCATTGTATCATCTGCTATTGATATAATAGAACAGGATATGCTAATGTTACAACATGTCCAGTCCTAATTATGTTCTATTGTAGAGTTAGGCTGGACTTTACAAAACCTCCGTTCAGGCTACGGGCCATGGCGTCTAATCAACACAACGTCATTATTTTCTATCTTTAACCTTACAGATAAACACATCTCTTTGGCACAAAAAGGAGCAGACTATACGGTGCTGAGCATTGAAAAACTAGAAAGATTGCCATTAACAGTCTCCGAAATACCTGTCATTGAATGGATAATATGTGCCACAATTTTTCAGTTTCAATATTGCCAGAAGCACATACCAGCGGGCCTGTATGAAAGGTTGGGTAAAGGGTACATCAAGTCAACCTGGAATTTACCTTACACACATAGATGTTACAGTGGGGGGAAAAAAATAGGTATTTCTTAGTGGTAACAACTGTAAAAACTCTCTGAGAGGTACACTTCTGTGTCAAGGAATTAACTTGCATGGAGCCTGCGAAGGTTCATCAAATAATCTTTCATGCCACCTGCACGGCACCCCTGCTACACAAATAGAGCCTTTTTTCAGACAACCTTCCAATGGCAGTTACGTTATGATAAATGACCGCAGCTGTTGTGGCATGGTTCCAGGAACGGCCTATCTCGTCAGTGTAACTTCCAGGGTCACTTGCTGTACGCAAGTATTGTATCCAAACAGCAAACCAGACAAGGAGGCAACGATATGGCCTTCTCTGAATATTTCTTCTATTCGAATTGATACTTTAGGCAGAATGAAATCCATTCTTTTACAAACAACTGTGCCTTTTACCTCGTCTAGAGAAACGTATGATCTGCAAGTCGCAAGGACAGGAGCAGAGATACATGCATTATTATCGACAAATTGCCCCGTGCATTTCGTAGAAATGTAAAGTCAAATCTTAAACATGTCTGATACCAGTGGCATCGCACATGTATTTAAGACAGTTTTTTCGGGACTATTAGCACCCTTTGAAGCAGTCCTGAGCATCTTCCCGAATTTCGTGCACTCTGTGTTCGGCAGCCAGCCTCCCATCTTGGGACTCGTAGCAGGAATATTATTTTTGTTCCTTCTGCTCCGATATGGCAAGTCAAGTCACAGACAAAACTCAGGCTACGATGGAAGAAACGATCCTAGCAATGCGATACCGAGATCGGATTACTAAAGTCCTCTGTTTGGGTCGGCTAAGGGATCTGAATACTACCTGGTTTCTTTCATTCAGACCAATCTGGCAAGATTGCATCCTACCTGTTCTACGTTGCCTGCAATGCGGAGAAGAATGCGTGTTAGACGTCTGTCTAACACTCCCATCAGCAGTACGTATGGATATCGATACTTTGCTTGGTTCGGTAACGGCTCATGCAACGTGTTGTCCCCAGCGGCTACCTATTCTGATGACGGCATTCGTTGAGACCTCACCATTACGATTAGGTGGCGGTGAGGTACGAGATGAAAGCGGCACACAGGTACAACCTTCTGTGACCATTGCTGATCTAGACACCGATGACGGCAATGCTTCTCACATATGCACTATTACTACTTTTTCGGACATGGTCCAACTTTCACCTACTGTTGTAGACAAATTCTTTGCCAGCCTATCTGAGCTAATGTTCTCCCCTAACAATGAGAATAGCTTGTGAAAACACAAGCACAC
Source organism: Lissotriton helveticus (assembly GCF_964261635.1). Taxonomy (NCBI): domain Eukaryota; kingdom Metazoa; phylum Chordata; class Amphibia; order Caudata; family Salamandridae; genus Lissotriton; species Lissotriton helveticus. The sequence continues at coordinate 2,010,344,899 of NC_136057.1, read as the reverse complement.
AGCGTTCCCTGAACTCTGAATTCGACCTTCAGTTTTGATAAAGAGAACTTCTAAAAAACACTGGAACTATTTTTTTCCCTGAAAGCGAAATTATTTTTTCCCCGATCCCAAAATATTTACCTTTTTGGCACATGATACTCTGCTTAAAGTAGAACTATTCTTAGAGAACAAGATTTCTATTTTTTAAAACTCTAGAGACAATATTTTGATTTAGCCTCCAGCACATGTACAGTCTTGTATAAATATGTGATGAAATGGTCTCGACCTTTTCGTCTGTATTAAGAGCCATTTCATAAATGTAATTTTCATGATTCATTCAGTCAACATTCTAATGTACAAATATATGCATCATCTCAATGATACCATTGCTTACAAAGCCGTACAGTATACTACTCATTTTCGTGTACATACCATTTCAAATGCATTTTATGTATTTTGGGGTGGGATGGAAAACACATGCATAGTTATATGTTTAAAATTGCTCAGTATTTTGTAATGATGGACATTATACGTGGAGTGGGTGTCTAAACAAATCTAGGACTCTAGGTAAATATTCCCAATGTATGCCCTTATGTGGTTATATCAAATCATATCCTTATAAAGGCATAAGAATCATACCCATATTAAGACATAGCCAATGCAGTCCAAATACGGCAAGGTTACTCCCATACACTCCTAGAAAGCACAACGCGTTCTTAAACAAACCAAGCCTCCAACAGCCCGGAAATTCCCCTTGCTTCTGTATTGATTTGTCCTAGAACTCCAGGAGTCCTGAAAGAACTGCGAGTTCTTAGTGACGTCTTATGTCCAATCTTACGTCAAACTCGGCACCTTCCAGGTATACATATACCAGCATCTGCCCTAGCAAAACACACGGTGGTTTGGAGCAGATCGACTATCTACTTGCCCGACGCCCTGCTGTAGCGAGTGCCGAAGGAAGCTGACCCTCCCATTGACGCACTGAGAGAGACGCTGTCTTTTCTCCTGCCGAGAAATCCAGCTCCAGTGTTTCCCTGTCACCCTTGCGGGTTGCTGGGAGATCGAGTCCTGAGAGAGAGGTACAAGACCTCCTTCATTCTGTAACCAAGGAACGGAGCTGATTAGACCCTCAGAGAATTCTTAATTCAGATTCTTGGCAGAAACTATCTTAACTCAAACTGCAGCTCACTTACTCCTTCCAACGTACTAGGCTTAGGCTAGGTACACCGGGGTAGGCGTATCTTAGAACCACCAGTTGAGTACGTTTAGTCATGATTTTATCAATGTATATATTTTATCTATTCCAAACACCGTATTGCTTAGAAACCATACCATGCTTTTACAGTATTATTTCATAATACTCCTTTTACTGTACGCACTTTACTTTATGACAAGTATTGCAATTGTAGCAACTCCCTTCACTTGCATGAGAAAGAAGACTGTTCAATAAATAACCTCTTTTATTGAAAACGCCCATCTCTCTATTTCTCTGCGCTTCTGGTGAAACTAAGCATGCACGATTGACTGAGTAAAATAGCTATGTATTGTTTCCGCGACTCTGGAGGTATACTCCTTATTCTGGAGGGAGCAAAGTTGTCATGTTTATGCGGTTGTCAGAAACTAATCCCTTCTTGTGTACTCGAGAAAGTTTCTAGTGACCTCTGAGCTAGCTGGCATTCACAATTAAGTCTAACATATTCAATAGAGACTAGTCGACCTAAGTCCTACATCTAAACTATCGTTTATGTTATTCGAATGCGCAGAGCCTATTGGGAATATAGGAACTACACTACAACATCTCCTTGGACTCAGCTACCTTCCCTAATAAATGGAAAAGATCCTCAATCAAACCTCTCATAAAGAAATCGTCGGCAGACCCAGCAGAGATGAAAAATTATAGGCTGATATCTCTGTTGCCCTGCTGTGCGAAAGTCATGGAAAAGAAGATCAATAAACAACTGACTGATTATCTGGAAAAACATCAATTGTTGGACCCTGCCCAATCAGGCTTTCGTGCAGGTCACAGCACGGGGGCGGCGCTCATTGAAGTAATGGACAGCATCAGGATGTCCTTGGATAAAGGGATTCCTACAATGCTGATGCTCCTTGATCTCTCTGCGGCCTTCGACACCACATCACAAAACATCCTGCTTTGCAGATTACGGGATATTGCTGTCGGAGGTCTAGCACTGGCCTGGCTCCAGAGCTTCCTGACAGTTAGATCTCAGTATATCAAGTTAGACGCATTTGGGTCATCAGTCACCCCACTTGACAAGGGAGTACCTCAAGGCTCTACCCTTAGCCCCACTCTGTTCAACATATATGTGGCTCCGTTGTCCGCTATCATACATTCACATGGTTTTGATACTATCTCTTACGCGGACGACACGCAGGTGATTATTCCTTTTGATTCAGACCCTGCTGTCACCAGAATTAAGTTTAAGGACGTGTAAGTTGAGCATAGCCGAATGGATGGGGACAATTTCCTCCAATTGAATGCCAACAAAACGGAGATTGTCCTGTTCGGGAAGGCGGAGGAACTCTGGTCACAGGACTGGTGGCCTACAGAACTAGGGGAATCTCCCTCCCCTGCACAGCAGGTCAGGAATCTGTGAGTGTTACTGGACAGCAAATTGTCATCTGAAGATCACATTAAATCACTTTCTGGTACCTGTTTTGGAATTCTAAAGATGTTAAGAAAGGAATTTCCTTGGATTCACCTAGGACCAAGAAGGACTCTTATACAGGCGTTTATTGTAAGAAGATTGGACTATGGTAACGCCCTATTGATCGGAGCCAGGGAAGATTTGCTCACAAGGCTCCAAGTGCTGCAAAATACAGCCCCAAGTATGGTCCTGAATAAACCCACACAATCCCCTTCCCAACCTTTGTTGCAAGCTTTACACTGGCTGCCTATAAAGAAAAGATCAGTGTTTAAGGCTACGCGAGACCTGAGGCCAGCTTACTTGAGGAAGAAGACAAGGCCTTATGTTCCCGGTCGCCTCCTCAGGTCAAGTAACCAGAATTTGCTAGTACCTTGCAGAATCTATAAAGCCAGAATGGGAGGACGTACTTTCTCCTATCTGGCCCCATTCCACTGGATTAGGCTGCCGGAAGAGATTTGTCGCTGTACCTCTCAGGCACACTTTAAAAAAAGCTTAAAAACCTGGATGTTTTAGGGGTCGACACTGTTCGTGGTATCTGTCTGCTGTCATGCCTAGGCGCCGTGAGATCCCCTGGGGATGATACGATGCGCTCTATAAATGATGAAATAAATAGAAAATAATTGTCAGAAGTGTAGTACACCTGTGAAAAAAGGAGCGAGGGCAATGGAATGAGGATTGAAATTGTGGAAAGGAGCAAGGAGAGACACCGTCAAAAAGTTGTTTAACCCATATAATACCTTTTAATCTCCACGTTTTCCAGAAAATTGGTCTGTTATTTAAAATGATAAGCAAATTATGCCAAATAGGGGAGTCCAAGAAAGATTCACGAGAACGTTAATAGGGTGGAATGAAGGTTTCAATAGAGAACAAGTATGTTTAAACATGGGAAGAGAGGTAAGGGAAGTTTTGGGCGAAAAGCGTAGAACTTGTGTGAAAGAGTGGGGTAATAATACAGTGTGTTCGATGGAGAGCCAAAGAGGAGTAAAGGGAGAGGGGTCCAACATGAGCCATTTGGAAGCTTGGTGAAGGATTTATGATAAAAACGAAAGTTAGGGAAGTTTACTCCGCTGTTAGACTTTGATTTCTGAAGAGAGGACACCCCAACTCTGGATTTCTTATTTTTCGAAAGGAATCTAGAAAGACATGAGATAATACGTTTAAAATAAAGAGCGGGAATGTGAACAGGGAGCAGGGAAAGTATATGAATTAAGATAGGGGCAATCATCATTTTAATTGAATCTAGACAATCCCCACCAAGAGAGAAAGAGAGGGTTCCAAGAAGAGGTTAATTTCTCAATACGATATAAAGCTGCAGTCATATTCAATTTAATCAAGGAAGTCATAGAGTTAGAGAACCAAATGCCTAGGTAATACATTTTTTAGGTATTCCAAGCAAATCCAGTGGAGGAGAAGAAGTGAGGAACACAGAATGTTGTGATGGGAAGAATTTCAGTTTTGTCTGAATTGATTTTATAACCGGAAACCTGTGAAAATGATTCAAATTCAGATAACAAAGGAGGGATTGATGTTTCAGGAGAAGAGATAAATAAAAGAATATCGTCTGCATATGCAGAAAGCTTTGATTGATAATCACCATAGGGAAAACCGGAGATGGAATCATTGTTACGGATAGAAGTCAAAAAGGGCTCAAGGGCTAGAACGAAAAGAAGAGGAGATAAGGGGCAGCCTTGACGAATGCCACCTTGAAGAGGAAAATAAGAAGAGACCCGACCATTAACTAGAACCAATGCTTTCGGGGCAGAGTACAATAAAGAAATAAGTGATATACATTTAGGACCAAAACCATGCCAGCGTAATGATGCAAACAAAAAAGACCAATCGACTCTATCAAAAGCCTTCTCTGCATCAACTGAGATGGCAGCCAAACGAATAGAAAGGGAAGGGGCTTTATTCAAAACATTGAGTAAAATACAGGAATTATCGGAAGTTAGTCTGCCCTTAAAGAAACCACATTTTTCTTTACCAATAAAATGGGGCATGATGGGGTCTAAACGTAATGCAAGCATCTTAGCAAACAATTTATAATCAACATTAACAAGAGAGAACTTTTGGTGATTTTTACAAAAGTGAGGATCACGACCATCTTTAGGAATGAGGCAAATCATGGCCTCCTGAAAGGTGCCTTCTGTTCTACCAGCTAAATAAAAGGAATGGAAAAGTGATACAAGTTTGGGAAGTAACAAATCAGAAAAGTGTAAATAAAATTCAACAGAGAATCCATCTGGGCCAGGTGTTTTCCCTTTAGTAAGGGTGTTTAAAGAGTTGAAAAGTTCTTTAAGGGAAAGCTCTCTATCTAGATCAAGAAGGTGAAGATGGGAAGTAGAAGGAGTAGGGAGTTTAACAAAATAGGACTGAATAGAAGTAGGGGAAGGGGGAGATTCTGGCGTCTATAGGTTTTGATAAAAGAGTTGAAATTCATTGAATATTTCCTGATCTTTGTGCAGGAGAGAATTACTAGATGAATAAATAGAATCTATAAGTGTATGTTCTTTATGAGATTTGAGATAGTTTGCCAAGAGTTCCCCAGCCTTATTGCGACCACCATAGTAACGGGCACTGCTGCGGAGGAGTATTGATGATGCATTATCAGTTGGGGATTTGTTGAACTCAAGTTAAGCTCTTATCAGTTCTGGTGAGATAGATTTATTTGAAGAAGTATTAAATTCATGTTCCAAAAGCTTAATGTGTGCTAACGTGGACTTCTGCTTCTGAAGAAAATGTTTCTTCTTCTTAGAGACAAAGTCTATGATGTATCCCCTTGCTGTAGCTTTAAAAGAGTCACAAATGATATGGGGGAGAAATTCGAATCACATTTGAGCTCGAAGAATTCCTTAGCAAAAGAGCGAAAGGAAGAGGAAAAAAGCAGATCAGTAAGGAGGGAGTTATTGAAACGCCATCAAGAGGATTTTGGACGGGGAGGAAGTAAATCAAGTTCTGTGACAATTGGGGCATGATCAGAAATAACTATGGGTTCATTAGAGGAAGACAGTAAATTTTGACACAAAGATTGAGAGAGAAAAATATAGTCTAGGCGAGAAAAAGAAATATTAGGAGGAGAGAAGAAAGATTAATCAAGAGGTTCAGGGTGAGAAAGCCTCCAAGAGTCCATGAGATATGTCTGGGAAATATTGTCCAAAAACTGTTTGTGAGTTTTATGAGGAGTGAAGCGGACTTTGGATTTGCGGTCAAGAAATGGGTCTACAATTTGGTTACAATCACCACCTAAAATGAAGAAATCATCCCGAAATTGGGTACATTTTTGTGTAATCAGAGGCCAAAAAAAACATCAGGCTGTGTAGGACCATAAACATTGAAAACAGTCAAAGGAACAGAGTTAATTAATAATTTTGCCAAAACCCATCTACCTTCCGTGTCATTTTCTTGTGACACAATTTTACATTGAAATTTGTTATGACACAGAATGACAACACCATTTTTCCTATTGGTAGATGGAGAGAATAAGACCATACCCACTCAGTTTCTCTTTAATTTAAGTGATTCATTTTCTGTAAGATGAGTCTCTTGCAGGAGAACTAAGTCGGGGTTATACGAAGCAAGGTGGGAAAGAATTTTCTGTCTTTTAATAGGATTAATGAAACCCTTTACATTCCAGGAGATAACTCTGAATGTAAAAACATTAAAAATGTAAAAGACTTCTGCAAAACCAAGTATGCAATAACATGTAAGGGGAAAAGAAAGGCCAATGCAGACATTAAGAGAAGAATTAAAAAGGAAAAAGGAAAAGGCCAAAGGTAAAGGAGAAATAGAAGGAAGGAGAGTACATGTCCAACAGATGACAGAGGAAATATATCTGAGGGGAGAGAGAAGGAGATGAAGAGGTATGAGGAAAAATAGTGTAAAATTTCATATGTAGGAAAGGTGGAAACAGATATAGGAAGAGGAAAGAAAGATAGATCTGTTAGAAAGAAGGGAGAAAGAAGGAAAAGAGGAGAAGGAAAAAGGAAGAGAAATAAAAGAAGAGACAGTACATATCCAAAAAAGGATGATTGAAAATAGCATACCTGAGGGGGACAAAAAAAGGACAATGGGGTAGTGGCGACACACAACAAGACGAACCACCGGAGACTGGAACTCTGGACCACATCGGGAAGAAAAGAAAATGGAAAGGGAAATAGTTGGATTGAAGGGAAAGAAATAGATCTGTATGAATAAACAAAAAAACAATTAACATGCAAAAGAGATATAATAAACCTAAGAAACGGATGTTACCTAGGTGAAGAAATATAAAATGATATAACAAAAAAAAGGAAACAGTGCTAAATTTATATAAGAAACATCGAAAAACAAAACTACTTTAGAACAAGAAAAGCAATATATGAATATGTAGCGAACTATTACAAGTGACAATAGAAACTTTAAAATCCAACAGAATCAATATAAATATTGTTAAACCAGACATATAGGTCATTAAGCTTAAAGAAGTCTACATAGCCCTGTAAAGGAAGATATTAATAAATCAACCATTTGAAGAACTAGCAGTAACCATAGCAGTAGCATTGTGAATATGAATGAAGTTCTTAAGTTCCGCAGGGTCTTGAAAAGACCATGTTTGATTTTGATAAGTTACTTTGAAAATGCAGGGGTGGAATAGCCCCTATCTGGCATCAAGAGCTCGGAAAGGCGCACAAAGACTCAATAAATCCTTTCTTCTATTTGCTGTGGCATTGGAAACATCTTGAGAATGATAAAATTTTTTCCCCAAACAAGAAATTTGATGCTTAGCTCTGCCAGAAGAAAGAACTGATAGTAAATCTGTAAATTTCAAAAATAGAATAATGATACCTCAAGGTTTGACTTAGGTTACAGATAATGGAGGACGGGGACCAAGTCTATGAGCTCTTTGAATGCTGAGAGAAGTAGTGGGAGGCATATCCAAAAGTTTTAGAAGGAAAGAGGAGAAAAAAGAGACAGGGTCATTTCCTTCCAAAGTTTCCGGCAAGCCATAGATGGATAGATTATTCCTCCTATTTCTGTTTTCTAAATCTTCGGTGTGTTGTTGATGGCTGAGAACTGTCTTTTCCAAAGAAGAAAGTCTTCGAGAGTTTTCCTGTACCTCTGAAATTTGTACTTCCATTGAAGATACTCTGCTTTCCATTGTTGACGATTTTTCTTCAAGAAATGCATGTTATTATTTGTTTCCTCCACAAATGGGCGCAGGGCGCATATCTCCTCCAAGAGTAACTCCATAGAGATAGGGGATGACAATTTGTCAGCAGAAGGAGGGTCGTGTTTCAAACGTTTAAATGAGGAAGTAGGTAGAGAAGATTTGTTAGAGGTAGACTGTGAGGAAGAGTTGCGGTTTGAAGACACCCCAGCCATCTTGTCATCAGTGAAGGAAGAGTCCAATACTGAAGAAACTGATGGACTTGCGAAGGTGGTATGTTTCGTGGGTGCAAAAACAAATTTTGGTCTGCGCAATTTCCTCATAATGACTGTCCATAATGAAATACAGTAGTTACTCCTCAAACTTATTGGGATTTGTAGTAAGTAGGTTTCCCAGGAGAGTTACCACCTAAATGAACTGACAACGTTTAGTAAAAGCAGATGGTAAACTACGAGTTGCAGTACTACTGAAGCCAAAAAGAATAGCTGATGCCGCAACTGCAAATCATAGGAGAAAGTGTGACTGGTTCCTCACATAGACTGCAGCAACAATTGAGGCATGTGATAGATTAGAAACTTACTTGAGATGCACAATGGTCAGTATATTGATAAACATCAGTAGAAAAGAGTATGTTGTCACATTGAGGCAGCAAAGAAGAACCTTATATTAGGAATACATAGTGATGTTGGAGGTTCCCATACGCCAAATGCATATGGTGCGCATTTATCTGGTGATGCTACTTGTAATGAAGAAGGAGGTAAGAGTGACATGTGCAGTTGAAGAGAAAAAAAATTGTGGTTTGCGCAATTTCCATTTACAGCACAACACATGAAATGCCATATACGTCACAGTGATGCTGTTTTGAAGAGTCTTCAGCAATTAGAATAAATAATGAGGAGAACAGGAGACATTCCAAAAGAAGAAAGACGTAATTCACCTGAATAACAGGAGTGAAGACATGACAAGCATCCTGAACAATTTATAAGCAGTTTTATCGAGAAAAAAAAGTCACCAGTGTTCTGCTACATAGAAGTGAAGATAACATGGGAAAAAAGCAGTGTTAGGCAGTAAGGCTGCAGGCATATCGAGCACAAGCGTGAGAAGATACTCGGTCATGCACGCCACGACAGGAGAGCTGCGGGAGAGCCAGTCTTATCTGAAATGGCGGGTAGTCTGAGGCAAGGCTGTCGGAGTTCAAATGCGGGAAAGGGCGACACGCTGAAAGCCGAAAATGCGTTCACCAGAGCCTCACTGCATTCCGGCAGTTACTGCAGAAATGTCCCTCGTAGGAAAATGCAGGAAGGTTTTTCCCCTAGAAAAGCGTCCCGATGCGTCGGAGCCGCTCCGCTATGCGGCCATCTTGGCAAGCACCGAAACCATGCCCCCATCACTCCAAATTTATAAAGTGACTCAGAGCCATGCAAAGTGCTAACATACACTTCCTACACATGGCGGCTACAATTGGAGAGTGTAACATTTCAACTCTGAAGTGTGAGGGTTTGAGGAGAAATACACAACCCAAACCCTCAATTAAGACTTAATATATGGTCAATTTCCTTATAAATCTGCCCCCAAGATTCAAGCCAAGTTTAGGATTAGTCTGAACACATGTCCTGCAACTGCTACACCAAGCCTGTCTTTGCCTGAATGAATTAAAGTTATACTTCTCATTGCTCAGTGAGTGTCAACGCAAAATTGAGTTTTATTTGGCACAGTTGTTAGCTCGTTGTTACAGCCATTACAGGAAATGAACAATCTAGGAGTTTATTGATCCCTATCCTTCATCCACCAGGTGAACAAATACATACAGAATGAAAGATGCAACATACTCACAGTACATTGATAGCTTATCTTGCAGCATCCCAGTGTTGCATTAGTAAAATACTTTATATATTAAAAGTCTGTTTTCTCATCAGAACAAGGTCATGTAGCCTGAGAGCAACCAATAAACTGTTCCACAAATAGTTACGTCTGTCTCAATTTTTAGTAGACTGGCCAATCAGAAAAGATTATTCTTTTAAAGGTATGAGGCAACAGTATTTAGAACAAACGTGTTGTTAAAGGATTAAAGTTCAAGCAAAATGCTTTGGAAGAATGTAAAGATGTATTGACTGGAAACCAAGACAATTATGAAAGAAAGCAGTGATATATATTCCAGTGTGTACAGCAATAAAACAGCTGATACCTCCACATATCGGTGCTTTTTCTAGCGGCAGCACGTCACCCTTCACAAATTCCAAACACACCAATCCTCAATTCAGAAAAGAAGCGACATACCAACTGCAGTGCAATTGTTTAATGGGTATGCCAACAAAGACGACTTGTTTCAGCTTTGTCAAGTAAAACCATTGTGCACCCCGAGATATAGAAATACAAATCGTGTTTACATACATAAGAAGCAATACTACACATGGCTAATCAGCCTCGCCAAGTTTCACACATCTGGCGTTACACTGACGCATTTTAAGTCACATAACTGCAAGTAAAAAGATTGTCACGGAAATCAGATTACTAAAAAGCTGAGTGTGTTAACTGTTTTCATGCTCTGTAGAATCCGATGTTTTGCAGGGTTACAGTGACACAAATCAGACAGCGCACAACAACCAATTGGTGTTCTGTTATGTTTTGATGGGACCAGGCTGGTCACCCTGATTATCCTGTGTTTTGTTTGCATTATGTAGTGCAGACTGACCTGGCTACCTCCCCACACTAATTGGTCAGTAGTAGGGCACACATGCGTGCAGCCGTATGGCCTACCCACCACACCGAAGTTTACAACTGCCAGGAAGGGTCGGATTGAGAGGGCAGTCGGGGATTGGGCGATGGGATGGTCCCTCAGGGTCACCTGGGGGCCAGTTTTTTTGTGGGCCTCTGTATACTGGCACAGAGACTTCATTTATTCCCCAGTCCCTGTCAGGCCACTGTAATGTGGCGTCAACATCATGATCACTCCCCTGCCATGCTGTAAACTGAGGCTGGGGTTCAAGTGTTGCTTTGGCCATTGGGGTATTCGCACCTCTTCCCCCTACCTCATGTGACCTGCCCTGCCAGAAGCAATGTTGTCCCCTGCTGGCCATAGCATTTAGGCCATGATGGATGTGGGGAGGGTGGTAGTATGCAGGGGCCTCTCTGGGGGAAGCAAGTGATTTCGCACCATTTGGCCATTCTCACCTAAGTCCCCCTCTAGCAGCAGGGATAGTGTGCTTTTCTTGACCCCTCCCCTGCCAGGTCATCGCCCTGGGGCTTTAGAGAATTGTACATTGTACAGAGAAGTGGCCTCTGTAGGGGCCAGGTGTTTTCACCTCGGCCCCAGTGTCTTGTGGGCCTTGTTGTGGAGGGGCCTGAAGGGGGAATTGCATGAAATTGGATGTGGCATTGTGGTTAGACCTGCCGACTTTGGAACCAGGTTCGACTCCCGTTGTCAGCTCAACAACCTATAATTCTGAGCTGATCACTTAATCCCATACCTAAAACAGGAAATGAATTATGTAATGTAAGTGTTGCTTATGTACATTGCTCTAATGCCTTAGGCCGATATATAAAACTACAAAAAATGAATTTACCAAAAATAACAGTCCAGATTCCAATGAGACTAACAGATGGCGCTCCATGAAATTGATGATCTGCGAATGTGGGACACTTTTTTGGGAGTGTGCGGGCCTAACTGTAATTCCAATCCGATCCTGACTGCCAGGCGATCTGTGCAGTGTTAGTTAGTGCTGATAAAGAAGAAGTTCAGCAGCCTCCTTGTGTGGACAGACAGTGACAGGGACTGAAAGGTTCCAGTCAGCGCAGGCAGAATGTATTCAATTTCAAATTCTTGCTACAGTCAGCCCGAGCCATCAGGAATTGCTGCTACTAGAATTAATTGCTTGTGTGTGTGTGTGTGTGTGTGTGTGTGTGTGCGGGGGGGCATCACCGGTAGCTATGATCAGTCACAATGCAGAGGAGGTAACTAAGGCCCAAAGTCTCTGAAGACAGCATGCCACGCCATGCCCTGTTCATCATGCCTTCAATCTACCGCTGCAGATTAGGTGCAAAACAGTACTCTATGGTATACAGAGAAGAGAGTCGGAATCTTCTAGGTCACTGTACTAGCCCACCCTCTTGGAACTGGCAACTGTCTCCAGCACATCACAGCACTGCCCACACTCTGAGCAGCTGTGTTAATTAAGGGGTGGCTTGGTGAGCAAAATAACGATGGATTAAACCCAGATCTGTGACTGGGGGTGAATGTTTTGCCATTGTGCAACGTTCCGTCCATCATCTTGTTTGTTTTGCTGTTCAACCTATGTGGTAAGGGAATGCCCAGACGTGGGTCCCGTGCTCACTAAGCCACTGGAGTCAAGCTATCCTGGCTGAAGACTGCTGACAGCCAGAAACCGGTCCTAGGAAGCTTGATTCCGGTCCAGGGAAGCCATGGCTTGGCAGAAAGGACGGGAATGTTCCCAAGAGGCACAGGGTCAAGACTGATTTGCATATGGCCATGTCTGAACTGGGGTGGCTTGGTGAGCAAAATAACGATGGATTAAACCCAGATCTGTGGCTGGGGGTGAATGTTTTGCCATTGTACAACATTACGTCCATCATCTTATTTGTTTTGCTGTTCACCTTATGTGGGAAGGGTATGCCCAGACGTGGGTCCCGTGCTCACTAAGCCACTGGAGTCAAGCTATCCTGGCTGAAGACGGCTGATAGCCAGAAATCGGTCCTAGGATGCTTGATTCCGGTCCAGGAAAGACATGGTTTGGCAGTTCGGGCTGAACTGTTCCCATGAGGCACAAGGTCAAGACTGATTTGCATATGGCCATGTCTGAACTGGGGTGGCTGGGTGAGCAAAATAACGATGGATTAAACCCAGATCTGTGACAGGGGGTGAATGTTTTGCCATTGTGCAACATTCCGTCCATCATCTTGTTTGTTTTGCTGTGCACCCAATGTGGGAAGGGTATGCCCAGACGTGAGTCCCGTGTTCACTAAGCTACTGGAGTCAAGCTATCCTGGCTGGAGACGGCTGATAGCCAGAAACCGGTCCTAGGATGCTTGATTCCGGTCCAGGAGAGACATGGCTTGGCAGTTCGGGCTGGACTGTTCCCATGAGGCACAGAGTCTAGACTGATTTGCATATGGCCATGTCTGAACTGGGGTGGCTTGGTGAGCAAAATAACAATGGATTAAACCTCGATCTGTGACTGTGGGTGAATGTTTTGCCATTTTGCAACATTCCGTCCATCATCTTGTTTGTTTTGCTGTTCACCCTACGTGGGAAGGGTATGCCCAGACGTGGGTCCCACGCTCACGACACCATTGGAGTCAAGCTATCCTGGCTGAAGATGGCTGTTAGCCAGGAAATGGTCCTAGGATGCTTGATTCCGGGCCAGGAAAGACATGGCATGGCAGTTCGGGCAGGACTGTTCCCATGAGGCACATGTTCAGGACTGATTTGCATATGGCCATGTCTGAACTGGGGTGGCTTGGTGAGCAAAATAACGATGGATTAAACCCAGATCTGTGACTGGGGGTGAATGTTTTGCCATTGTGCAACATTCCGTCCATCATCTTGTTTTTTTTAATTAAGAGTGACTCCACACACAGAAGCTACAGCGAGTAGGCTATCAGCAGTAGTTATTTTTACAGCATTGTCAGTGACTCTGTTGGTAATGTGGAGTTTAATGTTCCTGTTGGGCAAAGATCAGAGATTTGTCCAGTTCAAGTCAACTCTTCAGTTGCGGAGAAGGCCAATGTGTCTGCTGAAAAGAACATGTATCATTATTATTATTTGTATTGTTATTATTAATAATGGGATTTGTAAAGCGCACGGCTGCCCTAAGACTTTCCATCCCTGCGCGGTCAGGTACTGAATATGGGTCAACCACGTCTTAAATGTATTGCTTAAACAGCCATGTCTTGATCTCTCTTCAAAACTCTAGTTCTCTGTCTATCAATCTGTGTTCTAATGGCAAGGAGTTCCAGAGTTTGGAGGCTAGATGGGACAAAGATTTTCAACCCCATTTCTCCCTCCTAACCTTTGTCTGTTTAAGGCATTCTTCCGTGCTGGTTCACAACTGCCTATTACTGATGTAGGGAGATCAGCCTCCTTACTTTTTTTGGTTTTTTTGGGCCTCTATTATGCTGTGCTCTATGAATAATAACCAGTGCCTTGAATTTTATTCTGGCCTCTACCGGGAGCCAGTGGAGTCTAAATTAATGCTTTTTTACTGACTCCCGCACTGGGATGTTACACAGCAGCCTAGCTGCTGCATTATGGGCCACCTGCAGTCTCTGGGTGACATATTTAGGTGCACCCAAGAACATAGAGTATCCATAGTCCAGTTGCGAAGTGACAAGAGAATGGACCACTGTCTTCCTTAGTTATATGTGGATTCTATCCAGGATGTTAAGCAGGCTTCTAAGAAGTCTGAAACAAGTTTTGATGACCCTCTTGGCCCGTGTCACCATAGAAAGATCAGTTTCTAGTCAGAATCCTAGGTTTTTTACTATTTCTGACGGAATGGGGGGATTACCTAGGGACACAGGCCAGTCTACGCTGGGCCTGGGTATTGCTTTATTTCCCAGGAGTAGTGACTCCGTCTTGTCCCCATTTAACTTGAAACAAATTGGCGTCATCCAGTCTTTGACCTTTACCAAACAGGAAGATAGTCTCTCACCATCCCTGCAGTTTTTTGGATCCAGGGAGATAACTAGCTGCTTATCATTGGCATATGAAGTCATGGATATATCAAATTCTAGCCCCAATCTTGGCAAGCGGCTCAACGTAGACATTAAGGAGTGTTGGGCTCAATAATGAGCCCTCTGCACGCCACATTTTAGAGTCATGGTTTTGGAGAAAATGGTATTCTCCTGTGCTTGAAATGTCCGATCACTCAGGAACAATGTCAACCATTTGAGCACTGTGCCCCTAATCCGTATGTCTGAGAGCCTTCAGCGTATCAAAAGCAGCGCTCAGATCTAATAAGAGCAACGCAGCTGGTTTTCCCTGGTCCAATGATTGTCTTAGCTCCTCCACCACAACCACCAGGGCAGTTTCTGTCCTGTGTTGTGCTCTAAACACCATCTGTGTGGGGTTAAGGCATTCATTGGTTTAAAAAAAGTCTGACAAATTTGTATTACCATGTTTCTCTAATAACATGCCAACAAATGGTAGCTAGGAAATAGGGTGAAAGTTCCCTGGTAGCGATTGATCTGCGCTGGCCTTTTTCAATAGAGGCTTTATCACAGCATGTTTCCAGGCCACTGGGACTATGCCAGTTTCTAATGACTGATTCATGATCTTCGTTAAGATAGGTGCCATAATGGGTGTTACTGTTTAAGGAAAATTTGGAGGGGCTGGGTCCAAGGGCGAGCCAGACTTCACCATCTCCAGTAACACTTCTAAATCCTTCTGTTCCATAATTGGGAAAGTGGTGATGACCTGTTGTGAAGGAGCTAGTTTGTGTTCTTTTTCCCACTCTGTTGTGTGTTCTCCATCCGTTCTAAAGCAACTATAAATATCCGTTACTTAGAGAGGAAGAATGAGGCCAGGTTATTACACCTCTCCTCTGAAGTTTCGGATGGGCCACTATTAGTGGGTGGATAGTTAAAGTCTTAATTACTGTAAACAATTACCTTGATGAATTCTGATAATTTCTAATGGCTGATTTGTTCTTCATTTTGATTTGAGGGTCATACCTTTTCCTCCACTCTCTTTCACTTTTTTTACAATTTTTCTTTAACGCCAGTAACACAGAGTTAAACCATCCTTCTACTTTAATTCTGGTTTTGGGTTTTGGGCAACCTTGGGGACTACTACATCTAGGGACTGCATAACCCATGATTTCCACTGCGAGCATCCTTCTTCAGCTGACCCTGATATTTCTGAGATTGGACAAGCGGTGTCTGTTAAAACGTTCCCTCAAGCACCCGGATTGATATTCTCCCAGCACCTTTTCATTATTGTAGCCTTGGAAGTAGCTTCTCTGTCCTTATTTCCTAATGTTTGTACCTTGAAAGGGATAAAATAATGGTCCAACCAACGTACCGGAACAAGAATGGCTGCTGTCAGGTTGGGATCATTAGAGTTTACCACATCTAAAGTGTGTCCTCTAACATGAGTGTCTGTTGCTACCAGCTGAGTCAGTTGTAGGCTTTCTAGGTCTGAGGATAGTCTCTTTACACTTGGATGGCTTTTATCCTCCTTGTGAAGATTTATATCTCCAAGTATAGTAATATGAGATTTCTTAAGAAAGAGGGTATCCATCACTTCAGGCACATCACAGGACCTAATGTTACTAAGGGGCTTAGTTTGGGCAGAAATACATTCTTATTAGTGAAACCAACCCCAACCACTGTGGTAAGTTTTAAATCCTGAGTTTGCGCTTCTTCAGACGAAACACTTACAATATACTACATAGTTACAAAATTGTTTTATTGTACAATCAGTTTACAAAGGCTTTAATTTACTGCCCCTCGATTTCAGGTGCTTTGCAACGGTTTCAAAATCTTCTTACAGTTTCATGTTGCTCAAATTGGTGTGATTTCTGATATTAATATGTTTCCTTCATCTCTCATAGTTGGAGAATGGCACTCAATTATACTGAAAATATGAAAATGTCACACACAGGTAATTTGAAACCTTGTCAGCTATGCTTAAAGGTCAAATTAGTAGCTCTGTCTTTTCATGTAACATCAAATGATACATAACATCACAATAAATAAATAAATACATATTAATATATATGTTAAAATAATTTGCAATTCAAAATTATCGGTACACCATAATCCAAACTTCATATCAATAGATATTGGGAGAGAAATAAAAGAAGTACTCTGCATATTATACTTATCGAGCACACTATCCCTCCCATTTGTCATTAATGCACATCAAAGAGTATTTTCCTTTAAAATCTTTATTGAAAATGTACCGCTGTCTAAATACAAATCTAAGACAAATAAGTATATAAAGGTAATCATGTGCGATATTCAATTGAAAATTAGTATGAAGTGTACAAAGCAAATTCACAGAGCGATTCTAAATTACTAGTCACATCAATAATATGAAATAATATTATAAGGATATGGTTCTAGTCCTCCACAAAAAAAACAAGATTGATAGTTACTATGAGCAATGACATCGAATATGGGCAGCCAATCTGCAAATATCATTAAATCAAGCAAGTGTCGCCATGGGAATACAACACATACCGGTAAAACGCATGCTTTTACAACACAGACTTTACAAAGCACCTACCATTACAACCCATTTTATTCCAACGCATACCATTGCAGCACATCCACATACAAAAACTGTAAAAATGCCTTTTCAATGCATACAATCACAACGCATACCATTACAATACATGGTATCACAACGTATCTTACAAAACCTACCAAATATCCTTTTTTTATCCCCCCCCAAAATACAGGATCAATTAAAAAAAATATTTAGAAAACACAATCGTCAAAATTGCAAAACATTTAAAGTAGTCCTAAAAAGGGAGAGAACATTTGCTGTAAATTATAGCTGAAAAAATATAGACCAAAAATATATATATATTAAAGAGGTAAGACCTCCTCATTGAAGCATCCTGGAAATCCAGGTACTTGCCAATAACCACATATGGAGAGTAGTTGTACACATCTTTATTCCACTGCATGTAAGATGGTACTCGACATTCTAATCCTGCCTTCAACTCACCTCTTCACGCTTATGTCAGATGACTACGGTCTACAGTGGGAACCAAAAGAGTTCCAGCATTCTTTTATTTACAAGACACTACATTTCCTGAATTGTTAAATTAAAATTTGTAATTTTTTAAAAATATATAACCAAGTAAATTAATAAATAAGTACCGAAAATAAATACATGAATAAATACACAGATACTCATAAATATACAGGCAATTATAACCCAGTGTCATCCCAAAAAAAATCAGGATACCCAAACAGGGACACACAGGTTCAGGAAATAAAGGGATAATAACGGTGGATATACAGGACACGAAAATGGGGACCGGACAGATCTAGCCAATAATGCCCAGAGTGATGGAGGAACAATAAACACTGGGCTTGGTGAGGGAGATTTCTGGGGGAAACTAGAGGGCATGGTAAAATTTTTGCTGGAACCCATTGTATTAAAATTGTCCGGTGTAGAATCCAGGTTACAGTCACTGGAGACTTCGCTGGCTAATTTTTTTACCTTAACTGGTACAGCAGACTCACAGAATACCAACTGCCGAACTTTAAGTATGATGGAAAGATTAGTTGGCAATAATGATAAAGTGGCTGATCCAGCTCCAATTAGTACTAGACCAATTGTTACAAGTGGCACCATGAACCGGATTGAAATACCAAGAGATAAACCACCCCCAGTACAACCTGTAGTCACCAGGAGGAAATACCGGACTTAGCTCAGAGGTCAGTTGAGGGTCCCAGTGTGGCTCGAAGACCTATGGTTATCGACCTCCCGCCAGAGGCAACCCCATATGTGGTTTTTTTGTGCCATGCCCCTGCCCTTGCACAGGGGAGATTGAAAGCTATGAACAACTGCTTAATAAGACAGTGTTTTGGCTTAGCCAAAATACTCCTGTGGGAGTGAATATCATTAATAACTTAATAATGGTACGCAGGGTTAATTGGATTGGTAGCTCTAACAAGACAGGGAGTGGGGACTGCACTATTATACATTTCGACAATCCTCACACTGCGGGCCGTTTATTATCAAGAGGCCCCTGTCCACCGTTGTTGCAGGGCACTGATATTAAAATACTACCTTTAGGGGTTTTCTATAGGCCACTACCATTGAGGAACCCGGGAAGATCTAATCGGGAGGAAAACTGGCAGACAGGAGACTGGACTAGGGTGAGATCCTTCTCCGATCGTGTTCCCCCTCAGTTACCCCAGAACATACCTAGTAATTTAATTATTACCGGGCGCAGACTCCCAGTCCATAACAGGTATGAAATCCTGTCTGGCCTGGAAACCTGCGATTGACTTGAAGAGACCGGTGATTTGGGAAGAGGGAGGTTGGATGACACAGGTGCTGTAGTGGATGATACAGTCAGGGGAGTTTCAAATAACCTTATCTCCTGGAACATTGCAGGGCTAGCTGCTAAGTTAGTGAACCCTAGTTGGATTGCTTATATTAGGCAATTCCTGATAATTTGTTTGCAAGAAACCTGGTCGGTTGAATGCGATCTACTCCTGGAAGGATACACAGCACATTTTGTCCCAGCAGCTGTCTCCACCAGGGGAAGATCGAAGGGGGGTTTGGTTATTGTTAGACCTGACATCATTGGCGTGAGTCTCCCTTCCATTTTTTGACGGATTGCCTCCTCTGTTTTGACATATTTTTGCTGGTTGTATATTTTGGGCCCTGTGCCACTGCTAATCAGTGCCACAGTGCAAGTGCTCCCTATGTTAAATTGATATACTGATTGGATTCCATGATTGGCTTATTTGATCTACTGTCAGACCCTAGTACAGGGCGCCATGTGTGCCCAGGGCTTGTAGAGCAAATGCTGCTGGTGGGATTGCAGCACTGTTTGTGCCACCCACAGAAGCAGCTTGTAAAGTGTGTCTCAGGCCTGCCATTGCCAGGCCTGTGTGTAGTCTGTGACTACCATGTCGACTTGGCCAAGTGCACCCACTTGCCAGTCCCTAAAACTTCCCTTTGCTTCATATTAGACACCCCTATGGTAGGGCCAAGGGCAGGGTGCATTGTAAGTATAAGGTAGGACATGCTCTGATGTGTGTAGAATGTTCTAGTAGTAAATTACAGCCATTTTCGTTTTTCAGTATTGAAGGCTACCTGTTCTCATAGATTAGACTGGGCAGTGAAGATTGTTACATCCCTACAATCCTAACTGACTCAGGGAACATGGTAGAAATTCGAGTTTAGTATGCCTGAACTCAGAATAATAAAATACATCTTTTAGTAAAGTTTATTTTAATATTCTGTGTTTGCAAATACCACTTTTAGAAAGTAGGTATTTGCTTGCCTAACCTTTTGAGCCCGCCTCTGCTGATTTGTGTATTCCTTGTCTGGGTTTGTGTGTGACAGGGCTGGGGAAATTCCAGGAGACAGTCTGGGACAGCCCAGTGGTGAATAGGGAGATTTACCTCCAGATGGGAGGGGGAGAGTGCACCTGGGACCTGAATAGAGCTGCACCTTCCCTCCACAATGCTGGCTCCACCCCCTGTGGCTTGTCTGATGTATCTGCCCTGCACAGTGAAAGGAGAAGGGGAATCTTGTCAACAGAGTACTCCAGAGCTGCATCTTCCCTCCCCTGTGCTGACTCCACCTCCTGTGGGGCGTCTGATGTTTCTGCCCTGCGCAGTGGAAGGAAGAGAAGAGTCATGTAAACACAGTGCTCAGGAACTGGTTTAAACTAGGCAGAGGCCTCTCTGCCTTCAGAGAACAAAGGATTTTTTGGTATAAATAGTGGGACCCAGTCCCACAGACTTTAGATCACATCTGGAACAAGAAACCTTTCTGCCAAGGAGAAGAACCAACGAAGCTGCAGGAGTTTGGACTGCCCCTCTGCCAGTGTGCTGTTTGCTGGCTTGGCCTGCAGTGGTTGCTTCATTGCCAAGGGAAAGAAGAAGGAACTTTGTAAGGATCTACATAATATTCTCCAAGGGCTTGCACTGTGCTTGCCTCCTGCTGAAGTCTCAGGGCCAAAAGACTTCTCCTCCAGCTCCCTTCTGAATTTCCTTGCTGGGAATTCTGACTCCAGTCACTTGCATGCCGCTGGGAGCTGGAAGTGCGACCCATCGAGAAGAAGCGTGTCGCCGCCGCAGCTGAAATCATCGCAATGCCGGAGAAGCGAGAGTTTGTCGTATCTCCCTGGAAGCGTGTGTTTATCGAAGCTGTCTGCCGTAGCATCTCCGGAGAAGCGCGACGCATCGAGAAAGTTGTCATCGTATAGCAGGGCCTGTCGCGGCTCCAAAGTACAGAGTCGTCGCAAGGCTGCCAGGGCGTCATCGCATCGCCGCATCAAGGGCGCCATATTCTCACATCGCAACAGGATCATCGCATCGGCATCGCATTGCATCAAGGCGCCATCTTGCGCACCGCAACAGGTCGAGAATCTACACATCACCTCCGCACCGGTAAGGCTCACGACGAGTCCCCTACTCTGCGCAAGCATTGAGGAGGGACGCAACCGTTCCCCCGGGTCATGGAACCTACACATCTCCCCTTTTGCGAGCCTTTTGTTTACTTTGTGTGCCGCATCCAAGAACTTTGTTGAGAACTTTGTCGCATTTACCATCAACTTGAATTAAGAGACTTTTATCATGTTTTAAGTAACCTTTAGTATAGTATTGTAGATTTTTGTCATTTGTGGTCTTGTGTTTAAGTCTATATAAAGAATACCTATTTTTATAAAACCTGTGTTGTGTCTATCTGTAGTGCTATCACTGTATTACTGTGTATATTCACAAATGCTTAACACACTGCCTCTGAGATAAGCCTGTCTGCTCATGCCAAGCTACCAAGGGGGTGAGCAGGGGTTATTAAAGAGAGTAATCCCCTTGTCCTGACTTAGAAGTAAGGGTCCCTATTTGGACAAATGTGATAACCATTGCCAACTAGAGACCCCCAGATCTAACAGTTATTTATGTCTCTGTAGCTTTGGCATGCAAAGTACGTATAGTTACTACCTCAAACCCGGGTATTCTTGTTTTAACTCTAACAAAAGGGAATTGTATGGTAGGTCTGGTAAACTTTTATAATTCACTTACTTCATGTTCGGATCATAGTCATTTACTTGCTCTGAACGCTTTTATCAATAAGTCTACGAGTCATAGCCTACACAACCTTATGGGTGATTTTAATATACATCCTTGTGGTAACCCTCTAGCTGCATGTATCTCTGACTTGAGCTGCTCTCGAATCCATGGATTTCACTTTGAGCACTCGTTCGAGGGGGAGTTGCTTAATGATTTGATCAATGACTTTGATTTGACATCTACCATGGCTCTGACGGACCCTTATACTATATTTGAGTTACCCACTTTTGAGGGCCATGGGAAGGATACATTTATTGACTTTATGCTGATCTCGTCTTCTATGCAGTCCTTTGTGGACTCTTTTTTAATTGAGGAAAATGAATTCAGTGATCATGACCCACTTTCACTGCACTTAACAGGTCCTTGGGTTACAAACATAGGATCAAACATTAACCGGGGACAATTGAGTACAACAGATGGGAAGCGCAGACTTAGATGGACTCAAGTTGCCCCTGAGCTGTTTTATAATGATATCAAATATGTGTGTGCAGATGAAATTAGCACTTGCACATAGGGGGCAACAATAGTCTAAGGTATTAGCAGCTTTCCAGATTATCGCTTATAGGGTTATGGAACTGTTATCTGTACCTGTCTAACGTGGGTCCTAAATGGTTTGATGAGCACTGTTCAAAAACAGCACTGAGTCTAAGGGTAGCCTTAGCCTCTAATCCCAGATTGCAAGCTGATGTAATAGATTGTCGCAGGGACCACAAAAAAGCATTAGCTAAACGTAAGGAGACCCTAAGGATTGAGGCATGGAACAAGTTATTAGATCCTGAAACCCTCAAGAACAGCTCTAAGTTCTGGGGTATATTAAAAAAAACATTTCTTGTCCAGGAGACAGGGGATGGTCTTGAATGTCATATAGCTAAGGAGGATTGGGAGGCTCACTTCAAGCATATGTTTGACTGCCCCCTGGTAGAATTTGACAGTCTGGTACCTGACTCTAATGGCAATAAAATTATAATTGGCAGAGGTGAAATACTCGAAGGAATTCTCGGCTTAACAGCAGGGAAAGCACCGGGACCAGATGGTATCCCCCCAGACTTATACAAGTCTGACCCTTCTTTCTGGGCTCCAATTCTTGAATCTATTTTTAAAAGCTGCGGTTCATAGTGGATGCCCACAGTCTTGAGGGGTCTCCACTATTGTACCGGTTTTTTAAAAAGGGGATAAGAGAAGTCCGCACTGCTATAGACCCATATCACTCTTAGACTCCATGGCGAAAGTTATGGGAAGGGTTCTCCTGCTGAGACTTACTACATGGGTTGAAGACAATAACATCATGTCTGTCTCCCAGTATGGTTTCTGTAGGGGACGCTCCACGACCACCCAATGTCTTAACCTCTTTCTAATATTAAGTAAATATACAGTGGCATATAAGGGGACCATCCACCTTGCTTTCACTGACCTGTCCTCAGCCTTTGACTGTGTTAACAGGCAGAAGCTGTGGTGGTCCATGAGGGCAAAGGGGGTTGATGTTGGTATTGTGAACTTCCTAAAAGATTTACATAGAAACAACAGATCAAGTGTTAGATTTTCTCAAGATCTGAGTGTGACGAAGGATTTTAATATTAAAAGGGGAGTCCGACAAGGATTTATTTTGGCTTCCTTTTTATTTAATTTTTATATCAATGACCTAGATAGATTTTTACAGGAGGTGGGGGCTGACTGCCCCAGGGTTGGACGTCGGGGTATTCCGGTCCTATTATACGCGGACTATTTTTAATCAAGAAGCAGCTCCCTGCGGCTGCGACGGAAAGTCTCCGTAGGATATGCTGCATTTTATGTTTTTATGTACATTTTAAGAATTTCCCCGCAAACGCTATCTGGTACCGCTTTTAAAGAAACTTATTTTTTGTCAGATCAGACCTGCTATGATGTATTTACAATTATTACATAGTGATAGCATTCTTTTTGTATTAAAATTTCTGAAATCAATTGTAAAGTATAGAAAATGCTTGGATTTGTAACGAGTTTATCCAAATCTCCTTTTGTATATGTGTTTACACATTTTAGTATAATTTGTACTGCTATAAACTGCTGCTAATTCTGTATTATTGTATCTTGATAATGGTTCCTTCTTTTTTAACAATGAATTTTGGATTGCTGTATTTTGTACTTTTATGGTTTGCAAACTAAACCGAAATAAAGTTTTTTATCTATCTATCTACAGGCAATTATAATTTTTCAATTAAGTGTTATGGCGCCTGAATCACACATCCTGATCGGGTCACTGGAAACCGGCAACTGGCAGGCAAAGTGTCTGTGATCTGCACAGGTGAGGTAGGATTATCAGCAGACATAGAGCCATCAACAGTCTGTGGGGACCCAGTCTCTACATTGACATTGCCGTTGTTGAAAATGAGAGGAATCTCTCGTAAGGGACTTCCTAGGATGTTGGGCAGTCACCTTGTGTCCTTTGGTGTTAGTGATGGTAAAGAATTCATTCTCTAAAGGAGCATCAGACTTTCTTTTTCTATGTTGTCTGACAAGCAGCGAATGTCCTGTTTTAAAGCTGACATTTATTACATGACCTTGTCTGTAAGCATATATTTTTATTTTCTGTTCACAACCAAAGTCCATAGAATGAATATCTTCCTTATTCTTGGATCGGAGGTTGGTACATGTGGAATCCTTGTTGTCATGGCTCTTCCAAACATGAGAGTACCAGGGCTTCCCTGATCATTGACTGAGGGATTGAACAGTGTATTGTTCAAAATAACTTTTAAATTTAGCTTCTCCAATGCAGCACACTGAGCAGCTTTCTTTAGAGTACTCATGAAACGTTTTAGCAGACCATTGTCCTGGGGCCAAAGAAGAGTGCGTTTTGTTGCTTTATATTGAGGTCAATTTAAAAGTCTTTGAATTCTCGACTATTAAAAGGTGGGCCATTTTCAGATTTTAAGATTGTAGGTACACCCAATGTTGCAAAGATGCCATCTAACTTTTGAATAACCTTTTCATGTTTAGTGGATAAAAAGGTCTGCTAACAAGTGAAATCAAGACAATTTAGGAACATTGAAAATACTTAAGCGTACCAGAGAAGCATACATAATATTCAATACATACACCAATAGGTACAGAAAATATGTATTTTATTATTATTCTTATTTTAAATAGTAGTCATATTTTAGTATAGTTAAAGAATAAAAGACAATAGAACATACTAGAGGTAATGATGACCTCTGTATATAAAAATGTACACAATGAACAAACATATAATTACATTAATCGTTGTAGACAAAGAATGTAATGATTTCTTTTTGTCTCCAAAGTACATTAAACATGTGTCAACATATTACACCAATTCTTATTCAGTTGCTGTAATGGAATTCATATTATTTTGAGCATGGCTCTGGACTTTTTTTTAAAACAATTGTTGATGCTGTTTAAATCCTACGCGTGTTTCGGCTTGGAGCCTTCATCAGTACGCCATGTTTGTATATCATAAACCCTAAACAGGGTATGTACAAACACAAACATGTATCAGTGTTGCAACTTGGTCTTATTTACAAGAATATAGCCCCAAAATGGGGTTCTCGCAAAAGCTTCTTACTGGATTAAACATATCATTTTACAAGCATTAGTCCAAAAGTTACACAGACATTTAAGAGAGAACGAACCATATTCTATGTAGTCTCTCTCTATATTATTGTGACAGGAACACCTTATGACCATCACCAAGTGCAAAATTCCATAGTGGATTTTTAGAAAAAAGTGACTTAGAATAAAGGTATTTAGAATGCATGTTATCAAGGAGGCAGTTCTCAAAACAAGTGAGGGAAAATTTTAAATCTAGCCTATAGCTAGTGTATGAAATGTAGGCTTTGTATTGAGGTGAATGGAATATAGAATGCTGATATTTCTAGGTCGGAAGTTTACCTTTTCTTTCTAATTGGATTAGACATCTAAAGAACGTCCGATGCCTTGAAAGTCTAATACATGAAAATCGGCAGATTATAAGGCAAAATACAAATATGTAATTAAGTTTTACGAAATTTATAGAGGGGACAGAATTTTGATCCTGACTCTCAGATTATTACCTTAGATTGGTTTCTAGTGCCAAAAAAGTTAGTTTAAAAGTTATTTGTTACAATGTCCATGGCTCTCCTTCCAATATACTGGCGTAGCAGGTCACAATATATTCCCTATATAAGTAGAAAGAGATCAAAATGTAATGGGGGATCGTATTTGTGAGTATTCAAACGGTAAAATGCGCTAAGCCACTGTGCTAATAACTTTTGCTAAATTATTAATATCGGAGGTTGTGGATTAACTGAAATTTCCATATCTCATTCATCTTAAGTAGATGCAAATGCTAAGGTTTAATACATTAGCTATGTACAGGCAACAACCAGAATGAAATCCTGTGACAGTTTTAGGCCACATAGAGGTTGAAATTGCCCCTTCAAACACCTATTATAGATAAAATGTGATGAACATTTATAAAATTGCTATTTGAAATAGCGATTTTTGTGGCGATAAAAACAAGAATAAACATGGAATGCATTCATTGATATTTGAAAAAAATTATCACGCAAAAGGAAAATGAAAATAAAAAGGGAGAAGAGAAATTATGACCGGCCGGCACCAATGTCGATACTGGTATTGTCTAATAAAAACAAAATGCCGTATGATATGCGGTTCCAAACAGATGCGGTGAAGAAAAACAGGCATTCTTTGTAACCTATATGTTATTAGCAGAGGAGGTTTTTTCGGGGGTAATGGAGCACGTAATTGCCTCGCAAATACTTACCTGTTAAGATTAACCTAACGGAAGAACAGAATGTTCTGTATAAAGAGTCTAGGATTCACTTCCAAAAAGGTGGGGAGGGTCGGATTACTTCATGTACAACCTGCAGTTTAAAAAGAGGAAGATAGTATGTCCAAGTGCTGATCCCTATTCTGTAAAAGAAAACGATGTACTAATTCTAGTGCAAAACACCCGTAACTTACTTCATCAAAAAGTTTATTCATTTCAAAGAATTTTATTATTATGAAAAAGCAAATGAAGAAACACAACACAAGTGTCAGTGATACAATTGATATAGTATAAAACAGTCAAAATATAATAGGCAAGCATGCGTTGTAAAAGAGACATCTGTAACACATGTAACACATGTAGCCCGCCAGAATCAGATAAATAAATTAAGTGTGGTAAAAACAAGCAATATATATCAGAAACAAGAATCAAAAGTATCACTATCAGTTAGAGTACCCACGGATAAGAAAGGAAGGGAAAGAAGAGAGAAGAGAGAAGAAAAGAGAGAAAAGAAGAAAAGAAAGAGAAAGAGAGAAAAAGCAGGAAAATAAAGAGAGAGGAGGATTTCCACCGGACCATCCCAACAGATAAGACACGATTCAACCAGACATATCAACGGGGTATTTTGCAACTAACACTTTGGAAGATAAATCCATGTAGGTATCCAAAGCAGTCCAAACACCACTAGCAATAGACGGACAAAGATGGGCGTGATCAACCGAGGTATGAGCACTGCGTAAAAAGGAAACCCAAGCCCACCAAGTATGATAAGAAACTAAAGAAAATGATTTCCACTCTATTAAAATTACTTTAACTGCAACAATCAATAAAAGATCTAACAGCTGTAATTCCATTGAATCTAAGGGAAGAGGGACTGGGGATGCTAAAGGGCCTAATAGGATTAATGGAAAAGATAGTTGGAACTGAATACCAAAAATGAGCGTGAGGTGTTTGTGAATGAGATCCCAAAAGGGATGAAGAAGGGAACAGTCAAGGAACATATGAGAAAAATCGCCTGGTAATAATCCACAACTCCAACAAAGATTGTCCTCCTTAAGATTCAACGAGTGTAAGTGAGTAGGAGTCCAATGAAGAAGGTTAACGGAATTTTTTTTAGATTGCATTAACGATGGGGCGATTTTATTACGAAGAGAAAATTTACCAATCATCTGCCAGGTATCCGAAGAAATATGGTCCGTGACACTCTGGTCAAAATGGTGTAACCATTTTTGCTGAGCTACAGTATGGGTAGGTAATGAAGTAGACTGTAAAAATGTATAAATTTTGGAAGCTACGTGACCAGTCCTAATCCATAATTGAAAGAGAGTAATTGTAGGGGAAGTAGGATGAAGGCGCATCTTAGCCAGTGCCACTTTGATCTTGAGAAAGGTATAAAAATCTAAATTAGATAAAAAAAACTGTGGAGCATTATTGGAATCATAGAGATGATGAACAAGCGAAATGCCTTTAGAAGCCCAATAAGACATTAAAGAAGAAGAAATAGTAATTTTAATTTTAGAATTCCGCCAAATAGACGACCACCTAGATTTGTGCAATGGAGTCGCCACCCTCTTGTCCACCATTCTTACCGCAGCAATAGTATCCAATATAATGGAGCGGGAAAAAGGATTAAACAAGGTAGACGTAGTTAAGAAAGAAGCAGTCGGCAAAGGAGAGGCCAGTTCTTGCTCTATTAGCAACCAAGATGGAACATGAATAGGAGGGGATGAAAACCAGAGAGCACCTTGAGATGCCAGAAAGGCAGTTTGATATTTTTCCCAATCGGGAAAGTTACAACCTCCCATATCACAAGGTTGTCGTAAGAATTTATAAGCAATTCTAGCCCGTTTAATATTCCATAAAAATTTAGAAGTAAGAAAATCAATGTCATGAAAGAAGGAAGCAATTCAATTTATTTTATTATGTTTTTGGCTCTCAGAAGAGGGCCACATAAAACCTACAAGATAAAAAACAGAACAAATACATTACAAAAATATGACATTAAGAAACAAGGTTAACAAAGTTAAATACAAAACTGACATGCAGAACAAATCTACGGGAGGTCGGAAAGTCAAAACATCTCCAGGGACATATTAATAAATAGCTAAAAAACCTTTAAAAAAGTTAAAAATATGGAAGCAGAACATTTCATTAGGAGGGCAGTAAAGTGCATGAAGAAAGCCGTTCAAGGTGACGATGCCAAGGCGGAGACAAATAACTTTTAACCATCTGGAGCGCAATTTACGGAGCGCAGGGCAAATCAGTAAAACATGCATACAGTCCTGGATGTTTAATTTACATAAATTGCACAGAGCAGAGGAGCCATACCTTTTGGATAACAGTAGATTTAAAGGTATTAAATCGTAACGTAAAAGAAACCAAAATCTACGAATACCATGCGGTAGGTTCCATATAACATAGGGTTGAGATAACTTCATCACATAGGAGTTAAGGAGAAGGTCTACATTCCTTTTTTCACAAATTAACTTTTTATCCGAGTGAAAACATAGGTCCCACGAGGCTGCTTTTAAAACGAGTTTTAACTGTAGGGGAGAGTACAAAAACAAAGCGTTTTCATCTAATTTTAGAAGGGTTACAGCTTTTCTAAAGTTACAAACAAGTTGAGAAAACTCGTTAAAATTACCCAATAATTCACTTCTGAGGAGAGCTCTCATAGTCCCTACTTCCGCTCTAGCCAGGCAGGCCACCATCTTACTAGGGCACATAATCCCTGTACCCAGCTGCTCCTAAGACCAAAGTCAAGCCTGCAGGCGGCCAAAGAGCACGCAGTATTTAGGGAAGAAAGAGATCTTAGGAGTTTCCCCTCAATCTTATGGCAAAAGTCCCAATTTTTCACCTCTATAAGTTCGATACCATACAGTATTGTTGCGGGGATTTTAGATCTATACACTTCCAATAAGCTCGGGAAGTGCCGTTTCCCCGTTGCCTGGTATAGGGAATTTAAACCTTTGCCGTGGGCAAGAGCTTTGCGTGAACAATGCTCTATATGGAGCCTCTCACTCAAGTTAGCCGTGATGATTTTTCCCAGAAAGGTATAGGAATTTACAACCTCCAGTTTTTGGCCCCCGATAAACAAACCAAAATCTGCAGATCGGCACTTCTTCTTACCAGCTATACACATAACTTTACTTTTCGTAATATTGATCTTCATGCAATGAGCTGCAGCAAAGGCATGAAGAGCATGTAGCCGATTTGCAAGTCCTTTAGGGGTCAAGTCAAGAATAAGGACATCATCGGCGTACATCAAGCAGGAGATAGGGGTCCCCCCCACCACCGGGGCAATGCCCTCTCCGGCAGACAAGGCGGCGGGAAGGTCTGCCGTGTATAAGGAGAACAAAAGGGGAGCCAGTAAACAGCCTTGTTTAAGGCCATTCAAAGATGGAATTAGATAAGATAGCCCCCTTTCGCCCCCCCAACAGGACCCTACACCAGGTCTCTGTATGGAGAGAACGCACCAGCTCCAACAAATAGGTTGGAAGACCAAGCGCTGCCAATTTTCTCCACAGCGTTCTACGATCAACTTTGTCGAACGCTGTGGAGAAGTCAATAAAAGCGGCATACACTACCCCTCCTCTCACCTGGACATATTTATCTGTAACCACATGAAGAGCGGTGAGGTTGTCTAACGTACCGTGGTCCCTACGGAAGCCAGTCTGTTCAAACAGCAGGATGTTATTCTCCTCTACCCAATCGGAGAGGGAATTTAAAAGACATTTCGCAAAGACCTTTCCGATGGAGTCGAGGAGAGCAATCAGACGATAATTACTGGGGCTATCCCTAGTTCCCTTCTTAAAAATAGGGACCAAGATACTTCCCCTCCAGGAGGCAGGTACCGTTTTAAACAAAAAACAGGCTTTATACAGAGGATACAGGATTTTACTCCACCTTGAAGGATCCTGTTTCAGGACCGTCATGGGGAGTTCATCAGGGCCCATTGCCCCAGAGACACGCATGTTTTTTATAGCCGTCTCAATTTCTTCTTCTGTAGGGTAATTAATGAGACCTTCGGGTGTAACATCTATGGCAGTATCATCACCTGTAGTCCCGTTCCCTGCATAAAGATCCCGAATATAAGTAATCCATACCTCTTCCGCTATAGGGATGGGAGAGGGACTTAGTCTAGAACCGCACCCCTTACCGATTATTGCCCAAAATTCTCTGATCCTACCATGAACAACAGATTCCCTCAAATTGATCCAAACATTGTCCTCCCTTACCTTTTTTATTTTTAGCTTAAGTCTACATCTCTTTCTTTTTAGCCTGGAAATTTCTTTTTCACGTTCCATGTCTCTATCTAGATATAGTTCACAGACTAGTTTATTTATTTCCTTGTTCAGGATACGCAGTATACTAGGAACCACTACCCCTTTTCTAGTTCGAGAAGTTTTTTTAGCATAAGAAATGATGTTTCGCATGAATTCTACAAAATATACTATTTCGTTCCCACGCCACTCATTTAATACTAGTAGGGTATCAGATAGGAAATCCTGTACCCCATTAATGGCGGAAGGATTCCAAAAACACCTTCCCGAAGAAACGTGGAAGGCAGCATCACTGCCGTTGAGAGACCAAGGCGCAGTGGTCATGGCATTTAAAGAAATAGTTATAAACAATATGCTATGGTCACTCAGGGAAGTAGGTATGATCTTAAGGTCCTGAATAAAAGGAAACAAACCATAGTCTGCGATTGCATAGTCCAAGATAGAAGACCCAAAAGGAGATTTGTGAGTAAATTTTGCAGGCACGTCAGACGGGAATCTCCCGTTTAATATAAGACCGTCGACGGCCGCTAATTCTTTTAACAGAATCTTCCCTCTTTTATTTGTCACTGATTTATCAGGGAAGAGTGATTGAGGAACAAAATGCGCCTCTTCTTTAGATTTATTCCTAAAAAGTTTCAGACTAACATTGGAGATTTTGCAGTTCAAGTCTCCCACAAGCATAATTTCCGGAGGGGATGGGACATTTTTGATTTGATCAATATATCGGAGTACCTGCTTCAATATCACGTTGAAACACTCTTCTGGAGGGATATACACATTTAGGATTACAATAGGTGACTTTATGCCGTTATTAAACAGATTTTCAATGGTTATAACATGAAAAAGTTTACTAGGTCCGATATAATGGGAGAATCTCCATTGCAATTTATTTGATAGTAAACAAGCGATTCCCCCCCTAGCATGACCTTTCTTGGAGGAGGCAGCGGGCACTTCCAAGGCGTAAACATCCTTAGAAACATCCAGCATATTAGTACACCAAGTTTCCTGTATACAAATCACGTTAGCTCCTAGAGAAAATAAGAGATCAAATTTCTCTGGGCTACTGTGAATCCCTGCCGCATTCCAGGAAATAATTTTTAGTGAGGTGTTAAAGATGATGAAACAATCTGGGATTATCTTTTGTTTTTGTAGATAAGGCACTATGCAGCCAATTCCACCGATTGTTATCCTCTGTAAAGAAGGAAGCAAATAACTTCACTGGGAGCATGGAAGAGACAAAATTAATAATAGGCGTAATCATCATTTTAAGAGTCTGAAGGCGCCCCCACCATGAAATGTGTTTCGGAGACCAGGCCTCCAGCAAACGCCATACTTTAAGAATAGTCTGATTTTCATTATAAGCAACTGTATCATACAAGGTGGAACAAAAATAGATACCCAAATACTTCAATTGCTTAGATTGCCATTTAAAGCCAGCAGAACCCATATGCGTAGAGAAACAATAAGCATTCAATGGGAACATCTCAGTCTTGTCCTTATTTAAGGTGTATCCTGAAACCTTTGAAAAAAGAGAGATGATATCAGAAATACCAGGAATGGCCTAAGCAATATCATCCGAGAAAATAAGGACATCATCCGCGTACGCAGCAGTTTTAATCCAATGAGGGACAAAAGAAAAACCCTTAATATCTGGATGTATGTCAATTAGTCTGAGGAGGGGATCAATGGATAATAAAAACAAAAGTGGAGATAAAGGACATCCCTGTCTAGTGCCCTTACGGAGATTAAAAAAAGACGACGTGGCTCCATTGACTCTTATGTTGGCTCGGGGTTGTGAGTAGAGGGACATGACCATATGAATAAAGGAGTCACCAAGATTATGTGCACATAACACCGCACGTAGAAAGGGCCAGGAAACCTTATCGAAGGCCTTTTCTGCATCAAGAGCCAAAGCAGCGGCCGGGAGCTTGGAGCGTTTAGCTGAACTGAGAATATGACAAAAGGTTCTGATATTATCTCGCGCGAGACGACCTTTTACAAAACCCATTTGAGATGGATGCACCAGGTTAGGGATGAAGGATTCCAAACGCTTAGCTAGGATTTTAGCAAAAATCTTAGCTTCCATGTTAAGAAGGGAAATAGGGCGGAAGTTTTTGGGGTCAGAGTGATCTTTTCCCTCTTTTGGAATCACTACAATGGTGGCATCAGCAGCAGAACCAGAAACAGAACCATCCTTAATAAAGGCATCAAAAACAGATTGAAGTTTGGGAACAATCAAAGGAAGAAAGGTTTTGTAAAACAAAATGGGGTATCCATCAGGCCCTGGAGCTTTTCCAGAACGAGTGGCTTTAATTGCAGCAATAATTTCGTCAGAGGTAATTGGTCCATTTAAAGAAGTACTATCCTCCACAGAAATAGATTTTACTGGGACAGATTTTAAGAACTCTTGACATTGCTCAAAAGAGGATTGATTAGAAGGAGTATATAGATTATTATAAAAACCACGAAAAACTTCAAGAATTTCCTCAGTCTGAAATTTTTTATTGCCAAGGTGATCATTAATAGAAGAAATCTGAGAAGAGATTTAAGAGGATTCCTGAAATTTAAAGGTAGCCGCAAGAATCTTACCAGCTCGGTTTTTTAACAATAGCCTTTTGGATTTCTGAGCCTGAACCCCAATATGGGCTCTCTTGGTGACTATGGTGTTATATTTATATTTTAATTGCTTAATTGACTGTAGGCAGGATTTATCTTTAGAATGTCGAAAAAGAGCTTCCAAATTTTTTATCTCAGTTGCCAAGTCGGTAAGTTCCTTTTTGATAGCAGCATTCCTTTTCGAGATACACTTAATAACCTGACCACGGAAAGTACACTTAAACGAATCCCAGAGGACAATTGGGGAAGTAACTGAGCCTTCATTTTCAAGAAAAAAAGTATCAATTTCATTGGAGAATTCACGAATCTGGGAATCGTCATGCAAAATTTCAGTATTTAATCTCCAAGAGCGAGGTCTTGTCTTAGGAGCAAAGGACAGCAACGTAAAAGTAACCGCAGCATGATCAGAAATCAGAATAGGGTGAATAAGCGGAGAGGAAGAAGAAGAAACCAAAGAAGAGTGTACCAATAAATAGTCAATACGCGAAAAGGTAGAATGAGGGGAAGAAAAAAAAGAAAAATCACTACCAGTGGGGTTATGTAGACGCCATATATCCTCAAGATGAGATATAGAACACATATTAAGTAATTGTTTATGCGATTTAGGAGGGCGAAACTGAAAAGCTGAATTCCTATCTAGAATAGGATCCATTGGTAAATTGAAATCCCCACCAACAATAAGATTACCCGAGTGAGGTGTGTCGTTTAATTTTTTGGTAACTGTTTTTTAAAAAGACGGGTCATCCTTGTTAGGGGCGTAAATATTCATGAGATAAAGATCAGCATTGCCATTAGACAGCTTAGTTAATAACCAACGACCCTCGGTATCATGCTCAGAAGAGACTATGGACAAGCCCGACTTTTTAGAGATTAAAGTGATAACCCCATTTCTTTTACCACAAGCATCGGAGCAGACAACATCCGATACCCACTCCTTCTTTAGGAAGAGTGCCTCCCTGGTAGAGACCTTTGTTTCCTGAAAAAGAACTAGATCCGAGGAAAGAGATTTGCAATAATCCAAGATTTTTGACCTCTTGACTGGATGATTCAAACCCTTAACATTAAGAGACAACACATTCAGGCCAGACATAATCTTGCAGAAAAAAGCAAATACAATACATGGATGAAAGACAGCAAACAAGCAACACCAACACAAGCAGCCAACCACAAAGCAGTAAGACCAAAAAGGGAGAATCCTATGAGGAAATCCAAAGAGAGAAACGAAGGAAGAGAGAAAGAAAAAGATGAAATTGAGAGAGGATAGAGACAGATAGCCAAGGAAAGGCAAGAGAAGGAGGGAAAAGAAATTAACGAGAAAGGTCTGAAAAAGACCAAAGTCATACTAGGGGGAACGTGGGAAGACGAGCAAGGGGAGCGTCATGAGATATAAAAACAATCAGCTTGAACTACCCCAATGTAACACATATCTTGGTATGAGTAAACAGGAAAAGAAAGACATCTGAAATCTGGATTGATAGGAAGAGGAATATTACAATAAGAACAATTCAGCCGGTAAGTCTATAGAAAAAATATGCACATATCAAATACTACATAGGAGGAGAGAAAGAGCACTAGGCAAAAGTGAATGAAACTGAAGGGAGAAAGACATCAAATAAGTGTGAAACATGCCAATCAATGAAATGGAAGTAGAAAAAGGCAAGAAACAATGAAATAGGAAATAGATAGAACCTAAAATGTAGCAAAACAGTAGCTGACTCTAAAGTGTATAGGACCCTTATATGAATAAAATTACCGAACTAGCTTAATTAGATGCTAAGATAAATTAAACTAAGCAAGAGCAAACCTCAAATGCATCAGGAAAAAATGAAGAATAAGAAACAAAGTACCCAAGACGACTATAAGATGCAATATAAATACAATAGATTACAATAAATTAGTCCTAGTAAAGGGAGATATTAAATATTTGTTGAGTAGAACAATCAATGAAACAGCAATGGAGATATGTAAAAAAAACTAATTATACAGTAAATATTCAAAGGCACGGATAAGCAATTAATTATTGTTCATAAGAGATATAAACTTTGTTATATTTAATCTAATGGAAAAAGGAAGAAACATCTTAAAGATATCAATTGCATATATAATATCTAGACAGGATAGCAATAAAGTGCAATATAAACAGAATAACTTAGACCTAGTAGAGAAAAGCATCTAATAATGGTAAAGCACACTAATCAGTGAGGCAATAATTAAGTAAGCATATAAATAAATAGAACAGACCATATCTATAACATGGTGAGAACAGCTTAATGCTAAGCAAATATAAATAGATAATAGAAATCTGCGAACAAGTCGTGTAACCGCACAATAAACAGTACAAGAAATAGTCAATAAAAACATACAACCACCACGAAACACCAAACTGAAGAACCCAGTAAAAAACAATTGAAGAAAATTGACGTTGCAGAAAACTAGAGGAAATCTAAGAGCAAGGATAACAAAAAGACCAACTCTCACATACGGATGATAGAAACATAAAGGATATCATAAAAGGAAAAAAACAAAAAGAGGAACCTAGTATGGACATAGACCCTACAAATAGAACAAAAAACAGGTAGACGCGAAAAAACCTAGCAGGAATAGGGGCAACCGGAAACAAGACACTACTACAAAATTGAAATAGGGAACATAAATGAGATATGTCCAATATAACAATCACTTACATCATAAAGAAGGCAAGGAGAACAACCATGGGGAAGAAGAACAAACACTACCAAAGTGAAAAGACCTTGGCAAGGATAAGGACAACCGAAAAGAAAAAAGGCACTACTACAATAATGAAAAAGAGACAAAAAGTAGAAAGATCAAATATGCCAATCAACGACATCATAGAGATGGAAAGGAGACCACACCAGGGATAAGGAGAAGACACTACCAAAAACTTAACTTACATTACTACGTACAAAAAACACCAAAGGAGCACCATCAACAGTGGACTAGAAAAAACACCACGCAGGTCTAAAAAGACACGCTCAATAGATCTGGAAAAGAGAAAAAATAAGCATTGCAGTGAAAGGAATCACATCAAGTGCCAGAAGCACCATGAACAAGCGAAGCCTCCATTTGAAGGTCCATCTGTAGTTATAACTGATTGTCTAAGAAAGAGGCCAAATCCGCAGGTTCATCGAAGATTCTGGAGCAACCTTTGAAAGTAATGCGAAACTTGGAAGGGCCGGAGAAGGAAAAGGGAATATTCATCTCTGATAGAAGTTTCCGGAGATTAAGAAAGCCTTTCCTCCTTATCACCGTGTCTCTGGCAAAGTCTTGAGAAATTGAGATGCGATGACCTTCCCAGGAGACAGCTTTAACCTTCCGCATATGAGCCAAAATTTGCTCCGTATGTTGATGATGCAGCGGTTTAAAAATGACCGCCCGTGGTTTGTAGCAGATTTAGAACGAAAGGTGGAGACACGATGTGCTCGTTCCAGCTCAAAGTCTCTTTGAAAAGAAATTTGTAAGGTAGAAGGCAACCATAGGTATAAAAAGTCAATCATAGACGGTGCTCCTTTCTCGGCTTCTTCAGGAAGGCCAAAAATGCGCAGGTTGGATCTGCGGTTACGGTCCTCCTGTTCAGTGAGATCCCTCCGCAATGCCGCCATTGAGCACTCTAGCTGCACAAGAGATCGAGATTGCTTTTGCATATTATCCTCTGCACCACTGATACGTGTCTCCGTGGCAGAGACACGGAGGGAGAGAGCCTTAAGATCATTCCTGATGGCTGAAACCTTCACTTGTAGCAAATCTGTATTAGTTTTGGTAGACTGCACAATGTCATGTACATCATTAAGATGCGTCAGAATAGTCTCCAGAGTGGAATTGGTATCTTTCCAGTGTAGGAGATACTTGTTTGGACCTCTTAAGAGAGGCTTTGGAATCTTTTGCGTCTTTAGCAGTTGGTGACAAGCCCATATTTGCAGCCATAGAGCCCACAATACAGAGAGAGAAGAAGCAACCACTTCAGATAAGTGAGGGAAATCAAAAGGGCAGAGGATATTGCGTACTCAAAATGCAAAAAAAACCCAGAAATGAGCACAAAGAGGAGAGCGCACGTCCAGCAGGTAAAGCAGAGAAATAAATAATGGCGGACTTACACGCAAAAAGAGAGGAATCTCTTCACAGTAACAAAATGACCCTGCCGGTATCAAGAGGACACCTTCAGAAACCAAGAAACCAAAAAGCAGGGCACCAAAGAGAATATAAGTACCATTGAAAGGCAATGAAGGCGCTCTGAAGAAAGGTAAAGTAAAATGTAATCCAAAAAAGAAAAAGGCTTATAAAGGCTAACAATATTCACCAGCACCTGTTTACCCGCATTCTTGGCAAGTTCTTAGCAATGACTTCGCCGTTTTGTGAAGAAAATCGGAACTTCGTCAGTTGAAGAAAACAAAATGGCAGCCGCCCGTAGAAACACCGAGCGCCACCTCAAAACGGCAAAAAATCAGACACCAATAGCTCCAGGACGCAGGAAGGTCGCCCAAACAGCACTCTGCAGCTTCGGAGACATGAGACTCGCTTTGGACGACTGTGGGGTATCTGGAAGCGGTTGAAAACCTCTGACGGCCCTCGTTCGTCTTGGAGCTCAAGCGCGACCCGCCATCTCGTAGCGGCGTGCAAGCCACGCCCCCCCTTCATAAAAAAGTTTAAGCCAACGGAGGATATGTCCTAAATGCGATGTTCGAGCTGGGTGTCGTCTCGCCTGGTGAACGCATTATCTCGAGATCGATGCTGAAGTGTACTCTGTTTAGACACAGCTTTTAAAATGCTGGTGGATACGAGTGCCGCGCCAGCTATACCAGAAGTTATTACTGCGACCCGGAAATGAATGTGAACCAGAACAGAAGTATGTGTGTTAACTTGCCGGCTTAGCATATCTGGCGACCATCTTATGTGGGTTTTGCAAGGAATTAACAAAATGCCCAACAACTCGAAAACAGAAATAAACCTTTGTTAATAATGAATAACTCTCAGATTATAAATATATACATGCCCTCGATAGTATTGTTAGAATACTAAATTTGAAATAAGAATCAGGGTGGTAATCTATCATGAATGTTTAACCGCACTCAATAGCGTGGTTAACATTGTAAATAGGACAACTGAACCACGGTAGTGGTATGACCTCTCACAGTGGTGAACAAATACAATGTAGATATATGGTATCTACAAGCAGTCAATATTTTTTCTAAAATTGGAGATGTTAACTGTATAGTCATGTAATCGCCCCGAATCAGTGATTAGTTTCAAGAACATGACACCGGCTGTGATGATAGCTTGAAAAATTGTGGCTCTGGAATTGTGGCATAAAGGACAATTATTGCTAAGAAAAGGGTAATGTATAATACATCCGGATTTTGCTCATAATAATATTTCGTCATCACATTGTCCCAAGTGTCTACATCTCAGTCCTATGTCTTAGTGCCAACAAAGCATTGTGGGTAAGGTGTGATTTAAAATTACGGTCTATTAAACCACAATTGTATGTTTATGCCAGATGACACTAAAGGTGTTAAGGTATCTGTTATGTACAAAACGGTTCACAAAGCCTTGTGGGCTCAAGATGTACATGTGCAAATGAAATAACTGTCTAGTTCAGGTACAGTTATATCTTATCACCTGGTCCCAATGGATTTCACTGTTCATTCCATGTTAGTAAGTATTTAAAGAAAATATCCAGTAGACTTCTCTACGCTTCTGTATATTGGTACTTAACGTACCAGTATTAATACAGATTTTTTCTAAGATTAGCCGCTTTATGTCATCCACACTGTGGTGTGCCTCCGTATAATGTTGCACTAGCGGAGCCTGACTTTTCCGGTTGCGGATTGCCGACCTGTGTTCTGATAACCGTGTTGACATAGTGTGGGCAGTTTCCCCCACGTAGCCTTTATCGCATGGGCACAAAAGTAAGTAAATAATATTAGATGTTTTGCAATTGGTTAAGGTGGTAAATTGTAAACTGACTTTGTTGAACGTGAATTCCGAAGATTCAATAGCAAATTGACAAGATACACGGGAAAGGCACTTCAACTTACCTACCGGAGTTGTTAAGCCAGTGATGGATGTTTGAATAACATTTTCTGCTTTGGTAGGCATTCAAGAACTCAAAATGAGGCCTTTTAGATTCTTGTTCTTTCTGTTTAGGTATCTAGTTCTCCTTAAGTTTGGTAGAATTGAGGATATGCCAGTTAGAATTAATGATTAATGATGTGACTGATCTTTTCATTCATAGTAGAATGTCTAGTCACAAAAACCATCCTGGAGTTGGTCTGTTTGGCTTGTGGTGTCAATAAGTGTTGCCTGTCAAAGAAACACACGCGTTTGTAAGAATCTCGCACTAAGCGTTTAGGATAACCGCGGGCTAGAAACTTAATTTGTTCTGCTC
The DNA here is from genome assembly GCF_964261635.1 of Lissotriton helveticus. Taxonomy (NCBI): domain Eukaryota; kingdom Metazoa; phylum Chordata; class Amphibia; order Caudata; family Salamandridae; genus Lissotriton; species Lissotriton helveticus. Next base: position 2,010,305,250 of record NC_136057.1, on the reverse strand, counting down.
GAATGTCAAAGTCTTGCACGTTGGTGCAGTTCCTATAAAGTCGTAGGATCTGCCCAAACGGAATACTGGTCCTTTATGTTAGAGGATGGTAACTGTCAAATGGAGTAGGGTATTGTGGGCTGTGGGCTTTACATAGAGGTCCGCCTCCAGGTGGTCTTCTCTATTTTGGATAAGAATATCCAGAAACTCCACTTTTTCATTACTTATGTTAGCTGTAAAATGGATGTTCCCATAACATGACACAAATTCAGTGATGCCTACAATATCATCTAGCCAGATGAAAAAGACATCATCTATGAATCGTGACCATAAATATATGGGCTCACTAAAAGGAGCAATTTAATTGTACATATAGCGTTTTTCATGCATGCCCATAACTATATTGGCCACTGTTGGGGCACAGGAAGCCCCCATGCTGACACCCTTTGTCTGTTTATAAAGTGCGCCATTGTAAACAGTTGAGGACAAACGTTCTATCTAGACAGTCAATCTCGAACGTACTTATGAACCAAGTTACAGCTTCCATTGCTCCTTCCTGTGGGATGTTAGAATATAAGGCTTCTATATCCATAGTGACCATAGTATGTCTGGTAGCATTAAACTGTAGATTTTCTACCTTATTTATGATGTCTTGCGTCTTCTACCAATGGAAAGCAGGTGTATTCATCAACAATAACTAGAAGATAATGTCCATTCTCTAGAGGACTAAAGAAATCAATACCATTTTACTCCCAAGCATGATGTGGCAAATCTGATGCAGTGGGTCTGAATTGGTTGGGGAATGTTTAGCATGTTCTGGTTAGAATGCTATGTGCGTTTTCTCGTTAGGAATGCCGGCATTGTATTCTTTATGGAGTGTGCGTTCCCGAGGATTCCTTCTGCTGTGTCAGTTGGATGTTCGTGATTCAAGGGAACGTACTGCTCTGCGCTGTGACTGAAGATCTGGTTTCTAATAAAAGAAACTTAACTCAAAACCTACCTGATTTGACCGGATTATTACCTGTTACATTTGGCGACGCTGGGAGTGTCTTCAGTCACCTGCAAGATATCTTGCTGGAACCGCGCTTGGAAAGCCACTCGTCATTTTTCGCTTCCTTCGCTGGGAATATTGTGATGCGCAGCATTTAATTCCAGACTTTCGCTTCAAGGAGAGTCTGGTAGGATCTATCTCGGCTTCTTTTTGGGGTTTCTGGGATCCAGCAGTCGTTGACGGCTCGAGCTGAAGGCACGCGCTGAAGTCAACGATTGAAAGCAGTGCGAGACTTAGATTGTGCTACTGTGACGTTTCACGTTGCACTTCGTCGCAAAGTAGTCTGGGTACTGACGTTAATCACGTTTCAGAGCGGTCATCTTTATTCTTGTTGAAGCTTTGGTTGCCCTGGCAACGGTCTTTGGAGCTGATCATCCTGTGGCAGACTTACTCATCTGTGTATCGCGATTATACACTCATTGGTTTTGCCTTTATTCTGGAAGATTTGCGTGTCACGGTGATACGCACACCTTTTATTCAACTTTGGTAATCTTTCGAATTCTGGTTTTCCTATCTGAGTTAATTTTTTTTTTGTTTCTTCACATTTTTTATTTTATTATTTTCTCTTCTTGAGAATGTCTGTGAATCAACAAATCAACCAACTCACTCAACCTCCTCTGTTTTTAGCCAAACCTGGTAAACCCAATCTTATTTGGACAGAATGGTTTGGCCTCTTTGAAAACCATATAGTGGCAATAGATGCAACAGAATATTTCCCTGAAAGGAAATTCGCCCTTCTTTTTGGCAGTTTGGGTTTAGCTGCTTAGCGCATTTTTCAGAGTATTCCTCCTATTCCTCCCCCTGCTGGTCAATCTGGTGATAGACGGTGGAATGTCTATTTGGGGGCTATTGAAAGACTCAAAAAACTATTTTCTGAATCTCCTAACATTATGTTAGAGCGACATACATTTTATAAACGTAAACAAGGGGAAGAAGAAAAGGTTGAAGAGTACATTTCAGCGCTGAGAGTGTTAGCTACAACTTGCGAATTTGGTCCTACTGTTGATGACATGATTAGGGACCAGTTTGTTTTTAATTGTTCTTCACATAAAATCCAGGAAAGGATTCTAAGCTGCAAAAAACCTCCCCTTTCTGAAGTGATTGACTTAGCTCTTGGTATTGAAAGATCGGCTATCTCTACCAAAGCTTTGCAAGCTAATTCATCTTCCAGAGTTAATGTGGTATATCATCAAGAGGATTCAGCTGATGAAGGGGTTATGGCTATTGGGGAGAAAGTTGCTGTTAGAAATCATTTACAATGCAGAAGAAGTCTCAAATGTTCTGTTTTAGATGTGGCTCAAAGTTCCACATAGGTAATTTTCCTAATTGTCCTGCTTTAAATAAGCGCTGTTCAAATTGCAGGAGGTTTGGACACTTTCAAAAATTTTGCAAGGATCAAAAAAAGTTAGTTCAAGTCAACAATGTAAGTTACGATTTGGAGTCTTGTTCAGATTCTTTTGGCAATTTGCTGCAGACTCTGGATTTCAAAGACGATTTGTTGGAAATTAAAGGTCCTTTTTGTGATGCTTTGATTGATGGAATTCATACCCGAGTTATGGCTGATTCTGGTTCTCCAGTGACCATTCTGCGTGACTCTTTTTTTTATGAGAATTGGAGTAAAGATCTTCCCTTAACTTCTCCAGATATCAATCCAAAGGCTTTTGGGGAGAAGGACATTGACATGTTGGGATTCTTTATGTCTAATGTAGAAGTACGATGTATATTGACTAAAGTTTATGTTGCTGTTAAGGGGAAAAACATTGTGGGCTGGAAGGATCTTGCTAAAATGGGGTTGTATTTGGTGCCGGGGGATGTTAACCCCATTAAGGTGAGAGGTATGGAAGTCATGAGTGTGGGGGATTCCGACTTTGATTGCAAACGTTTACTTGAGGACTTTAAGGAGGTTTTTAAAGATCGGGTGGGCTGTATTAAAACTGTTGTGCATAAAATCAGATTAGTTCCGAACGCTCAACCTGTCATGCATAAGGTCAGGCCTGTAAAGTTGAGTGCTAGAGAGGAGTTAAAAAAAATGTTGAAGGATTTGACTCATCAGAAAATTATACAGTCCACTGAATCCTCCCAATGGGTCGCCCCGATTGTGGTCGCAAGGAAAGAAAGTGGGGAGATTAGGCTCTGTGCGGATTTGAGGGGTTTCAACAGGAACATCGTTGTGGATTGCCATCCCCTACCAAAGATTCACGAACTTCTGGCAAATTTGGGGGGGGCTAAGTGGTTTTCCCTTATCGACCTGAAATCCGCATACCACCAGATTCCTCTGAGTGAGGAGTCTCAGGAACTTACTACGTTTGTCACACCTTATGGTGCGTATAAGTTCCTGAGACTCCCTTTTGGTCCGGCCTCAGCGGACAGTATTTTTCAGAGAGTGATGGATTCCTTGTTCAAAGGGTTGGTGGGAGTTCAGGCCTATCTTGATGATATCCTGGTTTTCTCAAAAACTTCTGATGAACATTTGATTTTACTTAAGAAGGTTTTGGGAACTTTGGAAAATAGTGGTATGACTATAAGAGCAGACAAGTGTACATTTTGTGTTAATGAGCTGGATTACCTAGGTCATACGATTTCAGATAAAGGTATTAGACCTAAATTTTCGGTCATTAGAGCTCTTAAGGAGGCTAAACCACCTTCTGATAAAGATGCGTTACGCTCTTTTCTGGGTTTAGCAGAATACTATGTGAGATTTGTATGTAATTACGCTCAGTTGGTTGATCCTCTTCGCTGTCTTCTAAAAAAGGGGCAAAAGTTTATTTGGACGGAAGAGTTGAATGGTGTGTTTGAAAAAGTCAAGGATTTGGTTATTTCCGCGAAAGCTTTGCATGCATTTCGCGATGATTGTGTTTCAATGATCACTGTGGATGCCAGTATGAATGGACTGGGTGCAGTTCTTAGCCAACAGGTAAAGGGACAGGAACAGACGGTAGCTTTTGCTTCCAGGTCGCTCAAATCTTTTGAAAAACATGATAGCACTATTGAGCGCGAAACGCTGGCCTGTGTTTGGGCGGTCCAGAAATTTTAAATGTATATTTGGGGACGGAAGTTCCAGATTTTGACGGACCATAAGCCTCTTGCTTTCATTTTTAACAAGGTTTCTAATAGTAATTCAATGTCTGCTAGGTTAACCAGGTTAGTTTCCAAATTGCAGGAATTCAATTTTGACATCAAGCACATCCAGGGTAGTAAGAATTTTCGTGTTGACTGTTTATCAAGGATGTTGATGGAGGAGGATGATGAGGAAAATTTTGATGAGGATGAGGTAGAATGTGTGGCAGTTTTGGATGCTGTGGAAAATTGTGGGTCTTTTTGTCTCAGAGGAGGATTGGAAGAAAGCTTGTTTAGATGATTTGGTGCTGTCTAGGGTTTTGTCTTTTTGCAAAGGTTTTGGCCTGAGATTAGAAATCTTTCAGGTGATTTTAGGAACTTTGCATTGGTGGCTGATGAAATTTCGGTGAAGGATGGTATTATTCTTAGAGGTGATAAGTTTGTCCCTCCATCCAGTTTGAGGAAGGTCATTATTAAAAAAGGTCATGAGGGTCACTTAGGTGTTACTAAAACCTGCATGAAAATTAGACAACACTATTAGTGGCCAGGGTTGGAAGCACAGGTTACAGGTTTGATTGATGGTTGTGAGGAGTGTTTGCTTTCTGATAAGCCCTGGAAGTTACCAAATTTATCGTTACATTCCACTGAATTTCCTGAGGAAGCTTGGATCAAGGTGGGACTCGATTTTTCAGGGCCCTATTTAGTTCTTTCTGAAGAGTTCAGATATCTGATTCTTGCGGTGGATTATCATTCTAAGTGGATGTATTATAAGTTTGTTGATGCTCCTAATACTGAAAACACTATTTTGTTTTTAAGTAAGTTGTTTTTGCTGGAGGGTGCGCCCATATGTCTAGTCACGGATAATGGAACACACTTTGTATCTGAGAAAATGTGTTTGTTTTTAGGTTCTCTGGATATTAAACATCTAAAGGTTGCTAAGTATTCTCCCGCTTCCAACGGTTTGGTTGAGCGTGGCAATAAAATCCTTAAAGAAGATATCCAGACTGCTATTGCTGCTGGTTTAGAGGTTAAATCATTTGTTGAACAGAAAATTTGGAATTATAATGTTTCTCTGCATTGTTCCACAGGAGTTACTCCTTTTGAATTACTTAGGGGTAGAAAAGTGAATTCTTTACTTCTTCCTTCTTGGCTAGCTAGTAAATCCGAAGGGAAGTTGCGTTCTGTCCATTTGTCAGAGAGTGTAAAGCGTAGTCAATATCGTATGAAAAAGAATTTTGACAAAAAGGGTTCTGTTGATGATGTGGATATTTCTGTTGGTGATTGGGTGTTATGTAAGAAACCTTTCGCGGTCAGGAAAGGTGAGTCTCATTTCTATGATCCTGTTAAGGTTTGTAAGGTGGCTTAAGGCTCTGTTTTTCTTAACGGGAGGGGCTGGTGGAATAAGAGACAGGTGGTTAAATTGAGAGAGGATCAAGCTGACTTAATTAGGAAAAGAAAGTGGAATTGTTGTCCTAATGATTTGGATTGGACATTTTGGTTACAAGACCAGGGTGACAACAGTGTTGATGTGGTTCCGACAGCTGGTGGTGTTCCTGCTCCTAATGTTGCTGTTTCACGGGGTGTGTGTGTTGCTGTGGGCAGTTCGGTTAGGAGTGGTCGCACTATTAGATTGCCTGCTAGGTATGAGAATTTTGTTACTTACTAAATGGTTTTTTTTTTTAGTTTTTTTTGTTTTCCTTATAAAAGGGGGAGGTGTTGTAGTGGGTCTGAATTGGTTGGGGAATGTTTAGCATGTTCTGGTTAGAATGCTATGTGCGTATTCTCGTTAGGAATGCCGGTGTTGTATTCTTTATGGAGTGTACGTTCCTGAGGATTCCTTCTGCTGTGTCAGTTGGATGTTTGTGATTCAAGGAAATGTACTGCTCTGCGCTGTGACTGAAGATCTGGTTTCTAATAAAAGAAACTTAACTCAAAACCTACCTGATTTGACCGGATTATTACCTGTTACATCTGACATGTTCAAAAAGTGTCTGAGACAATAAACAGTTGCATTTGTGACAAGTCTTCAATCCTCTTTTGACCCTTTTGTTAAGATACGGAAACCAGACTTGATCATGGAGAGCTCTGTTAGTGGTAACTATTCCTTGATGACCCTCATGGGCAACATCGATTACTTGTTGTCAGAGACTCTAAGAAATAACAATTTCATGATCAAATCAATGATGAAATCCCTTGGGGACAACTTACACAGTTGTCTGAGAGACTCACAGCCTCATCACCCCTGTTCTGTCTTAGATCAGTCAAGACCATAGCTGGCTGTTATTATAATACCAAACACTAAGCCAGAGCATCAGCCCACACGCCATTCCTATTCAATGGGCAAGCTGCCTGCGATAACCCTATCGCAGAGCACATGACTCTACAGACCTCTGAAACAAATATTATAACAGGGTATCTGAACCCTGGTGTGTCACCCACCTGTGATGCAATCCCATCCTTTAGCCACTGTTTGGTTCCATATGAACTTTCTGTTATTTTTTCCTAATGTGTTACTGACATTTGATCTTTAAATTAACACAGGGGTATAGTATACCCACATTGCCAGAATGTTTTTTGACCCCCAGGGTGTACTATCTTCTTTTATAGGAGTAACGTATCAATCTTGAATGCCCACTGTTGTCACTAATGCCTCCAGGGGACTCTGCATGAGCTGTGTTTTGAATTGCGACCTCCACAGTGGTTTCATTTCAAACGTGCTGCCCTATACGCCTGAGCGCCCAGCAAAATGGTACGAGTGTTGCCGGTTCGCGCATGCGCTGCTCCAATACTACTCCCCGTCATGCACTGCCCTTTACATGGAGCGAAGATGGGACCACGCCCACTCCTCCATGGCTGGTGCGCGCATGTGCTGCTCCAATACACTCCCTCGTCATACGCTCCCCATCACGCGGAGCGAAGACAGGACCACACCTGCTCCTCCTTGACTCGATTGTCAGGCAAATACAGGAGTCGACATCGGAAGTCCTTTTAAGGCATCCACATGAAATATATTGCATCTCAGGCAAGTCAGGTACCTTCTAGTAGTGCTATTTGGTGACACCAGATCTTCACGCAATTAGAACCAATGATCCTCAATTAACCTGCTAATTAACATCAGCTATTTAGCGCGAACACTATAAATAGCTCACACTCGTTTCCCTCACTTACCATCGAGGAGGCAAGGGGCTGAGACATATGTGTATAAGCAGCAGACACACCTTAGAACAGTAATTGTATGAGAGTTGGTATAAGTATTTATATTTATTTTTTCATTGTGCTCTTGAGCTCTTCGTGTTATACCCAACCTTTGAGTATAATATACTGCTTTTTCCAGAGTCCTCACCTAGATGTTGCTTGCATTTTTCTCCTTTCTCTACTCAAACATACAGCGCTTGACCGAAGGGGTCTTCCTTCCTCACCCTCCTAGGGGGTTGTAGGTCCCATTTTATAGGGTAAGCAATGTGGCTTACAGCTCCCAAAAATGCACAAGTGCACAGATGAATGACACGTTTGCTGCACTCATAGCCACCCACTACTTTTTTTGCACGTGGATGTGGCTGAATGGACATTCTTTATCAAAACTGTGACAATGGTGCTAGTTTGCATTTCACTTTTTCTGTTTTCTCTTTTACAGGCTTTAATATATTATCCGCTTAAGAGTGGAGCATGATATAGATCACCCCTCCCAGTGGAACCCTCTCACCATAGTCCGGTATGGGTGGAGCCCAATTTCTGATTATTATAGGTCCTGATGAAAACCATGGACCCGACTGGGCCAACTGGCAGAAACATGTCGACCACTCACATCCTGGTGGAGGAACAATAGAATCCTCAACACACTGACCATTTATTTTAAGTACCATACAGATGCCAGTTACATTAAAATGCGTTTGACATCAGTAATGGCCTCTCATTTTTTTGCAAGGGCCCCCATTTAGCTTTAGAAGTGCATCCCTGACTTTAGGTGTATGCCCGTCCTCTATCAAACCAAGTTTTAGAGGGCGATGACTGGTCAATGATGAAGCATAACACCAGGTGGTGTGTGAGACCAGTCTTTCACTTTTTGTGGGATGCCTGCACTCACAAAGTAACACTGTAGCACTTAGGTCACAGGACTGGGAGGGGCTCTTTTTGTGCTAAACACAAACATGTTAATGCCAAAGAGCATTTCGTATGGGGTCCACCCACCCAGAGATCTTCTTGAGAGATTATTTAGTGCATGTTGAACCCCATACAAATGGGTCAGCCAAACCCTGCCAGTCACGGTCCATTCGCTCCACTATAGAATTGCCCTCAGGGCTGTATGGTATGGAGACGAAAACTGCACCAGCACCCTAAAAGACCTCATTGCGTCCTTGTAGACCTTAAAGGCAAACGCAGGACCTTGGTCAGACTGGAAGGTGCCACAGGCAAAAGTCTCGACAAAGACACACAAATCTGTAATGACATTTTGAGTGTCAGCACTGCATAGTGGTCAAACCCAAAGGAACCTAGTGCACGAATCAACTGCAACTAAATTATGTTTATATGCAGTGTCGGACGTTAAAGGACCGCAGTGATCAAGATGAATGCAACCAAACGGTTGATATGAAATGTATAGCTGAGTATGTGGTGGACGTGCAACCGCAGATGGTTTAATCTGTTGACAAATGCCACGTGATAGTACATAATTATGGGTTTGTTTGTATAACCCCGCCACCAATAACATTGCTGTAAAATAGAAACAGTTGCAGAAACTCCGGCATGTGCAGCTACGATCAATGGAAGACTCCGGTTCTTGTTGGGAATCAGTCGATCCCCAACGGATGGTATCGTAGCAAATGGGACTTGCTCAGGTGACAAATGATAAGAATACTTAGAAGGAAAACCTTGTGGGAAGTCTGTCCCTCCCTTCTTAGCAGCTATCGCCGCAAAAATATAATTATCAATCTTAGTCATGGACCTAGTAACTGCTGCTATTGAAGATGTGGCTACTGCAGATTTGGCTGCCTCATCAGCCAAAGAATTACCAACAGTATGTGTTCCTACATGCTGATGGCCAAGATTATGAATAACCTGCGTGAGCGGCAACCATTCAGTAAGTTACGCCACTCGGACCCAAAGCATTTTATTGCGCTACCTTTAGAGTCTCTGTAATTATTCTGAGATCAAAAGAACAAATTGTCATTGAAGGCCTGCACACAGTTGTAGGAATCACACACAACAAGAGTGTTCAAATCAGGTTCTGCGAATTCTAGAGCTAAAATCAAAGCACGCAGCTCCGCCAATTGAGCCGTACAGTCTCCAAGTGCCTCGTATGGACTATAGAAGACTTAAACTCTCCATTTACTATTGTGCTATCTAGAATAGCGCAAGCCAATGAATAAGCATGCTTTGACCCAACGGCTGGTTGAGCAGATCCGTCGGTATAGATGATACATTTGTACTGGTCCAAAGGAAGCAACGAGAACAGAGGAGGATGAACATGTTCGTGTTAGAAACTCCTGTGTCTGCAATGAGGGAACAAAGATAAAAGTGACATCAGCCGATGTCATAGAACTCGCCCATTGTCTCCAACAGGGATGTAAAGCTTTAGAATCCTGAACACTCGCCTTTGTCACTGCTTCCAGAGTAGGGACTGGCGAAACCATAAGAATGAGATTACCCTGCGCCAGAGAATGTTCTTTCAGAATCGCCATTTGGACTGCTGTCAAAAAAATTTCAACTGTGGAAAACCACATTTCCGCTGCTGTGTACAGATGTGATTTGTATGCAACTGGAACTATGTTGCCTTCTTTGAATCTCAAATAAGTGAAACCTACAGTCCCTGGCACAATTCTTATGACCAAGTTTGTAGATTTTTCACATGTTAACAAGAAGTTGGTCGCAAGCAGATCAGATGGTATAGACCAAAGAATCGATGTATGTTCCGGAATCCAGCTGGCAGACGAAAAAGAAGGTTGTATCAATGCATAAAATGGTTTGATACGCTGGGCATAATCAGGAATGTAAGTCTTCCTGAAACTCAAAAACCCCAGTAAAGATTGTAACTTTTTCATCGTAGACTGAGGCCGCAATTGTGCACACTTCTCCAGAAAGTGGAGGGCCAACCCTGACCTTCATTGTTGACCTCATAGCTCAAAAAGAGAACCGCCAAAGAAGCGATGTGTAACTTGGCAAAATTACATTTGAAACCCAAGTCTGAAAAAAAGAGAAAATGCTGCAATCCACATGCACAAGATACGGGATCAATTCGTCATCCGTTAAATAAATATAATCGACGTATGAGAACGCATCAGTGTCAACATCGTGTAATATAGACGCAACACACGCAGCAACATCCCCGGGACAGTTTTTATAGCCCAAAGGCAAATGCGCAAAGCACTTCTGAATGCCGACTATGGTAAATGCAGTCAAGTCTCGGCTACCAGGAGCAAAATTGTGACGATAAAAACCATTGGAAATATCCAAAGTCGTTTTGTATTTTTTTGCGAACAATATTATTTACTAATGCAGAGCTGTGTATGTTTTGTACTGAAAATTTATGAACGTGACTAAATGTTTGTTATCCGAAACTATACGATATGAACCATCCGGTTTTGATATTGGAAAAAGAGGATTATTCATGAATGAAAGACAGGGTTCAATGACACCCTGATATCCTACTGTGTAGAAATATCACCCAGTGATGCTTTTGCTTCACGCCTGATCGGGTTTTGAGCATGCAGCTGTGACATAGACCGTAAAGGTATTTCATGTGCTGGTGAATCGTTATACCAGCCCACCTGATTACAATACACAGCCAATGCTGAGGTCAAAGCCCACTCTGCAGCAATTTCTTTTTTTCAAATAAATAACATCTATAAGATGATAGAGTGCCCGTTATATTTGGTTCGCTTTTCTCAATTGTCGACGGCGTTTCAACCCTAACATGGATATAGGGTCTTTTCAGGACCTAAGATGTGGGGGACATCTGGTATTGGAATTGCTCAATGTTAGTGAAGTGCGTGAAAACTGTGTGCATGTGAAATAAATGACTCACTAAGAAACCCAGCCGGGTTCCCTAGTAAGTGTGTGGCCCTAGCAAATCCAGTGGGGTGCCCAATGGCTGTCCTTTCTGCTTCAAGGCTTCCCTTCAAATGAAGGTGATGTCTGTCTTCATGCAGGCGCTGGATAGCTGTCACCGCAGACTGTGTTGAGTACTTACCTTGAATAAGGGGTCTTTTGAGAAGAACCGCTTCCGTCCATCCTCCATGGGTGCATGTGCTGGTGAATCGTTATCCAAGCCCACCTGATTACAATACACAGCCAATGCTAAGGTCAAAGCCCACCCTGCAGCATAAGCAAGTTTAGTCTCTTCAGGGACGTAACGAGAAAAACTCAGGAGTATCTTGTCTTCCCCTCGGGAAGAAAACAAAACAAATGGAGGAGGCCAATCTGTCTCCGCCAACAAAATGTCATATGAGGAGGTAAGGTTGTCCCAAAAGACTCAATAGTTCTTCTAATATCACCTTCAATTTGCAGTACTATCTCATAAAGCCTATAAGAGGGTGCAACTCGTGTATCTGCTGTTTCTACTGAAAGTATACGTTTCTCTCCCATCCAGACAAGGATGCAGTGCCTCCCGCACTATGGCAACTTCTGCCACACTGTTGAGGAGTGTCAGCACCCATCTCCAATCGAGGAGTAGGGTTCTCACCATCTGAAGAATACTTTGCTGTTAAAGCTGCAACTTTCTTTCTCTGAAATGGGGCTTGAAAAGGAGGCTGTTCCTCCGGTTTGGCTTTAACGTCAAACTGACTTGGTGGATCACGTCTGTGCTGAGTGGTATCCCCTTGTCTGCTATCTTGGCGCTCTCCACCACCAAACTGTGAATCTGATGAGTCTTGTAAAGAATGAGGAGAGCGTGGATCATGAACTTGAAACTTCTCCGGTGTTTTAATTTTAGAGCGGTCACGCAAATCATATCTACGCTCAGAAGCTTCAGGTGCCGGTGAACCAGCATGTGAACTTTGCTTCTGTTGTTGCTGCCGCTGATTCCTAATCCACGTCTTTTTAGGAAAGACAGGATGCCTGGCCTTCTCAGGTTGGGGCTTTCGTTTCGTTTGTGTAACAGGCTTAATTCCCAGATTATTGCGCCCTAAGCATTTATATACTTTAGCAATAATCTTTGGCAACTCGCATTGCTTTTCGACGTCTGCAACCGCCTCTAGGCGCTGACTCACCTGTAAGCTAATTGCTTCACCCTTTGAAATTAGCAAGGATCATATCAGAAACAATAGAGAACACCCCCACCAATTTCATCCCCAACTCCAGGACTGCCTCGGCCACGTATTCTTCTAAGCCTTTTTAAGTTCAGACAGAAGAACGGTCATGGAGGGGTGCAGCGAATATACCGCTGCAAACACTTTCCCCCGGGTGGTGCAATCAGACAGATTGTGAATAAGTCCTTTAGGTAAACTCATAGTAAGCATCCTGTGTTTCTCCACCGGCATAGTATGTGGAAAGACAGCTTTGAGTTGCTAAAATTGTTCTGTAAGCCAGTAAGGGAAATCATCCGTATTCTGAGGACATTTACCCATAACTGCATTAATCATGTTGGGACTAATAACAAAACCACCATCTTGTCCCGGCGGGTGTGCAGCAGATCCAGGCACAGCCACCTGAATATTATGTGACATAAACTGTATTACAGCTCTGTGTATATGCATCAATGATGTATGCAACTGTCTTAGCTCAGCGATATGAACATTATGGTAATTTGGATGTTGCGTAAACCCCGTGGCCCCATCGACCAAACGGACCACAGAAACAGGGTGAGGTACGGCACCATTAAACCATATGGTGTGCTGCCAAGCTGTCAACGGAACTTCAAGTAATCAATAAAGGGGCTAATCCCGCGGGACCGCGTAGGCAGTATATTCGTGAAACAAATGATCATTTCCATCCACTGCCGGAAAGGTAACATGAGAATAGAAAACCTCGAAGCGGTATTTCGCATCCGCCTCAAGTACAAAAATAAAATCAGCCCCTCCATTAGGGACACCATGTTGAGAGAAATAAGCTGTGACCGCAGCGCGGTTGGGCGCCGCAATAGTGACCGCCATCAGAAGAGTGGTACAAGTAACTAAAGAAAGGTAGCGCAACGGTGGGCCAATATAGAAAGTACATTTTAAAATCCAAGCTTGAAAAACCTATTAAAATCAAATATAGGAGACTATGCCCTCACACCACGGACGTCTCCGGCAACTCTTGAGAGGGTATTGTGGACAAGCACATGAACTACTCAGGGGGCTCGTGAATAAGTAACAGACCAAAGGTTGGTGGCACCATGTTGCAGGGATTCTGCATATACACAACTATGCTCAGGAATATGGGGCCTCAGTGTATAGGGGCTAAACCTTCCCACCACCTTAGTACCCATGAACTTAGTACCCAGGACCGACTAGCTAATGCGTCTCGCTCGCTCTCCTACACACTCATGGAGAAGCAAATGATTAGGCACCCCAGAACACAACACTCCCGGATCACTCAGGAATTGCGGTAACAAGACACACCTTTTCGCACACTCTCTTGTACATGTCCACAATAAGAACTGACTGAAACACGAATATAGTTTAAAATCTATCATGCTCTAAAACACAGTATACTAGCCACAACCAGCAGCAAAATGCACAAACCTAACACAGTTAGCATTGCTGCAAAGCCATATATCATAAAGGGAGATGTCATCACATAAAGACAGTGGATAAAGGACTATAAGGCCTAACCATCCTCCCCTTGGTCAGAAGAAGTTATATAATAGAAGATCTCTGGACTTTGTCAGCAGACCCCATACCTTAGTGCCTAGGTGGTATATCTACATCATAGGAACCGCATGGCTCTTCTCCCTGGAAAGCTCCCTCTCCAAGTGTGAGTTACCTAAACCTGCTTACCCTCAATATCAAACCACGAGTTTCCAGCAGCAGCTGTGTTAGCATGTTATGTGTAGGTGCTAGAGACTGACCAGAACAGAATAACAAGGGGAATTGTTTATCGACCTTGCTCTCAGTGTTCAGACTAAATTCCAGGAACAGGATGAATCAAACAGACATTTCTCATGCCAAAGGCATAAACAGAGTCTAGCGAAAATAAAGCCATTTAGTACCGTGCGAAAAAGCAGCGTCATGGTTGTCAGGCCCATGCTAACTTAGTGATGTCGACAATGTCCCTATCAGCCACATAACGCAATAGCGTCGGACCAGTGGAGCGTTCAGTCATGTCCTTTTTAAGCAAAAAATTAAGTTCCTTTTCAACAGCTTCTTGCAAGTGAAACACAACTCGTCTATGTCTTTGAACATCCTCATTTATGTGCAACGTTACTTTCATTGTTTTCAGTTTTCCTAACAAATGGAATTGTGAAGGAAATTGATTTACTATTTCATGATGAGCATTCATATTGTAGTTCAATGATACCAGTGCCATATCAGCAGCAGTGTTGATACTCAACAGACAGGCATTTTAAGCTGTGCCTTGAATAAGTGCTTGTACCACAGTTTTCTAAGTTCCATCGAGGCTACAATTGATCCTTGATTCTTTAAGTGCTTTGAGTCAGTCCATGTATATTATTTAGTCTTTGACTTTGTGAGCTGTGGTATCGGAGATAATTTGTGATACTTCTGCGCAGGCACTGTATTTATATATGCATCGCTGTCAATTATGAATGGTATCTAACACCTGTTTTTCTTCAGAATGGTCTTCAGACATTGTTTGAATATTTTTGGTGCGTTTTCACGTTGAATTTTCTTAACTTGAGATTTTTCCTTCCATTCGACTAGTTCCACATGGGCATGCCATTTTGAAGTAACCATCAACATTGCACAGTTGTCATTGTCATTTTAACTGGAAACTGATATATCATGAAATAGTATTCTGTACCACAACCGAAGTATATCTGTGTAATGGTGCAAAATGTACCTTCGTGAGGAAACAACAGTCCACATCTGTGACAATTCTTACAAAATGGAAAAGGAGCACTCCTTTCCCATTTTATAATAATTGTACTGAGGGTAGGTGGCTTGGCCGGTGGACCACGGGTGGGGAGCGCTCATACTGAATTTACTAAAAAATAATTGTGTATTGTGTATTGTGCACACCAGTTTTATGCCCTCATTGCCAGTTGTGTATCACATTTGTAACAAGTTTTCTTTTTTTGAGGAGCCATCACCTCAGCCGTGTATTTTGGCTTACTTTCCATGCTCATGACTGATGCACTTTGTGCGCCTCCGGCCTCCATGTCAGTTGCATGATGGTCAGCATGCTCTTAAGATTGGGCAGCCTTGAGGACTAGTTCTAAGTTCAGAGTTTCTTTCAGCATTCATCATCAAGAGGAATCTGACGGACATTCATCAATTTCTCTGAGGCGGGTAGCTTCCTCTTCATTAAATTAATTGATTTTACAGTGCTTCACCAGAACATCCAGTGTCTCAACAAACTCATCCATGGTTTTGCCTGGTCTCTGGCGTTCTTGACTGAATATGTATCTTTCACAATCCACATTTGGCTTCAGATTACATTTAACTTTCGAAAAAGTTATGAGTTGATCATACGTCACGTCACCTTCTTGTGGTATCTCTTTCATGGCTTCTTTCACTCCTTCAACTGCCTTGTTCTTCAGATACTTTATAATCTGTAAATCCTTTTTTAATCTGTTATGTCTATGAAATGTTCAAATGTCGTTATCCATTCAGTCCATCTATTGTCAACATTGGGTTTCCTTGATATATGAACTGTAGATGGCGGTTTTAAGAATGCAGCAGTCATATAAACATTGGTAGACATTAGTGTTCTTTCAGGCGCTTTGTGTGGAACTTGATCAAGCAGATTTGTTCTACCTACTTGTGTGTCATTGGCATTGGGGTCAGCCTTAATGACTTCTTTAGCTTGGATCTGGCCCTGGATCTCCAAATGTGCTCTTTACTTGATAGCAGTCTAGGGTTTCAGAAGTACACTCCTCAGGATTCGGATGATGCAATAAGTGGTCCACCTCCAGATATCCCCGAACTCCGAATATATAATATAACAGATTCGAAGGGTTATCAGGTGAGGGAAAAAATAATAAACTAAAATAACAAAAAGGGACCAGGATATCGGTAAGGAGAACCTGAAAGAAGAAAAGCAAAATATCAGTCAACAGAACATACGACAATCTACTCTCAGTATGTCTTGCTAAATAACCCTTGCATACCTTGAATATCACCCAGAACAGCATACTCTATCTGGACCAACCATTTCCATAGAGCACTTCCCAAACGATACCAGCTAATGCAAAAATGGGGTAGAGAGTAAGTAGAGCCACTAAACGATACTTCCACACATGTTAACAGACATGACATGCAGACGCACTCATCGGTTCTAGGGGCATGGAAAAAGCAGTACTAGAGGATAACTGCAGAATATGATTCACCAATAAGCGTATGGGTTTCACAGCATTTCCGCAGAATAATAAGGTTGTAGGTTCTTATTCATCAAAGCATTCCTTGGATGGGCTTCCACGGTATTAGTATAACCGCCGCCCTAACCAACATTAGTAATTGCCACCAAACGATATGAACACAGCGGTTACGTCACCGTTGGATACATGAAATTCCTTATACCAACACACTATCCCAGATAACTAGGCTTCCACGGTATTAGCATAACCAACGCCTTTTCTATGGATTTCAGTCGTGAGACATAAGCTTCCTTATACTTCAGGATACCGTTTATATGAAAATAAATACTTATGAGCCAGTAAATGAGAAAATATAGAATGCCCAGTTCGAGAGTACAAAAAGAGGAGGTAGATTAAATCCTGAGCCCAGGATTGCTGCAAATGAACCACACCTCCGACTCTTCGGACTAACTGAATCAGAGCTGAGTGTTTTACGAATCACCAAGCGCATCCGCGCTGTAGTTGCTCCAATGAAGCGAGAAACAGAAATAACACAAGTTACGGTTTAACTCCAACCGTAACTAGAATCCCAGGTACTCACCAAGGTCTTGGTGCAAAGCGTGACTTTTCTCACGAGAGAACTCCATGCTGGAACCTCCGGACAGGACAGAAGCAGAAAACCGGAAACAAGAATTACGCACACGAGTGTGCGCGACCGTCGCCATTATAACACCTGAATATCTCCCACTGCCTTCTGGGAGTTGTAATCTTAAGCAGGCGCATAGCTCAGAACAGAGTCAGAGCAGTTCCTGACAGTAGGTCCTCCCCCTCAGCGCCTCCTAGATCCAGGCTTAGAGGGATACCTGAGGAAGAAAGCACGGACTGCCGCCAGTGCATGCACGTTGACACAAGGTTCCCAGGAGTCTTCCTCCGACGTGTAAGCCTTCCAGGAGACCAGATACCAGAGCTTTCCGCGCCGATAGCACGAGTCCAAGATCTTCCTTATTTCAGATTCCGCCCCTCCATCACAGATCACAGGTGGGGGTCGACGACGTCGCATCACCAACGCAGGCTTCAAAAGGTTACAGTGGAATACAGGATGTATGCGAAGACTGCCAGGTAACTTCAGTTTGTAGGCCACAGGGTTGACCTGACGCACAACTTTGTACGGGCCGATAAACCGGGGATGAAAGATGCTACGTATCTTTAACCTGATATTCTTCGTGGATAACCACACACTGTCACCCACTCGGTATGTAGGTCCCTTTATCTGATGCTTGTCCTCCCACTTCTTGTAATCCCGTTTAGCGACCAGCAAATGTCTGCGGGCAGCCCTATGAACAGCATGCAACCTCCTGACATGTACCAATACCGAAGGCTGATCCGACAAACACCCCGGTATGGTGATAGGCAAGGTCTTTGCATTGTAGCCGTAGTTCGTTTTGAATGGAGACAAACCCGTGGAACAATGCCAGGCGTTGTTATAGGCCAACTCTGCCATCCACAGCAAAGACACCCAGGAGGTCTGTGCTTCCATGGCATAACAACGCAGATACTTCTTTAAAGTCTGGTTCAAACGCTCGGTCTGGCCATCGGTCTGAGGATGAAAACTTGTGGAGACCGCCGACTCTATCTGAAGCGTCTTACACCACGTTCTCCAGAAGCTGGCGATGAATTGAGGGCCACGGTCTGAAACTATCACCTCAGGCAACCCATGCAACCTGAAAACTCCATCCAATAGCAACTGGGCCGTTTGACCTGCTGTGGGCAAGTTCTTGCAGGGTAAAAAATGGCCCATTTTCGAGAGGCTGTCAACGACCACCAGGATAGCAGAAAATCCTTGGTCCAAAGGAAGTCCAGTGATGAAGTCAATGCTCACGTTCTGCCAAGGACGAAGCGGGGTCGGTAGAGGCATGAGTTTCCCTTTTTTCTTGGTGTTCACTCCTTTTCCCCTAGTGTATACCTCGCACAGACTCGTCCAAAGACGCACATCCTGGGACATGGTCCTCCACCAGAAATGTCTTTGCACCAGTTCCAATGTTTTGCGAAAACCAGGATGTCCGGCCAATGGCACATCATGACACCACTCATACGCCTTCTTTTGTAGGGTCTTGTTAGACAGGAACAGCCTGTTATTCTGGAAGGGTAATCCTTTTTTTATACTGCGGTTGTTCTCATTTAAAGCCCGCTGTATCCATCCTTCTGTGGATTTTGGTTTGGTTACCTCCTTAAGAAATTGGTCGATGTGGAGCACACACACAACCTTGGCCGGATTGATGATAGCCTTAGGAACAGGGGCTTGCCTTTCCAGTATGGTGTCTTGGCGTGACAATGAATCTGCTTTGCGATTATCTGACCCTGGCCTGTAGGTGATTACAAAGTCAAATTCGGCAAAGAAAAGCGACCAGCTCATCTGTCTTTGGGTAAGATGACGGGCTGACTTCATATATTGCAGATTGCGATGGTCGGAATACACCGTAATAGGATGTCGAGCTCCCCACAAGAAATGACGCCACTCCTGGAAAGCTCTTTCAATAGCCAGTAATTCTTTCTCGGCTATCGTGTAATTTCTTTCGGCTTCGTTGAGTTTTCTGGAAAGATACGCCACTGGGTGTAGCTGGCCGGTCTCTTTGTCTCTTTGAGAGAGGATGGCTCCGATGGCTTCGTCTGAAGCATCCGACTCCACGATGAAAGGATGTTCTAACTGTGGATGTCTGAGCACAGGTGCGGAGGTAAAGATCTGCTTCAGATATGCGAATGCCCTGGAAGCTTCAGGAGTCCAGACAAACGGTACGCCCTTACGGAGCAGTCTGGTGATGGGTACTGCTACCTGTGGGAAGTTCTTAATGAATCTGCGATAATAATTCGCAAACCCCAAAAAACATTGAACATCCCTGACACAGGTAGGGAGGGGCCATTCTTGTATTGCCTGTACTTTCCGGATGGACATACTCAAACCATCAGGACATAGAATCACGCCCAGAAATTCCACTTCATTCACTCCGATTTCACATTTACTTAGTTTGCAATAAAGGTGGAATTCTCTCAGTTTCGTCAATACTTCAACAACATGACGTGTATGCTCCTTGGTCGACCTAGAATACACCAAAATGTCATCAATATAGACAACCACCGAGCGATCAGCATACTCTTTCAGAACATCATTCAGGAAGAATTGAAAACCGGCTGGGGCGTTACATAGCCCGAAAGGCTTAACTGTATACTAAAAAAGTCCATACCTAGTTTTAAAGGCCGTCTTCCATTCATCCCCCTCTCTGACCCTTACCAGATGGTATGCCCCTCTAAGATCTAAATGAGTGTACACACTAGCCTCTCGTACCTGATCCAGTAAGACAGAAATCAAGGGTAAAGGGTATCGGTTCCTGACAGTGTTCTTGTTCAGCGTTCTATAATCACAACAAGCTCTCAATTCACCACTAGCCTTTGCTACAAAAAATAGAGGGGATGCAGACGGTGAGCGAGAAGGCCTAATAAACCCCAAGGCCAGGAAACGGTCTAAATACTCTCTGAGATGCAGGGTTTCTGGTTCCGACAATGCGTATACCCTGCAAGCCGGAATGGTTGCTCCTTCGACTAGATCAATCTGACAATCATAGACCCTGTGGGGTGGAAGTTGTTCTGCCTGTTTCTTACTGAATACATCGGCAAACTGAGAATATTCTGGGGGTAGGGTCATATCTTTCTCTGCTGCGGTGGCTATGTGAAAAAGACAACTCAACGCTAGAGCGAGGGATCCGGTGTCTTGGAAACAACATTCATTGCACTCTTGGGACAAAAACCTGACAGACTTCGTTTTCCAGTCAATAGTAGGATTTGTGGTATCCAAACCATGGCATTCCTAGAATGACCTCATATTGAGGGGCATCTATGATGTTCAAGGTAATGGTTTCTATATGTTGACGAGTACCCTCACATATGGACAACTGTAAAGACTCGGTTTGATCAGTAACTAAACCAGACTTTAATGGCTTGCCATCAACCGCCAAGACCTCTTCAGGGGTCTCCCTAGGAATGCGTCCTATAGCTAATCTTGTCACCAAACCACTATCGATAAAGTTTCCCGTGGCGTCTGAGTCCAACATAGTCAAAACCTGATGTATCTGTTGTTGACATTCCAGACCTGCCTTTAATACAATGTGAGATTCAGTGTATTTAATAGTACTACCAGCTAAAGACGGTATTTTCCACACCTTCTCTTGGCTATCAGTAGTGGGCGTCAAGGAAGTTCCCACCTCAGTGTTAGCAATAGAAACAGTTGCCTTTTTGCGATACGCAAACCCTTGCGACTTAGGTTTGGAAGGGCAGTCACGAATGAAGTGCCCCTTCTTGCCACAATACATGCACAACCCTTGTGTGCGGCGGCTTTCTCTCTCCGTATGTGAGAGAGGTGCCCTAACGGCCCCTATTTCCATGGGTTCTCTAGAGGAGTCACTGGAGGCGAAATCCTTCCTAGGATTTCTATCTGTGTTATAGAACGCCTTCTCACCCCTTGGTCTATCTCCACTACGTTCCGCCATTCTCCCATCAAGGCGAAGGGAAAGATTAATAAGACCAGAGCAAGTGGTAGGCTGAGGATCGATCTGGGCTATAACATCCTTTAGTCCGTCTCGTAACCCCTGATAGAAAAGAGACATCCTCTTCTCTGCTGGCCAATCCGCTTCGGCCACCAATCGATTAAAGGACGTGAGATAAGTCACCAAATCATTCCTCCCCTGACGCAGACTTAACAGTTCTTTATCCGCACGGAATGTAGTGGTTCGTCTATCAAAAACACCTTCAAAAGCTGTTCTGAAAGCGTCCCAATCGGACAAAACTGGATCATTATTCCTAACTAACGGAACCACCCAATTCGCTGCGTCACCAGTAAGATAAGACATGGCGAACGCCACTCTAGAATGATGATTAGGAAAAGACGAGGGTTTACACGAAAAATGGAGTAAAACCTGAGTCAAAAACACCTGTATCTTATGGGGATCCCCTGCATACCTTTCTGGGCTAGCTAGAGGTATATGGGCGGTACTGACACTTGTATCTGCGGATTGCTAGTGACGTTAACATCGAAGGGGTTTCTAGTGAGTTTATCCACCCTGTCTCTTAAAGCTGCGGTCTTGAATCGGGAAGCTGTCAATTCCTGTTGCACTAAGGCCAAAGCCTGCACCACATCATCCATGTCAGCCATGGATGCTTGTATCACCCAGGACCGGGAGGAGTATCGAGTCTTGGGTGCGTAATTCTGTCAGAAGTACACTCCTCAGGATCCGGATGATGCAATAAGTGGTCCACCTCCAGATATCCCCGAACTCCGAAGGCTTATCAGGTGAGGGAAAAAATAATAAACTAAAATAACAAAAAGGGACCAGGATATCGGTAAGGAGAACCTGAAAGAAGAAAAGCAAAATATCAGACAACAGAACATACGACAATCTACTCTCAGTATGTCTCACTAAATAACCCTTGCATACCTTGAATATCACCCAGAACAGCATACTCTATGTGGACCATCCATTTCCATAGAGCACTTCCCAAACGATACCATCTAATGCAAAAATGGGGTAGAGAGTAAGTAGAGCCACTAAACGATACTTCCACACATGTTAACAGACATGACATGCAGACGCACTCACCGGTTCTAGGGGCAGGGAAAAAGCAGTACTAGAGGATCACTGCACAATATGATTCACCAATAAGCTTATGGGTTTCACAGCATTTCCGCAGAATAATAGGGTTGTAGGTTCTTATTCATCAAAGCATTCCTTGGATGGGCTTCCACGGTATTAGTATAACCGCCGCCCTAACCAACATTAGTAATTGCCACCAAACGATATGAACCCAGCGGTTATGTCACCGTTGGATGCATGAAATTCCTTATACCAACACACTATCCCAGATAACTAGGCTACCACGGTATTAGCATAACCGACGCCTTTTCTATGGATTTCAGTCGTGAGACATAAGCTTCCTTATACTTCAGGATACCGTTTATATGAAAATAAATACTTATGAGCCAGTAAATGTGAAAATATAGAATGCCCAGTTCGAGAGTACAAAAAGAGGAGGTAGATTAAAATCCTGAGCCCAGGATTGCTGCAAATGAACCACACCTCCGACTCTTCGGACGAACTGAATCAGAGCTGAGTGTTTTACGAATCATCAAGCGCATCCACGCTGCAGTTGCTCCAATGAAGCGAGAAACAGAAATAACACAAGTTACGGTTTAACTCCAACCGTAACTAGAATCCCAGGTACTCACCAAGGTCTTGGTGCAAAGCGTGACTTTTCTCACGAGAGACCTCCATTCTGGAACCTCCGGACAGGATAGAAGCAGAAAACCGGAAACAAGAATTACGCACACGATTGTGCGCGACCGTCGCCGTTATAACACTTGAATATCTCCCACTGCCTTCTGGGAGTTGTAGTCTTAAGCAGGCGCATAACTCGGAACGGAGTCAGAGCAGTTCCTGACATAGGGAGCTGCTATGAGCTCCCATTTGCAGCTTTGGTTGCGGGACACTTCATTCAGGTACTCCACCACTAGCACACTCCCTGACTCTCTTCCTGGGGCCACTCTGCAGCACATTGTGGCATGCTGATTCGTTAATGGCTTTGGTAAGTAGATAAACCTTGCATTCCACTACTTCATAAAAGCAGATAGCGTTATGATATTTGGTTGGCTTTGTATTTAAATCTTTCTTCACAAACACCTGGTTAATCTCTGTGTCATAGCACATGAATTTCAGTTTGTCTTGTCCTGAACTATGTCTGTTCACTGCTTTTGTAACCTGGTTGTATCCGCCTTTCCTGTTCTTACTTTTTATAGTGTATGTCATTAATTTGCATGACGGTGCAGTACTTTTTTATAAGGGGCCTTTTAATTTAGTACCTGGTCATCAACACATAGACATTCAATGTCACTTTCTTTATCTTTAAGTGTTCTACACAGGCTGGCATTGAGCTAAGACTCAGCAAACTCTCCGGAAGGAATATATGACGTTACTTCGCAGACCCTTACTACGCATGTCTTTAGTGCAATGTTTTTACATCGCAAAAACCATTACTTTGCAATTTTTTATTGTGCAGTCTTTTACTACGCAAATACATAGACAAATAAAAACGATGCTGGTTTATTCCACATTTTTTCATTTCGGTCACGTAATAACTAACAAAGCCATCCTGCAGCCAAAATACTAACATCACCGAGATAGGGAAAAATATCAAACGGTGAACAGGAAAATAAAAACAAGTAAACATCGTACAATGTAAAAAAGAACCAACAACAATATCTTTTAAAAAACGAGTTGCAAGATATTTAAACTAAACACGATGTGTGCGATAAACTGCTGAGATCAAATAAACCTTTTGCTTCACTTCCTTCCAAAAACTAGACGCATTTTGTTGGGATGAACCTTTCGCCTCTTTTTTTTTTGTCTAGTTAGCACTGAATAGAGTCACAGTGCTAATACTATTAAGGCTCAAATCGTCACATTTACAGCACTTTTACCCTCCTCGTCCCCCCCTGACACTACCCCACACCACATAAACACTAACACAACACTACCCTGACATTTACATCACTTTTTACGCTCCTCATCCCCACTGACACAACCCCATACTACATAAACACTATCACAACACTACCCTAAACCCTAATTTACTACCCCTTGCACGACCCTCCCCCTTCCCATAGTCCTGTCCCTGCATTCTTACACTACCCTTTACGACCCCAACACTACCCTAAACACTTACCTGTCTCCCCTCGTGATCGCTCTCTTCACCTTCAACCGTGGTTCCTCTCTTCATGTGCTTCCTGTAGTTAGATTTGCATTATAAGTAAGCGCCTCAAAAAAACATAACAAAGTAAATAGCCTACGAAGTAACGGTAGCATGCGTACTAATAGCATGCGAAGTAAAAAATGCGTAGAAACGGTCTGCGCAGTTGCGGCTGCGAAGTAAGGGTAGAACACCCTCCGGAAGAGCTCTTTCAGTGTATACGTTTTGTATCCCTTATCTCATTACCAGTTGTAGCATCCTGCCAGCCCAGGTACTCACCAATAACCATGCCACACATGGAGAGTAGTTGTACACATCTTTACTTCAGTGCGTATAAGTCAGAACTCAACTTTCTAAGCCTACCTACAACTCATCTCTCCAAGGCTTATGCCACAGGCCTACGATGTACAGTGGGAACCATAAAAGTTCCAGCGTTCTTTTATTTACAGACACTACACTTATCGTTCATGCGCCAATGTGTACAGATAACTCTTCATCACTGTTCAAACCATAGGGGACTTTTGGTATTGCCATTAATGATAAGGCGAGATTCTAGAATCCTTAACTGCTTTTCATGATCCCCGCCTCTGATGTATTTCAGAATTCTATCCAAAGCTTAAACGCACAATAGATCACTGTTACTACCATGTTTCTGGAAGATATCTCTTGCCACTGGGTAGGATTAGTTCACATTCTTGATGGCCTACTCGTGCTCCAGAATCCTTTTACATAGTTAAAACTATGTGCTGTCATTATATGTCAACTCACAGGGACATTCCATTGCATACATGATAAAATCAGATGTGCATGTGATATATTTCTATATTTGCTGGGTCCTGCCTGTAGGTACTATATACAAATCTTGATTCCTGCTGTATCTGCAGGCTTCAAAGGATCCGCATCTAAAAAACCCTTTCTGTGTACCGAGTCAGTTAGATGCCTTTAAAGTCATCAAGTGGCTTTGTATCAACACACCTTTAATAGATTGTAGCCTTCTAAAGGGTATAGAGGAATATTGACCTACCATAATATCTATAACAGGATCAGCAGTGATAAGACCCCAATGTTTTTCGGTGATATTTCTCAACCTTTGCAATTTTCTATTATAAGTTGTAATGAATCTGATGACATCTTTTTTCTTTGTATTCATGTCTATTTTGGTGTCCTGAAGGAGTACATCCTCCCTTATGACATTCTGCATATTTTGTTTAGCCAGAGATGAAACTCTGACAGTGTATCTCCGATGAGCAAACCATTGTAAAATGTTGCTCTTTCAAAAATCCCTTTACTGTACTATAACTGTGATGATCTCAAAGGACCTCCCCATTGGGCATGCTCCATTTGAGTGTCTCATTATGATGGATGTCAGCATGTAGGACACTGTCGCCTGCTATTTGTTTCCTATGTAATGATGTCACTATTTTGTTGTTCTCCACATGCACAGGAATGGCCAAGTATTCAGTATATTGCTTACTCATTTTATATGTAAATGGCAGATTAAGATAGTTCAATCCCAGTGTATCAATGAACTCCCTAGCAGAAATGTTGCCATCCCATATAAGGAGGAAACCAGTGTTGTACCTAATTCATATTGGTATATGTTTAATTTATCACTCATTGTCCTTGGTCTAGACCACATGCTCCTCCCACCAGCCTATGAAAAGATTTGTAAAGCTAGGTGGGGAAGCAGGTGCCCATGGCAGCTTTGGAACATTAGCCGTGCAATTTGTCCTCAAAAATAAATATATTCTGCTCTGGACAGTATGTCATCATGGCATGTAGTTTCTGAGTATGATTACACAAAGTAATAGGTCTACTGCAGAAGAGAAACACGCACAATGTTACTCGTATATCCTGTTCGATGGATATATACAGGGAACAGACTTCTAGATTTGTCGCAGTGTAAATGTTACTCTAACTGAATATCATGTATCCTTCATAAAAAACATCAGTACTGTCATGACAGTATTAATAAAGACTCTCGCCAAATGAAGACAGGAAGGTATCTGAAAAAATATCTATATTCTCAAGCAGACCTCCTTTGGACGACAAAATTGGCCTGCCTGGAGGCTTTGAGGGATGTTTGTAAGTCTTAGGTAGGAAATGCATGCAGGGTACTTTTGTCTTTTCTACCTTTAAACATTGGTAATAATCTCTATTCAAGAGACCAGCCTCATGCCACTCCCACAACATATCATGATAATCAGGGATTGAACAGTTGTATGTTTCGCAAATTATCATATCATAACAACTGTGGTCACTCAACTGTCTCAACACTTCCTTATTATAGTCATTGGTGTTCATAATCACTATATTTACACTCTTATCAGAGGGTTGTAAGACTATTACTGGATCATCCATTACATTTGATATGGTAAGTCTCTGCTCAGAACTCAAATTGACCCCAAAATAAGAATCTTTGCTGTTTCATAATTTCATAATCTAGTGTATCATGACACTATGAAATGCTTCGATGTTATTGTATGCCACATTCGGGTGAAATTTAGACTTTGATTTGAAGCCATTTTGAATGGTTACATCAACTGTGAAACCAGCATCATTCAATAAATTAACATTGAAATTAGAGACACCCCTATTGCCACTATGATCAAATTAATTGAGACACAGAATAGAATCAACGTAATCCAATTAAAAATCATTTATAATTACATTATACATCACATCAGATTCCCATTGAGGAAAGATAACCAACCAGACAACCGATCTGCTAATAGTGCATCGCCAGAGGGCCCGTCTTCACCACAGCTCTTACTGCATTCTTTTCTCCAACAACAAGTTCTTTTCAGTGAGACCCACACCGACTGACAACCAATGACATTGAATGCTCCTCAGAACAGCCAGCATTTGTGCTCTGCTGAGGAAATCAAACTTCCAGAAAAGAGCCTAAGTCCAGAGGTAGAAATGTTCATGGGCCCACTGTCGAGCAGCTTCTAATCAACGTAGGTGAATTCCTTGGTGCAAACTTCGGACTTTCCTGCTCAGAGCTTTTACCACCTTTGTGGATGGCTACGTCGAGACCTCCTCCACCATCCATCAGTTGTCAATGAGCCTGTGTTCGATTCCAACCTGTAGGCTTGCTTCACTGATGATTCTACCTTTTATAAAATTTCAAAGTGTGAAGGTAACTTTACAATCAGGACAAATCTGACTGTTGTAGCCTACTCACTCTTCATTGTGCTCAGTTTTAAATCTTACCATTGTCCTAATCTAGCACACCTACTTGTCCATGGCTGGTGTTGTTTATATTTAAAACTTTGAAAACTCATGTCTCCCCCTTATTTGAGTTTTGTGTTTTTTGTGCTATTTAGCTATGAAATTATTCTCTATGTTTATAAATTAGAGTGGGATTTGTTTGTGTTGTGTTTTCAACATTTTAACTGTTTTCATAATTCTAAAAGCTTTACACATTTTCTTATATTAAGCATATCTGCTCTGTGTCATATCTACTAGGGATTGGGCTCATGCATTACTGAAACCTTAACTGGAGCTAACAAGCATAGTAAAATGATTATTTGTGGTGGATTACCATCCACCTCAGCTAATAGTTCACTTTCTCAGATTGGTGATTTATTAGGGAGAAAGGAAGATAGCTTACAACACAGCTTCTGTTAAGGTGTGATAAAACTGATGTAAACATCAGGTTGCAAGTAGCACTTTACTATGGAATAAATGATAGAAAACGAAGAGTTTGGAATTTTACGAGCAATGTATGAAACTTTACACCGGCAAAACATCAGTTGATAACCCTTTAGAGCTGCCCTCGGTGTGCTTTTGATCTCAAGATATCTGCCTTTGACTTTCAAAGTACTCACATTGCTGTTTTCCCGACCTGAAGTTCATCAGAGTACAGAGGTCAGGGAAGAGTTGTTTGCTTTGGTGAGATTGCATCCTACTGAGTGTGGGTAATGGATTTCATACATATGCAATCTCGTGGTTGACATGCTGGGCTGCTACAACATGGTCCGAAGATGTAATGAGCGATGCATCAGAGAGGTTCCTGAAGTTCTTTCCTGTACAATTTGAGACTAGACTCTTTTGGGGACAGAGGTCATATGGTTATTTAGGTTGTTGACTCTGGGAGAGTAAGATACCAAAAATGATGTTGCATGGTAGCCTATTCTTACTAGGACAAAGCGTTGAGAGGTATGATGACTTTTAAGATGGTGAATATAGGGTCTAGTATGTGGCCTGTCTTGTGGGTGAGGGCTGAAACAAACTGGGTGAGTTCTAAACTATGAAGCTACTTTAGGAGAACAATTGTATTGGTATTAGAGGAATTGTCTAAATGGAAGCTGAGATTTCCCAGAATTCATACATTGACATATTTTACGTTGTAAGTTAAGAGATGGTGAACTGACATGTTGCTAAATGTGAGTTGTTTTCCCAAAGGGCAATGAAATAGTACTCTAGAAATAAAATGGAGACGCTGGGGCTGAAGCTTAGGTTACACCTCACACATTCTGCCAGAGTAAAGATAGCATTGTGAAAAAGCATACAAGTAAAGGTAGATTTCAAAAATAATAGCCAAACTTAATGAATAGCAGAGGCTATTTCAGGAGAGGATGCATCACTGAGTCACTTTTTTTGTGAGAAACTGGGCATGGGTTTGTGAGAAATTATAAAGTTGAAAATACCTAAATAGTGTTTGGGTATTGATCAAGCGTTAATCAAAAAGCATTTAGCAGTTCAAACTGAGGTGTGTTTGATTAGAGGTTGGAGCAGAAGAGACTCAAAGCGAGGAAGGGATGTGACGTTGAGGCTAAACACTGGATAGCTACAGCAAATGAAGGACTTCATAACTTAATATATGGGTATAAGGCTAACTTCAGTTTCATTTGTGGTCGAGAGGGTGCAGTAAAGCTGAATAATAAGTTAGGCGATTTCAATAGTGAAGAGGTTGATGGCCAGGGTCTCGAGTGCAGGTGTGGCTTGAGTGTGAACAGGCGAAGATGTGCTTTTCACCTGTGTCAGCTAAAAATAGGGGTAATCAAAGAGAGGGAGTAACAAATGTTTCTGTGTGTTCACTCCACTTCCCAACTATTGAACCACATCAAAAGAGAGAGGCCCCACTTTAGCATGTTGTGGTGCCTCTTACTGCTTGCCACAGGTAGATTTCTTTAACGCTTTTCTCCCAGAAGGGTCACCAGTGGCAGGCTTCATCAACGAGTCCTCACCCAGACACGGTCTTGCTTGGCCAAGTGGTTGAGGTCTGAGACTCTTACTGTGAAGAATAAAGGTTCCAACCCTCTTGTCTATATTGTCGTATGTCTGTTCTGATGATTTGTGCATTGCGAAGAGTTAAATTAATACATGTAATGGAGGCTGATAGTTATAAAGTAGGTATGAGGCTTGGCTGGTGACCTGTTTGAGTGCTGCCCTAATATCCATATGAGGGCCGGGAGGAATAAAATACAAGACTGAATCCCAAGTCAACATCTAAGCTCCCTTAGTGTTCGTACTATCAAGGAAATTATCAAAAAGTTAAAACAAGTATGTGAAAGTTAAAACATTAAATACATAAAACACAATGCAGACTGACTCTCAGACTGCAGTTGTGGAGCCAGGGATCTCCAATCTCCAGGACGTGTAAAGAAACTAAGGCGAATATGAATCGCAGAAGTCTCCAGGAAGCAGTCGAATAACCAGGGAGCAGTGTGAGTCTAAGAATAACAGCGTTTTATTTTTTTTGCAGCGCTTAAACATGACAGAGGTTTTTAATACTGTAATTTTCCATTATGCTTCGAGTGTCTGCATTTTCTGATTTTTAAGTTGAATGGATTTATGTAGATGCTTTTTATCTAATGGTAGTTTTGTGCTAATTTGTCCACCATCCGCTGAACACGAGCACTATTGTTTTAACCAAATGGCAACAGATAATTACATTTAACAATCAATCATTTTGAAAAATTAACTTCTTTCTTTTTCATGGTATGGTCTATGATTAAGCACACTTATTATGTGCCTCAATTGGTCCTTTCCATTTCAAACATAGTTTAAAGACGGCTGACAATCCTTGCTTACTTTCACTACTTAAATTGTTTGTTAAAGATTGGTCATTATATTTGTTTATTCACTTACAGCATCCTAAATGATTTCCATTCAAATGTATTCTGTGTTTGCTTGCAAGCTATGAATTTTGGTCTAACTCGTCTCTACAAAATGTTTATTCGTGCAGTACACAGTATGATATTTCTCCCAAGTGGTTATCTATTAACAGGGTCAAAACTTCACCAGATCTTCCTCTATTTACTCTTTGCTCAAAAATTGAAAACTCTTCTGAGGGCTTTTCTTTGTGCACAAAGCTAGTAGAACTGGATTATTAATGGTCGTGCTTTCCCTCTGCTACCACTGTTCTAAAAGAACTGGAAGCAATCAGAAACACTTAGATGCTTTCTCTGCCGCCTTAAGTGCCACATCAGTCAACATGACACAACATGGGACAAATAATTGCCCTCTAAATGTGTGTTAGTGCTGTTTTTATTTTGTACACTGGTATAGGGATTCCTTACCTCTGTTCAGTCTATTGCTGGTTTCCCTAGCGTTACAGGGAGATATTACATAATGATGCCACAGATGAGACCAAATTTTAAACGAAGCTGAAACCTACTTTTCCAGGAAATGTTTCCACATTGTCATTTTTTTTTGTAGAACATGGCATTCATATAATACAAAATGTCGTGTGCATAGTAATACACACGTTGCCATTTAGTTTATTACATTTATATTTTCCAAAGACCAAAACGAATTTAAAATTGGAGTTTGTTGAACATGTTTTCAAAATAACTCTAATTTCGTTTTATGGATGAGAGACAAACTGTGACAAAAGTGTATTGGTCTTATTGAGGAAACGTGAACTATTACACTTTTGCTTGAAATGAAAACCTTAGTCACAACAGAGCTGTGTCTTTTTAGGAGTTATCATTTTTGTGAAAAAAATACCAGAACTTAGGTTGATTGTATATTGTATTGTAATTGTACTGTAATTGCATTTATATAGCGCTTGCTATCCCTAAAGAGGCATCAAAGTGCTTTTTCTGCCAGTAGCACGCTACTCCGGAACCCATACATGATTAGTATTGAATGAGTATAGTGAAATATGAAAGTCATTTGAGTGGTGGGTATGTTAGTCAATTATTTGGATTCAGAAGGATAGTGGAAGGATAGAAAACGGGAAAAGGCTTGCATTTGTGCAGCGCTTGCTAACCCTGATGGGGTGTTGATGGGCTTTTTCCGCGATTCGCATGCTACTCCAGAGCCCATAAAGGATTAGTTATGAATTAGTGTTAGATTTGGCTTTTTCAGGGGGTTTACCCCCAGACTTTTCGCTTTTTGTCCTCCTGGTTTTGACCCTATTTTTGTTAGTTTTTAAACTCTGGCCACTTTACCACTGAATTTCAGTGCTAAAGTGCATGTGCCCTCTGTGTAAATTGTTATTATGGATTGGTGTTTCCTTAATTGGCTTATTTTATTTACTACTAAGTCCCTAGTACAGTGCACTGTGTGTGCCAGGACCTGTAAATCAAATGCTGCTAATACGCCTGCAGCCCACTTTTGCCACCCACATAAGCCGCCCTTTAGAATCAATCATTTGTATTATGCGGAAATCCAAATCAATGTACACAGCTTCCTGCCTACATCTCATGGCTGGCAGACCGCTATATATAGCTTTCAGACTCACAACCCGGATGCCGACTTCAAATTTGAAAACAACCAGAATATAGCTAAAATAAAACAGAAAAATAATGATAGAAGCAAACCTCCCTCCCAGCCCCCAGACCCACCCCCCACCTTCCTCTGCACCAGTTCCATCTTGCGATAAAGCCCCTTAATACAAGGCCTTACGCTATAGCTCAAGCCCTGATATCTGCTCAACCCTCCAGCTTCTGAGTGGAGCCCAGGGGCTCTAGTGGCAATAGCCGGAGAATCTGTAAGTACTTCAGGAATGTCACTTCTCTCAGGTCTTTTGTCAATAGGTGTAAAATGGGGTCCGACAGATTCGCAAAATCTTTGCCCCTCCCTTCCACACTGAGCGACATGCGCTCCATTGCTAGTAGTTGCCATTAGCCATGTATTCATGCTTGAACATCAAGTGTTGTTATTGTCCCCCACAGGGTTAGGATAGCCTGGCGGGCCACCAGCAGCACCAGAGCAATCTGCCTACCTCTGAGAGATCTCAACGGGAAGGCCTTGTGGTGGGAGATGCCCTAGCAGTGTGTATTCTGGGAAGTGGGGGAGTGCAATCTGAAACGTGGTATCAATTTTGTCCAGGATTAGAGTTCAATAGCGTTCTAGTAAAAGCGGATTTCTCCCCCAGAGTGTTATGTGCAGTATGATGTGCTCTGTATATGATATGTTCTCATTCTTTAAGTCATAAACAACCACAAGACCAGAATCAAGCGACTATAGGAATTCTAGTTTGTCATATTTCCTAATGTAGTCAAACAGAAGACTTGTAGTTTTATACATAACCCTCTTTATACTCTAATCAGTAGTATTTGTATATAACATAAAAACCCCTATCAGCACTTTGTTGACAGTTTTTAAGATATCAGGGACTCATAAGAAAACATTCACAAATATTCCAGTCCCTTACACACACTAATTCGTGTAAAGAATGTGAGAAGAGGCGAAATGACCCCTCACGGGCGCAACACCAAGCGGGTAACTGGCAGGTACTCACCAGATAAGCCCATTTTTGTCATCATTGGTGGTCATTAAGCCCAACAGAAAAGTGTTCAAAGAAAAATATCAGAGGTGTAAAGGTGCGTGCAGTGAAGTGAAAATGTAAATCACACCTCACAGTGTGGAAGTGAAGAGACTTCTCAATGTACGAACTAATTACCGTCCCTTAAGTAATGACCCTGTTGATGATCTACTAAAAGTGATACGAGAGATGGTGAGTGAGGCTAAGGAGGAGAAGTGGATTACGACCAAGGAGGCAGGGTTCTTGGTGAATGATAAGCCAAGGACTCCTGCCTTCTATATATTACCAAAAATCCACAAGCCCAAACGCCCGCCCCCGGGACGTCCAATTGTCTCAGGTATCCAATCAGTACTGGTACCACTATCTCAGTTTGGAGACTTTTTTCTTCGCGAGTCGGTGGTAAACCAAAAATCGCTTGTCAGAGACACGACTGAGATTTTAAATACAATCACTGATATAAAGTTTGATAGTGATGCTGAATTCCTTGTCATAATTGACATAGAATCGCTCTACTCCTGTATCCCCCAGGATGCGACTCTGGTGGTAGCAGCGCGTGCCTTGGGGGCCCAGGAGTGGTTTTATGATGTTCCACAGACTTTCGTCATGCAATGCCTGGAACTAGCATTAACTCGAAACTATTTCTGTTATGATGACCAATTGTATATACAAATCACGGGCACATCAATGGGCGCAACGATGGCGCCTAGCGTTTATATGCGTAGGGCAATTTGAAGAACATGTGGTGGAACATCCCACAAACCCCTTCCAGAGGCATCTCCGCCTCTGGAAGAGGTGTATTGATGATGTCCTATGTATTTGGACAGGAAATGAAGAGGAACTTTTAGCCTTCCTGAATTGGCTCAACATTTAGGATGCCAGTCTCAGGTTCACATGGACATATAGTGCAAATAGGGCTGTGTACCTAGATTTAGACAAAGAGGTGGTTGGAGACTCTCTTCAGACATGCGTCCACCAGAAACCCACCGATAGAAACTCCCTTCTATTGTATGACTCGTACCACCCCAGAGCTTTAAGAGATAATTTGCCTGTCGGACAATTCCTGCGTTACCGCAGGAATTGTTCCTCTACTGAGGGGTACATGGATCAATCCCAGGAATTAGGAAAGAAGCTGCAGGAGAGACACTATCCGACCAAGATCATAGAGAATGCCAGGAAAAGGGAATTAAGCACCAAGAAGTGTGCTCCTTGAAAAGAATGAAAGAACCAAAAAGGAGTGTGTACCAGTAGTCATGACATTTGATCCCCTGAGTACGAAAATACGCCAATCAATACGTAAACATTGGGCATTGTTATCCAATAATACCTTTAGCATGCCCCCTCTGGGATTTGCTTTTAAAAGATCAAGCAATCTCAAGGATAAATTGGTCCATACCCGGGCCCTACCTGCACGTGAGAATAAGGAGAGTACAAATCCCAAGGGTCATTTTCCGTGTGGTATGTGTTCTGTTTGTTCACTAACAAGAAAAACCACAAGTGTAACATTGTCTTCTGGACGTGATTGGTTCCTCTCGCGATTCAGCAACTGTAACACCACCAATGTGGTGTATAGGTTGCAGTGTGCATGTGGCCTGTATTATATAGGCCTCACGACCAGAGAAATTAAAACAAGAATCCAGGAGCATTAGAGTACTATAAAAGCAGGAAAGTTGACGACGAAATTGGTACAACACTGTCATACCACCAAACACAGTTTTACGTGGGTTGTGCTTGAAACAGTAAGAGGATCTAACCAAAACATTGAGAAAGTCCTCTTTACTAAAGAGGCACGCTGGATATTTAAAGAAAAAACTGATCAAGTGGGGCTGAATGAGTTGATCAAGTGGAATAGGGTAAATTAACCATCGGAACCTGTTCCACTTGGACACATTCCAGAGAACCAGAATTAATGTATCTCTATATATGAGGTATGATTCATCACCAATTAAACAAAATAGTTGGTGTGGCTGGGTGCATTGATCGAGCGACAGAGGATAGTTGATAATCTCACTCTGTATGTTGCTTGGATGTACTACAGAGCACACCTTTGGTATTGATGGAGATAGAAGAACCAGAATTAATATATCTCCATATATGAGGTACGATTCATTATATAGGAGACAAAACAGTTAGTGTGGCTGTGGGCATTGACCGAGCGGCATGGGAAAGTTTACCACCATTCTCCGGATGCCGCTCTGATGTAATACAGGGCATAACAATGGTGTTGATGGAGAAAGAGGTACTATAAGCATTGTATCTCCATTTATAAGGGATATTATTCATCACCAAGGAGATAAAATAGTGAATGCGGCTGGGTACATTTATCGAGTGGCAGAGGAAAGTTTATTACCATACTCGGTATGCCTCTCGGATGCACCACAGAGCACATGGAGGTGTTGATAGAGACAGGAATCTAGTTGGATCTAAGAGCTTTAACTCACCTTGTCGATGTAGTACTACCTTTAATATTAGAAGTTATTTTGGCCTCCATTACAGCGGGGGGATTATAACAAAGGATGCACCTATTACACCATGAA
The DNA here is from genome assembly GCF_964261635.1 of Lissotriton helveticus. Lineage (NCBI taxonomy): Eukaryota > Metazoa > Chordata > Amphibia > Caudata > Salamandridae > Lissotriton > Lissotriton helveticus. The sequence goes on along the minus strand of NC_136057.1, from coordinate 2,010,269,725 downwards.
AGAGAGATTGAGTTGACCATTAACATTTATTATGGTCCTGCTAATTAATCCCCAAATTTCTGTGCAGCATCAAAATATAAAATTTCTGATGAAACATTTCTGTTAGTGGCGGCACCACATGAACGGGTTTGAGATTTGAATAACAATAGCAGCACTGTGTAATAAAGTTACAGTGTGTCCTTGGCTTAAAAAAAATGCCCGTGGCCGATTTCAATTCCTAAGAGATATGGCTGAATTTGTGATCGAGAGATGAAGTTTACCAGCTTCTTATTCCATTTCAAGATGGCGACTCGATCTCGCGAGATTACGCGAGTGGCCGCGTTAGTTACAACTTAAACGAGCATAGCGAGGGAGAAGCCGCGCAGTGGGAGACAACACGCTCCGTGTTGCATGGGCGGTAAGGAGGTTGAAAACCGGCTGTGGGTAATAAGGTTAGTTGTAAATGAATGTTAGACACTAGCGCTAGTATTCTTGTGAGTGGTAACCATAACGAATACAGCGTGTTCAACAACGCGCAAAGGGAGATAACATATTTCACGTCACCTAGGCGGTAACGAGGCAGAATACTAGGTGTGGGTTATCGAAGAAGGGAGTCCTCCAGAGAATTTCAGAAACTTTGCCCGAGTTTAACACAGAGAGCGATAGGGGGGCAGAGTGTGATGATGCAATTACTGAAAGTACACTTTGAGAGGTGCGACTAGCTGAAGGTGTGCAGTAATTAAAGTGATGCGACAATTTGACATTATGGCTCTGTCACAACATACATTCTTTGATAATGAGATTTCTAGTGAGAGACTAGCTAGCTTTGTTGGTTTAGACGCAGCGGCTAATTGTACATTGTTTGTCCTGCAGATACATGTGACTGTTGAAGCACTGGTTTGCCGGAGAAGGGTTACACGTGAATAACCTTTTTTTAGCTCATGAACCTCTGAGCCGGTAGGCTACATGGTGGCTAACAGAGAGTAAATATGTTCAATTAAGTATTTTTTGAGCTTTTGAACATGTCAATAAGAGCTATATTTATACATGATGTCTGTGTGCTTTTATTTTTATTTGTTGACAGTTTTTTAGATTGCTGTGTCCAATATACGGTGCTGTGGCGAAAAAAGCTTGGCCCTGATGAATCTGCATAAAATGTGTAAAACAGAGAAAGATGTTGGCATCTAACAGTGGTATGCATATGTAGCATCCTATTCTGTTTTTTAATTTGAGTGGGTTCACTGAGTAAAGGAATACAAGTGTTGTGCATCGAGTGAATCCCTTAAATTTTAACCACTATTTCCCACACTGTGAGGTGTGATTTACATTTTCACTTCACTGCACGCACCTTTACACCTCTGATATTTTTCTTTGGACACTTTTCTGTTGGGCTTAATGACCACCAATGATGACAAAAATGGGCTTATCTGGTGAGTACCTGCCAGTTACCCGCTTGGTGTTGCGCCCATGAGGTGCCATTTCGCCTCTTCTCACATTTTTTACACAAATTAGTGTGTGTAAGGGACTGGAATATTTGTGAATGTTTTCTTATGAGTCACTGATATCTTAAAAACTGTCAACAAAGTGCTGATAGGGGTTTTTATGTTATATACAAATACTGCTGATTAGAGTATAAAGAGGGTAATGTAGAACTACAAGTCTTCTGTTTGACTACATTAGGAAATATGACAAACTAGGATTCCTGTAGTCACTTGATTCTGGTCTTGTGGTTGTTTATGACTTTTTGAGTGGAGGGCGAATTCTTATTCCCTCTATGCTTCGTATTGTTGGTGTGTCTCATTCTTTAAGTGACAAGGGCCTGCCCACTTCAGTTTGCCATTGACAAACACAAGGGCTATCCAACACCCCTGAACCAGGGACAACTAGTTATAACAACAAATAAACGGTTCAGGTGAACAATTATAACGTAAATAAATTACAAAAAAAGGGGGGGAAAGAAAGAAAAGAAGAAGCCTAAAAACACATATACAAATTTACAAAAGCAGTCATAATTTATTATGCATGTATTTCTTTTGTAATAAAAATCGAAAGAACATTTTGAGCGTTTATGTTCTTTCGATTTTTATAACAAAAGAAATACATGCATAATAAATTCTGACTGCTTTTGTAAATTTGTATATGTGTTTTTAGGCTTCTTCTTTTCTTTCTTTCCCTCCCCCTTTTTTGTAATTTATTTACGTTATAATTGTTCACCTGAACGTTTGTTTGTTGTTATAAACACTTCAGTTTGCCAGCGCACCTGCGCCTTGGTACTTTGAACAGAGGGAAGCGCCATAAGCCTGGAATATAATTCGGATATGAGCCGGCGGTCATCTGCCTTGTGCACTAACCATTTTTCAAATTCAGTCAGGGGTCTGGACATGAGGGCAAACTTAGCGGGCAATACGGGAATGCGTCCTTAGCCAAAAGATCATAGTCCTGTCGCAGTTGCGCACAGGGTATCAGCCCCTCCGTATCAAAAAGAGACCTGACCCGCTTGCAGCCCTCCTCTCGCCACCTCTGAAACACTACGGACTTCTGCCCCGGCGGAAAAACAGGGTTATCTACTATGGGAGACATAGGCAATGGGAATGATGCCCACCCTTTCTTCAAAGCAACTCTGTCCCAGACCTTGAGGGTAGGCGAGGTGACCGGAGAAGAACATAGCCCCCATGCTCTATGTTTGCAGGGTAACCAAATTTGTCTCCAGATATTCGCCCCACCAACTGACTGATCCATAAAATTCCAATGTTTACTGGACAGTGGCCTGTTCCATTCCACTAAGTAGCAGAGGCATGCTGCTTGGTAATAGCCGCCAATGAGCGGTAGACCCAAACCACCATGCGCTTTTGTACATGTCATTTGGGTGAGAGAAAGTCATGGCTTTTCCCCTTCCCAAACAAATCTATTAATAAGGCTCTGCAGTTTCCTGAGGGTTCCCAGCGGTGGGGTCATCAGCAGCATCTGGAAGATGTATAAAACGTGCTATAGAACCGTTATTTTCACAGCCGCTATCCTCCAGAACCAAGCCAAATGCAGCCCCGACCAGACGTCCAGCGCCTTGGCTGTGTGTTCCAAAACCAGGGCTTAATTGACCAAGACTGTTCTCCCAATGATCGGCGTCAATTTAACCAACAGATATGTTATGTCTGTGTCCCTCCAGGGGAAAGAAAAATCCCTCTGTAGGGACTCTACTTCCTCCGAGGGATTAGATAGGTTCAGGATCATAGATTTTCCTAAATTAACTTTAAAACCTGAGATTTCCCCAAATGCCGCAAGTTTGTTGAGTAGAGCTGGAAGAGTCGCCCTGGGCTGTGTAAGCAATTGAATCCTATCATCTGCGTACAGACTAATTTTATGTACGTCAGCCCCAAACTTAAGTCCCACAACACTCTGATTAGCCCGAATCCGCTGAGCGAAAGGCTCTATGTAGAGTGCGAATAAAAGCGGTGACAGGGAGCAACCCTGCCTGGTCCTCCGCGCAATGGAAAAGAAGTCGTACCTGCACCCATTGACCCGCATGTACGCCCTGGTAGAATGGTATATGCACCTAATCCATTGAAAAAAATATTACTGATCCCATATCTGCATAACACTGCGAATAAATAGCCCAAACCCACACGGTCAAAGGCTTTTTTGGCGTCTATGGATAAGAGAAAGGCCGGTTTATGAGATCTCTGTTCTATTAATGAGGTGCAACAGACGTTTGGCATTGTCTCCTCCCTGCCTGCATGGAATAAAACCCGATTGGTCTGGATCAATGATGTCCGCCATAAGGGGGTTAAGGTGTGACGCTAATATTCCTGCAGAGAGCTCCGCATCAATGTTAAGGAGCCAAATAGGCCTGTAGGACCCATATGCCCGTGCGTCGTTGCCCGGTTTCAAAATAACCAAAATCGCCACTTTCGACATAAAGGGGGTCATCAACCCAGAGTCAAGAAAAGAGTTAAAGAGGCAGGTTAAAAAGGGAGCCAGCTCCACAAAAAACATCTTGTACAAGGACGCAGGGAATCCGCCTGGTCCCGGTTATTTGGCCAGCTTCAATTTAAGGATAGCGGAAATCACTTCTTCAATGCGGATTGCCGAATCAAGTTCCTCTGTCACGGTACTACGGAGAGGTGTTATGTCACAGAAGCTCAGATATGCATGTGTATCATGTGGTGGCGAGTCCTGATCTGAATAGAGAAGTTGATAAAAACTGCAGAAGGCGTCAACAATCTGCTCATCCGCCGACTGGCCTACCCCGCTTGATCACAAATCGAGTGAATCAGTGACAATTGCATCTTAACGCGAAGCCTATGAGCCAACATTTTCCCGCACCTATCACTGCTTAGATAAAATTTGTGTCTCAACCTGAGGAGGGTATGCTCCGCTCTGTCAAGATCTTCAGTGCACACCTGCGGTTCTCTAGCTCCTGACACACCAGCGGAGCCCCGGTGTGCTTATGAATCTCCTCTAGCTTTCCTACCTGCCTCTCTAACACAGCGCATTTTTCTCTGCAAATGGACTTGTAGGTTGCTGCAATGACAACAAATTCCCCGCGTGCCACCAGCTTCAGGGCTTCCCAAACTGATGACATTGACGTGGACCCCACATCGTTCACCCAGAAATAGTGACCTATAGTATCTCGCATGCTCTTCACCACATCCTCGGAGTGCAACAGACTATCTAAGCCGCCATCCAGGCAGAAAGGTTTGTGTACGCTGCACAGGCAGGAGATCCTGAGATGAGGGTGTGATCAGAAAGAGAGTGGGGAGTAATGGCCACTTAGTACGCGGAACCACCGACTGTAGGGCTCTCTGGGACCGCAGTCCAGGCACGAACCATCCGCCGCTCCATGGACAGACCAGGCTCGCCCCAGACCCGATCTCACCCGGCGTGCCCTCTCTTCTGCCTTATTCCGCTGTGGCTGTCAACCTTGAGTGCTCTTTACCGTGTCCCACCCAGCACTCGTGCCCCCTCAAGGCCTCCTGGCTCGCACCACTACCACCACAGCTGCAGAGGTCCCTCGGGCACCCAGAGAGTTCCAGGCCAACTGTCCCTGCACTATGCACTGTGCCAATGACCTAGATGACTGCGGAACTCATTGCCCCCAGGCCCCGAACAGGCCTAATCGCCGCACTCAGGGCATGCATAGTCTCAGTCGAGGGAGGGGAAGCCTTGTTTTTGTGCACCAAAACAAGCCCTCTATATGTGCAGAAATCAATCAGCTGCAGAGGCACCCACAGCCTCAGCCCTCGGCTCGCTGGCTATGGTGACTCACAGTATGCAGCCCTCAAGCTTCTTCCCAGCACCACCTTCTGGCATCCGCCATCCGCCGACCTGAAGACCGAACCTGCCCCCACAAGGCCGTGCCACACACAAGGCCACTTACCGCATTCCTGCAGCCCGTAGACGGACCAGACCGGCTATCGGCGTTTAGGCTGCTCTCCGGTCAAACAATCGCGCAACCACGCTCCACAGCAGGGGAAGCGAGCATGATCCACCTCCTTGTATCACTCAGGCACCGGAGCTCCACCTGCATATCTCGCCCCGACCATCGGGCCAGGCCGCCCGCTCCCCACAGGCCAGCGGCCAGATACCCCAAGTTGGAGCCGGCTCCGTCCATTGCACTGTGGCAGTATTGCGGTTTGTGTCGCCACCTCTTTTCACCTGGCAGCTCATCGTAGCGGGGCAGCATCACCAGGTCACGGCTGCCACTATGTGCCCTCCGTTTGAGCGGTGCTCCCTTTCCGGCACGATAGGCCACAGCCCCTCGCTGCCACTGAGATCCACATAAAGAGGGTTTCAGTTTGGGAGACTTGGTCCGCCAATGCAGGTCAAGGCGGCAGACCCACACAGACTCCTCAGATGGGCGGATGTCACGAGAGGTGGGTGATTTGACAAGGCTCAAGCTTGGCGGTGCTGGAGGGACAGGATTCCACGTCCTATTTCGCTGCTATCTTGGCCACGCCCCCATATGCAGCCCTTTAAAGGGTTCTCACACCTACAACTGCAGTGTCTATGAGCAGTTGTAACTCTCATGTCGACTTGGCAAGTGCATCCACTTGCCAGGCCATAACCTTCCATTTTCTTACATGTAAGACACCCCTAAGGTAGGCCCAAGGTACCCTGTGGGCAGAATGTAGTGTATGTGAAAGGTAGGACATGTACTGTTGTGTATGACATGTCCTTATAGTGAAATACAGTGTATTTAGTTTTTCACTTTTGAAAGGCTATCTGTCCTATAGAATAGATTGGGGAATACTCCTATTGGGGAAAGATAGAACAATTTAGTTTAGCATGCCTGAACTCAGACTATAAAAATGCATGTTTTAGTAAAGATGATTTTTATATTGTGTGTTCGAGGAATACCACTTTTAGAAAGCGGTTATGGTCTTTCTTAGCCTTCCTGTGTGCCTCTGCTGGGTTCTGGATTGACTATATGGCTTTGGAGTGACAGGGGCTGGAGATACACATTCTCTCAGACATTCACTGGGGGGTTGATGTATGTCCTGCCTTTCCTTAATGAGTCAGGGCTGGGCTGAATAGACCTGGACTGTATTCAGAGTAGTGGGAGGAATTTCACTAGCCTGTTCTGCATTTAGAGTGGTGAGGGGAGATTTCCCTTGCACTTGACTAGGCTCTGTCTCCCTTGCACAATGCTGACTTCACCTCCTGCCGGGTAGCTGGACCAGAGAGGACAGAAGTGGTCTGAGCTGAGCACAGACATTCCGTGCCCAAAAGGAGAAGGAGAATGTGCGTATAAATATTGGGGCCCTCGCCCCAGAACTTTAGATTATTGCTCAACTCAGAAACCTGCCAGTAAGAAGAGCTGGAAAAGCTGTCAGGAGGAACTGCCACTTTTCTGCATGCTCTGTTGCGTTGGCCGGCTGCTTGCTGCTTCTGTCTTGGACAGGGAAAGGACTATATTGTACTTTCATCATTCTGCTGTTAGAGTTTTCTCTCAGGGCTTGAAGTAGAGCTGGTCTCCTCTTGAAAGTCTCAAGGAGATAAAAGACTTCAGAGAACTCATGGGAATCAAGGAACCTGACAAGAAGAAGAGCTGGAAGAACTGCCAGGAGGAGTACTGTCCATTTGCTGTGTTGTTGCTTTGTTGGGTTGGCCTACAGTTGCTGCTTCTGCCTTGGGCAGGGAAAGGACTGAACTGAACTTTCTTTGCTGCGTATCTGAAAGGGCTTGAAGTAGAGCTTGCGTCCTGTTTCTGAACAGCAAAGCCTCCAGGGACAGCAAAGACTTCACTGACCTCTGGGTACCACCTCTGGAACCATGGTTCCAGTTGCCACAGAAGGTGCAAAACTGCTGACTCCATCACCGAGCCCGTTGCTGGCTCTGTATCCTGAAGGCACCACAGAGGGCACCATCTGCATTTCACACTGCAATGCTGGTCTCACTGATGATGACGACTGCTGCCGCCACCCGTAACCTGTGTGCACCGCATTCCACACCGCCTCGCTTGATTTCGCAAATTTGGTATCACTGATGCGTCGCTGCATGCTGACTGGGACTTCCGTAACCCCATGGTGGCTTGGGGGCACTACTCGTCAGTCTCACGATGCACCGCCCCATCCCACACCACAGTCAGGACCGACCAATGCCAGCTCCCTGCAACTAGTTCTGTCACCTGCACCGTGATCTGTCAGCACTGCATCGAGCAACACCATCACTCTGCAGTGCAGCCCTGGTCTCACTGACGCCACTGGATTACTGAGCCGCTGCCTGCACCTCGACTTGAGGACACTGCACACTGCACTACTCCTTTTCACACCACGATGGTTGCCACGACCGGCCCACACCAACATGTTGGCCGCAACACAAAAGATACTGTTTACAAGTCTACCGACACCCTGACTGAAGCGGTCAGATGGAACTGTTCGATTCTGCTGTTTTCAGTACCTCAGTAGAACCGGATGGAGCTACAGATTTCAAAAACAGCATTTTTAAAGTATTCTTGCAAAGTGCATATTTTAAGCACTGCAGGATTTTTTAACATGTTGGTCTTATTTTAAGTGTGTCAAATATTGTATATTTTTCTAAACTTGTGTGGTGTTCGCATGTAGTGTTTTCACTGTTTTACTTTAGGGTCCCTATTTGGACGAAGCTACCTACCTCTGCCAACTAGTGACCCCCATTTCTAAAAATTAGTATAGTGAAATGTGAAAGTAATATGAGTGGTGTATATGTTAGTCAGTTATTTGGATTGAGAAAGATGGCAGAGGGATAGAAGAGGAACACTATTTGCATTTAAATAGTGCTTTCTACCCCTGATGAGGTATTGAAGCACTTTATTGGCAAGTAGTACATTACTCTGCAACCCATAAAGGATTAGTGGTGAATTAGTATAGTGAAATATGAAATAAATTTGAGTGGTGGATATGCTAGTCAGTTGTTTGGATTGAGAAGGATAGAGTAGGGATAGAAGATGGGAAAAGGTTTGCATTTAAATTGTGCTTTCCACCCCTGAGGAGGTGTTGAAGCACTTTTTTAGAAAGTAGTATGTTACTCTGGAACCCATAAAGGATTAGTGGTGAATTAGTATAGTGAAATATGAAATTAATGTGAGTGGTGGATATGCTAGTTAATGGGTAGAGAAGGATAATGGAGGGATAGAAGATGGAAAGATTTAGACATGTTTTGTTGGTTTTGGAGGTCATAGCAGTAGGAGGAGGCTTGGGAGGAGTAAAAGGGAAGGCGAGGGGAAGAGTCAGGGGAAGGGTTTAGAAAGGCTAATTTTGGGGGATCAGAATAGTAAAAGAGGTATGAGATGATGCAAAGAGGGAAGGAGGGGTAGAGAAAGGAATATTCTAGAAATGGTTATTTTGGATATCATAGTAGTGGTATGGGGTTTGGAATGAATGAGAGAGTAGAGGTAGAGTATATATTGATAGAGGTATAGGGTGAGAAATAGGGAAATGCATTGGAAAGAGTAGCAGAAAGAGGTTTAAGATGAGTCAGAGAGTTGAGGTAGAGGATATATTGAGAGAGGTATAGGGTTAGAAATAGGGTAGTGCATTAAATATGGTGAATTAAAAGAAAATGTATAAATATATGAATCCATAAGTACATGGAAGGTATATAGATGCATAAACAAAATAAGAAGGCCCTTTGATGGGTCTGCATGTGTAGGTAGGTAGTGGAGACGATGTTTGAGAGTGAATTGTGGTGTCAACTTGGTGTGCAGTAGACATGGAGAAGCGAAGTTGTGAGGTGTGGAACGCTGCTTATATTGTTTGGTTGTGTTTAGGCCAGAAGGTGCATGAATTAGGGGTGGTGGTGCAGCATGTGGACCATTTAGTAAGGTTCTAAATTGTACAATGGATTAGAGGCAGTTAGAAGAGAGTTGCTGTATATGTGTTAGATGTGGTGGAAGCTTATCATTGGGGTTAGTTCATTTATGTAGTTTGAAAGGTGGCTGTATGTTTGTATTTTGTGATGGTAAATATTATAAGGGATTGTGCTTGAGAGATTTTGGTGTGCTGGTGTGCGTGATATGTTTGTTTGTTGTGAGGTAGTGAAAAGAGGTGCTGACGTATTTGTTTTATGAGATTGATTTGTTTGTATAGTATTGTTTGTGAATGAAATTTGTAAGGTAAAGGGTTGGTGATGTGTTTGTGAGTAGAGTGCTTGCTGCTTGTAATAAGAGATGAAGTACAGTTCAGAGTGTTAGTCTTCGACTTTTGTTAGAAATGGGGCTTCTTGTTGGCTAGAGTATGAAGCTAATCCAGGGAGAACCCAGTACTCTAATCAGGGCAAAGGATTTACACACCTAAAATAACCCATGCTGACCACTTTGAAAGCTTGGCAGAGCAGTCAGGCTTAATCCAGAGGCAATGTGTAAAGCGTTTGCGCAGCACACTCACACACACACCAGTGACACACTAGGTACACTGCAAAAAGAGACTCCACACAAGGTTATATAAAATGATCATTTGCATTATTCACAAAATCACATAAATCACTGTGCCACTACGCACTTGTCATGATGTCATATAGATTCGTAAATCACTTGGCCAATCGGCCACTATCATAACATTACAATTAAGTGCAAACAAGTAAATACTTGTAAGTTGCACCCGTCACTAACATGTGATGAGAACATCACCTTACACCATCACTGTACATATCCTGCAGGTCCTGGAAAAGTACTTGTTATTTTGACCAGTAAAAGCCATAAACAACCATCATATATCCATATCAGAGACCATATGTGCAGTATGTGAGGTGGAAACACTTAAGGCTTACCAGCATAACAGTAGACAACACTAAGAGCAGCACCTGTGTGCTTCTTACAGGTTAGTTGTAGAACAATGGGGGATCCCGAACATCCACCAGACCTGAGTAAAATACAGTACACAAATAATAGTTGCAGTAGAAATCTGTATTAACAAGGAATCAAATCATCACCTTTATAAATCAATTAATTCGATATATTTAATATTCATGATGTACTTATGTACAACTTCGATAGCAGCAGACAAATCTGTACAATTCCAAAGAGGTGCTCCAAGGGAGGGAAGGAGAAGGTGCTAAAAAAGGAGTGTGCTTGTGAGGGTTATAGAGAAAGAAAGACAATGTGCAATATAAACATCACAGACTGATAGTGACCTATCCAGCCACTCTAAAGACTAAATATGCTACAACACAGTATCCTCATGACACAGTAACACAATTGCAGTTGTCTATACATGGGAAAGTGAGAAAGACTGTCGACATTTTGACCCCCTTGATGTATGTAGGGTATTTTATCCTTAAAAAGTAGTTCTTCATCAGGACATGGGAAAACACCCTTAAGGTCACCCAGAAGAATCTGGCGCCAAAATTGAAGATAAGGGCCCGTAAGCTCCTGCATCGTAGATGCGAGTAGAGAGGACACACAGCCTATTAACTGTAAGTAGGTGTTATGGCCCCTCTGTGTGAAATCCCAAATGCTTTGATAAAACGAGGTGTATTAATAAACGGAGCTGTGTCCTTGAAACAATCTTTGTGGCAAATCGTGGTGAATCAGTGAATTTAATGGATGGATAAATGAATTATTCCATCCTGGACCTTTCAGCTCTCATATGTGGTGATCAGGATACTACAGGTTAAGCAGTAGTTCTGTTCCTCTACCGATAGGCTTCTGGACCACCTTCCAACCTATATCAGGAAATGCGATTATTGTCAGGGATTCCTTCCCCTCAGGGATTGGGGCCTCCAGCGAGGTTCACTCCTTGATGCCAGTAAAGACAATGCCCCCCAACAACAGGTAACAATTCAGCTGCCTGCAACCATACAGTGCAGCTGCAACAATGACTGGAATGAGTTGGGAACCTTGGTGGCTTTAAGTGGGGCTGGGACCTTCATTCCGCCCAATCTTAAGGCAGTCCTGTCCGGAGTGAGGCCCTCTGGCAGAACACTCCTGCATTGCTGAGAGCCCTCTTTTAGGCCTCGAGAGCAGAAGACAGAGGCGCCGGCTCCTTACCCTGGAGTGTGATCTGGCAGTTCTTTGTGCCTGGGGCTGCGCTTCCGCTTCAGTCGGTTGCCATGAGCATGGAAAGGGAGAGTGCTGCTTCACCTTATCTCTCCCCTCCCGCTCCACTAGGACCCTTGGGATAAAGCAGTGCTGCACGCAATGCCTTGATACTTTAGGGCCTCCCTCTGCACACTTTCCCTTCAATGAAATGTAAATCACCATGCCCATCCTGCGCTCACTTCACGTGCTTTGGTTGCAAGAGCAAGGGGCATAGCAGCCCTCCACATGGGCTGTGAGGTAAAACCAGGTGAAGTACGCAGCTCTCACCCTGCGCTGCTCTCAAGTCCCACAGAGCAGGCCACAAAAGCCATGGGAGATCACTGGGGGGCCAAGCAGGAAGCATGCCCAGGCCAGCACACAGGCAAAGTCCAGGTGGTGGTCCCCTGGCAGCACAGCAATCCACTGGGGAAGTATATAAAAGCAGCAGTGTTCAGTTACAAGTCAGCACAGGTCAACGCCCCTGTATTTATAGTGCACACGTCTTTGTTTTGGGGGCACTTTTTTATTTATTTATTTATTTTTTGCATTTGTAATGCGCGCAGATACCAACAAAGGGTTTCCCGGCGCCAGGACTAAGAAGCCAACAACACAGAAAGCAAAACGGCCGAGACCACAATTATTTATTGAAAAGCCAGGTTTTAACGCTTTTCTTAAAGCTGGCAACATTTTCCTCCTTTCGTAGAGCTGGGGGAAGGGAGTTCCAGAGGACGGGTCCCAGATAGGAAAAGGATCTCCCTCCCATTCTGGCCAGTTTAAATCTGGGTACCACAAAATTTGCTCCATTTGAGGAACGAAGATTACGTGCAGGAGAGTAGGGCCTAACTAACTTTTGCAAGTACTTTGGTGCGGTTCCTGCCTTTATTTTGAACATATAGTTCAGGGCTTTGAACCGAACCCGGTTCTCCACCCTGAGCCAGTGAAGGTCTTTAAGGTGCTTAGAGATCCTTGCTCTCCTGGGGATTTTGCACAGCAACCTGGCTGCGGAGTTCTGGACTAGATGGAGCCGCCTGATCACGGCTAAGTTGGAACCCAGGTAAAGGATGTTACCGTAGTCAATCCGAGATGTAATAAGGGCATTGACTACGGTCTTCTGGGTATCAACAGGCAGCATCCAGATAATTTTCCGCAGCCATTTGAGGATAGTAAAGCAAGTACCAGCTACTTTGTTGACCTGCTGTTTCATTGATAGTGTGTCATCGATGTGCACCCCTAAATTTCTGACATGGGTTGCTGGAATGGGAAAAGCGCCCAGGGATGGCGGCCAGTGAGTATCCTGCCAAAGGTCTCTGTTTTTACCTAAGAGAAGGATCTCCATTTTCTCCCCATTAAGCTTCAGCTGGTTCGTTGACTTCAAACACATATTAGAAGTGCACAACACCCCTATTCACATTTTAAGCCCTGGCCCCAGACACACCACAGGAGGGCAGAGACAGCATTGCAGAAGGCAGGCGCAGCCCTATTCATGTGCAGGTGGAACTCCTCCCGTCACACTAAATGCAGACGAGGTCTATTCAGGTGCAAGGGAGACTCCTGCTTCTAATGTAAATTCAGCCATGGTCAATTCAACAAAGCACGGAGTCACCCAAGAAATGCTGGACACATCTCAACTCCCCTGGTGACTGTCTAGAGTGAATGCACATTCCCTCTCTCCTATCAGTCAAAACAAGACAGTGAAAACACATCCAGGCTGGGTGCAAAAAAACATACATACAGAGAAAGGCCCACTTCTAAACGTGCCATTTCTAAAATAGTAGTGACAAATCTGCTTTCACCAAAAAGCAGGATTTATCACTACTATTCCAAACATACCAAACATGGTCACGCTACCCTTCTAATGTCAGAAATTACCACTGAAGCAAATGTCAGGGAATCCTCAATGCAAACCTATGAGAGGGCAGCCTCACAGCAGTGAGAAACCAAATAGGCTGTTTGTCTATACCAGGATATCCCGCACACAGTTATTGCACATGTCCTACCTTTTACCTACACAGAACCCTGCACATAGGGCTTGCAAGAGCTTAACTTACGGGTGATTGAGATGTAGTCAAAGGGGAGTTTCAGACGTGGAAAGCACTACATCACTGCAGCAGTAAACTGCACGCAAAGGCCCTGTAGTGGCAGAGGCCTGAGACAGGTTTGAAAGGCTACTTTGGTGGGTGGCACAGGTAGCGCTGCATGCCCCCTAGTGGCATTCAATTTACAGGCACTAGGTATATGGGATACCACTGTACAAGGGACTTACAGGTAAATTAAATATGCCAAACAGGTGTAGACAACTCTTACCCAGTTTACAAGAGAGAGCACATGTACTTTAGCACTAATCAGCAGTGGTAAACTGCCCAGAGTCATAAAACCAACAACAACAGGTCAGAACAAATACAGAAGGAAGGCAAAATGTTCTAGGATGATCCTGAAAAAAGGGCAAAGTCCAACAACTTGTTTGCTGCACAAGGTAATATGTGTGGTCAAGTGGAGTGCAAGTGTTGTGTGCTTGTGTTATTGTCGTAGATAGAAGAGGAGGGTGTTGGTTGGAGAATTGATGCAGGCTTTGTATAGGTTTGTTAGTGACAAAAGGGGTTTGTTAGGAGTAATTAGAGTGGTGATTGTGTGTTTGGATGTGATATAGTTAAGCATGGTGTGGATTTGGGTTGTGTTAGTGATGAGTGGATTGGTTAGTGGTATAAGATAGAGTTGTGTACTGTTTGTATGTGATGGCGCAAATGTGTGGTAGCTGGGATAGAAGGTTGTATAGATGCGGTTTGTGTGTTTTGTAGTGGGTGCTGATATATTGAACTGTGCATAGGGTTAGTTTGTAGTAAATGAGTGGAGTACATTTGTTATGAGAGTGTTACTCCAGCTCTCAACTGCCTCAATTGGCATCCCATGGAAGGAAGATGTATTTATAAACTGGCCTACATCCCACATAAAACCCTTCACCCTCCTGCCCCCAACTACCTAAATAACAAACAGATAAGAGCAGGTCAATCCAGAACGCTGAGAAGCTCCAACGCTCTCCTTCTTATTCCTCCGATAATGAAAAAAAAAAACCAATACCGATCGTTTTCTGGCAACGCTCCCAGGATATGGAACGCTCTCCCTGGAGTCCTCAGATGCAACCCCCCCCTTCTCCTGTTTCAAAAGGGACCTGAAACTCCATCTCCTAAACAAATACTTTCAAGACCAACGTCAACTTACCTAGACTACAATATCCGAGTTGTCTACTCTCTCCCTGGATAGTGGGTGACCGGACTATGTCATTCTCACCTGTTTCTTTTATTACTCTCTCCCCCTCCGCTGCACTGCATATTTATTTCCCATACTATATTTTTTTTCTTTGGATTGCTTCCTTACTGTCGGCTTAATATGTAATGTAATGTCCTTCTGCTGTTTACTGTGTGTATGTAAAGCGCTCTGATACCTACAAGTTAAGCTAGCGCTACATAAAACGTAAAAAAACATCTGGTTGTGGATGTGGATGGGGTAGGGTGCGTGCTGGTGTATGTGGATTTGGACAGAATTTCTGACCCTGGTCCTGACCAGTCTCAAATAGCCTCAAACAGGCAACTGCCCTTGTCCTCTCAGTCCTTAGCCTCGCCGCCCGAGCTGAGACACCCTAAGCCTAAATAGCCCTAGTAATCAGGTTCAGCCAATGGGAAACCTAGCCCCAACCCTAACAATTCAAAATTCTAGCCCTAAGCCCTGCAGCCAATAATACACCAGCCACTTATAGCCAATCACAGCACTAGTCACAGCAGCCAATCAGGCATGAAACCCTAAACCCTACTCCAATAAAAAACCTAGCCCCAGTCCTTGTCTCTGCCCTCAACAGAGGCCTAAACCCAATAATGTCAATATTTGGTATATCCTATGAAGCTTTTATCCCTCCCACCAGTACTCTTTTCTTTGTTTTAATTTTCATCTTTTCAATTTCTATTTGTTGAGTATATAATGTAATACAATCCGGTATTTTTTCCTGCAATTAAAATTCCTTTTATGGCATCACTTTGAACACTTGCAATATTTACTATGCATGATTTTGTGAATTCTTCAAAAAAATTATTTAACCCAAACATTGAAGTAATCTGCATTACATGACCTCTACAACGTGCCTTTCATTAAGGCATATCTAGAATTCCATTTCCTGCACCAGACTACAAGGTTCAAGAGGCAATCCTAAAGGTACAATCTCTTCAGCACTTCAAGTGTGCTGTATCTTCAACGGTCTAATGGCAACAGTATTAATAACAATAGCAGTCATCACATCAAATATTAATAGTCATAGTAATGTTAATCAATAGATACTGACTCTGGACCCATGACCACCAGAAGATCTAATTGAGGAGGGGAGATGAAAATCGGTGGGATCAGCTTTTCACTGACTAATGTAGTGTTTGCCCCCCATCCAAACCAGTCTTAGCAGTACTAACAGGGAAGGATGTATCCAATATCTGTTGGGTGTGAGGCACCAGGCTGTCTCTCCCTGGTGCAGCTGATCCAGCAGTGCCCGACGTGCCCTCTCAATAGGGGACAGATCACAGGTGGTCATATGGGAATCCTCAGCCATCTCCTGAGCTTTAGAAGGAGAGGGGGCAGGAGACAACTTGCTACCCCCTCAAACCCCTGCGAGCACTGGTGCTGCCATTCACCCCTTTGCAAGTCAACAAGCACTTCCTCTACGGCTACTGTGAAGTCTGGGAACCATAAGAGTGAACTGCTCCCAGTCATTCACACTTTTAGGAACACTTTAGGAACTCCATTTACAGGCATCCCCTTTAAATTTAAAGTTCTTGCTCCCCCACACTGTAGCCTCAGAACTTTGCTCCTCTGAGACAACTCAGCGTTTTATTGGAATAAAACCAGGCTTCCCGCCGCAACAATATATTGGGCGGTAGGGCAGGCCTGCAAACAAGTGGAGCCTGAAGGACACAGCCAGCAACAAGGTAAATCCTGCCACCTCTGCACGCCTTGCTCTGCCCCTGCCGCAGTTCATGAGCAAGATCGTAGGACCGTCAACCATCAGCCTTTCCAATGGCAGCCAAACCAGCGATCTGTGCTCAGCCAGTTTGAGCTGACAGCATCCGCAGGTGGCACCCACTAGGGCCACCATGAATGCCAGTCAAAGCCTTCATTACAGCCGGCTCTAAACCTAAATGGTGGTAGCTGAAGTGAAGCCCAAAACACCAAAGAAGGCCGGCAAACCATCAAAGGGCCCCTAAAAAAGGTACAAGTCAAGCGGAGGGCTGGGTGGATTGGGGGGGATGTCCTATCAACTTTAACGCAGTTTATAGGAACTCCAGGACTAGAGGCATGGAGCCACAGTATTGGTTTCAGCCACAAAACGCCATCTTACTTCCCCACAAGAAATACATTATTTTCTAAAGATCATGCTGATTTACGGTGAGCACATATGCTAGGAAATACATACATATTTATAGTTTTAGCAGGACTGAAAGAGAGCTTGAGAGCTTATAGCACTTTAGGACATATACTAATAATGGGTGCAACTTAATAAATTCTGACATTAGCCTTTATTTGAATTTATTGTATTGGATTTTTAAGAAACTTATAGAACTAATGCAACTTGGTAAGAGTTTGTTAAGCCTTTTCTCAATGGATGGATGTAACACATAAATGGTGATATGATTATCAATGTGCTGTTGATGTTACCCTTTCAGATGTGTGAAGATCTTATGCAACTACAGTTCTCAATAAGGTCTGCCTAATTTTTGTTCAGGACAGAAATGTCAATTTTTACTGAGTGAAACTGAAAACTTGTGAAATATCTGTTGAGTGAAAGTGGTATGATGTAAGAATTACCTTTCACACCCAAACATCTACACACAGAAACATTTAGTAATGAATTGCCACACTTGATTCACTTCAGAGCTGGTCCTACAATTTGGAGTCCAGTTGGATATTCATGAATGAGCAAAGGGATATTTTGTGAAGAATGAAGGTGCCTTTCTTTAATTTACGTGAAGCTCAGGAATCAATTGACTGACAGTTGCTAGTTACTAGGATTTACTGACAATCAAACTGGCTCAAGAGCACCTCTCGAATAATAAAACTTAATCTTTCACACAGTTGCAGTAAATCAGACTCATGAGCCATTTTGCAAAGACACTCTGTTCTGTCTATTGATATTTCAATGTTCCTATCAATGGACATTTAACCTTCAAGCCATAGATGTTGGTTATCTTTAATTCTCTCACTCGAAGTCATGCGAGAATAGCCTACCTTTGCTGAGCATATACATGATTGTAGACACCACAAAGATTTATAGAAAATACAAGCTTATTTTAGCTTCTTATCTTCTTTATTAAAAAGATATTTGTGAAGACTTACAGAATAGTAGTGTGTGAATTTATTTTCAGTAAAACAACTATGCTGCACATCCTGATGGTTTTACAGACAAATATGGATGTCAGAATATGTAATTGAAGTTGGTTTTTAAAGCAATAGATGTGTTTGTGACTGATCATTTTTGGTCACCAATTGATTTGTTCTGCAAAGATTGATTATCTTTTGTCACAAATTGTTCTGTCGTGTTACAAGTTGTTTTTCAGAAAGCAACTTAGTGTGCCCAGAAATGTGAGAAAGAAAACATCATTTTGAAATTAAGTTTTTGTATCAAATTGTAAAGAGAAAGGTGGCCTTCTGCTTCTTGGCTTGCTTTCAGACAAGATTGGTTTGCTCCTTGGTGTGGTGCCAAAGCTCGAAAATAGATGTCATCATTGTACAAAGCCCAATCCTATTGCAAAAAATGAACAATATCATTTCTGGTGCCACGTTACAACAGATGAAATTTAAACGAGGAAATAAATGTGCTTGCGGCACAAAGGGGTGCCACCCTCAAGTGTGATTTATCAAGCCACACAAAGCCTGCTTGTGTGGCCCTGAATGACTGGATAAATCTAGAGTAACGCAATGCAGTCCAAATTGCTGTGTTGCATTACTCCGTGCCAGAGAGGTGTTACATGGGTGGAGCATAGGAGTTCCCACACATCCATCCATGGATTTTGGCACATTCCCAGATTTACCATGAGTTGTAGACCTGGAAATGCGTCAAAAGGCGATGCCTCCCTAAGTGAGGTGTAACAAAGAGAAATATTGTTATTTCTCCTTGTTACTTCCTCTTGCTATGTGTGCTGTATTTTGCAGCACACATAGAAAGAGGAAAATGCCTCACAAGATTGTTTTTGTGAGGAATGGAGTCTGTTCCTGCACAAAAACAATCCTGCTTACAATGCAGACACACTTTCACCATGGTGCAAGGGTGCCTTCATTGCCGCTGGGCAGCACATTGTGTGCCAGCGCAGCAAAAAGACAGGAATGCACTGGTTGTATGTCTCCACAATGCATGCCAGGACATTGCATGCTTTTACAACGTGACTGTAAAAACGCAAGTGCTGTTACAACACGCTACCATTACAAAACAAACTTAAACCACGCATACACCTTTACAACGAATTCTGTTGAAAAAGCATGTTTTCTAAAAGCATATGTGTGGTTAAAGTTCTGATTGAAAATGTAACTTTTACAAGTAAATATAAATACTATATATGTATACAATATGGCTTCATATTTCCCTGTACAATACTTATAATTTCTTAGGTATGGCATGCATGGTAATGCATAAAAATATAGGTAAAACTAAAGTATTGTACTTGCTTTTATATATGTTTTGATATATTCCACAGACAATGAACCCCTACCCTCCCTAAAATTATACTCGCCGCCCCAAACTCCTACCCACCCTGAACCCTAAAATTATCCTTGCCACCACCAAAACCCCTACCCACCCTAAACCATAAAATTACCCTTGCCACCCCAAACCCGTACCCAACCTAAACCCTAAAATTACACATACCAGCCCAAAACCAATACCCAACCTAAACGCTAAAATTACCCATGTCACCTCAAAACTCATACCTACCCTAAACCCTAAAATTACCCTTGCCATTACCAAAACCCATAGCCACCATAAACCCTAAAATTACCCTTGCCACCCCAAAACCCTTCTCCATCCTAAACCCTAAAATTACTCATGCCACCCAAAACCCATGCCCACTCTAAACCCTAAAATTCCCCATGTTACCCCAAAACCCATACCCACCCTAAACCCTAAAATTGCCCATGCCACCCCATAACCACTGTAAACCCGAAAATTACCCTTACCATCCCAAAATCAATACCTACCCTAAACCCTAAAATTACCCATACCCCCCCAAAACCCATACTTACCTAATACTTAAATTTGAAATGCATCGCTCTTTACCATTCATGCTTTTACAATGAAATTAGTTGTAAAGGCAAGCGTTGTAAAGGCCTATGCATTGTAAACGCTGCATGCGTGATTAGTGCATAAATATGTCCCATGAGCTTTAGGGAGGGCAGAGGGTGTAGTGATCCCAAACATTGTTTCAAAAACAACAAAATAGCTTATGTTCTTCTCACTCAGACACCCCAATAATGTATAAACCTATATAAATCAGTGAACGACGATCCCACACACTCTATCCCCACGGGCACCTGGGAGACACTCTGGTCCGATATCACCTCACTTGATACAGAACAAAGAAACAATATATAAGTTTATGACAATGTGGTATGTCACACCTGTTAAACTGGACGATGTATTGTATTGGTCATATGCTGTACTGGAAAGGGAGAGGTCAGGAGGGTGACAATATACATATATGGTGGTCATGTTCTAAATAAGTAAGTTTTTGGGAAGAGATTTACAATCATAATATAGGGGTAATAAAATACTTACTGACACTTGACCCTGCAACGATAATTTTAGGCCTTAAACCAGTGAACATGGAGGCTGTTGAAGGATCTTATCCCAGCTTAGTGTTAGACCTGGCACCATTGGCGTGGGATACCCTTCCATTTTTTTCTGCTGCCTCATGTGTTTTTGCTGGTGTTAGATGCTTGGGCACTGTGCCACTGCTGTCCAGTGCCACAGTGCAAGTGCTCCCTATTGTAAATTAATGTATGATTTGGTTTACTTGTCAGACCCTAGTACAGTGCACTGAGTTTGCCCAGGGCTTGTAAACCAAATGCTGCTGATGGGCTTGCAGCACTGGCTGTGCCACCCAGAGAAGCAGCCGTGCAAAATGTGTCTAAGGCCTGCCATTGCAGAGCCTGTGTGCAGTCTGGTACTGCCATGTCGACTGAGCATGTTCACCCACTTGCCAGTCCCTAAACCGTCCCTTTTCTGCATATCGGACACCCCTATGGTAGGCCCAAGGGCAGGGTGCATTGTAAGTATAAGGTAGGACATGCCCTGGCATGTGTGGCATGTCCTAATAGTGAATTACAGCCATTTTCGATTTTCACTATTGCAAGGCTACCTGTTCTCCATAGGCCGGAATGGGAAGTTAGATTATTACATCTTATAATCCTAACTGACTTAGGGAACACGGTAGAAATTCAAAGTTAGTATGCCTGGACTCAGAATGATAAAATGCATCTTTTAGTGAAGTTGGTTTTAACATTCTGTGTTTGAAAATACCACTTTTAGAAAGTAGGTATTTTCTTGTCTAACTTTCCAAGCCTGCCTCTGCTAGGTTGTGTATTCCTTGTCTGGAGTTGTGAGTGATAGGGATGGGGGATCCCAGGAGACCGAATGGGTCAGCCCAGTGGTGAATCGAGAGATCTGCATCTAGATAGGTGGGAGGAGTTGCACCTGCGACCTGAATAGGGCTGGGCACAATGCTGGTTCCACCTCCTGTGGTGCGTCTGATGTCTCTGCCCTGCACCCTGAAAGAAGAAAAGGAACCATGTCAACAAAGTGCTCCAGGGCTGTGCTTTCCCTCTACAATGCTGGATCCACCTCCTGTGGGGCGTCTGATGTTTCTGCTCTGCACTGTGAAAGGAAAGAAGGAGTCATGTAAACAAAGTGCTTCAGAACTAGTTTGGACTGGGCAAAGTACCCTCTGCCCTTAGAGGACGAAGGATTTTGGGGTGTAAATATTGGGACCCTGATCCCAAGAAATTAGATCAGCTTTGGACTACAAGAAGAAACCTTTGCTGAGTAGAGGAACCTGAAGAAAATAAGGAGAGACTATCCCTAAGCTAAAGTGCTGCTTGGGGGATTGGTCTGCAGTGGTTGCCAGACTGCCAAAGAAAGGAGAAAGAACTTTGTGTGCTTTATTTTCAACTTGTTAAGGATCTCCGAGGGCTTGGAAGAGAGCTTGCCACCTGACCAAAGTCTCAGGACCAGTAGACTTCTTCAGCCTTTGTGGATTGCTGCTGGAAATGCTGTTTCAGTGGCTACGGAGGCAGGGAGCTGTGACCGACTCTCACGACTGGCCCAGTGTCCTGTAGGCACCGCATCCAACAACGCTCGTATCTTGCCATGTAAGCTCTGAGCTCACCGACTCTGTCCTGATGCCGTCACCGAGCCGTTGCCTGCACCATAACCTGTGGAAACCGCGACGTGCAACACCTCGCTATACCGACTCGTACTGCTTTGACCGACGCTCTTACTGACTGTTGCTGACTCCGAGTACTGTGAACCCATCGGAGTTGGGAACCGCCTTGCACGCTTTGTGACGCACCGCCCGACTCGCACCGCTGTCCGGACTGATTGACGCCAGCTCACGAACTCCGTCTCTGTCGCTGCAAAGCAAGCTGGAAGCAGCGCAACGAAGCACTGTCTTGCCCTGCAACGTACGCCTTGGACCCACCGACTCCGTCAATGGGCCACTGCCTGCACCGCATCAAGGGACAACGCGTCCTGCAACGCTTCCTTTTCGGCAACGCGATGATCACCGAACACCGGCTTGCACGCTCGAGCCTGCCGTATCAAGTAAAGGGGCTGTGACCAAGTCTGTCTACACTTGAGTGGGCCCGTATCGACATGGTCCACTTTATTTGTTAGACTCTGTGTTATTTTATCAATGCTGTAGCCGGACAGGGCTACCGACTGGCACAGAACTCTGATTCAAGAGTTTTTTACAAGAACTCTTGATTTCTAATAGTATTGTGGACTATTTTTGTTTTTTATGGTATTGTGGTAACTCTACACAAAAAACACATCTTTTTATAAATATACAACCTGTGTGGTGTCCATTTGTAGTGTTGTCACTTGTTTACTGTATGTGTTCACAAATGCTTTACACACTTCCTCTGAGATAAGCCTGTCTGCTCGTGCCAAGCTACCAAGGGGGTGAGCAGGGGTTATTTTAGGAGTGTACCCCCTAACCCTGACTAGCGGAGAGGGTCCCTATTTGTCACAAGTCCCTACCTGTGCCAACTAGAGACCGCCAATTCTAACACTCAGATGTCTTTATTTCTCAGCATGTAGCCGTTAATTAAATATTCTACATCATGAATTCCATCCCTCACATCCACACACTCATGTTACTGTTCTACAGAGTCCGTCAGAAACCAAAAGGGTCCTGTCATCTATAACTCACAAAAAAATACATCACCCACTGTGATCGATAAATTGTACAAACAATACATATATATATATATATATATATCACAACTCTTCAACACATCATTTTGTTGCTCAAATCAATTCCCCAGATCTGGTCATGTGAGGCTGCAGAGACATTGGTACAGTTATTGGGCTCTCTGGATTCTCAGGTGGACTAGTCTCATCCCTGACATCTGGAGTTGGCAGGTGCTTGAAAGGCAAAGAACCTCAAGTAATGGACTTTTCAGGGCGGTGAGCAGTCACCATGTGTCCTTTACTAGTCACAACCCTCAGTGCTTCAGCATCAAACTGAACATCAGACTTGCGTTTCTGTTTCTGTCAGACAATGACTTGGTCTCCTCTGTTGAACTAAGTACTTCAAGCACTGGTGTGTCTGTCCGCATAGGCTTTCATTTTGTGTTTATGAGACGAATCAGTGGTTCAAAGTTTATCATTGTCATTAGATATCTCAGTGATCTATTGAGGCAATCTGGTTTGTATGGCTCTCCCAAACATTAAGTTAGCAGGACTCTCACCCATAGTGGAATGTGAATTTGACCTATATGCATGAAGTGTATACTGAAAAACTGATTTGAGTTCTAGCTTTTCCAGTGCAGTGCGCTGAATGGTCTTCATAAGGGCACTCATTAATCTCGCGACCACACCATTCACCGGTGGCAAGAGAGGTGTGCTTTTCTGATGCTTGACATTAAAATGAGTGAGAAAATCTTTAAAGTCTAGACTATTGAAAGGTGGGCCATTGTCAGATTTCAAATGTCCCTTATTTCAAAAATATTTTAGAGTCTCTCAATGACCCTGTTGTTAGTGTTTGAGGACAGACATTCCACCAAAGGGGAAATTAAATATTCTTCAACAATTACTAATAGATGATGTACACTGTCAAAGGTTCAAAAGAAATCATTTGCAATCTTTTCTGATGCATGCTTAAGTAGATCAGATATGTTTAACAGATTTTGGGTTGTCTTAGATGACAAACATTTGCACAAATAGCAAGCCTTCAACTCGGTTTCAACTATTTAATCAAGACGAGGGAACCACACTCAGTCCTGTAAAGCCTGTTTCATAGCCACAACTGCACAGTGTCCCTGATGGGCACATTCAATAACTTGTTGTCTCAGACGCTTGGACATGGTAATTCTTGACCCTCATTAGATGATGGCTTCTTTAGAAGCAGAATTTTCTTTCCTTGCACATTTTTGATTTTCTGGTATTCAAGGTCATCAAGAAGCGGTCAATTATGTTTTTCACCATGACTGGTGTGTAAAAAAGTTTTTGAGCATGAGCAAATCTGTATCAGTACTCCTTGCAGCAATGATTTGCTCTGCCGATATGGCAGCCAAGTTACTGGACTTCACAATTAAGTTAATATAGGCATCAGCTGCTCTAGAAGTAGTGCTATGACACTGAATTGACACATGTGAGAAGTGGTCAGCAGTGTTTGATCTTTTCCTGGACGATGCACAACTTTGTAATTATACTCCTGCCAATCAAAACCCCCCACATCTCAATGTCTGACAAGAAATGAATTGGTGCTTGTACTTTTGTATTTATGCTTCACAGTTGCTATGAATGAACCTTGATTTTACAGTGGCAACGAAGCAGCTCATGTATATACTTTGATTTTCGATGGAGATATGCGGGGCTCTGGAGACAGTTCATTGTACTTTTCCATTGGCATAATGTTTATGGGCACGACACCGTTTATGATAAAAGGTATCGAGCACCTATTCACCTTCAGTGCAATCTTGGAACAGTGTCCAAATAAATTTCGCACTTTCACATGTTGGCCTATATTTGACTGCCATTCTTCCTTGCAATAAGCTAATCCTACATGTGCACGTTGTCCAGCAGTCAATATTGAAATCGCACAACCATCTTCCTCATTATCGCTCAACAATGACGGTGACAATTGCTTAGATGAAGAATTTGATGACATTCAACATCGTTCAGTTTCTACTTGCTTCAACTGATGTTGTCACTTGGCCTTGTGAGTGTGCGTAGAACTTCGCATCTGGAACTTTCTGGCATCCATTTTGTTTTCTCGACATGACACACTCTATCTTGCCTCTACTTTGTTTTCTCGACGTGATGCACTAGATCTTTCCCTCACTGTGCAGACTTTTACAAAATGATTCCCTTTCCCACAGCCTTTGCATACCTGTCCAATGGAGGGACATGTACCCTCATGGGGAAAAGAAACTCCACATTGGATCACATTTTTTTGGGGGGAAGATATTACTTCAATTACTTCTGTCGTACGTTTTCACACTCAGCGCTGATTTGGGGCCATTCTGGCCTCCATATAAGCTGCATGCCTGTCACCTCTCTCCTCCACTCTGGAAGCCATGAGTACTCACTCCATGCTGAGTGTCTCTTTGAACATTTGGAATCCAAAGAAATCGAACAGGCAATCATTGATTACTCTGAGACGCATGGCCTCTTAATCATTGAACACATTGACCAAACCTGGTCTTTCTACAAACTCATCCATCCTTTCACGAGTTCTTAGCCTTTCCTGACTGAAGATGTACCTTTCATAGTTGAAATTCCACATTGGATTGAACTTGGTGTTTAGTGCCTCATTGATTTGACAGTACGTCACTTCATCACCTCGCTGTATTTTCTTTATCACTTCTTTTACCCTGCCACATGCCGAATTCTTCAGATATTTATTAATCTTTTTGTCATTTATTTCTTCATCAATTAAATCATAAAATGTTTTGATCCAGGCAGTCCTTGCACTCAGCTGCCATGGCCTCTAGCACTACTCTGTCCCTGGTTGTCTGTGCCTTGAGCATTGCCATACTGTATGGTTGATGACTCTGTGTCACATTGTGGCACAGTACTTCTTGTCTAAACTTTAGCTGAACATTTCTAGCCCATGTCAAACAAACTTTTAGTAAGCCTTCACTTTTTTTCACACACCTTGTAGTGGCCTGTGTGGTGCTTTGACTCCACATACATCAACCGGCGATTTTCATTTTGACTAAGGCATATGTGGCATGCACAAGCAGTTTGGTGGAGCACAGCAAATTCTCAGAGAAAGCACTCTTGGTTCTTTGGGTTGAGGGGCTTGCGTAATTCCCTATCTCATCGCCAGTTGGAGCGTCTCACCTCAGCCCGGGTACATGCAAATGATCACGCCACACACACAGCTTGGTATTACACATTCATTCCTCAGCGTGTAACCACTAACTGAACATTCTACATCTTGAATTCCATCACCCATGCTCTTACGTCACTGTTCTATGGAGTCCATCAGGAACCAACTGTGCCCCATTTATTTTTAACTCACAAGGCACTACAGCGGTAACAAAGGTGGATTGCAGATTAATTGTCAAAATGTTACTGGCAGCAAAGCAGCTCTTGGTGCTGTGGTGGAGGATCTCAACCGTGCCTTCTATGCAGGTATCGGTAGGCAAACTGTGGACACTCATAGCTATGGAAAAAATGTTGTGCAATATCGCATATATGGACCATAAATTTGACGCGCAATGGCACCTTTAAATGGGTTATCTATCGGGCAAAGGGCTGCTAAATGACTGCCCCAGATCTTTGGGGTCATTATGTCATGTGGTCTGAGAGAGGACCTAATTTCTCAAATAATGAATTTAACAGGCAATTTATATGACATATCTTTCTATATTACTTCATGTACTGCCAAGTTCTGCCAATTTACCCTTTCAGTCTAATTGTGAAGTTACAAAAGGAAGGGGAGGGGGGTGGGAGAGAATGGACACATTCTTTAATAAAAGAAAACAAAAAGACATTATTTGAAAAACAAAAACAAAATAGAAACTAAAGTGGCACTAGCACTTTCTCAACAGCCCTATTAAAATATACTGGCGAGATAACAGAACTATGGGGCATATATACAATAACTTAACGTCACTGTAGACTCAATTTTTGGATGCTGTGGCAGATTTCTTTTATCGCCTTATGTACAAATTGCCGCTAACTGCGGTTTGGAGCATGTTTTCAAAGTAAACAGGCATTTCCAAGATCTACATTCTTGTTAGCAGGACTTAACCAAAATGAGATGCAAGGTAGGTGTTCCAGTGCTAAAATTGCCACTAACCACACTTTGAGATATTTACAATGAAATTACTGTACGGCGATAACCCCACAAAACAGTCCAGTAAGCAGCAGGTTTTTAAGACCATAAAATAGCTGGTCTAACAAATGGTACATACACACCTGTATATACGGGGGACAATCCCAGACCCTCATTGGCATCCCCACTGATGGCATTCAGGTACTACTCTTGCAGCTTGGAGCGCCAAGAAGACCACCACACCACCAGCATCACCACAGAGACAGCACCGCAGAAGTGAGCAGCTCTACCTCCAACAGATCACCCCTATACACCTACGGCCAGAGGAGGTGATAACCCACTACAGGCTAAAAAGGACCTCCATCCTACGCCTTTTCGCTGAGATAGCACTAAGGCTGCAGGCACCATCCCAGCACTGCACGAACATCACTCCACAAACAAAGCTAGTTGCAGTGTTGCACATGTTGAACTTTGGTCCCTTCCAACCAACCACTGCAGGCGTGGCCTAAGTCGCACAGGCATCCTTCTCCAGGTTGCTCCAGACTGTCTTGGATGCCATCATCATCCTGACACCGCAGCACCTATGGTTCCCCAAGACTGCACAAGAACAACTTGCCAAAAAGCAAGGGTTCTATGCCATTAATGGTTTCCCACATATGTTGAGGCAATCGACTACACCAGGTCCAACATGTGCCTCCTGACACTGCACATATATTTAGGAAGAGGAAGCACACACTCAATGAACTTGTAGGCAATTGTGAGTCACCTGGGCCAGATCATCAATGTTTTAACCAAGTATCCAGGGAGTGTGCATGACTCCTACTTTTTCCGGCAATCGTTCATCAACCAGTGTTCCGATAACGGCACCTATGGAAATGGGTAAGTACAAACTGAAAACACCACACACCTCAAGCCACCAATCATGCATCTCAACTATGTGAGAATGTACATGTAGCAACTTGAATTTTACACACATTGTAATTGGGCCAACTACTATACACAAACACCTAATGCCAAAGAACCACACATATGTGAGTAGGCCTAACAAGGGAGTAGACCAGAAATACTCTCATCATATGTACAAAAAGATGACAGATCACCCTGCTATCACCTGCGTTGGTGCACAATTAGCTGACATGCACCAATGCACCATGTTGCAAGGGCGCCTGCATCATGGGGAGGAAAGTATTTCTCCATGAAGGAACACCTAAATACACACAAACAATAACAAAAGTTGATTTAACATTAGTCTGGGTAGTGTCAGTATGTAGCATGCATAGAAAGAGCATCCAAACAAGAGAAATGTAACTCTCACTATATGTTGCACATCCCTATGCCTCCTCTCGAGAGGTGTACCAATCTGATGCATTCCCTGCTGGGAAATTATTACCAGATGCGTAAATGTAGCAAAATAAATGTGTGTTGAAGGGGAACACAAAGCAATATCCATAGGCATGGCCCCAACACCCATACAGGCAGATTCAAAGTTAACATATGCCCAAGGACATCAATAGACATGTCCATTGTCTTTACATGTCCCAGTAAGTCAATGCACCTGGAAGCAGTGCTACTGTGACTCAAACAGTGACCCACATGGGGGAAAAGGAGATGTATATAACCCACAATGAGTCCAACATTTAGCATCCAAGTATTTCCGGTGCCAGCTAGCTTCAGCACAATGACTCACAATGATGTATCTTACTGATGCACACACATAGTAATGTGCCAAATGTCAAGGCCCATGCGCCACTGGTGCCTCATTTAAATCTGTGCAAAAATGACATATGAGTGGCACAATAGGCCTGTCAATAACCCCAAATGTGTTTTGAGGTGCCCAGGCATCCTGACTGTTGCAACATGGAGGTAATACACAGGACCTGGCCAATGGCATCATGCTGATGTGTATGCTGTAAATACAGGCAATACAATTTCAGTTATGTAGGTCAATTGCATGTACCTAAACATGATGAAGTAGAAAGTACAAAACTGCACAATGGACACAAAATAAAAACACTCTGCAAACACATCAGGCACAAATGGTAATGGACAATTCTCTCCATTTACTGTTTCAGGTGATCAAGGATACGCACAGTCACCATGGCTGATGACCCCCATCTAGGTGACCCCCACAGACCCAGAGAGACTACAATGTTGCACTGGTACGCACAAGGGCTATTGTGGAATGGACCTTTGGAGTTCCTTAAATCAAAGTGCTGATGCCTTGATATTTCAGGGGTGGGGGACTCCTGTATAGGCCTGAACTGGTTTGTAAAATCATACTGGCTTGTTGCATTTTTACAACATCTGTGCATGTACAAACACACAATTGCTATAATTCCAGGAGGACAAAGAAGCTGATGCAAGACACACCACAGCTTCTGCTGCTGAAACAGCAACGAGAGATGTCATCATCTGCAATTTCTTTACCTGATCACCATTAACAAATTTCTCTCAACAGCATTTCTCAAAACAAAAGTCCACAGATTGTTCTTTTGAAAAATAAAATATCACTACAACAATGTCTTGTATGCTTGGTTTGTGACTTCAGAAGGTGATCAATTATGTAAAGTCACGTTGGCAAAACAACAGGATCAAACAGATCTCTCACCTAGCAGGGTCTATGACACCAATTAAAGAAAGAGTGGGAATGGGACAATGCATTGGTCATCTAATCATATTACTGTGTATGGGTCCTCAGTGAGAATTAATAACTGTGTGTTGTGTCTTCACAGGAGCACCATCAGGTCTGTTTTCACACAAGGGCATAGTAAAACATACACTGTGTCGGATGCATCATTGAAGCTGAGGCCACATAGCTCTAAACCATCATAAAAATTAAAACACAACATATCTTTGAATTCTGTGCAACAGGAAAAAAGATAACTGACAATAGTCACAAAGATACATGACACATGTTGGCTGAACGGAACTAGTGGGTGTGGAGGATGAAGATACAGAGGATAGTACAGCTAGTATAACGGATGTATCAAACCAGTACAGGGGATGCTTCAAACACCAAGCATACCCAATAATTAAACATTAGCAAGTGACACTACCTTCATAGATTACACATGTGTCACAGGAATGATCAATAAGCTCTTGTCTTGCATCACTAAGACTTTGCAAGAACCATCCATTGACACTGCACTGATCTAACAATGCTATAGTTCCATAAGCACAAACAATGACACATAGGTCAGACATGGGACAACGGTCAAAGCTTCAGAAATCAATAATGCATATGTAGGATTATGAACCTGGCAATGCAATGTCAAGAAAGTGTTGATGTTACATGCAAAACAACATCCTCATCGAATAATCTTACTCTTTGTTGACACCCTCAAGACACAGAACAGACATACACATGGTTGAAGTGCAACAGGGAAACCAATAAGTACAGCCAAAACATGCAATGCAAAGCAACATACAACCTATTACATCAGGAATGGACATTGTATTGGGTAAGACACACATGAACAACAATTGTAGCACCATGAAGTTGCACCACCTATCTCTGGATAGTTACTACGAGTTTACTCATGTCAATCGCATGATGCGTGTAATTTTGCCCTGTATCACAACTACACCAATCCACATACCACCACATCTATAGGCACAGTTGAACACATAGACAAACATGCATCTAAAAATAAATGTCAATATCACACATTGTTGTATCTTTCAAGGAATGTACAACATACACTTCATAAAAAGTTGTTGCGCAAGATAGCCGGTCACCATGAGTGTGGCCAACCAGCCCCTCAACTCCAGTCTGATGTATGCTAGACAGACATCTCTGTCCTGATAGCACCAAGGGAAATCCCCTGCACACCCATGAACTCAATAACATGGGGCAAGGAAGAGCTGCACCACCATGTTTCCTCATGAATGCCAACTTTGGCAAGCAGATTACATGTTGCACATGGCCCATGAAAATATGGGTGGTACAAGCAGTGTGCTCACTGCTTTTGGGCAGATACCACCCCTGGGCCTCCTCCACTTCACACCCAACCATCTTGCAAACTGGAAAACAACACCAGGCCTCAAACCGCATTACTCGCTCTGAATCACTGACTCAAGCAGCTTAATCTTCTGTCAGTCCGGATTACACACGCCTGGGTACGGTAGTGTACTCCAAGTAGGCATTGGAACCTACAGATGCAGGGGATGTAAGTGGGTCTTCTTAGTTGCCTAGTCACAGGTCTCCTGCATTACAAGTTTTATCCAGATTAGGGGCCTCACCCTTCACATCAACGGACAGTACAGCCTACTCCGGCATGACGATGTTGAGAGACACGGACAAAAATAGGATGCCATCCCAGTGTCCTGTTGGTGCGTGTCATGCAATGCAGACCATTCTTTATTCATGATCAGGAGCATCTTGAATGGTCACCACAACAATGATCACCACAACAAGTTACACCATGCAAACTTGTAAACATTTAACATGCCACGCTTTGCCACCAGGTAATGGTCATTACTGGCACATCAATGTCAGCAGCCAGTGCCCATCATCTCGTGCACAACGAAGGCACCACCGTCAATGTCAGTATGCAGTAACTCTGCACTATCTGTATCTAGCCCTCTGGGTCTCACACAAAAGCACACCATGGTCTCTAGTCCATGGGGACTATCTGCGCTAATAGGCATCGGATGCTTTGCTGTTGCAAGGATTGCACAGTGCAAAGTGCTGCATTGCTGTTCCAAGCCAACAATGTCATGTTCACCTGTAAATGTATGTCCACAACATGTTTGTACATGGCTCAGTGCGGCTTGTTGACCTATGCATAATTTGGACATGGCTGCTCCATTCTGCAATCTGGCACACACATTTATCTATGCATTATCAGAGGTGTCTCTGTAAGCTCTTGTAGCCCTTTGAGCCTGAAAAATCATGGCAGGCTCAATAACATCTATAAAATTGTCTGCTATCTGTCCAGCCGTCACATCATTGTCTCTATTGGCTCCAAGTTGTGTATAGCTGTCAAACAAAACTGATGTTTAATTATGGCTGGCAAAAGAAGAACATTACGTCATTAAACGTCCTATTGAACGTATGCTGAAAAGGTGATAATGGATCTGGTCAACAGACACCGGTCAAAATTATTTCATGCATTGCAGCCTCTAAAATGCGTAACACAATATCATGAAATTATGGCTATGATTGCCTTTGCACAACCCATCGTAAATGTGCACATCTCTGCCTTCAGCTAATCAAATACTCAAATGTAAATCTGCAGTCATGCCTTTGCATTGTATGCTGCATCACAAATCTCATATACAAGTAGTGACTGCCTGTTATTCAAGTACATGTGTGTTGCAAGCACATTAAACTAGTGCTTACATCCCAGCAATGTGTCTGTTGAGAGTTGTAGAGGTGTTGAGAGGTGTCTGCTGGTGTTTGTGTGTTAGAGAGTGGTTCTCTGCCTAGTCTACTGTGTCAGATGTCCCTGCTGAGTCCTGTGTCTTTGTCCTTATGAGTTTTTTGCATCTTCGAGATTGTTTTATATTCATAATAGTGTGTTTACTTGTGTATTTTGAGGTGTTGGGTCAGTTTAGGGAGTGCAGGATATCCAAGGGGGCATTAAGGGGCTTCCTCTGGCTCATAAAATTATTTTTACCATGGATGGTGGAGGCTGGGGCACGTGTCCTCCAGGGATACGATGTCAAGGTCAGGAATGTTAGGTGGGAGCGCATCCGCAACAACATGATGCAAATCTTTGGTGTGGGCAAGACTGCACACCAGTGGCAGCACTCATGGCAGGATTGTGTTGGACGTGAGGGACACCCACTCAATGACCTGGGAGTCATTGTTGGCAGGCAAGGACGTAAGTACATGTCAAACGTTTGTCTGTCTTTACATTTGTCATGGCATGACAACCATCACAACAACCATTGTCCACCCATTGACAATAAGTACATGTTCAAAGTATGCCTTGTTTGCAAGGCAAATTTGAGTCACTTCATGTGGCTTGACAGTGACTTGAGTATTGTTCCAAGTCACTATCCCCATCCTGAATGTAGGGTAAGTTTAAGTTGCAGCAGCAAGGTTGTCTTGGAGATCTGAGACATTCGCAGATTCTCACGTGTTCTGTCTTCTCTCTGCCTATGAAGGACACAATCTTAGTGGAACATCTTTCTCAAATGACGCACTATTTGTTGTGCTGTCTAAACTGACCATGAATTATTGACACTTTGAAACTTGCATGGTCACAGGCAACATGCATCATTGTGACTTCAGGGCTTTTTTTACCTGTGATTTCAAAGAGTTAACAGATAGGCCCAGTTTTTTGGACAACAATGCCCACATTGTGTACATGCATGGTGGATGGCCAGATAGAGTCCTTGGGGGGGAATCATGTCCAGCTACATGTTGAAGAAGGAGTAGACTTCAGTCAGCAGACTGATTGCTGTGTCATTGGGGATCAATGGCCACATTGGCAGTCCAAGGTGATTGTAGCAGATCATTCTGAGCACAGTGACAGGTGGTGTTCTGAGGCATGATGATAAGCACACAACTGAGCAGAAACTGTCCATTTGACACAGATGAATGCTACCGGTGACCTCTCCTTCTAACGTTGTTTCATCCATATCATCCTTCTCTTATGTGACATGTCAAATGCCTTGCATGAGGGTGATGGTGGATTGGCGGAAGCAGTGGGAGGGATTGACACAGAGGTGGACGTTGATTCATCTGTGGCATATGATGAGGCATCACTGCAGTGATAATGAGCTGCAGGGTTTGCAAGACTCCAGCAACTTCTCTATGGTAGGCAGCCATGGCAGCCATGTGGGAATCCTGTTTCTGCTCCATGTTCTCCATGATCTTGCGCATTTCACACAACTCCTAGGTAACATCACCAGTGCCACTTTGACTGTACAGTTGTTCTTGTATCAGTATCTGATATGTCACCCATGGAATGCTGTAGAGCACGAGCAGACACTACGTGGTCCCTAATGAGACTGAGGCACCCATGTATCCCATCCAGTTTGGCCGCCAGGCTGTCCAACCCCAACCTCACCTGCACCAGACCATCCATCTCACACTGGACTTCGACTGCACTACGTTGGAATCTTAACAGGGTGTCCCCAAAGTCCTGAGAAACAGCTGTGGTAGTAGGTGGGGGCTATTGTGTATGTTGTGCTGCTGGTGGAGCAACCACGACATTGCTGGATGTCCCCACTTCTGGAGATGGGCTGCCTATTGAGTCAAGCCGCTCTTGGAGTGTGTCCTGGCCGATGATTGAGAGGTTTTCTTCCTCTTTCTCTTTGAAGAGTGGGACAGGCTGCTGAGCAGGAGGTTATGTTTCTTCCTCTGCAATTTAAAGGGCAGATACTGTTGTATGTGTGTATCCACTTTGGTCAGGCATTTAAGCAGTTGACAATCAGAGTGCCTGACATTTTCCATTCTCTATTTTTACACACATATTACATGCAGCTTTGTAAAATATTTTTTTATTTCGGTTCATCATGGTTTTGGACAGTTTCCCTATGTGCCAACTGTGAGGGGCATGTTTCTACACCCATGCTGCACCTGATACATCCTCTGTTCAAAAGTGACAACAATGCTGGTTGTTTTACATTATTGATAATGCGGAATTGACCAGATTTGTGTGTCTTTACACTGCATTGTGGATGAGTACCCCCTACTCAATCAAGTTGACATATTGGTGTTAGTCACTAGGTATTGAGGTGTAGATTAGAGTGCACCACACCTTGAAGTTGACACTGCCACCTAATTGGTAGTATGGCATGAGGAGGGCAATCATACACTTGAAATCAGGGACACATTGATGTAGACGATTATATGACAAGTAGATGTGCTTCATTTGCCATATTCTGACAAGTGTGTTTGTGTTTGAAGGTGGCAAAATCACATTGACACATATCATGTCCACGGATGTATGTTGATGTGCAGGGAGGGACACCTTCTTTTTCATTGCCAGTGATTCCCTCTATCCAGTCACCCTTGCACTTTAGTGCATTGCAATGGTAATAGGATGCAAGCCGAAGGACATAAGACTCTGAGGCAGGCTTCTGAAATGTGTGCATTGTTGCACAGCAGACGTTTTTGTACCTCACAGGGATAGACACATGGATGATACATGCTGTTCTGATCAGGGTAATTGGATGACTTTGCTAGTGGAAGGATGTTTACAGATATCATTAGCTATGCATTTGTTCGCTGCTGCCGTTAGCTTTACCTAAGGGTCACTTTCCATGCATGTCAATGTGTCTTGGACATCTAAAACCAGG
Organism: Lissotriton helveticus; assembly: GCF_964261635.1. Taxonomy (NCBI): domain Eukaryota; kingdom Metazoa; phylum Chordata; class Amphibia; order Caudata; family Salamandridae; genus Lissotriton; species Lissotriton helveticus. The sequence continues at coordinate 2,010,234,469 of NC_136057.1, read as the reverse complement.
ACCATGTTGACTATAACATACTGCTAACTGTACAACACATGTAGATACTTTGATGTGGATAACTGCATTTTGATGGATAGGGTCAAGGCGAAATGTAATAAAATGACATGCATTAGTATCACATTGTGAATGGGGCCCATTGTCATACTTCACTTAACATGCACGTGATAGGGAATTTGTGGTTCTGGGAGCATAGCAAACAGAACAGACATGTTGTGTTTTAGGGAACACATTCCCCTGAAAGGCAGAGTCCTTATAGTGTACTTTTAAATGCAAATCCCTTCTACTCATAGGTGAACAACACCTTTGCCCACCAGTATGGTAATTTTTGTCAGTATGAAATGTGCACATAATTAACACAAGAGGGAAATGTACAATTAAGTGGCAATGCATGCCTTTAAGCCAAGAAGGCTAAGAACACGCTTTGTCACTTTAGAAATGCAGGGCTGCGTCACATTTACAATATAGTGCAGCCCTGTGTTTCCCCTGCAATTGTGCTAAATTTAGCAGCCTAGTACCAACACAGGCATCTTTGCATGTTTGCGCTAGGGTGCCTGTGTTGTGGGGAAGATTGTGCATGTGCAAGAAGGGGGATCTTCCTGCACATGAACAATCTTCCCCTCAACGCAGGTACCCTTGCACCATTGTGCAAGGGTGCCTGTGATGTGGGGAATATTGTGTATGTGCAGGAAGGGGGAACATCATGCACATAAACAATCTTCCCCTCAATGCAGACACCCTTGCACTATGGTGCAAGGGTGCCTGCATTGGGGGTTGGCAGCTAACTTTTTCCCCAGTGTAGGGTGTAACACAGGGCTGCATCCTATTGTTGTCAATGATGTGCAGCCCTGTGTTCCGGAATTACCAGAGCGTGGTGTTGAGCCAAGGGGGCTAATGCAACATTCAGCCACTTCTCTAGTCAAGATGGCATTTTGCTTGTTAATGTAGCCCAAAGTCAGGAGACATGAGTGGTCAATTGTCTATATATTTACATATTTGAATGTCCATGTGTGCTGGATTAAAAGTGACTTACACCACAATTATGTGTCTATGTATGTATTCAGCAGCTAACGTGATAGGTGGATATACCCCAAAGTACATATGTAGCTGGAATACGATCTGCACACAGTGTCGGTGGGCACTGAGACATATTTAGATGGACAGAAGAAACTTTACTCCCCACCCCCATGACCCTGGTTGTTACATCCGTGTTGTTGATGTAGCTGGTCACATTCAGCCCTATCCGGACACCTGTTCCTCCAAGTCCTCAAGCTCCTTCTGTGGCTCTGGACTCCAACCTCTGGTCTGCAGTGTTGCCTGCCGATTGTTGGACAGTTTACGCTTAGCCTTGTGCTTGGGATCATGCCAGATCTACTTGCAATCAGCCACTGTCCTCTTGACGTCTGCTACTTCGTTCACCTTAGTCACAATGGACTGACAAATGGCACTTTTGGTCCCCAATAACACCCTGGAGCTGACAAAGAGCTGTGTTGTTTCTCCATTACCTCCGCAATCAGGCCCTCATTTTCCTACTGACTGAATCTGGTTTCCCTCTTCCTCTTACCCTGGGACTCTCGCTGGTCATCCTGGCGGTTAGGGGGTTTAGGGAGATTTGTTGTCTCCGGCTGAATTGGTTCCAGCGCGATTCCTTTTGCTTCCAGGTAATTCTTTTTCTTTTTTTCGTGCTTCGCTGGCTTTTTGTAGTTTATTTTTCCCGGCAAAGCATAACAAAAGTGACATAACACTGACTAACATGAGCTTTCTGGACACTAACTGGCCGGCCATCACTTTTTCACATTAGCAACAAGAATTGTATTTCCGTGACGATAGTATTAGCAACAACATTAACCACCGCAAGAAGATCCTTTTGCCATGTAGCGACGCATTGCAAATATGTCGGTACCATGGTGATAGATTTTGGCGGTACACTGCACAAAGAAAATTGTGCTAACTAACACTAATGCTAGTTAGCAGCAATTCTTGTAAATATAGTCCTCTGAGTGCAATAGAGTAGACTGTTTTAAACAAAGCAATATTTACACTTTCACTTTTTCATATGTTCTTTTTTAAATGGCTCACGCCAAAATTAATGCGTTGCCAATTGCATTAATTGTTAGTCGTAACCAGTTTTTGCCCCAAATGATTCTCTTGTATTACACCTTGCTAAATCTGCTGATTTGAGGTGGGAGGTTTTCTGCAACATTGTTTCTTTTGCAGGAATTTCGAAAAACTTTCACATCTTTTTGAAATTGAATTTAAACCCTTGACTTTCTAACATCTCATGTACATTTAAAGATGCTTATTTGAGCTGCAGCTTCAGACATTTTCATTGTAACCAATTTATGTTTTTATACCGCATCTTCGTGTGGATAATATTGTTTTAAGTTTAAAGCCGGAGTTGTTTGTACCATAGCCACGTCACTCGAAAGGACAAGAATACGCAGGCTTTGTGAGCTCCAGTGATGGTTAATCTATTCACACGATTTATCACAGCAGTGTCGAATTTAATATGGAGCTCAACACATTGATGAATGTTGTCTGGGCAACTCCGAAGATTTGTTTCACATAGTGGGGTACTGCACGGCTTAGGGGACATTGGTTTCTACAACTTAAACTGTATTTGCAATAATATTTCACATTTATTCGTTTTTTGTGTCTTTTTCCTTATAAGATATGCTTTGGATCAGGTACTTTTGCTTTCAAATTTTTGAAAGCGTGCAAGGACAACCCTTGTTATTCCGCCATTGACAATAGGCAATAAGTAATGCATAGATTTAGTAGTTGTTGCTAAATAACTCAGCCAAGAGCAAACGTGAGCCTGGGGCAATATCGAGATTGTAATAAAAACACTGATGTCAATGTGGGATACTGAAGATCTGACGTTATTATCTCCCATGCACATAGTCTAACATTGACATTCACACAATATTGTTCTGTGCTTTTAATGCATGATAGACATGGAGTTGAAATCAGAGAATTTGTATATTGTCAGTTAGTTGAGGCTATTGTATGGCGCATATCTGGATCAGCAACAGAGCGCCTTATGTAGGTCAAGGAATATGTTGAGGTGTTTAGGTTACCGATGGATGTTTGCATAGGTGACGAGGGCACATTAAGCAGGGCCTGTGCATCATTAACAGCACAGTAACCCATTAAATAAGCTTAGAGAATACCAGTGATGATGTCTACAAAGCAGACTAAAAGGTGGGTGGAGTGGAGGACGGGTGGAGACAAATCATGAAGCAGGCCAGGAAGAGGTGTAGTGAAGATTCTGAAGGTCATGAGTGTTTGATGGGAACTCTATGCAAGGGACATGTTAACGAGACTAAGGCTTGGTTTCTTATCTTTTCTTTCCTTGTCTTGCCCAGGGCTATCTAGAGCTTCTTTTGTGATAATGAATGCAGATAGTAAAATATATGTTAGAGGACACACAGTTATTTGAAATGAATTGAAATTAATTGCTGTTTGGGAGAGCAGGGACGTCCTTATGTTCCATTGTGTGTACAACTTCCAGGTAGTTATATCCCTAATATTGCTGAGACCAGTCATTTCACTAAGATTGTTGAGACCAGTTGCTGTTTATCTGTGAGTTTATATTTCATTAAAAGTGCCAGGAGAGTGACCAGGCATGGCATATGTTTCTGCTGGTCACTATGGTCAAACTGGATATAAAGAGATATGTAATATTTATCCTCAGACAACTCTTTGCTGTCCAGTTCAGCCTTAGTAGCACAATGGCCTCCACCCATTGTATATTTCACCCCTTTTAGTCTCCCAAAGTGAATGAGACATATGTGTTATAACCTTTCAATGGCAGCATTGATTACTGCTACCATTTTGAAGGGACCAAGATCTTTGTATGAAACCCATACAATTAATTCCGAAATTCTAAAAACTTTTCTTTCCAAAGAGGACTTTGCAAATAAATAATTACAGATTATAACTTTTGAGCAACAACCAATATTTCTGATTTGGTGCGAACGTATACTCTATCCATCCAGTGGAGGCAGTCGATCCGTACTAAATGGCGGTACTACCCATTTTAGAATGAAACAACCTATTGCATATGAGAATATGTTTCTCCAAGTCAAATCTCTTGATATTTGATAATAAATCAATCAATCAATTAATCATAGCATTTGTAAAGCGCACTACTTACCCGTGAGGGTCTCAAGGCGCTGGGGAAAGGGGGGTATGCTACTACTGTTCAAAAAGCCAGGTCTTGAGGAGTCTTCTGAAGGTCAGCAGGTCTTGGGTCTGCTGTAGGTGGCTGGGGGGGTGTTCCAGGTCTTGGCAGCGGGGTGGGAGATTGATCCGTCGCCAGAGGTCCCTCTTCGGATGCAGGGGGCTGTGATAAGTGTAAGGGCTATCACAGAAGGAGGCAAGGACCGCTGTCAGCCTTGCAATATATATGAATCAGCTTAGGCACACAAACAACTTGTCAAGAATAGAAGGAGTGTTCACCCTTGTCAAGTGATTTAACTAGACTGAAGAATGTCTGCTGGAGCTTTGAAAGTTCATTCTCTAATTACCTCCTAGAACAGTGGGATACCTTTCAAAGTGTTGCCTCACTTGCTGACTTCTTGTTTGGTACCTTCATCTTCTACAAGCAGTATTTCTCCATCTGGCTGCTGTGAAATCTTAACAGGCAGAAGGAAACTTAAGGACAAGGAGAACAAAATACACATGGCGGGAACAGAGAGTTCAGTCAGAGCCTTTCTCTAAATTTGCACAGTGAGAGCTCAACAAAGGCACCTTATTAGAGAAAGCACCATAGTATGCTTTGGCCTTTTTTTCGCTCTTAGAAGGAAATCCAATTTGTATCATTTGCCACCTTTTTGGTACTCATTTGTGTGATGATTTGTGTTTCCAGAATGTGACTGTAACCAATAACTAAACAAATCCTGCTAAGGCACTTTGGGCCACATGAATAAACCTATTTTGCAGCCGCGGCCCGTGCTGGGAGTTCCGTGGGGCAGAGAGGCGGGGCGGGGGAGGGGCAGGGTGGGGAGTACTAAACACCGGAATATGGATAATTTGAGGTAAGTAAACATGTAATAAATAAAACGAATTTCATAGCGAGCCCTGCATTGCAAAATGCGATGCAGCGCGAGCTACGCAATTCGTAAAGAAGATGCTTTCGCTTTTACAGCTGTATTCAAGATGGTGTGCAGGTGTGCCACAACGTTTTCATAAATACAAAGTGTCAATGGTCTTGTTCATTAGAACAATCAGTGAAGCTGAAGGAGAACACTGGGGAATCAAATGACTGACTACTGCTGCTGTTTAAAGGACATATTGTACTAAGAATATCAGACTATTCTCACATGACTGAAGAAGATAACATGAAATTAAAGAAAATACCCTTAAGTTTTAGTTTCTGGAACACCTACATAACCTTTAAGATTGTATGATGAGAGAAAACTGTTGTCTCTCAAACATGGCTCATCAAATCGTAGCAGAGGATCCACATATTTCACAAGTTAATATCACCTGAGAACTCACTAAAATTCCCAACATTTGTAAAACACCACCAACAAATGATTTCTATTGCTGACTAAAACCTGGCACCCCCCTTTATATGTGCTTCCTTTTTTGACCCTCAAAAGCTGGCATCCACTACAATGCATTTCAAAGTCCTGTAATGGCTCTCTCAACATGTTGTACATGTTGTGGCCAGCCAATCACCCCCAACGTGACAATGGGGTTCAGGGTGTGCTCTTTATGCCCCCTTTTATTTTTCTTCAATTTTCAGGACACAGGGGCGATTTACATGAGTCCTGTAATTTCTACCCACAACATATTGTACATGTTGTGGCAAGAAAAATGAGGATTGGCAAGTCTTCTTTAAATTGGTCAATTAACAGTCCAAGTATATCACACCTTTTGGAATCATAGCTTAACAATCATTTTGCGAATTAAGAACTACTGAGAGACCTGTTATTAAGTGGTGTAATAGCAGCTCGTATAAAATATAAAATACAATTACTGTTAAGAAATATTCTTCTTACTTCTTTCTTTATTCAGCATCACTATTTTTTTTCTCAACTGTCTGAACCGCGTTCCTAACTTTTTTTTTGTATGGCTGTATGTCTCATCCTGATCTGACAGTGCTTGCATTCTATTATCGTGAGGTTTTTAAATTGCATTTTTATTATTTTTGTCCATCCTGCAAAGCATTCATCAGGTTGTCTGTGCATTCTGATAAAACAGATATTCTTGATGAACATATAGATTGCATCATGATTCTTGTCAAATATAAGCTTTGATATTGTCACATTATTTGAAATCGTGACAGCAAAATATTACATTGCTTTTCATCAACATCTATGATTATATTTACTTTTCAAACCTATGGTTTTTAAAGTTATACTTTAACTTGTTGTATGTTGTTTGATGAAAGTGGCTCTTTTTTAGATTTTTTCTTCTGATCATGTTTACTTCAGGATTTTACATTACTTGTTGGTAACTCCTTCTCATTCACATTCTTCAGGTTCTTAATATCTGGATAAATAATGGAGTTTAATTATGCTTTTATAAAATATGCCTTCTCTTTTTTCTTCAACATTATTTTGTTGCATGTACTAATGTTACTAGTCATGTATATAGTAACAATATTATTAACACATTTAAGTTCTGTATTCTGTAAAAAATATGTAATTTTACATGTATACATTAAACAATTAAAAATAAGCATTCACTAATACAATTATTGCATAATTCGTATTTTTTTTGTAAGGTAACTTTTAAGTTAAAAGTATTTTATTTAAAAAAAAATAGTAACTTACATTTTTGCATTGTTTCCATTTTTGTCAGTTGGATCACTTCTTTCTTCAATGGAGAATTGATTTGATATACTCTTCTCACAGTTCCAAACGTAAGAGTTCTTTAATATTTTTACTAAAGCCATAGTTTTCTTCCTGTTTTTTCTAAAATTAGGTCACTCGCCCCTCTTTTCAAGTCACAAGATATGTTTTTGATGTCAGAGATTGTCATCTTATTTCCACAGCACTTATTGGTTTGACACACAATCTTATAATTATCCTCACAATTCCGCACTATTTTTAAGGATATCTTAGCCAATCAAATGTGCAAACTCTCTCATAAACGCATTCATCACTGCCTGCATTTCTCAGTTAGTACATTTTGTTGATTGTTGTTAAAATATTTATAAAATATTTATTTATTTATTTATTTATTTTTGACATTTATAAAGCGCACAAATGCCCTGGGGCGTCTCGGCGCTACGGACTGCAGCAAGGGCTGATTGAACAGCCAAGTCTTTAGCCTCTTCCTAAAAAGAAGCAAGGACTGATAATGATAATCATCTAAATGGTTTTTATACTAGTATAGGCCTATTCTTCAATGTTAATTCTTCCAAAAGTCTGTAGTCACATATGTTGGAATCAGGAAGTGTGATATAGTTCCTGTTTCAGAGTATATTTCTTACATGTATACAATTACATGACCTGTAAATAAAATATGCATTTAATGGATGTACATTTTGTAATTATAAGTGTTGGTAATAAAATGCTGTCATTGGGTCCATAAATCAGTACATCTTCATTCCACTTTCGAATATATCATGCTTTTACTGTACATTTTACGTATAACAAAAGTAACAGCTTAGTAAGTATAGAATGTAACAGTTTCAGAAACCAATTTAATGTGAGGATATTCAGTGTTTCAGGCTACACAACTACTGGTTCAATAAATAATGCATCCAACCATGATTTTCGGCAGAATCCAACATTTACAAAGTTTTGTAAAACTTGGATTGCTCTAGTTTTGTGCTCATACCAGGCCTCTGCATAACTAGGAGAAAAATAATTTTTCTCTTTGTTACATCTTCTTTGTTTGCATCCTGAATGTAGCACAAATGCAAAGAGGAAAATGCCTTTCAGGATTGTATCTGTGAAGGAAGGTATCCCTTTCTTCCCAAAAACAATCCTGCCCATAACACAGGTAAGATTGCACAATGATGCAAGAGTGCCTGCTTGGTACCCTTGGGCCATATGTGTGCCAGTGCAAGGGGACAGACGAAATGTGCAATATCTTTCTAGAAATGGCACATTTCTACCCTCTCCCTGTCACACAATGCCATGCATCAAGTTGTCTTGTAGCATTGCGTGAACTATTGGTAAATCTGCCCCTCATTCTCACCACTACTCTGGTTTTAGAGAATACAGATGAAACTCGGGTAAGAGGAATGTGTGTAGATAAAAGCATTTAATGCATCAAATGCGCAAGAAATATGTGCATGCATACCATGAGGTGATCACACCATGATGGGTGAGGAGTCTGATGTGTTATGGAGAACACAAAAAGAGTCCTGAATAAAGGAGCTGCATCCCTGTATGGAAAGCACTTTTATGAGAGTTTATCTCCTTGCAGGATGTTCCTGAGGAGAGTTAAATTATAAACAAGTATGTCGATGGTGTCGCTACATACCCCTATACATACCTGAGGATAAAAGGTACTGATAGTAGGGGGTAGCAGAGTATGCACATTAAAAGGTGATCTGAATTCTGAGGGAGGCCTGTTGACCAAAGGTACAAATGGAAGGCCGAAACATGTTGATATAAAGAAAACAAGTATCAGGGGGAACGAATTCTAATGATCCACTAACACCGCCCAAACCATTTTTAATCCTGCCAGGAGAAGTCCAGAATAAAGTGAGGTGGACTATCCCCTAGGTAGTTTTAGAATTTTCTGTGTTGAGAGGATCCTTTATCTAGTTTGGACAAAGGGATCCCCTCTAGTTCCTCAACAGCTGATAATAACAAAAAAGTGTACGTTGCTGTGTATCAGAGTGTTGATGCACACTCTATGATGAAGCATGACATGATTCAGTGTGTGAGGCCAGTATTTAAACATGAAAGGATTTTCCAATGTAGAATATCAAGTTGCTCCTTTAAAGACAAAATATCTCTTTGAATTCCCCTTCCTCTCTTTTTGGTGGTCAAGTGTAAGCAGCAGCGAGAACGAAGGGAAGGGTGGCACCTCTCTCCCCTTGAATGTGTACATATATATATATTTAATCTACTCCAGGTGAGCCAGTACAAAAAGACACTCTGGATTGCAGCGTCAGTGGCAACTTGAAAGGCTTTGCATCTGACGAAGGCGAAAGCTACCCTTTTAAAACCTGCCGTGCCCCCTTGTCTGCCTGGAATGAGGAGGACTATTTTTGCATATATATATATTCACTGAAAAAACCATAGGTTATAGACCATATATAGTTAGGAATTAGCATTTACAAAACCTTGAAAATTCACTGAAAAAACCATAGGTTATAGACCATATATAGTTAGGAATTAGCATTTAAAAAACCTTTATTTTACTCACACAAAACCATTGAAATTCCATATATAGTTAGTTGTACTAACTATATATCGCGCACCCGCAATCCACTGCTGATCATGTCACATATTACATCATTCATGACATGGTCAGTGACATCACTGATGACATCACTGATGACATCTCAAATGACATCACTGATGACATCACTGATGACATCTCAAATGACATCACTGATGACATCACTGATGACAACATCCAGTGACTGTGTGTTTCTGTAAAGTTTAAATATGTTTTACATATTGAAGAATGAGTAGATGTAGAAGTGTCTGGATGAAGGATTTAGTAGGTGCGTGACTGACTGTATGAGTGAGTGATTAAATGTGTCTCACTGAATGCATGGGTTAGTGACTAAACTGTCTTAATTTGTGCATCATTATGTCTGTTGTTCTGTAAACTGCTGCATGTGTTGATCAGTAGCTATATGAGTAACTATATGGGTTATTGATTGGTTGCCCAAGCATTTGTATGGGAGACTGAGTGTGTGTGTGGGTGGCTGGGAGGTGTATGACTCTGTGCATATATGTGTGAGCAGTTGATTCACTAGATGTATGGGTTCAAAAGTGCATGTGGAAACAGCTGTATGGGCAGTTGACTGTGTGCATGAGTGTATTGGTGAGTGAATGGATATCTCAGTGCTACATGTCAAAGTAAGTACATATGTAAAATACAGTACATGTGAGAGTTGACATATATAAATAACTGTGCATAGGAGCCAGTGAATGTGTGAGTGGCTGTATGCATCATTGTGAACTTGTATCCAGGATTGTATAAGAGAGTAAATATGTTTTAGTATATGTTTGAATAAGTAAGGTGTGTATAACTGTATAGTTGAGAAAATGGAGGTGTGATTGATTCTTTGCATGACTGACTAGGTGTCTGAGTAACTCCATGGATGAGTGACAGTCTGTGAGTGTATGTTTACACTGAGTGTATCTAAGGTTATATTAGAGTCTGAAGAGGTTCATCGTATTATCACATGAATGATGTCATCAGTGATGTGATCAGTAATGTCAAATGAGATGTCATCAGTGATGTCATCAGTGATGTCATTTGAGATGTCATCAGTGATGTCATCAGTGATGTCATTTGAGATGTCATCAGTGATGTCATCAGTGATGTCACTGACCATGTCATGAATGATGTAATATGTGACATGATCAGCAGTGGATTGCGGGTGCGCGATATATAGTTAGTACAACTAACTATATATGGAATTTCAATGGTTTTGTGTGAGTAAAATAAAGGTTTTTTAAATGCTAATTCCTAACTATATATGGTCTATAACCTATGGTTTTTTCAGTGAATTTTCAAGGTTTTGTAAATGCTAATTCCTAACTATATATGGTCTATAACCTATGGTTTTTTCAGTGAATTTCATTGGTTTTTTAAAAGCTAATATCTATAGCTGTAAAGTGTATTCTTCTTTAAATCCAAAAATATATTTTATATGTTTATTAATAATTTTTTTTAAATATTTTTTTTGTTTCGCTCCCGGTCCGCGAACCGGGAAGCTTCCCGTTAGCTCAATTTAATTCCGCGACCCGGCCCGCGAACCGGTAAGAAATCAACATAGTGACGGTATCGCGTTGCCGCGTAATGCGTCTTATGACGTACTGCGTTAGCGCACCCGGAAGTGCCCCGGGGCGCGGACCGAGGCGCGAAACGCAGCTCCCCGGAAGCGATCCGCGGCGCGAAAGCGCGACGTATCGCGTTGCCGCGAAATGCGTCTTGTGACGTATCGTGTTAGCGCACCCGGAAGTGTCCCGGGGCGCGGACCGGGGCGCGAAGCTTAGCGACCCGGAAGCTAACCGGGGAGCGTTCCGCAGCGCGTAACATGAGCGTGAGAGGTCATGTGACTTGTTAATAAAACTTTTCATTGGTTCATTTCACTTTTGGTTTCATAATGATGGAAGGCTAGGTCAGGTGACTTAAAAATAACACTTTTCATTGGTTGAGAAGTATTGATTTTCCCAAATGATGAAAACCCCTCCTTCTTTCCTCACTCTGACTTTCATCATTGTGAGAGGAAGACCTATTTTGCTTGTTGGAAGACCTATTTTGCTTGTGTGAAAATGGCTTCATTGGTTGCTTCAGCTGGTGCACCCCCACCACCACCACCACCTCCTCATGGGAAGAGAGGACCACCTCCCCAGGTCCTTACCAACACTGAGGAGGAAGAGGAAGAAATGGATGAGGAGGGAGAAGAACCACAATTTTTAGAAGAGTTGCCCCGGGTTTCCAGAAAGAAAGCCAGTTTCATCTGGCAGTTTTTTTCAATGCCTCGTGGCCAAAAAAAGGTCAACGCAAGGTATGTCACCTGCCTGATATGCAAGGAACAATTGTCCAGAGGGACGGACAAAAAATATAGCTTTGGAAATCACACAATGCACAGGCACATGACGAGGAAACATCCCCTAAATTACAGCCGGGCAGAATTAAGGGATATGCACGACAATCCAAGACCAACTCCTGTGGCCAGACCAACAATACCGGTTTCTCTAACACCAGAAGAGGCACGGGAAACTGTGCCAAATATTCAAGAAAATTTTGGGCACATGATTCACTTATGTATGCACTGTCGTGCATTATTAGCTTGTGGCAACATGAGCATCAATGCACTCAACCTGGCATATGAACACCATGATTGCCCTAACCGCCCCCAGTAATTTTTTTTTGCTCCTGTTGAGCCATTTTCAACGCCTGTTTTTTGTTGTTTCCCCCCCCAAAAAAACCCCCAAAAAATATAAAATCGTTCAAAAAATACAAAAAAAACCAAAAAATGTTCAAAAAAAAAAAATATATATAAAACAACAAAAATATTAAAAAAAAAGTTCTTTTCAGAACTACCTTCCCTTTCCAAAAAAATTGCTAGAATGTTTAGCACTCTTGCAAGCTCTATTTCTTTTGGTTCGCTTCCGGGTTAGCTTCCCGGTACGCGGACCGGGAGCTAACCAAAAAAAAAAAAAAAAAGTGTAAGTATAAGGAAAGGAAACAGAGAGTGATGTTAAAAGAAAGACAGCTATAGGGAGTAAAGAAGAGATACTGTTTAATAGATCTATTTACCGAAGAAAAGACAGAAGAGGGTATAATTGTGAAAAACAAAATAGATAAGGAAGTGAAAGAAAAAAAAAGAAAGTATAACATTAACAAAGAAGAGTTTCTTGGAGAATGTGAGTGAATGTTCAAAATAAGATTAAAACATGAGGAATAACAGAGAGAAAAAATAGAAAACAGAAAACAAAAAATAACAGAAAAAGATTAATTGAAACAGCAAAGAAATGTAATTAACATAGAGCCATATCATCAACATAGGCAATAAAAGTTTTGCAGCTTTTATTGGCAGAAATGTGTCGCTAAAGCTGCTTTTGTGGCAGAAAACTGCCACTAAAACCACTTTTGCACCAGTTTTCTGCCAATAAAAAGAGCAATAATTTTATTGGCTGTGTTCATAATATTCCCCTTAGTGTGCTTCAACTACACAGAGAAAGCATTATGAACAAGTAGTGATAGACTGATCAGTCAAAGACAGTAAGAGTAATAGAGACGCAGTGAGTGAACAAGAGTGAGGAACTATGAGAAGAGAGGGACTGAGAAAAAGAGTGGAAGGAGTTGAGTAAGTAGTTAATAGAGAAAGGAATGAGGGAAGTAGCAAAGGCAGGAAACTGAGGGTTAAAGAAATGAAGCAGTGGAACTAATAGTAGTTAAATGTGATATAAATGTAACGAAAACAGTACAAAATATTTACCTTATAATTGTCGTTAAATTACTCACTTTTTCTTTTTATACTTTCAATCTGTGAAAGAGAGAACAAACATTTGAAAAATATTAAAACATGTATTTAAAAATTTGAAAAGACAAGGGAAAAGATTGAAGGACAAACAGTTTTTCAAAAACTTTGACACTTACAGAAGCTTCTGCTTCTCCAGGCCCCCTACACAGTCCTAAAGATATACATTTTAAACTAACAGTATCTTGATGCAGATGAAGTGAGGCCTATCTTAAAACATGGTGCATCTTTTGCATTGCTGTTGTTTCAGAAAAGTGTCGCAACACACTAAAATTTTAAATAATTGCTTCAGGATGCCAATAAGATGTCTACTATCCAGAGGTTTGTTTCAGGTGAGGCCTACTCAGGGTTGCAGATGAAATTTCGAGTTGTTGAAGAGAATAGAGGACATAATACATGTGAAGGTCTACCAATGAAGTGAGTCATGTCCACTGCACTCTTCAACAAAGTCCAAAACTCCTATGTTTCCCTGGACAGACCTAAACTTGATCTGCACAATGTGATTCGTAATGATAGGAAACACAGGTGATGTAATTGAAATACATGCAATTTATTTTGCTCATTTCACAATCACATCACTTGTGTTTCCTTTGCTTAGGTATCTCATTGTGCAGATGTAGTCTAGCATATGAAAGAATACGCAGAAGTGCAGCACTGCATGCAACAACTTTGACACTTACAGAAGCCTCACCTTCTCCATGCCTCCTACACAGTTCTACATATACATCATAAATGCAAACAGTACAGAATTAATTATACATGTTAAATGGTTTATTTTTGCTGTTCTCAGAATGTATCAAAATTCACTAAAAACAGTGACTTGAAGGTATTCATCATATAACAGCGGGGAAAAAAAAACACAATCAAAATGATTGTGTTTAAAAAACCCATACAACATCAGAAATCAAAATTCAGAACTCCTTAAAGTTAACTTACTTTCCATGACGTCCAAGGATGTCCTATGAACAGCTTACACTCTTTTGTGCTGTTATTACTTTCAGCCCGCCACTTTCTGAAAGATAATCTCCATCGTTTTTAAAAACACGTTACATGCAATAAATGACTTCTTGCTCTCTACCACAATTTTCCACAAGGCCAAATCTGGTCAGAGCCATTTATAACTCTTGGATTTCTTGTAAGCCAATCCCGTCATTTGGCATTTCCGCAACTTTCAGAATTAAAATGTTGAAGATCATTTTCACAATCCTGGAATAGTAATATCTTCCCCTTCTTGCTCAGTCATGTTCTACTTTTCCTATGACACTGATACAAGCAGACTTACACTACCTCTATGACTACTACAATTATTTAATTCTCTACATCACTTTTAATCACAAAGCAATGTAAAACAGTAGACAGCATTGCAGACTTACATTCCCTCTACTCCATGTTTTGATTGGCTGCTTCAATTAGCTTATAAAAAGAAACAGTTTTTCTGAACTCATTCAAAGTGCACGTATTTCTCCATAATGTCCAGTCCTATGGTTAGAAGTTATGTCTCTGAACTACACTTATCCTCAAGGCCAAATTGTGTAGGAGCCATTAGAACTTCTTGAAATTCCACAGAGCACATCCCGAGATTATTTCCCTAAAATTTTGGTTTTAAAAACACCAGGTAAGAGTTTTTAAGGTCATACGGCAATTTTTTTTTGAAAATTAAAACAGAATCATTGCAGAATGACCAGCCATTTCTAGACTTTAAATAAGCTGTGTAATGTCCTGATGTTATTGAAGGGCCGTCATGATATATAATTGCTGCAGTTACAAAAGTCCTTCCTGATATTGACAACTGCAAAGCTACAACATTTTTAATTAAAGTTGTCAATTTTGTTCCATCAGGCCTACATCGTTGGAACATTAAAATGACATACTGGCCATATGTTCGTATAAATAATGTGGACATCATTTCAGATTTACATTGGCTACACTCCATGTTGTGATCAGCTGCTTTTACTAGCTTATTAAAGGAGACTGATTTACTGTCTGGCAAAGTTAAATATATAAATCTTTCTGAGTCTACACTAGTAGTACTTGATACCATACAGTTCTCGCAGTCATGCTGCCATTGATAAGAAAGCCCAAACAGCTGATCTACATCTACACCTTCAGCATGCAATACATCAAGCATATACATTAAAAACTCCTGACAATCTTGCTGAATATTTTGAGAGAATTGTGTTTGGCCTGAACATCTGTCTAACAGATTTCGAATTTCAGACACACTTTCTATGTTTCTTCTATCAGTGGTACATTTCTCTAACACAGAATTTAACAAACTGCAAAATCTTTGATCAGAATTGACCACAATCTCTTCTTTTACATTTTTTACAGAAAACAAAACATTAACCAATACATTAGCATAGCAGTTGACACCAGAACTGTTTTCAAACTGAAAACCAACAACATCTTCAACAGAATCCTTTTTGTTTCTGCTTGTAATTTTAGGTTCATTGACTTTTTGTCTTTTTGCTACAACCTCCCCAGTATTGTTCTCATTTCTTCGTTTCCGGCCTACCACACGTTTCTCAAACAAAGGATACTGAGGCAAATGTGGTGCATACTCTCTTCTTAACCTATTGTATTCCTTAACACAATCTAGATCCGCACAAATGTTTGTGACATCACACTCAATCAAGTACAATCCCGATAAAGTTCTAACTCGTGACAATGCCACATATGCCATACCCTCCTTGAACACAGAACTGCCAATATTCACCAATGCACTGTCTACACTTAAACCTTGCGATTTATGAATTGTCACCGCATATGCCAAGCAAACAGGAAACTGCTTACGGCGAACATATAAGTCTTTTACAAGCAAAAATCTAGCAGAACAACGAGCAATTAGCTGTACTTCCTCAATGCCATCAAATTTAATTTTTAAAAATTCAATTCCATCTCTATTTCTGTATTTCACAAAATCAACAACATTACCCATTGATCCATTTACCAGACCTCTTTCAACATGTAAATTCCTTCTTAAAATTATACGGCAGTTCAAGCACACATTCAGAGTCTTTTCAAAACCTGCAGTTTTAGATATACTCTTCTCTAATGAATCCAATTTTGTTTTCAGATTCTCAGACAAAATAATTGTTGATCCCATATGCTCTACTCTATCAATAGCTTCCAGTTTCACAATCTCTTGCTTTTCTAAATGCAACATTTTGTTGTTAAATTTGGCACATTCTGCAAGAGTTGGCATCAAACATATTCCAGATTTCTTCTCAGTAATTTTCTGAAAAATATTCTCAGGCACAACATCTTGTTCTGGATATAAATTTGACAGTAATCGTGCATGTAAAGCTTCTTTCCCATGCTCGGTCACTTTTCCAATTCTAACATCTTGTAGAATAGTCTTGTAAACTTCATCCTTCGCCTGACGCATATTTTCATGCAGTTCAGCATAATTGAAGTTTAACCATATATTGACGTTGCCAATGCTGCCTAGGCACTTCCTGGTATCTTCATGCGTGAGCATTTTGAACACAGGTTGCCCTTTCACTGGTGTCAGCTGCAGAAGATCTCCGAAAACAATGATGTGTTTGCCACCAAATAACACATCATACTCTGTTTTGAGAACTTCTTGCATCCTCAAATGCACAAAGGCAAGCATGACATTGGAAACCATGCTTACTTCGTCAATGATAAGAAGTTTCATTTTCCTCAAGATTCTTGAAACTTCAAAACAAGCATCTCCAGATAGCTTGTGATATTGTAATTTGTTGTCATGCTCCACTGGCAGCATCAGTAAACGATGTAAAGTAATCCCTTTAATATTATGTGCTGCCAGTCCAGTTGGAGCAGTGACAACACAAGACAGCGATGACTCTGTCCTTTCCTGCAAATAGCATGAAATTGCTTTAATGAGGAAACTTTTTCCAGTTCCCGCTTCTCCACTCACGTACAGTCGGACAGGCTTCAACGACGTACATGAGCACTCTTTCTTATCATGACTTAATCCATGATCAATTTGCATGGTAACTTCGTCATATATTTTCCTCTGCTCAACGTTGAGTTGTCTTTCCAACTCTTCTAAGTTAACCGCATCCTCTTGAGCATGTGCCATGGCTCTTTCCACTTCATTCATAGCAGTGGCAGCTTCATTTTCGATAACAGGTCCTCCTAGTGGATCCTGACTCAATGAAGCAGAACTCTGACTGTCCTGAGAACTGTCTCTGGCAATCTCGGCTGCAATCGTTGCTTCCTGCTCAATTTCCGCATTCAACATTTCTACATATTTGGGAAAAGCAGGACATTCTATGGTCTCCTTGGCGGCATTGAAAGAATCTTCGTAACAGAGGAAATCTCCAAGCAGTTCCTCTTCTGCACGCCAAGGCTTGAAAAGTTGCAAAAGTGCTAAATAGAAAAACTCCTTTTTTTCAGGAGATTCACCACTCAATTTTCGATGGTTTACCAAGTGGCATTTTCTTTGCTTGACCAGACATCCCTCACTTCCTATTACAGCATACACTCCTTTCTCAGTATCTTCTTTGATGTTCCTCTTGAATATGTAATTTTGCAGAACCTCATACAGACAAACATTCTCGAGGTGACTGCTTCGATTTGGATAATATGTATCCAACATGTTTGTCTTCAAAATGTCGGTACTGTTTGGCTCCTTTTCCGCCAAATACTCAATTTCCCGCAAAGGTTTGAGAACTCGATTACGCGTTGCTGCAAGACCAAGACTCGCCCAAACGATACTCCTGGACTT
This sequence comes from Lissotriton helveticus, assembly GCF_964261635.1. Classification (NCBI taxonomy): domain Eukaryota; kingdom Metazoa; phylum Chordata; class Amphibia; order Caudata; family Salamandridae; genus Lissotriton; species Lissotriton helveticus. The sequence goes on along the minus strand of NC_136057.1, from coordinate 2,010,216,602 downwards.
GGCATAGAGACTTGCTGAAGACAACCGGTCAGAACATTCGTACGCTCCGATTTCTCGATGCGACAACATCTTCAGACTGAAACTGTACAACTTCTTGCTGAGGCTCTTTTCATGGGAAATGTCCTCCCACATATCCTTCAATTCTGTCTTCTCTTTTTTGGTGATGTAAGACGTCACATACCGAGCCACAGCCATACAGTTATCAGCCACAAACTGTATATCCATGTTAGCATTCCACATGGACAAAATCACCAGGTTGTAGTCGTTGATGTACTTGGACTCTTGGTTCCTCTTCAAATTGTAAGTGTTTTTAGGTGATTTCTTCATGACATTGTGTCGCAGCGAAGACATCAAACTGTTTACTCTTCCTTTAGAAATCACCGGTCGTGGAAAGCCGAAACGACATTTAGTGTAGAACTTGTCCTTGTTTCGGAATTTACGACGGCAGTACTTTCCACATCGATGGCTTTGGAAACGCAGAACTTTTTCTCTTAGGCTTTTCTTCTCCTTTGCGTTTGGAACAGCACACGTAGAATACTGTTGGATGAAACTCATCACTGAGTCTTCTGGATCCGTTCCAAATTTAGGTGCATCCTTGATCCACAGCAACATATGTATATGAGGAGCACCTCTTGCTTGGTACTCCTTTCTCCAGAAGAAATCCAACACCTCTCCAAGAGGTGGATTCTTCTTATTCATGATGAAAGACATCATAGCTTCAAATCTATGATTGAAGTACCTACATACATTGACTGGATCCAAAGAGCACAGTTCTCCAGGTGTCTTGAATTCGATGTTATCTACGTTAGCATTTGCCTCTCGTAGAAATTCAAGTAAGTCTTCCCAGCCATACTCGGCACAGCTCAGAGTGAGGAACCATGTGGGAGTACCTAAGTTCCTCAGCATACATTTTAAATCACCATGACGACGGTACCAGTACTCATTAGTACCACGCTGACACGCCATGAGATTAATCAGGTGAGAATCCAAAATACTGTCTTGGACATTGACTTTATCCATAAAGTCACTTGCCGAGATGTTTTGCATGTGTATACCACTTTTCAAGATGTGGTTCACTGCATATGACAGTCCAGACAGATCGCTTTCAAACAGGAGATGAAACAAATAGGGAATGCATTGTCGAAACCTAGCATCTCCTGCATACAATCGCAAAGTCCGGTATTCAGAAGCAGGAATTTGATGAGGTCGCTCATCATATCTTCCTCCCTGACCTGTTGGAAAAAGCTGTGGGAAACACCGAGCTTCCAAACTTTCCTACCAAACACTAATGGGACTCCCTTTGGCTTGTTTCATTTGAAACAACTCAATAGCATTCCCCATGACTTCCTTGGAATGCAAAGGATGAACACTATAATGTTCATATATTTCTTCACTAGTAGAGGGTTCTACTTTCTCAATTTGACCAGCACACAAATCGCTATCCTCTTCCTCACTCACTTCCTCTTCTGCAACATATACATTCTTATAGTATTTATTATTTTTTTTCAAATACAATGTTGCCTTTTTAACTTTCCTAACATCTACTAAATCTTGCCATATTTTCTTATTCTTTGTCGGAACCCCATTAACTAAGATAACCAGAGGTTCCTCTTCCACTTTTTCTACTCCAATTGTGTTAATGTTTTTCTTCAAATCTAGAGGCAAATAAACAACTCTTCCCTTTAATCCTCTCTGTAAATCTGATGGAGGCAATTTCCCTGTCTTTGGCTCCATTCTTACAATAGCCTGAAAGGGATGGATACTTTGAATCAAAATAGATTCATAAGTATTTAAATCCTTCAATTCAGAAGGAATCTCAACCAATTCCAGATTATTATGAACTGCTCTAGCAGGCATCTGGTTTTGATTTAATTTGCAACAACAATAAGTACACACACGTTGATCCAATCCCAAATCAAAACAATTTTCTACCATCAAGTATGTTGCGAAATCCTTCCATTCACTATTATTTTCCCTTTCACTTTTTGCATATAAATCCACTAACTTAGTCTGATTCTTATAATAAGTGCGTCGACAACACACACAAGTGAAATTAGGCCTCTCACTTGATTTCACCTCAAATGTCGCAATTTCCCTCTGGAAATTATCTGTACTGGAAACCTGTACACTATCTTCCACATGACCCTCTTCTTCTTGCTCAATTTCAACATTCTCCTCTTTACTTCCAAAGTAACAAAACTCAATTTCTTCACATATATTCTTCACATCTATTTCAGAACCATGCAAAAGAGCAGCGCATAATTTTTTAAGCATAATTGCTGGACTCTTAGCATAATACAACATTCTAACTAATTTCCTCACTTTATTATGATGCACTGCTAGCATCCTGAAATGATGAAAAACACTCTGGCATACTCTCCTGGAAAGACAAGCCAGGGATGTATGACGTTATAACGCATACTTTTACTCCGCAGACCATTACATCGCGACTTTTACTCCGCATACCGTTACAACGCATAGCGCCTTGGGGCGCTGGATAGAGGTAAGTATAATTTACTATTCTAACTCCAGTCCCCGTGGACCCTAGGGAAGGTGTTGGATAGTAAATTATACTTATTCCCTATCCTAGAGCGCCCCCCAGCGCAATGCGTTGTAATGGTATGCGGAGTAATGGTCGCGTTGTAATGGTAGTGCGGAGTAAAAGATCCGTTGTAACGGGTGTATACCACAAGCCAGTGAATGACCATGCAAACCTGTCACTTCTCTCAGTCTGCAAGGATTTAATTCTTGCAACAACCTTATTTTCTGCTTCAAACTTTTCTTATTAAATGACCGTACAAAATCACAAAGCAAATTGATGGAATCCTGTCGCACACTGCAAATACTACTACACTTCCAGGTGTACACAGGACCCTTAGCACGTCTTCCTAAAACCTCATTACCTAACACCTCTTCTGCCTCTGTTGTCACAAGTTTTTCTTTTTCAACTGGACAACCATCTTTCACTTCATAAGCACGACCACTGGTGTCAACTGCATGCACCAAATCATTATCCTGGAAATAACTCTCCTCATTAAAAAATGCCTCACAGCTTGAACTATGCATCCATTCTCCAGAAAAAACTTCACAAAAATTACTACGATTAACTATTCTCTTCCATCTACTATTTCTTTTGAAATCATAAATTGCCTTGTTTAGCTTCCTAATTCTATTGATTATCAAAATAAATAACTTACGTTTAATTTCAAATGCCTGATCAATAACTTTCTCAACTTTTTTTTTCTCTTATAAAAAACCAGTTTCTGTTGACGTTTCTTAATATTTTTTAACAAATTGCCAATTATCCTGTTGCGGAACATTCGTTTACGAATCTCCCTAAACTGTTGTTTCCTTCTACTATCATGCACAGAGTTATCTCTTGCTCTAGCAGTAACATTTTTCATTGGCCTTTCCTTTCCATTTGATTTCCTTCTCGTTTTATGGACTGAAACATTTTCTGTAGTAATATTTTTTTTACTACACATATTTCTTATGAATTGTTTTGTGCTCTTACCCGGTGCTTTCTTCGTGACTTGACAAATCTTTTTGTTAGAGGACTGCTGCATATTTTTTTTCACCTGCTGTCTTTGACGTTTTGCAGCCTTTCTCTGTCTTTCTATTGTAGGCATGGTGAAATCTTGAAATGATCTGCAGTTGAATCTGTGGTAAAATATAATAAAAAATGTTATTAACCATTATTACCAAACAGTAAAACAATAACAGTGATCAAAAACTTAACACACTACTTGACATTTTAAATAGAAGATTTTTTAGTCCTTGCAAATTTACAATACAGAAATACCAGAAAAGAAATGACATTTATATTTATGTTACCTATGCTATTTTATATGTGAATCTGATCTAATTTTATGAGCATATTTTAATATTTTATTGAAGACACTACACATAACCTGCTTTTGAAGGTGTCTTCATTTTTAAATTAAACGGTTTACCTTTTTACTTTTTATTAATTATAAATTTTAAAAATAAATGTTTATATTTCCATAGGCTCAAGCAGGTCAGCTTCCCATCCTATTTCATATAATTCCGACAAATCTGCATCCTCATCACGCTCTTCTTCATCCTCAGGATTTAAATCATCCAATGGATCAACATCCACTGATGTTTCAATTACAAGTTCAATGATGAGGTCAAAATCAACTGATTGCAGATTGTCGCTCATGTTGAGTTTGTCTTTATCTTTAAAGAAAGATAACAACAATGAGATGTTGCAGAGTAAGAGACAAATCTCAGAGATTATAATAGTAAAATTGTTTAACAAGAGTAAAATGTTGCAGCTATTATTTAGCCATGTCCAGCGATGCTGAGCAGGTGAAGCCTATGTCTAATTTTTCACTGAACAGGACTCATCTCTTCTTAACCTTGGATAAGCCTCACCGACTCTGTGTCCCCTGCACATACTTAAATGTAAAGGGGCAGATTTATGTTAAATGGCACATCCCCAGGCATGCACCAGTTAACGTGCACCACTGCTCTGCCACCCATGGTGTGCCGCATTTACAATCAGATAGGAGAAACCTGCGTCAAAACCCTGCGCCTGCTTTAAGCAGGCATAGGTCTTGACGCAACATTGTGGAGATGGTGCACCCTTGAGCGTTGCTGGAGCTGCATCGCACTTGCGATACAACTCCAGCAATGCGCCACCTTAACGGCACAGATGCGTCACGCATCTGTGCCGTTTTTGCCCCATGCTGCGCCGCATTGTAAATGCAGCACACCATGGGTGGCGGAACAGCAGCGCAAGATGACTGGCACATCCCTGGTGATGCGCCAGTCATCATAAATCTATCCCTAAGCTTCTTATCTTGTTAGAGATGAACTGCCATATGTATCATCAAAATATTTTGCATTTCCTAAATAGCGAATTTTAAGGAATAAATAGCGATTCTTTACCATTCCTAATTTGCGATGAGCAAATTGCTAATTGCAAGTTACCCATTCATTTCCATGGGCTAGGAGGCTCATAGGAATGAAGGTTTAATTTGCGATTAGCAATTTGCTCATCACAAATTAGGAATTTTTCCAAGGGTGCAGGGGTGTCTCAAGAACACCCTGCTGCACCCCTGAAAAAGAAATTTGGGGGCATATGGCACACATACATGCCCTAAGGGCATGTGTTGGCGTCATATGTGACCTTTTGTTTTTTTTAAAAAAAAGCTTTTTGAAAAGAATTCACAAATTACCACCAATTTACCACAATAGTTTACAAATCCTTAATGTCATTTTTTACATATTTTTTGTTTGATACATTGCATTTAAGTAGTCTCAAAAAAATGTGCAAATCCTTCAGTGCAATTGCAAAATAAGGAATAGCAAATTTTGCTACTCCTTATTTTGCATCAAACTTGTTTGATACATACCATTTGTCTAATTAACATTCGCAAAGGCCGAAATTCGTAGAATTTTGATCTTTGCGAATGCTAATTAGCTTGATACATATGGCCCCAAGTGAGGCCTGTCTTGCGACATGGTGCATCTTTTGCATCACTGCTGCATCGGTTTCATGTGGTACGTTTTTTTTACACCATGACATATCTGCCTAAATGCATCAATTTGTAATGTTGTCGCCTCATAGCAAATCTTTTCCACCGCCGCTGCATCATAAAAGTGACGCACAGTGGCAGAAAAGAGGCATACACCTATCATAAATCTGTCCCTAGCATTTTAAATGATTAATCCAGGATGACAATAAGGTGTGGCCTATCCAAAGGTTTGTTTAAGTTGAGGCCTACTCAGGATTGCAGATTAAAGTTACGCTTGATGAAGAATACAGAGGAGATAATACATGTAAAGGCCTACCAATGAAGTAAGTAATGTCCACTTTATTGCGCCAGTCATCATAAATGTATCCCTAAGCTTCTTATCTTGTTACAGATGAACCACCATATGTACCATCAAACTATTTTGCATTTCCTAAATAGCAAATTTTAAGGAATAAATAGCAATTCTTTACCATTCCTAATTTGCAATGAGCAAATTGCTAATTGCAAATTACCCATTCATTTCCATGGGCTAGGAGGCTCATAGGAATGAAGGTTGCAATTTGCGATTAGCAATTAGCTCATCACAAAATAGGAATTTTTTCAAGCGTGCAGGGGTATCTCAAGAACACCCTGCTGCACCCCTGAAAAAGAAATTTGGGGGCATATGGCACACATACATGCCCTAAGGACATGTATGGGCGTCATATGGGACCTTTTGTTTTTTAGAAAAAAATGCTTTTTGAAAAGAATTCGCAAATTACCACAAACTAGAAGTTGGTGGTAGTTTCCAAATCCTTAATATCATTTTTTACATATTTTTTGTTTGATACATTGCATTTAAGGAATCGTAAAATTTGCAAATCCTTCAGTGCAATCGCAAAATAAGGAATAGCAAATTTTGAATTAAGGACATTTTAAGTCATTTCCATATGTGCAGTGTTTTGAAATTATGATTTGAAAATCGTTTTTGGGGAAAAGTAATGGTTTGCAAATTTATGACAAGGACATAATGGTGTATGCTTCTCTATAAGGCATTTCAGTGTCTCTGATGTCATTTTTCCCATATTACATTATAAGACCTTTCCCCATGGAGCACATTCCTTGTAAATATGCTCCCACCTGAGCATGGCGAATTTAGATTTTGACTGTTTGAGTCACATAACCATGTTAAAAGTGACCCAAAAAAATTGCAAACGTTTTAAAAAAAACACATTCATGTGTCTTAAGGACATTTTAAGTCATTTCCCCATGGACAGTGTTTTCTAAGTGGCGCAAAAGAGGCATACACCTATCATAAATCTGTCCCTAGCATTTTAAATGATTAATTCAGGATGACAATAAGATGTGGCCTATCCAGAGGTTTGTTTAAGGTGAGGCCTACTCAGGATTGCAGATTAAAATTACGCTTGATGAAGAATACAGAGGACATAATACATGTAAAGCTCTACCAATGAAGTAAGTGATGTCAACTTCATTGCGCCAGTCATCATAAATGTATCCCTAAGCTTCTTATATTCTTAGACATCATCCGCCATATGTATCATATAACTATTTTGCATTTCCAAAATAGCGAATTTTAAGGAATAAATAGCGATTCTTTACCATTCCAAATTTGCGATGAGCAAATTGCTAATTGCAAATTACCCATTCATTTCCATGGGCTAGGAGGCTCATATAAATGAAGATGCAATTTGCGATTAACAATTTGCTCATCGCAAATTAGGAATTTTTCCAAAGCTGCAGGGGTGTCTCAATAACACCCTGCTGCACCCCTGAAAAAGAAATTTGGGGGCATATGGCGCACATAAATTTTAACAACATTCCTTTACCTCAAAAACGATTTTCAAATCATAATTTCAAAACACTGCACATGGGAAAATTACTTAAAATGTCCTTAAGACACATAAAAGCGTTTTTTGATTGCCTTTGCAGCATGTTTGTATCACTTTTAACATGGCTATGTAACACAAACATTCAAAATCTAAATTTGCCATGCACAGGTGGGAGCATATTTACAAGCAATTTGCGCCACAGACAAAGGTCTTACACTAAAATGGGAAAAATAACATCAGGGACAGTCAATTGCCTTATAAAGAAGCATACACCATTATGTCCTTGTCATAAATTTAAAAACAATTCCTTTTCCCCAAAAACGATTTTCAAATCATAATTTCAAAACACTGCACATGGGAAAATGACTTAAAATGTCCTTAAGACACATGAAAGCGTTTTTTGATTGCCTTTCCAGCATGGTTGGGTCACTTTTAACATGGCTATGTAACACAAACATTTAAAATCTAAATTTACCATGCACAGGTGGGAGCATATTTACAAGCAATTTGCGCCACAGAGAAAAGTCTTACATTAAAATGGGAAAAATAACATCAGGGACAGTCAATTGCCTTATAAAGAAGCATACACCATTATGTCCTTGTCATAAATTTAAAAACAATTCCTTTACCTCAAAAACGATTTTCAAATCATAATTTCAAAACACTGCACATGGGAAAATTACTTAAAATGTCCTTAAGACACATAAAAGCGTTTTTTGATTGCCTTTCCTGCATGGTTGGGTCACTTTTAACATGGCTATGTAACACAAACATTCAAAATCTAAATTTTCCATGCACAGGTGGGAGCATATTTACAAGCAATTTGCGCCACATAATTCATAATTTTCTCCTTAAAGCACACTATTCTCTATCTAAATTAAAGAAATATTTTCTCACCTTAGCAAATACTTTGAGTTTGAAAACAGTCTCAGAAACACACCAATTTGTCTTCAGCAGAGCAAAAGGTATGCACTCCAGAGTCTGCAGCTATCAAAAGCACAGAAATGCTGTAATTCTTCACACATATTTCTCATGTCACCCAATCAAAACTCTTCCCTCACTTTTTTTCAAATGAAAACCCTTCCCCCCTCTGCCCTTTCTGTCTTTTCTGCATGGCAACCACCTCTTGGAAGACTTCTGGTGTTTGCAAGTTCACACAACTTTGTTGCAATTGAACTCTGAACTCTCAGTGCACCTGCATATCCAGTGCATTCTTTCATTTAATGATTTTTTATTGACCATTCAAAATACATCTTTCAAAGAACACATCCGTGCACCCTAACTTTCTGTTTTCAGCAATCAAAATCCACCAATCACTGTTACTGCTTCATGAACACAGAAACTCCACAGTTTTTTTCATTTTAAACTCTCATTTTTTCAACTGCCATTTCATTGCCACACTTCATCTGACTGCAGGAGAACCTTCTCTCACCATGTTTTCTGTCTGGATTGTTGGACATAGTTATATTCACTGGGCTCAAAGGTACGTTGAAAACAGGAAATTACCTAACCTCAATTTACAAGATGTGGAAATTAAGTGGTTTGGCCACAGAGGATTAAAATGTCACCAATTGATACCATTGGTGAAAACCTTTATGCATTTGCCCAAACCTGACCTGTTAATTGTGCACTATGGAGGTAATGACTTGGGCACTTTGACTGGTGTAGGTCTGGAAATGCTTTTAAAGGACACCTTTGAGCAATTAATGGCACTTTTTCCTCAGACTGCCTTGGTATATTCAAATATATGCCAAAGACAGAAATGGAGGTGGTCAAACCAATTTTGTCCACAAATTGAGAAGTCGAGGAAGCATGTAAACAAATCTGTTTCAGCTTACATGAGAGACCATGGAATGGGCTCCCTGTACAACAATAACTTGCGTTACTACATGCAAGATATCTACAGAGGAGATGGAGTTCACTTCTCAGATGAGGGCAACAGAGTTTTCACTCTGAATTTAAGAATGTGCATTGGTACCTACTTATAAGTACCTAAATGTACCATAAACCCAAAAGCTCTTCTCAGAGCTACCCTACATCTGATCACTCACAATTATTATTTTACTCTAACATTTTTCACTAATTTCCAACAAAGTACGCTCCCTGGGGCGCTACCCGGTACGCGAACCGGGAGCTAACCTCGCGAATTTTTTTTTTAAAATGTTTTTTTCGCACATATAAGCCTCCTCAGCCACCCTCAGAAAACCTAGGGGGTCAAGATAACTCTACCGTGCCCCCTTCTACCCATTCTGAACATTATTTGCCCTCCATGTTGTATCTTAATTCGACCGAAACACAAAATGGTGGACTCCCGGAACGCTTAAGGTTCGCGAACCGGGGCGCTCAACGGTTCGCGTACCGGGTCGCTCTCTGGGAAGCGCACCATCAAAAAAGGTGGGAAAGTAGTTCACAGAAAAGCCACTGGAGACAATTTCACCAAATATAGATTAGCTCATACTACATACCAATCCCTACCATTTTCACAAATTTGATTGGAATTCCATTTAGTCATTTAGCCTGTAGACCTCTCTAAATACCCTGAGGTAAATTACTTCACAAAACACATCTGAAGTGTTGGAATTGACAACCAATGAAAATGTTACTTTCATTTTCTATTTTTTTTACCTGACATTTCATTGGTTATATACCTGAATATATATAAAGGAAGAGAAGAAAACACAGCCATTTTGACTACTACTTCTTGCTGTACATTTCAATAGTATTTTCACTAATTCCTTCAACTTCTTTCTAAAGGTAAGTTTTTATTTTTAAAACTGAAGTATATTGTGCACTATAAGTTAATATGGTAAACTTTTTCTGATAGATATATACTATCCCTCTGTAGTAGTTATAGATTTAGAGAGACTTCTCTGTTATAGTTATGAATGGAGTTAGGCTTCTCTTGTATAATTATGAATTTACTTACGTTAAATCACATACACTTTTTTATATTCCTACTTCCACTCTGATACTATACACTGCCCAAAGATAAATTCACTGATAAAAAATGCCTATCTAAAATTATTCCCAACATTGCCCTATCTCTACTAATATATATTTTTTTAATCCAAATTTCAGGCAAAATGGAAGGCGAAAACCAAGTTTCTTTTGAAATGGACCTGCAAGAGAGCAGCCAAGAATTGATTGATACAATTGATCAAATTGACATTGAATTTTTCGATGAAACTTGGGACAATGAACTACTGCAATGTGTACAAGCAGTAGATAACCTCCTTGCAAATGAGGACATTTTACACCCTCAGAGACTACAATGTATATTCCATGATAATTATGAAATTTCTGACAATGAAATGTTAGAAAGTTTAATAAATTATGAAACACAATCACATTAAAAAAAATGCTTAAAAAATAAAGAAAATAAAAAATAATCAACAAAAACAACAATCAATTAACATACAGCATTTGAAAAGTCTATCATTCATTTTTCATTGCAGTACGCTGCCCAGAACGCTTCCCGGTTCGCGGACCGGGCGCTTTTTGTTTTTTTTGCCCCACGGGGCCCTTTTAAAACCTCCACATTAAACCTAGGGGGTCAGGGAGGATCTAGTATGCCCCCTTATGGTCATTTTCGCCTTTGTTTTGGCCTCCTCTTGTCTCTCAATCCTACCGAGAGACAAGATGGCGGCCGCTCCGGACTGTTTAGAATGTTGACAGACACCGGAGAGCCAATCAGCTTAGCTACGCGAAGTTCCGGTACGCTTAAGGTCCGCGGACCGGAGCGCTGCCCGGAGCGCGCTTACAGATATATATCTTTTTTTAAACGTTAATGTCTCAAAATCCACTGGAGCACATATATTGAGACCTAGAAAAGGCACATCGGGCTACCAGTCCCTACAATTTTGCCAAGTTTCATGGAAATCCATTCAGCCGTTCGGGCTAAAAGTGAGGCCAAACGCCCTATGGAAAACTCAATGTTAAAAACACGTTTTGGGACCTCCCTTTTTTCTCAGCCCCCCCTTGACGAAACCCCCCCAAATTTCCAAGGGCTGCTCAGAAACAAAATGTTCCATTTTCCAGAAAATTTCAGCCAATTCCGTCCACAAACGCCAAAGTTATTAGACATAGAATTTTCAAAAATCCCATAGGGAAAAAATCCTAACTATATATACCTACTGGCGACCGCCAGTAGGTAATATATATACATATATATATATATATATATATATATATATATATATATATATATATATATATATAAACGCAGCGCTCTCAGGTATCCGGTTCCAATATTTCCACAATTCCCCCTTTGCAGAGTGAATAAAGGGACGAACTCGCGTGCTCGATTTTGCTCTTTTTATTTAATTTTAGCCTTCAGATAGAATCTTGGCAGACAAACAAATAAACACTGATCTACGCGTTTCGGGAGTACCTCTACCTTGCTCACGATATATATATATATATATTTACATTACATACTGGCGGTCGCCAGTAGGTAGTTATAGTTAGTACCTAGTTTACATAGGAAATCTGCAACATTCTATTTGGAATAACTAATACCTTTGGCGCCGGAGGATGAATCTTCGCGAATATCTCTAAGAAAATGGCCTGCTCTGCTCCGCTCCTTCTCTGAAAGCTTGGGGGTGATTCATGAAGCAAGGGCCCAAAACGTGTTTTCCCCATGCAATTTTCCCTAGGACCTTTAGCCAGGGCTACAGCCCGAACAGCTAAACGGAATTACACCAAATTTGGCAAAAAGGTAGAATTTGGTTCGCAGATCACGCTTTTTGTTAAATGGTATACATCCGTTCAGTAGTTCCTGAGAAAATCATAGGTAAAATCATAAGTATATTTATAGGAGCTTACCATACTCTGTAGTGTACTCTGTACAGTACGCGTACCTTCCCGAGTACAAGCTGTATGCTGATTGGATGTCAACTGTCTGTCAACACTCCAAACCAGGAAGTGTTGGCAGCCATCTTGTGCCTCGGTAGAACCGAGGCACAAGAAAGCAGAAAACAAACGCGCGAAACACGCAAAGGGGGCAGGGTAGGCACACCCTGACCCCCTAGGCCTGCTCAGGGGGTCCCCAAGGCCTCAAAAATTATTATTATACCCCGTGAAAAGAAAAAAAAACAGTCTGCTTTTTAAAAAATTAGCCCTTGGGGGGACCAAATCCCGTGGGCATATTTTAAAAAAAGTGTGGGGGGCTCAATCCCCCCCCCACTGGCCCGGGGACCGCCATCCCTGGGGCAAAGTAATTATGCTGGGGGGGCACACGGCCCCCCGCAGCCCCGGGGACCGCCACCCCCCGGGGCTTTGTTAGTAAGTATGCTGGGGGGCTCAGAGCCCCCCCCGCAGCCCCATGGACCGCCACCCCCAGGGGCTTTGTTTTAAAAAAAACCAAAAAAAACCTGGTGGGGAGATCAAGCCCCCCCACACGCGCCGGGGATCGCCACCTCCCCGGGGCACTAATATGAAAAACCCAGCCCCATGGACCACCCCCCCGGGGCTTCGTAGATGTTGGTAGGGGGGCCGCGCGGCCCCCCTCATGGAGCACTCAATGGCCCAGGGCTGGCACCTGCAGTGGCCCGGGGTGCCCACCTCGGGACACTGCTGTTTGCTGTGGTAGGGCGGGAGCTCTCTCTTTTAAAAACCAAAGCAGATTGCTTTTCTGTATGGGGAGCAGCATGTTAGCTGCTCCCCATGCAGAAAAGCAATGCTGGCTCCCGCAGGATGCCGGGAGCCGGCAGGGACAGTGGGGGTTTGGGGACCCCCCCACGGCCCTCAACGAGGAAGGTCAGGCCCGGGGGGATGGGGTCCTCGGGGCCAGAAGTGGCCCAGGAGGGGGGCCACCGGGGGATGGGGTCCCTGAGGCCTTAAGGGGGGCATAGGAAAGGGGCTATCCAGCCCCGCTCCACAAAAAAACTAAAATAAAGTTTGCCATGCCCCGGGGGATGGGGTCCCCGGGGCCGGAATTGGCCACGGTAGGAGGACCACGTGGCCCCCTTCCCGATTTAAAAAATAAAATAAAAACGGGATCGGAAGGAGGCCATGACCCTCCCTGCACCTCTCTGCAAACGCACCCACTGGTGCATTTGCAGAGGGGGAAGTAATTCCCCTCGCATACTGGGGGTCCCTGGGGGCCAACTAGCCCACCAGGAGCCTCCAGTATGGGCCAGTGGGCTCCCTTGCAGAAATGTGTAAAGAGGCCACGCCCCTTTTTACAACTCTCTGCAACGGTGTATACTGGAGGTTCCTGGTGGGCTAGTTGGTTTCCATGGACCCCCAGTATACAAGGGGAATTAATCCCCCCAACTAAGAACGCGGTACGGGGCGTGTTTGCACAGTGGTGAAGGTTGGGGGCGGGGCTAGAGGTGATATGCGTGCAAACATGTTCTGTGGCGTGTTTTAAGTGGGGGAATTAATTCTTCTTCAATCCAGAGGTCCCCTAGGGGCCAACTAGTCAAACAGGTACCTCCAGTAAGCACCACGGAGCTGCGTTGCAGAGTGTTGTAAAAAGGGGGCGTGCCCTCTGAACACCTATCTGCAACGCAACTCCCTGGCGCATACTGGAGGTACCTGGTGGGCTAGTTGGCTCACAGGGGACTTCAGGATTGAAGAGGAATTAATTCCCCAACCTAAAACGCGCCACATGGTGTTTTTGCACACATGTTACCTCAGGCCCGTCCCCTTCCTTCACTGTTGAGCAAAATATTCCTGTAAAATCAGCTGAACTACGAATTCCGATTTACTCACCTGTAATGATGTACGTCAGTACTGCATCTTTGAGCGCACTACTGATCTTGAAAAGTAATTCTAATCATACTTACAGTAACTTGAATTTCCTTCCATAGGCTAACATTGACTGGTTTCACTTGGAAATTCTTCTAAGGGTCGAGCTTTGGAACTTTAAAAATTCCTCAAAAATGAGCCGAACTACGAATTCCGATTTACTCACCTGTTATCAGGAGAGAACTCAGTTCTGCATCTTTCAGCCCACTACTGATCCTGAAAAGTTATTACAGTAACTTGAATTTCCTACCATAGGATATCATTGCCTGCTATATAAAATACTAGCAGCCCGCCCCAGTGTTGCCTGGGGCAGAAAGGGGCTTGGGGCAGCATTTGAGGCTTGCGTGCACTCCCGCCCCCGGCCCCCTCCCACCCCCTCCCGCCCCGGCCTGGTCCCCTCCCGCCCCGGCCCCCTCCCGCCCGTGTCCTGGTGAGCCTGATCCTTACCTCAGCTGCCGGTCCCGCTCCAGGTGCCCCACCCGCACAGGCCGCCACTCTCCAGGCGCCCCGCCCGCACAGGCCGCCACTTCGCCCAGCAGCAAGCAGGGCTGCGGCAGTCCTCCCAGCAGGTCGCGATCTTCGGCGACATTTCCGGAAGTGTTGCCAGCGAGCGCAAACGCAAATGATATCATCACGCAGACGTCGCGGCCGGCGCTACTTGCAAGGGACTATTTTATTTTTATTTCGAAATTTTTTAAACAACGTATATTTTTTATTTTTAATAGCCTATGTCCTTCTGCTTGCCCTGAGGTTTTCAAAGATGTCTTGGGTGTTTTGATTGGTGGTGTACTTTTCGAGTTTACCTGGCTCAAAGGTTTGTGTTCTCTCTTTATAATAGTAGTATAGATATATAAATTAAAAAAATATTTAAAAAAAATAAAATATTACAATTTCAAAATTTCTAAAAATATTTCTTTTTCAATTTATATAAAAAATATGTAATGTAATTTAAAAAATAAAATATTTAAAAATAAATAATTTAACATAATGTAGTAAATTAGCATAAAAAATAACAATACATTTGAAAATTATCATTTACAAAACCTTTGAAATTTACTGAAAAAACCATAGGTTTCAGCCACATGATAGTTAGGACTTAGCATTTAAAAACCTTAGAAATTCACTGAAAAAGCCATAGGTTTCACACATGTTATAGTTAGCTGGAGATTTCACTCATACAAAACCATTGAAATTCCCCCGTTATAGTTAGTTCAGCTAACTATAACTTGCGCGCCCGCAATGCACTGCTGATGACATCACATACTACATCACTCATAACATGGTCAGTGACATCCCTCATGACATCACTCATGACATCTCAAATTACATTACTGAAACAGTAGAATCCGCGCAGGGTGCGCAGATTCTGCCGTGAAAAAAAAAACAAAGCCCTGGGCAAAAATATTTAATGTGATAAGGGGCCCGGAGGGGCCCTCCAGCCCCAGGGCCCACCACCCCAGGGGCTTTTCTGAAATACGGGGCTCTCAGCCCCACCAGCCCCAGGGGCCACCACCACCAGGGCTTCAAAAACATGGGTGGGGGGCTCAAAGCCCCCCAAGCCCTAGGGACTGCCACCCCCCTGGGGCTTTATGCCAATATATGCGGGGTCTCATGGCCCCCCCACAGCCACCCCCGGGGCTTTTGTTCTTTTTTTAAAAACCTGTGTGGGGGGATCAAGCCCACTCACATGCCACAGGGACCACCACCTCCCCGGGGCGCTAAATATTCAAATTAGGGGGTCCATGAGGTACCCCCCAGCCCCAGGGAGCACCACCTCCCTGGGGCTTGCTTATGTTTGGAGGGGGCCTTGTGGCCCCCCTCCAATAATATAATATATATATATATATATATATATATATATATATATATATATATATATATATATATATATATATATATATATATATATATATATATATTCTTCAAATATACATGAAGCTTATGTGTTTAGATCTTGGGTGGCTCTAAAAAAAGCCCTTTAGTTTACTGGAAGATTTTGGTACCTATACGTAAATACCTATGCAAAGTCTAAAGTTGTTGAGGAAGACTCAACTGTAAAATGTACACCATCTTTCCTATATATGCCATCCATATTAAAACGCAGATTGTTATTGTAAATGGACCACATCCTATAATCTCAGAGATAAGCAAAAACAGCTTTATGGAAATGTTTCCTAGCTTTCTCAATCTGTGGACAAAAATGATTGGACCAGTTCCGTTTCTGCCTTTGCCATATGTTAGAATAGACAAAGGCAGTTTGGGGGAAAAGTGACATCAATTCTCCAAAGGTGTCCTTCAAAAGCATTTCCAGACCTACCCCAGTCAAAGTGCCTAGGTCACTGCCACCACAGTGCACAAATATGAGGTCAGGGTGTTGGAGATGCAAAAAGGATTTAACCAATGGCATCACTTGGTGCCACTTCTAATCCACACTGTCCGATCCATTTAATGTCTACATTTGGCAAAGTTAGGTCTTTGTCAATATCTCCGTTTTCTACATACCTTTGGATCCAGAAAATATAGCTGTGTCCCACAATCCACACTCTAAGCATCTTGAAAGGATGCACTCAGAAGGTGTCTGTATGTGATATGGCAGTTTGAAACTATGATTTTCCTAAAATGGTGGATAAGATGCAGTTTTGAAGAAAGAAGAGAAATGATTGGCTGTTTGAGAACATTATAGACTGCAAAGTAGGATGTTTTTGTGTTTTAAAAGCATGTTTCTTATTGGTTAGTAAAAACTGTTTGAAGGGAACATTAGATAGGATAAGCTGATATTTTGAAAAGTCCAGCACTCTTGCTGTTTGGATTTGCAACATTGTGTGCTGAACTTGTGACTTGTGTGTTCAGCTGAGTGTTCCATGAACTGTTACTATGGTAACAGGCATTAAGCAGAATGGGAGTAGGGTTGAAAGTTATGTCAATTGGAAAGGGTTGGGATGTATAACCAATAGAAAGGTGTCTTACCTTTTGAATTCTTGTGGGATGCAATGTGATTTGATATTTACATGTATATGTGTGCAGAATGAGAGGGAAAATTTGCCATTTCTTGATTTTGCTAAGAGCAGTGCAATACAGGCATTCTCTATAAGAAAATCTGGTGTGTGATTGAGATACTTCTTAATCTACAATTCAATTTGAATGGTGAGTTATTCATTTGTGAGGGGTTGTATGTGGTGCCTTTGTTTTTAATAAGACTACTGTGTTTCTCCTGCTAAAGTCCAGAGAAAAGTCTTGCTTGTCTAGAATCACACTGTCAATCTGTGTGCATTTGGACAACCATTGTGAGAGAAGAATTTGCTTAATTCATGTCTTTTGTGGCACATAACAGCTTAAAAACCTATCCTGTTCTCACATTTTAGTAGAAATTGAAGCCAGTCATTGCTTATGCGTTCGCAGAATGAGGCAGGCTTTCACACTAGAGTGCAGTAGTGAAATATGTAGAATGTGTGCAGTCGCCTTAACCCATCCTGACTAGTGAATCTGTTTTGTTAAAGTCCAAGGAATAGTGTTACTTGTCTAGAATCACACTGTGAGTCTGTGTGCATTTGGACAACTATTGTGAGAGAAGTATTTGGTTACTTCATGTCTTTGCTGACATATAACTGCTTAAAAACCTATCCTGTTGTCAAGTTTTAGTAGTATTAGAAGCCAGTCATTGCGTATGCATTCACAGAATGAGTCAGACATTCACGCTAGAGTGCAGTAGTGAAATATGTAGAATGTGTGCAGTCACCTTAACCCATCCTGACTAGTGAATCTGTTTTGGTAAAGTCCAAGAAATAGTGTTGCTTGTCTAGAATCACACTGTGAGTCTGTGTGCATTTGGACAACCATTGTGAGAGAAGGATTTAGTTACTTCATGTCTTTGCTGACACATATCTGTTTACACATATATCATGTTGTCAAGTTTTAGTGGTATTAGAAGCCAGTCCTTGCGTATGCATTTGCAGAATAAGTCAGACATTCACACTAGAGTGCAGTAGTGAAATATGTAGAATGTGTGCAGGCACCTTACCCCTTCCAGACTAGTGAGTCTGTTTTGCTAAAATCTAGAATCCCACTGTGAGTCTGTGTGCGTTTGTGCTACCTTTGTGAGAGAAGCATTTGGTTACTTCATGTCTTTGCTGGCACATAACTGGTTAAAAACCTATCCTGATGTCAAGTATTAGTAGTATTAGAAGTCAGTTACTGCCTATGCATTCACAGAATGACTCAGACATTCACACTAGAGTGCAATGTCTCCTTATCCCTTCCAGACTACCCAAGTGACTCAGAGCCTTGGCACATAGAGTGCCTCAACCCCCTATCCACTATGTATGTAGTCCTCTAACCATCAACAAAATATAACGGTCCCTTTTCCTTATTTATACAAACAGATAAGACTTTAAAGGGCAGTCTACCTGTTCAACCTTTTATGGGGGCCAGTATGTTAAGTCAGATTTGAAATCCAAACAAATTAACAAATTTACATATATGTCATAAGTACTGTGTATCTTAAAAATACAGTCTATATGTCTAGGGTGAACAGAGCCAGATTAACAAAGGAATAGATTTTAAATTACATTTTATTTTCAAATGATCTGATCTTTTTTCGTCAGTGTTTCATTAAAAACATCATACAATTTATTAAAACATTGCAATACATAATATATAAAAAACAATTGAAATTAGAAAATAATGGCGATGTGGCGTTTCGGTGAAAACTTTGGACACCTTCTTCAGGGCAATATTTTCTTATTTAAAAACAATCTAAATCAGAAATATTTAAAATACTCATTAAAACACAATCCTTAGAGAAAATTGATGTTCAACAAACAGTCTATACATCCCTTTTTTTAAAAAGACAACTCATGACCCTCTGTTCAACGTTTTTGTTGATGGCTCATCATTTTGCTAACACTTCTAGTTCTTAATTCCAAAATTGCTCCATTTTCAAGACCTATTTCTCAAATAATACAATATAAGTTTAAATAACACTTTTTGGCACTTTTTTTGAGCATTAGAAAAACTCGACATTTCATTTTGGTATATCACCTATCAACATTTGTTTGGCTATTTGTTATTTTGTGGACTCACTCTAACTGACCATCTCTGGTTGAAGAAGCACTCTCTATTTTAATATAATAGGTACTCACTTGCATATATTTTTGTATTAATTTCACAGCCCCTCTCAATTGGCTTCGAATTTCAGTTGCAGTGACCTATGGGATTTGCTGCCACTAGGTTTATTGTAATGTGAAGAAAAAGACCCCTTAAATTTATGTTACCGCATATCTCATACAGTCCCTATGCTTTATTCATTATCAGTGCAGTTACCTTACAAAATTAATCTTGGGTTTAATCCATTTCCCCAGATTAGTATTTCTTCATTGCCAGTTGGTGTTACCTTTTTTGCCGACTGTTAGGACATTATTTACAAAGTATGTGTTATTGTATTATTACTGCGTGTTTTTATAAAGTTATTATGAACTTGTTACACACTATTTTAGTAGACTCCTACCTGAATATAAGTCTAATGGTAATTCAATTTCCCATTTGAGATTTCTGTGGTCTTTTATTGTAAACAGTCCACCATCCTAAGTTTTTACCTATTAAAACACCATAAGATTTAATGTTAAACTGTAGGAGTCATATTTAAGCTATCATTTTTCAGCTTAAATCCTACTCTTGTTAGTGTAATCCTTACCTCCATTTTAATATTAATATTGGAACTGAGGATCTGGACTGGATGGTCGTAACCCCGTTTTCTTTTCTGTAAAAACACAACGGTCTTTATCAATTCCCTTTCAATTTATTGGTATTATTCTCATTTATTTAAAAAGAATTTAATTTTTATTAAAGTTAACTTGTTTCTTTCTTCTGGGTAAATGAGGTCTTATTGGAGTTGAACCTTCTCTTCTTGTATGATTGGTCTACAGCGGGTGTAAGTAGTTCCCCTGATTTGTAGTCTGCCCAGGGTTCTCTAAAGAAATTAAAAATCAAATCTCAGTGTTGGAGGGTCCCATTTAAGTTTCCCTCTGTAGTAAGCTCTTTACTTCAGATGAAATTATTCATTTATTTTTAAACAGAATTTGATCACTAGATAAACCAATCCATTTTATGAAGGCCAAAAGTAAGAAGAAAAGAGTAATTAACAGAAGACATTTTTTTGACTTTTTTTTTGGGTGAATGGAAACACAATTTCAGACCAATAATTTATTGCATGCAGTTGATACCAGTGGTGGAGCTTATGAAGTTAAAAATTGTTGTCCAATTGAGAAACAGAAGATGGTTCCTAGAAATGTAGAAGAAAGTGTTAGCTGATGAAGTTCTAGGGAGACGTCCTAAAGCTCCAGTGTATAATTGGGAATTGTAGGAATATATGTATTATACGATAGGAATCTATTGATATTTTACGCAATTTCTTACAAGTGTATACTAAAAAAAGTGTTAAACAAAAGATTAAGATGTTGCAAGGACTACATCCCTGCAGAGTAAGAAAAAATATTGGTTTGCAAGGTCTTGGTTGTCTTTCTGGAAATGTATGTCAAAGTGTTTTTCATCATTTCAGAATGTTAGCAGTACATCATTCTCAAATGTGGAAGTTAGTCAAAAGATTGTATTACGCAAAAAGTCCAGCACTAATGTTAAATGAGTTGAACAGTGCTCTTTTGCGTGGGCCAGTATCAGATGTGAAGAAGGTTTGTGATGAAATCGAGTTTCATTACTTTGGTCCTGAACAAGAGAGTGCAGAAACTGACACATTAACTGACACATTAATAGAAGAAAATGTTGAAGAGAATGTGCAGCATAGTTCTACAAAAAATGTGAAGAACAAATTACAAAGTTTAAGGTGATTGCTAGAGAAAGGCCAAATTATTCTTGTATTTGTTGCCGGCGAACTCACTATAAAAATCAGACTAGGACTGTTGATCTGTATTTAAAAAGTGATAGAGAAAATAATGATAAGTGGCAGGAATTACAACTTATTTGTTGGGAGAGAATTATTTTTATTTGGGTTCTGATCAGTGTATTTGTACATATTGTTATAACAAATTAAACGAGAATAAAATGCCCGCTAGAGCTGTCCATAATAATCTAGAGTTGGTAACTATACCTCCAGAATGACAGATTTAAATACGTATGAGTCTATTCTGAACCGATGTGTGCACCCATTTCAGGCTATCGTTCGTATGCAGACTAACACAGGTAAATTGCCTCCTACAGATTTACAGAGAGGATTAAAAAGAAGAGTTGTATATTTACCTCTAGATGTAAAGATAAATATTGAAACTATTGGTGTAGAGAATGTGGAAAGTTAACCACTAGTTATTCTAGTTAATTGTGTTCCTTCTAAGAGTAAGAAAATCTGGCAAGAATTAGTGGATGTTAGGAAAGTGCAAAAGGCAACATTGTATCTGATAAAAACAATGAGTGCTATAAAAATGTGTATGTGGGAGAAGAAGAAATACTTTTAGGAGATGATACTGAAACGTTAAGTGGTCAAATTGAAAAAGTGGACATGTCCAACAGTGAAGAAATCTATGAAGATTATAGTGTACATCCACTTCATTCGAAAGAAGTGTTGGGGAGTTCTATTGAACTATTCCAAATGAAAAAAGCAAAGAGCAAAAAGCAAAGGGAAGTCCCATGAGTGTATAGGAAAAAAGTTTGGAAGCTCGTTGTTTTCCGCAGTTGTTCTCAACAGGAAAAGGTGGACAATATGATGAACGATCAGTGCAGATTCCTGCATCTGAATATTGGACAATAAGATTGTATGCAGAAGATCTAAGATTTCGACAATGTATCCCATATATATTTCATATTTCGCTTGGGAGTGACTTGTCTTGACTTTCATATGCAGTCAACCACATATTGAAAACAGGAGCACATCTTCAAAATGTTTCAACAAAGGAATTTATGGATAAAGTACAACAGAGAGATGATCATTTAGAATCTCAGCTGATTAATTTGATGGCATGTCAGCTTGGTAGTAACAAGTATTGGTACCGTCATCAAGGAGAACTTAAATGTATGCTAAGAAATTTAGGAACTCCTACGTGGTTCCTTACCCTAAGCTGTGCTGAATATGCTTGGGATGATTTACTTGAATTTCTTCAAGAGGCAAATTCGAATATAAAAAATATTGAATACAAATCTCCTGGAGAATTGTGCTCTTTGGATCCTGTAAATGTAAGCAGATATTTCAATCATAGATTTGAAGCTATGATGTCTTTTATCTGCAATAAAAAGAATCCTCCTCTTGGAGAAGTTGTGGATTTCTTTTGGAGAAAGGAGTATCAAGCTAGAGGTGCTCCTCATATACATATGCTGATATGGATCAAGAATGCCCCCAAATTCGGAAATGATTCAGATGATATTCTTTTGTCTCCTATTGAAAAATATGCCACATGTGCTATACCAAAAAGAACAGAAGAGAACAACTTAAGACAACAAGTCTTACGATTCCAAAGTCATCGATATGGAAAATACTGTCGACGAAAGTAATTATTATTTTTTTTTAAATATTTTTATTTGCATCAAGGGGAACAAAGAAAACAAAAAGAAGCAATAAATGTCTACATACAATTTAAGCAAGATCAATGAATTAGCATATCCAAAGCAAGAGAATACATAAATCAAAAACAAAGTAGAGGCCAACCACAAAAATACTACAAAAGGAAGAAAAAAGTAGGAAAAAGAGACTTTTATTAAGACATGATTAATCCCCACATTCTGTCCAATTTCCGTTTCATCTGTAAACCCCTTGTAACAGCAAGAGCTTGCTCCATATTATATATTTCCTTAACAAGGCTCCACCACTCCATAACCGTTGGTGGTTTTTTTTTAACCCAAACTCTAGCAATAACCAACCTTGCACATGTAACTAAAATGTTCAGCAAATCACATAATGCACTATTGCCCCCCGATATGCCTACCAACACATCCATTGATGAAAATGCAATAGGACTAGCAAGTCTATCAGAAACAACTTTAGTTACTCCATCCCAGAATTCAATAAGGTGCGGACAGGAAAAGAACATGTGAATAATATCAGCTCCACTTAAATCACATTTTGGGCATTTCGTACGATCACTGAAGTTGTTATTTGTTGCCCATTTAAGAATCCTCTCCGGAGTATAAAAAAGTTGGCACACAGTTTTAAACAACTGAAGTTTAAGACTTGAAGATTGAACAGATAAGTTTAAGCTGTTAAGACACGAAGTAATCAGATCTGATGATACATTCTTTAATAGCTTTCTGCTCCATTTCTCAGCTAATTTTGTGATATCGTTAGTATTATAGCCAGAGAGGATCCTATACCCTATGCTAATCAGGGCTTTATCTGCTTCTCTATAAATACAGTTCCAAACTTCAGAATCTGATACAGTGGTAAGGTTTAATTTTCTCAATAAATAATCCTTAATCTGATAACATTTAAACCGAGCCACCTCTGGTAATTTATAACATATCTTCAGTTGCTCAAATACCATAAATCCCTTGTGGTCATATAGATCAGCCAATGTTTTAATGCCAGAGTCTGATAGTAAACGACAAGCTGAATCCTGAAAAATTGCCGGTAAACCCGGATTACACCACAAGGGTGTTTTATAATGAAAAAGAGAGACCTTACTCTTAACCAGAATGGAGCGCCAGATATTAACTGTATCCCGTACCGTCTTAAACATTACCCGTTTAAAGTAATTGGGGTCGTTTAGCCTATAAAAACATATTTGCATCCAGTCCTAATAAAAATCTATGGAAATATAAGCATTTATCGGGGATCAGCAAGCTACGAAAGCGGGTCAAAAAAGCCGACCAATAATAAAGTTTAATATCCGGAAGAGCCAGTCCTCCTTGATTAAAAGGAAGTTTAAGTGAAGACACAGCCCGCCGGGCTTTCTTATACCCCCATATAAAACTACTAATAATACCCTCTAGTCTAAGAAAATAAGAATTATTTACCCGTAAGGGAATTGAACGAAAAAGATATAAATATTTTGGTAATATTTTCATCTTGACCAAGTTTATTAGGCCAATAATACTAAGGGGTAGCTTATGCCACTTCTTAAATAGCATAGCAGTCTCTTTTAGTAATGGTTCATAATTCAATGCCACAATTAAATCAATATTCGAGGAGATTTTTACCCCCAAATAAGTTGCTACATCACATATCCCTGAAACCGGGGCAGATGGTTGATGATTCATAATAATCGGAGTTTTGCTAGTATTGAGTCGATACCCTGAAACTAAGCCATATTTCCCTGCTATAATACCCTTCATAGCTTGAACCACATTGGTAGAAAAAACTGCTACATCATCTGCATACACAGTAATATCAAGAGAATTTGAACCATTTAAAAAAGGGCAAATTAAAGCCTGACTCTGAAGTGCAATCAAAAAAGGTTCCATACCCAAAGCAAATAGCAGGGGTGACAGAGGACACCCCTGCTGCGTCCCTCTCCTGATTGAAAAAGTAGAAGAGCAATTTCCCAAGTAACATACCTTGCCCATAGGATTGTCATACAGCGATTGGATCCATCTCAAGAATCGGCCTTTGATACCAAATGCCTGCAATGCAGCCCATAAATAGCCCCACCCCACTCGGTCGAATGCCTTCTCGGCATCTAATAAAATCATACCGAGTGGAGTCAGCTGGGTCCGTGCAGCATCAAAAGCAGAGATGGCCATATTAATATGTGCTGTGGTATCTCGTTTTGGGATAAACCCATGTTGCTGGGAAGATACAAGCTGAGACATTAATGGTGCCAACCTAGTTGCCAGCGTTTTTGCAAAGATTTTAGCATCACTATTGATGAGTGAGATTGGTCTATAGGAGCCTCTTTCCTGAGGCGGTTTGCCCTTTTAAAAAAAAAAAAAAAATTTGGGTGAGGTTCCAAGACTTTGGTGCCTGCTCCCCATTGCCAATAGCATGAATCACTTTAAATAATAGCGGGATTAATTCCTCCATACAGTGTTTAAACAATTCCAAAGGAATAGAGTCCTCACCTACAGCTTTGCCAGCTGCTAAGGAGTTGATAGCATTTCTATTTTCTGCCGTTGTGATATCTGCCGCAAGTTGATCAGATTGTTCAGGCTCCATAGTTTTGACTCTATTTACCGCAATATAATTTTTCTTATTATCCTCCGTGACTGCGATTTCTGGTGTATAAAGATTTTGATAGAACAATGGAAACTGTTGCAATATTAATTTGGGATCTAAAAACAATTGGTTAGTATCCCCTTTAATTTCCTTGATAACATTCTGAGATCGGTCTTCAGCCACTTTATAAGCTAAGATTTTACCAATCTTATCGCCATTTTCATATTGATCAAGTTGGTATTTCTTTAATTTACTAATACTCTTTGCCCTAAGGAGATTTTTTAAAGCTGCTTTATGTTCAATTAGTTTGAAATTTAACATATCCAAATTAGTTACCCCAATTACTAAAGCTTCAGATATTTGATGTTCAATATTTAGTATTTACGCCAGCATTTAACTCATTTTGGCATCGGCGCTCTTTATTTTGCCGCCATATAAACTGCTGTGTGAATCCACGTATGCTTGCCTTACAGGCATCCCATACTGTTAGAGGTCGAGCAAAATACATATTTATATCAATAAATTCCTTTATATGCGTTTTAAGTTGGTTCACAAAATTAAGATCCATAAATAAGTATCTAGGAAATGAAAAAAAGCGAGGAGAAGGTCTCACGGTTGTAACCTCAAATGTTAAGAGGATCGGATTGTGGTCCAAGGTTACCCTTGGACAAATTGCTATAGAGCTAGTTCCAAGAGTAGAATCTGATACCCAAACCATATCTATTCGTGAGCATAATTTATGTGCTGCAGAATAGTAAGTGTAGCCTGCTATATTGGGGTATAAACATCTCCAAGCATCTTTAAGAAGATGAATTGCTGCAAGATCTATAATTGCAGCCCTAGTTTTCCGCATTCTCTGAAACAAGCTCTTTTTAGTGGTATCTAAATTGTAATTCATGATACAGTTAAAGTCTCCAAGCACAATATATTCACCATCCCATGCGAGCAATTCCATATTAATCTGGTCAATAATTTTTGGTTCATCCTGATTTGACGCATAAACCCCACATATCGTATAATTATTATTATTATTATAAATTTTATAAAGCGCTTGGTTACACCTGCTGGTGTGTCCCCGCGCTAGAAGCTACTGTTTGTTTCCTTAGTCGTGGGACTCTGGTTGCGGCTCGAAGCCCTATAAGCCCTATAATTACAGCCTTCCAGTATTATCTGTACGATAGCCCATCTGCCCGCCTTATCAGTTAATGTTCTACGTATTTCAACCTTCAGATGTTTATGTTTTAGTATTGCCACCCCCCGGATTGAAGCATTGAATACAGTACACACCATAATATCATATCCCAATTGTTTAAGCAATTTTTTATCCTTATATGCTATGTGAGTCTCAGTAATAACTGCAATTTGAGGGTCATACATCCTAAGTTCCTCATACACAAGACTCCTTTTAATCCCGCTGTTTAAGCCCGCCACATTCCATACCAAACATTTTATTTGATACATTTTATAGAGTGTATTATCCTAACTATAAAGCCTCTACAATAAAACAAAACAATCTTGCTATACCTCACATGTATATACTTTTTTAACCCCCTGGTGCATTTTTTACCCCAAAGAATACCACCCCCTTCCCCACCCCTACTTAGCAACCCACAACCCACCCCCACACCCCATAACTACCTACAGGTCCCCCCATTGACCCAACTGCCGCTGTAAAGGCAGTTAAACAGCGGAGTCAGCTGCCCCGAGGATCCGGGCATTCAAAAACACTCAAGCTCAAATATACAAGACCGCGTATACCAGCCAAGAATACCGAATACAAGCCCATTATATCAATAACATCACCTAAGGAGCAAAGAAATAATAGTTGCTTAATAGACAATAAAGTTCCTCTCGTGGAAGTCATGACCATCACCATTTTAAGCATTATTATAAAGAAGCAAACACTAGAATAAAAAAGGAAGAGAAAAAAAAAAATATATATATATATACATATATATATATTCACTGAAAAAACCATAGGTTATAGACCATATATAGTTAGGAATTAGCATTTAGAAAACCTTATTTTACTCACACAAAACCATTGAAATTCCATATATAGTTAGTTGCACTAACTATATATCGCGCACCCGCAATCCACTGCTGATGATGTCACATATTACATCATTCATGACATGGTCAGTGACATCACTGATGACATCACTGATGACATCACTGATGACATCTCAAATGACATCACTGATGACAACATCCAGTGATTATGTGTTTCTGTAAAGTTTAAATATGTTTTACATATTGAAGAATGAGTGGATGTATAAGTGTCTGAATGAAGGTTTTAGTAGGTGCGTGATTGACTGTATGAGTGAGTGATTAAATGCGTCTTACTAAATGCACGGGTTAGTGACTAAACTGTCTGAAAGTGTGCATCAGCATGTCTGTTGTTGTGCAAGCTGCTGCATGTGTTGATCAGTAGCTATATAAGTAGCTATATGGGTTATTGATTGGTTGCACAAGTATTTGTATGGGAGACTGAGTGTGTGTATGGCTGGCTGGGAGGTGTGTGACTCTGTGCAGATCAATGTGTACTTGTATCAGTGATTCTATAAGAGAGTAAGTATGTGTTAGTATATGTTTGAAAATGTAAGGTACTCTATGTTTAACTGTGTAGATTAGAAAATGGAACTGTGATTGATTCTTTACAGGACTGACTAGGTGTGTGAGTAACTCCATGGATGAGTGGCAGAGTGTGAGTGTCTGTATAGGTGTATGAGTGCATATGATAGTGTTGTAAAGATGAGTGATTGTATGTATGAATGATTGTATGGGTGAATGAGTGAATGTGTGTGTAGACGTAGGAATCAGTGAGTGCGTATGTAGTAACTAGTATTGGTGTGTCAATGGTTTCAAAAATTATACTCTGTATTTAACACTGGGTGTAACAGAGGTTATATTAAAGTGTGAGGAGATGCATTGTATTGTCACATTAATGATATCATCATTGATGTGACCATTGATGTCAAATGAGATATCATCAGTGATGTCATTTGAGATGTCATCAGTGATGTCATCAGTGATGTCACTGACCATGTCATGAATGATGTAATATGTGACATCATCAGCAGTGGATTGCGGGTGCGCGATATATAGTTAGTGCAACTAACTATATATGGAATTTCAATGGTTTTGTGTGAGTAAAATAAGGTTTTCTAAATGCTAATTCCTAACTATATATGGTCTATAACCTATGGTTTTTTCAGTGAATTTTCAAGGTTTTGTAAATGCTAATTCCTAACTATATATGGTCTATAACCTATGGTTTTTTCTGTGAATTTCATTGGTTTTTTAACAGCTAATATCTGTAGCTGTAAAATGTATTCTTCTTTAAATCCAAAAATATATTTTATATGTTTATGAATAATTTTTTTTTTAAATATTTTTTTTTCTACGTTCCCGCTTCGCGAATCGGGAAGCTTCCCGTTAGCTGACCTTGATGCCGCGAAATAGACCGCGAGCCGGTAAACGTTTCTTTACCGCAAGTGCCGCGTTAGAAAACAACATCGTGACGCCTCCCGTCCGCATGACGTTCCACGGTGTCGCGTGATACGTCATATGACGTGCTACGTTAGCGAACTGGTACGCGAAGCGAGTCGCAAAGCGCAGGTTTCTGGAAGCAAACCGTGAGGCCCTGCAAAGCGCTTAACGTAAACACAGCAAGTCATGTGACTTGGTAATAACACTTTTCATTGGTTCATTTCACTTTTGGTTTCCTAATGATGTAAGACTAGGTCATATAATCTAAAATGAACACTTTTGATTGGTTGAGAACTCTTGTTTTTCCCAAATGATGAAAATCCCTCCTTCTTTCCTCACTCTGACTTTCATCATTGTGAGAGAAAGACCCTTTGTGATCACTGAGCAATGGCTTCTTTAGTAGCTTCAGCTGGTGCTTCCCCACCACCTCCACCACATCCAAGGAAGAGTGGACCACCTGCTCAAGTTATAATTCAACAAGAAGAGGAAGAAGAGGAACAGGACGACGAGCACGAAGAGAGGCAGTTTTTGCCTGAGCAGCCCAAGACGTCTCACCGGAAAGAAAACTTCATTTGGCAATTTTTTAAAATTCCCAAAGGTCAGAAAAAAGTAAATGCAAGATACGTAACTTGCCTTATATGTCAAGATAGACTGTCCAGAGGAACCGAGAAAAAATACAGTTTCGGAAACTACACAATGCATCGCCATATGACTAGGTGGCATCCTAACAACTACAGTGCTGCACAGTTTCGGAACGACCTAGATAATCTCCCTATTATGGCCAGAAGATCTGTTGTACCGGAAGTAACGGGACCAGAGGGCAGGGAGATGGTGCCAAATATACAAATGAAATTTGGTTAAGTAAAACACACCTGCGTATTTTGCGATGGATTCATTTCCTACGGAGAAAAAAGCATCACTCTGATCAACAGAGCTATTGACTATCATATGCAAGTTTGTACGAAACGCCCAAAATAATAAATACTTCTTTTTTTGTTTTGTTGCTCCTGTTGAGCCCTTTACAATGAATCGTTTTCATTGCCCCCTCCAAGAAAAACCCAAAAAAATATAAAACCTCAGAAAAATTCAAAAAAAGTAAAAAAATGTTCCGAAAAATAATAAAAAAAATATAAAACAACAAAAACAATAAAAAAAAAAGTTCTTTTCAGAACTACCTCCCCGTTATTAAAAAATTGGTACAATATTTGGAACTGTGCCAACCTCTATTTCTCTTAGTTCGCTTCCCAGTTCGCTCGCCGGTACGCGAACTAGAAGCGAACCAAAAACAGTAAGTATAAGGGAAGGAAACAGACACTTATGTTAAAAGAAAGACAGCTATAGGGGAGTAAACTAGAGATACTATTACCCGTAATCCACTGCTGATGATGTCACATATTACATCATTCATGACATGCTCAGTGACATCATCAGCAGAGGATTGCGGGTTTTTTGGCAACGTGCCTTATCCACGGTTTAATAACGCTGCCTTTTGCTTTATATAAGTTTTCAAATTGTATGAAATATATACCAATAGGTCGTTATGAACCTTTAGGTAGTGCTTTTCTTCATGAGGTCTGGTCGCTTCCATACACATACAGATGTTTCAAAGATGATCAAGAAGTTTATCTGAATGGAGAGGAATGCACTGAGACGCCAGATCATTCACTAATGTGTAGGCACATACAGTTACACGGTTCATGCAACAAACACCGACCAAATATGGCTTGCGTGTTGCAAGGCACGCCAGTTCCTGCTATCATCCCCACGTTCAAGTTGTTGGAAAATGGTAGTTATTTGATGCTCAATAATGAAGATTGTTCTGAGTTAATTGAAAAGGGTCTGCACCTCTGTACGGGTGTTCGCTATGTGAAGCACGAAAGTTTCACGGGCCGAACTCAAGGCCACCTCTCTCTGAGACAAAAGAGCTCTTATTCTTGCCATGCCGTTGAAATCTGTCCCAAGGTTGGTATTTGTGGCCAGATTGAAAACTCCCTATGTTCATGTGTGAGAGGAAATAGAACATTTCTGCAGCAAATAACCCGTTCACTTACTGTTACGATAAAAGGAATACTTTTAATTCAGATTTGCCTTTCAATTTCAGCAAGATGGTTCCGACTATCTTTAACGCATCCTCCACAAAGACCCTGGCGCACTTTTTTAAAGTTGTTACCAGTGGTCTCGTGACTTCATTTGAGAAAATCTTTGGAGTCATCCCTGTTTCCTTTCATTCTATTTTCTCCACTCTGGTTCGTGGATTGGCATTTTTACTTGCATTACCAGCGGACGCTCTTGTGCTTTTTTACATTTTTAAATATGGATGTCCCTCCTATGCAACCTCCCACCCTGCAGCTGCTGACACTGTTCCGCAATCGCATGCTAGAATATTATGGCACAATGCCGTTGGCGATATTAAGCACGGCATATGGATTATCTTTTCGATTCTCCTACTTCACCTGTGTCCAGCCTGTATTTCACTGCCTGACCTGTGATTTCGATTGGGCCATTGATTTGTGTCTCTGCGGACCGGTTTCTCCTGACGTCGACTTTAATCAGCTGATGACTCCTATCATTACTCACGAGTTGGTTTGTCCTGGCGAAAGGATTATGGCTGTGGCATTGATGCATGGACTACTTGGTCCCTGGAATTTACTGGCGGCAGCACAGTCTTTCTTGGAACAGAGCTTTCTTGAAAACCCACCGAGCTGTCCTCTGATGGTGATAGAGGATCCGGTGCTGGGAGAGCACGTATGTTCTTTTCCGCTTTTAAATTGGATGGCTGAACTGTTTTCGGATGAAGACGGTGACTTCCTATTGGAGGCTGTTGCAGCTTATTTTGCATACACAGTTATATCATAGACCTTTTTCATGTTTGATATGCTGAGTACTAGCATTTCATTGACAATTCATTGACTTATTTGTCAAGTTTTTATTATTTACCTTGCCTATTGGCTTAAGACTCGATAAAGTACTTGGCTGTTTTATTTTTCTTTAGCATTACATTTTCCTAGTTTTTAATGCTTTACCTTGCGGACCGTCCACATATAAACTTGCAATCTACTCTCATGAGATGGCACTTCTATTATCTTATTCAGTTCGTTTCCGGATCATGGGGAGGTGTCATCTAGGTCCTGGATATCTTTACACCGTGTTAAGTTAGCATGGGCTCATTACCGGTTTAAACGCCATTTTTCCTTTTTTGCAACTTCTGCACACGACACTTAGTTGTTGCTTTAGCTTTCCACCTAGTAGTTCATCGTGGTTTACATGAGAATAATATGTTATTGCTCTACTATCTGCTTTGCTTGTTAAACTATATCTGTACAGCGAGTGCTAAAGTTTCAAGAACAACACGATACAGAATTGTTATGAGGTCTGATCTCCACGACTTCATACTCATAACATAAGTGCAACTTCTGCCAATTCTGGGCATGAGGCGGGTTTTATATTGCTTTGCCGAACACACATACACAACAGTTGATGCGGTTCACATGAAGAGAGAGCTGGTGTATGCTGATGTGATTCCTTCAAATCTAAGACACTAAAGTATGGGCACGCCCTAAACCAACACAAAGAGACCTTCTTAGCAAATAATATAATATGTGTATTAGGGAGGGTGAGATATAAGCAGCCGCGGGCCGTGGAGGGAGTTACGGTGAGGCAGGGAGGCGGGGAGGGGGAGAAGCAGGGTGGAGCCCTCTCTACCTTGCCCCTCCCCCTCCCCGCCTCCCTGCCCCACCGTAACTCCCTCCACGGCCCGCGGCTGCTTATAAGTGTTGCTAACTCTTATTCATTTACAGCATGTTAACATACTGTCACCATTCGCTTTTTATGTACTAGTAACTATGCTGGTAATTTTGCTACTGATAATATGTGTACTTGTATTCTCCACCCTGCTTCTCCCCCTCCCCGCCTCCCTGCCTCACCGTAACTCCCTCCACGGCCCGCGGCTGCTTATAAGTGTTGCTAACTCTTATTCATTTACAGCATGTTAACATACTGTCACCATTCGCTTTTTATGTACTACTGACTATGCTGGTAATTTTGCTACTGATAATATGTGTACTTGTATAATCTAAGATACTACGCCTCAGAAGACGGCATTAGTAAATAAACATTTCAAATACACATGTGTTCTTCTTAACTCCATGTTCTGGTTTCTAAGAAATATATAACGACCGACTGTTCATGAGTTCCACGTATCCTGAGGTACTATAAGTTCATATTCTGGATTGTCTAAACATTGAGAGTTTGTTATATCCAATGTGACACTGTACCTAGCTTGCTAAGGAGTTTTTGATTACTAACGTGAGTTTTGGGACACCCTAATTCGCCGAGGTTCCAATCCTCTGTCCACAGTTCTGTGTGAGAACAGAAACCCTGCGACAGGGGCACCCCCGACCCTTGCTGGAGCTTCATCACACTTGCGATACAACTCCAGCAATGCGCCACCTTTACGGCACAGATACATCACGCATCTGTGCTGTTTTTGCCCCATGATGCGCCGCATTGTAAATGCAGCACACCATAGGTGACGGAACAGCGGCACAGAATGACTAACACATCCCTGGTGATGCGCCAGTCATCATAAATGTATCCCTATGCTTCTTATCTTGTTAGAGATGAACCGCCATATGTATCATCAAAGTTTTTTGCATTTCCTAAATAGCGAACTTTAAGGAATAAATAGCGATTCTTTACCATTCCTAGTTTGCGATTAGCTATTTGCTAATTACAAATTACCCATTCATTTCCTTCATTTCCATAGGGCGGTTGGACTCACTTTTAGCTCGAACGGCTGAATGGATTTGCACGAAACTTGGCAAAATTGTAGGGACTGGTAGCCCGATGTGCCTTTGCTATGTCTCAAGATATATGCTCCAGTGGTTTTTACGAAAATTAACTTTGAAAAATATATATTGGGCTACATTGGCCTATATATATGTTGGAGCCCAAATGTAGCCCAATGTAGCCCAATGAAGCCCAATGTAGCCCAATGTAGCCCAAAGATGGCCGCCAGACACACAAAAAAACAAATGTAGCCCAAATATCAGCCAGATGTAGCCCAACTATAGCCCAGTGACAGAATGACCAATCCGCTTCGCAAACCTCCGTTACGCGAGGCGGAGCGCTGTTACAGATATATATCTTTTTTTGAACGTTAATTTCTCAAAATCCACTGGAGCACATATATTGAGACCTAGCAAAGGCACATCGGGCTACCAGTCCCTACAATTTTGCCAAGTTTCGTGCAAATCCATTCAGCCGTTCGATTATTATTATTATTTTTTTTTTTTGCCCCGCGGGGCCCTTTTAAAACCTCCACATCAAACCTAGGGGGTCAGCGAGGATCTACTATTCCCCCTTATGGTCATTTGCCCCTTCGCTTTGGCCTCCTCTTGTCTCTCGATCCTACCGAGAGACAAGATGGCGGCCGCTACGGACTGTTTGGAATGTTGACAGACGCCAGAGAACCAATCAGCTTCGCTTCACAAAGCTCCGTTGCGCGAAAAGTACGCGTCCTGGGCCGTTGCCCGGTCCGCTGTTACAGATATATATCTTTTTTTAAACGTTAATTTCTCAAAATCCACTGGAGCACATATATTGAGACCTACAAAAGGCACATCGGGCTACCAGTCCCTACAATTTTGCCAAGTTTCGTGCAAATCCATTCAGCCGTTCGGGCTAAAAGTGAGGCCAACCGCCCTATGGAAAACTCAATGTTAAAAACACGTTTTGGGACCCCCCTTTTTTCTCGGCCCCCACTGGACGAACCCCCCCCAAATTTTCAAGGGCTGCTCAGAAACAAAATGTGCCATTTTCCTGAAAATTTCAGCCAATTCCGTCCACAAACGCCAAAGTTATTAGACATAGAATTTTCAAAAAACCCATAGAGAAAAAATCCTAACTATATATACCTACTGGCGACCGCCAGTAGGTAATATATATATATATATATATATATATATATATATATATATATATATATATATATATATATATATATATATATGTATATGTTTGTTCCAAAGGCCCGAGAGCTTTAAAAGATGCACACACAGCAGCTGTCACCAACAGGCTTTATTCACTTCTGGAGACCGGAATTTCATCTCTAGTCAAATTTCATTCCTTCAGCCTACGCGTTTCGAGGACACAGCCTCTTCTTCCTGGGCTGCTCTGCAGAATCACTCAGGTGCTCCAAATTCGTTAATTTAAATACATGCAGTTACCCCCAGTGGGTTGTGCACAGTGCGCTTGCATGCTGGGACATTGAGTCCGATTTAAAGAAAGTCGAGATGAAATTCCGGTCTCCAGAAGTGAATAAAGCCTGTTGGTGACAGCTGCTGTGTGTGCATCTTTTAAAGCTCTCGGGCCTTTGGAACAAACAAATAAAAACGGCTGCCCCGCCGTGAAAGATTGCACCGTCTCAACAATGGAAGGAGGGGCAGCGCGGCAACTAGGAACTGTGCCAATGCCGTGCAGCGCAGCAACTGTGAGTTAATC
This sequence comes from Lissotriton helveticus, assembly GCF_964261635.1. Lineage (NCBI taxonomy): Eukaryota > Metazoa > Chordata > Amphibia > Caudata > Salamandridae > Lissotriton > Lissotriton helveticus. Next base: position 2,010,181,434 of record NC_136057.1, on the reverse strand, counting down.
AACCGGAATGACATTTGGGGGCCCACTGAGGGTGTTTTAATGCTTCATTAATGCTCGAATAATCAGTATTCACTAAAGGGACTCACCACAAATAATGACTTTCTTTAAATCGGACTCAATGTCCCAGCATGCAAGCGCACTGTGCACAACCCACTGGGGGTAACTGCATGTATTTAAATTAACGAATTTGGAGCACCTGAGTGATTCTGCAGAGCAGCCCAGGAAGAAGATGCTGTGTCCTCGAAATGCGTAGGCTGAAGGAATGAAATTTGACTCGAGATGAAATTCCGGTCTCCAGAAGTGAATAAAGCCTGTTGGTGACAGCTGCTGTGTGTGCATCTTTTAAAGCTATCGGGCCTTTGGAACAAACAAATAAAAACGGCTGCCCCGCCGTGACAGATTGCAAAGTCTCAACAATGGAAGGAGGGGCAGCGCGGCAACTAGGAACTGTGCCAATGCCGTGCAGCGCAGCAACTGTGAGTTAATCAACCGGAATGACATTTGGGGGCCCACTGAGGGTGTTTTAATGCTTCATTAATGCTCGAATAATCAGTATTCACTAAAGGGACTCACCACAAATAATGACTTTCTTTAAATCGGACTCAATGTCCCAGCATGCAAGCGCACTGTGCACAACCCACTGGGGGTAACTGCATGTATTTAAATTAACGAATTTGGAGCACCTGAGTGATTCTGCAGAGCAGCCCAGGAAGAAGAGGCTGTCTCCTCGAAACGCGTAGGCTGAAGGAATGAAATTTGACTCGAGATGAAATTCCGGTCTCCAGAAGTGAATAAAGCCTGTTGGTGACAGCTGCTGTGTGTGCATCTTTTAAAGCTCTCGGGCCTTTGGAACAAATATATATATATATATATATATATATATATATATATATATATATATTCACTGAAAAAACCATAGGTTATAGACCATATATAGTTAGGAATTAGCATTTAAAAAACCTTATTTTACTCACACAAAACCATTGAAATTCCATATATAGTTAGTTGCACTAACTATATATCGCGCACCCGCAATCCACTGGTGATCATGTCACATATTACATCATTCATGACATGGTCAGTGACATCACTGATGACATCACTGATTACATCACTGATGACATCATCCAGTGACTGTGTGTTTCTGTAAAGTTTAAATATGTTAGATATATTGAAGAATGAGTGGATGTATAAGTGTCTGGATGAAGGATTTAGTAGGTGCGTGACTGACTGTATGAGTGAGTGAATAAATGTGTCTCACTGAATGCATGGGTTAGTGACTAAACTGTCTTAATTTGTGCATCATAATGTCTGTTGTGATGTAAACTGCTGCATGTGTTGATCATTAGCTATACGAGAGGCTATATGTGTTATTGATTGGTTGCCCAAATATTTGTATGGGAGATTGAGTTTGTGTAGGGGTGGCTGGGAGGTGTGTGACTCTGTGCATAGATGTGTGAGCAGTTGATTCACTAGGTGTATGAGTTCAAGAGTGCATGTGGAAACAGCTACATGGGCAGTTGACTGTGTGCATGAGTGTATTGATGAGTGAATGGATATCTCAATGCTACATGTCATAGTAAGTACATATGTAAAACACAGTACATGTGAGAGTTGGCATATATAAATAACTGTGCATGAGAGCCAATGAATGTGTGAGTGGTTGTATGGATCATTGTGAACTTGTATCAGGGATTGTATAAGAGAGTAAATATGTGTTAGTATATGTTTGAATAAGTAAGGTGTGTATAACTGTATAGTTGAAGAAATGGAGGTGAGATTGTTTATTTGCATGACTGACTAGGTGTGTGAGTAACTCCATGGATGAGTGACAGTGTGTGAGTGTCTGTATACACTGAGTGTATCTAAGGTTATATTAGAGTCTGAAGAGGTTTATCGTATTAGCACAAGAATGATGTCAAATGAGATGTCATCATTGATGTCATCAGTGATGTCATTTGAGATGTCATCAGTGATGTCATCAGTGATGTCACTGACCATGTCATGAATGATGTAATATGTGACATGATCAGCAGTGGATTGCGGGTGCGCGATATATAGTTAGTGCAACTAACTATATATGGAATTTCAATGGTTTTGTGTGAGTAAAATAAGGTTTTTTAAATGCTAATTCCTAACTATATATGGTCTATAACCTATGGTTTTTTCAGTGAATTTTCAAGGTTTTGTAAATGCTAATTCCTAACTATATATGGTCTATAACCTATGTTTTTTTCAGTGAATTTTCAAGGTTTTGTAAATGCTAATTCCTAACTATATATGGTCTATCACCTATGGTTTTTTCAGTGAATTTCATTGGTTTTTTAACAGCTAATATCTGTAGCTGTAAAATGTATTCTTCTTTAAATCCAAAAATATATTTTATATGTTTATTAATAACTTTTTTTTAAAATATTTTTTTTTCTTCGTTCCCGCTTCGCGAATCGGGAAGCTTCCCGTTAGCTGACCTTGATGCCGCGAAATAGACCGCGAGCCGGTAAACGTTTCTTTACCGCAACTGCCGCGTTAGAAAACAACATCATCACGCCTCCCGTCCGCATGACGTTTCGCGTTGTCGCGTGATACGTCATATGACGTGCTACGTTAGCGAACTGGTACGCTTACCGAGTCGCAAAGCACAGGTTTCTGGAAGCAAACCGGGAGGCCCTGCAAAGCGCGTAACGTAAACACAGCAGGTCATGTGACTTGGTAATAACACTTTTCATTGGTTCATTTCACTTTTGGTTTCCTAATGATGTAAGACTAGGTCATATAATATAAAATGAACACTTTTCATTGGTTGAGAACTATTGTTTTTCCCAAATGATGAAAATCCCTCCTTCTTTCCTCACTCTGACTTTCATCATTGTGAGAGAAAGACCCTTTGTTACCAGTGAGCAATGGCTTCTTTAGTAGCTTCAGCTGGTGCTTCCCCACCACCTCCACCACATCCAAGGAAGAGTGGACCACCTGCTCAAGTTATAATTCAGCAAGAAGAGGAAGAAGAGGAACAGGATGACGAGCACGAAGAGAGGCACTTTTTGCCTGAGGAGCCCAGGACGTCTCACCGGAAAGAAAACTTCATTTGGCAATTTTTTAAAATTCCCAAAGGTCAGAAAAAAGTAAATGCAAGATACGTAACTTGCCTTATATGTCAAGATAGACTGTCCAGAGGGACCGACAAAAAATACAGTTTCGGAAACTACACAATGCATCGCCATATGACTAGGTGGCATCCTAACAACTACAGTGCTGCACAGTTTCGTAACGACCTAGATAATCTCCCTATTATGGCCAGAAGATCTGTTGTACCGGAAGTAACTGGACCAGAGGGCAGGGAGATGGTGCCAAATATACAAACAAGATTTCGTGAAGTAAAACAAGTCTGCGTACATTGCAGTGGATTCATTTGCTACGGAGAAAGAAGCATCACTCTGATCAACAGAGCTATTGACTATCATATGCAAGTTTGTACGAAACGCCCCAAATAATAAATTCATTTTTTTTGTTTTGTTGCTCCTGTTGAGCCCTTTACAATGAATCGTTTTCGTTGCCCCCTCCGAAAAAAACCCCAAAAAAATATAAAACTGTTCAGAAAAATTCAAAAAAAGTAAAAAAAATTTCAGAAAAATAATAAAAAAAATATAAAACAACAAAAACAATAAAAAAAAAGTTCTTTTCAGAACTACCTCCCCGTTATTAAAAAATTGGTACAATATTTGGAACTGTGCCAACCTCTATTTCTCTTAGTTCGCTTCCCAGTTCGCTCCCCGGTACGCGAACCGGAAGCGAACCCCAAAATTTTTTTTTTAAAAAAGAACAGTAAGTATAAGGGAAGGAAACAGACAGTTATGTTAAAAGAAAGACAGCTATAGGGGAGTAAACTAGAGATACTATTACCCGTAATCCACTGCTGATGATGTCACATATTACATCATTCATGACATGCTCAATGACATCATCAGCAGAGGATTGCGGGTAACAGTATCCCCAGTTTATTCCCTATAGCTGTGTTTCTTTTAACATAACTGTCTGTTTCCTTCCCTTATACTTACTGTTCTTTTTAAAAAAAATTTTTTAGATCAGTCAGAAACAGTGAAAGTAATGAAATATAAAAGACTACGTACAATATAAGCACTGTATGCAACAACTTTGACACTTACAGAAGCCTCACCTTCTCCATGCCTCCTACACAGTTCTACATGTACATCATAAATGCAAACAGAACAGAATTAATTATACATGTTAAATGGTTTATTTTTGCTGTTCTCAGAATGTATCAAATTTCACTAAAACAGTGACTTGAAGGTATTCATCATATAACAGCGGGGAAAAAAAAACACAATCAAAATGATTGTGTTTAAAAAACCCATACAACATAACAAATCAGAATTCAGAACTCCTTAAAGTTAACTTACTTTCCATGACGGCCAAGGATGTCCTATGAACAGCTTACACTCTGTTGTGCTGTTATTACTTTCAACCCGCCACTTTCTGAAAGAAAACCTCCATCGTTTTCAAAAACATGTTACATACAATAAATGACTTCTCGCTCTCTACCACACGTTTCCACAAGGCCAAATCGTGTCTGAGCCATTTATAACTCTTAGAATTCTTTTAAACCAATCCCGTCATGTTGTATTTCCGCAACTTTCACAATTAAAATGTTGAAGATCATTTTCACAATCCTGGACTAGTAATATCTTCCCCTTCTTGCTCAATCATGTTCTACATTTCCTATCACACTGATACTGCTTACTATGAAGCAGACTTACACTACCTTTATGACTAGTACAATTATTTAATTCTCTACATCACTTTTAATCACAAAGCAATGTAAAACAGTAGACAGCATTGCAGACTTACATTCCCTCTACTCCATGTTTTGATTGGCTGCTTCAATTAGCTTATAAAAAGAAACAGTTTTTCTGAACTCATTCAAAGTGCACGTATTTCTCCATGACGTCCAGTGTTATGATAAGAAGTTATGTCTCTATACTACACTTATCCTCAAGGCCAAATCGTGTAGGAGCCATTAGAACTTCTTGAAATTCCTCAGAGCACATCCCGAGATTCTTTCCCTAAAATTTTGGTTTTAAAAACACCAGGTAAGAGTTTTTAAGGTCATACAGAATTTTTTTTTTTTGAAAATTAAAACAGAATCATTGCAGAATGACCAGCCATTTCTACACTTTAAATAAGCTGTATAATGTCCTGATGTTATTGAAGGACCATCATGATATATAATTGCTACAGTTACAAAAGTCCTTCCTGATATTGACAACTGTGAAGCCACAAAATGTTTAATTAAAGTTGTCAATTTTGTTCCATCAGGCCTACATCGTTGGAACATTAAAATGACATACTGGCCATATGTTCGTATAAATAATGTGGACATCATTTCAGATTTACATTGGCTACACTCCATGTTGTGATCAGCTGCTTTTACTAGCTTATTAAAAGAGACTGATTTACTGTCTGGCAAAGTTAAATATATAAATCTTTCTGAGTCTACACTAGTAGTACTTGATACCCTACAGTTCTCGCAGTCATGCTGCCATTGATAAGAAAGCCCAAACAGGTGATCTACATCTACACCTTCATCATGCAATACATCAAGCATATACATTAAAAACTCCTGACAATCTTGCTGACTATTTTGAGAGAATTGTGTTTGGCCTGAACATCTGTCTAACAGATTTCGAATTTCAGACACACTTTCTATGTTTGTTCTATCAGTGCTACATTTCTCTAACACAGAATTTAACAAACTGCAAAATCTTTGATCAGAATTGACCACAATCTCTTCTTTTACATTTTCTAGAGAAAACAAAACATTAACCACTACATTAGCATAGCAGTTGACACCAGAACTGTTTTCAAATTGAAAACCAACAACATCTTCAACAGAATCCTTTTTGTTTCTGCTTATAATTTCAGGTTCATCAACTTTTCGTCTTTTTGCTACAACCTCCCCAGTATTGGTCACATTTCTTCGTTTCCGGCCTACCACACGTTTCTCAAACAAAGGATACTGAGGCAAATGTGGCGCATACTCTCTTCTTAACCTATTGTATTCCTTAACACAATCTAGATCCGCACAAATGTTTGTGACATCACACTCAATCAAGTACAATCCCGATAAAGTTCTAACTCGTGTCAATGCCACATATGCCATACCCTCCTTGAACACAGAACTGCCAATATTCACCAATGCACAGTCTACACTTAAACCTTGCGATTTATGGATTGTCACCGCATATGCCAAGCAAACAGGAAACTGCTTACGACGAACATATAAGTCTTTTACAAGCAAAAATCTAGCAGAACAACGACCAATTAGCTGTACTTCCTCAATGCCATCAAATTTAATTTTTAAAAATTCAATTCCATCTCTATTTCTGTATTTCACAAAATCAACAACATTACCCATTGATCCATTTACCAGACCTCTTTCAACATGTAAATTCCTTCTTAAAATTATACGGCAGTTCAAGCACACATTCAGAGTCTTTTCAAAACCCGCAGTTTTAGATATACTCTTCTCTAATGAATCCAATTTTGTTTTCAGATTCTCAGACAAAATAATTGTTGATCCCATATGCTCTACTCTGTCAATAGCTTCCAGTTTCACAATCTCTTGCTTTTCTAAATGCAACATTTTGTTATTGAATTTGGCACATTCTGCAAGAGTTGGCATCAAACATATTCCAGATTTTTTCTCAGTAACTTTCTGAAAAATATTCTCAGGCACAACATCTTCGTCTGGATATAAATTTGTCAGTAATCGTGCATGTAAAGCTTCTTTCCCATGCTCGGTCACTTTTCCAATTCTAACATCTTGTAGAATAGTCTTGTAAACTTCATCCTTTGCCTGACGCATATTTTCATGCAGTTCAGCATAATTGAAGTTTAACCATATATTGACATTGCCAATGCTCCCTAAGCACTTCCTGGTATCTTCATGTGTGAGCATTTTGAACACAGGTTGCCCTTTCACTGGTGTCAGCTGCAGAAGATCTCCGAAAACAATGATGTGTTTGCCACCAAATAACACATCATACTCTGTTTTGAGAACTTCTTGCATTCTCAAATGCACAAAGGCAAGCATGACATTGGAAACCATGCTTACTTCGTCAATGATAAGAAGTTTCATTTTCCTCAAGACTCTTGAAACTTCAAAACAAGCATCTCCAGATAGCTTGTGATATTCTAATTTGTTGTCCTGCTCCACTGGCAGCATCAGTAAACGATGTAAAGTAATCCCTTTAATGTTATGTGCTGCCAGTCCAGTTGGAGCGGTGACAACACAAGACAGCGATGACTCTGTCCTTTCCTGCAAATAACATGAAATTGCTTTAATAAGGAAACTTTTTCCAGTTTCCGCTTCTCCACTCACGTACAGTCGGACAGGCTTCAACGACGTACATGAGCACTCTTTCTTGTCATGACTTAATCCATGATCAATTTGCATGGTAATCTCGTCATATATTTTCCTCTGCTCAACGTTGAGTTGTCTTTCCAACTCTTCTAAGTTAACCGCATCCTCCTGAGCATGTGCCATGGCTCTTTCCACTTCATTCATAGCAGTGGCAGCTTCATTTTCGATAAGAGGTCCTCCTAGTGGATCCTGACTCAATGAAGCAGAACTCTGACTGTCCTGAGAACTGTCTCTGGCAATCTCGGCTGCAATCGTTGCTTCCTGCTCAATTTCCACATTCAACATTTCTACATATTTGGGAAAAGCAGGACATTCTATGGTCTCCTTGGCAGCATTGAATGAGTCTTCATAACAAAGGAAATCTCCAAGCAGTTCCTCTTCTGCACGCCAAGGCTTAAAAAGTTGCAAAAGTGCTAAATAGTTAAAAAAACTCCTTTTTTTCACGAGATTCGCCACTCAATTTTCGATGGTTTATCAAGTGGCATTTTCTTTGCTTGACCAGACATCCCTCACTTCCTATTACAGCATACACTCCTTTCTCAGTATCTTCTTTGATGTTCCTCTTGAATATGTAATTTTGCAGAACCTCATACAGACAAACATTCTCGAGGTGACTGCTTCGATTTGGATAATATGTATCCAACATGTTGCTCTTCAAAATGTCGGTACTGTTTGGCTCCTTTACCGCCAAATACTCAATTTCCCGCACAGGTTTCAGAACTCGATTACGCGTTGCAGCAAGACCAACACTCGCCCAAACGATACTCCTGGACTTGGCATAGAGACTTGCTGAAGACAACCGGTCAGAACATTCGTAAGCTCCGATTTCTCGATGCGACAACATCTTCAGACTGAAACTGTACAACTTCTTGCTGAGGCTCTTTTCATGGGAAATGTCCTCCCACATATCCTTCAATTCTGTCTTCTCTTTTTTGGTGATGTAAGATGTCACATACCGAGCCACAGCCATACAGTTATCAGCCACAAACTGTATATCCATGTTAGCATTCCACATGGACAAAATCACCGGGTTGTAGTCGTTGATGTACTTAGACTCTTCGTTCCTCTTCAAATTGTATGTGTTTTTAGGTGATTTCTTCATCACATTATGTCGCAGCGAAGACATCAAACTGTTCACTCTTCCTTTAGAAATCACCGGTCGTGGAAAGCCGAAACGACATTTGGTGTAGAACTTGTCTTTGTTCCGGAATTTACGACGACAGTACTTTCCACATCGATGGCTTTGGAAACGTAGAACTTTTTCTCTTAGGCTTTTTTTCTCCTTTGCGTTTGGAACAGCACACGTAGAATACTGTTCTATGAAACTCATCACTGAGTCTTCTGCATCCGTTCCAAATTTAGGTGCATCCTTGATCCACAGCAACATATGTATAAGAGGAGCACCTCTTGCTTGGTACTCCTTCCTCCAGAAGAAATCCAACACCTCTCCAAGAGGTGGATTCTTCTTATTCATGATGAAAGACATCATACCTTCAAATCTATGATTGAAGTACCTACATACATTGACTGGATCCAAAGAGCACAGTTCTCCGGGTGTCTTGAATTCGATGTTTTCTACGTTAGCATTTGCCTCTCGTAGAAATTCAAGTAAGTCTTCCCAGCCATACTCAGCACAGCTCAAAGTGAGGAACCATGTGGGAGTTCCTAAGTTCCTCAACATACATTTTAAATCACCATGACGACGGTACCAGTACTCATTAGTACCACGCTGACACGCCATGAGATTAATCAGGTGAGAATCCAAAATACTGTCTTGGACATTGACTTTATCCATAAAGTCACTTGCCGAGATGTTTTGCATGTGTATACCACTTTTCAAGATGTAGTTCACTGCATATGACAGTCCAGACAGATCGCTTTCAAACAGGAGATGAAACAAATAAGGAATGCATTGTCGAAACCTAGGATCTCCTGCATACAATCGCAAAGTCCGGTATTCAGAAGCAGGAATTTGATGAGGTCGCTCATCATATCTTCCTCCCTGACCTGTTGGAAAAAGCTGTGGGAAACACCGAGCTTCCAAACTTTCCTCCCAAACACTAATGGGACTCCCTTTCGCTTGTTTCATTTGAAACAACTCAATAGCATTCCCCATGACTTCCTTGGAATGCAAAGGATGAACACTATAATGTTCATATATTTCTTCACTAGTACAGGGTTCTACTTTCTCAATTTGACCAGCACACAAATCGCTATCCTCTTCCTCACTTACTTCCTCTTCTGCAACATATACATTTTTATAGTATTTATTATATTTTTTCAAATACAATGTTGCCCTTTTGACTTTCCTAACATCTACTAAATCTTGCCATATTTTCTTATTCTTTGTCGGAACCCCATTAACTAAGATAACAAGAGGTTCCTCTTCCACTTTTTCTACTCCAATTGTGTTAATGTTTTTCTTCAAATCTAGAGGCAAATAAACAACTCTTCCCTTTAATCCTCTCTGTAAATCTGATGGAGGCAATTTCCCTGTCTTTGGCTCCATTCTTACAATAGCCTGAAAGGGATGGATACTTTGAATCAAAATAGATTCATAAGTATTTAAATCCTTCAATTCAGAAGGAATCTCAACCAATTCCAGATTATTATGAACTGCTCTAGCAGGCATCTGGTTTTGATTTAATTTGTTACAACAATAAGTACACACACGTTGATCCAATCCCAAATCAAAACAATTTTCTACCATCAAGTATGTTGTAAAATCCTTCCATTCACTATTATTTTCCCTTTCACTTTTTGCATATAAATCCACTAACTTAGTCTGATTCTTATAATAAGTGCGTCGACAACACACACAAGTGAAATTTGGCCTCTCACTTGATTTCACCTCAAACGTCGCAATTTCCCTCTGGAAATTATCTGTACTGGAAACCTGTACACTATCTTCCACATTACTCTCTTCTTCTTGGTCAATTTCAACATTCTCCTCTTTACTTCCAAAGTAACAAAACTCAATTTCTTCACATATATTCTTCACATCTATTTCAGAACCATGCAAAAGAGCAGCGCATAATTGTTTAAGCATAATTGCTGGACTCTTAGCATAATACAACATTCTAACTAATTTCCTCACTTTATTATGATGCACTGCTAGCATCCTGAAATGATGAAAAACACTCTGGCATACTCTCCTGGAAAGACAAGCCAGTGAATGACCATGCAAACCTATCACTTCTCTCACTCTGCAAGGATCTAATTCTTGCAACAACTTCATTTTCTGCTTCAAACTTTTCTTATTAAATGACCGTATAAAATCACAAAGCAAATTGATGGAATCCTGTCGTACACTGCAAATACTACTACACTTCCAGGTGTACACAGGACCCTTAGGACGTCTCCCTAAAACCTCATTACCTAACACCTCTTCTATCTCTGTTGTCACAAGTTTTTCTTTTTCAACTGGACAACCATCTTTCACTTCATAACCTCGACCACTGGTGTCAACTGCATGCACCAAATCATTATCCTGGAAATAACTCTCCTCATTAAAAAATGCCTCAGAGCTTGAACTATGCATCCATGCTCCAGAAAAAACTTCACAAAAATTACTACGATTAACTATTCTCTTCCATCTACTATTTCTTTTGAAATCATAAATTGCTTTGTTTAGCTTCCTAATTCTATTGATTGTCAAAATAAATAACTTACGTTTAATTTCAAATGCCTGATCAATAACTTTCTCAACTATTTTTTTTCTCTTATAAAAAACCACTTTCTGTTGACCTTTCTTAATATTTTTTAACAAATTGCCAATTATCCTGTTGCGGAACATTCGTTTACGAATTTCCCTAAACTGTTGTTTCCTTCTACTTTCATGCATAGAGTTATCTCTTACTCTAGCAGTAACATTTCTCATTGGCCTTTCCTTACCGTTTGAATTGCTTCTCCTTTTCTGGACTGAAACATTTTCTGTAGTAATATTTTTTTTACTAGAGATATTTCTTATGAATGTTTTTGTACTCTTACCCGGTGCTTTCTTGGTGACTTGACAAATCTTTTTGTTAGAGGACTGCTGCTTTTTTTCATTCACCTGCTGTCTTTGACGTTTTGCAGCCTTTCTCACTCTTTCTTTGCTTGGCATCCTAAAATCTTGAAATAATCTGCAGTTGAATCTGTGGTAAAATATAATAAAAAATTTTATTAAACACTATTACCCAACAGTAAATTAATAACAGTCATCAAAAACTTAACACACTACTTAACATTTTTACATAGAAGAATTTTTTGTACATGGCAAATTTAGAATACAGAAATAGCAGAAAAGAAATGGAATTTATATTCATTTTACCTGTCCTGTTTTATATATGAATCTGATCTAATTTTATGACCATATTTTAATATTTTATTGAAGACACTACACATAACCTGTTTTTGAAGGTGTCTTTATTTTTAAATTAAACGGTTTACATATTTACTTTTTATTTATTATAAATTTATAAAATAAATGTTTATAGTTCCATAGGCTCAAGCAAGTCAGCTTCCCATCCTATGTCATACAATTCTGACAAATCTGCATCCTCATCACGTTCTTCTTCATCCTCAGGATTGAAATCATCCAAGGGATCAACATCCACTGATGTTTCAATTACGAGTTCAATGATGAGGTCGAAATCAACTGATTGCTGATTGTCGCTCATGTTGATGTTGTCTTTATCTTTAAAGAAAGATAACAACAATGAGATGTTGCACAGTAAGAGACAAATCTCAGAGATTATAATAGTAAAATTGTTTAACAAGAGTAACATTTTGCAGCTATTATTTAACCATGTCCAACGATGCTGAGGAGCAGAGGAGGTGAAGCCTATCTCCAATTTTTCACTGAACAGGACTCATCTCTTCTTAACCTTGGATAAACCTCACCGACTCTGTGTCCCCTGCACATAATTAAATGTAAAGGGGCAGATTTATATTAACTAGCACATCCCCAGGGATGCACCAGTTAACATGCACCGCTGCTCTGCAACCCACGGTGTGCCGCATTTACAATCAGATAGGACAAAGCTGCATCAAAACCCTGCGCCTGCTTGAAGCAGGCATAGATCTTGACGCAGGTAGGCTGAAAGCTAAAGCAACAACTAAGTGTTGTGTGCAGAAGTTGCAAAAAAGGAAAAATGGCGTTTAAACCAGTAATGAGCCCATGCTAACTTAACACAGAGTAAAGATATCCAGGATCTACATCAGTTTGGGGTTCACGAACCTGGCAGGTACAAGGCACTGAGGCTTTGCACCGTGCATGTCTCATCCCAAATCATATGTTGTTTGTGAATGAAACAATTTCCCAGACCAAATGCTTTGGATTGGCTACTTCTAAAAAATTAAACCCTACTATCCCGGAGTTACAGGAATATGATGCTTGGAGTAATTTTACTCGTTGTCCATTAAAGATTTACAGGCCCTACTCCGTAATTCTTCCTTTAACATTTCCAGTATAAATCCAAAAGGTTGACTGCTTTGGCAACGTGCCTTATCCACGGTTTAATAACGCTGCCTTTTGCTTTATATAAGTTTTCAAATTGTATGAAATATATACCAATAGGTCGTTATTAACCTTTAGGTAGTGGTTTTCTTCATGAGGTCTGGTCGCTTCCATACACATACAGATTTTCAAAGATGATCAAGAAGTTTATCTGAATGGAGAGGAATGCACTGAGACGCCAGATCATTCACTAATGTGTAGGCACATACAGTTACACGGTTCATGCAACAAACACCGACCAAATATGGCTTGCGTGTTGCAAGGCACGCCAGTTCCTGCTATCATCCCCACGTTCAAGTTGTTGGAAAATGGTAGTTATTTGATGCCCAATAATGAAGATTGTTCTGGGTTAATTAAAAGTATTCCTTTTATCGTAACAGTAAGTGAACGGGTTATTTGCTGCAGAAATGTTCTATTTCCTCCCACACATGAACATAGGGAGTTTTCAATCTGGCCACAAATACCAACCTTGGGAGCACATTTCAACGGCATGGCAAGAATAAGAGCTCTTTTGTCTCAGAGAGAGGTGGCCTTGACTTCGGCCCGTGAAACTTTCGTGCTTCACATAGCGAACACCCGTACAGAGGTGCAGACCCTTTTAAATACAGATTCGCCTTTCCATTTCAGCAAGATGGTTCGGACTATCTCTAACGCGTCCTCTACAAAGGGCCTGGCGCACTTTTTTAAAGTTGTTACCAGTGGTCTCGTGACTTCATTTGAGAAAATCTTTGGAATCATCCCTGCTTTCTTTCATTCTATTTTTTCCACTGTGCTTGGTGGATTCCCATTTTTACTTGCATTACCAGCGGACGCTCTTGTGCTTTTTTACATTTTTAAATATGGATGTCCCTCCTGTGCAAGCTCCCGCCCTGCAGCTGCTCACGCTGTTCCGCAATCGCATGCTTGAATATTATGGCACAATGCCGTTGGCGATATTAAGCACGGCATATGGATTATCTTTTCGATTCTCCTACTTCACCTGTGTCCAGCCTGTATTTCACTGCCTGACCTGTGATTTCGATTGGGCCATTGATTTGTGTCTCTGCGGACCGGTTTCTCCTGACGTCGACTTTAATCAGCTGATGAGTCCTATCATTACTCACGAGTTGGTTTGTCCTGGCGAAAGGATTATGGCTGTGGCATTGATCCATGGACTAATTGGTCCCTGGAATTTACTGGCGGCAACACAGTCTTTCTTGGAACAGAGCTTTCTTGAAAACCCACCGAGCTGTCCTCTGATGGTGATAGAGGATCCGGTGCTGGGAGAGCACGTATGTTCTTTTCCGCTTTTAAATTGGATGGCTGAACTCTTTTCGGATGAAGACGGTGACTTCCTATTAGAGGCTGTTGCAGCTTATTTTGCATACACAGTTATGTCATAGACCTTTTTCATGTTTGATATGCTGAGTACTAGCATTTCATTGACAATTCATTGACTTATTTGTCAAGTTTTTATTATTTAGCTTGCCTATTGGCTTAAGCCTCGATAAAGTAGTTGGCTGTTTTATTTTTCTTTAGCATTAAATTTTCCTAGTTTTTAATGTTTTACCTTGCGGACCGTCCACATATAAAGTTGCAATCTGCTCTCATGAGATGGCACTTCTATTATCTTATTCAGTTCGTTTCCGGATCATGGGGAGGTGTCATGTAGATCCTATATATCTTTACACCGTGTTAAGTTAGCATGGACTCATTACCGGTTTAAACGCCATTTTTCCTTTTTTGCAACTTCTGCACACGACACTTAGTTGTTGCTTTAGCTTTCAACCTAATAGTTCATCGTGATTTACATGAGAATAATATGTTATTGCTCTACTATCTGCTTTACTTGTTAAACTATATCTGTACAGCGAGTGCTGAAGTTTCAAGAACAACACGATACAGAATTGTTATGAGGTCTGATCTCCACGACTTCATACTCATAACATAAGTGCAGCTTCTGCCAATTCTGGGCATGAGGCGGGTTTTATATTGCTTGCCGAACACACATACACAACACTTGATGCGGTTCACATGAAGAGAGAGCTGGTGTATGCTGATGTGATTCCTTCAAATCTAAGACACTAAAGTATGGGCACGCCCTAAACCAACACAAAGAGACCTTCTTAGCAAATAATATAATATGTGTATTAGGGAGGGTGAGATATAAGCAGCCGCGGGCCGTGGAGGGAGTTACGGTGGGGCAGGGAGGCGGGGAGGGGGAGGGGCAGGGTGGAGCCCTCTCCACCCTGCCCCTCCCCCTCCCCGCCTCCCTGCCCCACCGTAACTCCCTCCACGGCCCGCGGCTGCTTATAAGTGTTGCTAACTCTTATTCATTTACAGCATGTTAACATACTGTCACCATTCGCTTTTTATGTACTAGTAACTATGCTGGTAATTTTGCTACTGATAATATGTGTACTTGTATTATCTAAGATACTACGCCTGAGAAGACGGCATTAGTAAATAAACATTTCAAATACACATGTGTTCTTCTTAACTCCATGTTCTGGTTTCTAAGAAATATATAACGACCGACTGTTCATGAGTTCCACGTATCCTGAGGTACTATAAGTTCATATTCTGGATTGTCTAAACATTGAGAGTTTGTTATATCCAATGTGACACTGTACCTAGCTTGCTAAGGGGTTTTTGATTACTAAGGTGAGTTTTGGGGCACCCTAATTCGCCGAGGTTCCAATCCTCTGTCCACAGTTCTGTGTGAGAACAGAAACCCTGCGACAGGGGCACCCCTGAGCCTTGCTGGAGCTTCATCACACTTGCGATACAACTCCAGCAATGCGCCACCTTTACGGCACAGATACGTCACGCATCTGTGCTGTTTTTGCCCCATGATGCGCCGCATTGTAAATGCAGCACACCATAGGTGACGGAACAGCGGCACAGAATGACTAACACATCCCTGGTGATGCGCCAGTCATCATAAATCTATCCCTATGCTTCTTATCTTGTTAGACATGAACCGCCATATGTATCATCAAAGTTTTTTGCATTTCCTAAATAGCGAACTTTAAGGAATAAATAGCGATTCTTTACCATTCCTAGTTTGCGATGAGCTATTTGCTAATTACAAATTACCCATTCATTTCCATGCAGCAGGAGGCCCATAGGAATGAAGGTGCAATTTGCGATTAGCAATTACCTCATAGCAAATTACGAATTTTTCTGAGGGTGCAGGAGTGTCTCAAGAACACCCTGCTGCACCCCTGAAAAAGAAATTTGGGGGCATATGGCGCACATAAATTTTGAAAACATTCCTTTACCTCAAAAACGATTTTCAACTCATAATTTGAAAACACTGCACATGGGGAAATGACTTAAAATGTCCTTAAGACACATAAAAGCGTTTTTTGATTGCCTTTGCAGCATGTTTCAGTCACCTTTAACATGCCTATGTAACGCAAACATTCAAAATCTAAATTTGCCATGCACAGGTGGGAGCATATTTACAAGCAATTTGCTCCACAGACAAACTTCTTACATTGAAATGGGAAAAATAACATCAGAGACTCTCAATTACCTTATAAAGAAGCAGACACCATTATGTCCTTCTCATCAATATTAAAACCATTGCTTTTTCTCAAAAACGATTTACAAGTCATAATTTGAAAACACTCCACAGCTCCTATGCACATAAAAACCCTGTCAGTACTAATACTTCACATTTTCTCCAATTACAATTTCTCAAAGAAACAAAATCTATTTGTAAAACACTTGAGACAAAGCAGCATTTGAAAAACACAACTTTCTTCATAATTTTCTCCTTAAAGCACACTATTTTCTATCTAAATTAAAGAAATCTTTTCTCACCTTAGCAAATACTTTGAGTTTCAAAACAGTCTCAGAAACACACCAATTTGTCTTCAGCAGAGCAAAAGGTATGCACTCCAGAGTCTGCAGCTATCAAAAGCACAGAAATGCTGTAATTCCTCACACATATCTCTCATGTCACCCAATCAAAACTCTTCCCTCACTTTTTTTCAAAGCAAAACCCTTCCCCCCTCTGCCCCCTCTCTGCTTTTTCTGCATAGCAACCACCTCTTGCAAGACCTCTGGTGTTTCCAAGTTCACACAACAAAGTTGCAATTGAACTCTTAACTCTCAGTGCACCTGCATATCCAGTGCAATCTTTCATTTAATGATTTTTTCTTCGCCACTCAAAATACATCTTTCAACAAACTCATCCATGCACCCTAACTTTCTGTTTTCAGCAATCAAAATCCACCAATCACTCTTACTGCTTCATTAACACAGAAACTCCTCAGTTTTTTTCATTTTACACTCTCATTTTTTCAACTGCCATTTCATTGCCACACTTCATCTGACTGCAGGAGAACCTTCTCTCGCCATGTTTTCTGTCTGGATTGTTGGACATAGTTACATCTATTGGGCTCAGAGGTACGCTGAAAACAGGAATTTACCTAACCTCAATTTACAAGATGTGGAAATTAAGTGGTTTGGCCACAGAGGATTAAAATGTCACCAATTGATACCATTGGTGAAAACCTTTATGCATTTGCCAAAACCTGACCTATTAATTGTGCACTGTGGAGGTAATGATTTGGGCACTTTGACTGGGGTAGGTCTGGAAATGCTTTTAAAGGACACCTTTGAGCAATTGATGGCACTTTTTCCTCAGACTGCCTTGGTATATTCAAATATATGCCAAAGACAAAAATGGAGGTGGTCGAACCAATTTTGTCCACAAATTGAGAAATCGAGGAAGCATGTAAACAAATCTGTTTCAGCTTACATGAGAGACCATGGAATGGGCTTCCTGTACAACAATAACTTGCGTTACTACATGCAAGATATCTACAGAGGAGATGGAGTTCACTTCTCAGATGAGGGCAACAGACTTTTCACTCTGAATTTAAGACTGTGCATTGGTACCTACTTATAAGTACCTAAATGTACCATAAACCCAAAAGCTCTTCTCAGAGCTACCCTACATCTGATCACTCACAATTATTTTACTCTAACTTTTTTCACTAATTTTCAAGAAAGTACGCTCCCCAGAACGCTTCCCGGTTCGCGAACCGGGCGCACTCCACGCAAAAAAACTAAAAAAACGGTATATATTTTTTTTGCCCTGCGAGACCCTTTTAAAGCCTCCACATCAAACCTAGGGGATCAGGGACGATCTACTATGCCCCCTTATGGTCATTTGCCCCTTCGCTTTGGCCTCCTCTTGTCTCTCGATCCTACCGAGAGACAAGATGGCGGCCGCTACGGACTGTTTGGAATGTTTACAGACGCCGAAGAACCAATCAGCTTCGCAAACCTCCGTAACGCGAAAAGTACGCGAAGCGGAGCGCTGTTACAGATATATATCTTTTTTTGAACGTTAATTTCTCAAAATCCACTGGAGCACATATATTGAGACCTAGCAAAGGCACATCGGGCTACCAGTCCCTACAATTTTGCCAAGTTTCGTGCAAATCCATTCAGCCGTTCGATTATTATTATTTTATTTTTTTTTGCCCCGCTGGGCCCTTTTAAAACCTCCACATCAAACCTAGGGGGTCAGCGAGAATCTACTATGCCCCCTTATGGTCATTTGCCCCTTCGCTTTGGCCTCCTCTTGCCTCTCGATCCTACCGAGAGACAAGATGGTGGCCGCTACGGACTGTTTGGAATGTTTACAGACGCCAGAGAACCAATCAGCTTCGCTTCACAAAGCTCCGTTGCGCGAAAAGTACGCGAACCGGAGCGCTGCCCGGTCCGCTGTTACAGATATATATCTTTTTTTAAACGTTAATTTCTCAAAATCCACTGGAGCACATATATTGAGACCTACAAAAGGCACATCGGGCTACCAGTCCCTACAATTTTGCCAAGTTTCGTGCAAATCCATTCAGCCGTTCGGGCTAAAAGTGAGGCCAACCGCCCTATGGAAACTCAATGTTAAAAACACGTTTTGGGACCCCCCTTTTTTCTCGACCCCCCCTGGACGAACCCCCCCCCCAATTTTCAGGGGCTGCTCAGAAACAAAATGTGCCATTTTCCTGAAAATTTCAGCCAATTCCGTCCACAAACGCCAAAGTTATTAGACATAGAATTTTCAAAAATCCCATAGAGAAAAAATCCTAACTATATATACCTACTGGCGACCGCCAGTAGGTAATATATATATATAAAGCAGATATAAAGCATTATTCTTCATCCATTTTTGTCCATTTTCCAATTAGCAAGAGCACGTTCCAGCTCACTCTCTTACAAAAAATAATATGTGCGGCCATTCTTAACAACTTTCAATTTAGCTGGTTCTTGCAAAAAAGTCTGGCCCCCTAGCTCCTTTATAGGATCAATATATTGTTTCAATTTCCAGTGTCTCTCCAATGACAATTTACTTAAGTCAGACCTCACAAAAAAAGAAATTGAATCAATAGTGACTGGAGTGTTTGGTCTTGCTTTCAAAGAAATTGCCTGACGCAGCAGAAAATTTCCAATGCAGATCAGAATTGGACGGGGATATTTACTATCTTTATTCCTTTGGAAAAGCGGAAGCCGATGGGCTCGTTGTATTTGCGAGTCCCAATCCCAGTCTGCTAATTCCGGAAATGCTTTCGGAAATAAGCGGACGATAAATGTTCTAGGGTCGGATCCCTCAATCCCTTCCGCAATACCAAAAATACGTAGATTCTGCCTGTGCTGCCGATTTTCTAAATCATCCAGTTTTACTTGCATTTGGCTCATCAGGGCCTCATTTTTATTCACAGCAATTTCAGAGCGCAATGATTTTTCCTCTGTTAAAACCACTCTTTGCTGAAGCTCCTCCACATCCTGGGATATAGCGCTAACTTTACTGAACATTTCCTGCAGAGAAGACTGAGTTTTGTTGCTATCTTCCCTCATTTGCTGATAATGCGATTTGGCTTCCTGTTTTTGCTAATTTAACAGTTGTAAAATCATCTGAAATGATGACGACATCTCCCCTTGAAGGGTCCAATCCACTGACGGAGGTGTATTAATTTGAGAGGTATTAGTCAAGCATAAGGAAAAGTTTTATACCAAATGTCGCTTTGGATTTCCACGTCTTGTAATATACAAAGGAAAAGTAAACAGTTTTATGTCAGCTGTGAGACATACCATTACTAGAAAGTCTCCAAAAAATACGTACAATTTGAGAAGAAGTAAAGAATCAAAATACATAAATGATTATATTCTGGTTATTCTCTCAATGTGGAATGCTAATATGATTATTCAGTATGTTGCGAATAATTCCATTGCTGTTGCTCGGTATGTGACATCCTACATTACAAAATCAGAAAAGACGGAATTGAAAGAAATGTGGGAAGAAATTTCTCACGAGAAGAGTCCTAGTAAGAAATTATACAGTTTCAGTTTGAAGATGTTATCCCATCGAGTAATTGGAGCCTATTAACGCTCAGTTCAGTTATCACCTGCAAGTTTATACTCAAAATCTAGAAGAATCATTTGGGTGAGTCCAGGTCTTGCCGCAACATGAAATTGAGTACTTAAATCTATATATAAAATCAAATATTTAGCAGAAAAAGATCCGGAAAGTACAGATAGTGTCAAAACAAACATTTTAGACACATATTATCCAAATAGAAGTCATCATCTTGAGAACATATGTCTCTATGAAGTGCTGCAAAACTACACTTTTAAACGGAATACTATAGAAAACATCAATGATGGAAAATATGGAGTGATTGGTTCCGAAGGATATTTGGTCAAATAAAGGAAAGGAAATTGGATTAATCACAGAAAACTGAGTTGTGACACTCCTGATAAAAGGGAAGTTTACTATTTAGCACTTTTGTAACTGTTCAGACCATGGAGTACACAATTGGAATTACTTGGAGATTTTCAGAGCTATGAAGATTCCTTCAATGCTTGTAAAGATACCATAGACTGTACTGTTTTTGCAAATTATCTCAAAATGTTGAACGATGAAATTGATCAAAAAGCTACTATTCCAGCTGAGATTGCTAGAGACAGTTCTCAAGACCGTCAAAGTTCTGCTCCACTGAATCAAGATAAACTAGGACAACCAATTCTTCAAAATAAAGCAGCAATTGCCATGAATGAAGTGAATTAGCAATGAATCAAGCTCAAGAAGATATTATGGACTTAGTAAATTTGGAAGAACAACTAAATGTTGAACAGAAAGACATATATCTGCAAGTGAGACATGGATTTTTTCATGACAAGAAAGAATGCACATGCACATCATTTTAACCTATCCTAATGTATGTCAGTGGTCAAGCTGAAACAGGAAAAAGTGTCTTAATTAAAGTATTGACCAGTTATCTACAGTAAACAACTGACTCACATTCTTGTGTTGTAACTGCTCCAACTGGGTTGGCAGCACACAACATTAAAGGAATTACATTTTATTGTTTACTTATACTACCTGTGGAGCATGAAAACAAATTAGAATATCACAAGCTATCTGGAGAAACTTGTTGTGAAGTTTCAAGAGTGCTAAAGAAAATGAAACTTCTGATTATTGATGAGTTAAGCATGGTCTGAAACTTAATACTTGCTTTTGTACATTTAAGAATGCAGCAAATTCTTAAAAGAGAGTACGATGTGTTATTTGGAGGAAAACATGTCATAGTTTTTGGAGATCTACTGCAACTTACTTCAGTAAAAGCACAACCAGTATTTAAAACACTTGCGCATTAAGTCACCAGAAAGTCTTCGGGTAGTGTTGGAAACGATGTTGATTATGGAACTATTCTTCAAGATATAAGAATTGGAGTACTGACAGACATGGCAAACAAGCTTTGCAGAGACGATTACTTTCCAATTTGTTTCCAAATGAAAATATAGGGGTCCATTAGGATGTCGGGCGGTGGCACCATCGCGGTGTCTGCAGGGCGGAAAAACAGCTTTTTCCGCCCACTATCTGCGGAAGTCACGGCTGCCATATTACGATAGGTAAACACAGGTCATTTCCCGTCTGCTGCGGAGCGCCGCGCCATCAAAGTGCGCCCGACACCGCGGCGGTGACAGCCAATCCAGACACACCGCCGTGCGGAATGACGTCCACCCCGCTCCACATATTAGGATGGCCAAAACAAGTCGACGCACCGCAGCGGAGACCCCGCCTAGCCTGAGCTGGCAGAAACTGGATAGCGGAGCGTGACAGACGAGCCCCGGACCTGAATGCCATGAACCCAGTCCACCATATGCATCCGGTGATGTTCCTCCTCCAACACTACCGCCAGGCGGGCCGCCGCGGACGCCGCCGCAGGTAAGCAATTACATGACCATACAAACACTACACACAGGCATGCACAGGGTCACAGCACCACACAGACACCCTGCCGGGGGTCACAACATATCCACAAGGACACACACACATCAGCCACCTGACAACATGGCACCCCTCATCTTCCGGACACTAATCCTCCGTCGACCAGCAGCAACGCCCCGTTCCCGGTCACGTCACCGCCGCGTTCCACACATGCGCAAAATGCAGAAGACAGGGCCACTCCAAGGCATGTGCAGGGCACAAACACCACAGGGATACACCACGCCAAATCACACTGCAACACACCCCACCAAGTCACAGGCCAGGAGCTCATCCAGTGCACTCCCATGCACACCAACAAGCACTGCAACAACAAGCACACTACACACTCACTGCACCACACAACACACAACGAGGTAGACAGACACTGCAGCAGTGGCTGACAAGGATCAAAAATCATCAGTGCCACACACACAGAAGGCATACAATCCTAGCCAGCACATACACACACACACAAACACACACCCTGAGCGTAGCCACAAACACAACTCACACACAGGGTTGCCACCGAAAATGCATGCACAACAACAACACACAAACACCACAGGAACACATACTGAACTCCAACACAAACATACATACCCTGTCAGCCACATCAGGGGCAGACACTGGCACTCCCTCTGGTGATGTGCTTGATCCTGCAGAACGCTTGGGCTGGCTACGCATCCGGACCACCTTACCCTCTCTGGAAGGTGTACCACCTACAGTGCCCACCTTCCCACTTCCCCCAGGGGTGGTGTCTACAGTGCCCTCCTGTCCCTTCTCTCCAGGGCTGGCCACAACACTGCCCTCCTTGTCCTGCATCACTGGGCTGGTCGCAACACCGACCTCCTTTGCCTTAATCACTGGGCTGGTCACAACAGGGCTTTCCTCTGCCTCAATGACTGGGCTGGTCACAACAGGGCTCTCCTCTGCCTCAATGACTGGGCTGGTCACAGCAGGGCTCTCCTCTGCCTCAATGACTGGGCTGGTCACAACAGGGCTCTCCTCTGCCTCAATGACTGGGCTGGTCACAACAGGGCTCTCCTCTGCCTCAATGACTGGGCTGGTCACAACAGGGCTCTCCTCCACCTGCCTTGATGTACTTTGTTTTGGGGTTTATGTGGTGGGTGGTTGTGTCCCTGTGCTCTCCCCAGGTGTACCCATGACATGCCACACATCCTCTGTGGGCATAGGAGAGTCAATTTCTGGTGATGCCTCTGCCGCATGTGAGCCTGATGTCTGCCACAATGATCTTCTGGCCTTGCTCTTCTGTGACGTTACCTTGTCTGTGCATATTGGGGGGGCCCTGCTCTTCTTTGGGGATGGAGTCTGTGGACGGGATTGTTTGGTTTGGGTCTGACGTGTGCTCCTAGTGTTGTATCGTTTATGTGACGTAGGTGCCAAGTGGTCACTGTCATCTGATGTGGCCACTGTTGGAGGGCTGACGTGACTGTGGCCAACAATGCCTGGACTGTACGGTGTAGCCCACCCACGTCAGAGTGTATGCCCTCCATGAATGCTATCACCTGGTCTAATTTGTTCTAGTGGGCACTGAAGGCATTGAGCAGGGCGGTCTGGCCCACGCAAAGTTGGCGCAGGAGCTCTACGCACTCTGCATTGAGGGCAGTAGGGGGGACAGGTGCAGGGGCAACGGTGCCATGTGTGAATGCTACACGTCCCCTCTTAGTAACACGGATACGGCCAGCACCAGAGGAAGTGGATGGGAGGCTGGGCAGTGGTCGCTGGGTGTCAGATGCTGCAGCAGACTCCCCATTCCCTGTGCCTGCTAACAGGGATGCATCCCCGCTGGCATCAGATGAAGTGGTACTCTGTGTCTCAGCCACAGATTCCTCCTGCATACTCCTGTCACCCTCAGGAGCGCTGGTGTGCTCAGTGTCACTTGGCTCAGTCTCACTTGCCTCTGCTGCCGCTGTCGTGCTGGTCTCGCCACCACTTGTTTCTGGATCATTTTCCGCCGTGGTGTCTTGCGATTCTGCATTAGTGAGAGAAACAGGGTTGTGTAAGTGTCATCATCTGGTCCCACGATTTCAGATCAATGCAGCACAGTAGAGGCCTAGAGCTACATGGCAACCACCACACCCTGCAATCACTGTGCAGCTACACCCTATATAAACCACAGCAGTGCCTGTCATGCAGACAAACTGCCAGGAGTGAGGCATGTTGATGCCACACAGCACTACACCCTGCCTGTGGATGGGGTGCCCCCAGCCCACAATGACCTGCCCCATGGACATGATGTGGCCACAACACACATCACCACTGACAGCCCTACAGGGAACCAGAGGGGAACACACACACCTGTATTGACTACACATGCCACAATGCCAACTAGGCCATAGCAATCACCATGTGCCAATCAGGGTTCACATTGTCGTCAGATGTGTGGGCCTCAACCATCATGGTGCATGCAAAGTAGACAGACATGGTGTCACACTCATTAAGTGGACACTGCAGTTCGCCACAATATGGACTCCCCACACCATCCCAATAAAGAGTGACCATGTGCACACAATAAATCTGTCAAGGATTGGGAACTGCAGGCAGGAGCAGCACAGTAAGGCCATGGTGGCCCAATGCCTCATACAGGCACACATCACAGTCGCCACTCACATCACATATCACAGCAAGGCAACACACGCACATCAAATGTGTCACCGCTGCCACAGGCCCTCTACACATGCATCCACTCCCAGACAAACTCTCCCTCCCCAGATACTCACCATCTCTGTCTTGCTGCTGATGCCCCTTCAGACGTGCATCCAGGTCTGGATTAGTCACTGCCAGTATGCGTCCCATCAGCGGAGTCATGGTGCACCGTGCCAAACTCCCTGTGCATGGTAGCATCCCCAAGGTCATCTCTGCCACTTGCTTAGCCAGTCGGCTGATGTCATCCCACCTCTTGTGACAGTGTGTGTGTCGTCTGTTTGATACCCCCAGGGCTCGCACCTTTGTTGCTATGGACCTCCACACGTACTTACGTTGGTGTACCTTGAGCTGCAGGTATGAGAG
Organism: Lissotriton helveticus; assembly: GCF_964261635.1. Classification (NCBI taxonomy): domain Eukaryota; kingdom Metazoa; phylum Chordata; class Amphibia; order Caudata; family Salamandridae; genus Lissotriton; species Lissotriton helveticus. Next base: position 2,010,156,192 of record NC_136057.1, on the reverse strand, counting down.
TAAAGGGCAAATGAACAATTACACAATGTCAGATGTCAGCATCTATCAGTACAGCAGCCAGACACTGACTCAGGACTCACAGTAACCTCCCTTCCTCCAGAACTGGGGGTACCCTCACAAGGGCATTCTGCATGGCATAAACATTAGTGAATGCATGCACACATTGTGGTTCCTAGACTCCATGATATTCACAAAAATGCATGTTGCCTCAAAACAAATGCATCAACAGCTGTGTGTAAGTCAGAGATTGTACAGGGCACTGATGGGGCATATCTACTATTCAGTGTGAAGCAACTGTAGCAGGTACGTCTGATGATGTTTAACGTCTGGCTGTGCAGCCACTGAACCTACTCTGTGGGTCACACTGACTCTGACTACAGGGCACCCTGAAATGTCCTCACAAACATTCACTTTCCTGGCATGTAAAAGGCTAACAACCGTTGGGTCTGTATGCCCGACAATGTAACAAACCCCACTCACACATACGAGTACAGGCCTAGGAAAGAGTCACATTGCAACACACACACTCCCTCGACCTGGAGACAGCTTGTCTGTCAGTGTTTGTCATCACCCCACATCCCCAAGCATATACTGCAGCATCACGAATACACGTCTGACACCACCCTGCCCTACAGCTCCCTTCATGGTAACTTACCACAAAATTGGGACCACTAAACAGCTGTGGGTACTGTGGCAGCACCTCGTCCACAAGGACATCCAGCTCCTCACTTGAGAATGGACTGGCACGGATCTTATCTGTTCTTGACATCCCTGTGGATATGGCAGACCTGTGGCGGAAGTGAGTTGTGAGGGGTCCGAGACAGCAGGCTCTTGAGGCAGCAGCAGAAGATGCTCCCAGGCAGCAGGCTCTTGAGGCAGCAGCAGGAGATGGTCCCAGGCAGCAGGCTCTTGAGGCAGCAGCAGGAGAGGGTCCCAGGCAGCAGGCTCTTGAGGCAGCAGCAGTAGATGGTCCCAGGCAGCAGGCTATTGAGGCAGCAGCAGGAGATGGTCCCAGGCAGCAGGCTCTTGGGGCAGCAGCAGGAGAGGGTCCCAGGCAGCAGGCTCTGTGAGCAGTGGCAATGTGAGGCTCACTCCCACAGATTTATAGCCCCCTGGGGTCGTTTGGAAGCGTAAAAGCTGCTACAATTGGATGTCCGGGTCTGCCTTTTTCAAAAGCATCCAATGACCGCATCCGCGGTGGCGGAGCACACCTTCCGCGATTTTAAAATCTGAATCATACCACCGCTATCATCGCTGCCATTGGCTGTGTGCAATGCTCCACGGCGGTGATGCACCGCGGTTGCCCCGGGTGCGCTACCGCGATGGTGCATCATTCAAAAGCATCCAATGACCGCCTCCGCAGTAGCGGAGCACACCTTCCGCGATTTTCAAATCTGCATCATGCCACCGCAAACATCGCTGCCATTGGCCGAATGCAATGCCCCATGGCGGTGACGCACCGCCGGGGGCAGGCGGTAGGTACCGCCACTCATGCGGCGGAGCATACCCACCGCCATATACACATGTCCACATGTCAATGGCTGCCTTGGCTGGGTAGATGGTGGTGCTGGGGTCACACCGCCGGGGCCAGGCGATAGGTACCGCGACTCATGCGGCGGAGCATACCCACCGCCATATACACATGTCCACATGCCAATGGCTGCCTTGGCTGGGTAGATGGTGGTGCTGGGGTCACACTGCCGGGGCCAGGTGGTAGGGACCGCGATTTCCGTTACTTTAAATGGCTCTGTCCATTGTGGACACTGTATCAGTACCCAGCAGCAACATGGTGCAGGGCACAGCCTTGTACACACAATGCCCTTCTTCCATCTCAAACCCACACTTTGGTATGTGGTCCCTGCCATGTTATTTGTGCATTTGTTGATGGATGGTGCTTGACACTCTCGAGATGGTAACAATGATGTTCATGTGATCAATGTGATGTGTGTCATTGCTGACCTTGACAAGGCTTGTGTCACTGTATGGTATAGTCCCAGACTGGTGCCTTCACATCAGCTCGTGCACACAACAGACCTTTTTCATGCTGCTGTGATGTATGTGTGGACGGATGTATAAAGGCTTCACATAATGCATAGAGCTGTGACAGGCACAGCAGATGGTCATGGAAAAGTCATGTTTCTGCTAACACATTTGCATATGTACCAGCAACTGGCGGGCACATGTGACATGTGTTGTTCTGCTTGCCTGCATTCACATTGACCAATGTGTCGGTGGCACTTGGGTATGGTTATTGGAGATGTGTGCCCACTGTGTGTATCATGAGGACACACATGTAAGCTGATGTGCAATACAGCTCTCAGGCAGTGTTTGTTTTAACATTACATAGTTGTTGGCATGTGTTGTGGACATCTCCTGATGGTTGACCCTGACTTTTTCTCTGTCATTTCGCAACTAGGAGAAGGCCAAATCTCCTATGTCACCTGACAGTGCTGGAGGACATGGAGAATGTTGCAATCATTCGGAAATTCCGCCTGGATAGACCAACACTGAAAGTAATTTGTGATCTTCTGGAGCCCCACCTGCAGCCTCGACGTCACTATCCGACTGCTTTCACACCCACATACAAGGTGATGGCAACCCTTCACTTTTTTGCGACAGGTTCCTTCCAGGAGACCGTGGCTAGCGCTGGAGGAATGTCGCAGCCCATGTTCAGCCAGGTGCTGAGGGATGTCCTTGCAGCCATGATGATATATAGCAATCGCTATATCCATTTTCCAAGGGGAGCAGAATTGGCCGGTGTGAAGGGTGACTTCTATCCCCTTGGGCGCATCCCACATGTTGTAGGTGCCATCGATTGCACGCATGTAGGTCTGGTGGCTCCACATGCAACAGAGCACATATATAGGAACAGAAAACACTTCCATTCAATCAATGTGCAGGTGGTGTGCCTTGCGGACATGACTATTTCACATGTGTGTGAAAAAATTTCAGTCTCTGCACATGACTCTTGAGGAACAGCATTGTGCCCAGCCTGATGGAAAATCTGCATCCCGAGCGTGCTTGGATTGTGGGTGAGTATACCTACAGATTTGCGTGCTGTGTGTTACGTGATGCACTCTGGCTGTGCAACATTGCAATGTATGTTTGTCATTCACAGGTGACTCTGCATATCCCAGTAGGCCATGGCTGTTGAGCCCGCTGAGGGATCCACAGAGCCCAGCTGACCACCGCTACAATGAGGCCCATAGCAGGACCCGACGTGTGATCGAGCGGACGTTTGGGCTGCTGAAGTCAAGATTCCGCTGCCTTGACAGGACAGGAGGTGCACTGTCATACTCGCCTGGGAAGGTGTGCAAGATCGTTGTGGCATGCTGTATGCTGCACAACCTGGCCATCCACAAGGGGATCCCCCTGCTCCTGGACGATGATGAGGAACCAAGACCTGCACCTGCTGTAGGACCTGCGTCCAGTGATGAGGACAGTGGAGAGGATGAAGGAGTAGACCTGCGGCAGCAGCTCATTGAACGCTACTTCACTTGAAGGTGTGTGAAGATGTACAACGTGTAAATTGTCTGGTGTGGTTGCTCGTGTTGTGCATGGCTATGCGCGGATGTAACAGACAGCCACACGTACAGTCACCTGTGTGTGGTGGAAGTGACATTGACGTTCCATATGTGAACGTATGCAGGACCCTATTTGTTCACACCTGCAGCCCATTGTCTAGTATGCCTGTAGTGTCATGTGTATGTTTTGTGTAGTGTTCTGTCTGTGTGATGCCACAATGTGACCAGTGAATTTTGTTCTGTTGTGTCTCTCTAGGTGCTACAGACGATTCCTGCACTACATACTGTACATCATTTGGACACATCATGGACATTGTCAACATTGTAAATATTGCCTTAAAAATGATACAGCACAAAAACTGGTGCATCTGGTATTTTATTTTGACAGTGTACATGTGATTTGTGCTGGAATATTTACATAACAGTGGGGAATGAGCAGTGAGTTGACAGTCCTGTTCAATGAGATGCAAGAGTAGAGTCCACATAGATGTGGTGACCCAGTCCAACAGACAGGTGCCATTGCCAAGGAAATGTGGGTAAAGACAGTCCAAACAGTCAATGCAGTAGCGAAGAGGGTTGTCATCATGGCTGGCTCCGTGACTGGCGTGTGGCAGATGCTTTGCCTCCGGAGATTCCCAGGCTCTTCTTTGGACACCCCCTAGATCTGTTTTTTGCGGTGGGGATCCTGCTGATTGGCCAGCGGCGTGAGGGGACTCGTCCCTCTCTGTTGGCGCAGGGGAGGATGGTGCACTGTCATCCTGCGACACAAACGGAGGGGACGGATGTGGTGGTTGGGACACAGGCCTGTCCATCTGCAACGCCACTTGCTGGCCCATGAGGTCCACCATCTGTCCAAGGCGGTTGTCGATGGACCTCATCAGCAGGATGAGCTGCCCTAAAAGTTCATACGACCGGACACTTTGTCCCTGGACCTCTTGGTATGCCTCCATTACTCTGGTGAAGTGGTCCAGGGATGGTGTCCATTCCTCCCGAGGTCTGGTGGTGACCCTGGCCCTCCCACCTGCTCTGCTGCCATGGACCTCGTGCCTCACCACTGTGGGTCCCTGCCCTCCACAGTTGTTGGTGTGGACTGATCATCCCCTGGGACAGGGAGGGTGCTGCTGGTGGTACTGGTGGTACAGGTGGTACTGGTGGTACTAGTGGTACTGGTGGTGGCGGTGGTGACAGTGGTGGCTGTGGTGGAGGCAGAGGCTGTGACAGCAGGGGTCTGCTGCGCTGTTGTTGCAGCAGATGTGGTGGTGGTGAGGTTGGGGGCCTGGGACCTCTGGGTCTGAGGTACACTAGATGGGCCGGGCTGGAGCTCATCGTCCAAACTGTCCTGGTTCTCCGCATCTGAGAGTCCATGTGCCGGAGGTGGAGACTGGCTCTGCTGGTCGTTGGTGTGGTCCTCAGCAGTGAGTTCTTCATCACCTGTGGAGTATATGGGGAATGGTCAGTGTTGGGCACTGTGCAAGTATTGTCTCAGCTGCGTGTAACCGACTGTCTGTACACTACACAAATATGAAATCAGCAGTAGTACAATAACACTGTGTGTAATTTCATAGTGCAGAGGAACATCTTTTACTCATACATGTTGGATGTCAATGCATTGCATGCAATTGTTGCTGCGTTTCGGGATGCAGGTCTCCCACACACACACTCCAGGAGGAGTTAAGATGACTACCTACCTGTTAGGTGAGGGGGAACAGTGCAATGGCTGCCACATGCTCCTGGGTGGGGGAGGCCTCCATGCTGCTGGGCTGTGGGACAGGGGGCATGCTGGGAGTAGTAAAACAGGCATCCCACCCACAAACAGGACTCCATTCCAAGATGCCTACCTTCCTGTTGGATGAAGGGGAACAGTGCAATGGCTGCCACATGCTCCTGGGTGGGGGAGGCCTCCATGCTGCTGGGCTGTGGGGCAGGGGGCATGCTGGGAGTAGTGAAACAGGCATCCCACCCACAAACAGTACTCTATTCCAAGATACCTACCTTCCTGTTAGGTGAGGGGGAAGAGTGCAATAGCTACCACATGCTCCTGGGTGGGGGAGGCCTCCATGCTGCTGGGCTGTGGGGAAGGGGGCATGCTGGGAGTAGTGATACAATCCTCCCACACACACTCCTCCATTACATGATGGCTACCTACCTGTTAGGTGAGGGGGAACATTGCAATGGCTGCCACATGCTCCTGGATGGGGGAGCCCTCCATGCTGCTGGGCTCTGTGGCAGGGGGCATGCTGGGAGTAGTGAAACAGGCCTCCCACCCCCATGTAGTTATCCATTGCAAGATGGCTGGCTACCTGTTGGGTGAGAGTGGACAGTGTGATGGGGTTTGGGTTGTGCAAGGGAGTAATTCTCAGTGTGTTTTTTGGCATTTGTTTGTACTTACCAGCCTCCGCTCCCCCGGCTACTCCCGTGAGACTCTCAGGAAGCAGTATGGCAAGCACCTTCTCCTCCCATTGTGTGAATGTTTTCCGTGGGATGGGATGGCCACTGCCAGTCACATTCGCCAGCATCCAGTTCTTACTCCTCGTCTCCTTGACAACCCTCTTGAGATCATGCCACCACTTCATGATCTCCTTCCTGGATCTTGGGGTGGTCCCTACTGCATTCACCCTTTGGACTATCCTTTCCCACATTTGGTTCCTTCTAGCTAATGGTGTTTGTTGGACCAGGCTACCAAACAGTTGTGGCTCTACTCTCACTATCTCGTTGACCATGACTGTCAACTCACTCTCAGTGAATTTGGGCATTTTAGGTGTAGTCATGTTGTGTTGTGTTTGGATTGTTTGTGGGTGCTGGTGGGTGGGTGGTGGGTGGTGGGTGTGATGTTGGTGTGTGAGGTCTGAGGTGTGCTGGGGGATTGTTGGTGCTGGTATGATGGTGGTGGTGATGGTGGTGGTGTTTGTGTGTGTGTGTGTGCTGTGCTCTTTTACCTCACCTGTAAGATGTGGTGTATGGCCTTCTCTTCTGGAGTATTGCAAAGGATTGTGGTTAGTGAAGCTGGTGGTTTTATACTCAGCTGTGTGGGTGTGGCCAAGTGGTATTTGGATGTCAGGTGTGTTGTGGGAGTTGCCCTGTCCTTGTATTTTTTTTTAGCAATGTTTATTGCTATTTGTATTTCTTTCAGGGGGTGGGCATAGCTACATTGATTTGTTCAATGTTTGTCGTCACTGCGGTGTTTTGGATTCGTCCGCCATTTTTTTCAGGTTAATTCCGCTGTGGCGGCTATACTGCAGCTCTTCCGCTATCTCTCCCATTCACTCCTGTGTGTGACCGCGGTGGTCGTAAACAGCGGTTCCGACCGCGGGACACTCGGGGATATCCTAATTTCCCGTGCGGTGTCTCCGCTTTACCTGAGGACGGTTTTGTCTTTTCCGCTGCTTTTCCGGCCGCCGCAGTCGGAGTTTTGGCATCACTGCACGCGTTGGGCGGTTTTCTTTCCACCGCTACCTTCACGGTCGGTCTTCAGTGGCGGTTGATCCTAATTTGTACGTCAGTTTATCCGCCGTCCTGGCGGGCGGTTGTTTTCCACCACCATGGCGGTCGGGGTGATTTTCCGACCGCTATCCTAATGTGCCCCATAGTTCCTGAAAAAATATATATGAAAGTTGCAGGAAACAAACCTATAATCTGCTTAATGCCAATACTCTGCGAGTGTTCTATATTCAATAAACAACTTTTGAAGCTGGAAACTGAAGAAATAATAAAAATGGAAGCCATTGATAAAATACTGCATAAAGGAATCACTATTATTTTGACAGAAAAAACTGGAAAAAAAATTGGATTCTTTAGAAAAATTGATATCTAAAACTGCTGGTTTAGAAAATAATCTATATGTATGTGTAAACTGTGGGTTAATTTTAAGGCGTAATTTGGATGTAGAAAAAGCTTTAATAAATGAAGCAATGGGTAAAGTTGTGGATTTTGTTAATTATCAAAATAGAGATAGAACTGAATTTTTTAAAATCAAATTTGATCAAATTGAAGAAGATAAACAAATTGGTCGTTGTTCAGTTAGTTTTTTGCTTTTTAAAGATTTATATGGCCGTAGAAAACAGTTTCTACTTTCTCTGGCATAGTCATTGACTATTCATAAATCTCAAGGATTAAGTGTAGACAGTGCTTTGGTGAACATTGGAAGTACCGTGTTTAAAGAGGGTATGGCATTTGTTGCTTTGTCTGAGTCAGAACTGCATCTGTTTTTTTTATTGATTTTGATGAGACAAAGATTACTGCAGATGCAAACTGTGTAAAAGAGTATAATAGGTTAAGAAGAGCGTATGCTCCCAATTTAGGTCAATATCCTGAAAAGTGTGTGGTAGGTCAAAAAAGAACAGATGAGAATATCTGTAGTGAAGTTATAGAGGAGGAAATAAATCAAGATAATGTTGAGATTGCAAGCAAAAAGGAAAAAGACATTATTGAAGAGATTGTTGGTTATCAGTTTGAAAATAGTTCAGGTATCAACTGCTATGCTAATGTAGTGGTGAATGTTTTTTTTTTCTAGAAAGTTTGCAACAGCAAATTATGGAGATTCAGGAAAAAATGTTGTTCCTTGTTGCATTGTATTTATAAACAATAAAGAACTGGTAAAAGTAAAATGCAAAGCATTTCTGATATTCGTAGTCTTTTGGATATATGTTCTTGTTCTACACAATTTACACAGAATATCCAACAAGATGCTCAGGAATTTCTAATGTATATGCTTGCAGTATTGTTAAATGAAGGAATAGAAATTGAAAATCTTTTTGGCCTTCGTTATAAATGGGAACATCAATGTGAAAAGTGTATGTTTACATCTAGCACTAACATAGACACTGAGAGATTTATATATTTATCATTACCAGACTGTAATTTAGTGTCTTTCACCAAACTAGTTAAAGCAGCAAATGAAAACATGGAGTGTAGCCAATGCAAATCAGAAATGTTATCAACATTATTTATACGAAGATATGGACAATATATAATTTTAATGATGCAACGTTGTAAAGCTGATGGAAGAAAATTGGAAACTTTAATAAAACATTTTGTAGCAATTCAACTACCAATATAACGATGAACTTTTGAAGCAGTTGCAATAATTTTCCATGATGATCCTTCTGCAACATCTGGACATTACACTGCCTATTTAAAATGCGATAAAGTATGGACATATTGTAATGATGCTCAATTGGTTTTTAAGCAATGTTTGCCTAACAAATTACCACATTCCCATCTAATACTTATAAAGTAAAGTTTTAGGAACATAATTCAGCCTATTAGGAATATTTGAAAATGTATTAATATGATTACTATAGGACAATTTCAGTTTAAAGGATTTCAGGAATACCATTTGGCCTTGAGGAAAGGTATACGTTTCAATGATGGACTTTTTCTTGCACATTCCCACAGCATATATTTTAAAGAACATCATGTACAGTGTATAGAAATGAAAAAATAATTCTTAATTGAATTATTATTTGAGTTCTTTCATATTCAAGTAAGAAAATTCTCTTAGAAGGAAGCATTTTTTATATGTGTGATTTGTATTAAATGGTATGTAATTGAGGATGTAGTTTTTATGGAATGTTCAGAAATAGTTGAGTTTATTAAAAATATTTTAGACATACTTTTATTTTTTTTAAACAATCCTATTGATTGTTTTTTTTTTGCCCGCTCTTATGTGATGTGTAACATTGAAATCACTGTTTGCAGTGAAATTCAATATATTCTGAGAACAGCAAAAACGGCAAAGAATCCAATTTATATAATGTTAAAATGATGTTGTGTAGTAAAAAATATAATATTATAACTGTATTTTTTCTTCTCTTTCACAGATCCTAATTCTAAAATATTAAATTTTCAGAAAGTTACATTATAAAAAACAACTGAAAAAAATGTTTAGTGTTTTTTATATCTATTACTGTGAAGGTAAGATTAACTAAGTATTAAAATGCACAATGGCTGTTTGCACACTGGTGAAGAAAGGGGGTATGGACGGAGGCGATATGTGTGAAAACATGCTCTTAGGGAATTTTAAATTACAGGATAAAGTCTCCTTGAATCCTGAGTGTCCCTGGGGGCTAACTAACCCACCAGATATGTGCAGTAAGTGCCAGAGAGTTGCATTGCAGAGTGGTGTAAAATGGGTCATGGCTTCGGACCACCTCTCTGCAACGCAAGTTGTATGGTGTTCAATAACAAGATATGGTGGGCTAGTAGTGCCCAGGGACTTTCAGGATTAAAAGAGAACCAATTCCTCAACTTAAAACAGTGTGTTTGCACATGTCACATCAGGCCCCATCCCTTCCCTTCACCACTCTCTAAACATGTCCTATCACTTTGCCAAAACCTAAGTACTTATACATTTATCTTGTACTCTCTTTGCAGTACTGAAATGATTCTATTTATTAGTCATATACTTAAGGATTTTCCTAGGCACTAACCCTAGTACAAGTCAATTTCTTTATATACTATACATGCAGACCTGCAAGAAGCTACAAAGTATTATTACACTATTCAAAATACTCAGTTTATACCTACGTAGTTTTGAAATCTCTCTGTCATAGGATCCCATGTGACCTGAAAAAAAAAGACTTGATTGTTTCATAACATTTCCCATTGTACCTATTGAATGACTGCAACCATTTCAATCATTCTTCTTTGAGCATCTTTGGAGAGATAACTCTGTGCTTACCTCCTGTCACTCTCATGCAATTTTTCAATCAATCAACTAGCAATATATTCTTGTTGTAACAGTCTGCCAATACCTAAGCACTTATGGGGTACATTTAGAAGCATCCTGTGCCAATAATATGTCACTTTTTGTAACATAGTGATGGTGCAAGACACTCTTTTATATTTACAAAGAGAGGAAAAGGCACTCTGTGTAGCTTTTCTTCCTCATGTAAATAGGACCTCATCATACACACCACTTTGCGTTGAAGTGGTGTTCTATAGGTGTTGTTGTGGGTGTTTGCACACAACACTCATAGAACAAGACACAGCTCCAGGTTTATCAGAAATCATACATCTAGACATGTGTGTGAATGCTGCACCATCCTACATTGGGTGTAGCAAGGCACAACAAGGAGAATTATTTTCATTTCTCCTTATTTTTTCTCTTTCAATGTATGCTGCATTGCACAGCGTACATTCAAGGAGAAAAATGCCTTCACTGATTGTTTTTGTGCAGGAAGGTGTGTATATCTGCACAAAAACAAACTCTGCATGACACAGATATCCTTGCACCATGGTGCAAGGGTGGCTGTGTCACCGCATGGCTGCAGTTTAAGCAGCAGTGCAGATGGAAGCATAGACTTGCAACATATTTATGTACATATGTTGCATCCCTGTGCTTCGGAAGTATGACAGCACGTTGCAGCTAAAGACCTTACAATATCATTCTGCAGCACTTCCTTATAGTTCTACACTTATACATTCACCATACACTACTAATGCATTCTTTCAGTCAATTATGCACTACGCATACATTTAACCACATTTTCACACACTATCATACAAATATAGCTCATCTTTTACCAGAGCAGTTAGTTCTGAAAATAAATTTCTTTTCGTTTTTTTGTTTTATATATTTGTTGTCGTTTTTTTAACGATTTTGTTATTTTTTATTGTTTTTTCAAAAGAAAAAAGAGAACAGGGTGAAAAAAACAGTCAACCTCAGGAATTAACAGCCATTCCAGGAAAAAAAAGTCTAACAGCTATGATTTCTTTGTGCTGTGCAGACTAGATCCACAGACTGCTCTCCGTAGCAGAGAAGTTGGTTGCACTTGATGCAGTGGATCTTAAGTTGACCCAATTCTGGACGTATGTCTGGACCTCCTGGTGATGAAGAAGTGCCAGAAGTACTAGCCACTGAAGGTGGAGGGTTATCTTGAAATCTTCTGCACACCTCCCGAGCCAGATTGACAGGGTGCAAAGTCTTGAGGTGCTTGTACATACTAGCTGTACCGCAGGAATATTTCTTGTTAGGTCTGCCTCTTGAAAGAACCCTATCACACATTTTGCAGGTGACTTTTGTGGCATTCACCTTTTTTAGGCCTTCTGGGTTGGTAAAAAATGTTCACACCACCAATGTATGTCTCTGAGGGCACCAGGTTCAGGAGCAAATTCTTCCTCCGAAGAATGCTCAGAATCCAGGGCTGACTGCTGTCCTGAAGCCATTGTGTGTACAATTTAGAAAATAGCACAAAGGAAATGAGCCAAAAAAAGTTCTTCTCAGGTGAGAGATGTGTCTCCAAAGAAGCTCTAAAAAGAATGATTGAAATGGATGGGGTCCTTCAATAGGTACAATAGGAAATGTTATGAACCAATCAAATCTTTTTTTTTCAAGTCACATGGAGTACGCGAACAATGCGCACAGGCAGCACGCACCCAACGTGACCTCGTGAAATTGCATTTAAAAGTAATGTCTTTTTTACAAGTAAAAATATATCATTTTCATGAATAGCTTAGATAATATCTTGCCCCAATATGAATATATATATCATTTTAGACAATAAAAAATTCTGTGGGAGTCGCGCACCCACTGCATCCAACACGTATATAACGTCACGCAGAACTCGTCACAGCGCAAGTGTTGAATACACTAATGCGCATGTGTTGCGAATGTGTGGGAGAGGATTCGCATAGCAAACGTGCGCGAAAATATGCACCCGTCGCACACCCTATGCGGATCCTTCACAATTTCTAAAAGGGTGGCTAGGTCCTACGCAGTGATCAAGAAGAGTACGCTTTGGGTACGTAACTCCCCCCAAAAATTTTGGAAAAAAAAACAATAAAGAAAATAATATAAGTATATTAAAATAAAAATATAAAACAAAAAAAACAATATTTCAGTTTCCATATTTTAAAATAACATTTTTTTCCATTCATATGAAAAATATATAATGTGATTTAAAAAATAAAATATGTAAAAATAGTTTAAAAAAATTTAGAAAATCAGTATAAAAAAATAAATATAACTATTATTACATTTAAAAAATTGTGATTTAGAAAACCTTTGAAATTCACTGAAAAAAACATAGGTTTCAGACATTTTATAGTTAGGAATTAGCATTTAAAAACCCTTTGAAATTCACAGAAAAAAACGTAGGTTTCAGACATGTTATAGTTAGGAATTAGCATTTAAAAAATTTAGAAATTAACTGAAAAAAACATAGGTTTCAGGGGTGTTATAGTTAGCTCGACATTTCACTCGTACAAAACCATTGAAAATCCTCCGTTATAGTTAGTTATAGTTAGCTCTACTATCACTTAAACAGTCAATCACACTGCTACTAAATGCTCCATCTAGATATTTATATATCCACTCATTCTCCAATGCAGATTGCTATATATATAATGCATATTTAAATATCGAACCAAACCACATTCACTGGATGAATCTCATCAGTGATGTCATCAGTGATGTCATTTGAGATTAGGCCTGGACGGTAAATTCCCCTAAAATCAGTGTTTCGTGACTTCGCAAAATTTTTGCTTGTTCGCATTCTCAAAATGCGTGTTCCCGAGTAATTTCCCCCCAAGCACGAAACAGCAATTGCGAACAGGAAAAAAGCATAGCGGACAAGCAATTCAGGGTTTTTTTACCGTTTTGCAGAGATTTGCGTACTGCGATTTCGCAAATTCCGTCCACCCCTATATTGAGATGTCATCAGTGATGTCACTGACCATGTCATGAATGATGTAATATGTGACATCATCAGTGGTGGATTGCGGGCGCGCAAGTTATAGTTAGTAGAACTAACTATAAGAGAGGAATTTCAATGGTTTTGTATGAGTGAAATGTCCAGCTAACTAACACCCATGAAATCTATGTTTTTTTCAGTGAATATATATATAATATAAAATGACATCATCCAGTGATTGTGAGTGTTATCTAAAAGTTATAGACTGTTAAACATATATACTATGGTAGTTTTATGTGGAATTGCCTCTGTGGTAAGTGAGTGGGTGTGTAAGTGGTGTATAGAACAGTGACAAGCTACATAAGAAACTCTATACACAAGATAATGGGTGTATGAGTTTTTGTATAGGTGAGCAAGTGGGTATGTCGGTGCGTGTATGAGTAAGTGAGTGGTTGTATGAGTATCAGTATAGTTGACTAAGGTGGTGTATTGGTGGTTGTAAATCGTGAATGAGAGGGTGCTTGAGTGATTGAATGGATGTTTGAGCAGATATATAAGTGTCTGCATGGGCGAGTGACAGAGTACATGAGTGGCTGTCTCTGTGCATCAATGGGTGTGCAAGTGAATGTATGGGTGAGTGAGTGGGTGCATGATTGGTTGTTTGTGTCAGCAAACGGGTGTTTGAGGGTTGTAAGGGGAGTAAGTGAGTGTGAGAGAGGTTGTACGGATAAGTAAGTGGTTCTCAGTCACTGTATAGGTAAGTGAGCGTATATATTAGCATATGTATAAGTAATTCAGGAGGTGTGTACTTGTATAGGTGAGTTAGTGGCTATGCTATTGACTGTATGAGTGAGTGAGTAGGTGTGTGAGTAGGTGTATGATTAACTCATTTACTGTGTCAGTAGATTTATGGGTGTATTAGTGGGTGTTAGAACTGGCATTTTTTGACACATTTCCTCTGCCCTTTTGCTTTCTGGCCTCCTGTTTTTAATGTATGTTGAACTTTGTTTTGCTGGTTCAGTGCCTCGGTGCAATTTCACACTGCTGTTCAGTGTTAAAGTGCAAGTCCTACTGTAAATTGGTTTATTGATTGGTGTTTCCATATTTGGCTTATCTGATTTACTACTAAGTCCCTAGTATAGTGCACTGTGTGTGCCCAGGGCATGTAAATTAAATGCTGCTAATGGGCCTGCAATAAAGAATGTGCCCCATACAAGCAGCCTTTAAAAACTGTCTCAGACCCACAACTGCAGTGTCTGCACACATGTTTTACTGCCAGTTGACCTGGCAGGTCCTCCACTTGCAAAGCCGTAAACTTCTCTTTTTGTACATGTAATTCACCCCTCAGGTAGGCCCAAGGTACCCCCAGTGGCAGTGTGCAGTGTATATGGAAGGTAGCACATGCCCCGGTGGGTGTGACATGTCCTGATAGGAAAATACTGCCAATTTCATTTTTCACTATTGACAGGCTCCCATTGGCAACATGGGAGTTCCTTTGTAACATCTTACAAGCCTAACTTTCCATTGGGACAAGATATGGAAATAGAGTTAAGCATGCCTGAACTCAGGATTTAAAAATATAGCTTGTACTAAAGATGATTTTTATATTATGTGTTTGAAAATATCATTTTTAGAAAGTGAAAATGTTTGTGCCTAACCATTCTGTGTGCCTCTGCTGGTTTGGATATTGACTGTATAGTTTTGGAGTGACAGGGGCTGGGGGTGTCTATTGGCTGTAAACAGCCACAAGGATGGCTGAGGTTTCCTAGATGACTCCTAGTTGGGCTGAATAGGCCTGGTCTGCATTTAGAGTGGTGGGAGAAGTTTTCATTAGCACCTGAATAGGTAGTGTTTACTCTGCGGAATGCTGTGTCCACCTCCTGTAGTGAAGCTGACCCTGCGAGGGCAGAACTATTTTGCGCTGGGCTAATAGACGCTTGCCACAAAGAGAAGATCAAGTAAATGTGGTATAAATATTGGGACACTCATTACGGTACTTTAGAACTCTTTTGGATCAAGGAAACTGCCAAGAAGAAGCGCTGGAGAATCTGTTAGGAGGAACTACCACTTTGCTGTGTGCTTGGCTGTGGTGGCCTGCAGTGGCTACTTCTGTCTTGGGCGAAAAAGGACTGGACTTACCTTTCTGCAACTTCTTTGTTTGAGTTTCTCCAAGGGCTTGAGGAAGAGCTTACTGACTGTTCAAGAAGTCTCAGAAACAACACAGCCTTCAAGTTCATCTGCTGGTAGCACTGGGAACTGTGTGTTTCCTGCTGCAACAGAAGAAACTACGTCACTGCTGGCTCCATGCCTTGAAGGCACCCATCACATTGGACCGCAACCCTAGTCTCACTAATGACACCATCTGACGTTGCCACTGAGCCGTTGCTAGCATTGTGAACTCTGGGATCCTCACTTTGCACTACCTCGCTTCACACTGTTGCCCTGGTATTCCTGACAACGCAGCTCCACACCAACATCGACGCCTCTGTTGGCACCGTGGTTTGAGGGTACTACTCGTAAGTTACACAACACACTTTTTGATTTCCTTTCCAACAAGTGGCCACTCCACATCATAATATCATGTATATAATTCAAACTGTGAAAAGAAAAAGAAAAAGAAGAAAAGAGAATTGTGAACAAAGACCAGGTTTAGGGTTATATATTATTATGTTTCACCATTATCTATTCCTGTCCTTTCAACTTCCTGTCTTTAGAGATTTGAGTGTAACTACTCATCATGGTTTAAACCATAAGGTGTTTTGCAATTTAAATGAATGATGTACCTCATTTCTAGTTCTCTCAACACTTTAGAGGGGTCAGCCACCCACTCCCCGATTTTGCCAGCAGGTACTGTGTCAATCACAAAGTACTTCATTTGTTTATGGTCCTTCTGATGATAGATTTCACAATGACGTGCCACAGGGTATGTGTGATTATTGATTGTGATTGCCTTGATGTGGTGTAATATTCTCTTACAGACAGGCAGAGTAGCTCTCCCTACTTACCTTAAATTAAATGTGCATGTCAAAACTTACACAGCGAAATCTGTTTTGCAGTTATTAGGCTCCCTTAATGTTAAGTGCTTTTGTGATGACAGGTGTCAGATATGTGATAGAATTCTGGTCTATAGAACAGGCCCTGCAGCCTGAGCATTTTCTAAAACCCGGTTGTTATAACTAAGTATGGGCCAATTTTGCGAATTCGCGGTTCGCGAATTTGCGCGAATTTTCAAAAAAATCCACGAGTTCGCGGATTTCCCTGCGAAATCGCGGATTTTTTGGCAATTGCACTATACTCAACTGGAGCACTTTCTACTGGCTAATCAATAAGTGCTACCTCATTGGGTAAATGTCTCGTGCTTTTCCTACACTACAGCTGCGTAAAGGCCCACAAGAGTTGTCTCCAGTGACCCCGTGTGTCTGTAACTTTGCCACCGCGCCCATAGGCGCCGAGGTCCCTCGAGTGAGCTGTCCATCACAGTGGGGGAAAGGGCGGGACGAGGTTTCATAGCCTAGTGTTTGTGGGCCGGGCTTCTGTGCGAGTTCACATGCCTCTTGTTTATAAAGGTCAGAGACCGATCAGCGCAGCAGATGAGGAGAAAGCAGCCTCCTGGTCACTGGAAGTACAGGAGGATTGCGCTCGAGAAACTTGTGGATGCCTAGACCTCCATCACGGATTACAGCTGTTTGTAGATGGTATATTTGGGGAGAAAGCACACCTGCCTAGCATCGAACGTGCTCACTAGATTCTTGGGCAGATTATAAATGCGTTACTGAACTGGGGCACCTGCTTTATTTATATCTGTAAGTGCTTCCTGCTGAGGTTTAATTTTTGTGACAGGATCCTCGTTGCCTAATTGTAACTATTCTCTGACTCTGCTTCGAGGGTCAGAGAGTAAATGTAAATGGTTACAAAGAAATTAGCTGCAACTTGGGCACCTGCTGTAACCCTGTAAGTGCTTCCTGAACAAAATTCGTCCCGCAGGCGGATTCTGCCGCAATTTCGCGAGATTCGCGAATCGTGGAATTGCGGAAAATCCACAAATTCCGCAAGCGGAATGCATTTTCGGCCCATACTTAGTTATAACCAACTTTGCTTTTGTTGTGTCTCTGGGCTATTCCAGACAACTGCCTCCTTAAGGGATGGTGCCCTTCTGTATGTAATCAAATTATGTTTTGGTACCAGTTTCCCTAATAATGAATCTGATTTGACCATGTGCCAAATTTTCGTCAAGAGTGTTCTTAGTTCTTCTTCTTGGCTGTTGAGAGGTTTTAAGAATCTTATTGCTGGCTGCACTTTATTTGATTTGATTTGTAAAACTAAATGGTTTCCCTTTTTCTTTTGTTTGCCACCTTTCAAGCTGCCTTCAAAACCAGGGCAATGTAACCAATCCAATCAACCCTACTTTCCATTTAATCCTGACATATTATTAGATCATGGACTGTGCTGCAATTTCTTCTAGCTCATGTAATTTCACAATATGGGATACTCATCTTAGTGTGGTTAGGATGAAAACTGGAGCCATGAAGGGTTCTATTCCTTGCTGATTTTTCCTGAGTAATCCCATCTTCAGTTTCCCTTTATGAACATACACATTCATACCCGCGATATCACCATAGATGTGCTTAAGTCGTATCTCAAATTTAAATTCAGGTAATTGATGTTCAAATTTCCCAAAACTGCTGTGCTGAGTCTGCAGACGCCTTCCACACCACAAAAAGATCATCAATAAATCTAGTCCAGATTATGATGTGTTTTGCCCTGTTCCTCCTACTAGCCCACATGGAAGCATTCATTACTGGGGGCAAAACAGGTGCCCATTGTAGTATCACGCATTTGTTTGTACTGTTCCCCCAAACAGGAAGAAGTTACCTTATAGACAACTTTTGGCCTTAGTTATTAACATCTGAGTATGATTATAAACGGTGACCAGTCTGCTTTGAAAGAAATGGTGCATAGCTCTTAAACCATCTGCATGTGATATAATTGTGTACAATGATGTGACGTCCATAGCAATTAACACAGTCTTTTATATCATAGACTAATCTCAAAAGGTATTCACTGTCTTTTACATAAGATGGTAAGTTTTATACATACCGCTGAAGAAAAAATTAATGTATGTATAGATATAGCTGAAGAAAAAAATCTATGTATTTAGATGCAGAAGCTGAGATATGGTACCGGAAGTGGAAACTATTGGGCGTGACTCAGGCGAGGCAGTGGTGCGGCGGCGAAGATCAGCAGGTGCGGTCCATGCAGACACCGACGCCGAATCTGCTGCAGAGTTGGTGCGGTATACGGAGTAGCGGAGAACATTTTTGAACTAGGACGCTGCAGTACTAGTACTGACGCTGTCATAATACAGCATGATCCGCATCACTGGCATGATCTTGAGGCAGTACGGCAAGACAGGCATTGCCTGCACCTGCTCGGGGGCAATGTGTCTTCAGCAGCCGGCCCCCAGTATTCTTCTTCAGCCGACGGTGCTCCTGCATGTTGTGGCACCATTGCAGGCTGCGTATGAGCCACGACAATCCAGGTGTCCACAAAAGAGGATGGCTGTGCCACAACGAGGAAGAAGAATGCCGTAGTAATCACACTGGAACCCAATCAATACCACAGGTAACAGTTTGGATTCTACAGTTTACAGAGACCAAATGAGATGAGGGGAAGCCTGGGAGCTGGCGGTGCTGGCGCATAGAGGACAGGGCAGATACAAGCGAGGGAAAGATACAAGAGAAGCCGAAGAGGATTGATCCCTCTTCCACAGAGTCTGGATCTTGTAAGGGGAAACAGAGGCGGCAGGGAGTGGCACACTGGTGTGTAGGCAACACGTGCACTAGGCAGCTGAGTGGCACTGACAGTCGTGCAGAGAGGTCACAATCCCTTACGCCTGTTCCACGCATTACACCTCACCCAGTACCTTGTACCACTCCACATTACTCTGGCCCCCCTCATCTCCCACAACAGGAACACATCGAGGGGTGAGAGCCCAGGGAGAAAGCAGTGGACGGCACTTGGGCTGCGGGCACGGGCACCACTTGCCTGCCACATCCACTCATAGCACCTCCTGAACCCAGCAGCTTCTCTAGCGGAGGCCTAAATTGGAGCTGTATTGCAAGCATACCTGCCCTAACTATCCTCAGTGACCAAAGGAGGGGTGAGCTGAACCCAGAAAGTGGAATCAGATAGGGCAAGAACATTCTCAGTCATAGCCACATATAAAAAAGCCATACAGTTATACAGCTACAGCAGGGAGTTTTCTTAAACAGAAAATTATGACAGCCTCACTAGATGTCAGATTTCAAATAGAGTACAAAAAGGAACCTAGAGAAGTGGTACAGACATGGCAGAGCCCCCGTGAGACAGTGAGACATTGAGCCACAGCGAGCTCTGGGGAAGTCGGCATCATTAGAGAAATGTGCTGTGTATGGTTGAGCTCCTCTTCTGCGGAGGCAGCTTGCGGCCAAGGAGTGCTTCCGCCCCTTGTACTTTCCTGGGCTAAAAGTCTGCATAGTGGCATACCATCTATATAGCTACATAGCAGAGACAAAAAACAGTACTCAGTCCTCAGTAACACCCCACTGCGAGAGAGACACAATTGGCAACCTCTGGTCACCACTAGAGTCCCCCACTAGAGCCAAATGAGACACCCGGGCAATTATCTGGAATACCCCCTGAAGAAATTGACAGGTCTAGGGATAGGGAATCCAGGGGGAATTGTCGCCAATTCAAACCCAAAGCCATGGGCATCTTTGCAGCAGGTTGGAAAATTGCCCACCGAGTCTTTCTGCAGAGAAGAGTAGCAAGTATGGTAGAAAGGGGCAATAGAAGGCAGCAGAGAGGAAAGGGGGCTGCAAAGAGCGCCCATTGTGGGCTAAAAACTCTGGATGATTACTTCAGGAGAGTAGCTATAATGCCCGACACCAAGCACAATGCCATGCCTGGGAACCATCTCAGAAAAAAGAACGGCAGCCAAAAACAGGTGATGTTATGTTATGTTATGTTATGTTATATAAGTATGTATTTGTAGAGCGCACGTTCACCCTGGGGTTTCTTGGTGATGTGTACCGCTGGGGAACCCGTCCTGGCTTTCCCTGTGAGATGGTCCCTATTGGGCATCCCCAAGGTGAAGCCAGGCATCCCCGGCAGCGAGGGGGCCGTTGTGGAGATTAAGCAAGCTATTGCCGAGAGTTGCAGCATGGGACCCATGGTTAGAGAGGCACCGAAGCGAGATTTATCGAGCCCGCTGACATTGGTCCCGTACCAACAGAGCCCTTTGGCTAGGGGAGATTCATGCCCAACATCATCAACACATACCGGTGCCTCAGAAGTAGGCCAGGAAGCAGATGAAGGCGCAGCACCAGGTTTGGTGCCAGGTACGCATAACATGGACAATACAACCAAAGATCCTAAGTTTGCTATTTGCTCAAATTCACAGACAAGCTCAGAAGATAACAGTGTTATAGAAATTTCCTCAGATTTGACAGCCATGCCTTGCATGGAGTGTGAGTTATTCAGTGAGTCACTCTTAAAGATGTCATGCTCCAGTCCATTTCGATCAGCAGGTGACAGGGTGCCGATGACAGACACACGTGTCACACAAATCAAAGCAGTAGTTGTTTCCGGTGACTATATTAAATTGAAACCCACTCAAACCAGCACTCAGAACCTAAGTAGATGGGAGGACATCCACCAGGAGGAAAGGACAGAGACAAGCCAGGACCGGTTTAATCACCAAGGTAACCGGTTGTCCTCGATCAAGTGCACACTTGCGGCAGCCACAAATGCCCTCATTTGGCAGTCACATAAACTAGAGGTCCAAAAGGACACAATGCAAACTATAGCTCTGGCCATTGCATAAATAAGCATTAAGCTAGAAAACCTGGAAAAATGTGCAAATATAAACAATTACCACTGTAGACATTGTGGAAAAACTCTCAACTCTGACGGAAGCCTTGACAAATTGATTACTGACCTTAAAAATCTGAATTCAAACAATGGGCTCAAAACAAAGCCAGAAACAAACGTTGAAATTAAGGCTACAGCTGTATGTAACAAGGCTCACAGGATGTATCTAGACCAAAAAGCGTGAGGAATGAAGTATGCTTCGTGGAGGTCCAAACAACAGAGACCATCCAACAGAGTCCATGTAAGACAAAAATGGATGGAGCAAATAGAATTAGTAGCCCTAACTCTACCATCACTCCTAACTCCAGTAATACTAACAATCAGCTTCAAAGGATGGCTACAACCGAAGAGAACCAAAGGACTTGGCACACTAACAAACAAGTCTCATCATCCCCACGAACAAGGATAACAAACCCTTGTCAAGCTGCAAGAAAAAAAAAGTAGAGAAAAGACAAAAGATGACTAGGCAAACTCAAGCACTAAGGAGCTGGGAGCAACACCTCACGATAGAGAAGAAAATCACCAAGAACGAAAACCCTCCCAGCACGAAGCTCTTTCTGATCTTTGAAAAACAAAAAAGAGCCCGACGTTGGAATCTCAAGCCCATGAACCAACAACCTTCGGGGAAGATGGAGCGAGAACAGTTCAAACATCCATCCAAACTCTGGACAAGGCTAGCCCAAGTGGACACTAGGAGGAACCCGAAACATGATCTAATGTCCGCGTAAGTGGTGACTGGAGGAAGCCCAAGATGAACAAGAGCACAGAAGCTGCCTGTCAGGCGTCGCAGGAAGTACTCAATGAAACAAGACGAAAGACCATAGGGACAGTGGGGACTAACAGCGATGGGCCAAGCCATAGAGTAGAAAAACAAATGGGACACCAAAGGTCAAAACTCTGTGTGGCTAGAAAACAAACGAACAATAACATGAACTGCGTCTTGTATATGTGTCGTCACGTTAATCCAGGAAACCCATCAGCCCACCCAATGGCGGAGCATCATTATTATTATTAAGCGTTCTTATATAGCGCTCGATTACCCGTAGGCATCTCGGCGCTTGCCTTGGGAACCCGTCCTGGTTTTTCCCTGTGAGATACCCGTACTGGGCATCTCCAAGGTAAAAGCCAGGCATCCCGCCGCGGGGGGGCCGTAGTGGAGATTAAGCAAGCTAATGCCCAGAGCTGCAGAGTGTGAACCTGTGACTCAAGTAGGCACCGAAACGAGAATTATCGAGTCCGTGGATATTTGGGCTCAAGACCCTGCCGCGTCGGGAATTGAACCCTGGTCCCGGGTCTGACCTCTGCTTCAGGGTCTGCCGCCTCTAACCAGTGAGCCACACTTCTCCACTTCTCCATCCCATCTGGGATTTTTGAGAAAGAAAAACTGGTATCTCATCCAAGAGTCCAATTAGTTGTTATCGTGGGACATCCAAGGGGAGATCCGCCAGTGATGTACCATTACCAAGATGGAATATGGTGCTGCTGGAAAAAGTGAAAAACGTGAATTGCAGTGTCAAAATTTAGAAAAGTGCAAGTTAAAATTTACTATTATAATGCCAAAAACAATTTATTCAGCGGAGTGGGCTAAAGAACGGTGATAGATCAAACCCATATCTTTTGACTGGGTGTGAGTGTTTGATTGGTTCTGATGCTCTGTCCATCACCACCCCCTTTTGTACTGCTTTGGCCGCCATAAGTGTGGCAGGGTATGCTCAGACGTGAGTCCCTTGCTCACTTTGCCACTGGATTCAAGCAAGCCGGACTGAAGACGGCTGGAATGCCAGAAAACGGTCCTCGGAAGCTTGTGTCCGGTCCAGGGAAGGCATGGCTTGGCAGTTCGGGCTGGACTGTTCCCATGAGGCACAATGGTCAGACTGATTTGCATATAGCCATGTCTGAACTGGGGTGGCAGAGTGGGCTAAAGAACGGTGATGGATCAAACCCAGATCTTTTGACTGGGTGTGAGTGTTTGATTGGTTCTGATGCTCCGTCCATCACCACCCCCTTTTGTACCGCTTTGGCCGCCATAAGTGTGGCAGGGTATGCTCAGACGTGAGTCCCTTGCTCACTTTGCCACTGGATTCAAGAAAGCCAGGCTGAAGACGGCTGGAATGCCAGAAACCGGTCCTCGGAAGCTTGTTTCCGGTCCAGGGAAGGCATGGCTTGGCAGTTCGGGCTGGACTGTTCCCATGAGGCACAGGGTCAGACGGATTTGCATATAGCCATCTCTGAACTGGGGTGGCAGAGTGGGCTAAAGAACGGTGATGGATCAAACCCAGATCTTTTGACTGGGTGTGAGTGCTTGATTGGTTCTGATGCTCCGTCCATCACCACCCTCTTTTGTACCGCTTTGGCCGCCATAAATGTGGCAGGGTATGCTCAGACGTGAGTCCCTTACTCACTTTGCCACTGGATTCAAGCAAGCCGGGCTGAAGATGGCTGGAAGGCCAGAAACCGGTCCTCGGAAGCTTGTTTCCAGTCCAGGGAAGGCATGGCTTGGCAGTTCGAGCTGGACTGTTCCCATGAGGCACAGGGTCAGACTGATTTGCATATAGCCATGTCTGAACTGGGGTGGCAGAGTGGGCTAAAGAACGGTGATGGATCAAACTTAGATCTTTTGACTGGGTGTGAGTGTTTGATTGGTTCTGATGTTCCGTCCATCACCACCCCCTTTTATACCATCATAATGTCAAGCCATAGAGTACCAAGTGAGCTAGTTAATAACATCTTGATGGAAAACAGGGCCACAAAACTAAGGACAATCATCAAAGAAGACTCTTAGGCTCACATAGTGGCCTCACAGAAAGTGATGTTATGCCCTCAGTATACGTCACGAGGAAGGAAAGATACCCTAACCAGGGGAAATATCTTGAACATTTTCAACACATCTCGTTGGAATACATAACAAGCAAAGACTTCATCAGAGTAAAATTTGAGGCGAACAAGCAGAGGTCCACCATGGGAAATACGCTAACATGGAAGACAACTGCCCATGCTGACTTGGTCCTACGGAAAAGAATAACTTTGAAAAATGGGGAATAATGGTCCGGGAGCCAGAAGATGAAAAATACTTGCACGTGCTCAACAAACAAGAGAGTGGACGCCCCAAACAAAAAAGAAAGGGTTCAAATACACTAAACTTTGTTAAAAGGGAAATTTTACGTAGCTTCCACAACTTCACAATTGAATTGAGTGAAAGAGAGGGTCAATGTGAGAGAAAAGTAATTGAAGAATCACAGTAGACCAAGGCTGGCTTAGGTATTAGACTTGTAAGGCATCAAGACAGGCCACTACAATGCAGGGAGGTTACAATAAGACTTACTCCTAGCCCAAAGTCACAAAACAAGACGAAAATTGCAATCTCACCACCAAAAAAGGATGCCGGATCACTAAGTAGAGCACACAAATCAATACTGAAGCTCATAACTTGGAATGTGGCAGGAATCACAAGCACACAAAACAATGATTCTGCAATGCAAAAGATCCAGGAAGGGGATATTGTCTGCCTAAAGGAAACCTGGGAAACTGAGGTGGTCCACCTAAAAGGCTTTGCAGGCGTCCACGTACCAGCTAGAACATTACACTCTTATGGCAGGCCCTCGTGTGGCCCCAATATATATGTAAAACTTGCAATAGAAGTCTCTATTAAAGAGATTAGGAAATTAGTGGATGAGCTACAATGCGTAGTCATAATCTGATTACTTAATGGCAATCCAGAAAAGAACTTTTGATTATCAATGTATATCTTAATAACAACGGCCTCCCAAAAGCAATCACTAAACAGAACATTGCAATTTTAGAGGAAGGACTCTGTGAATACGCCCATAGGGACCTGATCATCACCGGGAATTCCAAACTCCACCATCTGAGTCCATACAACAAATACGGCACACCTGCTGAAAGAGTATTTAACAACTTCTTAAGCTCCTTCAAATTAATCTCAGATCAGGCCTGGACCAAGGAACACATCCCCAAAGAATCAAATTGTTTCACCTTTAACAATCAAACAATTAATACCTTCATTAAATAAAGCATGAGGCACAGTATCCTAGGCTTCTGGTCATACCAACATCATACAAGCAACCATACAAAGCTTATCTCAGAATTCAATAGTCAATGTGACAGCTGTGAAGAACTGGAGCCCATAAGCAATGCATAAGAGTTGGAGGAGTAGAAAATAGTGAAGAGGATTAGATAGAACAACGTCACTGTTGCAAACTGGGAGTCTTAGAATCAGGAACTAGCATAGAAGGGACACAGCATGCCTCTCACCTAACCCTGGGCATAGTTTGCGAAGTAGCGCTGCATGCTGCTGCGCAAAGTGCACTTCGCACTACGCGAGCTACGCGTACCGCTATACGAACTGTATAGTTCGCTGTTCGCGATGATTGCACAGTGCTGGATGCTTGTCCGCACTGTGCAATAATTGAAAATGGCATCTTTCACAGTGCGAGCTGTCGTTTTCTGCAGCTCAAGTAGATTTTTACTCGAGCTGCAGCTTTCTTAGCGCAGACTGGTAGTTTCTCATCGCGAGTGGTTGCGAGCATACGCGACCACTCGCAATGCGTGTCCGCATTGTGCTACGTGCAATTTGCGTAGTGCGAAGTAGCGCAAACTTCGCAAACTACGCAAACATAGCGTACTTGGCCACCCAGGCTTACTCTCACCCCATCTATGCAGCCTCCTGGATTGAAGAGCTGTGGGTGGCCCTGTTGAAAGGGGCTAGCAATACAGTCTTAAGATATTGGGGAACTCCGAACAAACCAGGAAATACAACAATGTGTTGAAGGACAGCACTGCACTCTCAGACAGGCTAAATGGGCATACCAAAAAAAACTGCCACCCCAGAGCAGATAGTGTCTCTAAAGAAGCCCACCAGAACCATAAACATCTAATATGGAAACGGAAATGTCTGATGATAGAGAATGAATGGATCCAGCTATTTGATTTGTGCAAACCCAACAAACAAAATCAATTTTAGGGATATATGGCCAAGATAGAAACCATAAAAACGGATAGGTGAAATTCAGTTACAGCAGAAGCCTGGCTTGCACACTCAGAAGAAATCTACATGACAAAATCCAGAAGCCAAAGTATTAGGAGGTCACCATGGCCAGAAAACGCTGTTTCGTAAGAAGAAGACCAGACACATGAGGCAGGCACAGCACAGAAATCTAAGGAAATCATAAAGGTCATAAAAAGGAAAAAAGGGATCGAGCCCCATGCCCCAATGGCTTCAAGGTGGCCTTTTTAAATAGTATCCCAAGGGTGGGCGGACTAATGGGATTCCTAGCGTGGTTCTTTACTGCAGCAAATTTACAAGAAGAGAGTAAAAGCAGATCCAAAAAACTACAGGCTTTTTGGCTTGTTAGATATCGGAGCAAAGAGTATGCCAGCACCTTGTTACAAGAGCTAACCATCTGGATAGAGGACAATGAAATATATCCTTTTTATCAAACTGGATTCCAAAACGGCTCCTCCACCATAGGCAACATAATGGCACTCTCATTCCTGGCACAACAGGCAAATTCCCGATACAACCTGACGGAATTTGCATGTTTTGTGGACTATTCAGCAGTCTTCGACGGAGTAAACCGTAGCAAGCTATGGCAAAAACTGTCCAGCTGGAAGATCCTAGGTAAATTACTGAAGGCAATTATGCCATTGTACATTTACACTTGGATGACAATCAAACTTGCAGGGGATGCGGTCACATATACTCTGCCAACAGACCAAGGTCTAAAGCAGGGTTACATCTTAGTAGCAACACTCTACAATCTGTATACGGCTGTCCTGGGAAAAGCCTTACCAGGTGCAACCTTGTTAACCCCAAAAATTGGACTGCAACGCTTATACGTGCTCCAGTATGAAGACAATCTGGTGATTTTAGATCAGACCAGAGTAGGCTTGGAAAGAGGTCTGAACTCACTAAACTTCTATAATGAGGCAAACACGCTTGCGGCTAATCCTGGCAAAACTAAAGTGGTGCTCTATGGACAATACCCCAAAACCGGGTTGTTTAAAGTGGAGGCTGGGTAATAACAACATAGCAACAGAAAAAGCATAGCACTATCTAGGAGCATGGTTAAATGACAAAGGAAAGGTCACTACGCACCAGGCTAAGACGTAAGCCAAAATACAAGCCACCATCTAAGCATTGTGCAAGTTACATGGCATATTACACAGTGCCACCATGGAACCTAGAAGGAGAGTGACATAATCTAAATTGCTTGCAGTTGCTGGGTATGCATCACATGCATTCTCAGGGAAGATCATGGAGAAAGCCCAATGCCAGTGCTATAAAATGCTTTTCAGGCTTCCCAGATACACACACAATTCCTTGATCCACCTAGAGTTTGGCCTGGTACAACAAAAATATGAATGTAGGAGCACTTTGGTAAAATTCTGGTTTAAGACACTAAAAGCCCAGAAAAGATCCTTTAAGGAGATATTGAAAATTATATTCGAAGGGGGGTCATCTTGAGACAGTGGTAGAGTTGGGTCTATCTACAACATGCTGGTTCCAAGAGGAAGTAAACTAATCAGCAGTTAAGAAATCGCTAAACAACCAAATCCTGCAGATATCAATGAAGGACAACTTAGCCAGATTCATGGACATTGGAGTGTTGGCAGGCCAATTGAAATCACATGAGACCAACAAGATCGAACCATATATGAACAGCACCCAAGGAAGTGTTTGAAATAAATTTGATGGTCTCGCTTAGTGCCACTACCAATTAAGGACTAGTACCCTGGCTGGAAATCCCTTAAGAACATAACTATCTATGGGCCAAAAATCCGTTCCGCTCGCGGAATTTGCGGATTTTTGGCAATTTCGCTATCCGCGAATCTCACGAAATTGCTGAAAAATCCGCAAATCTGCTCGCGGCCGTTTTTTTTTCCAGTTTGTAAGTTGTAAAATTCTGGCCCACAGGAAGCACTTACAAAGTTTAGGCAGGTGCCCGAGTTGAAGCTAACTTTGTAACCATTTTAGAATGGCACCGGCAAGCTGCCAGAGTATAAGTTGCTTACTTGCAAGTTGTAACAATTCTCTGACACTGTCCTGAACCTAAACAGCCGGGTGCCCGAGGCAGGCTCAGAGAATAGTTGCAACTTGCAAGTAAGCAACTTCAACTCTAGCAGCTTGTCGGCGCCATTCTAAAATGGTTACAAAATTAGCTTCAACTCGGGCACCTGCCTTAACTCTGTAAGTGCTTCCTGTGGGCCAGTTGAAGCTCAAATTCAGCGGTGGCACACATGGTCACTGGAGACAAATCTTCTGGCCCTTTACGCAGCTGCAGTGTAGGAAAATCACTATACATTTACCCAACGAGGTAGCACTTACTGATTAGCCAGTAGAAGTAGAAAGTATAGTCTATTGTGCAAATCAGCGAATTCATGAACATGGCTCGTGGGTCTTAATTGAAAATATTATAAATGCAAACTGCCGTGGCTGAAACTGCTGGACTCAAACTCAACAGCCACAATAACTGTAGAAAGGATATGTATCAGTGTCTATCCAAATATGTTTTAAATTTATGTTTTCTACAATTAGGAAACTCATCATTTTTGCACCAATAAGTTATTATAAGTGTATATTTACATTGTACAAATTTATCTTTGTTTTTATTAAAAAATACTATTTTTGATATCAATATGTCTGTTTATGTTATGGTTTAAATTTTCAACTTTGGAGTTTTTTAGTCGTATACATAGCTGGTGTGTGTTCAATTGTTAGCCTGGGTGTTTACCTTCACACTGAAACTGCTGGGAATCCTGTTGGCATAGAAGGATACAAAAAGTGAGGCCTTCCCCCAGAAGTTTCAGAATGAGGGGTCCACAATAGACTTTGATGCATCAAGCGACCTACTTGCCCACAATCAATGATTATAGAAGGGACCCAGCCAATTTCTTTTTTAAGTCAATTTTGTAACTTTATGTATTTTAGGGAAAAACTTTATTTGATAAAGGTATGAGACCTGTTTCAATTGTTACTTTTGATACTGTGTCACAATTTGCAATGATTGTACGTAATTATGTAATAAAAAAATCATTCATTCATTCAGATTTATTCTCCATTGAGCTTCATTTAGCTGAAATTATTGTCTGATCTGGTGAGTTGAGTACTTTTATGTGGATTTTTGGAATTAAATACAAAACTGGAGCCCTTGGGTTGGCGTTTTGTAAAAATAAATACTCATCATATGATAAAAGGCCATCATTCACCCCGCTCTCTAGCTCCAGCTTGTATTGTGACTGGGCTTTGACCGATACTGTTTGGTCACGTTTCATGTAACAATCATTCTGGCTTAGTTGATTAAGAGCTTCTTGCATATACATGTCCATTGGCCACAGCACAATATTGCCACCTTTATCAGAGTTTCTCACCACAATGTGTTTGCTTTTTCTTAGTTTTGATACAAAAATCTCATATTTCCACAAAACAGCTGTTTTTCCCTATTTTTGAGTTGACTTCCATGTGTAATTTCTTTATCCCTTCTGCTATTAAATCATGGAAGGTATCAATAGAGTATTTTGTGGTGATGGGCATGATCTTCAAGCATGTTCGGAAAGGGGTAATTACAGCTCCCCATACCTCCATATCATGTTTGTGAATGATGTCAAGTTCCGTCAACTGGTTATTTGGCTGTTTATTTTCACTTTCCAGTTGTCTCAAGGTTCTCAACAGAGCCAAATCAGTGTTAGTTGTATTATATTCCATAGTCCATAGTGCCCCTGATTCCTCCCTAGGTCTGGTACTTGGTTTGTTGTTTAGTGTACACACTTTAAGAAACTTATAGTTAGGCTCAGATTTCACTCATGCAAAACCAGTGATATTGAGCAGTTATAGTTAACTAAGCTTACTATAATTTATGCCCCAGCAATGCACTTCTCATAACCTCACATATTACATCACTCATAACATATTCTATGGCATCATTGATGACATCACTGATAACACATATTGCTCTCACCTTCTTTGCCCTGGGCACTCCATCCCTCAGGGAATTATTTATTTTAAAAGGGGAGTGGGTGCAGCCCCCTCCCCAAGCCTATTTTGTGTCCCTGGGCTCAATCCCCAGGTGGCCTTTTTTAAAAGAGAGGGGGGCTGTGTGGCCCCACTCCCTGAGCCTATTACAGCCCCCTCCACAGTATTCTGAGGCATCAGGAACCCATTCTCTGGGGCTATACCTTAAAAAGAAAAAGGAGAGGGGGCCAAGCAGCCCCTGTCTCTAGCCTCATAATGGCGATGGGGTCCCTATCTCTTGGGACCTTCTTTTAATATAGTTGAGTGCACTGGCGTCCCCCAGGCCACCCACAGAAAACACTTTGGGGGCCGTGGGGGAAGCCCCCACATCCCTAGCTGGCTCCCCGCATATTGCAGGAGCAGGCATTGCTCCTGCCTAGAGGAAGCAGCTTGTTATGCTTCATTGTTTTCTGCTTCCCTGACCACATCAGTGCAGCAGAGAGACAGAATACAAGTCTGATTTTAGCTGATGTATTTTAAAGCTTGGAGCAACTTTGTCTTTTCTCTCATTTGGAGGCAGATTAAAAAATGCCCCTGTAAGATGGGAGTGAACATAAGTTTCCCTAGCTGCACCAATGAGGGCAGGGAAACCATGGTGTCCCAGGATTGGGATTCCTGGGACACAGAAAGTGAACTTAGGGAGGGGGGGGCACATGGCCCGCTTCCTGGAACCATTAATGGCCCTGGAGATGGCAACCCCCACGAACCGACTCCTGTTATATCCCAGGTTGCCCACCCCTGGACATACCTGATTGCTTTTGCTATGGTGGGAGCTGGCAGAAGGCATGGTAAAGAGATTACATGATTGCTCTTGCACACAGTGAGCTGCATTTCCAGCAACTCTTTGTGTGCAATAGCAATGCTGGCTCCCGCTGGCCTTGAGGCTTCCCCTGTAGTCCCATTGCATTATGGCTAGGCTCCAGGGCACTCAGGAAAACATGGATGGGCCCCCGGGATTAGGGTCCAAGGGCCAAAATCTTCCCAGAGAGGAGGGCACACTGCTCCCCTCCCTTGTGCAGAGAGCACAAATACAAGCAGAAAAGGCAAAAGGGAGGGCTGGGAGCAGAAAGTGCACAACAGAGGACAGTAAAAAGCAAGAAAGACAAAACAGCACAAAAAAGGCAAAACAGAGAGCAGAAAAACGAGCAGTAAAAGAAAAACAGGGCAGGGAAGTGAAACAGAGCAGAAGAGGGCAAATCAGAGGGGAAAAAAACCAAACAAGAAATGTGAAACAGAGGCAGAAAAAAGAGCAGGGAAGGCAAAACAGAGGACAGAAAAGGCAAAACAGCAGAAGAGGGCAAATCAGACTGCACTCAGACACTCAGATACCCACACTTAGGCCCACTCAGAGACTCACACACCTACTCACAGACCCACTGAAACACTCATACTCCCAATCACAAACACATTCACAGACACACTCAGATACTCTTGCTTCTACTTACAGACCCATTTAGACACTCATGCACCCACTCACAGACCCAAGCAAATTCTCATACACCCACTTACAGACCCTTTCAGATACTCACACACCCTCTCATAAACCCAATCAAAGACTCATGCACCCACTGACATACCCACTCCCCTACTCATACACCCACTCACAGACCCACTTAAAGCCTCATGCACCCACTCACACACCCACTGAGGTGCTCGTGTACTGAGTCACTCACTCAGCATCTCAAGAATCCATTCACAGACCCACTGTGACACTCATATACCTACTCACAGATCTACCCAGAAACTCACATGCTCACTCACAGACCCACTCATAAACTTACACACCCACTCACAGA
Source organism: Lissotriton helveticus (assembly GCF_964261635.1). NCBI lineage: Eukaryota > Metazoa > Chordata > Amphibia > Caudata > Salamandridae > Lissotriton > Lissotriton helveticus. The sequence goes on along the minus strand of NC_136057.1, from coordinate 2,010,124,301 downwards.
CCTACTCAGACACTCACACACACATTCACAGGCCTACTAAGATACTCATGCACCCACTCACAGTCCTACTCAGAGACTTATGCACCCACTCCCAGACCCACTCAGAGAGTCATGCACCCACTTACAGACTAACACAGGCACTCACACATCCACTCACAGACCAACTCAGAGGCTCATGCATTCCCTCACAGACCCACTCAGACACTCACACACCCACTTAGACACTCATGTACCCACTCATAGAATGATATTCAGAGACCCATCCACCCACTCACAGGTCTACTCAGACACTTACACACCCACTGGCAGACCCACTTACTACTGGGACACTCATGCACTCACCCACACACTCACTGTCAAAGGCCAGTGGTTATAATTAGGCCTGGGTGGTAAACTCTGCTCCACGGGTAGAATTCATAGAGTTTTGCTACTCTAAGCAAAACGTGGAGTGCAGATTTCAGCAAAAACTCTGCTTACACCACAAGGCAAAATTCACCGGTGCTCACCGTAGTAAACTCTGAGACTTTTACTACTTTTAAAGTGAAGAAAATAGAGACTTGATACTCTATTGTGCCCAGTGTTTCTGTTTTCGTGAAGATGGCAATATGCACTTATGTTTTACAGAGGTTTGGCTGCGAGGCTCTCAGATTCTTTGCAACATTGCACTCAGGTAGAATTTACAAGAACAAACTTGGCACCATAGATATTAGGTAGGCACAACAGCGTTGACCAAGACCTCGAGCAGTAAGTAACCTTCACTCGCCATTTTCCAGTTACATGGGCAATTTTGAAACTATTTCCGACGACCCGCCACCAGGGCTTCAGTTTATTACAGCGTGCCCGGGTTGTTATTTTAACGGAGCTGCATGATCACAATGGGGGTCGGGTACAGCCTATGCGGTGCTACTAACACTAAGAAAAGCGATCTAGATACAGAGCTGTTTTGTTATTTTGAGAGCGTTTGAGGTGTGTTAAGTGAACGGAGCAGACCTAACAATAGTCGGGCACAGTCACCGCGAGCTACTGAAGTGCGCACAAGACCTCATTGTATGTCGGTCTACACGCCGCTATTTTATCTTTAATACCTGACTTCTGACCAGGCACTGAGAACTTAAGGAATTAATTTTAACAAATCCCCCCCTATGTTGTATTCTATTCCTGCCTTGATCCTCAGCTTTCACCACACCGGTTACCTAACAGGTTGCACAATACTACAAACCTTCCTAATGGATGAATGCACGCCTGAGTGTTTGGCGACATGATTATGAACACCTAGTAGTGTTAAACAGAGGATTTGGCCCAACATGAAGTATATGATTCATGAGGTGCACGCTCGCCCATTTTTGGATGACACCCAGAGAACCACACTATTTGAAATTAATAGGCATTTAAGGATCATTGACAGTTCGAATCCACGTGTACTTGTCTCCCTTATAGCCATTAAACTCCTTTTGGTTCTCCCCCTTGAAGTCACACCTACCGGGTACTGTTGACACCCGTACTCCTTGACCTTTAGGTGAGTAACAGAGTACCTCATTGTGAATTAGTAACTATGTAGAAACTGGTGCTGCTTTTAATTTAAACTTCTATGTTTATCTATTTTACTGTTGAATGCTGTGGCATGTGATATTGTGATTATAGTTGATACTAGCTGGTCACTGTGCACAGTCTGTCACTACCACAGAGTCACTTTTTCCACACAAATCACAGCGTGTTCACGGTCATTAAGGGCACCTGTTGACACTGAATTTTGGTAATCATCTCTTTTGTCTCCCCCAGGCAAGAGCAGTCCAATTCAGGTAGTACAACAGGAAGTTAAATGTATTATAGGTTGACACTGTACTAGGTCATTCCTTTGTGATAGATGTATATTTTTAGGTCCTGAAGAATCGCAGCATAATTTGCATAAGCGAGAAACATGTCGACCTCATGATACTAATTGTAGTCCTAGATCGTGATACAGAATCTTAACCTCTGGCGATCCTAAGCTACCCACTGTTTTTAATATATAGCACGGGAACCACCAGAATAAATTGATCTCCGGTATCTCGTGCTATATTTTAAATCACTTTTCTACACTATCCATTCTCTCCCTGGCCCCTCACTTGCACTTCACCGACAGGCTGTTGGAAAGAAGATCTCCGATAAAGAGCCCCTCTTTGAGGTGAGCCCGTAGGGCATTGCACCGCCTGCCCTACGAGGAGCAACCGCCAATGATGAAGCATGACACTCGCAAGGGTGTGTGAGGCCATTAATTCCAACAAATTGGATACCCAGGGTAGCCCTCCACTGAGCACTACCCTTTCCTCTTTTTCTTGCCTTTATTGACCGTACCCCACTTTTTCCCTTTTTGTTCTTCTTTAGGAACAGCCGAGTCCGTTTTTGTTCATTACCATAGATATTAGCAAATGAACTAAACTTTGTGAATTTTTATTAAAGTATCATTTAATCAAAGAGTCGTAGAAGTGCTCACGGTTGTAAAATAATTACAGTAGTCACATGCTGCAAAAATTGACTTTGTGCCTAATGTCATTTTCCTACGCTCCCTTCTTTGCCTACAGTTATGTGTCTCTATCTCGTCCCCACTTACCTCTACCTCCTATATCTGTTTTCCTTATTCTCTGGGTATATTATTTAACCACACAATCTGCCTATCAATCTACTCGTGACCTCTATACGGTTGGGTGGGTGGGTTTGAATGAATTGTAGTACTGTAGTTTTCATACTCCTCTCTACCCTCTGCATCTCCCTCCTCTGATTTTTTACTCAGCCTGGTATCTAAAAACATTTCTTTGCATTTATCTTTGAACCTATCCATTGACAGATTGGTCGGATTGCCCATGTATTGACCAATCTGTCCACCTGTCTTGCTAGAGGCGGGTGGGAGGCTAAGTCTGATGAATGGACAGATGGATGGATGGATGGATCTATTAGTTGGAATGGATGATTGATCTAATGGTGGGTTTGGATTGATGGATTTTCACTTGATGTTGAATTGGTAGGCTGGAGGCAAAGATGAATTCCTAGACACAGTACCTGCAGATTCAAGTGAAATTCATTTATGGTCTGTTGCTAACTATTTCCTCCAAACAGTGTAAGGTGTGAAACAAGGATAACGTTTGGTATGTCTGTGTTACCTGGGTAATAGTCTTAGAATAGTTGCATGGCACTGCATGACTGAGCCTTGGAGCTGATGCTTTAATTTTCAGGAGACAGGCTGTAGCATACTGTTGCAGGGATATGATACATGGATATTGCAGCTGTATAAACTTGTTAAGTTTAATATTCAATACATACAAATAGATTAAACAATTTAATATGATAAAACGAGGCTAGGAAACACCTCTTTATGTCGATGTGGGTAATTTCCCCTGAGAAAAATGTATTAAGAATTATGCTTAGCATTTAATTCCAGACAGATAGGATAAGCATAAGGAAAAACGAACGTGTTGTGCTAGTACATACTGGTTTGAGGTGACCCCTGCCTCAGTGGGCCGCATGGCTATGCCTTTGTCCTACTAAGAAGGCTGTGCTTGACCTGGGCACACACAGGCTGGGCCACCCGTCTTTTCCACTTAAACCTCAACTAGGTCACACTTTAGATAATTGCCTGCACTACTGGACCCTACTGACAAATGTGACATCACTAGCATCTGTGAGAAGATGGGCGGGTGTCAATGCATCTACTTGTAAATGCTAACTAATGCTCACTTTAGTTATAAATCTTACCTCTTTAGTAAATTCCTAGAATGATGGCTTTACTGTCTGTATAATGGGACATAGGATAATTTCAATAAACGTTTAATTTACAAAAGTAGCTCCTGTAAACGGTGGTGTAGTGACACCGCACACCAGGTTGCAATGCCTCCCCTCTACATACCTCATTCACATTTCTTTGTTGCTTTTGAATCGTGCTCTCCCTCAAGTTCCCACCACAGACAATATAGTGATTTTACATCAGCTTAGAGCCCAAGGAGTTGGGATGAGTTATAGGTAGTCTCCTCAAAATCGCACCTGGTGTTAGTGAGGAGCAGGTGGGGTGGTAGATCATAATGTATGAGGGTCTCACCTGGTGATGCAGAGGATGTGGTGGGTGTTATAGGCCATCCTGCCTGAGATCCCATTGAGTGTGTGGCTGATAAACTACCCAAGACCATTCAAGATGTCAGGGAAAGGTGGCAGAGGCACATCATCCTGTCCAATATCACACCTAGTGTTAGAGGGAAACTGGTGGATTGTTCAAGATCATACCAAAAGTGCCATAGATTACAGTCACATGGTGTTCGCAAGAAGCCAGAGGTTACACCTAGTGATGGAGAGAGGCTGGTGGGTATGTTATATTCCATATAGGTACCTTATGTAGGCACAGGTAACATCGTAGCCTTTTACCTATATTCTTCCCTACATTACATACATAACAGTTCTTAGGCACTGACCTTTTTCCTAGATACAACACTGCATTCAGAACATTGGTTTTCCCTAGTTCGAATCTCATACATTATGCATGAGGTTTCTTGGAAGCACAGCAGGACTACTATCTCCTGTGTATTATCTCTGTATAAAGTTAATTCCTGACGTCATCCTCTAAGCCGACACAGTAACACAGCAAGGAAGGACCCCTGGGAGACCTGTGGATATATATACATCTTATCTTGCTTTAGAAAGACAGCGGAGACAGCGACTTCCCAGTTGACACACTGACCAGAGACGCTGAGGTTCCTGTATGCAGACACTCCAGCTCGTAGTGGTCTAACATCCCTCGGAGGGTGTCCAACTCGAGACCAGGACGGGGTCCCATGATCTCTCATTCTAAGGTAATGGGGTTGACAAGATCCTAGAGGGATTCTTGGCATAATACCTACATAGAAGCAAGGTACCTTTAGGTACATCTAGTTAGGAGGCATCGTAGGAGTACGCACTTATTATCATGTATTCTTTGTACATGTATATATTCATGATTACTGCAAAATGGTAGAACTGTATCATCCCGTTACTTTCATAGTACTGCTAATCATATATCTTTGCTACTGTCTAATGGCTGTTACAGCTCATCTATTCTACACTAGAACAACAACTATTCAATAAATTCTCATTACAATGCCCTGACTATTTCTTCTATGTATCTCTGAGACCAATTAAATGAGCACGAGTGACTGAGCAACAGGTAGTATATTGTTTCCACGATTCTGAAGGATCAGGGTTGTCATGTTCTGAGGTTGCCAGAAACTATTCTCTCCCCGATAGGAGGAAATTATAGTGGCACTGCGAGCTAGCTGATACAAACAGGCTAACAAATCCGGTGGGTGTTCTCGGAACTAGTCTGCCACCAATCCCACAGTTTATGTTATCCAAAAGTGCAGATCCTGTATAAGGTATAAATGGCCTACACAACAGGTAGTTGGTAATTCTGGCCAAGTGGGAGAGGTGATGGAACTCCAGCAGGGAGATGTGGGTCAATGTGGGTACTGCCTTAGATCACACCATGAACCAGGGAGACATTGGGACTCCAGTAGCGAGGTAAGGCAAGGAGTTTTGCTTTAGATCATACAGTGTGCAGGGCAGTGCCAGGTTTCAGCCTAGTTGTTGGCCTGGAGTCTGCTGGAGTTGGATATATGGAAGGTGATGGGACAAATGACGAGGTTTACATTTGGAGACGGCCATGATCCCCCTTAGAGGATCCCTTTGCACAAGATCGCACTAGGCCTAATTATGTAAGGAAGCTATGCTGTAAACACCACTGAACAGGTAAAGTCTGATTGGAACAGACATACGTACCTAAATGTGTCTGTTTAGAGAGCAGAAACCTTATGAATGAGTAGTGGTGGGAGCAGAGGGCTGCTAGAAGAGCCTGAGCAGGTTTTTTGGTGACAAGCTGATTAGAGGGAGTGGACACTACGTATATGACTAGTGTGTTAAAGTGCTGCGGGAAAGAAGACCTTACAAACCTCATAAGTGAATGTGTAACTCCACAAGTACTCACAATCATACTCCACCTGCTCGCTGAACTCCAGTGAAACTACGTGACCTCCACCTAGGCCTAGTTACAATTTGGAACTAAAATTTAAAAAAAACTTGGAAACTCACTTTAAAAAACCACAGGTTATGGGGATGGCATAGTTATAAAACAACATTTAAAAAACATTAGAAATTCACTGAAGAAAATCAAAAGTTATAGGGATGTTATAGTTAGGAAATAGAAGTAGAAAAACTAGAAATTTAGAAAAAAACAAATGTTACAGGGACGTTATAGTTAGGCTCACATTTCACTCATTCAAAAAAAATGAAATTCAGCAGTTATATTTCGCTGAGCTAACTATAACTTACTCCCCTGCAATGCACTGCTTATGACCTCACATATCACAGCACTCATAGCATGGTCAGTTACATCACCAATGACACCACTGATGATATCTCAACTGATGTCACTGATGACATCATTCACAGAAGCACTCACACCACCTCTCATATCCCTATACAACCTCTCATACACCCACTCATACACCCATACAACCAGTGAAATACCCATTTACAGACCCATACAAGTACTCACACAACCACTCACTCATCCATAGAGCCATTCACACACTCACTCACTCATACAGCCACTCGCACAACCACACACTCACTCATACATGTTTTAATACAACCAGTCACTCAACCATACAGCTACTCACATACCCACATACTTCAACTATTAAGCCACTAACACACTGTTGGACCTGGGGTTACTCAAAGGCAATTGTGTTATGCTTGCGTCACACTCCACACAGCAATCCAGTGCCCATCCACTAAAAATGACACTACACCAGATTAGAAAAATACGGAATACTTTATAAAAATTCTTTGCATGGTCTTACCCCGTCAACCAGAGGTTGTTTACATATAGCAAGCATTTCCAGATTTGATTTCCAGTATCCTTATAAATTCATAGTTACATTTGGTTTTAGAACCTTATTGTCTATTGGCAAGAATTCAGTAATCCCCTCCAATGCGCTATATTTCAGTCCGTACTTTTGCGGTTTCAATTTCAAGTTAACAGTAAGAACACACCCCCCTCAATTCAGAGAAGCAAGAGTGCACAATCTTAAACCTTGAAAAGCATTTGATACTTCCCTTATAATAAGTTCATAGAATGCATTGACAAATATTAGGTCGGTTTACCCCCAAGGAGATAAGAACAGGCATTAAATTCCAGCAAGATCAGGCGTTTAAGTAGATCACCCTTGGTGTTCTGGCTACCAGTTTACTCGAGTAATGAGCCAGCAATAGTGCTATTAATGGTAGCTCGCTAGTTCCAGAATGTTAGTCTTTCCAGTACAGGCTCCCCTGGCCTATTTGTCAGTTCCCTTCAGGTTTCCAGGAAATAGTTCCTTTATTATACCCTGTGGCGATGTCTCCATTTTGATGTCCTTCCCCAGCTCCCAGAACCTGGCTTACTTATGGCAGAATTGATGTTTGTCCTGATTCAGCCAACCCGTGCAGCGGGAGTCGTCACCTCACCACAGGCAGATTATACTCTTAGCGTCCGCTCTCTCCCCAGCCAGGCCGACTTACTCTCTGAGCCTGCGCGGGAGGGAAGACGCTACCGCTTCACCTTCTAGCTGACTCCTCCTCAGCACGATCACTCCCCCAAGACACTTCCTCCGCCTCTCGGGTAAAAGCCTCGTTTCACTGGGCCTGCGCGGGAGGGAAGTGGTGGTTCTGCGGCGCCGCCCCTCTGTCATGCTGACAAGATCCCTGCTGGGCCTGCGCGGGAGGGTGACGCCTCAGAGCTATGCGGCCGCCTTGGAGCTAGCATCAGCGGCTCCTGCGGCACCTCTCACGCAGTCTCCTCCCAATCTGAAAAGGGGGCGCAACTCCCACCCGGGCACCTCCAACTCTGATGCTGCTCAACAGGTCCCCGGCAGTCCTGTCCCTGGAAGGAGGGGGGAAGTGGCTCTCGAACAGCGCTCCTCAGCGCAGGTAAGGGGACAGCTCTTTTCAGGTTTCAGATCGTTCAGGAAACGGGGGTGACAGAGGTTCACCGTCCCTTCTCTAAAGGGGGTTCTCAGGGTCGGGAAAAGAGCGGCTCTTCTTACTGAGGGACCTCAAGGGGGCAGTACTCTTGACTCATCCTGAGCGCCAGCCGTCACTTAATTTGATTCAGGGAAAGCGTCAGTTTCTCCTATTCTGCAGAGTTCCCATGGCAGAATTCGATAAACGTGTGTCTACACCGGATCAGGTCTAAGGCCGGGGGTGATGACAGCAGAAAGGACGCAACCCTTGAAGGAAGTCAACCCCCTAAGTGTTCCACTCCCCTGACGCTTCAGCCTGCACTCCAGCTAGCTCTCTGATGACACAAAATGGCCACCCAGGTGCTGACCTTATATACCCCTTGTTAGACCTGTCTGCTTCTGAGAGTCCCCTCACACTATGATTTATTTTGTTCCCCCCTGCCTCCTAAAATTTGTCGCTTTTTCTTTGTCTACCAGGACCTTTTTGTGTGTTGTCCCATGGGGCTAGATGCTCTTTGATGCCCAGTTGCTCACCAAGTTCCTGGCACCTATGTACAAGGCGCCTGACGGAACCGGTGGCATAACCAACTGGGGTTGTCAACCCTAAAATGGTGGACACCATTGTCCCCTATGAGAGTGACTCCCATTGGAGCCCCTCTGACCTCTGACCCTTTGAAGGTTTTGGCGCACTTTGTGTAACCTGCAAACCTGACAGGAATCCCCTCAGGAGTTACAAGTACACAAAATGGCTGCCTTAGGAAGCCCAGTACGGTGGCTCCTAATGACCAAAAAGATACCTTGAAAGGGCCATGTCATTGACATAGCCAGGGAAGGTTCTAGAACCTTCTGGCTTGTGCTGGCATCCTAGGGCACTGGCTATAAAAGGCCCAGTCCCTGGTGGCCATGTTGGAGAGGAGAAGAGAGGAGAGGAGAAGAGAGGAGAGGAGAAGAATGATCAAAGAACACCAGAAGAAGAGGACTTGATCCCAGATTGACACCTGCCCTGTTAACCCCCTGAGGCAGCTGATAGTTCAGGCAGAAGAGCAGCAGAGGTTGTTGACGTGGACCCTGACTGGCGTTCCAGTCGGAAGCGTGAGCAGTGTCCTCTAGCCTTCAGCGCCTGGTCAGCGAGTGCCCAATTGCCCCTCAGAGACTTTGGCCATAGTTAGAGCCTCCCCGCCCCCCAGTGGTGAGATCGCAACCGCAACTCTTAAAGTGCCACCTTCAACTTAAGTGCCTCCTGGCGGGGTTGGGACGTCTCCGAACCCACCGCCGTCGACGCGCTGTTTGTGGATAGAAGGTGAGGTGCTGCGCTGGGGCGGGGAAAGGCTGGCCTTCATTTGGGCGAGATTACTGCCTCTGCCCTGCCCGAGTGACTTGGGAGCTGGTGTGTGGGCGGGAACCCCCCCCCCGTGAGTGAGCTCGGAGGGAGGATCGCGGAGCCCCTGGAACCCCCCTTCGCCCTTGGGAGAAGTGCCATACTGACTGGAGCGCTTACCGGCGCCGCCGAAGTGAGGTGGGCCGTCTCTACCCCTGCAGTTGCCGCGTTGTTGTGGAACTGTGATGCGGTCTCATTTTGAACTGTGCGTGCAGGTGTTTTGGCCTCTCCGGCAGCCCGTTCGACGGTCCCAAGACTCGTGAACTGGAGCCACCTTCGGAAACCCCGCCTGCGCTGACAGAAGCGCACAGACTCCTCCGGCAGCAGTAGCATTGAACCGGCTGACCGCGGAGTGTAAATGCCGTAGTCATTTTATGCCTTTATCTTCCAGATATACGCGCAATGAGTTGTGAGTGCAACTAAGGGATTATCACGCGTATCTTGTGCCCAGAGAGCCCGAACCCGTGAACACTTCAAAAACTGTAAGAGCACGCATTCCGCATTGAATGACAAACGTAATGTGTTTACCCTGAAAGTGATTAATTGGTGGCAGAGATACCAGAATGACCCTGTGATATTTATGTGAAACGATCAGTATCTAACCTGCTAGGAAACTGTCCAGTCATTGTTGATATTTATTCCAGTCATTGCTGATATTTATTCCAGTCATTGCTGATATTTATTCCAGTCATTGCTGATATTTATTCCAGTCATTGCTGATATTTATTCCAGTCATTGCTGATATTTATTCTAATGTATTGAATCCTGATATTTATCCAGTATATTTATTTATTAGAGTCCAACTATTTATTCCTGAGAAACCAGTACACAGCTAATCAAACCCATGTAAGAAATGTGAATGTGATTACCTAAGTGGACTTCCTTCAAACCCAGAGAGCTTTTACATAAACGAAACGTATTTTTCTATAACAGTGGTGTGGTGTCCTTCTTTTTGTGTGGTGTGCAGGGAGTTATTATTGGGTCAGAGCTGGCTTAACACTACAGCCTTCACTTGCCTCGTCACTTGAGCCAAGCTACCCCCTTTGTGCTGGGCTTGCCCATCGCAGGTCCAACATAAAATTGGTGCTCAGCGGGTGGGATTGCGAGCCGTGCTTGTTTTGAACCCCATAATAATTCAGTGTGCACCACAGGTACACACCCGGAGTTTTCTCCTAGCGGCCCTCAAATTCAACGTTTCGCTTTTTCCAAATTCTTTCCTGGAGGTGGGTGGAAGTGACCCTCAAAATTCTTATCCTGGTCACCTACTTCGGGGTGGTGGTCCACACTTTTCACTGACAAGATGGAATTCGAAATGTCAGAGCTGGAGACCTATACTGTGGCCCAGCTCAAGGATTTCTGTCAGGAGAGGGGAGTGTTTGTCAGGCGAGGGGCCAAAAGAGAGGAGCTCCGTACTAGTCTGCGAGCATGGGTGGAAGCACACACGGAAGGAACGGTGGAGGAGGAGGAATCGGACAGAGGTACTGTCATTGATAGGACTGTGGAATGTCCCCCGGGGGTGGGTGAGATGTCAATCAGCCCCAAGGCAACCTCACGGGAGGGCAGCAGTGTGTCATCGAGAGGGTTGTCAGAAACCGAGTTAGGAGAGAGGAAAGACTGTTAAGGTGGGAAATAGCAAAAATGGAGTTGGAAGAAAGGAGGGAGGGGAGGAGGTTGGAACATGAGTCCAAGCTGGAGATGGAAAGGAAAAGGATGGAACACGAGTTCAAGCTACGAGAACTCGAATTCCAGGCCCCTAACATCACTCCGAAGGGTGTCGAGTCAAAGGAATTTGCCAGGGAGCCCAGGCCCCATTTACCCAAGGACGTAGTCGCCAGTTATACCGCTGGAGACGACATAGCCAAGTGGCTGGCAGCCTATGAGGTCTCCTTAAGAGCCCATGGGATCCATGAGAAGCATTGGGGTGGTGGATTATACCGGTACATGCCTCCGACAGGTAGGGATGCCCTATTGGCCCTAGACCGGGAGGAACAGGTTAATTACCCCGCCATGAAGGTGGCGCTCATCAGGAAGTTTGGGTTGACCCCCGAGAAATACCGGCAAAGGTTTAGGGGCAGCCACAAGCTGAGCTCACAAAATTGGGTTGACTTCCTGGATTTTGCCAAGAAAGCCCTGGAAGGGTGGGTCCATGGTAGTGAGGTGGAGGACTATCAAGGGTTGTATGACTTAATCCTCAAGGAGCATCTACTCGAGAAATGTCTTCCCGAGCTGAGGCAACACCTGGTAGACAGCAAACTTACTTTCCCCCGTAAGCTTGCTGAGGAGGCGGACATTTGGACGAGTACCCGAGTGTCCACGAAGGGGACTGGAGGAGATTCTCAGAAGTCCGGACAGGGTGCTCCCCAGAGGAAAGAGGGGGGAGATAATAGGAAAGAGTTCTCCAAAGGTCCCCAAAATAACTTTAAGGGGAAAAACACCTTTTCCAACTCTAAGGCTAACCCGCAGAAGAACCCTAACCCTGGCCAGAGTCAGCAGCCAAGGGTTGTCCATTGCTTTGAGTGCGGTGGTATTGGACATTACAAAGGAGACCCGAAATGCCCAAAGAGACCACCCCCTCCCACTGGAGGAAAGGCCCCGGGAGTCGCTAGTGTAGCGCTCGGGGAGGAGATGTCCTTAAGTAAGGGAAGGGAGTGGGCGGGAGTCACCTTAGTGTCCCTGGGTGATCGGGAGATGGTTCCAAAGATCCAGGTGCCCGCGAATACTACCAAGTATGGGCAGTGGATCACCATCAATGGCCATAGAGGGGAAGCTCTGAGAGATACAGGAGTCAGTATGACTATGGTAAGTAGTCATCTGGTGTCCTCGGAGCAGGTGATGCCAGGCGTACTTCATCCAGCCGCAATGGCTGACGGCAGAATGGGTCACTATCCTGTGGCCGAGGTTCCCTTTGAGTGGGGAGGGGTTGCAGGTCCACTTCGAGTCGCCGTAAGCCCCGCCGTGCCAGTCGATTGTTTGCTGGGCAATGATATGGAGCACAATGCTTGGAAGGAGGTGGAATACCGGGCTCATTCTGAGATGCTGGGTACACCTGATTGGGCCTGTGTGAGTACCAGGTCGGCGACTGCTCGAGTGGAGAAGTCGCAGGGGTCGGAGTCTGGAACAATGGCCTGCCCCGTAGCTGCTGATGAGGGAGCATGTCGAGGACAGGAGGAGCCTGCCTCGACGTCCGTGCCCCGTGAGGCGGATAGGCCACCTGCGGAGGTGGACCCAGAGTCCACGGAGGAGGACATGGTTCCGTTGGAGAACTTACCTATCCCCGCTGATTGGCGAGTGGAGGGAGGTCCGTCCAGGGAGGAACTGAGCAAGGGACAAAGGGAATGTCCCTCCCTCGAGGGTCTGAGGCAACAGGCTGAAGCCCAAGCAGCGGGTAACGAGTCTGGGAACTATCATGTTTACTGGGAGGATGGCCTTCTCTACAGTGAACCCAGAGCGCCAGTGCACGGATTGTCACGGGCCCTGGTAGTCCCACAGTGTTACCGAGCCTTCCTGTTAGAGTTGGCTCATGAGATTCCCTTGGCAGGACACTTGGGTCAGGACAAGACCTTTGCCAGGCTTGTCCCCCACTTTTATTGGCCTCGAATGAGGGTGGCGTCCGACGCATACTGTCGGTCGTGTGTGTCAAGCCAGTGGGAAAACAGGGAAGAAGCTGAAAGCTCCCCTGGAACCACTTCCCATCGTTGGCACCCCCTTTGAAAGGGTGGGCATCGACATTGCTGGGCCCCTAGATCCACCAACAACCTCCGGTCACAGGTTTATCCTGGTACTGGTGGATCATGCCACAAGGTATCCAGAGGCAATTCCTCTGAGAACCATCACTGCACCGGTGGTGGCAAAGGCCCTGATGGGGATCTTTACCCGAGTGGGTTTCCCCAAGGAAGTTGTGTCTGATAGGGGGACCAACTTCATGTCAGCATACATGCGGGCAATGTGGGTGATGGAGCCGGGAGAGCTGAGCGCTCTTCAGGACCGTTGGACAGGCCCCTATGAGGTATTGGAAAAGATGGGCAAGTCTACCTACTTGGTGGACGTCAAGACCCCACGGCATCCCCATAGGGTGCTGCATGCCAATCGCCTCAAGCCCCACTATGAGAGGCCCGAAGTCATGTTAATCATGGTGACTGATGGATCGGAGGAAGAGGAAACTGAGCCTCTCCCCGACCTGTTTGCGTCTCAAGAGAAGGATGGGTCAGTGGGGGGAGTGAAACTCTCACCATCCCTAACTCTGGAGCAGCAGGAGGAATGTCGCCAGGTCTTGGGGTCATTCTCTCCTCTGTTCTCCCTTGTCCCGGGTAAGACCCATCTGTGTGTTCATGACGTGGACACCGGTGACAGCCCACCTGTGAAGTCTAAGTCTTACCGACTGTCGGACAAGGTGAAGGCCAGCATCCGAAGCGAAGTAGCTAAGATGCTGGAGCTCGGAGTCATTGAACCTTCGAATAGCCCTTGGTCTAGCCCGGTGGTTTTAGTTCCCAAAGCTGCACCACCTGGCACCACGCCAGAATTGAGATTCTGCGTGGACTATCGAGGACTCAATTCGGTCACGAAGACCGATGCTCATCCGATCCCTCGGGCGGATGAACTAATTGACCGGTTGGGAGCTGCCCAATATCTGAGTACCATTGACCTCACAGCAGGGTACTGGCAGATTCCCATGACTGATGGAGCAAAGGAAAGGTCAGCCTTCTCCACACCTGATGGACACTACCAGTTCTGTGTGATGCCCTTTGGGCTCAAGAACGCTCCTGCAACATTCCAGCGACTGGTGAACACGATCCTCACTGGGAAGGAATCCTTCTCTGCTGCTTACCTGGACGACATTGCCGTCTTCAGTAGCAGGTGGGAGGATCACTTGCAGCACCTGCAAGACGTTCTCCAGGCCCTGGAACAAGCTGGTCTGACGATCAAGGCCAGCAAGTGTCAGATTGGGCAGGGGTCGGTGGTGTACTTAGGTCACTTGGTGGGCCGGGGAACGGTGCAACCCCTTCAGGCAAAGATTGAGGCAATCGTGGCCTGGGAACCCCCCAAGACCCAGACTGAGGTCCGAGCCTTCCTGGGCCTCACAGGTTACTACAGACGGTTCGTGAAGGGGTATGGCACTATCGTGGCTCCCCTTACTGAACTCATGGCCAAGAAGCAACCCAGGAGAGTCGTCTGGACCGAGGCTTGCAACGAGCCTTCGACACCCTGAAACAAGCATTGTGCAACGCTCCAATTTTGAAGGCTCCAGATTTCTCAAAGGAATTCATTGTCCAGACAGGCGCATCCGACATTGGCATTGGGGCGGTGCTATCGCAACTCAATGAAGAGGGTCTGGATCAACCCGTGGTCTTCCTGTCACGGAGACTACTTCCCCGGGAACAGAGATGGAGTACCATTGAGCGGGAAGCCTTTGCGGTGGTCTGGGCACTGAAGAAGCTGCGACCATACCCGTTTGGTTCGCACTTCCTGGTTCAGACAGACCACCGACCCCTTCGTTGGCTCATGCAGATGAAGGGGGAAAACCCAAAACTGTTGAGGTGGTCTATCTCCCTACAGGGAATGGACTTTCGGGTGGAACATCGGCCCGGAGCTGACCACGCCAATGCAGACGGTCTCTCCAGGTATTTCCGCCTTAGTATTGAGAACTCCCAAGGGGTTGGGTAGCTCTCCCCACTTTCAGCTGGGGGGGACGCGTGTTAGACCTGTCTGCTTCTGAGAGTCCCCTTACACTATGATTTATTTTGTTCCCCCGTGCCTCCTAAAATTTGTCGCTTTTTCTTTGTCTACCAGGACCTTTTTGTGTGTTGTCCCATGGGGCTAGATGCTCTTTGATGCCCAGTTGCTCACCAAGTTCCTGGCACCTATGTACAAGGCGCCTGACGGAACCGGTGGCATAACCAACTGGGGTTGTCAACCCTAAAATGGTGGACACCATTGTCCCCTATGAGAGTGACTCCCATTGGAGCCCCTCTGACCTCTGACCCTTTGAAGGTTTTGGCGCACTTTGTGTAACCTGCAAACCTGACAGGAATCCCCTCAGGAGTTACAAGTACACAAAATGGCTGCCTTAGGAAGCCCAGTACGGTGGCTCCTAATGACCAAAAAGATACCTTGAAAGGGCCATGTCATTGACATAGCCAGGGAAGGTTCTAGAACCTTCTGGCTCGTGCTGGCATCCTAGGGCACTGGCTATAAAAGGCCCAGTCCCTGGCGGCCATGTTGGAGAGGAGAAGAGAGGAGAGGAGAAGAGAGGAGAGGAGAAGAATGATCAAAGAACACCAGAAGAAGAGGACTTGATCCCAGATTGACACCTGCCCTGTTAACCCCCTGAGGCAGCTGATAGTTCAGGCAGAAGAGCAGCGGAAGTTGTTGACGTGGACCCTGACTGGCGTTCCAGTCGGAAGCGTGAGCAGTGTCCTCTAGCCTTCAGCGCCTGGTCAGCGAGTGCCCAATTGCCCCTCAGAGACTTTGGCCATAGTTAGCGCCTCCCCGCCCCCCAGTGGTGAGATCGCAACCGCAACTCTTAAAGTGCCACCTTCAACTTAAGTGCCTCCTGGCGGGCGTTCGGACGTCTCCGAACCCACCGCCGTTGACGCGCTGTTTGTGGATAGAAGGTGAGGTGCTGCGCTGGGGCGGGGAAAGGCTGGCCTTCATTTGGGCGAGATTACTGTCTCTGCCCTGCCCGAGTGACTTGGGAGCTGGTGTGTGGGCGGGAACCCCCCCCGTGAGTGAGCTCGGAGGGAGGATCGCGGAGCCCCTGGCACCCCCTTCGCCCTTGGGGGAAGTGCCATACTGACTGGAGCGCTTACCGGCGCCGCCGAAGTGAGGTGGGCCGTCTCTACCCCTGAAGTTGCCGCGTTGTTGTGGAACTGTGATGCGGTCTCATTTTGAACTGTGCGCGCAGGTGTTTTGGCCCCTCCGGCAGCCCGTTCGACGGTCCCAAGACTCGTGAACTGGAGCCGCCTTCGGAAACCCCGCCTGCGCTGACAGAAGCGCACAGACTCCTCCGGCAGCAGTAGCATTGAACCGGCTGACCGCGGAGTGTAATTGCCGTAGTCATTTTATGCCTTTATCTTCCAGATATACGCGCAATGAGTTGTGAGTGCAACTAAGGGATTATCACGCGTATCTTGTGCCCAGAGAGCCCGAACCCGTGAACACTTCAAAAACTGTAAGAGCACGCATTCCGCATTGAATGACAAACGTAATGTGTTTACCCTGAAAGTGATTAATTGGTGGCAGCGATACCAGAATGACCCTGTGATATTTATGTGAAACGATCAGTATCTAACCTGCTAGGAAACTGTCCAGTCATTGTTGATATTTATTCCAGTCATTGCTGATATTTATTCCAGTCATTGCTGATATTTATTCCAGTCATTGCTGATAGTCATTGCTGATATTTATTCCAGTCATTGCTGATATTTATTCCAGTCATTGCTGATATTTATTCTAATGTATTGAATCCTGATATTTATCCAGTATATTTATTTATTAGAGTCCAACTATTTATTCCTGAGAAAACAGTACACAGCTAATCAAACCCATGTAAGAAATGTGAATGTGATTACCTAAGTGGACTTCCTTCAAACCCAGAGAGCTTTTACATAAACGAAAGGTATTTTTCTATAACAGTGGTGTGGTGTCCTTCTTTTTGTGTGGTGTGCAGGGAGTTATTATTGGGTCAGAGCCGGCTTAACACTACAGCCTTCACTTGCCTCATCACTTGAGCCAAGCTACCCCCTTTGTGCTGGGCTTGCCCATCGCAGGTCCAACACCCCTGGACCCAGGTCACTAGAATGGGCCAGAAGGTTCTAGATCCCTCTCACTAGTCTAGGGGCCAGTTCCTGAGGTAAAATTCTTTGGCAGTTGGCAGCCACCATTTTGTAAAGGATCACCTCACTACCACCTCCATTTTAAAAGAACACCTGTGCCCCGTCATGGTGTAAAAATAATGAGGCACCCAGAGCTCCAAGGACATCACCAATAAAAGGTATGGTGGACGAAAAGGGGGAAATAAAATGTAGGAGGCAGAAAGGGGAGGAAAAGAAAAAAATAAAAGATATGAGAGACCACCCAAAGGGCTAACAGGTCTAACACTCGTCCCCCCCAGCTGAAAGTGGGGAGAGCTACCCAACCCCTTGGGAGTTCTCATCACTAAGGTGGAAATACCTTGAGAGACCGTCTGCATTGGCGTGGTCCACTCCAGGGCGATGTTCCACCCGGAAGTCCATTCCCTGTAGAGAGATGGACCATCTCAACAACTTGGGATTCTCTCCCTTCATTTGCATTAGCCAACGAAGGGGCCGGTGGTCAGTCTGTACAAGGAAGTGCGAGCCAAACAAGTATCACCGCAACTTCTTCAGAGCCCATACCACCGCGAAGGCTTCCCGCTCAATCGCACTCCACCTCTGTTCCCGGGAAGCAGTCTCCTGGACAAGAAGACAACAGGTTGGTCCAGACCCTCTTCATTGAGTTGCGATAACACTGCCCCAATGCCATGCTCTGATGCATCCATTTGGACAATTAATTCCTTGGAAAAATCAGGAGCCCTTAGGACCTGAGCTGCACACATTGCTTGCTTTAAGGTATCAAAGGCTTGTTGACAGGCCTTCGTCCAAACTACCCGTCAAGGTTGCTACTTGGAAGTGAGTTCAGTTAGGGGTGCCACAATGGTGCCATACCCCTTCACAAAGTGATGGTAATATCCAGTGAGGCCCAAGAATGCTCAGACCTCGGTTTGAGTCTTGGGGGGCTCCCAGGCCATGATAGCCTCAATCTTGGCCTGGAGGGGCTGCACCGTTCCCCTGCCCACCAGGTGACCTAGGTACACTACCGACCCCTGCCCAATCTGGCATTTGCTGGCTTTGATTGTCAAGCCAGCCTGCTTCAGGACTTGGAGAACAGCCTGTAAGTGACACAAGTGGTCCTCCCAGCTGCTGCTGAAGACGGCAATGTCGTCTAGATAAGCAGCAGAAAAGATCTCCATTCCGGAGAGGACCTTGTTCACCAGCCGCTCAAAAAAAAGTGGCAGGAGCGTTCTTGAGCCCAAAGGGCATCACACAGAACTGGTAGTGGCCCTCAGGTGTGGAGAAGGCTGACCTTTCCTTTGCTCCATCTGTAAGGGAGATCTGCCAGTACCCTGATGTGAGGTCAAAAGTACTTAGATATTGGGCAGCTCCCAGCCGGTCAATGAGCTCATCTACCCTAGGGATTGGATGAGCATCAGTTTTTGTCACTGAATTCAGTCCCCGGTAATCCACACAGAACCTGAGTTCCGGAGTGGTGCCCAGTGGGGCAGCTTTTGGTACCAGAACCACCGGACTGGACCAGGGGCTACTTGAAGTGGAGAACCGGGCCTTATGGGCCAAGCGGCGCAGGGCACGCCTAATATCTCCGGGTTCACCTGCCTAGTCAAACAGAGACACGAGACACTCTGTTGGGCGTAGAAAATCAGATTTATTAGCTGCAGCTAAGCTCAGTGGTCCTAGAAGTTACAGGAAGTAGATTCTCAGGAGACTGTCACTTAATTCCGTGGCGCACAATCTATTATAGTACACAGATTTACAATGCCCACTCCCAAACATACAAAACTGATGAATAGGAATAGTTCGAAAACAAGCTATTGAATGTCCAAAACACACCCTTCCTTCAGACCCAGTGTGCACTTCTCCCCTCAAGTTAATCAACACTAGTGCCCGTAATTCAATTTGCAGGTGGTAGAACATGTTTGAATACTTCAGAGGAAAGTTTATGTAACAAGAGAATACACGAAGAGAATAGCGAAGGCCAGTCAAATAAGATATAGTCAGGAAGAATAGTGAGAGCCAAACAGTCAGTCGAGACAGGGATCAATCAGCCTAGACATGGATTAGTGGACTCGGCCAGACCCTGAAATCGGTTTCGTAAACAAAGGCAGGGGGTTTACTTGACACGAAGGACACGTAGACAGCTGAAAATACAAAAACACAGTGTTCGCTGTGCTGCCTGAGTGAGGCAACACAAAATGGCAGCAAAGCACAAAATGGCGGCTAGATATGAAGCGGAATCAAAAACTACGTAACCTCAGCCCCTCCTTTTGCCATACTCAGGCAAAGCACAAAGAACTCATGTTAGTCTGAGTCGATGTCAATGATCATGAGGTCATTGAGTTGTTGCTGTAACATCATTCTAATATTCTCTGTTTTCTGTGACACTGGTTTTGGAACGCATACAGTGGCACAAAGTCCACAGATGGCTTGGCCACACTGTAAACAGAGGCAACAAGAAAAGAAAATCGCTAGAACCGCTCCAAGGAAAGTTAATACTTTCCATCCCCATGTGGACAGTAGTCTCCAAAACCATCCCATCACAGACCAATCTCCAGTATCCTGATGAATGGACTCGGAAATGACATGTAGTTTAGAAATGGCTTGGTATACTGTAGGAGCATTATCGGGAACGTAAACGCAACAACTAGACCCAATTAATTTACAGACTCCTCCTCTATCTGCAAGAACAATATCTAAAACCATTCGGTTTTGTAAAGTCATTAGGCGATCCGCCTGAAGTTCAGCTGTCAAATTATTCAATGCTCCAGAAGTTATGTTTATGGTAGCATCGACCACACGGACTAGAGGTCTGATGTTTCTGCTATTAACTAGTGGACCCCAAAAGGGAAGAAACCCTTTCAGAAAATCTCCTCACTCTTGTCCCGCTGTGTCTTCAGAATCAATAACCCCTCTACCATATCTCTTTCTGTGATGATCTGCAGGAGCAGTATATGTCGGAGGAAGAAGGAAAGCTATATAACATGTTTCCGAGAAATATGTGGGAAGCCATGTATAAGCTCTATCATGACAGATAAAATATGTACCTTGAGATGGTACCAACGGTGAAGAAACTGAGGGTGTGTAAACATATGTATGGGAACAATTACTCTTTTCCTGTTTGATTTGAGTGTTCTGGCCATTTATTTGTAAACACAAATTACCTTTATGAGGTATAGTCCAGATCGGTAAAGGTCTTTTCTGCTTAATCTTGTCAGTAAGGCTAGTGATATAACGAGTCACATTCTACCCATCATATGCTTGCTTCTCATCCTTGGGAATTTTACTAATGTCAGCGATTTTTGCCATAGTTACTATTCCCTTTATCAAAGGTGTCAAGATCACACTCCGCAGGATCCGTATGTAGAAGAAATGCTCCACCTCCGGACCCCCCAAACACCCCGAATAGATATCACAGGGTATTCAGGAAATACGGTGAGGGAAAAAACCCCAAAAGGGGAAAAACCCAAAAGAAAAGATAGAAGGGAAAGGGTCAGCGGGGGAGTAGAAGCTGTAAATAGAAAGCACACAAGCATTAATATAGTTCTAAATGCTACTCTCATTCAATTCTCGCTAAAGGAAACATATCCTAATTTCACCTGTGAATAACTCCTTCCTGCCTCTTCACACAGCTGTATTCATAAGCCCCTCCTGCCTGCAGACACAAGAAGCATAAACATCAACATAAAGTACAAGCACCATATCCTTCTAAATAGAATACACTACTCTAGATACCTACCCACACAGTAGTAAGTAACACTTTAAGAATAACCTAGTCTTTAAGAATGCTGAGACCTCGATAAGCGGTTCACCTGTAGGGATGTAGGGATTAATGTAAAAAGTACTGAAAACCCCACTCAACAGGCAGGTCACTGCAGCATGAAGAAAGACAAACAAGTTCTTGTAACTTAGTCACCAGAAAGGACCTAACACGGTATGTTGCAGTTCAAGGCACTACCAACATCCGCTTAGGCATTTATATTCCTCTGTAAATACAAACAATGTACTTTAAACCTAACACGGTATGTTGTAGTTTACGACACTACCAACATCCGCGTAGGCATTTATATTCCTCTGTAATTGCAAACAATGTACTTTAAACCTAACACGGTATGTTGTAGTTTACGACACTACCAACATCCGCTTAGGCATTTGTAATCCGTCATTGATTATACCATGAACACTTTCCTTCGTGCCGGTATTGCGAGGACACACCCCCCCTGCAATCCGTCACTAGTCGATAAAGATATGGCCCCGCTCCGGAGGTGAGTTGACGACAGTACAGCAAAGAACAGAACACACGGAGAAAACCCCTTGCAGCCGCAAAGGTACACAGTCTAATCCGACTGCCAAAGAAAACGGAAGCAGAGCACTTCAAATCATTAGCGCATTTGTGCGAACACATTACCCGGCTGTGCAATCTTCCCCTCAGATTCCAAGGACTGTCTTGGCAAAGGCATCACACAAAAACGAACGTCAGGAAGAGCAACAAGCTCCCAGTAACGAACACAAAATCACGAGCACTGTTTCCTGGTTCTGCCCCGCCTTATCCATGCGCCGCAAAGGATCATGGGACCAGTAGTTCTACTCCCTAGGTTCATGGGAATTGCAGTTCTAGGTAGGCGCTTCGCGGTCCAGAACCTGACAAAAGGACTGTGGCTAAAATCTACCCCACCATTATAGGACCCATCAGGTGGGTATCGAAGTTGATTCTGGTATGCATTAGAAAACATAGCCAGATAAGCCCAAGCAGTACCTTCATATGAAAATGGGAGAACTAAGTACGGCATCCCTCTCTCTGTATTGTGGGGCATGAGCATACAGACCCAACAGTCAGTAGTATTCACTACCAATTGATGCTGATGTAACAATTGGATAAATAAATTGTTGAGATATTCCGTTCTCCTCATTTGCTTATGGTCTGGGAGTGCATAGAATTTGTGCGGAGAAATAGTAGTAGAGGGATTCAAAGAGACAGAAGTAGGAGAAGGGGCTGGCTGCATAATGTGTATAATCCATCCTACACATGCTAATAAACTGCATAAACATACTAAAATACATATTGCTACGCCACAACGACTAAACAGTAACTTCTTATAATGGTTTCTTTTCATCATTTTAATATTACCCCCTTCCATTTCGTTATCCATTACTCTAAAGGCGTTGCTCACGATAATCTTCCTTAATCACTTGGATGTGATTGTTAGCCGTCCTATGACACTGCAAGTCCTGCTGGCCCAGTCACTATTCAGATCACAGCCTAAGACTCCTACCGTGACCCTGCAACTTGATGGATAATGGAAAGGAATGTTTTTAATAAAAGCAAAATTATAAAACACAAAGTTCAATTGTCCTTGGTCAACCTTGGTCGTAGGTTGTACCGTGTCTTGCCAGGTATCGTTTCGTCCCTAAACAGAGTTTCTGGATCTGAAGTATTCAGTCATAAGTGCGATGGTACAGCTCCCTGCAAAATGTCGTCGTCTTCTTTTTCACAACTTGTCCAATCCAGGTGTGCACTACTGAATGGTATAAATCACGGTACTTCCTAACATTCACTATCACTAACACCTTCTCGGATTCACTGGTCATAAGGTAAAGGTAATGGTACCCTTTTACAGTGCACGCCGTGGATCCAGTATTTCTTCCCAACGACCTTCACTGCTGTACAAGTGGTTAACAAAACTTGTCTCGGCGGCCCCCAACGAGGTTACAGATTCTTTTTCCTCTGGAAATTTTTCAGACACACCCAATCCCCAGGTTGGATGGAGTGTCCTGGATCTGAGGAGGCCTCCGGCAAAGCGTTTTGGACCTGTTGACGAATAACACATAATTTAGTGGTGAGGTCATGCAGATAATCAACCAACAATGGATACGGAATGTCCGAGTCTTTCTAGGGTCGAGGGACTCCCCAAACATTAGCTGGGCGTCCAAAAACAATCTCATATGGGCTAAGCCCCAAACGAGAATGAACTGTCATTCTTGTTGAGAGAAGTGCCAAAGGCAAGGCGTCAGGCCAGGAAAGGCCTGTGCTGGCCTGTATCTTTGCTAATTTAAGCTTGAGAGTGCCATTATAACACTCTACCAAACCCACTGACTGAGGGTGGTTTGTCGCATGAAATTTCTGTCCAATACCAAGACCCACAAACACCTTCTGCATAATTTGGCCTACGAATTCACTCCCATTGTCACTCCAGACAATGCGCGGCAAACCAAACCTCGGGAAAAATTCCTTCAAAAGGACTTTGGCAGTGGACAAAGCAGTATTGTCCTTTAGAGGGTAGGCCTCTATCCATCTGGAAAAGCACAAACCACCACCAGGACATACGTGAGGTTGTTAAAACGTTCCATGTGAATGTAATCTATTTGTAATACCTCAAAAGGATACATAGGGGGAGCTAAATGACCTTCCGGAGTTGGTGTTCCCTTTCCTGGATTGTGCATCAAACAAACAATACAATGCTTCACCACATTTTCTGCACATTTGGGAATACCTTCATTCTGCCATACTGGAACCAAAAGTTTACATATACCCCTTGCATTGATATGGGCTGGTCCATGCGCCATAGTAACTACAGGTAATACATACGCATCTGGTAACAACCACCGCTGATGCTCTGATAATTGCGTCCAACATCACATCGTGTCCAACATTCCCGTACTCTCTCTCCGCTTACTCAATTCTTTCTCCGTTGCTTCCTTCTGAATCATTTTCACGCTTTCTACTGTGTCTTCACACATACCGCCTTCTGCGACCCATCTTGTGGGGCCCGCAACATACATGTGACTTTCAACATCTTTCGCTGTTTCCCTTGCTACTTCATCCGCAAATGCATTCCCTCGACCCACATCATCAGTAATCCTCTTATGCGCACTGCACTTCACAACCGCTACTTGAGCAGGCAAAGCAAGTAATTCAAGAAGGTCAGTTACCAACTGACCATGCTGTATTTTAGTGCCGTGGGAGGTAAAGAATCCTCTTTCCTTCCACTAACAGCCGAAACTATGAGCAACGCCAAAGGCATATGGCTATCTGTGTAAATGGTCACTCTGTTTCCTTTCGCCAACACGCATGCTCTCGTTAATGCAATTAACTCTGCAGCTTGCGCTGAATTCTGTGGAATGCGTGCAGTTTCTACTACTGTATGCAAAGTTGTAACAGCATAGGCTGCTGTCGTCTCGCCATTAGGAAGCTTGAAGCAAGACCCGTCTACCCACAGGATCCCATCCGGATCCACAAGTGGTGTATCCTTTAAATCAATTCGACCTTTAGTTTCTTCTTCTGTACGAAGAAAACAATCATGCTGGTCTTGTACATTTTTCTCGTCTAAAACAGGTAACAATGTTGCTGGGCTCAAAACATTACATCTCTTGATATGTATTTGAGTAGCTAAAAGCGTCAACTCATATCCAGACAAATGGGCACTCGTTAAGTGTTGTGTCTTTGTTCTGTTCAAAAGGGTATCTACTGCATGTGGCACCATAACATTAAGAGTACGATCTAACACTAATCCAGCAGATTGACGAATGGAGATCGCCGCTGCTGCTGTTGCTCTGAGACAACTAGGTAATGCCTTGGCTACTCGATCCAATGTAGCCGAAAAATAGGCACATGGCCTTTGTTTGTCTCCAAATTGTTGTGTCAAAACTGACAATGCACAACCTTCTCTCTCATGAACATAGAGTGTGAAAGGCTTACTATAATCTGGAGTACCCAACATAGGAGCAGAACACAAAGCAGTACGTAAATCAGAAAAACTCTTCTGACATTCATCAGTCCAAAGAAGAGGTTGGGGTGTAAGTGCCAACAAAGGTTTGGCCAACAAGGAAAAATTCGGGATCCATTGTCTACAATAAGAGGTAATGCCTAAGAAAGCACGCACCTCTCTTTGTGTGGATGGCACAGACATTCGTGCAATTGCATGGATACGTTCTGGGGTCAATCGCCTTCCCTCCTTTGACAAGAGATGACCTAAATAGGTAACCTCTTGGCAACAATATTGTAACTTAGAAGGTGACACCTTATGGTGTAAATCAGACAAATGTTGCAGAAGTAACACAGTCACATTTTTACAAACATCTTCCGAATCGGCAGCCACTAGCAAATCATCCACATATTGGATAAGAGTAGCACCTGGAGGCAAAGAAAAAGTGTCAAGCTGAGATTTCAAAGCCTGACTATAGATGGAGGGACTCTCACAATAGCCTTGAGGTGCACGTTTAAATCAGAAGCTTCGGCCTCCGAGAGAGAAGCCAAAGAGATCCCTACTCTCCTCAGCAATAGGAATGCTAAAGAAAGCATTTTTTAGATCAATAACAGAAAACCAGGCTGCCGAAGCAGGAATCATAGTGAGCAGAGCAGTAATATCCGGGACAACAGGAAACTGAGGGACAACAATTTTGTTGACCTCTCGAAGATCAATCACAAAACTATACACAGGTGGCTGAGAAGGATCAGTACGTTTAAGAACAGGCAGAACAGGACTATTGCAAACATTTCCTCTGGTCTCTTCGACCACACCCTTCTGAACCAAGTCATAAACAATATCTAGCAAAGCTCTCTCGCCATCATTAGAGATCTTATATTGAGGAATGCGTGGCAACTTAACATCCGGCTTAACAGTAATCACATGAGGCAGAATTTGAAGCAAACCAACATCATTCTGACCCGTAGCCTAAAGCGTAGCAGGAAGTGAATGCAATTCGAGTGGCAGATGGTCTTTAGATACATACATCGGAGAAGTCAATTTATCACCCAAAGTAAGATGTACACCAGAGTCGGAACAATACAGTGTAGCATGCAAGCGTTTCAATAAATCCAAACCCAATAAATTTTCTCCGCAACCCATCGTCAAAAGAAGTGGAGCTTCTAAATCATACGGACCAATGGAAAGAGGCAAAGGACAAGAAATAGGGTTACTAACTGGGGCGACAGAGAATCCTACAGAAACATTCGTTAAGCCAGACAAAGGTGCCCCAGGGAGTTTGGAATGCATAATAGAACTTCTCATTGCACCAGTATCCAAAATAAATAGTTCTGTAGCACCCAATGCTACAACATCGACATAAGGTCCATTCTGATCCACTGGAACTGATACGACTCCCTTACTTTGTCTATGGCTGTCCTAGCTAGAGTGAAAATCGGGACTTTCACTCTCCACATAATAATCATCATTGTAATATTGTGCAGACTGAGAATTTTGTTGGTCAAAATAATTCATAGTGTTCTGCGAGGGTAAGGAACGCTGTCCTTGAGGCAACGCACCTCGCCCTCTACCCCTAGATGCTGACTGAACACTACCACGACCTCGTGGCACTGATTGTCCACCAGTACGCTGTAGTAGAACCGGACAATTAATCTTAAAATGACCTTCCTCTTTACAATAGGCGCATTGATTAGGACCCAACGGAGGTCGCGGAACAAAAGGTGTAGGTTTCTACAACAATCTTTGAAACTGTGAAGGCGGCTGCGATTGGGGCTGATCAGAACGAGGGGGATAAGCCTGTTGCAAAAGAATCTTCGTTTTCAATTCTTTAGTCTTTTTCTCCACTTTTTCCTTTTCTTTCTTATCCCTATTCTCATAATACTGAGCAGTAGCTAATATCTGGGCAGTCGATGAAACGGCTCATGAACTCTCTGATTGTTTCAATTTATGTGATAATTCCGGAAGTAGATTAAAGATAAGTTTATCTACGAATAATCGCTGTCCACCTTCAGTACTCATATCTTGACCAAGATGGTCGATGAAAGTTTCTTCGAAACGGGTAAAGAAATCGGAGATACTTTCATCCGTCTTTTGTTTGCACGCTGACAACTTATCCCAGTTAACGCGTACAGCAGGCATCATCGTTTTCTTAAGAGCTATTATTCTACCGGGTAATTCCGTGATCAAATCCTCGGGTTTGGCACCACCTATTTGTCCATCATCTGCGGCCGTTATAGCAGCCCATGTACCACCTAAAGCTTGATCATGGTCTTCTTTACGAATTTTCAGCCTGATTCATGAAACGAAAATCGGCTCGCAAAGGGCCAGATTCTGAGAATCTGGCCCTTTGCGAGCGCAATTATTGCATTTGGGATTCATCATCCCAAATGCAATATTCGCTATTACAGAATTCGCTATTGTGCGAAGAATTGCATTTAAGGAATCTCTATTAGAGATTCCTTAATTGCAATTCATCAACCAATTTTAAATTGCAAATTCGCAATTTCGGGCCGCTATTTACCGAGAGGTCAGACCTCTCGGTAAATAGCAAAAACTTAGAAAAATGCTTTTAAAAGCATTTTTCTAAGTTGCATGTTGCACACACACATGTCCTTTGGACATGTGTGTGCGCAACACCTGTTCCAATTTGCATTTAAGGGGTGCTACAGGGTGTCCTTTGGACACCCCTGGCACCCTTTAAATCGATATCTTATTTGCGAGTAGCAAATTGCTACTCGCAAATAAGGAATACTCCCCATTCATTCCTATGGGCCTTTTGGCCCATAGGAATGAATGGGGAATTATTCCTTATTTGCGAGTAGCAATTTGCTACTCGCAAATAAGGAATGTGTAGGAATCGCTATTAATTTAGCAATTCCTACATGAATACCGTTTTGCGAGTCTCTAATAGCGATTCCTTATGAATCTCTATTAGAGACTCGCAAAACGGTACCTTGATGAATCAGGCTGATGATCCCATGTAGCCTGTGGGACTACATTTCCCATCAGTAAATCAATATCTGCCAAATTCGTTTCGTTTCATAAACTTTTATTGGATTGCCACTTATTATTGCAACCATAAAAAGTACAATAGCATTAAAATTATACATTTGTAAAAAACGTTTTGGAAGCAAGTCAATCATGTTTATACATGAAAAAGAAAAACACATTTACTTGAAAAACGTTAACTGAAATATGAATTACTCATAATTGCGTCGATATTTAATGCAGGCTTTTAAAAAGTTGGCTATGTGTTTCGCTATAAAACTTGACTCAAGAGATTGCAGGGACAAAAATGCTGGGCGACAGGATCTTAAGCCCATTGATCGCAGTAAGGGCAGGATCCAGACCTTCCTAGTGTAATATTTGCAAAAGAAAACAATATGTAATGTTGATTGAGGGGAAAAATCATCGCAAGGACAAGGAATGATTGTAGGAGACCAGTCTTGGGAATTTGGAAAGGTTACAAGCCGGAAAAAAGAATTAAAACGAAACCTTGTCAAAAGGTACTTTTCATAATTGTTCAAATGGAAGGTCAAATAAGGTTGAATACCCAGATAGTTCTGAACAGCAACAATTTGTGAATTTACGGGTTTCACCAGTTCCATCGAGCATCGAAGAGCTCTTAAATGGCACAAATACAGCTTTTTTAGTTCTTTCCTCGAGATGTCACCCATACTGGAAGGATCCTGGAAAAAACTGCTACGGTCCATGTCCCGACAGAAGTTCCTTATATATACAAGCCAGTTATCAAGGGCTATGCAATCAAAAATTAATGAGCGCGTTAGGTGGCACTCCTCTTTAGTCCATATGCGGTGCCACAAGTGCATAGGTTGGCAACGAATGGTGTCCATGATGTAGTCCATACCCAATTCGGCTAGTGAGGCATAGGTTGGGGCACTTTGTGGTAGGGCCAACACATACTTAACAAATCCATTCTCAACAGTTTGAAGTGGGTTTATTGGTCCATAGCCCCAAACCCCTGCACCGTACGTTGCCACACTGTGACACTTTGTGTAATAAATAGTAAGAAGTTCAGGAGGAGCCGGTTTCCCCATTTTCCTTGGGAAGGTGACTAGGGCCACAGCCTGCCGCCAACTCAATGAATCGTCCACCAAGATGCCCAGGTAAGGATAAACGTGAGTTCGTTCAAGTTTAGTTTTTTCAACAAAGATAGATTTAGGACTCTTTATTTTTGGGCCGAGGTGCATTACAAATGTCTTTTTTATGTTGACCTTAAGGCCAAGGGATCCCATATAAGAGCAGTACTTGTTGAGCTGTGCTTGGAGTTGAGTCAGCGTCCTGGCAAAGATGACAGAGTCGTCCGCATATAGCAGCGTTGGTATGGGGCGATGTTTAATTTGTGGAAGGTCCTGGCTCCCTTCTAACATGGCTGTCTCCAGACCGTTAGTGTACAAATTAAACAGGAAGGGAGCCAGTACACAGCCCTGCCTAACCCCTTTTGAAATTGGGAAAGAGGGGGAAAGTTCTCCATTGATCCCGAACCTGACTCTTGCCGTTGTATGCGAATAAAGTTCGCGCAAGAATGCAATGAGAGCGGGGTCGACCCCCTTTTCCCCGAGCAAGGCCCAGAGTTTGGGGTGCAGTACACAGTCGAAGGCTGCGCTGAGGTTAACATATACAAGAAATAAGTGACCCCTTTTGGCGCCCACGTACTTCCCAATCAGAATGGCGAGGTTCAGGGCCTGCTCCACAGTCCCAAGTCCCGCCTGGAATCCATATTGAAGGTCGGTCATGACGTTGTTACTTGCTGCCCACTCCTGAAGACGCTCCAGCAGCAGTCGCCCCGCTACCTTACCCAGGGAGTCCAGGAGGGAGATGGGCCTGTAACAGACCGGGTCATTCCAATCGCCCTTTTTGAAAATGGGGAGGAGAATAGATGAAGACCATGAGTCAATAAGACCTGTCGTTGTTACCGCAACCAATACCTGGGTAAGAAGTGGGGACCAGAGCTCGATGTTATGAGTGAAAATGTCCACCGGAACCCCATCTGGGACGGGAGCCTTGCCTGGTTTTGACGCTTTTAAGGCTCTGACCACCTCTCCATGCTCAAATCGGATGTTTATTGGGAAGATCTTTGGGACCGCTGAGGTGGCTGCGATAAAACCCCCCTCTACGGGCTTTGTTTGGCATCCGCCAAAGATTTTTGAGAAGTGGGCGACCCACTCTTCTGCTGTCACTGCGACATCAAGATGTTGGATTGTCGATGGGTCTGACAGGAATGGAGATTTTAAAACTCGCCAAAAGAGGCCACTATCCCTTGTTCGGCAGCTGTCATGTAGTTGTGACCACAAGTTCGCCTTGATTTCTTTACTGCGTTCTGCCCATGCGGCCTTATAGAGTTTTCTTAATTTAGTTATCTCAGGGATGTTCCTCGGAATAATCCGGAGAGCTACCTTAAGATTAGAGAGGGCTTTCCGACACCCAGAGTTAAACCAGCCCTCAGCCGATGGTTTGCGTACATGCGTACGAGTTAGTTCTTCCTTTATTATTCCCAGAATCCTGCCAAAGCTGTCCAAGACTAATTGAGTCGATGAGCTGGGATTTAAACAATCATTTACACAGAGGCTGGCTTTTTTGAGAACTTTCTCAGTTACTACATCAGGATCTATTTTTGCCCACTGTATTGAAAATCCGTTCACTTTGTCCATTTTTAACGATTCTTGTGTTAACAGGCTTGTAACATTTGTATATAGTGAAACAGATTTTGATTGTATTAAAATTCTATTAGGGAAGTGGTCACTGCAAATATCGGATTCTGTGGAAAATTTTGCTATTTGGCCCTTCATGCTCTGTGAGCAAAGAATAAAGTCAATTGTACTTGACAGACCCCTACCATGAAATGTTGGAGAGAAGTCAACTTGTGGGTATACCAACTCGTTTGCATAGTCCATCTCTAAAGTGAAAAGGCTCTCGTTCAATGAATTCCCATTAGTGGTGTGTGCACAATGAGCCAGGGGGCTGTCAGTCTCATCTAACAATCCACAGTTCCCATTTCTGTGATTGGGACATAATGGAATATTGAAATCGCCTCCCCAGATAACATAAACAGGGAGAGACGATGACTTATTCAACTGTAGCATTAAAAAAGTGGCAATTTCATTTAATATCTTCACACACTCAAGTGGTAGAAGAGTGTTATAAAAATTTACCAAAAGGTAAATGAAACTGTTATTCAGGTGGATTCTTAGAATTTGGTAGCAGGCCTCTTCTTTTAAGCTAATTGTTATTGTAGAGGAAAGGTTGTTTGTTACATAAACTGCTAGACCACCCTTGGGTCTTCCGAACAAGCCCTGCGTTGCCGGAATGAAAAAAGTTTTAAAACCCACCAAATGAACAGGGACAGTTAACCAAGTCTCCTGAAAGCATACTATGTGGTTCTCGTTAATTGTATCTGCCCATGATTGTAGGTTAATCTTAGAACGAAGACCAGCAATGTTCCAGTATAAAATGGATAAGGTCGTCTCTTTGGATGGGGAGGAGTTACATTTTTGGCCGTACGAGATAACTGTACTAGCATTTTCAGTTATAGTCGTTGGCAAAGAGGTAATCCGAGTCACAATTGGGGAAGGTAATTTAAGACCCTCGGTCAGTGGGGACAGCAGGTCAAAAGGGCTTACAGGTTCCTCCAAAACATGTCCTGTAGGGGCATGGGGAGGAGTGGAGGATATGAGGGATTGGGCACAGGTGGATAGTGTGGACAAGATTTTGGTATTCTCAGAGTGAGTCACCAGAGCTCTCTCTGGCATCAGTGGAAGGCCAGGGGCCCTCTGGAGCTGATTGCTACTGTGTGGAGTGGCTAACGGTCAATCGACCATTTCCAGGCATTCGTATCTATTTGTAGTGGGAATACCTTGCCATCCCACCAAAGAAGCCTGTTCCCTACTAAACTGCCAGGGCCTAGGTTCCCACTCCCTGCTACTATTTCGCTGGGTAAGCCAGGGACCCTCATAATTACAGGGACTCTCTAATGGCTGGTCCCAGTTTGGAGCCATTGAATACTGGTTGCTATGTGTAGGGGGGTAAAAGAAGGAGAGACGATGAGCGTCAATCCCCCCTTTCTTGGCTAAAGCTGGCCATGAACAAATGTAGTCGACAGTGGCTGGGTCTTCAGAATTTACTATAATACAGTCTCCCTGTATGCTTTTAAGTTCGGGCCCTATCCACGAAACTCTACGTACGGTAGAGGTTCTGCTAGTATGTTGAGGTTGTATTGGCCTATTTACATTAAGCCACTGTAGGACCTTATTTTGGAGAGACCAAGATGGTTCCTTTGTATTTACCGGGAGCTCCAGGACCCCCGTGAGGATGACAGTATAGGGAGACGCTTCTCGGGGAAGATGGATCGGGCGCCTGGGCCTAATCCCCCTTTTCCCTTCGCCCAGTAGATTTGATGTAGCATGCCGTGGGACTAAAGGTGGAATAGGTCTCTGATTTAGTGACTGAGAAGGACCCTTGTCAGAAATAGGCTGAGACGAAATAGGTTGCGATGGTACTGGCTGGGTAAGAATGGTACTCGGAGTCTTAGCCGTGGGCCCACTTCCAGGGATTGAAAGGGAGGGGGTTTGTGGCCCATTAGGCTTTCTTTGATTGGTTTGAGGTATTGTCGCCTTAGACGACTTAGGTTCACAATCTTTTTGGCCCCCTTGAGCACCTGTACTAAGAGGAGTTTCTTTACCCACCCCTGTATTCGATTGACCCACACTATGGTGGTTAGAGGGTTTCAGGGCCAGTTTTGCAAGTTGTTTTTTGATAATCATTATGCTACGTTCTAGGGGTTGAAGATGATGTTTTAAGATTTCCCTGAAACTTGCCAAAAGCTGAGTGTTTGTGGTACATAGGCTACAAATCTCCCCCACAGTATCAGTGGTCATTAATTTAACAGATGGGTCTAATAGGTTAATAGATTGAATGGTTGGGTCATTTGAGAAGTCCTGCGATGACTGGACATTTGGCCTTTTTTATTAGTTGTGGCAACTTGGGGTTTTTGTAAGTTTCCTTTTTTCTTATCTTTACCCTGCTTAGGGACAGCACCTTCCTTCGCCCCCATGTGCTGGTTCCTGGGACCTGAATCTTGAGTTTGGAGTAACTGAAGGTCTGGAGTATTTTCAAGATTACCTAGAGAATCAGGGTCTAAAGAGAAATTCGAGACTGATAGATCAATTGATTTCGAGATGGAATGGATCTCCACTGGGACTATTGGTTGTATTAGCAATGGTATATTAGAAGCCGATTGTAGCGGAGATTGGGCTAAGGCTAGGGGGCCCAATGATGACCTTCTGGCAATTGCAAGGTCTTGTGACACCCTTCGCTCAAGCAAGGAAATACTCTGGTGGATGACTTCATTAGTTCTTGAGATAAATTGGTCAATAGGGCCGGTGACCAGGGCGTTGGTCAAGGCCGTCTTACTTCTGCTCCCCGTGTTTGGTATTTAGGCCTGGGACTATACACGATGGGTTGTGATAAAACTACTAGCTAGAACAAATAGTGACGATTAGGTGTACCTGATGGTCGAGGAGTATTTTACCAGGTACGAAAGCCAAGGGGAGTGGCCCAGCCCAGCCTAGAACAGTCTAGAACGGGCTAAAACGGGCCCGCCCTTGGCCCGGGCTTCGCCCGGCGTCCCGCTCGCTTCCCACGAGACAGGGCTAGTGTCGATTTTATGTACCTCCTGGCGCTGGGTAGTGACGCTGGGGTGACGCTGGAGACCTCAAGGGCTGCCGGGAGTTGTAGGCAGCCCCTCGCCGCGCTCCGCTCGGTGGCCCCGCTCTGGATCGTGAGAGAGCGGCTGGGCGGTGGGAGACAGGCGGGAGGACCAGAGGGTCTCGTGAGCCGGGTAGGTAGGTGGTAGGTTATTCACACGGACAACGGGTCAAGATTCAAACAAGCAGGGAAGCCCCGCTCCCCGGAACTAGTGTCAATTTTATGCGCCTCCTGGCGCTGGGTAGTGACGCTGGGGTGACGCTGGAGACCTCAAGGGCTGCCGGGAGTTGTAGGCAGCCCCTCACCACGCTCCGCTCGGCGGCCCCGCTCTGGATCGTGAGAGAGCGCTTGGGCGGCGGGAGACAGGCGGGAGGACCAGAGGGTCTCGTGAGCCGCGTAGGTAGGCGGTAGGTTATTCACACGGACAACGGGTCTAGCTTCAAACAAGCAGGGAAGCCCCGCTCCCGGGAACTAGTGTCGATTTTATGCGCCTCCTGGTGCTGGGTAGTGACGCTGGGGTG
This sequence comes from Lissotriton helveticus, assembly GCF_964261635.1. Classification (NCBI taxonomy): domain Eukaryota; kingdom Metazoa; phylum Chordata; class Amphibia; order Caudata; family Salamandridae; genus Lissotriton; species Lissotriton helveticus. The sequence continues at coordinate 2,010,090,176 of NC_136057.1, read as the reverse complement.
ACGCTGGAGACCTCAAGGGCTGCCGGGAGTTGTAGGCAGCCCCTCGCCACGCTCCGCTTGGCGGCCCCGCTCTGGATCGTGAGAGAGCGGCTGGGCGGCGGGAGACAGGCGGGAGGACCAGAGGGTCTCGTGAGCCGGGTAGGTAGGTGGTAGGTTATTCACACGGACAACGGGTCAAGATTCAAACAAGCAGGGAAGCCAATTTCATGATACACACATCAACAGTCTGGGACAACTCTTTATAATACCCAGCAGGATTCTTACGAGGGTCCGGTAAAGACTGTTTAAGCGCCAACACTTTCGATCTTTTCCAAGGATCATGTACCCATATACGCTGAAAATGAGCAAGGACAGGCGGATGAGCGTTTGGATCTGCATCTCTCCATATTGGAGGAACTTCTCGCATAGGATATTGTGCCATCTTACGACGAACCGCAGGATCATGTTCAAGAGGAGCTTGAGAGAAAAAGGAAGACCGGAGAGTAACAAGCTGTTGAACAGCATGCTCTACATCAGGACCCACAATAAGTCCCTTATAAAATTGATCCTGTATCTCGAACATACCCTGAGGAGGTAAATCCAGATCCATATCTCCCCACCCTTTAATAAGAATGTTACACATAACATCAAAGACATACTTCTGCGTAGGCGCATTCCATTGAAGAAAAGTGTCTAAAATATCATGCACACTATACTGTAGATCACTCATGATCCAATTACAAGCAAGAGAATCTAGCTTAATCCGCTCTTCCGAACCTGGAATCTTACTACGAGATTGCCTTCGAGATGAAGCAGGAGAAAAAGAAAGAGGCCCAAGAAAAGGTGACAAGAGACTAGCAACAGTATTAACTAATCATTGTCGAGCTGTAGGGGAATCTGACACTAGAACAGGAGACAACATATTCTGTAAAACAGGAGAAGAACTAGTAGCAAAAGAAACTAAAGATGAAGGAGACTGAAGCACAGAAGATTGAGGTACAGAAGTCGGTGGCAAAGGAGGCGGAAGTGGAATCACTGGAAGAGGCAAATGTGCGGGAACCGGAATAACTCGATTAGCAGCAGGTTGTAATGGGGGTGCATTAGCACCTAATACATAAGGTGGAGGTAGTGTAAGCGCCGGGATGCTCTTTGGAGTAGCCGTGTGCTATAGAAGAAAATAAATAACATAACATAACATAACGTAAGTAAATGGGACATGAAAGGATCTTCGTCAGGACCCTTACTCTTTGAGGAAGTAGGCAACACAGGATAACATCTATCTATTAACAACAACATACATTTATGGAGGGTCAAAGGGGATTTAAAGAGCACACTCTGATACGGCCCCAACAATACTAAACGAGCAAGAGTGTCAGAGGGTCTAAAGTAACAAGAGGAGGAGCGCTATGTAAACATTCACAGAGGACTAACAGTAACTAACCTCATAAAGAAAAACAATGGAGTAAGGGTCACCCTCCCATTAAACCCAGCTAGTGATCATATGAGGATTCCCATCAGTCACCACACGGAACCGCCCTTCATCATTTGGGTTCCTCCTGAGACCACTGATGATGTTATCTATTCTCTTTCTCATGGAAGGCTATGATAGTAAAAACCCTCTCATGGTCAGATAGATTAACGTGGTCTCACTTCTCAACCGGAGAGAATGTTGTGAAAGGGGGACTGATTTCGTAGTGCAAAAATTAGTGAATAAACAAGAAAGAAGTGTGTGTGAAATAAAATTGGATGAGGGGGTGCTGAACGTAGCTTTATTTTGTTGCTACCCACTGTACCAATATTAAAAAGTAGACAGGGACAACCCAATTAATCTTGGATCATCTAATGTATTCTAGGGTCAACATGTTTCTGCAATAGTTGACATAGGTTGTCATTGCTTTCATCAGGACCGCTATACACTGTTTGCTACTACGAACTAGTGCTCTTAAAGAAAAAGTGCTCAGAGTTATTAACAAATTACAAACTCGATACTTAGATCACCTGTGTCCACTAGATGTCTGTATCAGTGGTTTCACCATTCCCGGAAGGATATTGCTAGAAATAGTGAAAATATAAGGTTGTTATATCGTAGTCATATAGAGGAAACATAGCATTCCTATACTTGTACACCTATACTAGGTTAAACTTATATGATCCTAGTGGAAGATAAAGTTCTTCCAGGCACTATCATAGAGCCATCTTATATAGTGCACTATTCTCAACCTTAGAATGAATTATCAATATAACCAAAGGAGATTAACATCTTACCCTTCTTGGAAGATGTATAGACCTCACCCCACCTGGCCACGGCTCAGGATGAAGGGGAAGCACCGCTCTGTAAAAAAAGGGGGGGAGAAAAACAGCACAGCTGAAAAAGCCACTCATTTCTAGTGTTGACAGACAGTCACTTCAAAGCGCCGATGGCGCTGCCCAATGCTCCACTCAAATGTCATAATTATCTTTATAAAGAATTCTACTGAGCTATCGTGATTTGTAAAAGTAATTTTCAACAGCAACAGCGTTAGTTACTCAAACTCAGCACCCCAATGGGAGATAGACAATTTGGCTTGCTGGAAGACCAGAGGGTTGCTTATGCGATCACATGACTATAGTAAATTCAAATATTTTGAGACTCAGAGAAAAGCCCTCATTCCTGCAACTCAGTTCCACCGCTAGATCTACATGCATCAAAAATGTGTAGAGAAATATTGCTCTCAGCGTTCATGGCGAACGGACACACACATCTCTCACCTTTCCGTCGGTACTTCGTGTCGGCGTCTGAGCCTATCGGGGAGGTGTGGGAGTGCGCCTCAGCTGCCGTATATAACGAAGTGCCTCATTGGACTGATGCATATCACATGGGTTGCTACATGAGATACAATTGGTTAGATTTTTGACCAATAGTGGTGAAGTGTTCTCGTAATTCAGAAGGTAAACAAACAACACAAAAGACTCGGCATATTTATTAAATCGGTGTTTAGGCAATATTTGCGCAAACCACCCTGCCAAAGCTTAATTCAGCAAAGAATATTAAAGCATCGCTTCACTGTTACCTTATATGTAACCCTTATTGTGAGCATGTGTTGCATTGCTTAGATGTTGGCTATTTTATTTACAATAGAGAAAAAGCTCTGAGGACTAAAAAGGTGGATTGGCGCCTTGTGTTGTTGTACTGGGTGTATTGTTGAGTGTTTTCAGGACATATCATGTCAGACCGTGTGTCCCAGACTGTGGATGGCATACGAGGGAGTAGTATGTATAGTCTGGTTTCTTGGGTCTGTGTCTGCAATGGAACTAGAACCACAATCACAGTTTAGGCTCGGGCTAGAGATGAAACCATCAGCTGGGGAGAACTTCATAAGCTAACCCATGGTATGTCATCATTCAGCCCACCATGGTTGGTGCCCAATTTAAATACCCATTTTTGTTCTTTTAGGAACAGAAATCTGCCTATGTCAGTGATATGTGACGGAATGTTAGGCTGTTCGATAACAGTCCACTGAAATGCAGTAGATGGATGGCGTGCCTCAAGAAAGTGATTCGTCAATTTGGTGGCTTGCCTCTTGCACCTGATGGTGCTCTTGTGTTCCGATATCCTCACTCTGATCTTCCGAGTGGTCATGCCCACATATTTCAGGCCACAGGGACATGTGATCAGATATATTAAGTTGTCACTATTGCAGTTTGTGAACTTGTTTTGGATCCACGGTCGTGTTGTGCCTATGTCAATTTCTGTGGATTTTTTTGTTTGTGGGCAGGAATGGCAAGAGCCGCAAGGATGGTGACCTATCACTGGGGGGAGGTCCCATAATCTACCCAGAGCCCTTGTTCTCTGTTACGTGGTCTAGTGTGGATCAGACGGTCCCTCAGGTTTGGACCTCTTTTGAAGGAAAACAACTGCATCTGTATTGTGGACTCATCAGAGTTCAAGATGGACCAATGGCGTTTAACCACCTTCTGTATCTTATTGGACATGGTCCCGAAGGTGGTGACAAAGGTTAACCTTTCCAAGGGAGGTTTTATGACCGGAGGTTCTAAAAGAGCTGAGCGATTATTGTTCCTAGCTCTTTTAAGTGATCGCTGCACTAACCTCTTAGGGTATTCCCTAGATATCAGTTGCTTTTTTAGAGCCATGGAGTGGTTTTCAAAGGCTCCAGCACTTGAACAATTCCTATGAACTCTAAGAAATTGTCTATACGGTAAATTCTCCCGTAGAGATTTGGGGTGGTGGCTATTAAAACATAACAGCGAATTCTTTGCCATGGTTTTTCTGTAGAGTTCTGAGTGTAAACCCTCTGCAGTGGATGTAATGAGTAGATCCAAAAAGGCCAGTCTGTCTTTCCCTATCTCTATGGTAAAGCGAAGGAACTCGTTCCTACTGTTTAACCATCCCAAAAACTCTAGACAGCTCTCACTAGGGCCCCGCCATACAACAAGGACATCATCGATGTACCTTTTCCAGATTCTGATACATCGAAGAAAGGGGTTAGTATGGGCCAGCACATACTGCTGTTCAAATGAGTGCACATAGAGATTTGCCAGGCTGGGAGCGTAAACGCTTCCCATACTGGTACCCGACACTTGGAGGTATAGAGTGTCCTCAAATTTGAAAAAGTTGCGTTTAAGAGCTAAAGTGGCACAAGCCATAATGAAGCTCACTGGGGTAATACTTTCAAGAGTCTTAGATTGTAACAGATATTCGATAACTTCCAGGGTTTCGTCTTGCGGTATTGACGTGTAGAGAGCCTCTACATCAAACGAAACCAGGAGATCCATAGTGCAATCACATTCAATTTCGGGTAAGAGGCGTAGTACGTCACTCGTATCTTTTAGGTACGTCGGCATCTCTTGCACCATCGGGCGTAAAAAGAAATCAACGAATGTTGACAACGGTTCAAGAATTGAACCAATGCCCGATATTATGGGCCGGCCCGGTGGAGGTCTCTGTTCCTTGTGTACCTTAGGTAGAACGTAAAAGTAAGGTGTTACAGGATGCGGAGTACAAAAAAAAGAGGCTTCTTGGGATGTAATCCATCCTTCAGATAGAGCTTCCTCCGTCATGGTAGAAATAATGGTCTTTAGTTCCTCGGTTGGATCAACATCAAGGGGGCGATATGATTTCCTATCGCTGAGTTGGCGGAGACATTCGGCACGATAAGTGCTGGTGTCTAGGAGGACCGTTGCTCCCCCTTTGTCCGCAGGTTTTATTGTTAAATCTTGGCATGCAGACAATGTTCTCAGAGCCATTTGTTCCTCTTTGGGAAAATTGCAGAAAAACTGCTCCTGGTGAGAGAATAAATCCTCTATATTCCGCTCCAGAGCTTGCTCAAATGCCAAAACCTTTGGAGGCATGGCATGTGAGGGAGGATTAAAAGTGGATTTACATTTCAATCCAGTGTTGGTATCTCGTGTCACTCCCACCACTGATCCTGGTTTGTTAGCAAAGAAGAAATGTAGTCTGACTTTGCGTAAAAATTTGGCTAATTCAAGACGCGTTTCAAAGTGGTCGTTGATATGAGTTGGCACAAAGCCTAATCCTCTATTAAGAGCTTTCTCTTCAGTTGGTGTCAAACATGTTGACTAAGGTTGATCACAAGCCCTATTCCAAGTTGGTCGGTGTTGGATCTTGGTTCTTCGTCGACGTACTCCTCAAGTTCCTGGTTGAGGTTGATGGCGGGCTGTAGTGGACCTGTGGTTGCTGCTGGCCTCTCCTCCTGCCTCGCGACCGTCCTCGGCCCATGCCTAAAAAAGGCTGTCCTGAGAAATTTTTAGGAAATTGGGGTGGAAAAGGTCCCATATGGGGTTGGGACGGGCCCATTTGTTGTGGTCCCATCTGTGGGGGAAATGGAGGCCCACCGAACTGCCACGTGTTGGGGGGCCACCACATCGATGTTTGATTGTGTTGATTGCCTCTCCAATTGTTGCGGTAGTTTCTCTTTCCTCTACCTCTTGGCTTAGGGCCCTGATATGTGGACCCAGTGTCGCTTCCTGAGCTGTTGTCGTCGGAACTAGAAGTTCCGTAGTTGGACCCATTTTTGCGTCCATTAGCCGTGAAATCGGGAGGGACATATGTGTCGCTTGTATAAGGGTAAACCTTATCGAATTTAAATTTCTCCAAGTCCTTCTTAAATTTCTCAATCTTGACCGACAGTGTGAATTCTTTGAACTCTTTGTTACTTTTATTGGTTTCATCTTGGTTTTTCTGAAAAGCCTTAGTGGATAGTGTGGTTTTTATATGGGATTCTAGTAGTTGAATTTCAACCAGTATTGTGTCCGCAATTCTTTTCGATGTTTGTATAATAAGTATCAGCCAGTCCCTGGTGCATCGCCAAGCGATGAGGGACCAGCTTTTGAGGAACTCTTTATCCTTAAGGAACAGTCTAGGACTATTAGTGACAATCAGTCCCGTTGGAGCACAAGTGTTCCGTAGGTATTGTGCCATCACTGTTCCATGTAGTGTGATGCGTGTATGGGATTTTTTTAGAGTCGAAATCTTGCCCCATTCTTCTGCATACTAGTAATAACTATCGGTATTGTTTCAAGTAGATCAGGATGACTCGCCAAAGCAAGTTGTGGGTCATCCTCATCAAAGGAAAGGCCCTGATTTTCGGTGCTTGTTGGAGGGAACACTATAGAAACGCAAAGGTACAAAATAGTGACGTCTGTAAACACACAAGAGCTTAACGCTTATCACTGTATGTTAGCGTGGCCAGACCATTAGTTGATCTGTGTTTAGAAAAAAGACCCGCAGTCAGGCGACTGCTCAAGTAGCAACAACAACATACATTTATGGAGGGTCAAAGGGGATTTAAAGACCACACTCTGATACGGCCCCAACAATACTAAACGAACAAGAGTGTCAGAGGGTCTAAAGTAACAAGAGGAGGAGCGCTATGTAAACATCTACAGAGGACTAACAGTAACTAACCTCATAAAGAAAAACAATGGAGTAAGGGTCACCCTCACATTAAACCCAGCTAGTGATCATATGAGGATTCCCATCAGTCACCACACGGAACCGCCCTTCATCATTTGGGTTCCTCCTGAGACCACTGATGATGTTATCTATTCTCTTTCTCATGGAAGGCTATGATAGTAAAAACCCTCTCATGGTCAGATAGATTAACGTGGTCTCACTTCTCAACCGGAGAGAATGTTGTGAAAGGGGGACTGATTTCGTAGTGCAAAAATTAGCGAATAAACAAGAAAGAAGTGTGTGTGAAATAAAATTGGATGAGGGGGTGCTGAACGTAGCTTTATTCTGTTGCTACCCACTGTACCAATATTAAAAAGTAGACAGGGACAAACTAATTAATCTTGGATCATCTAATGTGTTCTAGGGTCAACATGTTTCTGCAATAGTTGACATAGGTTGTCATTGCTTTCATCAGGACCGCTATACACTGTTTGATACTACGAACTAGTGCTCTTAAAGAAAAAGTGCTCAGAGTTATTAACAAATTACAAACTCGATACTTAGATCACCTGTTTCCACTAGATGTCTGTATCAGTGGTTTCACCATTCCCGGAAGGATATTGCTAGAAATAGTGAAAATATGAGGTTGTTATATCGTAGTCATATAGAGGAAACATAGCATTCCTATACTTGTACACCTATACTAGGTTAAACTTATATGATCCTAGTGGAAGATAAAGTTCTTCTAGGCACTATCATAGAGCCATCTTATATAGTGCACTATTCTCAACCTTAGAATGAATTGTCAATATAACCAAAGGAGATTAACATCTTACCCTTCTTGGAAGATGTATAGACCTCACCCCACCTGGCCACGGCTCAGGATGAAGGGGAAGCACCGCTCTGTAAAAAAAGGGGGGGCAAAAAACAGCACAACTGAAAAAGCCCCTAATTTCTAGTGTTGACAGACAGTCACTTCAAAGCGCCGATGGCGCTGATCAATGCTCCACTCAAATGTCATAATTGTCTTTATAAAGAATTCTACTGAGCTATCGTGATTTGTAAAAGTAATTTTCAACAGCAACAGCGTTAGTTACTCAAACTCAGCACCCCAATGGGAGATAGACAATTTGGCTTGCTGGAAGACCAGAGGGTTGCTTATGCGTCACATGACTATAGTAAATTCAAATATTTTGAGACTCAGAGAAAAGCCCTCATTCCTGCAACTCAGTTCCACCGCTAGATCTACATGCATCAAAAATGTGTAGAGAAATATTGCTCTCAGCATTCATGGCGAACGGACACACACATCTCTCACCTTTCCGTCGGTACTTCGTGTCGGCATCTGAGCCGATCGGGGAGGTGTGGGAGTGCGCCTCAGCTGCCGTATATAACGAAGTGCCTCATTGGACTGATGCATATCACATGGGTTGCTACATGAGATACTATTGGCTAGATTTTCGACCAATAGTGGTGAAGTGTTCTCGTAATTCAGAAGGTAAACAAACAACACAAAAGACTCGGCATATTTATTAAATCGGTGTTTAGGCAATATTTGCGCAAACCACCCTGCCAAAGCTTAATTCAGCAAAGAATATTAAAGCATCGCTTCACTGTTACCTTATATGTAACCCTTATTGTGAGCATGTGTTGCATTGCTTAGATGTTGGCTATTTTATTTACAATAGAGAAAAAGCTCTGAGGACTAAAAAGGTGGATTGGCGCCTTGTGTTGTTGTACTGGGTGTATTGTTGAGTGTTTTCAGGACATATCATGTCAGACCGTGTGTCCCAGACTGTGGATGGCATACGAGGGAGTAGTATGTATAGTCTGGTTTCTTGGGTCTGTGTCTGCAATGGAACTAGAACCACAATCACAGTTTAGGCTCGGGCTAGAGATGAAACCATCAGCTGGGGAGAACTTCATAAGCTAACCCATGGTATGTCATCATTCAGCCCACCATGGTTGGTGCCCAATTTAAATACCCATTTGTGTTCTTTTAGGAACAGAAATCTGCCTATGTCAGTGATATGTGACGGAATGTTAGGCTGTTCGATAACAGTCCACTGAAATGCAGTAGATGGATGGCGTGCCTCAAGAAAGTGATTCGTCAATTTGGTGGCTTGCCTCTTGCACCTGATGGTGCTCTTGTGTTCCGATATCCTCACTCTGATCTTCCGAGTGGTCATGCCCACATATTTCAGGCCACAGGGACATGTGATCAGATATATTAAGTTGTCACTATTGCAGTTTGTGAACTTGTTTTGGATCCACGGTCGTGTTGTGCCTATGTCAATTTCTGTGGATTTTTTTGTTTGTGGGCAGGAATGGCAAGAGCCGCAAGGATGGTGACCTATCACTGGGGGGAGGTCCCATAATGTACCCAGAGTCCTGGGTTCTCTGTTACGTGGTCTAGTGTGGATCAGACGGTCCCTCAGGTTTGGACCTCTTTTGAAGGAAAACAACGGCATCTGTATTGTGGACTCATCAGAGTTCAAGATGGACCAATGGCGTTTAATCACCTTCTGTATCTTATTGGACATGGTCCTGAAGGTGGTGACAAAAGTTAACCTTTCCAAGGGAGGTTTTATGACCGGAGGTTCTAAAAGAGCTGAGCGATTATTGTTCCTAGCTCTTTTAAGTGATCGCTGCACTAACCTCTTAGGGTATTCCTTAGATATCAGTTGCTTTTTTAGAGCCATGGAGTGGTTTTCAAAGGCTCCAGCACTGGAACAATTCCTATGAACTCGAAGAAATTGTCCATACGGTAAATTCTCCCGTAGAGATTTGGGGTGGTGGCTATTAAAACATAACAGCGAATTATTCGCCATGGGTTTTCTGTAGAGTTCTGAGTGTAAACCCTCTGCAGTGGATGTAATGAGTAGATCCAAAAAGGCCAGTCTGTCTTTCCCTATCTCTATGGTAAAGCGAAGGAACTCGTTCCTGCTATTTAACCATCCCAAAAACTCTAGACAGCTCTCACTAGTGCCCCGCCATACAACAAGGACATCATCGATGTACCTTTTCCAGATTCTGATACATCGAAGAAAGGGGTTAGTATGGGCCAGCACATACTGCTGTTCAAATGAGAGCACATAGAGATTTGCCAGGCTGGGAGCGTAAACGCTCCCCATACTGGTACCCGACACTTGGAGGTATAGAGTTTCCTCAAATTTGAAAAAGTTGCGTTTAAGAGCTAAAGTGGCACAAGCCATAATGAAGCTCACAGGGGTAATACTTTCAAGAGTCTTAGATTGTAACAGATATTCGATAACTTCCAGGGTTTCGTCTTGGGGTATTGACGTGTAGAGAGCCTCTACATCAAACGAAACCAGGAGATCCATAGTGCAATCAAATTCAATTTCGGGTAAGAGGCGTAGTACGTCACTCGTATCTTTTAGGTACGTCGGCATCTCTTGCACCATCGGGCGTAAAAAGAAATCAACGAATGTTGACAACGGTTCAAGAATTGAACCAATGCCCGATATTATGGGCCGGCCCGGTGGAGGTCTCTGTTCCTTGTTTACCTTAGGTAGAATGTAAAAGTAAGGTGTTACAGGATGCGGAGTACACAAAAAAGAGGCTTCTTGGGATGTAATCCATCCTTCAGATAGAGCTTCCTCCGTCATGGTAGAAATGATGGCAATATCCTTCCGGGAATGGTGAAACCACTGATACAGACATCTAGTGGACACAGGTGATCTAAGTATCGAGTTTGTAATTTGTTAATAACTCTGAGCACTTTTTCTTTAAGAGCACTAGTTCGTAGTAGCAAACAGTGTATAGCGGTCCTGATGAAAGCAATGACAACCTATGTCAACTATTGCAGAAACATGTTGACCCTAGAATACATTAGATGATCCAAGATTAATTAGGTTGTCCCTGTCTACTTTTTAATATTGGTACAGTGGGTAGCAACAGAATAAAGCTACGTTCAGCACCCCCTCATCCAATTTTATTTCACACACACTTCTTTCTTGTTTATTCACTAATTTTTGCACTACGAAATCAGTCCCCCTTTCACAACATTCTCTCCGGTTGAGAAGTGAGACCACGTTAATTTATCTGACCATGAGAGGGTTTTTACTATCATAGTCTTCCATGAGAAAGAGAATAGATAACATCATCAGTGGTCTCAGGAGGAACCCAAATGATGAAGGGCGGTTCCGTGTGGTGACTGATGGGAATCCTCATATGATCACTAGCTGGGTTTAATGTGAGGGTGACCCTTACTCCATTGTTTTTCTTTATGAGGTTAGTTACTGTTAGTCCTCTGTAGATGTTTACATAGCGCTCCTCCTCTTGTTACTTTAGACCCTCTGACACTCTTGTTCGTTTAACATCTATCTATTGCCATACGATGCTGTCTCTCTGAAACTTCGATCATCTGATCAGTCTCGTCATTTTTAAACTGTTGGGCAGCCTGTAAAATTGTCATATTTTGCTCCTTCTTATCTTTCTTCATTTGCTTAATTTCTTTCTGTTTGGCTTCCTTACGCCAAAGGCAGAAAGAGTCAAACATTGCCGGCCGGGCTTTTCTCTTAAACAAAATCGCTTCCAAATTATTTAATATATCAGGCTCAAAGCTACCATTTTGTGGCCACTGTGAGAGACCATCTATCTTTGTGTATCAGGTTAATGTTTCATTAAAAATAATAGGACCGAGACCATGTTTCGAATAGAGATCATAAGTGGGAGTTCCAACCGGAGGAATCGGACAAGAATCCTCTAGCCGGGAATCCCTAGAACAACAAAGGCAACAGAATTTCCTAAACTTACTAAATCCAGGCATTTTGTAACGAACTGGATTTTTCAAACGTCAAGAGGTTTTAAGACAATATAGTCACAGCACAAACGTACTTACCCCTCGGCTTCGATTAGTACACTGATCGAATAACAAAAACAAAACAAAGAGTGGGCGCTACCTACGAATACTTAACTAAATGTTTTCTCACGCCAACAGATGTCCGTCTAACGTCTCGCGATACCAATCATCACCAAAGGGCCAAGGCAGGGCGACAGTCAGGGCAGCAGTCGTCAGCAGCCGTCGGAAAGGAGTAGCCGTGCTTCAAAAGACTTTCGGTCCACTTCGACATACAGGGGTCGCTCACGTGGTTCGCGAATCCTCCAGAATTTTCTTGCGAAGCTCCTCACGACCCTCGGGCTGAACCACTACCACTGAAGTCGCCCACACATTGGGCCGCCAATTGGAGAACCGGGCCTTATGGGCCAAGCGGCGCAGGGCACGCCTAATATCTCCGGGTTCACCTGCCTTGTCAAACAGAGACACGAGACACTCTGTTGGGCGTAGAAAATCAGATTTATTAGCTGCAGCTAAGCACAGTGGTCCTAGAAGTTACAGGAAGTAGATTCTCAAGAGACTGCCACTTAATTCCGTGGCACACAATCTATTATAGTACACAGATTTACAATGCCCACTTCCAAACATACAAAACTGACGAATAGGAATAGTTCGAAAACAAGCTATCGAATGTCCAAAACACACCCTTCCTTCAGACCCAGTGTGCTCTCCTCCCCTCAAGTTAATCAACACTAGTGCCCGTAATTCAATTTGCAGGTGGTAGAACATGTTTGAATACTTCAGAGGATAGTTTATGTAACAAAAGAATACACGAAGAGAATAGCGAAGGCCAGTCAAATAAGATAAAGTCAGGAAGAATAGTGAGAGCCAAACAGTCAGTCGAGACAGGGATCAATCAGCCTAGACATGGATTAGTGGACTCGGCCAGACCCTGACATCGGTTTCGTAAACAAGGGCAGGGGGTTTACTTGACACGAAGGACAAGAAGACAGCTGAAAATACAAAAACACCATGTTCGCTGTGCTGCCTGAGTGAGGCAACACAAAATGGCGGCAAAGCACAAAATGGCGGTTAGATACGAAGCGGAGTCAAAAACTACGTAACCTCAGAAGGTTCAATCACTCCTAGCTCCAACATCTTAGTGACTTCACTGTGGATGCTGGCCTTCACCTTATCTGACAGTCGGTAGGTCTTAGACTTCACAGGTGGGCTGTCTCCTGTGTCCACATCATGGGTACACAAATGGGTCCTTCCCGGGATAAGGGAGAACAGCGAGGAATACTGCTCCAGGACTTGGCGGCAGTCCCTCCGCTGTTCAGGAGTTAGGGATGGAGAGAGAATCACTCCCTCCACCGACCCATCCTTTTCTTGAGACGAAAATAGATCAGGGAGAGGCTCACTTTCCTCTTCCTCTGCTCCATCAGTCACCATCATCAAGATGACCTCGGGCCTCTCATGGTGGGGTTTGAGGCGGTTGGCATGAAGCACCCGATGGGGTTGCCGAGGGGTCTTAAGGTCCACTAAGTAAGTGGCCTTGCCCTTCTTCTCAATCACCTCAAAGGGGCCTGTCCAGTGATCCTGGAGGGCACTAAGCTCTCCAGGCTCCATCACCCACACTTTCTGGCCAGGCTCCAACTCCACAGGGTGAGCATTGTGGTCATACCATTCTTTCATTACTGCCTGGCTGGCTTCCAAGTTATCAGAAGCTTGCTTCCACAACTTGGCCATTTGGCTCCGGAAGGCCAGCATGTAGCTCACCACATCCTGGGGAAGCTTCCTGGGAGTCTTTTCCCATCCGTCTTTCACCAGGCTGAGAGGTCCACGAACAGGGTGCTCATACAGAGGTTCGAAGGGGATAAAGCCCACTCCTTTCTGTGGCACTTCCCTGTATGAGCAATTACAAAAAGGGGGTGGTGATGGACAGAGTATCTGAGTTAATCAGAACACTCCTACCCAGTCAACAGATCAGGGCTTGATCCATCACCGTTTTTTAGCTCACTGCACCATCCCAGTTCAGAACCTGGCTATATGCAAATTAGTCTGTCCCTGGCCCAGTGCATCATGGGAACAGGGCAGACCTAACTACCAAGCCAATTCTTCACTGGAAAGGAAACAAGCTTCCGGGGACCGGTTTCTGGCATTACAGCCGTCTTCGGCCCGGCTTGCTTGAATCCTGATGGTGCAATGAGCAAGGGACTCATGTCTGAGCATACCCTTCCACACTCATGGTGGCCAAAATAATTACAAAAAGGGGGTGGTGATGGACAGTGTATCTGAGTTAATCAGAACACTCCTACCCAGTCAACAGATCAGGGCTTGATCCATCACGTTTTTTAGCTCACTGCACCATCCCAGTTCAGAACCTGGCTATATGCAAATTAGTCTGTCCCTGGCCCAGTGCATCATGGGAACAGGGCAGACCTAACTACCAAGCCAATTCTTCACTGGAAAGGAAACAAGCTTCCGGGGACCGGTTTCTGGCATTACAGCCGTCTTCGGCCCGGCTTGCTTGAATCCTGATGGTGCAATGAGCAAGGGACTCATGTCTGAGCATACCCTTCCACACTCATGGTGGCCAAAATAATTACAAAAAGGGGGTGGTGATGGACAGAGTATCTGAGTTAATCAGAACACTCCTACCCAGTCAACAGATCAGGGCTTGATCCATCACCGTTTTTTAGCTCACTGCACCATCCCAGTTCAGAACCTGGCTATATGCAAATTAGTCTGTCCCTGGCCCAGTGCATCATGGGAACAGGGCAGACCTAACTACCAAGCCAATTCTTCACTGGAAAGGAAACAAGCTTCCGGGGACCGGTTTCTGGCATTACAGCCGTCTTCGGCCCGGCTTGCTTGAATCCTGATGGTGCAATGAGCAAGGGACTCATGTCTGAGCATACCCTTCCACACTCATGGTGGCCAAAATAATTACAAAAAGGGGGTGGTGATGGACAGAGTATCTGAGTTAATCAGAACACTCCTACCCAGTCAACAGATCAGGGCTTGATCCATCACCGTTTTTTAGCTCACTGCACCATCCCAGTTCAGAACCTGGCTATATGCAAATTAGTCTGTCCCTGGCCCAGTGCATCATGGGAACAGGGCAGACCTAACTACCAAGCCAATTCTTCACTGGAAAGGAAACAAGCTTCCGGGGACCGGTTTCTGGCATTACAGCCGTCTTCGGCCCGGCTTGCTTGAATCCTGATGGTGCAATGAGCAAGGGACTCATGTCTGAGCATACCCTTCCACACTCATGGTGGCCAAAATAATTACAAAAAGGGGGTGGTGATGGACAGAGTATCTGAGTTAATCAGAACACTCCTACCCAGTCAACAGATCAGGGCTTGATCCATCACCGTTTTTTAGCTCACTGCACCATCCCAGTTCAGAACCTGGCTATATGCAAATTAGTCTGTCCCTGGCCCAGTGCATCATGGGAACAGGGCAGACCTAACTACCAAGCCAATTCTTCACTGGAAAGGAAACAAGCTTCCGGGGACCGGTTTCTGGCATTACAGCCGTCTTCGGCCCGGCTTGCTTGAATCCTGATGGTGCAATGAGCAAGGGACTCATGTCTGAGCATACCCTTCCACACTCATGGTGGCCAAAATAATTACAAAAAGGGGGTGGTGATGGACAGAGTATCTGAGTTAATCAGAACACTCCTACCCAGTCAACAGATCAGGGCTTGATCCATCACCGTTTTTTAGCTCACTGCACCATCCCAGTTCAGAACCTGGCTATATGCAAATTAGTCTGTCCCTGGCCCAGTGCATCATGGGAACAGGGCAGACCTAACTACCAAGCCAATTCTTCACTGGAAAGGAAACAAGCTTCCGGGGACCGGTTTCTGGCATTACAGCCGTCTTCGGCCCGGCTTGCTTGAATCCTGATGGTGCAATGAGCAAGGGACTCATGTCTGAGCATACCCTTCCACACTCATGGTGGCCAAAATAATTACAAAAAGGGGGTGGTGATGGACAGAGTATCTGAGTTAATCAGAACACTCCTACCCAGTCAACAGATCAGGGCTTGATCCATCACCGTTTTTTAGCTCACTGCACCATCCCAGTTCAGAACCTGGCTATATGCAAATTAGTCTGTCCCTGGCCCAGTGCATCATGGGAACAGGGCAGACCTAACTACCAAGCCAATTCTTCACTGGAAAGGAAACAAGCTTCCGGGGACCGGTTTCTGGCATTACAGCCGTCTTCGGCCCGGCTTGCTTGAATCCTGATGGTGCAATGAGCAAGGGACTCATGTCTGAGCATACCCTTCCACACTCATGGTGGCCAAAATAATTACAAAAAGGGGGTGGATCAAGCCCTGATCTCTTGACTGGGTAGGAGTGTTCTGCATTAATTCGGAATACCCTGTCCATCACCACCCCCTTTACTGTATCGTTTTGGCAACCATAAGCGTGGAAGGGTATACTCGGATGCGAGTCCCTTGCTCACTGCACCATCAGGATTCAAGCAAGCCGGGCCGAAGACGGCTGTAATGCCAGAAACCGGTCCCCGGAAGCTTGTTTCCTTTCCAGTGAAAGAATTGGCTTGGTAGTTTGGTCTGCCCTGTTCCCATGATGCACTGGGCCAGGGACAGACTAATTTGCATATAGCCAGGTTCTGAACTGGGATGGTGCAGGGAGCTAAAAAACGGTGATGGATCAAGCCCTGATCTCTTGACTGGGTAGGAGTGTTCTGCATTAATTCGGAATACTCTGTCCATCACCACCCCCTTTACTGTATCGTTTTGGCCACCATAAGCGTGGAAGGGTATACTCGGATGCGAGTCCCTTGCTCACTGCACCATCAGGATTCAAGCAAGCCGGGCCGAAGACGGCTGTAATGCCAGAAACCGGTCCCCGGAAGCTTGTTTCCTTTCCAGTGAAAGAATTGGCTTGGTAGTTTGGTCTGCCCTGTTCCCATGATGCACTGGGCCAGGGACAGACTAATTTGCATATAGCCAGGTTCTGAACTGGGATGGTGCAGTGAGCTAAAAAACGGTGATGGATCAAGCCCTGATCTCTTGACTGGGTAGGAGTGTTCTGCATTAATTCGGAATACTCTGTCCATCACCACCCCCTTTACTGTATCGTTTTGGCCACCATAAGCGTGGAAGGGTATACTCGGATGCGAGTCCCTTGCTCACTGCACCATCAGGATTCAAGCAAGCCGGGCCGAAGACGGCTGTAATGCCAGAAACCGGTCCCCGGAAGCTTGTTTCCTTTCCAGTGAAAGAATTGGCTTGGTAGTTTGGTCTGCCCTGTTCCCATGATGCACTGGGCCAGGGACAGACTAATTTGCATATAGCCAGGTTCTGAACTGGGATGGTGCAGTGAGCTAAAAAACGGTGATGGATCAAGCCCTGATCTCTTGACTGGGTAGGAGTGTTCTGCATTAATTCGGAATACTCTGTCCATCACCACCCCCTTTACTGTATCGTTTTGGCCACCATAAGCGTGGAAGGGTATACTCGGATGCGAGTCCCTTGCTCACTGCACCATCAGGATTCAAGCAAGCCGGGCCGAAGACGGCTGTAATGCCAGAAACCGGTCCCCGGAAGCTTGTTTCCTTTCCAGTGAAAGAATTGGCTTGGTAGTTTGGTCTGCCCTGTTCCCATGATGCACTGGGCCAGGGACAGACTAATTTGCATATAGCCAGGTTCTGAACTGGGATGGTGCAGTGAGCTAAAAAACGGTGATGGATCAAGCCCTGATCTCTTGACTGGGTAGGAGTGTTCTGCATTAATTCGGAATACTCTGTCCATCACCACCCCCTTTACTATATCGTTTTGGCCACCATAAGCGTGGAAGGGTATACTCGGATGCGAGTCCCTTGCTCACTGCACCATCAGGATTCAAGCAAGCCGGGCCGAAGACGGCTGTAATGCCAGAAACCGGTCCCCGGAAGCTTGTTTCCTTTCCAGTGAAAGAATTGGCTTGGTAGTTTGGTCTGCCCTGTTCCCATGATGCACTGGGCCAGGGACAGACTAATTTGCATATAGCCAGGTTCTGAACTGGGATGGTGCAGTGAGCTAAAAAACGGTGATGGATCAAGCCCTGATCTCTTGACTGGGTAGGAGTGTTCTGCATTAATTCGGAATACTCTGTCCATCACCACCCCCTTTACTGTATCGTTTTGGCCACCATAAGCGTGGAAGGGTATACTCGGATGCGAGTCCCTTGCTCACTGCACCATCAGGATTCAAGCAAGCCGGGCCGAAGACGGCTGTAATGCCAGAAACCGGTCCCCGGAAGCTTGTTTCCTTTCCAGTGAAAGAATTGGCTTGGTAGTTTGGTCTGCCCTGTTCCCATGATGCACTGGGCCAGGGACAGACTAATTTGCATATAGCCAGGTTCTGAACTGGGATGGTGCAGTGAGCTAAAAAACGGTGATGGATCAAGCCCTGATCTCTTGACTGGGTAGGAGTGTTCTGCATTAATTCGGAATACTCTGTCCATCACCACCCCCTTTACTGTATCACTTCCCTGTATGAGAACAACAGACAGGGTAGGAGGACGTCCCATTTCCTCCGCAGGCTCTCAGGCAGACTTCTGATCATGCCCTTCAAGGTTTTATTGAACCTTTCCACCAGACCATTGGTTTGGGGGTGGTAAGGGTTGGAGAACCGGTAGGTGACCCCACACTCCTTCCACATAGCCCGCATGTAGGCTGACATGTAGTTGGTCCCCCTGTCGGACACAACTTCCTTGGGGAAACCCACTCTGGTAAAAATCCCCATCAGGGCCCTAGCCACTGCAGGTGCAGTAACGGTCCTCAAAGGAATTGCCTCTGGGTACCGAGTGGCGTGATCCACCAGAACCAGGATAAACCTTTGACCAACAGAAGTGGAGGGATCCAATGGCCCAACAATGTCGATGCCCACCCTTTCCAAGGGGGTGCTAACGACAGGTTTTAGCTATTAGCTTAACCCCTGTTTTCCCACTGGCTTGGCAAGACACACACGTCCTACAGTAAGTGTCGGACGACACCCTCATTTGAGGCCAGTAAAAATGGGGGACAAGCCGGGCAAAGGTCTTGTCCTGACCCAAGTGTCCTGCCAAGGGTATTTCGTGAGCCAATTCTAAAAGAAAGGCTCGGTAACGTTGGGGGACTACCAAGGCCCGTGACGACCCGTGCACTGGTGTCTTGGGTTCACTGTAGAGAAGACCATCCTCCCAGTAAATGTGGAAGTTCCCTGCAATGTTACCTGCTGCCTGGGCTTCGGCCTGACGCCTCAGACCCTCAAGGGTAGGGCACTCCCTCTGGCCCTGACAGAACTCTTCCCTGGTAGGCCCCCCTCCACATGACATTCGGCAGGGATAGGTAGGTTTTCCAGGGAGACATCATCCCCCTCCGTGGAGTCCGGGTCCACCACCACAGGTGGCCCATCCATCTCACGGGGTGTGGATGCCGAGGCAGGGATCTCCTGTCCCCGGATCTCTCCCTCTTTGGCAGCTGGCCGTGCCTTTGTTCCAGGCTCCAGCCCTGGCGAACTCCTCCTCCGGGTAGTCGCGGACCTTGTGCTGGCACAGGTCCAGTCAGGTGTACCCAGCATCTCTGAGTGAGTCCAGTATTCCACCTCCTTCCAAGCATTGAGCTCCATATCATTCCCCAACAGACAATCGACTGGCACGGCAGGGCTTACGACAACTCGAAGAGGACCTGCAACCCCTCCCCACTCAAAGGGAACTTCGGCCACAGGGTAGTGGCCTATTCTGCCATCAGCCATCGCGGCGGGGTGGAGTACGTGTGGAATCACCTGCTCTGGGGACACCAGATGACTCCTTACCATAGTCATACTGGCACCTGTATCCCTCAGAGCTTCCCCTCTTTGGCCATTGATGGTGACCCACTGCCCATACTTGGTAGTATTTGAGGGCATCTGGATCTTGGGAACCATCTCCCGATCTCCCAGGGACACTAAGGTGACTCCCGCCCATTCCCCTCCCTTATCTAAGGGCAACTCCTCCCCGGCACTACACTAGCTGCTCCCGGGGCTTTTCCTCCAGTGGGAGAGAGTGGCCTCTTTGGGCACTTGACATCTCCTTTATAGTGCCCAACCCCACCACATTCATAACAGCGGACAACCCTTGGCTGCTGACTATGGTCAGGATGAGGGTTTTTCGGCGGGTTGGCCCTAGGAATGAATCCTGAACCCTTTCCTTGGAAACTGTTTTGGGTGCCTTTTGAGAACTCCCTCTTCTTATCTCCCCCCTCTTTCTTCTGGGGAGTGCCCTGGCCAGTCCATTGGGAATCCCCTCCAGTCCCCTTTGAGGACACCCGGGTACTAGCCCAGATGTCCGCCTCCTCTGCAAGCTTCCTGGGACTGGTCAGCTTGCTGTCCACCAGGTGTTGTCGCAGCTCTGGAAAACATTTCTCGAGTAGGTGCTCCTTTAGGATTAGATCATACAACCCCTCGTAGTCCCCCACCTCGCTGCCTTGCACCCAACCCTCTAGGGCCTTCTTGGCATAGTCTAGGAAATCCACCCAGTTCTGTGTAGCCAGTTTGTGGCTGTTCCTGAATTTCTGTCTGTACTTTTCAGGAGTCAGCCCAAACTTCCTGATAAGCGCCACTTTAATGGTGGGGTAGTTAGTCTGTTCCTCCTGCTCTAGGGCTAGAAGTGCATCCCTCCCCACTGGAGGCATATATTTGTGCAGGCCACCCCCCCAGTGACTTTCTGATATCCCATGGGCTCTTAGCAAGACCTCATAGGCAGCCAACCATTTAGCAATTTCGTCCCCTACACTGTAACTGGCGACTACGTCTTTTGGCAAGTAGCGTCTGGGTTCCCTGACTATTTCTTTAGGTATGCTGCCACCAACAGGAGTACTAGGAGTCCCTATTTGCAGGGCCTTGAGGTCCAACTCTTTTAAACTCAATTCATGAGCCAGCCTCTGTTCCTCCCTCTCCTTCTCCAAACTAGCTAACTCCCACTTCAACTGCCTTTCCTCTCTCCGGTCAGCTAATTCGGCTTCGGTCAAACTCCTTACAGAGACACTACTGCCCTCCCTCAAAACTGTCCTAGGACCTTGTAGTAGGTTCCCCCTTTCGGTTTGGTACAGTTCATCCATTCCAATGACAGTGTCCCTATCCCCCTCTTCTTCCTCCTCCTTCCCATCTGGGTGAGCTGCCACCCATGCTCTCAAGCTGGTTTGGAGTTCCCTTTTTTCGCACCACGCTTGAAGAACACCCCCTTTCTCAGGCAAAATTCCCTGAGTTGGGCTGCAGTGTAGGTCTCCAACTCCACCAATCCAAATTCCATTTTGCCATTGTCCCAGACAGTCACTTTGAAAAATTCAAGGAAGAGACATTAATTAAGGGCTACCTTCACCCATCACCAGAAAAGAATTTGGAAAACAAAATTTCTAATTAGGGAGTCCGCCAGGAGAAAACTCCAGGTGTAGGTACGTGGTGGACACTAAGCTACTGCTAAGTGGACGCAAGCACAAGCTCTCATCCCACCGCTGAACACCAATTATGTTGGACCTGGGGTTACCAGTCCACATAGGGTAGCCTGGCACAGAGTAGGAAGGTCTATTCTCAAAGGCAATTGTGTTATGCTTGCGTCACACTCCACACAGCAATGCAGAGCCCATTCACTAAAAATGACACTACACCAGATTAGAAAAATACATATTCCTTTATACAAATTCTTTGAATTGTCTTACCCCGTCAACCAGGGGTTGTTTACATATAGCAAGCATTTCCACATTTGATTTCCAGTATTCATCATTACATTTGGTTTTAGAACCTTAATGTCTATTGGCAAAAATTCAGTAATCCCCTCCAATGCGCTATAATTCAGTCCGTACTTTTGCGGTTTGAATTTCAAGTTAGCAGTAAGAACACACCCCCCTCAATTCAGAGAAGCAAGAGTGCACAATCTTAAACCTGGAAAAGCATATGACACTTCCCTTATAATAAGTTCAGAGACTGCATTGACAAATATCAGGTCGGTTTACCCCCAAGCAGATAAGAACAGGCATTAAATTCCAGCAAGATCAGGCGTTTAAGTAGATCACCCTTGGTGTTCTGGCTACTAGTTTACTCGAGTAATGAGCCAGCAATAGTGCTATTAATGGTAGCTCGCTAGTTCCAGAATGTTAGTCTTTCCAGTACAGGCTCCCCTTGCCTATTTGTCAGTTCCCTTCAGGTTTCCAGGAAATAGTTCCTTTATTATACCCTGTGGCGATGCCTCCGTTTTGATGTCCTTCCCCAGCTCCCAGAACCCGGCTTACTTATGGCAGAATTGATGTTTGTCCTGATTCAGCCAACCCGTGCAGCGGGAGTCGTCACCTCACCACAGGCAGATTCTTCTCTTAGCATCCGCTCTCTCCCCAGCCAGGCCGACTTACTCTCTGGGCCTGCGCGGGAGGGAAGACGCTACCGCTTCACCTTCCAGCTGACTCCTCCTCAGCACAATCACTCCCCCAAGACACTTTCTCCGCCTCTCGGGTAAAAGCCTCGCTTCACTGGGCCTGCGCGGGAGGGAAGTGGCGGTTCTGCGGCGCCGCCCCTCTGTCACACTGACAAGATCCCTGCTGGGCCTGCGCGGAAGGGTGACGCCTCGGAGCTATGCGGCCGCCTTGGAGCTAGTCAGCAGTGGCTCCTGCGGCACCTCTCACACAGTCTCCTCCCTATCTGAAAAGGGGCGCAACCCCGACCCGGGCACCTCCAACTTCGATGCCGCTCAACAGATCCCCGGCAGTCCCGTCCCTGGAAAGAGGGGGGAAGTGGCTCTCGAACAGCGATCCTCAGCGCAGGTAAGTGGACAGCTCTTTTCAGGTTTCAGATCGTTCAGGAAACGGGGGGGTGACAGAGGTTCACCGTTCCATCTCTGAAGGGGGTTTCCCAGGGTCGGAAAAAGAACGGCTCTTCTTACTGAGGGACCTCAAGGGGGCAGTACTCTTGACTCAGCCCGAGGGCCAGCCGTCACTTAATTTGATTCAGGGAAAGCGTCAGTTTCTCCTATTCTGCGGAGTTCCCAGGGCAGAATTCGACAAAGGTGTGTCTACACAGGGTCAGGTCTAAGGCCGGGGGTGATGACAGCAAAAAGGACGCAACCCTTGAAGGATGTCAACCCCCTAAGTGATCCACTCCCCTGACGCTTGAGCCCGCACTCCAGCTAGCTCTCTGATGACACAAAATGGCCGCCCAGGTGCTGACCTTATATACCCAGGACCCAGGTCAATAGAATGGGCCAGAAGGTTCTAGATCCCTCTCACTAGTCTCTGGGCCAGTTCCTGAGATAAAACTCTTTGGCAGTTGGAAGCCACCATTTTGTAAAGGATCACCTCACTACCACCTCCATTTTAAAAGAACACCTGTGCCCCATCATTGTGTAAAAATAATGAGGCACCCAGAGCTCTAAGGACATCACCAATAAAAAGTATGGTGGACGAAAAGGGGGATAATTAAATGTAGGAGGCAGAAAGGGGAGGAAAAGAAAAAAAACAAAAGATAGGAGGGACCACCCAAAGGGCTAACAGGTCTAACACACACCCATTGACACACACATACAGCCTCATAACACAGGCACTCACTCACTCATGCAAGAACTCACACACTCATTCACACACCAAGATGACCACTTACATACCAATTCACACATCCATACACACCCCCCCACATCCACTCACTCACCCATACATCCATTCACACAGACACTCTGCAATACAGCCACTCATTTACCCAAACATCATCTGAAAGAGCCACTCACTCACCTATACAACCACTTACAGAACCAGTCACTCACTCATATAGCCTTTCAGATACCCACTCACTCACCCATACACTCACTTATACACTCAATCAACCACCCATAAAGCCATTGACACAGCTACTCACTCACCCATACAACCACTGGCACTTCCAGTCATTCACCAATACAGTCACTGACACAGCCACTAAGTCACAACATAGCTACACACACTCCCATGTATACACCCATACAGCCACTTACACATTCACTCACACATCCATACAGCCACTCAGACACCCACTCATACACAGATGCACACAGTCACACCACCACAGCCAAAACTTGAATCACTCATTAGCCAAACAATGTAGTTCTAAAATGTATACTACTTTAACTTTTGTAGTACCTTGGTATATATGTCTAACAGTCATAAACCTCTAGAAAACACTCATACTCACTGGATGATGTCATCAGTGATGTCATTGTCTGTGTGAGACACCTCTTGCGGACCCAACCATACAGCTACACAAATATTTGTTAACCTTAATATCCTGAAATCCAATTAACAGATTTACACCAAATCACACAAAGCACAAACTGCAGACCAAGATCTAGCTCCCTGACAAATTTAGTGTAATTCCATTCACCATTTTTTGAGGCAATTCTTCTTTAAAGGTCTATGGAAAATGCATGGGGATTTTGAATTTTGGGGGGCCCTTTTTTTCATAGATCCTGCTAGTTTGATCACCTTGAAACTTTCCAAGTACAAACTTGTGTGACGATTTGTTAAGAGATGCTAAAGTTATTAGCAACACGGAAAATGCATTTCCTATGGAAAGATTGAGCTAAATATAAATACCCTTTGGCCACCGCCGCTGTGATACGTATATATATATTTCCCATCTGATTCCATGACCTTCTTTACTATTCCCATCTTTGTCCTGCCAAGTAAGATATCAATGTCAAAGAGTTTTAAGTGAATACATTACATCCTTTAAGTTGTGTTGTCACAATTTATTCTCTCTACTCATTTGTTGCTCCTGCTCTGTTTATTTACAAACGAGGTCCTCCAGTGGCAATTTGCCACACCAGGGGGCTCATTAGGATGGCGGATGGAAGGACGACCGCCGTCCAGGAGTAGGCGGAAAAAGCCTTTTTTCCGTCCGCCTGCCGCGGACACTCCGTCCGCCATATTAGGATGGGAAATACTGTCAAATTTCCGTACGCCGCGGACGCACCCAATCCAGACACACCGCCGTACGGAATGACGTCTCCGACCGTCCTCCAAATCACGATGGCGGAAAACACACATAAATATGCTGCGGAAAAACAACCTGCCTGAACACGGCGGAATCACCACAGCGGAGATACACACCACAAGCAGATCGCTGTCATGGACCCAGCGCTGCACGCATTTCCGATACTCTTCGTGCTCCACCACCAGCAAGTCATGGACCATCATCAACGACGACGCAGGTACGCCAACTCACCAATTGCTGACGGAAGGGGAGTACCTGCCAGGGCTGTGACGTTGGAAGGGGAAGTGTCATGTCACAGGAAATACATTGACGATCGCACCAAACTATACAAAATTGAAGTACACAACCAGGAATGACAATGACAAACCACAAAACATGATTTATTAGCTTTATTCAACATAATAGGTGCATAATATCAGAATATCCAAGAGCATGGGCATTGGGTACAACAGATCATGTACATCACTGGCAGCATGTGAGAAGGGGTAAGTGCATCAGCATTCCATTGCACAGAACAGCTACATCATTGGCAGCACATGAGAGGGCAGAATGCAGTATCACAACAGCAACAGGGCATTGTGGCCAACAGAGCAGGTACATCAGAGGCAGCACGTGAGAGGGCAGAATGCAGTATCAGAACAGCGAAAGGGCATTGTGGCCAACACAGCAGGTACATCAGAGGCAGTAAATGAGATGGGCTAAGTACATCAGCAGTCCATTGCACAGAACAGCAACATCAGAGGCAGCACATGAGAGGGGGTATGTGCATCAACAGTCCATTGCACAGAACAGCTACATCATTGGTATCACATGAGAGGGGGTAAGTGTATCAACATTCCATTGCACAGAACAGCTACATCAGAGGCAGCATATGAGAGTGCACAATGCAGTATCAGAACAGCAAAAGGGCATTGTGGCCAACAGAGCAGGTACATCAGAGGCAGTAAATGAGAGGGGCTAAGTGCATCAGCAGTCCATTGCACAGAACAGCAACATCAGAGGCAGCACATGAGAAGGGGTAAGTGCATCAGCAGTCCATTGCACAGAACAGCTACATCATTGGCAGCACATAAGAGGGCAGAATGCAGTATCACAACAGCAACAGGGCATTGTGGCCAACAGAGCAGGTACATCAGAGGCAGCACGTGAGAGGGCAGAATGCAGTATCAGAACAGCGACAGGGCATTGTGGCCAACACAGCAGGTACATCAGAGGCAGTAAATGAGAGGGGCTAAGTGCATCAGCAGTCCATTGCACAGAACAGCAACATCAGAGGCAGCACATGAGAGGGGGTAAGTGCATCAACAGACCATTGCACAGAACAGCTACATCAGAGGCAGCATATGAGAGTGCACAATGCAGTATCAGAACAGCAACAGGGCATTGTGGCCAACAGAGCAGGTACATCAGAGGCAGTAAATGAGAGGGGCTAAGTGCATCAGCAGTCCATTGCACAGAACAGCAACATCAGAGGCAGCACATGAGAGGGGGTAAGTGCATCAGCAGTCCATTGCACAGAACAGCTACATCATTGGCAGCACATGAGAGGGCAGAATGCAGTATCACAACAGCAACAGGGCATTGTGGCCAACAGAGCAGGTACATCAGAGGCAGCACGTGAGAGGGCAGAATGCAGTATCAGAACAGCGACAGGGCATTGTGGCCAACACAGCAGGTACATCAGAGGCAGTAAATGAGAGGGGCTAAGTGCATCAGCAGTCCATTGCACAGAACAGCAACATCAGAGGCAGCACATGAGAGGGGGTAAGTGCACAGCAGTCCATTGCACAGAACAGCTACATCATTGGCAGCACATGAGAGGGCAGAATGCAGTATCACAACAGCAACAGGGCATTGTGGCCAACAGAGCAGGTACATCAGAGCCAGTAAATGAGAGGGGGTAAGTGCATCAGCAGTCCATTGCACAGAACAGCTACATCATTGGCATCACATGAGAGGGAGTAAGTGCATCAACAGTCCATTGCACAGAACAGCTACATCAGAGGCAGCATATGAGAGTGCACAATGCAGTATCAGAACAGCAATAGGGCATTGTGGCCAACACAGCAGGTACATCAGAGGCAGTAAATGAGAGGGGGTAAGTGCATCAAGAGTCCATTGCACAGAACAGCTACATCATTGGCATCACATGAGAGGGGGTAAGTGCATCAACAGTCCAGTGGACAGAACAGCTACATCAGAGGCAGCCTATGAGAGTGCACAATGCAGTAACAGAACAGCAACAGGGCATTGTGGCCAACAGAGCAGGTACATCAGAGGCAGTAAATGAGAGGGGCTAAGTGCATCAGCAGTCCATTGCACAGAACAGCAACATCAGAGGCAGCACATGAGAGGGGGTAATTGCATCAGCAGTCCATTGCACAGAACAGCAACATCATTGGCAGCACATGAGAGGGCAGAATGCATTATCACAACAGCAACAGGGCATTGTGGCCAACAGAGCAGGTACATCAGAGGCAGCACGTGAGAGGGCAGAATGCAGTATCAGAACAGCGACAGGGCATTGTGGCCAACACAGCAGGTACATCAGAGGCAGTAAATGAGAGGGGCTAAGTGCATCAGCAGTCCATTGCACAGAACAGCAACATCAGAGGCAGCACATGAGAGGGGGTAAGTGCACAGCAGTCCATTGCACAGAACAGCTACATCATTGGCAGCACATGAGAGGGCAGAATGCAGTATCACAACAGCAACAGGGCATTGTGGCCAACAGAGCAGGTACATCAGAGGCAGTAAATGAGAGGGGGTAAGTGCATCAGCAGTCCATTGCACAGAACAGCTACATCATTGGCATCACATGAGAGGGAGTAAGTGCATCAACAGTCCATTGCACAGAACAGCTACATCAGAGGCAGCATATGAGAGTGCACAATGCAGTATCAGAACAGCAATAGGGCATTGTGGCCAACACAGCAGGTACATCAGAGGCAGTAAATGAGAGGGGGTAAGTGCATCAGCAGTCCATTGCACAGAACAGCTACATCATTGGCATCACATGAGATGGGGCAAGTGCATCAACAGTCCATTGCACAGAACAGCTACATCATTGGCAGCATATGAGAGGGCACAATGCAGTATCAGAACAGCAACAGGGCATTGTGGCCAACACAGCAGGTACATCAGAGGCAGTAAATGAGAGGGGCTAAGTGCACCATCAGTCCATTGCACAAAGCAGCAACATCAGAGGCACCACATGAGAGGGGGTAAGTGCATCAACAGTCCATTGCACAGAACAGCTACATCATTGGCATCACATGAGAGGGGGTAAGTGCATCAGCAGTCCATTGCACAGAACAACAACATCATTGGCAGCATATGAGAGGGCACAATGCAGTATCAGCACAGCAACAGGGCATTGTGGCCAACACAGCAGGTACATCACTGGCTACCCAAGTACGTGTGTCAAGTGACCCGTGACAAGGACAATAATAATATCTAGGTGGTTACATTCGCCAATCTACACACAAAGTTAAATGACATGTGAGTGATGGCAACTAAACCTCACACCACAGAATCTGGTGGACTGCTTGAACCACTCGCCTCGGACACACCTCCAGCACCAGCAACAGGAGTGTGAGACACAGCCACCGATCTACTGACTGACACATGAGCCATAGACCCAGACACACCGCCAGCACCAGAAACATGAGTGTGAGACACAGCCACCGATCTACTGACTGACACATGAGCCATAGAAAGAAACTACCGTGGATTGGGGGTCTAAAGGGACAGTTTATAGACCACTGGGGGTATATTCCCAATTACAATCTCAATACCTAATGATTCCCCTATAGTCTTTTGAAACATGTGTGTACAAACAAATAGGTGTCTCTCTCACAATCAATCTACTGAAGAAATATTGAATTAAAGTGATGGGGAAGACATCCCTTAAGGATAGGAGCCCTCACTCACCCGAAGGTGACATGCTTCATCATATGGGTCCTCCTTACCAGTGCTGAAAACCTAGTCAACACTGGAAGCTGCTACTTCGGTGTTTAAGAAGGAGCTTAGAGATGTTTTAAGAGAAGGATGATAATCCCATAGATGAGATGTGGGGTGTAGTGAGGTAAGCAGCGCTGTGTAAGGTGTAGATAAGTGAGGTTAAAACTGGCTAAGTAGAATCACCACATAACTTTATTAATGTGTTCTACCTGTCATGGTTAAAAAGGAACAGCTCAGTGGTATGGATTTAAACCACTGTCACTAGAAGGTCGACATGTTTCAGCCTATAGATCTATAACACAGTATCTGCGGCTTTCTTCAGGACCAGAATGTTGTGTGTATCTGCTGCTGCACTCAAGTGAAATCAAAATAATGAAAAAATGATAATAAAAGTGTTATACACCACCGGTATTCCTGCGTATCATTTGTCTGTCAGGTCATACCCAGGTATCTGTAGATTTGAAAATGAAAAGAGAGAGAGAGAGACATACATTTTGGTAAGTTATCACATGTCATGCATTTAAGTCCATTTATTTGAATATTATAGATGTTATGCTATGTACATAGTCATAAGGGCAGTGGACTTACCCTCAATTGTAGGATAGTCCTGCCTCACCTCTACCTGGCTGGCTGCTCTGGAAGGAGGCCCCGCTCTGCGGGAAATTAACATCAGTGACTAAAGAGGTACACTGTTCTCTCATTTCTCAGAGAACATAGCAACTACCTCAAACAAGAAAGAAAACAAACCCAGGGTTTAACAGATACTAATACTATATAAGTTATAAAGAAAGGATAAAAAACAAAGTACCTATTTGAATGTTGCTAGGTACTAGTATATTTAGAGGAGCACAAAATGCTGCCATCCTAAATATGGGTTCCTTTTAGAAAGGATCTAGTTTGTCTGAAAACGATTTAACATGAAGGTAAAGAGAAATTAATTTCCACAGGAATACAAACAAGAACCCTGCCTGTCTTACCTGTCCGTCGGTACCTCGATGCTCAAGAGAGCTCGCCCCGTGAGGTACCGACCGGATGGTAGACCGGTCGTATTTATAGTGGGTCAAAGAAATTGCTTGCACCTGTGCTCAGGCCTCAAACATGGTCGTCTATGATAGTGCCTGAAACGCAAAGATCCCTTTAGCCCGTGCGCCAAAGATTAGTGCTCAAACTGGCTAGGGCACGGCCGCGCGCGAGGTACGCTCTCTCTTGGAGCATGCGCACTGGATCGCGCAACAAGGTTACACTGTCCTCTCGCGCATGCGCAACACCAATGTGTCAATGCGCGAGAGGTATAGCAGTTTGACGGTGTTTACCGCGAACGGGCTTTGCATACCATGTATGTCGAAGAGATCATACTCAGTGGGCAAGCGTCTCACGGAGGTGGGCAGTATAAGTATTGTGCTGGTAACTATCAGCAGTCTCACGAAGGTGGGCAGTATAAGTATAGTGCTGGTAACTATCAGTAAAGCTATTCTGCAGAGATAATCCAAAAAAGACGAGGGGGAGGTGGTGAATAGCCCCTGCTTGCTCCTTTATATTACAGCATACAGATGTGTGTACATTGCCATTGATGCACAATATCAGATTCAGGAACTAAAATGAATGGACTAGCTCGCACACTCTTCCAGGATAGGTTACTTGTCGGATTTTATAACAAAGTCCAAGGTATATTATCATTCAGCCCCTTGTCAGCTGTTTTGAGCTTAAAAACCCATTGTTGTTCTTTTACGAAAGAGAAAATTAGTGGGGTCTGTCAGTTGAGGTGGAATCCAAGGCTTTTCCAGGACCACCCAGTGAAGATCAGTGTCAATATGTCCTTGGTCAATGAAATGGTTCGTTAATTTGGTTGACCGTTTCCCGCATCTTATTGTGCTTTTATGTTCTTGGATGCGGGTCTTGATTTTTCTAGTGGTCATACCCACGTAGCGCAATTGACATGGACACCATATCAAATAGATTAGGCAGTCACTGGTACAGTTGGTGTGTTTGTCAATTCTCCACGGGCGTGAGGTGCCTATATCAATTTCAAGTGTTTTCTCAGTTTGTGGACAAACTCTACAAGTCCCGCAGGGAAAGTGACCCACAACCTTAGGCATGTTCCACAACGTGGTCTGTGATTCTGTTTTCTTCATACCGCGTGGCCGTGTATGTACTAATTTATCTCGGATGTTGGCACTACGTTTGTAGGCAAATAGGGGTCTTGGGAGAGTATTATTTGCTATATTTAGTACCCCCCAATGTTTGTTGATGCTCTTTTTTACAGAGTAAGAGAAGCTGGAGAAAGTGTTCACAAATGTTAATCTCTCATTAGTTTCTCTCTGAATGCTTTTTTCTAGCAGCGCTTCTCGATTATTATTAGCTGCTCTTTTCTTAGATCTCTTAATCAATTGTGTGGGGTATTTCTTTTCAGTTAAGTCACGTGATAGTGCTGTCGCATGTTTGTCATATGCTTCCATTTTGGTACAATTGCGCCTTATACGTAAGAATTGTCCAAACGGCAAATTCTCACGAAGAGCTCGCGGGTGATAGCTCTGGAAGGGCAACAAGGAATTGCATGATGTAGGTTTTTTCAGACAGAAGATGTTTAGTGTCTTGAACAAAGGTAGGCATCTGAAAAGGTACATAGACAATATTTTTGTTATTTGCCGTGGAGATGAAGAAACACTCAAATTGTTCCACGAATGGCTGACCCAACAGGATGACTTCTTACGGTTTACCCTTGAGTGCTCTAGATCTAGTCTGCCATTTTTGGATTTGTTAATAAAACCTTACAATGGAACTCTAGAGACTGAACTATACAAAAAACCTACATCATGCAATTCCTTGTTGCCCTTCCAGAGTTATCACCCGCGAGCTCTTCATGAGAATTTGCCGTTTGGACAATTCTTACGTATAAGGCGCAATTGTACCAAAATGGAAGCATATGACAAACATGCGACAGCACTATCACGTGACTTAACAGAAAAGAAATACCCCACACAATTGATTAAGAGATCTAAGAAAAGAGCAGCTAATAATAATCGAGAAGCGCTGCTAGAAAAAAGCATTCAGAGAGAAACTAATGAGAGATTAACATTTGTGAACACTTTCTCCAGCTTCTCTTACTCTGTAAAAAAGAGCATCAACAAACATTGGGGGGTACTAAATATAGCAAATACTACTCTCCCAAGACTCCTATTTGCCGACAAATGTAGTGCCAACATCCGAGATAAATTAGTACATACACGGCCACGCGGTATGAAGAAAACAGAATCACAGACCACGTTGTGGAACATGCCTAAGGTTGTGGGTCACTTTCCCTGCGGGACTTGAACAGTTTGTCCACAAACTGAGAAAACACTTGAAATTGATATAGGCACCTCACGCCCGTGGAGAATTGACAAACACACCAACTGTAACAGTGACTGCCTAATCTATTTGATATGGTGTCCATGTCAATTGCGCTACGTGGGTATGACCACTAGAAAAATCAAGACCCGCATCCAAGAACATAAAAGCACAATAAGATGCGGGAAACGGTCAACCAAATTAACGAACCATTTCATTGACCAAGGACATATTGACACTGATCTTCACTGGGTGGTCCTGGAAAAGCCTTGGATTCCACCTCAACTGACAGACCCCACTAATTTTCTCTTTCGCAAAGAACAACAATGGGTTTTTAAGCTCAAAACAGCTGACAAGGGGCTGAATGATAATATACCTTGGACTTCGTTATAAAATCCGACAAGTAACCTATCCTGGAAGAGTGTGCGAGCTAGTCCATTCACTTCAGTTCCTGAATCTGATATTGTGCATCAATGGCAATGTACACACATCTGTATGCTGTAATATAAAGGAGCAAGCAGGGGCTATTCACCACCTCCCCCTCGTCTTTTTTGGATTATCTCAGCAGAATAGCTTTACTGATAATTACCAGCACTATACTTATACTGCCCACCTTCGTGACACTGCTGATAGTTACCAGCACAATACTTATACTGCCCACCTCCGTGAGGCGCTTGCCCACTGAGTATGATCTCTTCGACATACATGGTATGCAAAGTCCGTTCGCGGTAAACACCGTCAAACTGCTATACCTCTCACGCATTGACACATTGGTGTTGCGCATGCGCGAGAGGACAGTGTAACCTTGTTGCGCGATCCAGTGCGCATGCGCCAAGAGAGAGCGTACCTCGCGGGCGGCCGCGCCCTAGCCAGTTTGAGCACTAATCTTTGGCGCACGGGCTAAAGGGGTCTTTGCGTTTCAGGCACTATCATAGACGACCATGTTTGAGGCCTGAGCACAGGTGCAAGCAATTTACTTTGACCCACTATAAATACGACCGGTCTACCATTCGGTCGGTACCTCCCGGGGCGAGCTCTCTTGAGCATCGAGGTACCGACGGACAGGTAAGACAGGCAGGGTTCTTGTTTGTATTCCTGTGGAAATTAATTTTGCTTTACCTTCATGTTAAATCGTTTTCAGACAACCTAGATCCTTTCTAAAAGGAACCCATATTTAGGATGGCAGCATTTTGTGCTCCTCTAAATATACTAGTACCTAGCAACATTCAAATAGGTACTTGTTTTTTATCCTTTCTTTATAACTTATATAGTATTAGTATCTGTTAAACCTTGGGTTTGTTTTCTTTCTTGTTTGAGGTAGTTGCTATGTTCTCTGAGAAATAAGAGAACAGTGTACCTCTTTAGTCACTGATGTTTTATTTCCCGCAGAGCGGGGCCTCCTTCCAGAGCAGCCAGCCAGGTAGAGGTGAGGCAGGACTATCCTACAATTGAGGGTAAGTCCACTGCCCTTATGACTATGTACATAGCATAACATCTATAATATTCAAATAAATGGACTTAAATGCATGACATGTGATAACTTAGCAAAATGTATGTCTCTCTCTCTCTCTTTTCATTTTCAAATCTACAGATACCTGGGTATGACCTGACAGACAAATGATACGCAGGAATACCGGTGGTGTATAACACTTTTATTATCATTTTTTCATTATTTTGATTTCACTTGAGTGCAGCAGCAGATACACACAACATTCTGGTCCTGAAGAAAGCCGCAGATACTGTGTTATAGATCTATAGGCTGAAACATGTCGACCTTCTAGTGACAGTGGTTTAAATCCATACCACTGAGCTGTTCCTTTTTAACCCTGACAGGTAGAACACATTAATAAAGTTATGTGGTGATTCTACTTAGCCAGTTTTAACCTCACTTATCTACACCTTACACAGCGCTGCTTACCTCACTACACCCCACATCTCATCTATGGGATTATCATCCTTCTCTTAAAACATCTCTAAGCTCCTTCTTTAACACCGAAGTAGCAGCTTCCAGTGTTGACTAGGTTTTCAGCACTGGTAAGGAGGACCCATATGATAAAGCATGTCACCTTCGGGTGAGTGAGGGCTCCTATCCTTAAGGGATGTCTTCCCCATCACTTTAATTCAATATTTCTTCAGTAGATTGATTGTGAGAGAGACACCTATTTGTTTGTACACACATGTTTCAAAAGACTATAGGGGTATCATTAGGTATTGAGACATGAGCCATAGACCCAGGCACACCGCCAGGAACATGAGTGTGAGACACAGCCACCGATCTACTGACTGACACATGAGCCATAGACCCAGACACACCGCCAGCACCAGATACAGGAGTGTGAGACACAGCCACAGCTGTAGTGACTGACAGATGAGCCCTAGACCCAGACACACCGCCAGCACCAGAAACAGGAGTGTGAGACACAGCCACAGATCTACTGAATGACACAGGAGCCCTAGACCCAGACACACCACCAGCACCAGAAACAGGAGTGTGAGACACAGCCACAGATCTACTGACTGACACATGAGCCATAGACCCAAAAACACTGCCAGGATATGTCCCTGTACACTGACCAACAAATACCATGCCTGCATCTGACACATGACAGTGGCGGACACACACAGTGCCAGTACCTGCAACAGGAGAGGGCACAACTGACAAAGTGCTACTACATGATGCATGACAGCGAACAATATACAAAGTGCCACTATCTGACACATGAGAGTGAACTGCAGCTGAGCCACTAGGACCACTGAAATGATGAGCCACAGGGCTGTATGGGCCAGGAGGCAGGGTGGCTCTGGGAGCTGGGGACAGCTGTACTGGAGCGAAATTGGGGTGGTCAGGTCTCACTGGTGTGTGTCTCCGTTTCTTTGTGAAACGTAGGGGCACCCCGGACATGACTGGACTGGTAAGTGGAGTGGCATCATCAGACATCAAAGGTGTATCATGTGCTTTTGATGGTCTGCTCTCTGGGGACGTGCTGGACGCTGACTGCCGTTTGCTGTGGGCCTGCCTTCTGCCCTCTGCATCATGTGTAATGGGGGATGCAACAACAGTGTACTCCTTCCTCTGCTTCTGCGGGGCGTGGATGGGAGTAGAGGTATGGGGGGACTCCACCGCTGACACATGTGTTGCACGTTCCTTAAACATCATCCTCAGTGCAGCCAGGGGTGAAATATGCCTGTCCTTGATGATGCTCGTGTCCATGGGAGAACCCTTGGCCATGGGATGTGCCTTGGACGTCGGAGGTGTCCTGTCCCTGGAATGTTCCTGATCCCTTTCCGGTGCCCTGTCCCTGGGTGCAGACTTGTCCATTGTAGTGTCCCTCTCCTTTGAAGCTACCTTGCCCTTGGGAGTGTCCCTGCTCTTGGGAGGTGCCCTTTCTTTGGAAGGGTCCTCGTCCTTGGGAGTGTCCCTGCTCTTGGGAGGTGCCCTTTCCTTGGTAGTGTCCTTGTCCTTGGGATTGTCCCTGCTCTTTGGAGGTGCCCTTTCCTTGGTAGTGTCCTTGTCCTTGGGAGTATCCCTGCTCTTGGGAGGTTCCCTTTCCTTGGTAGTGTCCTTGTCCTTGGGTGTGTCCCTGCTCTTGGGAGGTGCCCTTTCCTTGGTAGTGTCCTTGTCCTTGGGTGTGTCCCTGCTCTTGGGAGGTGCCCTTTCCTTGGTAGTGTCCTTGTCCTTGGGAGTGTCCCTGCTCTTGGGAGGTGGCCTTGGCTTGGGAGTCCCTTTTGTGGGAGATGCCTGTGTAGCATGTGAATCCATTTCCTCCAACACCCCTTGATGATCCTGTGTGTCAACTCCAGTGTTGCTCATGTCGTCTTCGGAGAAAGATATCACAGTCCTAGGGGATGGTATCTATGCCCTCCGTGCCCTGCCTTGCTGCCTGTGGCTGCTCCTAGTGTAATAACCTGAATAAGAGGCCTGGTCTGATGACTCACTCTCCCCCGTAACATCGAGTGGTGTGGATGGTGGTACAGAAGTAGCACCCTGTCTATGCGACTGTACAATGGCTGAGGACACAGTGTTTGCCAATGACTGAACTGTTCTGTGGAGACCAGCAACATCGCCATGCATCCCCTCCATGAATGCCACCACCTGCCCCAACTTCCTATCGTGGTCTTGGAATGCATTGATCATGTTGGTCTGCCCTACACACAGCTGTCGCAGCAGATCAACAGCCTCTGCACAAAGTGCATTTTGTGTCACAGGGGCAGGGGCAGCGGTTCCTGCACCGAAGGCAACTCTGCTCCCCCTCCTCTGGTGAGCATGAGCAGTACATGTTGCAGTGGCTGGCAGTGTGGGCCCTGTGTGCTGTGTCCCGACTGAAGATGTTGATTGCCCACTCCCTGTCTGTGACAACACTGCTGACTCATCAACACTTTCTGAGGATGAGGGCGATGGTGTCTCCACATGTGAGTCCTCAGGGACGGTTCTGTCCCCCTCTCCGTGGATGCCCTCTTCAGTGTCAGTCTGCGTGTGTGTCATCTCGGATCCGGATGCATTGCCACCACTCATCTCCGTCGTCTGTGTCTCAGTGCCCTCGGCCAAAGCTGGAAGAGAGAGGGAAGAGATGTTAAACTAATTGACATACTCACGTACTGAAGGTTTCAAAGTCACACCGTTCCTTACAGTCGATTGACATGTAGCACCCATCCTGTACACGAACCACCCCTACCACACATCCACACATCATAGATCCGTGGGTGTCTGTGAAACCTGTACATCATACAAACAGGGCAAGTGCATGCAGACCACCACACACGTCATGCCATGGGACACTAGACCTCAACGGCATGTCCTGGAACCCTCAAATACAAATCAACTGGCACGTCCACCTGGCGGACATGGGTGCTACCGCTCACTCCGCTAATGATACCAACATGCAATATATGCTAAAGATACGCACCACGGATGTCACTACTGTGTCTGAGCACAGATACATGCATTCACTCACAAGTTACAGACATATACAGTCTGCTTACCGCTAGTTTGCTGTTGATCCCCTCTCAGCCGGGCGGACAGTTCAGGATGCGTCACAGCAATTATGCGGTGCATTAGAGGTGTCATGGTGCGTCGTTCAAGGCGGCCTGTTCTCGGAATGATCGCCAGTGTCATCTCCGCAACGTTCTTGCTGAGCCTGGATATGTCGTCCCAGCGCTTGTGGCAGTGTGTGTGTCATCTATTGCACACCCCCACTGCCCATACACCACGTGCTATGGTCTTCCACACGGCCTTGCGAAGGTGCAGCTTCACCTACCAGGATGGGAGACACGAGGGGAACGTCAGTGGACTGTTTGACAATCATATACATTGCAGAAACATGTATCTTCATGCAGCCATGCACAGTACAACACATGTGAAGGTCCCACAGCACACTGCCAAGCTTGCAGAAGCAAGGAGTCAGTGACCACCTCATGCCCACCAACATGTTACCCACTTCACTTAACACCTGTCCAGGGGCACCGTAGAGCCGTTCATAGTGGCTGAGCACACCGTCCACAAGGACATCCAGCTCCGCTGCGGTGAAGGGACGAGACCAGGTCTCTCGCACTCCCTGCAGGGCAAGGTTCACGACTGTGGCAGTACAGCAGCAGTTGTTGGATATCTCAGCAGGAGCAGGTCGAGGTGATGGTCGCAGGCAGCAGTTGTTGTATAGCTCAGGAGCAGCAGGTCGAGGTGGCAGTCGCAGGCAGCATTTGTTGGATCGCTCTGGAGCAGCAGGTCGAGATGACAGTCGCAGGCAGCAGTTGTTGGATAGCTCTGGAGCAGCAGGTGGAGGTGACGGTCGCAGGCAGCAGTGGCTGGAAGCAGTGAATGTATGCAGGAAATCTTCACACATATATAGGGCCCTGAGCTCATATCAGTGGCACACATCTGCAGCAATTGGTTTTCCCTGGATGCTGCATTCAAAAAGAGCCAATGACTCACATTGTTGTGGCGGAGCACGTCTTCCGCAATTTTTGAATGCGCTTACGCGCAATGCGTAACCTGTTCCCATTGGCTACCTGTGCACGGACCGTCACGTTCACACACCGGCAACCGCATGTGCGCGCTACGGCGACGGTGCATCATTTGAAAATATTCACTCACTGACGCCACTATGGCGGTGCACACTTTCCGCGGTGGCGGTGCAGGCAAACACATACATTTGATGATGCAATCTGAAATGGCAGTTGAAACAACCCCTTACAGTGTTATTGCCTCACCCACCGCCAGACCAGACCGGTCACCCACCGCCAGTCCAGGCCGGTCACCCACCGCCAGTCCTGGCCGGTCACCCACCACATGTCCAGGCCCGTCACACACCACCAGTCCAGGCTGGTCACCCACCGCCAGTCCAGGCCGGTCACCCACCGCCAGTCCAGGCCGGTCACACAGGTGGTGGGTGACCGACCTGGACTGGTGGTGGGTGACCGGCCTGGACTGGCGGTGGGTGACCGGCCTGGACTAGCGTTGGGTGAGGCACTAACACTGTAAGGGGTACTTTCAACTGCCATTTCAGATTGCATCATCAAATGTATGTGTTTGCCTGTACCGCCACCGCGGAAGGTGTGCACCGCCATAGCGGCGCCAGTGAGTGATTGATTTCAAATGATGCACCGCCACGGTAGTGCGCACATGCATTTAGCGGGGTGCAACCGGGATGGTCATTGACCATATAGCATATTTTATGCTTAATTGCTGTGTAATCTGTCATCTCCTGTGTTGGTGGAAGGCGTCCCCAGATGGCGTATGTACACACACTGCATGTCTCCGCACACATGTAATCTTCTTAGTTGTACGAGTGTGTCAGGACATGTCCGGAATGCTGTAAGATTTTTGATGTGTAGTCTATGGACCATGTCCACGTGCGACATTCATGTCTATTTTTTGCATGTGTGCTCAGACTGTAGACCTTGCCAGTGGTTAACAAAGGCTTGTGTTGTGGGCCAAAGTAGTGTCAGATGTGCATTGCGACGTGTTGACGTTTTGGTCTTGTGGACACACATGTTGATTTCTACACATCTACACAGTACCGCAAGGGTGTGTACACACATTCATTATCTGTTGTGAGTGTGTTGTTTGTGTGTGCAAGTAACAATTATGTGTGTGTACATGCATTCTGTGTGTGCGTGTCTGTTGTTGTGTGCCCATGCATGTCAGCTGAGGGGGCATTGTCTGTGTGTTCATGGGTGCATGAACACAAGTAGGGTGTCTTCCAATTTCATGTTGTTTGTGCACGTACATGTGTGTCTGTGTGGACGCTTGTCCACATATGGGCCCTCAGTCATGTGTTGTTGAAAGATGTTTTCACATGTGTGCACGTTACGTTGTACATGTTAGCCCACAGGATGTTCTTTGTGGCTGTACATTCCGGTAACACATATCATCACTGTCTGCAACATGTGTTATTAGCATTGTGTTGGTCAAGATGTGATAGTGTTGCACAGCTATGCGTTGTTGGTCATTTGACATCTGCTGCCATCTACTCCCACACAGGAGGGCTCCAAATGTGCATCGACCATACACTGTGCTGGAGGACATGGTAGACGAGGAGGTGATCCGCAAATACCGGCTTGACCGACTGAGATTGCAGGAGCTTGTCACACAATTGTCACCTCATCTGCAGCCACACAGGACATATCCTGGAGCTTTCACACCCACAGCAAAGGTGATGGCGGCACTACATTTCTTTGCAACTGGCACTTTCCAGTACACCGTTGGTCATGCGGGAGGGATGTCACAATCCATGTTCAGCATGGTTCTGCGGGATGTCCTGAATGCCATGATGCTTTACGAGGATGATTAAATCCATTTTCCACGTCAGGCACAGTTGGCAGCAGTGAAAGGGGACTTCTATGCCCTGGCCCAGTTACCACACGTGGTGGGTTCAATTGATCGGACACATATTGGTCTCATACCACCCCAGGCATGTGAAGCGGTATATAGGAATCGGAAGCACTACCATTCGATCAACGTGCAAGTGGTGTGCCTGGCTGACAACATCATCTCGCATGTGTGTGCCAGATTTACCGGTTCCACCCATGACTCCCACATCATGCAGAGCAGCATTGTCCCCCAACTGATGGCTAATCTGCGTCCAGAACGTGCGTTGCTTGTAGGTGAGTGTGCTGAAAGGACAATTGTGTTGTCAGTGTGTTGTGAGGACAATTGTGTTGTATGTGTGGCATGGTGTTTCCACAATTCATGGTAATGACATTTGTGTCTGTCATCACACCACCTAGGCGACTCGGCGTACCCAAACAGGCCGTGGCTGCTGAGCCCCATCAGGAATCCTACTACCCCTGGTGAATTGCGTTATAATGATGCCCATGGGAGGACACGTCGAGTGATAGAACGTACATTTGGGCTGCTGAAGTCTAGGTTTCGCTGCCTAGATAAAACCGGAGGGGCCCTGCCATACTCACCAGGCAAAGTATGCAAAATCGTGATTGCCTGCTGCATGCTCCACAACCTGGCCTTGCGCAATAACATAGAACTGATCATGGACCCTGAAGACCAACAGGTTGCTCGGCCTCCCATCCCACCCATGTCGACTGATGAGGAT
The DNA here is from genome assembly GCF_964261635.1 of Lissotriton helveticus. Classification (NCBI taxonomy): domain Eukaryota; kingdom Metazoa; phylum Chordata; class Amphibia; order Caudata; family Salamandridae; genus Lissotriton; species Lissotriton helveticus. The sequence continues at coordinate 2,010,049,657 of NC_136057.1, read as the reverse complement.
AGTGGTGAGGAAGAAGGTGTGGACCAGAGGCGTCAGCTCATTGATCGCTATTTCCCTTGAATGTGATTAACTACCGCTTGTACAGCCAGACAATGCGTGATGTATGTTTGGTGGTGTAGTGTGGATGTGGTGTGTCTATGCTGCCTGTTCTGGTATGTTCTGTTTGCAAATGTGTGTGTTAGATGGGGTACATGGTATGCTCCCTGATGTGTGTCCTGTGATCCACTTAATTGGTGATGAGTGTGGTTTGTGGGATGTTGCAGTACAGTGTGTTGTGATGGGTGTGAATCTCTTTCCTGACCTGTGTTTGTTGTTCTCTCATTATCCCTAGGTCACTCCCACAGAGGCATGATTCTCAACAACATTGATCCTTGCACCTGGTAACGTTACATTCTAAGGCATTCATGTGATTAAAACATGGAGGCAACACATCATTGAGTGTCTACGTGATGTTTATTTACAGGTTGAGGATTGATGTTGGTGCATATTTACAAAGAAGTGTTGGTGGGGGAGTGAGAGTTGAAGGTCATTGGAGATGAAAACACCGTGGGGACACCACAATGTGTGATGTCCAGCTAGTCCAACAGACGTGTGGCAATGGTTGGCATTGTGGGACAGGATAGTTTTCAGGGTGAATGGCAGGCTCAGACAAGGGTGAAGTCATTGGTGCCCCCTCTTAGAGCGGGTAGATGGGGCAACACCACTGTTCTCACCTGCATCCAGCCTCGGACGGCCCCTCTGTCTTGGAGCCGGAGCAGAGTCAGCTGTGGGGGCAGGTTGGTCAGGGGCCACCTCCCTGTCCGTGGGCTCAGGTGTGGGTGGCGGTGGTATTGGGGAGCGGCCCCGCTGGGCACTAGGGTGAGGGAGGGGTGGCGTGGCGCGGGATAGTCAGTCCCTCCACAGAGCAGTTTGCTGGCCCATGAGGTCCACAATTTGCCCTATGCGCGTATCTATGGACCGCAACAGATTGCTGTTCACCTGTGAGTCTAGGTGGGCCCGTTCAGACTGTTCCTGCGCCCGCTGATAGGAGGCATTGACTCTTGCGATGGTTTCCAGGGTTTCGGTGGCAGGAAGGGGTGGGTGTCCTTCCCAACCTCGCCGGACAACTGCACTCCTGGTTGTGTGCTGTGCCCTCACCTGAGTCCTCTCACGTCCACTCTCCCTGCTTGCCTGGGATATAGATGGCCCATCATCGGCTGATGGGTCAGGCAGGGTGGCACAGGCAGGAGTGGTGGTGGTGGTGGAGGTGGTGGTGGTGGTGGCTGCACAGCTCACTATGGCAGGTGATGGTGTGGTGACACAGGCCGTGGTGGTGGAGGCAGTAATGTCCTGTGAGCCTGATGGCCCTGGAAGTCTGCTTGGTCCCGCTTCGTCCTCTGCATCTGAGCTCGCAATGGGCTCGTCCCCAGAGAGTTCCCGCTGTGAGTGGGGCGACTGGTGCTGGCGGTTGCTGCTTGCGCCAGTCAAGTTGCCATCACCTGAGGGACAAGATTATCATGATCAATGCTGTGGACATGACATGGTTTTGGTAACAACATTACTAATCAATAACCTCTCTCAGACCCCCCCCACCGCCACCCTCCCTGTGGACATGGGGGCCTGTTAGGAGTTGTAGTGCTGGTCTCCCACACACCCCACACACCTCTCGCACTCCTCCCCCCACACCACCACCCTCCCTGTGGACATGGGGGCCTGTTGGGAGTTGTCTTGCTGGTCTCTCTCACCCCCCACCCACCGCCACCCTCCCTGTGGACATGTGGGCCTATTGGGAGTTGTAGTGCTGGTCTCCCACACACCCCACACACCTCTCGTACTCCTCCCCCCACTGCCACCATCCCTGTGGACATGGGGGCCTGTTGGGAGTTGTAGTGCTGGTCTCCCACACACCCCACACACCGGCACCCTCCCTATGGACATGGGGGCCTGTTGGGAGTTGTAGTGCTGGTCTCTCTCACCCCTCACCCACCGCCACCATCCCTGTGGATATGGGGGCCTGTTGGGAGTTGTAGTGCTGGTCTCTCTCACCCCCCACCCACCGCCACCCTCCCTGTGGACATGGGGGCCTGTTGGGAGTTTTAGTGCTGGTCTCCCACATACCCCACACACCTCTCTCACTCCTCCCCACCCCCGCCACCCTCCCTGTGGACATGGGGGCCTGTTGGGAGTTGTAGTGCTGGTCTCCCACACACCCCACAAACCTCTCGCACTCCTCCCCACCCACTGCCACCCTCCCTGTGGACATGGGGGCCTGTTGGGAGTTGTAGTGCTGGTCTCTCTCACCCCCCACCCACCGCCACCATCCCTGTGGACATGGGGGCCTGTTGGGAGTTGTAGTGCTGGTCTCTCTCACCCCCCACCCACCGCCACCCTCCCTGTGGACTTGGGGGCCTGTTGGGAGTTGTAGTGCTGGTCTCCCACACACCCCACACACCTCCCGCACTCCTCCCCACCCACCTCCACCCTCCCTGTGGACATGGGGGCCTATTGAGAGTTGTAGTGCTGGTCTCCCACACACCCCACACACCTCTCGCACTCCTCCCCACCCACCGCCACCCCCCTGTGGACATGGGGGCCTGTTGGGAGTTGTAGTGCTGGTCTCTCTCACCCCCCACCCACCGCCACCCTTCCTGTGGACATTGGGGCCTGTTGGGAGTTGTAGTGCTGGTCTCTCTCACCCCCCACCCACTGCCATCCCTCACTGTGGACATGGGGGCCTGTTGGGAGTTGTGGTGTTGGTTGCTCTGACAACATGCAAGCATGGGAACGTAGGAGGCAACATTTGTGGTTGGTCATGGTGGGTGCATTTGTGCTGAGGACTTCACATTTGGGTGACTGTGTGGTCCACATGCATGGATTGGGGCCCGTCAGATGTGTCTTGTCAGTTGCGCATGGCAGACCATGGCAGTGTGATCGTGGTAATTTGTTTCTACTTACCAGCCTCTTCTCCCTCCTCGATTCCTTCCAGGCTCTCAGGGTGCAGTATGCCCAGCACCTTCTCCTCCCATTCAGCAAATGGTAAGGGCTCCGGGGGAGTGCCGCCGCCAGTGTGGTGTGCCCGCAGGTGGTTCTTCACCCTGATGCCTTTCACCCTTGCCTTGAGGTCGTGCCACCACCCCTGGATGTCGTGTTTGGTGCGTGGCACGGTCCCTGACGCATTCACTCTGGTCACTATCCTGTCCCACATGTGGTTTTTGGTTGCCAAGGTTGTCTGCTGGACTAGGGTGCCGAAGAGCTGTGGTTCGACACGGATGATTTCATCCACCATGACCTTCAACTCAGTGTCAGTGAATTTTGGATTTTTCTTGGGTGCCATGGTGTGTGATGTGCAAGGTGTTGGTGTGGTGGGGTGGGATGTACAGGTGTGTGGTGTGTAGGGATGGTGTTGTGTTGAATTGTGTGGTGTGTGTGTTTGTGAGCAGGTTGTATGTGTGTTTGTGTGTGTCTTCTGTTTGTGGTAATGTGGCTCTTGCTTGCAGCTATGCTGTGATGCAAAGGACTGTGGTAGTGGGAGGGATTCTTTTTATACTCTGTGTGGTGGTGGTGTCCCAATGGTTGTTGGCAATCAGGTGTTCTGTGGGTGTGGTGATTTAGGTGCATTTTTCGGAGCTTGGGGCGGTGTCATTGGGGCGTGTAGTTGCTGGGGGTGGGTGTTTCAGGTGGTTGGGTGTTCTGTTTAATGTATTTTCTATTTACTTCCGTCTGCCATTTTGTAATCGGTCTGACGGCAGGGATGGTGTTTGTGTGGTCCTTCCGCAGTTATGGTCCGTTTTCGGAGGTATTGATTCCGCGGCGGTGGAGGATGGCGGTGAGTTCCGTTGGAATGGCGGCATTATCCTAATCGCGCCGACGGACCCTCCGCAGGTATGGCGGCGGTTGGGCCTGTTCCCGCAGTCATGTCCGTCCGCGGCGGTGGGTGTTCTTTTGGTTCCATCTGATTCGGACGGTGTTAGATGTGTTCCGTCCGCCGCGGACGGTGTTTGATGTGATCCGTCCGCCGCGGTCGGAGTTTCTTGACATGAATATCCTAATCGCAACCGCGGATTCTCCGCGGTGCGGGCGGGAGTTATTTTTCCGCGACCATGGCGGACGGTACCCGTTTCCGTCCGCCATCCTAATCGACCCCCAGGTTCCCTCTGTCAGTAATACAGGGACAAGGTGCCCATCTTTGATTGTTCTTTTAACCCATCCCAATATGACAGTCGACACATGTGCATAAGCAGACCTCATAAAGCATAAGAAAAATTGCTTGAATGACTGCAGTTCGTATGAAAAATACATACGCCTCTTGGAATAAGTGATTGCCCATGCCAGAAAATGCATGGTGGCCATCTGGGAAAAAAGCAATAGGATAGGAAATACATTGTGCCCCTGTCTAATAGGCAAGATATTATTTGTTTTGCTAATGCTTGTTGTAGATTTGACATGGGTAGCCCAAAGAATTCCCCAGAGTAAATCTTAGAACTTGTCCTCATACCAAGGCCTTTTTAAGTGGGAGCTTCCTCCAAGGCTGCTAAGAGACCTCAACTAACGTACTGCATTACAGTCGTAATCAACATCCTGCTCATGAATCTACCTGTGTTATTTCACTCTGGAGTAACACATTTGAAACATGGTATTGACTATGTCTAAGTCACACTAATTCCATGAGTAAAGAGAACTTGCTGGCATTTAATTTCTTTTATTTCACATGGAGAGTGGGGTGTTGTTTACTCTGTCATAAATTAGATGTCCATTTTAATGTGTAACGGATAATCTTTAGAAACCCAAAGAACTGACTGCTTGTTATATCTAATGGCATAGGACTGAGGTGTGACACAGAATGTATTTTTCCATAATGTAAAGATATTCAGTGGACATCGCTAGGGATACAGCAGGAGACACATTTAAGCAGAAAGATTTGCCTCAGCCAAGGCTGAACTGCTAACCCAAAGTAGCCCTGACAATGTTGTCAGACCCGCCCCCACCCCCACCAATGGGGTGCAAGTGTGATGCACTGCTGCTTTTGTTACTGGAGGCCGATATTGCAGCACCGCTGCAAAAGATGACCCAGTAACAAAACTGACGCACTCCCTTTCAGCCTCCTTTTGAAATGCCCGCTGGTCTAAGCGAAATTTGGGAGTGTTGCTAACTTTGCCTGCATTATTTAAATTCCTGCAAGGTATATAAGTAAAGTGCAATTAGTGGTTAAGGTGTAATACAAATTTTTATTGCAGAAAAATTGATAACCTTTTTATGTTACATATTTTGTAAACAGAGTATTGCTATGATAGTTTTTGAAAGTCCTGCCCTTAATCCCATGGGGCTTATTTACAAGCCCATTACACGGCCGGTTCATCACTTTATTTGACGCGCCTTTATTTGGCCTTCTAAATATGGGCCCTTTCACACATTACTCGGCATTAAAGGAACGTTCCATGGTGGTTGCTGTGGGTGTTCCCAAGTAACATTCATGGAACTTGAACTATTCCCAGATGTACAGCATTTTGTGAAACTGGGAATCAGTCAGAATCCTATGCCTTACCAGGGGAGGCCTATGCCTTCCTGGGGGATGCATAGGAATGCGCAACAAGGAGAAATACCTTTACTTCTCCTTGTTTTTTCCTCTTTCTATGCATGATGCATTGCATCCTGCATAGAAAAAGGAAAATGCTATTAATGATTGTTTTTGTATAGGAAGGAATGCCTTCCTGCACAAAAACAATAATCCCTACAACGGGAACACCCTTAGCACATGACGTAATGGTGTCTGCATTTGCGCACGGCTGCTGTTTGGGCGCATGAGGAGCAGGAATGAGCGAGTGCACACATTCCTGCCCTTTTATTTTGATGCACGGCAGTGCAGCAGGAAGGCTTTCTGCACTGCCATGCATCAAAATATAGTAAATGCGACGGCTTGTTTCTGCAAACAATTTGCTCGTGGTGATGGAAATAACCGATATTGGTCCAAACGTGCAAAAGCATTTTTTGGTAGTAAAGTCAGTGATTCAAAAGTCACAGGTTTTGCAACCACACAAGATGTTTTTCTGATGCACAAAAGCCCATTTGAGAGTGGTATCTGATTAATGATTTGAAAACTGTCAGTTTTGGAAAGCTTTCCCTTCGCCAACAGTGTTGGTCAGCCTTGGAGGTATCAGGCAGTGGTCCAGGGAACCACTTCATGCCACTCTTTAAGTCTTTGCAAATAGGATAATATGTATTTTCTTTTAAAGCGTTAGGGGTACATGCTGCTTTGAACAATTGTTGCCCATTTGGGAATGCAAATGCAGAAATGCAAATCTGCTATCCCTTGTAAACAACAATTCAGGTGTTTGTAGACAATTGGATGGAGTTATAAATTACAACTTGCCTAATAAATACCTCATTTAGTTTCTGAATGCAGATTTTGCAATATGACCTATTAGTACATAAGTGTCATTGGATATTGACCAACCGGTTGCAAAAAATTGGTGCACAATTTACACACACTATTTACAACCTGCCTGTATGTACAACAATATGAGAATCAATTATATAGTTCTATTCCATTCTATGATAAACATATATTTTCAAAACAAGTATTAAACATCATAACGAAATATGATAGGAGCATGTTCCTGTCACAACCACTACTATATTCAGCATTATAATCACAGCTCAGCCTTTCCTCTGCAGACTAATCTTTCAGGATCACTGCATTACACCACCTGCCTGGAGTCGTGGATTCCCTGTGATATTTCAAAAGATTGGCCTAGATTAATTACCTGTGACACAAAGGGGAATATTAGCAAGAACCTCGTTAAAATTATCGCCGTTTTAGCGGCAGGAAACTGCTGCTAAAACAGCAATAATGGGATTTCTAATACGCGTTATAGACTGCCAATAGAATCCCAGGTTAGCTGTCCTGCACATCTAACCTGGGCTTCTATAACGCATATTAGCAAGCCCATTATCGCCGTTTTAGCGGCAGTTTCCTGGCGCTAAAACGGCAATAATTAAAACGAGGTTCTTGCTAATATGCCCCAAAATGTGGTGTGCAACATTAATCAGTTCCTACACGAGATACCCTCCAGCAGTAGAAATGTGTGTTGTGCTGTGTCAATGCTCTAAAGTGATTAACAAGCTGATCTGTTAAATGTTTCTTTGGGGAAAAGAGAGAAGAGAATTCAGTGAGAGACATTTTCGACAGTGTTTTCAGGTTCTGTTTGACGTTATAGATTCAAGTCACATATTGTTCTCTTCCTTTACAAAACAATGCCACAGTTGTAAGGCATGAAAATAGAGGATGCAATCACATATATTGCCATCTGAGAAACGTCCATTACAACACAGGCATTATATCGCAATGCCTTTACAACGCAACTTTTGCAACACAATTGCCTTTACATCGTATGCCATTACAACGCATGCCATCACAACGCATCATAAGTTCAGTAATGGAGATTTTTAAGTGTTAGGGTGGGTATAGGTTTTGGAGTAGATGGGATTAGTAATCTTAAATCCTACACTATCCAACACTTTCCCTACTGTTGAACTCACTGGAGGGGGAATAGTACATTTTACCCCTACGCTGTCCCACACTTACCCTACTGTTGCACTAAAAGTATTATGCACTGTAATGGTATGACTTATAATGGAATGTGTTGTAATGGATTGCGCTGTAATGGTAGTTTTAAAAAATGCAATGTAATGGTTTGCATTGTAAAATTATGTGATGCAATAGTAGTTGCGCTGTAAAAACTGCGATGTAAAAGCATGTGTTGTAATTGTTTGCGTTGAAACATCATATATTCTTGTCATCTGCATTCTTGAGCAAGCATTTTGTGAATATTTCCAGTATAATGTCCTTTTAAATTCGGCACCAGTTGTCACTGACATTATAGCGAAATCTTCAAGAAACATGTTATTTTTTCATATTTTGTTTTAAATTTAGAGAGAGAAACTTAGGCTCTTATTGTGAGTGATCTGTGAAATAGGCTTGATTTTCCCTACCTCATATTTACCAATGCTCGGGGTACTGATCACTTCTGAGGGAGCACAATTCAGCCCATTACGAGTCAAACCCAGACTGTCCCCTAAGAAATGAAGAATGGGGAAAAGGGTATTTCTAGGTCTGCTTCCCTCCGTAATTCCTTATTTTTAGTCAGATTGTCCCTCAGAGTATCCAGTTGCTTTCAGCAACTGAAAACTCTGGGTGTAATTAAAAAACATAATTCAGATGGGGCTGGTTACTGCTGCTGACTCCATCAGAAATGGAGAGGTGGTGGACTTACGGCTAGAGCTTCTGACTTTGGAACTGGGGAACCAGGTTTGAGTCTCTGCGTTAGCTCAGAATCCTGTAATTCTGGACAAATCAATTAATCTCCCTGTGCCAATCCAAAAAGAAACTGTCCTTGTGTAACATAACTGCAAAAAAATAAAATAAGAGGCCACTCATAATGAGATCCTTCCAAGCATATTTGATTTTCAGGTCTTTTGTAATTTATTTCACTTTTGTTCACATATTATGATGATGTGCTTATATATACATCCATAAACAGTACACTTTGTAAAGCATCAGTGTACATTCTCCAACGCAGTTACTGCTTGTATTGAGGTTACATCTGACAGGTGATACTTTGGATCACAAAATCCTTGATCCATGGCCTTTCAAGTGAAAATTGGTTTTGTTTGTAGTGGGATTAGTACTCCTTTATGTCCGACACCTTCCCTAAATTGGTTTAGATTGTAGTGGGAATAGAAAATGTCACCCCTTTAGCATCCAACAGCTTCCCCAAATAAGTTTTGTTTGGAGTTGAAATAGTAAATGTCATCCCTTAGTGTCCAACATCTTCCCCAAATTGGTTTAGATTGGATAGGGAATAGTATATGTTGCACCTCTAGTGTCCATAAACTTCTCCAAATTAGTTTAACTTGGAGTGGAAATAGTAAATGTCACCCCTTTAGAGTCTAACACTTTCGTAAAAATTGGTTCACTTTGGAGTGTGATTATTTAATGTTATAATTTCAATATGAAATCCTTTGTTTTAATTGTATTTGTATGTAGTAGAAATAGTTTATGTTATTTAATTAGTATTGTTAGTATTTAGAAATGTAATGAAATGTTTGGAATAAATAATATTAGTAAATACGTATTTCTTTCGAAAAAAGACATGTAACATATTTTTCAAAAAGTATAAATCTAACTATGAGTAAGTGGAAGGGTGCTGGTGGCACTCTCAATACCTTTATAATAGGAGCAGAGTCCCTTTTAACCTACGAAATTGAACTAGCAGAGAGAAGGTTGTCACTTGATCCATCTAGACTGCCAACATATGGAAAATCTAGCCCATCAACACCAACCAGCATAACACAGCTAAACTTAAGTGGTCGAATTCCAACTCCCCCTATTTATCAGAACAGTCCTGTAGTAGAATCTATATCAAATGTCCTGAAGTCCCCCAATCTAGACGGAACCAGGACACCTGGAATATCAACAAGGCTACTAGTCCCAAAACAGGTGGGAACGGCAAAAGGAAAATCTAAGCTAGTACAGAGGGAAAAAAGAAATGGTGAGAAAAAAAGAAAACAAGGGGGAACAGTTAGCACATCTAAAGGGAATATAGACGAGCATCAACATGAGGTGATTTTATGTGAGACTGTTGGTACACAAACTGAGACTGACTATCCTCCTTGTTCAGTTCTACCAAATGAGGGTATTGGGGCAATAGAACAAAATGTTGTGGACATTCTTAAAACCGTCTTAAGTTTTATACAGAGTCAAATCAATGATTGTATGGGTGTTAAATGACGGGCTTTGGATGGTAAAATAGACCAGCTAAATCTGGCTCTAGATCAACTAGGCACTTTAATCTGGGATGGTAAAAGATCCCTTGAGGATGGGGCAAAACTACTGGTCGAATCTATAAATGTACTTACAAGTAGTAAGAATGTTACCCTTGATGAACAGATTCCAGAACAAGTTAGAATTGATACGGTAAATAGGGGTGAAATCGCGGGGCGCAGAGCAGAGTCAATAGGGGTTGGGGATGAACGTAGAAACAGTGATTCATGAATTGAAGTAAGTGCTGACTATTTAAATAGGAGCAGTACCAGGGGGACAGTGTATAGCCCAAGAGGGACCAACCTAATTCCTAATACAGACGTTTTAAAACTACCTCCTGCCGCGTGTCCATACGTTTTGATATTAGCTGGTGTCCCATCCCTGAAAAGAGAACAAAAAGAATCCTGGCATAATCTTAGAAATACAACTGTGGATTGGTTATCTAAAATTAAAAAAATTAAATCCCCCAAAAATTAATGACATCTTAATGGTTCGTAGGGTAGGGTGGGTGGGTGATTCTCCATAGGACATACAAGGAGTTTGCATCGTTATAAACTTTAGGCGTCCCCACTTGGTCCGTAATTTGTTGAGAGCACATGAGGAGACATTGGCGCATAGCATTTGTATCCATGCTCTACCCTTGGGTTCTTTTTATAAACCAGTCAGTGAGAAGACTGGATTTGATTATGATACTTTTAACCCCTACCCACTCTAAATAGATATCGAGAATTAACATCCTTCGATGCTGTTGATTGACTGGAAATCACAGATACTCCAAGGGAAGAAATATCGGTGACAATTGAAGAGAGGGAGTTAGGGGAGCAAACCAATGCCCTGAACATTGAGACCCAAGGAGACCTAAAAGAGCAAAAAGAGTGGAATGCTGGCGGAAATGTATTTGGAATCCAATCTGTCACACCGAGGTCGACAGATGAGGTTCCATTGGTAAAGGGGATTTTCAATGTAATTTATAATCTGCCAGCTGAACCCTAGACAGCCACAAGAGTTAGTATCTCATTAGAGCTAAGCCTCATTTCATGGAATATAGCAGGACTTGGCTGGAATGCTAGTGATCCAGATTGGAATTAATACATTGAAAAGAGCAATATCTGTCTCTTACAGGAGACTTGGGCCTTAGTACCCCCACATAGAGTATGGTATAAAACATTTCATCTGGATGTAATTCCATCATCAAGAGGGAGGCCCTGGGGGGCCTTGTAATATGGGTGAAAGTAACCCTCGACATCGGAATTACCCAATTGTGCATAAATTCACATGACATACTTGAAGTAAAAATAACAACCAAGGACAGAAGGGTGCTCCACCTATTCAATGTCTATAATACACCTGGCCCAGCCTCGAAAGAGTCACTCGTAATAGGACAAATGGACTCTATTTTAAATCTATTAGATGTAAAAACAGGCATAATACTAGGTGGTGATTTAAATTGTAATTATGAACCTATTGTAGGGCTCGGTAATATTTTTGAAGAAGAAGACAGTGCTAACAACATTCCTATACTGGATAATACTAACACAGTACTGTGCACTATGGCAGCAGTTCAGATTATGAGATTGCGGGCTGGGTATGGCCTGAGAGCATGTAATGGCTGCTTACCATTAGATACACCAAAGGCCCACACATTTTGCAGGGGCAATTCTCAATAAAATCGATTACATAATGGTATAATTTGATGTTTGGTCTAATTTAATAGATTTAAAAGTTATTCCGAGAATAGAGATGGACCACCGTCCGCGTCATCTGTCGTTCCACGGTCGGTTTCTCCCCTCTGCAATGCAGAGTAATGAGACAGCAGATGGGGGGCGTGGCCGAACAGCCACGATGGCGGACGGCTTTCGCTAGTGCTCCGTTCCCGGCCGGGATTTATCCGGTAAACACAGAACTGTGCGGGATATTTGTACTGCTCAACCGAGCGGAATCGCGGCAGAGCCCGGTCTGGAGAGCAACGGCCTGAGCGGCGGTGAAGAGAGACGCCAGGACGGCCAGATTCACGCGCGCTGAGAATCGCGGTGCAGGCCCCAGAAGCCGGGAGGTGGAGTGACGCTGTGGCCCAGCGGCGGACCTGAGATCCCGGGGCCCGCTTGGTGACAGACGCCGGAGTTACGGGGGCGGGACCTGCGCCCTGCGGACGGCGGCGAAGGTTGCTTACACCCCCTCGGATGTTGCCAGGCACTGAAGGAGCCGGCGGAGCACGGGGAGGACGGCTGGGAGGAGTGCGCTGGATCCCATGCTCCGACTACAGGACGCTGGGCCAGTCGATGACGCCTTTTTGAGGCTGCCAGCCTGGGGAGTGCCCTGGGATCGCGGCGCAGCCCCTGCGGCACGAGGAACTTTGTGGATCTCCTGTTTCCCTTTCCCCCCTCAGTCTTCCTGTAGCCTGCAGACCGGCCCCACTGGGGGGTCGGGGGCCCGCGAACAGAGGGGAAGAGCAGTGACGCCCAGAATCATCAGGCATACAACCTGCGCAGTGGCCATGGTGGGGAGCTGCACTTATTTACCACCATAATCCTGCTCTGGCCTGGAGACTGGGGGAGGTGCTACTGTAGCGTGAGCTGCCGCATGGTGTGGCCCCGGTGAGGGCTCGGACCCCCCAAGAGGAGACCCTGATCACAACCGGAACCACCTGCCCCTTGGCTCTTTATCCACCTGGCCCCCCTGGCACGGGATCACCGGAGAGGGTATACCGTGGGGACGGGGACCTACTGTCTGTACTGCGGCGCCCATGGGCCGGAATACCTGCACAGCGGCTGAGTACCCCTGGTCAAGCACAACATGGTCCGGAAGGGCCAGAGAACTGTGGAGGGTCTGGGTGAGCAGACAGGACCCGGCCCGCAGGCGGGGGCTGGGGCGAGCGTCGGCGGGCCTGGAATGGCTGATCAGTTGACGTTGAGTAATCAACAACCGGACAAGCTGGACCTTATACTCCAGGAAATCCGAGATTCACGACACGCACTGGAGCAACAATTGGGGACCCTCGCCACTAACTTATCTCTCCTAAAAGCTGACCACGGCAAGCTAGCAGACAAAGTCAAGGACCACGGGCTAATGCTCACAGACCTTGCGCCCACTGTGGCGGACCATAGCACGTCTATCCGGGACATACAGGGCCAGGTCGCTGCCCTGATGGAAAGGGTCGAAGACGCGGAAGGACGCAATCGAAGGAATAATGTAAGGGTGATCGGCCTGCCAGAAAAATGTGAGGGACCGCGGGCTGAGGAGTTCATGGAGCAGTGGTTCTGAGAACATGTTGCGACGGACGGACTCTCCCCATACTTCTGTGTGGAAAGGGCGCATAGGATCCCGACGGGACAGCCTTGGACGGGGCGCCCTCATCGCCCTCTCATTGTCCGCATCCTTAATTACTGTGACAGGGATGTCCTTCTGAGGAAAGCTCGGGAGAAATCCACCATCCATTTTGAAAACCAGAGGGTGTCGCTCTACCCGGATTATACGAACATGGTACAAAAACAGCGGGCCTCTTATATGGAGGTGAAGAAGAAACTAAGAGGCGCGCAGCTGAAATACGCGTTACTCTTCCCGCCCGCTTGAAAGTCATCCACGGGAAGAAATCTCACTTCTTCGAGAGCCCTGCTGATGCTGAAGAGTGGCTGGAGGTGATGGGCTTCGATGGCAGTCAAGAGGTGTCCCAAGAGGCGAGGTCGTCGGAGAGGGGCTCTTGAGGTAGCCGCCGCTCCTCCACTGGATCCGGAAAGGGGACAGCTTGGCGCGGACCGTCGCGGGACCATCAGAAGGAAGACCAACTGGCAGCACTCTCGATCGCCAGCACCTTCAGGGAGGACTCGGTGAAAATAATCACGGACTCTGACGATAACACGGTGCACTCAGACTCGGAAAATAGTGTGCTGCTTTTTCCTACAATCACACCTAGAGCTGCGGACGACCTCATAGACAGCTGACCTGTCGGGTGGAATCCAGGGCTGACACCTCTGCTGATGTCATTGTACGGTATCCTTTTTTGCTGTACTTGCTGCCCCTGGTGCCTGCCTCCTTTTGGAAAGCTATGTATGGGGGAGGTGGGATGTATACATGATGAGTGTCAACGACTCTATCCCCAACATACACCACGCCCCCAGAATTGAAACTGCACTGGGTACCTCGGGGTAATGCTCGAGGATGCTTACTGACAACGCCACAGACACTGTTTGCATATTACACTGAACTTTTCTTCTGTGCATCAAGTGCCGGGCCGGGCCACTGTTGAGCCGGTGAGGACCGGAACTGGTAACAAAATGAACGCATGTGTGCTAGACCACCCCCACTATGGCGAATGCACAAGAATTTGGTTTTCTATGTTTCTATTGTTACTGTTGGGCACAGCCATGGTCTATGGCTGCACCGAGTTAGTTTTGATTATGTTCGACGTATTTAAAGGTGCACTCTTCTGGGTTCAGCTCCCTGGTGTTCTCAAAGCACGACCACTGACAGAAATGGTTCCGCCACCTATCGACCATGGCTGAACAGTCTGAAGTGTACAAAGTCATCACCTGGAATGGGCGAGGGCTAGGGGCAGTGCAGAAAAGAAGCAGGGTTCACTCCTACCTCCTTAGGCAGCAGACACAAATTGTCTTCCTGCAGGAAACACACCTCACGGTATCTGAAGCTCAGAAGTTAAGGAAGAAGTAGAGAGGGACTATATACTTCACGTCATACTCAGCATTTTCCAGGGGGGCCACTATCTGGGTGCAACATGGGACACCGTTTGTTGAAGTGGAAAGGAAGGTGGATGACCAGGGCAGGTACATTCTAGTCAAAGATACCCTAGATGGCAAACTGATTGTCCTGGGCAGCATATACGCCCCGAACTATGACCAGGCATTGTTCCTGCAGAGGGTCAGGAGGGCACTCTCCTCATGGGCGGACATACCCTGGGTACTCGGGGGGGATTGGAACGCTGTGTTAGATCTGGCCTTGGATAGGTCACACCCGCCCCTACAGGCTGCTGGCACTACAAAGATCACTGACATTTTCAAGGCATGGGTGGAGGGCTGGAGACTGGGTGATGTTTGGCGAGTGGTGCACCCCGCGCACAAAGAATATTCCTTCTACTCCCCAATACACGACCTACACACACTCATCGACCGATTCCTGTGCTCACACACACTGGTTTCATTGATAAGTGCCCCAGAATATTTGGCAAATACTTTCTCGGACCATAGGCCCCAAAAAGGGCCCCATTTCCTGGGGCAGAGTCCCGACCCCAGTCCCTACATGGAGACTTAACCCACAGCACTTGGAAGATGGGCCGTTCAGAGCAACTCTTTCAGAGGCCCTGACACATTACTGGGAGGTTAACTGGGGTACTGCTTCCTCCAATCTGATGGTCTGGCATGCGATGAAAGTGGTAATACGGGGGGTGGCGATAGGGAAGTTGGTCGGCGCCAGGCAGGAGATGCATCGGAACTTATGCGAGGTGGACGACCGATTAACGGGGCTTGAACGGGAGGCAGTTGAGGACCCAGGGAAAAAATAGGCTCTAGAGGAACAACATATCTTACATGCAGAGACGTTAGAAACACTGCGCACCCTTGACCACAAAGCCTACTTACAGAGACAACACACAGAGGTGGACCGCTCCGGTGCGCTGCTAGCCCGATTGGTGCGAGATCGGCCTGACAACCCGATCATTACTCAGGTCCGTAACCAGGCGGGCGACCTAGTATGTACACAATCTGATATCAACCGGGCATTCCATGACCACCTAAAGGCCCTAAATGACCGAACCGGGACGGAAGAACCTACGCGAAAAACTGACTTCATGCGGGATCTCCCCTTTCCCCAATTAACAGCAGAGGTGCAAATGTCGATTGGGGGACCCATTACCCAACACGAAATACGTGCAGCGATTTAACACTTAAACAGAAACAAGACGCCGGGCATGGATGGACTCCCGGTGGAGTTCTATTCAACTTACGCCGACACATTAGTTCCGGTCCTGGAAAAGATCTACAAGGAAGCATTTGAAAAGGGCTATCTGCCACACACAACCATGCAGGCCATAGTGATCTCCATACCTAAACCGGGTAGGAACGTTTTGGAGCTTGCGAATTATAGGCCCCTCTCCATGCTGGCCATGGAATATAAAATTTTGAGGAAAGCTATTACCCTGCGTGTCCAGCCCCACCTGACTGCGCTCATACACTGTGAGCAGTGTGGGTTACTCCCGGGGCGCAGTACCTCCCTCAACACGAGACGCCTGCACGCCGTAATGACAGCGTCACCGACAGAGCTAGCACGGGCGGGATGTATTGCGTTAGATCTCAAACAAGCGTTTGATTCACTTTCTTGGTCCTTTATGTTTGAAGCCCTGCGACGCTTTGGTTTCCCGGCCCCGCTAATAAGATGGATCAGTCTGTTGTATACTGATCCCACGGCCCGGGCGAGAACGGGGCGATATGTGTCGGCCGAATACCCAGTTCACTGAGGCACCAGACAGGGATGCCCTCTTTCCCCAATGCTGTTTGTGTTAGCGCTTGAACCGCTAGCCATTGCTCTTTGCAAACACGCGGCTGCGCTGGGTATACCAGTGGCAGGGACGTCTCATCTTCTATCCATATACGCGGATGACATGTTATTATATCTCCGGGACCTAGAGGCCGACCACATGCTATTATATGACACCTTCCGCCGGTTCGGAATGGTATCGGAACTGGCCATAAACACGGAAAAGTCTGTGGGATTTTATTTCCGAGACGTGCCCCACCCGCCCTCTCTAACGTTTGGCACTTACAAGATCCCAGTGGCCCAATCCAGCTTTAAATACCTGGGGATCCGCATATATAGAAAGACGGAGGATCAGCTGGATGGCAATGTTTCTAGGGCCATCGCCGGCCTCTGTGGCAGTATTGGCTTTTGGACTTCACTCCCCTTGTCAGTCATGGGCCGTATTGCGATAGCAAAGATGGTAATGCTACCTCGCTTACTGTACTACTTCGCGAACCTGCCTATATCTATCCCACACCGCATTTTTGCGACCATTAAGTCCTTGCTGATCACCCTTATATGGGTATCGGGCAGACGACGGATCAGTCTGCGTAAATTACAACTTAGCACCTCTCTGGGGGGACTAGGCGCCCCCGACTTCCAAGGATATTTTTACGCAAGTCAGCTCCAATGGTTGTCTTGTTGGCTGGCCTGGAAAAACCTCCATGAGACTGGATGGACGACAGACCGGTTAGGCCGGGGTGACTTACATACCTTACTGCTACTCAAAAGTAGAATACCAAGATTATGCCACCCTCTGCTCCGTACTGCCCTTCTTTGCTGGAAGAAGGCCCTGGCTTATACGTCGGCGATACAGCCATACACAGATAATATCCCGTTACTGGGTATCCCAACACCGCAGGGTAGGCTTACCAAATACGCTCTAAGGGACTGGACGGAAAGCGGGATTGAGGGGGTGGGTAGTTTCTTTGGAGACAACCTGCTGCTGGACCATCGCACTTTCGTGCAGGAGACTGGGACTTCGGACAGACACTACTTATTACACGCTACTGTATCTCATTTTATTAGGACAATTTGGGCGCCGCAACGCATCCAACCACAGCAACACAAACTAGTGCATCTGGTGCACTACATGGGGCCGGGGGCCACTTGGTTCGATGGCTGTACACAGGGATTAGAACTCATGCTGCACTGCCCCTTGACACCCTAAGAGAGACCTGGTCACGGGACACAGGGAAGGATTTTACTGATGCAACCTGGCGGGTGGCCCTGGAACATCCAAAAAGAGTTTCCCGGAATGTGAAATTTAAATACATCCAAGCCATGGTACTCCTTAGGGCATACCTCACCCCGGAGAGGATTCACAGGATGTTTCCCGACGCCCCCCACCGGTGCCCGTGATGTAGGGCGGAGGGGGCGGGACTCCTACATATGCTTTGGTCATGCCCACAGCTGGGTGGTTACTGGAGAGAGGTTTGCCGGATAATGAGAGAGATATCTCAGATACAGGTGAAGGAGAGTGCATTATATTGTTTAGTGGGAGCTCGCCCTCGCCCAAACCGTTAAAACCCAAATTGCGATTTGTGGATCTAGCCCTACTCTTAGCGATCAGGAAGATTACAATGCAGTGGAAGTCCCCGAGAGCGCCCAAGGTGGAGATATGGCGGGTGGACGTGGTGAGATGGGACAGAGCAGAATGTGTTGCCCTTAGAAAGGAGGAGGAAGGCGGGAGGTGGAAAACCCCCATGGCACAGGATTGGGAGGTCATGCTACTAGAGTTAGACAGTATGGATCAGCCACTGTCCCAGGATAATTGAGCGCGCTGCGCCCCGGGGGGAATACTGCTGTGTATATTGGACATTGAGGCGGGACGGAGGTGGTTAGAAGAGCTTCTATTGTATATTCCGGATAGAGAGTGGTCAGCGCCGGGGAGCTAAGGCTGAACAGTTAGGAGAATTTAGACACCTGGGTGGATGGGTGGGGGAGGGATAGTTGGGGAGGGTGAGGGTGGGTATGGGGACATGTCCTGATAATAACTGAGGACTTTGATATTGTGCATAACTCTGTATGGAAATGACCTAGGGACTGAGATTCTGCCCCCCATTGGCAGACTGGGTATAAATTAAAAAGCGTGATGTATTACATGTTTGTTGCCTAACACTGTATGCATATGTGATGAATATACATTCACGAATAAAGTTTTGAAAAAAAAAATGAGACAGCAGATGTGAGCCTTGATGACATCATAGTCAGTAATAACTTGTGCTCTTTAAAGTGGGCACATATATTAGAGCATGGCGACGTAGTGGCAAAAATGTATAATACATTCGCCGATACTTTTGAAACACATCTAACTTCACCATTGGGGAAGAAGCATTTCTAGAAGTATACAAGAATTTTTTGACAGTATTGGTTCCTTTGGTAACCAAAATGTCAAAAAAGACTGGTGAAGATGTAAAACCCCTTAGTAGTGAAGGAAATTCTTGGTATGATAAGGACTGTCGCAATGCTAAGTAGGAATGAATACAGGCCATAAAAAATGGCAGTATGATTAACATATAAGCTGCCAGGATTAAGTATAGGAAAACTCTGGAGAAGGCTAAAATAACATGGGACGATGAAAATTAGTCCGACTTGCTTATGGCTGCAATGAACAAGGACCAAATGGGCTTTTGGAAACTTGTGGCTAAGGGAAATAAAACAGGGAAGGAAGCAAACGATATTTATCTTGATGCAGCTACTTGGGTTGACCATTTTACAAGGTTATACGCAGCACCAGAGAGTGGTAGGGCCGAATCTAATAATGGGTTACTAACTAGTCCAAGCAAATATAAGTTCGTTTTTGATTTAGATGAAACAGTATTAGCTATAAATTTAGTTAAACCAGGGAAAGCGCCCAGACCTGACAAAATTCCAGGAGACCTATTTAAACTTGAAACCAGTGTCTGGGTCCCCTACATTAACTACTTATGTAATGCTTTAGTAGCAGACGCAGAAACCCCAGAAACAGGTAAAGGGACGGAAATGTTTACTATTTTTGAAAAGGGTGTTCGTTACGACCCAGTAAACTATCACCCAATTAGTTTAATTGATATCTTACAGAAAGTTTTTGCAAGGCACATTTTAAATTGTTAAGCAGAAGGACCAAAGCAGCAGACCAGGTCATGCACAGCAATTCATTAGTTCCACAATTAATGGTGGTGCAACCACTTCTAACACCCGCTGCCGTAGGGTGCGTAATTTACACGAATGTTCAAACAGAAATAGAAGGTGCACTCTAAAAAAAGTCAATATCCGAAGTCGCTCTTTTTTGTATTGATTCTTCTTTATTTAAATTTCGTACAAAACATCAAAGGCACAGCCAACGCGTTTCGTTCCACTCTTTGCCTATTGGAACTTCGTCAGGGCTGTAATAATTATAAACAAATACAAATACATGAATATTCAATTGGCAAGGCCAACACAAGAAAAAAGAATAATTTTTAAAGACACAAACAGCAAAGTTCTTATACAAAAAAGGGAAGGAAAAAGAAATAATAATTATACAAAAGATATTGTACGAACAACAAACCCAAGAAAATGCAAAACACAAAATAATACAACATGTTTAAAAAACCCGAAAAGCTAAAATTCCTCTCATTTCCAAAATTCGCCATGACATCTTTACAGTGTAGTTTGAATAGATAACAGACATGATTGTACTGACTTGATACCTACAGTGTATCCTGTGTATTAGCAACATCTGTCATGGCATTGTACTTTTCAGTGACATAAAAAATAGGAGTATATACCGGACCAGTGTCCTGATAACCAAGAATTGCACCTTTCTTCTATTGGTTACCTGTTGCAAAAC
The DNA here is from genome assembly GCF_964261635.1 of Lissotriton helveticus. Lineage (NCBI taxonomy): Eukaryota > Metazoa > Chordata > Amphibia > Caudata > Salamandridae > Lissotriton > Lissotriton helveticus. The sequence continues at coordinate 2,010,029,522 of NC_136057.1, read as the reverse complement.
ATTTGCAAAGCCCGTTTTTTTCTATCCATATACGGCATACACAATATATACAAACTATATACAATAGAAACATCTATCATGGCATTATACCTTTCCACTGATATTAAATAGGAGTATAGACCGGACAAATGTCCTAGTGACCATCAATAACACCCTTCTCCTGGTGTGTGCCTGTTAAAAACATTTACAAAATCTATTTTTAACCTATATAAGACATACACAATATATACAAACTGTATGCAATAAAACAAATGAGAACACCATCCTGGTTCATTTTGCACTAACATGAAAAATTAATAGATACATAGAAAAACACTGTCCTTAAAGGGCGGTTTTAAGAAGACAGGGGGATAGAATATTCTGTCCTAGGGCCTGGAATGCCACCGTTGTAGGCAGTTACGTTGCCTTAGTTAAGTCCCCCTTGCCCAGAATGTAATTCAAAAATACAAGGTTGGGACACCCCCCGCCCAACATATATGAGAGGTGGGAGAGGATTGACGTAAATCTGCCCACAATCACTGAGATCTCAAAAAATACCGAGACAGCCAAATGTGCTTAACAATAGGAAATATGCTCGCGATTTCAAAGGCAGTACCCTTCAGACTGCCACATGGATCCACGTTTTGCACTGTGTAGGCCGTAGGTGTGTTCTAAAAAGATGGAAACGACATTATATAATAAGTAATACACAGAGAAGTTGCCCCCTTTGCGGTTTTGAAAAGGGAAGGAGATACAGAAAGATAACGATAGAAACATGACCCGAGGCATCTCGCGTCGATTTCACATCATATGTAAGTGGCCATCTTTTTAGCTCACTATATAGCAAACCCTGGTCCCTGATACGGGTCAAAGGTAAGTTAGATAAAAATATTTTAGATATTAATAAGCTCCACGGTCCTGAACAAAAAGTTGTGTGATGACTGCGCATTGCTGATGTTCCTGCTCAGAGTTATATATACCTCATATATCAGAATAAGGTTATGGTCCCGTAGCTCCTGGGAAGATCTTGGTCCAGTGCAGATAATATGGGGAACCTATGAAAATTGCAGAAAGCTCAGAACAATGTTTGGTAATGCAAACGAACTCCATTGGTTTTAAAGAAAGCCCCATTTGTTTTAAAAAAAGGAAGGAAAAACCGAAGGAAACAAGGATTACAATAATAATTGTTACCGATTCAGAAGGGCCCGCCATTGGTGGTTTACATGGTGATAAAATAAAGAAGCTCACAATTTAAAATACTTTAGCGTTGGAAACAAGGAAATAATATTAAAAACATCATACCCTAAATGTACCTAGAAAGGTAGGGGAGTTACTTTGAGTCTGGGGACTTTTGACGCTGGCAACATAAATACGAGCGGCCACCTAGTGGAAAACGGGTACGGTTGCACTCTATTGGTTTTCACAGTTCGACTACGTTGCTTTCAATAGTTAACGGGGGTTATATTTGTCATTTTTAGGCTCGGTGCGCTATACATGGGCTACATACAAACTATTTCAAAGCACTTTGGTCGGGGATATTACATTGGGACAGCGTAATCAACTTCTAAACGAACGGAGGCTGACCCCTTTTGGAACCGGGTACAGTTATACTTTACTTGTTGTTGTTAAACTCCCCTACCTTTCTAGGTACATTTAGGGTATGATGTTTTTAATATTATTTCCTTGTTTCCAACGCTAAAGTATTTTAAATTGTGAGCTTCTTTATTTTATCACCATGTAAACCACCAATGGCGGGCCCTTCTGAATCGGTAACAATTATTATTGTAATCCTTGTTTCCTTCGGTTTTTCCTTCCTTTTTTAAAAACAAATGGGGCTTTCTTTAAAACCAATGGAGTTCGTTTGCATTACCAAACATTGTTCTGAGCTTTCTGCAATTTTCATAGGTTCCCCATATTATCTGCACTGGACCAAGATCTTCCCAGGAGCTACGGGACCATAACCTTATTCTGATATATGAGGTATATATAACTCTGAGCAGGAACATCAGCAATGCGCAGTCATCACACAACTTTTTGTTCAGGACCGTGGAGCTTATTAATATCTAAAATATTTTTATCTAACTTACCTTCGACCCGTATCAGGGACCAGGGTTTGCTATATAGTGAGCTAAAAAGATGGCCACTTACATATGATGTGAAATCGACGCGAGATGCCTCGGGTCATGTTTCTATCGTTATCTTTCTGTATCTCCTTCCCTTTTCAAAACCGCAAAGGGGGCAACTTCTCTGTGTATTACTTATTATATAATGTCGTTTCCATCTTTTTAGAACACACCTACGGCCTACACAGTGCAAAACGTGGATCCATGTGGCAGTCTGAAGGGTACTGCCTTTGAAATCGCGAGCATATTTCCTATTGGTAAGCACATTTGGCTGTCTCGGTATTTTTTGAGATCTCAGTGATTGTGGGCAGATTTACGTCAATCCTCTCCCACCTCTCATATATGTTGGGCGGGGGGTGTCCCAACCTTGTATTTTTGAATTACATTCTGGGCAAGGGGGACTTAACTAAGGCAACGTAACTGCCTACAACGGTGGCATTCCAGGCCCTAGGACAGAATATTCTATCCCCCTGTCTTCTTAAAACCGCCCTTTAAGGACAGTGTTTTTCTATGTATCTATTAATTTTTCATGTTAGTGCAAAATGAACCAGGATGGTGTTCTCATTTGTTTTATTGCATACAGTTTGTATATATTGTGTATGTCTTATATAGGTTAAAAAATAGATTTTGTAAATGTTTTTAACAGGCACACACCAGGAGAAGGGTGTTATTCATGGTCACTAGGACATTTGTCCGGTCTATACTCCTATTTAATATCAGTGGAAAGGTATAATGCCATGATAGATGTTTCTATTGTATATAGTTTGTATATATTGTGTATGCCGTATATGGATAGAAAAAAACGGGCTTTGCAAATGTTTTGCAACAGGTAACCAATAGAAGAAAGGTGCAATTCTTGGTTATCAGGACACTGGTCCGGTATATACTCCTATTTTTTATGTCACTGAAAAGTACAATGCCATGACAGATGTTGCTAATACACAGGATACACTGTAGGTGTCAAGTCAGTACAATCATGTCTGTTATCTATTCAAACTACACTGTAAAGATGTCATGGCGAATTTTGGAAATGAGATGAATTTTAGCTTTTCGGGTTTTTTAAACATGTTGTATTATTTTGTGTTTTGCATTTTCTTGGGTTTGTTGTTCGTACAATATCTTTTGTATAATTATTATTTCTTTTTCCTTCCCTTTTTTGTATAAGAACTTTGCTGTTTGTGTCTTTAAAAATTATTCTTTTTTCTTGTGTTGGCCTTGCCAATTGAATATTCATGTATTTGTATTTGTTTATAATTATTACAGCCCTGACGAAGTTCCAATAGGCAAAGAGTGGAACGAAACGCGTTGGCTGTGCCTTTGATGTTTTGTACGAAATTTAAATAAAGAAGAATCAATACAAAAAAGAGCGACTTCGGATATTGACTTTTTTTAGAGTGCACCTTCTATTTCTGTTTAAACATTTTAAATTGTATAAATATATGGATTGAGGAAAACACTGTTCTTTCAAAATTTCAGGCAGGATTCAGACTTAAAACCAGTACCATAGATCAGGTCTTTAGATTTTGTTGTCTACGTTGGAAATATTTAGCCTTTGTAGATCTGAAGGCTGTGTTTGATCTTATTCCTTGGGACTTGTTATGGGGGTCCTTGAGATGCCAATGGTTGCCAGCTAACCTTCTTAAACAGACTATGAGGCTACATGAAAATAATTATGCCAAGGTTAGATGGAGTCCAAGGGGCGAACTAACAGGACCAATCCCCATTAAGAGAGGGCGTTCACCAAGGATGTGTACTGACACCCATGTTATTCTCATTATTCATCAACGACATTCCAAATTTTTTGAATGGCTGTAAAAACGATTCACCAAAATTAAGGGGAGAATTGGTACCAGCACTTCTATTCGCTGATGACACAATAATATTATCGCAAACACCCAAGGGGTTACAATGTCTAATACATTTGTTCCAAACATATTGCAACAATAAAGGCCTTCAGATTAATATCAGCAAGACTAAATACATGGCTATAAATCCCCACAAACCTTTTTGGGAGATTATGGTTTTGAATGGTCAAAAGTTGGAATACGTACAAAGTTTTAGTTATTTGGGTGTTTCTTTGGATACTAAACTATCATGGAAGACCCAAATAGAAAAAAGTAAGATAACCCTGACACAAAATATGTTGCCAATTATGAAAAGGCATGGGAATAGTTTTACTAAGGCTGTTTCCCCAGCATTAAAAGTGTTCAAATATGAAGCCCAATTTGCTACATTATACAGGGCTGAAATATGGGGACCCATTTGCAAAACGAATTTTGAGGTGGCTGAAAATAAATTCTATAGAGCTTTGTTAAGGCTTCCGGTACGTTCACCATTAATACCAATTGTTCTTGATCTGAACATAAAACAGACTGATCACTATGCAATTTTAAGACCTCCTACATTATGGGTGAGACTTTGGTCAACTCAGGAGTTGTTAGATTATAAGGCCGGTCTAGAAGAGATAATGGAATTGAACCGGAATAAAAGTATTACATGGCTTAGACATATTTGTCTATGGCTGAAAAGGATTGGTTTATCACAGTTCTGGGATGACCCGTCTACATTGACCCGAGCTTCGAAAAGGTACTAAAAACTACTTTTTGGGCATACATCCAAAATAGTGTGCTACATGATCTAGCAGGTGGAACCCTAACGAGTAGGTTCCATTTCTTTAAAGATAGGGCATACTTTGAGCAGTTCTTGGATGAGGTACATCCCCCACTTGCCAAAACACTATATATGAAATTTAGATATGGTGTATTGAATATTAAATACAACTGTAGCAAGATGGACCAGTAATCATACTGAAAAGTCAGTTGTTTTATGTACTCTATGCCCAGGTAAAGCCAAAGAAGATGAGTTGCACATTCTTTTCTTCTGTCCTGCTTATGCCAAAGCTAGGAAAAATGGATCAAACCAATCTGTTTAACCCTAGGTAAGAGATCATACAAAGAGGCGGACAGGATTTTAAAATTGGACACTGCACAGGTCATTGTTTTTGGCATCAGTAGGTTTCTGCTAGCAATTATTTTTATACGAGCCACAGTAGGCCTAAAACTTTAGTGAACTGTCTGTACTGTTCTAAAATCGATTTAAACAACACAGTTGTCTTAATGAAATAATATAGACATTTGTATTGTACCATGTATTAATAAATATATAGATATTACTTATTTTATACTTTAATAATATTGGAATTTTGTTATGATTGGTTGAGGACTCCAAGCCTAGATATTATGTGTTTTCCTCTTTTAATCATTGATGCCTTTTTAATATATTTATATCAATATTTATGTTTTATTATAAAGGCGTAAGGGTTATATACTCCCCATTCCATGTTTCTTCTGTATAAATTGCTCAAATGAACTTCTGATTGGACTATTGTAATTGTATCAAAATTGTATGTTTTTATGTATCTTTTATGGCTCTAATGTACCGAAATAAAGAGTTTGAAATGAAATAATTAGTATTGTTGGTATTTTTAAATGTAATAAAATGTTTGTAAGAAATAATATTAGTAAATACGTATTTCTTTCAAAAAAAGACATGTAACATATTTTTCAAATTTAATTTATGTTTTCAAAGAATATTTAATGTATATTTATACATTTGTAAACATATATATTTCAACTTAAAATTAAATATTTACATATAGTTACGTGAACCACATTTTAAAACATTTTTATTTTTACATGCAAATGTAAATCATATTGAGATAGTATTGTATGTTGTACATTTTCTACTTTGTTTCATTGTTTAACATATTTCATTGATTCTTAAATAGTTTTTTTATACATATTAACAGCAACATTTTAATATGTTTTTCAGTATATATGAAATAATTGTAAATATGTTAAACTATTATTTAACTTATACTTCACAATTTATCTACATTTGTTAACAACATTTTTTGACATATTTTATATGTTTAATAATTGTTCATATTTTTATACATTTATTCAAAATGTTTACATTATTCCCTTCGATTTTTATGCGGGATAGTTTTTTTTTTAGTGTATTGTAGCCCTAATTTTTTTTACCTCTACCTTCTGTTTGAGGCCAATTTGTGTAATTTTGTGTCTCTTTTCAAGGATTCAGGACCTGATAAGGTGCTGCTGTTTGCTGTATTTTTCCATAATGTAAAGATATTCAGTGGACATCACTAGGGATGCAGCAGGAGACACAATTAAGCAGAAAGATTTGTCTCAGCCATGGCTGAACTGTTAACCCAAAGCAGCCCTGACAATTTTATCTGACCCGCCCTCCCTCACCCATGGGGTGCAAGTTTGATGCACTGCTGCTTTTGTTACTGGAGGCCGATATTGCAGCACCGCTGCAAAAGATGACCCAGTAACAAAACTGACACACTCCCTTTCAGCCTCCTTTTGAAATGCCCGCTGGTCTTATCAAGATATTTTCTGAGCAAATCAGTCTCCTGCAGGTTAACATTATAAAAAAAAAATCAGCGAAATTTTGGAGTGTTACTAACTTTGCCTGCATTATTTGAATTCCTGCAGGATATATAATTAAAGTGCAATTAGTGGTTAAGGTGTAATACAAATTTTATTTGCAGAAAAATTGATTAACTTTTATGTTACATATTTTGTAAACAGGGTATTGCTATGATAGTTTTTAAAATTCCTGCCCTAAATTCCCATGGGGCTTATTTACAAGCCCATTACACGGCCGGTTCATCACTTTTTTAGACGCGCCAGCGACGCAATAGTCTTACCCATATTTACAAGGCCACTTAAAGTCACTCTACATGACTTTTCATGGCCTTCTAAATATGGGCCCTTTCACACATTGCATGAAAGTACATTCCATGGTTGCTGCTGTGGGTGTTCCCAAGTAACATCCATGGAACTTGACCTATTCCCTGATGTACAACATTTTGTAAAACTGAGAATCAGTTAGAGTCCTATGCCTTCCCAGTGGATGCCTATGCTTTCCTGGGGGATGCATAGGAATGGCGCAACAAGGAGAAATACCTCTACTTCTCCTTGGTTTTCATCTTTCTATGTATGATGCAGAATGCATCATGCATAGAAAAAGGAAAATGCTATTGATGATTGTTTTTGTATAGGAAGAAATGCCTTCCTGCAGAAAAACAATAATCCCTACAACGGGTACACCCTTAGCACATGACGTACTGGTGTCTGCATTTGCGCACGGCTGCTGTTTGGGCGCATGAGGAGCAGGAATGAGCGAGTGCACACATTCCTGCCCTTTTATTTTGATGCACGGCAGTGCAGCAGGAAGGCTTTCTGCACTGCCGTGCATCAAAATATAGTAAATGTGGCGGCTTGTTTCTGCAAACAATTTGCTCGTGGTGATGGAAATAACCGATATTGGTCCAAACGTGCAAAAGCATTTTTTGGTAGTAAAGTCAGTGATTCAAAAGTCACAGGTTTTGCAACCACACAAGATGTTTTTCTGATGCACAAAAGCCCATTTGAGAGTGGTATCTGATTAATGATTTGAAAACTGTCAGTTTTGGAAAGCTTTCCCTTCGCCAACAGTGTTGGTCAGCCTTGGAGGTATCAGGCAGTGGTCCAGGGAACCACTTCATGTCACTCTTTAAGTCTTTGCAAATAGGATAATATGTACTTTCTCTTTAAATCGGAAGGGGTACATGCTGCTTTGAACAATTGTTGCCCATTTGGGAATGCAAATGCAGAAATGCAAATCTGCTGTCCCTTGTGAGCTACAATTCAGGTGTTTGTAGACAATTGGATGGAGTCATACATGACAACTTGCCTAATAAATACCTAATTTAGTTTCTGAATGCAGATTTTGCAGTATGACCTATTAGTACATAAGTGTCATTGGATATTGACCAACCGGTGGCAAAAATTGGTGCACAATTTACACACACTATTTACAACCTGCCTGTATGTACAACAGTATGAGAATCAATTATATAGTTCTATCCCATTCTATGATAAACATATATTTTCAAAACAAGTATTAAACATCATAACGATATATGATAGGTGCATGTTCCTGTCACAACCACTACTATATTCAGCATTATAATCACAGCTCAGCCTTTCCTCTGCAGACTAATCTTTCAGGATCACTGCATCACACCACCTGCCTGGAGTCGTGGATTCCCTGTGATATTTCAAAAGACTGGCCTAGATTAATTACCTGTGACACAAAATGTGGTGCGCAACATTTATCAGTTCCTACACGAGATACCCTCCAGCAGTAGAAATGTGTGTTGTGCTGTGTCAATGCTCTAGAGTGATTAACAAGCTGATCAGGTAAATGTTTCTTTGGAGAAAAGAGAGAAGAGAATTCATATTGTTCTCTTCCTTTCAAAAACAATGTCACATTTGTAAGGCATGAAAATAGAGGATGCAATCACATTTATTGTCATCTGAGAAGCGTCCATTACAACGCAGGCATTATATCGCAATGCCTTTACAACGCAACTTTTACAACACAATTGCATTTACATCGTATGCCATTACAATGCATGCCATTACAATGCTCGTCATTAAAATGCTTGCCGTTACAACGCATGTTATCACCACGCATTATAAGTTTAGTAATGGAGATTTTTAAGTGTTAGGGTGGGTATACTTTTGGAGTAGATGGGAATAGTAATTTATACCCCTACACTATCCAACACTTTCTCTACTGTTGCACTCCCTGGAGTGGGAGCAGTAATTTTGACCCCTACGCTATTCAACACTTTCCCTACTGTTGGACACACTGGAGGGGGAATAGTACATTTTACCCCTAACCTGTCCGACACTTACCCTACTGTTGCACTAAAAGTATTATGCACTTTAATGGCATGCCTTGTAATGGAATGTGTTGAAATAGAATGTGTTGTAATAGTAGTTTTAAAAAATGAGTTGTAATATTTTGCATTGTAAAATCATGTGATGCAATGGTAGTTGCGCTGTAAAAACTGCAATGTAAAAGCATGTGTTGTAATTGTTTGCGTTGTAACATCATATATTCTTGCCATCTGCATTCTTGAGCAAGCATTTTGTAATTATTTCCAGTAATTTGTCATTTGTAATTTGTAACTGGGTTTTTTTATCGCGCCAACTCACCGACAGGTCTCAAAGCGCTTCTGACCGAGTCCAGCAACAAGAAACAAGATAAAATATAGAAATAACAACCCGACTACGGGGATGTAAATGCATCTTTAAAGAGTAAAGTTTTCAAGGTTTTCCTGAAGCGGAGAAGGTTGGGTTCTCTGCGAAGCACCTCCGGTAGCTTGTTCCAGATGGTGGGGGCTTGGACTGAGAAAGATCTGCCTCCTTTTGTTGTCAGTTTGAAGCGTGGACAGGATAGCAGGAAGGAGTCGGAGGATCGCAGGGCGCGCTTAGGTTCATATACTTCAAGCCTCTCTTTTATATAGGTTGGCGCCTGTCCATGGATTGCTTTATGGCAAATACACATGCTCTTAAATTCGACTCTTTGTTTCATAGGGAGCCAATGTAGCCTATAAAGAAGGGGAGAGGCGTGGGTCCGTCTCGGTACTCCAAATATCAAACGAGCTGCGTCATTCAAGATGACCTGAAGACGATTAATGGAGTTTTTATGGGAGGCCTAGGTATAGTGCGTTGCCGTAGTCGATTCTGGACACTATTGTGGCTGAGACAATGGTCCGGAGCATATTCCTTGAGAGTAGGGGGACAAGCTTACGTAGTTGCCTGATCAGGTTAGTACAGGAGCCAACCACTGCGGACACTTGGTTGGCCATCGAGAGTTCCTGATCGATTTTCATTCCAAGGCTCTTTACACTGGGACACGGTTTTGGGGTGGGTCCAAGTTCTTGTGGCCAGAACAAATCATTCCAGGGGGAAGTGGAGGTTGAAACTACCAGAACTTCCGTTTTGTCTGGATTAATTTTCAGTAGGTTGGACGACATCCAATTTACTGTGAACCGTAGTATATCTTGGGCCATGGACTGAGCCGAAGTTGTATTGTCGATACTCAGCAACAGCTGAGTATCATCGGCATAGTTAAAAACTTTACAGCCCATGTTTGCCAAGGATTCTATTAATGGCTGTAGGTATAAATTAAATAACAGTGGAGAGAGCGCGGACCCTTGCGGGACTCCACAAACTAAGGCGCCCACGTCGGAGACCTGATCTGCTAACTGGATCCTCTGCGTCCTCCCTGATAGAAAGGCTGTTAGCCATTGGAGAGCTTGTTCTCTTATCCCGGACCTAGCTAGTCTGTCCAGGAGCAGTGCATGGCTGACAGTATCAAACGCCGCTGAAAGATCTAATAATATCAGGGCGCTTGGCTTTTTACTGTCAGCCATGCATCTGAGCTCATCCAGTACTGACAGCATTACTAGTTCCGTGCTATGGTGGGCACGGAACCCAGCTTGCCGCTCCTGGAGAAGATGGTGAGATTCCAGAAGGGGTGACAGGGATCTTAGCACGTGCTGTTCTAGTACTTTTGATAAAAATGGCAGCTGGGAAATTGGCCTGTAGTTCTTCAGGCTAGTTGGGTCTGCCCCAGGTTTCTTTATCAGGGGTCTGACGCGTGCCTCTTTAAAGGTAGATGGTAGTGATCCAGTAGCTAGTGAGATATTTAAAAGGTCTAAGATCTGGTCCTCTAGGATCGGGATTGCTAGTCGAAAAATATCGGGTGGACAGGGATCGGCGGGGGAGCCTGACTTGGTGGATGCTACTAGTTGTCTAAGGGTGGTAGAGTCAATTTCAGGAAATCTAGTGATGATAGGGATTGGGGCGTTTAAAGGGGGCAGTGGCACGGTATGTATAGCTGGATTATCCTTCTTGATATCTGACAATATAGTCGCTACTTTTTCAAGGAAATATCCTTGGAAGGTGTCACAGTCAATCAGTGTGTCTGCCTTTTCCCCCTTCTTGCTTAGCTCTTTCAGTATTTGGAATGTTTCTTTCTGGATATTTATAGCGTTGTTCATGCGTGTTTAGTAGTAATCCTTCTTAGCTGATACGATAAGCTTTTTATACAGTTGAAACGATGTTCTGTATAATTCCCTGTCAGTGTCCTTTTTGGATTTCCTCCAGCATCTTTCAAGATGGCGGAGCTTTCTTTTTTGGTCTTGTAAGCTTTGGGTAAACCAAGGGGCTCCTTTTTCTGCACCCTTAATTTTTTGTGTTTTCTCTGGGGCTATCTCTTCAATTGATTGCCTAAGGGCAGTTGTTATCATGTCATAATTTAAATCTATATCGGTACCACTTGATGGAGTTATGGGTTTCTGTTTATATTTAGGCAGCACTTTGGTCAGGGTATCAGAGTTGACTTTTTTCCACTGGCGCACTTTTTTAGTTATTAATGGGAGTTTAGCCTGGAAGTTGTTTGGCGGTATGTCACACATGATTAGGTGGTGATCCGACCAGATACAGGGTGTAATGTTTGTGATGACTGCCTTTGGCATAGAGGACCAAATAAGATCGAGAATATGGCCTTTTATGTGGGTTGGAGCTTCCGCGAGTTGTGCCAATCCAAGAGCAGTCATAGAAGTCTGTAGTTTCTGAACTGACAAATCGCTATCCCTTTTATCCCAGTGAACATTAAAGCCACCCGTCACCAAGATATTTTTGTAACGTGTGCATAGGTCCGATATTATAGGGAAAAAGAGGTCGTTGAACGTTGAAGTGCTTTGGGGTGGGCAATAGACTGTTAAGACGATAAGGCAAGAGTTGTTCATAGTGATTTTTATCCCCAGTAGATCAACGGCATTTATGGTCTCAGTTAGGATTTTAGTCACTATAAGCTGATTTTTAAAGATCGTTGCTACACCCCCGCCTCGAGTCCCCTCTGGTCGGTTATGCCAGACCATGTCATACCCTCTAGGAAGGGCGGCTATGATGTCCGGGGAGGAGGTGTCACTCAACCAGGTTTCGGTGAGTGTCAGGACATCGATGGTCTCGTCCTGTAGAAGGGTGAAAATTTCCAGGTGGTGTTTCTGTAATGACCTAGTATTAAGGGTAGCTAGCTTTAGAGGAGGTGAAAGACTAGCAATCTTAGGGCTGGGGATACGGAGGATGTTATTTGCCTTGAGAGCGGCGCATATAACAGAAGGCAGTCTGTACCTGTCAGAGTTCAATGCTAAGAGATCAGTTGAAGTATAGCAAGTGCGTGTGCCAGAGTTCCTGAGCCCAGTGCCCAATCGTGCGCGGACGGGCGCAGACGGACAGGACTCTGGCACGACTCCGGCGCAGATCCGGCGCGTCCGCTGTTCGCGTTCGCTGCGCGGAGTCATCCCTGTCTGTTTTTATGACGCTGCAAATCGCGTCACGAGCCCAACCCGACCCAAGATGGCCGCCAAACCCGGATCCCTGCCCTTAGCGTCAACACTCAGCCGAGAGCAGGTCCGGAGCAAAAGGGGAGGGGGTGAGAGGGGGCTACAGCGCTACTAAGCGCAGGGGGTCTCAATAGTACACCTACTAAACTCAGGTGTGCATACAGTGAAAAATGCAAATTCCGAAGTTAAAAGCAGATATATTTTAAAAACACAAGAGGAAAGGCAAGAGACCTCCCGGCTTCCGCCTCAGGAGGGGGAAAAGTAAGTGCTCGGTCAGAATTACCTGCACACTCCCACACGTCCCTTTTATGACGCTGCAAATCGCGTCACGAGCCCAACCCGACCCAAGATGGCCGCCAAACCCGGATCCCTGCCCTCGGAGTCAACACTCAGCCGAGAGCAGGTCCGGAGCAAAAGGGGAGGGGGTGAGAGGGGGCTACAGCGCTACTAAGCGCAGGGGGTCTCAACAGTACACCTATTAAACTCAGGTGTGCACACAGTGCAAAATGCAAATTCCGAAGTTAAAAGCAGATATATTTTAAAAACACAAGAGGAAAGGCAAGAGACCTCCCGGCTTCCACCTCAGGAGGGGGAAAAGTAAGTGCTCGGTCAGAATTACCTGCACACTCCCACACGTCCCTTTTTATGACGCTGCAAATCGCGTCACGAGCCCAACCCGTCCCAAGATGGCCGCCAAACCCGGATCCCTGCCCTCGGCGTCAACACTCAGCCGAGAGCAGGTCCGGAGCAAAAGGGGAGGGGGTGAGAGGGGGCTACAGCGCTACTAAGCGCAGGGGGTCTCAATAGTACACCTATTAAACTCAGGTGTGCACACAGTGCAAAATGCAAATTCCGAAGTTAAAAGCAGATATATTTTAAAAACACAAGAGGAAAGGCAAGAGACCTCCCGGCTTCCGCCTCAGGAGGGGGAAAAGTAAGTGCTCGGTCAGAATTGTATAATGTACTTGTAAATTTGGCACCAGTTGTCACTGACATTATAGCGAAATCTTCAAGAAAGATGTTCTTTTTTCATATTTTGTTTTAAATTTAGAGAGAACACCTTAGGCTCTCATTGTGAGTGATCTGTGAAATAGGCTTGATTTTCCCTACCTCATAGTTATCAATGCCCGAGGTACAGATCACTTCTGGGGGAGCACAATTCAGCCCATTACGAGTTGAACCCAGTCAGTCCCCTAAGAAATGAAGAATGGGGGCAATGGTATTTCTACGTCTGCTTCCCTACGCAATTCCTTATTTTTAGTCAGATTGTCCCCCAGAGTATCCAGTTGCTTTCAGCAACTGAAAACTCTGGGTGTAATTAAAAAACATCATAATTCAGATGGGGCTGGTTACTGCTGCTGACCCCATTAAAAATGGAGAGGTGGTGGATTTACGGCTAGAGATGCTGACTTTGGAACTGTTAACCAGGTTTGAGTCTCTGCATTAGCTCAGAATCCTGTAATTCTGGACAAATCAATTAATCTCCCTGTGCCTACTCAAAAATAAATTGTCCTTGTGTAACATAACTGCAAAAAAAATTAAATAAGAGGCCACTCATAATGAGATCCTTGCAAGCATATTTGATTCTCAGGTCTTTTGTAATTTATTTCAATTTTGTTCACATATTATGGTGAGGTGCTTATATATACATCCATAAACAGTACACTTTGTAAAGTATCAGTGTACATTCTCCAACACTGTTGCAGTTTGTATTGAGGATACATCTGACAGGTGATACTTTGGATCACAAAATCCTGGATACATGGCCTTTCAAGTGAAAATGTATTTTGTTTGTAGTGGGATTAGTAAATATCACTCCTTTAGTGTCCGACACCTTCCCCAAATTGGTTTAGTTTGTAGTGGGAATAGAAAATGTCACCCCTTTAGCATCCAACAGCTTCCCCAAATAAGTTTTGTTTGGAGTTGGAATAGTAAATGTCATCTTTTAGTGTCCAACATCTTCCCCAAATTGGTTTAGATTGGATAGGGAATAGTATATGTTGCACCTCTAGTGTCCATAAACTTCTCCAAATTAGTTTAAATTGGAGTGGGAATAGTAAATGTCACCCCTTTAGAGTCCAACACTTTCTTAAAACTGGTTTACGTTGGAGTGTGATTATTTAATGTTATAATTGAAGTATGAAATCCTTTGTTTTAATTGTATCTGTATGTAGTAGAAATAGTTTATGTTATTTAATTAGTATTGTTGGTATTTAGACATGTAATAAAATGTTTGTACGAAATAACATTAGTGAATACATATTTCTTTTGAAAAAAGACATGTAACATATTTTTCAAATTATATTTATGTTTTCAAAGAAAATTTAATGTATATTTATACAATTGTAAACATATATATTTCAACTTAAAATTAAATGTTTACATATAGTCACGTGAACCACATTTTAAGACATTTTTATTTTTACACGAAAATGTAAATCATATTGATATAGTATTGTTTGTTGTACATTTTCTACTTTGTTTTCATTGTTTAACATATTTTATTGATTCTTCAATATTTTTTTATACATGATAGCAACATTTAACGTGTTTTTCAGTATATATGAAATAATTGTACATATTTTAAACTATTATTTAACGTATACTTCACAATGTATCTACATTTGTTAACAACATTTTTTGACATATTTTACATGTTTAATAATTGTTCATGTTTTATACATATATTTATTCTATGGGGGATAGTTTTTTTTTAGTTTATTGTATCGCTTTTTTTTTACTTCTACCTTCTGTTTGAGGCCAATTTGTGTAATTTGTTGTCTCTTTTCAAGGTTCCAGGACCAGATAAGATGCTGCTGTTCATTTGGGCCATTATTACGATGTTAGCCGGATTGCGATCTGGCTGACACTGTTGCGAAAAGCCACCACTCAACCTTAGGTCAGCAGTTTTGGCTGCACTGTTACAATGGGGGGGTCAGAAACTTGAATTTCACAAAACGCCCGCAGCACAAGCTGCCATTGTTAAATGTAAGTTTGTAAACTTCCCTGTACCGTGTGGCAGGCCCCTCACATTGCCTGCCACATGGTGCAGGGATGTAGAGGGGTCAATATAGGTGCCTCCCTGGGTAGTATGCAGAAGCCAAGGAGGGAGGGGAGCCCTGCTAGGGCCCCCAAAGACACTTATCTGACAGCAGTTCCATGTCGGAAAGGCCTACATGGAACTGCTTTCGGAAAGCTCTATCATATCTCAACGGCGGAAACTCCATCCTTAATTGATTATGATGTATTTCAAACTGACTGACGGGGTCCTTGAGCCCATTGGGACCATGTCAGATTCCCCCACAGGTTTAATCTCTGACCGCCATCATCCTAATACAGCCGTCCGACTTTAAACCTACCATTGTTGGGTTAGAAGCATCGGACGGCTGATCGGAGGTTTTCACCGACATTGTAATTGGGCCTTTAGTTGTATTAATATTAGTGTTTTAAACTAGTGTGCAGTTTTAGGTTTTCTTACACTGTTTTATTGATTTTATGTTATATTGTGCCATGTTACATATATATGATGATTAAGTGTAATGTATATGTAGTTTTTGTGACTATAATGTATTTTACCAGTGAGTTTTCTTGTTTACTCCACTAACATGTTTTATGGGCACTGAGCGTCACTTTTTATTTTTTTTAAATAATAACTGTTGGTTTATAATAAACCAATGTTTTCATTTTGAGTTCCTTTTTTTCGGGGTATCTGGAGAATTTCTTTTCTAAACCCTTATTCTGGATTTCTCTGGTTCACAGATACTTTGGAATGCTTTGAGGGATCTCTATTGGATTCGTTTTATGTTTGCGCTTTTTTTCAAAATATTTTTCCTATTTTTGGTTGATTATTTTTATGTGCATGGATACAGAGGAAGTTTTGCAGCTTCAGCAAGTCATATGTATTTTATTTGTTTTGTGTTGGAAATGTTATACTTTATTGTTTGTGAAAATATCATATGATTGTGATTTGCAAATGTGTGGTTTATGTGTTGTATTTATTTTACATGATGGATCGAGTTTGTATTTTCAGCTTTTTGGTTGGTGACATTTAGATTCTTCATGCAAATGATTTATATTTGAATTTATTATCTCAGTCTCATTTAACATTGTAGATTTATTTATTGTTTAGACTGATGTAATAAAATATTATGTTTATTATTCGTATAAAAAACGAATTTAGGGGGTCATTAGGATGACGTGCGCACTTTGTCCGCCCGCCATCCTGTCGGAATTTGGGACTGCCCGCCTTAAGGGCGGGGGTCCCGTGGGGGGTATTAGGATGTTCCCGCCACAGTGGCCGGCATATCCTGCATTTTTAGCATTGCGGCAAGCGGTGCTTTCTGCACTAAATATTTCCAAATCGAAGTGAGCATATTTATAGCATCCACCCTCCTCACATATGCTTCTTCGAAATTCCTGGTTTGTTTCATCTTATTTAGCCACCTCCAATAGGAAGGTGCATCTGCCAACCTCCAATTCTGAAGTATTAGGGAGCGAGCAACAAGGGAGGAAATAGCTAACAAAAGCTCTCCTCTGCTTTTATCATTGTCAGGTTTACCCTAGATCTGGTAATGCCAAAGAGGGCTACATCTTTCCCAAGACGTTGGTGGAGGGAGACTATCTCATTCTCTTGGGATTTATTTATTTTTTTATCTCCTCCAAGATAAGATTCAGCATGGTCTTTATGTCCTTCTGTTGAATGTTAGCTCCGTTTCGGACTCGCCCTGTTGTGAATTTCCATCTTGCTTCAGGTTCCAGACTAGCTGGTCTGGAAATCCTGAACTGCCTTTGCTAGGTGTCTGGGGCTGCCTCTGTGCCTCTGGCTGCTGCTGAACTATGATGTCTTGAGGATGTAACTTAACCAGCGCCTGAGCCTGAGTCTGTGGCGTTGATGGTATAGTCTGACCTTGCAAAAGTTGACCAGACTTTTGTGATACCAGAGCGACTAGACAAGGTGCCTGCACCGGCGCCTGAGCCCTTGGTAATGATGATAACGTTTGTCCTTGGGGAAGCAAGTTCATCAGGGGGCTCTTTAGGTTGAGTGGGATTTTCCTGATTCTCTCCATTCCGAGACAGCTTCTGGTCAATAGAGCATTTGCATGTTTTGAAGGGGACTAGTTGGAAGACACACCAGCCCCCCCTCTACAGGTCACAGCAAATTCAGAATGGATTTGGCCATAACCGGCTGATATGCTTTTGTTTTGGAGAATAACGGAAAGTCTTTGGAGTTTTTCATCTCATCCTTGCTTGCCCCTGCCGTAGACTCGGCTACCTGTTCCTTCTCCACTCTGGTTGAATCGTCCAGCTTTCCACCAGTTTGCTTCTATGCACCGGGATCTCCCCCTCCTGGCAAAACTCAGACGGCTCTTCTTCAGAACTCCCACAACTTGAATTTAGGCCAGGTCAATTTGGGGTATATTCAGTTCTGGATGCCGTTGACACCGCTCTTTTTTGGGCTAGGCGAGTTTTGGCTTAAGCCCTGCCACAGAGTCAACTGTTGCGATAGCTTTCGACTGCTTCAAATGTTTTCCCATTTTATCTTAGGTCTTAGGTCTAGTGAGAGAGGTATTCAGAGTCCCAATTAGCTTACACAAGTCTTACTTCCAGCAACTGAACCTTGACCTAGAGGGAGAGAGCTGCCAACTCTGAAACCATCCAACCAAAGAGGAGGAAAGGAGGGGAGGAGGAAACCCCCCGGCCGTGAGAAAGCTATCCCTTGCTGTTGACGACACCAGCAACACCTCAGCTATTCTGTCAGCTGAAACAAGGATTGCCTGGCTGGCTCACCTTAACAGACCTGCTTTTCCTTGCTGCACGTCGTCCATACTTTCGTCAGGGCTAAGGCACCGAGATTTCCCGAGTTACAAATCGCCACTCACTTTTGGTAGGTAACACTGTGAAGGCCATGAAGGGATCGCATCCGCACCACTTCGCTATATATATAAACGTTCCCCAGCTGTGGCCTTACTCGTTCTTTTGAAGGAGTGGAGTGGATACATAGCGCAGTTTCCAGTGATGCGCTTCTAAGGCTCCCGCTTTGGTAAAGAGGCTCTGTACTTACTGGAACACTGCTTGCAGTTTTGGATTTCTCCGGGGTACCGGAATTCACAGAGCCCACCGCGCAGCAAAGAAAGAAGTACGACGGTGAGGATGACATTATGCATCACGTCGGGCCAGTTGGATTGCTGACTTGCCCCCGCCAGAAAGGATTTCCAAGCTACGTTGGTTAAAGCGGTATGGGGACTGGAGGCAGCGCAGCTGCACACATGTACTTTTGGGCATGGCTTTATCGTTACAGACGCTGCAGTAATTGTTTCCCACTTTTCTCCTGCGATACCTATCCATGCACTGCTGTGGCATGCTGGACTTTGTAGGCGCTGAACATTAAGCGGACTACAGGAAGGTGTATGCAACGTGAGGTCATCACAGTGGGAGGAGCTGCGGTCTGTGGGGGAGGTGGCAGGACATATCTTCTTCCCTGACGCTTATCTACACAAGCACATGCACCTGGCGCTGAGGAGGCTAAGAACGCCGAAATGCATCCGCCATTGGAAAAGATTGTATTTTCCGCTGTATGTGCAGCTAATAAAGCGCTTCCGAAACGTTCCCCAGCTGTGGCCTTACTCGTTCTTTTGAAGGAGTGGAGTGGATACATAGCGCAGTTTCCAGTGATGCGCTTCTAAGGCTCCCCCTTTGGTAAAGAGGCTCTGTACTTACTGGAACACTGCTTGCAGTTTTGGATTTCTCCGGGGTACCGGAATTCACAGAGCCCACCGCGCAGCAAAGAAAGAAGTACGACGGTGAGGATGACATTATGCATCACGTCGGGCCAGTTGGATTGCTGACTTGCCCCCGCCAGAAAGGATTTCCAAGCTACGTTGGTTAAAGCGGTATGGGGACTGGAGGCAGCGCAGTTGCACACATGTACTTTTGGGCATGGCTTTATCGTTACAGACGCTGCAGTAATTGTTTCCCACTTTTCTCCTGCGATACCTATTCATGCACTGCTGTGGCATGCTGGACTTTGTAGGCGCTGAACATTAAGCGGACTACAGGAAGGTGTATGCAACGTGTGGTCATCACAGTGGGAGGAGCTGCGGTCTGTGGGGGAGGTGGCAGGACATATCTTCTTCCCTGACGCTTATCTACACAAGCACATGCACCTGGCGCTGAGGAGGCTAAGAACGCCGAAATGCATCCGCCATTGGAAAAGATTGTATTTTCCGCTGTATGTGCAGCTAATAAAGCGCTTCCGAAACGTTCCCCAGCTGTGGCCTTACTCGTTCTTTTGAAGGAGTGGAGTGGATACATAGCGCAGTTTCCAGTGATGCGCTTCTAAGGCTCCCGCTTTGGTAAAGAGGCTCTGTACTTACTGGAACACTGCTTGCAGTTTGGGATTTCTCCGGGGTACCGGAATTCACAGAGCCCACCGTGCAGCAAAGAAAGAAGTACAACGGTGAGGATGACATTATGCATCACGTCGGGCCAGTTGGATTGCTGACTTGCCCCCGCCAGAAAGGATTTCCAAGCTACGTTGGTTAAAGCGGTATGGGGACTGGAGGAAGCGCAGCTGCACACATGTACTTTTGGGCATGGCTTTATCGTTACAGACGCTGCAGTAATTGTTTCCCACTTTTCTCCTGCGATACCTATCCATGCACTGCTGTGGCATGCTGGACTTTGCAGGCGCTGAACATTAAGCGGACTACAGGAAGGTGTATGCAACGTGAGGTCATCACAGTGGGAGGAGCTGCGGTCTGTGGGGGAGGTGGCAGGACATATCTTCTTCCCTGACGCTTATCTACACAAGCACATGCACCTGGCGCTGAGGAGGCCAAGGACGCCGAAATGCATTTGCCATTGGAAAAGATTGTATTTTCCGCTGTATGTGCAGCTAATAAAGCGCTTCCGAAACGTTCCCCAGCTGTGGCCTTACTCGTTCTTTTGAAGGAGTAGAGTGGATACATAGCGCAGTTTCCAGTGATGTGCTTCTAAGGCTTCCGCTTTGGTAAAGAGGCTCTGTACTTACTGGAACACTGCTTGCAGTTTTGGATTTCTCTGGGGTACCGGAATTCACAGAGCCCACCGCGCAGCAAAGAAAGAAGTACGACGGTGAGGATGACATTATGCATCACGTCGGGCCAGTTGGATTGCTGACTTGCCCCCGCCAGAAAGGATTTCCAAGCTACGTTGGTTAAAGCGGTATGGGGACTGGAGGCAGCGCAGCTGCACACATGTACTTTTGGGCATGGCTTTATCGTTACAGACGCTGCAGTAATTGTTTCCCACTTTTCTCCTGCGATACCTATCCATGCACTGCTGTGGCATGCTGGACTTTGTAGGCGCTGAACATTAAGTGGACTACAGGAAGGTGTATGCAACGTGAGGTCATCACAGTGGGAGGAGCTGCGGTCTGTGGGGGAGGTGGCAGGACATATCTTCTTCCCTGACGCTTATCTACACAAGCACATGCACCTGGCGCTGAGGAGGCTAAGAACGCCGAAATGCATCCGCCATTGGAAAAGATTGTATTTTCCGCTGTCTGTGCAGCTAATAAAGCGCTTCCGAAACGTTCCCCAGCTGTGGCCTTACTCGTTCTTTTGAAGGAGTGGAGTGGATATATATATATATATATATATATATATTGTGTTAACAATGCCCAGATGCTTGTAGCAAGAAACGGAGAAACAGACACTTTCTTTCCTCTTTCAGCAGCAGGTAATTGTTACTTAAAATTTTCAGAGTGAACTGCAAAGTGCAATAACCAGACGCGTTTCGGCGAACTCGGTCGCCTTGCTCACTCGATATATATATATACGCACACTGAAAAAAACATAGGTTTCAGGCATGTTATAGTTAGAAACTAGCATTTAAAAAACCTTAGAAATTTGCTGAAAAAAAAACATAGGTTTCAGGGGCGTTATAGTTAGTTGGACATTTCACTCATACAAAACCATGGAAATTCCCCCGTTATAGTTAGTTCAGCTAACTATAACTCACGCCCCCGCAATGCACTGCTGATGACGTCACATATTACATCACTCATGACATTGTCAGTGACATCACACATGATATCATCCCCATCCCGTAGTCTGCCACAGGGCATGTTTGCAGAGTGGTAGAGAAAATGGGTCATGGCCTCCGAAGACGTCTTGGCAAACCCACTGTCTGGGACTTAATGGAGGTAACAAGAGGGGTAGTTGGCCTCCAAGGACATCCTTGGGGGCCAACTTCCCAAACTATTTCCTCCAGTCAGTCCCATGCAAGCGTGCTCCCTAGCATGCTCTTGGATGGGGATTGAAGTTCCCTTCACTGCTGGGGGTCCTTTAGGGGCCAACTAGCCTACCTTTTATCTCCAGTAAGCCCCACGCAGTGGGATTGGTGAGAGGTAGACAAAGGCCATGCCCGCTTTCTCCACTACTCTGTAAACACGCCCCCTGGCATGTTGCAAGTTGGGGGATTAAGTCCCCTTGAATTCTGAGGGTCCCTGGGGTGCAACTAGCCCTCCAGGTACTAGTAAGTGCCACACAGCTGCACTGCAGAGAGGTGTAAAAAGGTGCATTGCCTGGGCCACCTCTCTCCATCTCAGACCTGTGTCGCTTACTGAAGGTACCTGGTGGGCTAGTTTGCCCCCAGGGATCCACAGGATTGAAGGGGAATTAATTCCCCAACTTAAAACTTCCCAAAGGCGTGTTTGCACACATGTCACATCAGGCTCAGCCCCCTCCCCTCACCACTGTGCAAACATGCCCTGTGGTGCGTTTTAAGTTGGGGGATTAAGTCCCCTTGAATCCTGAGGGTCCCTGGGGTCCAACTAGCTCACCAGGTACCTTCAGTAAGCGCCAAGAACCTGCATTGCACAGAGGTGTAAAAACAGGCGTTTGACTTGTCTTATAGGCTTGCTTTCAAGCGGTGTCTGTATGGAAGAGCCTACTGCGTCAGATTTACATTACAGATCAACAGATCTTTCAAATGATTCAGAGATGAGGCAGAATTAGGTGAGGGATTAAGTCATTTTGCAGGACAATATTCTTTAGGGTGTATGTACAAGACTCTTGAGCCAGCTTTGTGTTACTTTTCTCTTGTTGAAAGTGACTCAGAAGTGGCACAAGGGCCTTGTAAATAAGGTCTTTCATTTCTAAAGCATTTATTGGGAGGCATTGTATATCTAGGTTGCTCTGCTTACCTTGTGTAAACACTGTGGCCAACAGAGTTCACAACTTGAACTCAGCTTTGGTCGGTCACGGCACAGTGGACAACAGCGTCCATAACTTTAAAAGAGAAAGAGAAATGATGTGAGAGGGAGAGAGAGAAAGAAAGAGAAAACTACATTAAAACTGTGAGAGAGTGAAAGTTATAGATGGAGCAGTTAATAGTGGAGAAAACACTCATAGCTCACCTTTTGCCTTGGTTGTGTGTCCAAGTATGTGCTGGTTCATAGTACTCCCTTCAGTTTAGTGATCTGAAATATAGTATATAGAGTTAGTCATAGTATAGTACATACAAAAGTGGCGTAAGGGGCTTGTAGATTTGTCTCTCAGACTGTTGTAATCTATCTATTGTCACTGCTTGGAGGTAATTGTACATTCCTACTCAGTATAGCTGCTGCACACTACCCACTCTCTCCTTTCACAGAAGACTTGTCGTTGTTTCGGAAAGAAGCTTTTTTGCTCACCTTGTGCCATTGGTGTGATTCAAAGAGGGTGCACCACGTGTCGTAGCAGCCTTCTCAGACATTGTTACAGTGGCCACGGATCATCGCAGAATCCTCGAACATTGAGTTTTAGAGGTGTTGGGGAGAACGCCAGTTTGTGAAACACAACCTGTAACATAAAAGGGAAGTTAAAATTGTCTGTAATTTTTTATGAAAGGAGAGAGGAAGTGAGAGAGTGACTGCAAAGAATATTCGCAGCTCAACTTTCTGTCACCAGTGTGTTTTTCACAACATGCTGGGACATAATGCACCCTGAAGCTCTACATCTAAAAGATAGTAAAAGAAAGATGTTATGTTTGGTAATTGTTACTATCTTATTGTGGAGTTGATTAACATCGTCCTTTCACACACGTTCCCTTTCACATTTAAAAGAACTATTTGTATAGTTTATATTCCGGACATTTTACTGATTATAAAATCGTTCCTGCTATTGGAAAAAAAATGTATTTGATACACTATATAGGACTGAGTTTGTCTAAATCGCTGCGTTGTTTTCTTGCAGACAGTCTGCTGCAGCCTATCGACTCCCTCCGATGCGCACCCAGGCCTCACTACTCACCTTTACGTGGACAGTGTACCTTCTGCATCATGTAGTCCACACATGCAATGGTGGGCCCCCCTACTCGGTGGCTCGGGCCTACATGAGGCGTTTGAATCACTAGGACGGGCCATCACAGTGCTTGGGATGGGAGCAACTCTAAAATGGCATAGAGCACGTGCGCCCTGTATTTTTTATTGGTAGGGTCACGTGGGTTGTGCCGCAGGTTCTAGATGGGTGTGGTGTGGGTGTATACCAGCCATGTGTGTGTGTACCTGCAAGTAAGAAATCACACAATTAAATCTGGCCAATGTTTCGTTGTTATGTTTTCCTGGAAGCGTAAGTGGAGTGGGCTGGCCTGACGTATGCTAGTGCTGCGCGAGGCTCTGAACCATGATTCCGGAGCTATGGGCGAGGTCCCGTAATGAGCTATATGAGAAATCAAGTGATTCGGGTGTCCGTTTTGTAGTGCTGACGTCACCCGAGTCTTAAAGAGAAATGTGTCATTATATCTGTAAAGTCCCACAACTTGGCCAACATGTAAGGTACGGGGTTATAGTTGCATACATAAAAGATGGTGGAAATGACGCATTTCTGCGATTATGAATCTTTGTTCTACATTCAGTGGAGTGTTGTAGGTGTAGTAATACAGGGCTGTGAAAGGTTTAAGTTGCCGTTTTTGGCACAGGAAGGGCAGCTAATATATATATATATATATATATATATATATATACCTATATATATATATATATATATATATATATATATATATATATATATATATATATATACGTTTGTGGTTATTCAGGTACACTGTAGAACTTGTTGCTGGAAATTAGTGTTTGAGCCTCGGAGTTACGTCCACATCCTGTTATTGTAGAGTAATGATGTAATGTACGCATGCCTGAAAATTTGTACTTTTGAGTTGATTTTGCGCTATATAAAGATGCAAAAAAAAAGAAAAAAGGAGGAATAGCCCACACTT
This sequence comes from Lissotriton helveticus, assembly GCF_964261635.1. NCBI lineage: Eukaryota > Metazoa > Chordata > Amphibia > Caudata > Salamandridae > Lissotriton > Lissotriton helveticus. The sequence goes on along the minus strand of NC_136057.1, from coordinate 2,010,004,907 downwards.
ACTGTCACAGGTAAGATGGTTGCATACGCTATATATAGCACAAAATAATGTGGTAGGGCGGAGGAACACAATAAATACACAGACACAGATAGATAGTTGAAGTGGGTGCGGGCACGTGTGCTCGACTCTATTTAATTATGTTGTTGTTGGTAACAAGTAGAATAGTAATCATGATATCATATACAGATAATTATTCATAAACGGTTTATGACTTCTGCTATACAAAGGTAGGAGCATTGTATGTCAAATAATACACAGAAGAACCTATCGGAAAGTGTTCATGAGTTGTGGTGCACTGAGGTAGGGGCGGTTTGTGTGGAGCCTGAGATGATGCATGGTCCAGGCAGACTGCACTGGTGAAAATGTGTTTTGACTATTGAATTTTGCTTTAACAAGGGCACGTGGCTATTACTTACTGTGTACTGAGTTAGTGGTACATCTGGTGTTTATAGTGTGCTCACCCTGCGATGATGCGTGGGCTGAACGGGCTGCACTGAAATCATTCTCTGTTGCATACTGGAGTATTTGAACTTTGAGGGGGGAAAAAAACCTAGCATCGATGGTTACCAATTGCTGTGAAAACTAGGTGTACTGATTGCTTCTCATAACAAATTACACAATTCCTCTTCACGCAGTGTATTGTAACTTTCACAAATTGGGGATGTATGTCTGGTGGCGATGCTGAGGGTGATACCCCAGAGGTACTTGGTATTGCTGGTGGTGGAGGTACATTTTGGCGCAAACTTGTACATTGTTTGTTATCATAGTTCACATGATGCAGCTATTGAAGGTGCTTGTACATACTAGCAGTTCAACAGTACTATTTTTTTCTCTGCTTTTAATAAATCAAGGCTGAATTTAATGCTGTCTGTAGTGCTTATCCGCCACTGGTATCAAGCGGTAAACTCTTTTGATCGCAGTGTACATTTGAAAACAGAACTTGCTACAGTCATTGAGGAATGTTTTAGTGGCATCCTTTAAGAAAATATTCTTTGCCTTACATAAATCAAGGATATCTTGAATGCTGTCTGTAGTGTAGATGTAAAGCTGAATGCAAGTTGTGAACCCTGTTGTACGCAGTGTAGATTTAAGGCAGTAGTCGACACAAAGATCGAGGCATGCTATTTTGTCACGGAATGTGAGGACACAGTACAATTGTGTCTGCCTAAAATAAAGCAAGCCTGGATTCAATTCTGTCCGTAGTGTTGATGCAAAGCTAAATTGAAGTTGAGAACCCTGTTGTACGCAGTGTAGATTGAAGGCAGTAGTCGACACAAAGATCGATGAATGCTATTTTGCACAGTTAACAGAATCTGAGGACACAGTACAATTGTCTCTGCCTTAAATAAAGCAAGGCTGGATTCAATGCTGTCCGTAATGTTGATGCAAAGCTGAATTCAACTGGTATAAAGTTGTCAACCCTACTGACCGCAGAATAGATTGTAGGCACGTCTCAGCACAGATACTGAAGAAAAATTTAGATCCAAAGTTGAATTAAAGTTGTGAACCCTGCTGTCCGCAGTGTCGATGGAAACCACTAGTCGATGCAGACATAAGTCTGCGGTGCTGTGGCGTTGAGTTCACAATCGGCCTGTATCAAGGAAGCACGGGGTCATGGCGGCAGCCAGCTGGCAGGGTGCGGACCTTCACTGCGGCGCTTTCTGTTCTCTTTGCAAAAGTGTACCATGCCCAAGACGTAGACTAATTATTTATAGTCTTACGTTGACGTTGTTTACTTTGGACTAGTCCACTCTGCTTCTGTTTCAAATGAGGGGGGTGAACACAGCTACATGACTGAAATATTCCCTAGTATCTGAGATAATATGGTTGCGTCCACTATTCCGTACACTACACGTATCAATGGTATGTGTACACACTGAATTTTTTTTGATTTCTACAGTGAATTGTGTATAGTATTTCACCGGTAGTCTTAGCGTTGTGTACATTATTGTTGATTTTCGAGTTTTTTCCCTTATACATACTTGGTTGCCACATCTCTGTAGATTAAGCTAGTGTACTGTTGAGGAGATATATTGTTTTAGAAAGATCTGTAGTACTGTTTTTCCCTGCCTCTGAGGTAGTAGGAAGGAGATGTCCGTGGGGGTGGTTGTAGTGGTAGTGGCGCTGAGTATTGTGATTTTGTTAAGTGCCGGAAGTGTATAATTACAATCTCTAAGACATATTGCTCTTTAAACATGGGTGTGAGTTTGATGTAATTCACGTAGTACATGTTCGACATTCTTACAGTAGTTAAATGTTGATGTTAATTTGTTAGTGGTAAGTGGAACTATTGCCTGATTTTTAATGTAGCATTGCAGATTTGGTTTCTGGTTGAAAATATGGGGAAGTGGTCAACATAATATGTAGAGCTTGTTATTTTAAAAACCTTTTGAAATTCCCTGAAAAAACCATAGGTTTCAAGCAGGTTATAGTTAGGAATTATCATTTAAAAAACCTTTGAAATTCACTGAAAAAACCATAGGTTTCAGGCAGGTTATAGTTAGAAATTATCATTTTAAAAAACTCAGAAATTCACTAAAAAAAAACATAGGTTTTAGGAATGTTATAGTTAGCTGGACATTTCACTCATACAAAACCACTGAAATTCCTCTGTTATAGTTAGTTGTACAAAGTGTAACTCTCGCGCCCGCAATCCACTGGTGATGATGTCACATATTACATCATTCATGATATGGTCAGTGACATCACTGATGACATCACCGTTGACATCTCAAACGCAAAGTTAATGTTCAATCACGCTGCACTTTAGAACTCTCTGAGTGTCTATTCTGCCCCCTCACACAGAGGTGCCACCAGGCGCCGGCATGGGTCTGCTGCCCTGAACAGGGCTTCATTATGGCGGGGCTAACTCACAGCAGGATCGACCATAATTCTATCAAACAAAGGTTATCCCCTCTCAAGAAAGCCGCTCACAGAAGGTACGTTTAACCGCATTTATTTTGGCAGGCTGCAGCGTGAACAACAAATCAATTCCCCTTCATAATACGCCTGAGGCGTTTCGTGCACACATGCACTTAGTCATGGGCAAAATAGTCTCTAGGCAGTCGCTCCCTCATTTTTTCAAGCACCTGGTAATCATCACGAGGCCCGCCCCAGTGGGCGTATGCAGGCGCACTGCCTGCTGGCTCCTGTAGTACTTGACTTGTATTTCTTCAGTGAGTTGTGGTGCGCTGCCCCATCATAGACAATTAACATCCCAAGTGGGTTGACAAAGTAAATGTTCAATCACGCTGCACTTCATAACTCTCCCAGCGTCCATTCTGTCCCTTCACAGCGAGGCGCCCCCAGGCGCTGGCATGGGGCCGCTACCCTGAACAAGGCTTCATTACGGTGGGGCTTCCTCACGGCAGGATCGGCCATAATTCTGTCCAACAAAGGTTATACCCTCTCAAGGAAGCCGCTCACAGAAGGTAAGTTTCACCGCATTTATTTTGGCATGCTGCAGCGTGAACAACAAATCAATTCCCCTTCATAATACGCCTGACTCGTTTCATGCACACTAGCACTTAGTCCTACTCCTGTCTTGAAAGGTGGTGATTCGGCAAGCAGGGACCGAGAAAATAAGGGGGTCCCAAAACACATTTTCTCCATTTCGTTAGGAGATTAATTATGCATGGGGCATGCAGCCCCACACAGCCCTGTGGACCGCCACTTCCTCAGGGCTTTAAGTAAATATGGGTGTGGCTCATGAGCCCCTCCAAGCCCTGGCGACCGCCACCTCCCAGGGCTATTATAAATAGTAAGTGTGGGGGATCAAGACCCCCTATACTGCCCAGGGAACTAACACCTTCCTGGTGCACACTGTATGCAAATACAGGTGTCCGTTTCAGATGCCCGTCCCTGGGGACCATCACCTCAACGGGGCTAGGTTAATGTTGGGATGGGAGCCACGCGGCCCTCCTCCTGAAACCCTCTTTGGCCCTGGGACCGCCACCCCCCCAGGGTCAGCTGTAGCAATGTCCCGGGGTGCCTATCCCCAGGACATTGCAGTTTGCAATGAGAGGGCACATCTCTTGCCTGTTTCTGTACCTCTGTTGCTCCTTTCCCCCCTTCTCTTGCCTCTTTCTATATTTCTGTTGCCTCTTTCTACACCTCTGTTGCCTGTCCCTGCACCTCTCCTGCTTCTTTCTGCACCTCTGTTACTTCTTTCTGCACTTCTTTTGCTATATTCTGCACCTCTCTTACTTCTTTCTTCACCCCTCTTGACTCTTTCTACACCCTTCTTCCTGCTTTGTGCACCTCTCTTGCCTCTTTCTGCACCTCCCTTGCCTCTTTCTATACCTCTGCTGCTTGTTTCTGATTTTTTCTTGCTTCTTTCTGCACCTCTCTTGCTTCTTTCTCTACCCCTCTTACCTCTTTCTGCACCCTTCTTCCCTCTTTGTATACCTCTCTTGCTTCTTTCTGTACCCCTCTTGCCTCTTTCTGCACTGTTCTTGCTTCTTTCTGTACCTCTCTTGTAATGTTCTGTACCCCACTTCCTCCCTCTGCACCTCTGTTGGTTCTTTCTACATGGTTGTTGCTTCTTTCTGTACCTCTCTTACTTCTTTCTTTACCCCTCTTTACACCCTTCTTCCTGCTTTGTGCACCTCTCTTGCCTCTTTCTACACCTCTGTTGCCTCTTTCTGTACCTCTATTGCTTCTTTCTGTAATTCTCTTACCTGTCTGCACCACCCTTGCCTCTTTCTATACCTCTGCTTCTTGTTTCTGAATTTTTCTTGCTTCTTTCTGCACCTCTCTTTCTTTCTGCACCCTTCTTCCCTCTTTCTATACCTCTCTTGCCTCTTTCCGTACCCCTCTTGCCTCTTTCTGCACTGTTCTTGCCTCTTTCTGTACCTCTCTTGTAATGTTCTGTACCCCACTTCCTCCCTCTGCACCTCTGTTGGTTCTTTCTACATGGCTCTTGCTTCTTTCTGTACCTTTTTTGCTAGTTTCCGCAACTCTCTTGCCTCTTTCTGCACTTCTCTTGCCTCTTTTTGCACCTTTGTTGTTTCTTTCTGTCCTTCTCTTGCTTCTTTCTGCTCCCCTTTTGCCTCTTTCTACACCCTTTTCCCTCTTTCTCCATCTCTCTTGCCTCTTTCTGCACCCCTGTTTCCCTCTTCTGCATCTCTCTTGCTTGTTTCTGCTACTCTCTTGCCTATTTCTGCAGTAGTGTTGCCTCATTCTGCATCTCTTTGCTTCTTTCTGCATATCTCTTGCCTTTTTCTGTACCCCTCCTATCCACTTGTGCACCTCTGTTGGTTATGTCTGTACTGCTCTTTCTCCTTTCTAGACCTCTTTTGCAAATTTCTGCATCCCTCTTGCCCCTTCTGCACGTCTGTTGGTTCTTTCTGCACTGCTCTTGCTTCTTTCTGTACCTCTTTTGCCTGTTTCTGCAATTCTCTTGCCTCTTTCTGCACTTCCCTTGCCTCATACTCCACCTCTGTGGGTTCTTTCGGATTTTCTCTTGCTTGTTTCTGTACCTTTCTTCCTCTTTCTGCACTACTATTGGCTCTTTCTGTGCTTCTCTTGCTTCCTTCTGCACTATTCTTCCTCTTTCTGTACCTCTCTTGTCTCTTTCTGTATCTTTCTTCCACGTTTCTGCACCTCTCTAACTTCTTTCTCCACCTCTGCTGCTTCTTCCTGTACTTCTGTTGTCTCTTTGGGCACTTCTGTTGCCTCTTTGTGTACTTTTCTTGCATATTTCTGCACATTTCTTGCTTCTTTCTGCACTTCTCTTGCCTCTCTCTACCCATTTCTTACTCTTTCTGCACCTGTCTTGATTTTTCGGCACTTCTCTTGCCTCTTTGTGTACTTCTCTCACCTATTTCTGTACTCAAATGGAAAGTGCAAGCTCTCAAGTTTAAAGGTATGAGTGCTCTCAGGACTGAAGTATATGTCTACTTGTACATCTGAAGATGGTAGCTTAAAAAGCGGGTAACTTATTGTGTAGGTGGTCAAGTCTTCTCCGTTCTGCTCTATCATTCTGTTGCACAGACAGACATGTCTTATGTATATAGGTGTAATAGAGTTCCGCAAATATATTATTGAATACACATGTACCCTGTATTGTGAGCACAAAGAAATGCATACATCTTTTTATAGACAAATTTACAGAGTATGCTGTTTGAAACACAGGTATACAAGTATTTATATATATTTTTCCATGTAACATTTCACTAGGTAAAAGCAGACACACACGCATGAATACTTTCACAAACTTGGTAAGAGTTACAACAGTGATATGATCAGGATTGCTTTTTTACAATTGAGATGTCATTAGTGATGTCATCAGTGATGTCACTGACCATGGCATGAGTGATGTAATCTGTGACATCGTCAGCAGTGCATTCCATGGGCACTTTATTGTTAGAAATTAGCATTTAAAATACCTTAGAAATTCACTGAAAAAAACCACAGGTTTCAGGGACATTATAGTAAGTTGGACAATTCACTTGTACAAAACCAGAGAAATTCGGCTTTTATAGTTCGTTGAAGTAACTATAACTCGTGCCCCGCAATGCACGGCTGATGACGTCACATATTACATCACTCATGGCATGGCCAGTGACATCACTCATGACATCTCAAATGACAACACTGATGGCATCATTGATGACATCATCCAGTGACTGCGTGTTTCTGTAAACTATAAATATTTTTTATATTTAAATAGACCAAGGTTTATTGAAGAATGATTGGGTGTATGACTGTCTAAATGGATGATTTAGTAGGTGCGTGACTGACTATATAAGTGAGCAATTAAATGTGTCTTATTGAATGCATGGGTTAGTGACTAAACTGTGTAAATGTCTGTATCAGTCTGTCTGTTAGTGTGTAAGTGGCTGCATGAGTTGGTGAGTAGCTACATAGGTGTCTACATGGGTTATTGATTGGTTGTATGGGCGCCTGAGTGTCTGTGTAGGTCGGTGGGGGTGTGTGACTTTGTGCATAGATGTGTGAGTGGATAATTTACTGGGTGTATGAGTTTAAGAGTGTATCTGTGAAGGGCTGACTGGGTGGATGAGTGTGTGTATGGATGTGTTGGTGAGTGAATGGGTGTCTCAGTGGTACATGTGTGAGTAACTACATATGTGAAAGACAGTATATGTGAGTGTAGGAGTATATACATGACTGTATGTGAGACTGAGTGATTGTGAGAGTGCCTGTATGGATGAGTGTGTGCTTGTGTCAGTGATTGTATAAGAGAATAAGTATGTGTTAGTATCTGTATGAATAAGTGAGGTGGTGTGTGTATAATTGTGGAGGTGAGTAAATGGGAGCGTGATTGATTCTTTCCATGACTGACTATGTGTGTGAGTAAATCTATGGGTGAGTGGCGGTGTGAGTGTCTGTATAGGTGTATGCGTGTATACGATAGTGCTGTATTGATGAGTGACTGCATGTATGAATGACTGTATGGGTGAATGAGAAGATGTGTGTGGAGACCTGGAATCAGAGAGTGGGTATGTAGTTACTGGTGTTCGTGTGTCTTTGGTTTAAAAAATGGTAGTCTGTATTTTAGAATGGCTGTATCAAAGATTTTATTAGGTTATGAGGAGGTGCATCAGATTATCACGTGGATGATGTCATCAGTGATGTCATTTGAGATAACATCAGTGATGTCACTGACCATGACTTGAGGGATGTAATATGTGACATCATCAGCAGTGCATTGCGGGGGTGCGAATTTTAGTTACCTGAACTAACTAACACAGCCACATTTTTCTTGTTTTGTACGAGTGAAATGTCCAGCTAACTATAACTTCCCTGAAACCTGTGATTTCTTCAGTGAATTTCTAAGATTATTTAAATGCGTATTTCTAACTATACCGTCCCTGAAACCTATGGTTTTGTCAGTGAATTTCAAAGGTTTTTAAATTCTATATTAAAACTATAACATCCCTGAAACCCAAGGTTATTTCAGTGAATTTCAAAGGTTTTTTGAATTTTAATTTCTAACTAAGCCTACGGAGGTAGGACAAGTGCAGAAAGATTAAGAAAAGCCAGAAAGAAGCAAGAGAAATGCAGAAAGCGGCAACAGAAGTCAAGAAAGACAAAGAAAGGTGCATTCAGAAGCAAGGGATATGCAGAAAGAACTAACAGAGGTACAGAAACAGGCCTTGTTGCACAGTCATCCTTTGCCCCCAACTTTTTGATGACTGGTACTGGTGATAACTGACTATGACTAACCAGGCCCAGAGCCAGAGCTATGCTGAAAGACACTTAGAATACAGTCAAAACTCCTACATACCTGTGGGTTGGGGTACCCCTGTGATTGGCATATCCTCTCTTGTAAGGCCCTAGTACATAATAGGGCAAGGGGATTAAAACTACCTCTAAGTCCTAAGCATAAAATGGGGCAAGGCAGTTTAGAGGCCCGCAGCCATTTTCTGCACTTGCATTAGTGCACTGCTGAGCCTGCGGTCAGCTTAAAAGTAGCCCTGTGTGTACTGAAAAAGGCAAGAAAAGTACAAAAATAAGCAACAGAGGTGCTAAAAGAGGCAAGAGAGGTACAGAAACAAGCAAGTGAAGTGCAAAAGGAGACAACAGAGGTGCAGCAAGACTCAAGAGAGGTGCAGAAACAAACAAGAGAATTATAGAAAGAGGCAAGAGAATTGCTGAAAGAAGCAACAGAGGAATATTAATAAGCAAGAGAAATGCTGAAAGAGGCAAGTGAGGTACAGGAAGAAGGAAGAGCAGTGCAGAAAGAACTAAAAGAGATGCAAAAAGAAGAGAGAAGGGTGCAAAAAGAGGTGGAAGAGGTATGCAAAGAGGCAAGAGAGGTACAGAAAGAAGCTGGAGGGGTGCAGAAAGAAGGAAGAAAAGTGCAGAAAGAGGCCAGAGAATTGCTGAAAGAAGCAACAGAAGTATAGGAAGAAGCAAGAGAAGTGAAGAAAGTGGCAAGTAAGGTGCAGAAAGAAGTAAGAGCAGTGCAGAAAGAACCAATAGAGGTGCAAAGATTAGAAATCTATTGGATAGGTGGACCCTTCTCCCACTTACATTAATCGGCAGGGTAGCCCTTATAAAAATGTCTATTGTACCATTATTAATATTCTTATTTTCAAATGTACCGAGGGAAATTAACATTTTGTATTTTAAACAGTTGGAAGTTGTGTTTTAACAATTTATTTGGAAGAAAAAGGCATCACGAGTAAGACTCCCAGTGCTTCAACTTGACATTAATCAAGGGTGGTTGCCACTTCCCCAGATGCGAACCTATTATGAAGCTACTTTTGTGGATATAATGGCTCGAATGCTAAATGGGAAGGAATCATTGGATTTTTTGTGTGGATTCATCAAAATGGCTAAACTCCCTAAAAAGACTCGATATAAGACATTACATGAATTTGGGGAAAGCATACAGTCATTTCATCATATGAAGGCACAAAAGGCCAGCGGGATTTGAGTCCTTGAAACTCTCGGAATGCAAAATGCTGGGCCTACATGTGCAGAATAGCCAGATAAGATTCTGGGAATATAAAGGCTTTAGGGAACTAGGTCACTTTATACTAGGGGGAGATGTTTAAAATGGCAGGAGATCCAGGGTAGGTGTGAAGCTAGCTGTAAGCCATTTTTTAGGTTTCTCTCAGATTGCCCAATTTGTAAAACATTTTTGCTCTCAATTTAAACTCTGCCCCGGTGCCCCTATTAACAGCCCTTTATAAATTAAAGCTACAGGGAGTTGGAAACTGCAACAGACTTCTATGGAATCAAAGGGAAAGCTCTTTAGTAATAAGTTTTTTAGACAAGATCTCCCAAGAAACACAGTGCACTTTTTCAGAAATGGAGTGGCAGAAGATTTTGTTGCATGGCAATAAAGCACTAGGAGCAGCAAATTTTAAAAAATAGCATTTTTATCCCGCTGAATGTCTTACTATACACCAAGGGGCATATTCTCAAGGAGCTATCGCCGAGTTAATGGCACTTTATTGCAGCCAAAGTTGCAATACATTTATCACCCCATTCACAAGCCGGAACTTACAGCCCATACCACCAGTTTACCCATGATAGCAGCCCCAAAACACATCACCGCAGATGACCCCCGCAACTATCGCTAATGAGGTGCAGAGTAGGCATTCCTGAGCAAAAAGCCTCAACAACACCACTCCGCAACATTCTCAATGACCAGCCAGATCGGCGATAAGATCTCAAAACAGGCGATGAGGCGCGTTAGCAGCAGGAAGCTAACACCTACTTTAACCTGTTGTAAAGTCGGACGGCAGCCTGCACCACAAAAGGGAGCCCAGCCCACAGCCATACCTGAAGAACAACAGATGACATGGAGCCACTGATCATGCGGGCTGGACAGTCAAGAGGGCCACAACACCCACCGCCACTAACCCCAGGACCACCTCCCCGAGACACCCACAACATATTGATACGCATTACCTATATACTGTGTTAAGTTAGCATGATCTTATTAAATGCTTTAAACGCCATTTTACCTTTTGCTGCTTCTGCACACAACACATAATTGTTGTTTTAGCTTTCAGCCCAGTAGAGCGGTGTGATTTACTCAAGAATAATATGTTATTGCTCTGATATCAGCTTTGCTTGGTAAACTGTGTCTGTACAGTGAGTGCTGAAGCCTTCAAGGATAACTCGACACAGTGTTGTTGTGAGGTCTGCTCTTCGCACCTTCCTAGACATAACATACATGCAAGCGGCATCCATATTCTTGCTTTAGACACGTTTTATATTACTGCACACAGGGCACACGTTACACTTGATGCTGTTTTCCATGCAGAGAGCAGGTGGAAGATGATGTGATCCCTTCACACTAGGATCTTGAAGTATGGGCCCGCCCTGCTAAAACCCAATGAGACCTTCTTAGATATAATATATTATGCTAGTTAGGGAGGGTGAGAATTAGGTGTTGTTAACCCCTATTCATTTCAGCATATTTAGTATGTTGTCACTTTTCATATTCTATGGACTAGTAATTATGCTGATAACTTTGTTTCTTATAATATGTTTGCTTGTATTATCTAAGATACTGCGTTTGAGAACACTGCATTAGTAAATAAATATTTCAAATATGCACGCGTCCTCATTTACTCCACGTTCTGGTTTGCAATGATTGTATAATGAAAGAGTGCTCATGTATTCCACGTGACCTGAGGTATTCCAAGTTCATGTTCTGGTTTGTCTAAACATTGGGAGTGTGTAATGACCAATGAGACACTGTAGCTAGCTCGGTAAGGGGATTTTGGGTACTAAGGTGAGTTTTGGCACACCCTAATTCACTGAGGTTCCAAATCTCTATGCACAGTTCTGTAGGAGAACGGAATCCCTGCTACATGGCGCCCATACGTTGGTGGTCTTATTTCATGGCACTTGAGTAGTATATCATTCAATCCTTAACCCCTTCACTGTCGTTTCCGGAAAGCGGTGGTGTCGGAAAAAACCTACCTATTTATGAAATAGGTCTTTCAAGCTTGAATCTTTCTAAACGGTTTCCTGGAATTACAAACCCAGTTGTGCTACAAAGTTTCCATTGTCTTTTCTTCTTCTGTGTTATCTTGGCCGCTGCCGTGGACATTCCGCAGCATAGTCGCATTGCGGTGCGCAATCATTTGCAGAATTATAATGTCCCAGTTTGTGGCATGGCTGTGATAATGGTGGTGAGTGCGGAGATAGCTTACCCATACGAAATCTTTTATTCGTGGGTGACGTTCCCGGCAGTGGACGGCAATTCAGGTGTGTTCCACACATACACTTCCACACCTGTGCCGAATGAGTACACACGGTATCGGGCACAGGCAGTACCTATTGATACTTGGCAGCATCGCGTTTGATTTGGTGGCGCCCTCCCCCATTCTTTGACAGCTCCGAGGTTAGGTCCTTTGTCCATTCCAGGCGCAAATTGGCCTGTTTTGGCTGGATTTACTCCTCATCCTCAACACAGCAATTGTACCGTTGTTGAACTTCGTAGACTACACGTAGTCTTCATTAGCGTTATTCGAGCATCATTGGTGCAATAAATAACCCGTAATCTTCCGGGTGGGGCCCCGGGAGGTGCGGCGCTTCCTGCGGGACAGGGTGGTATGAAGCTCAGTCCCGTGATGGTCAATGCTGTAATGGGCAAGCGTCCCCAAGATAAGGATGAGTTTCCTTTCTGGCTTGCCGAGAAATTTGACCAGCTGGAAGCAGTATTTCCTAACACGACTCCTGGTGAAAAACACAGGATTCTGACAATTAGTTTACCCAAAGGCTTGGCCCCTGAAATCAGCGACTGTGAGACCTGGGGTAAAACATTTGCGGCGGTCTATGCGAGGTTCTACGGCACTCTGTATATGACTGTCCTGCCTTCGGTCCTTAAGCGTGTTCAAGACGAACACGGACCTGAGGCTGCAGGCGATCCCCGATGCTGAAAAACCCCGTCAGTTAGCGAGGATTATTGTGGTGGCTTATAAAACCGTGGGTCGCAATAGTAGGGGTCTCAAGCCTTTTTCTACTAAAGAGAAAATGCAACCCCAAGGGCAGAAGTCTGACACGGACGTTCAGTCTAAGTCCAAGAAACAAAATTGGCCTAAAAAACAAAAACAGGGAAAGCAACAGCAACAGAAACAGGAGTCTCGTCCTGCGTCTCCTTTGCCTCCGCCCCCAGAACGTATTTATGACTTGCGCGATCCGCGCGAAGATTAAATCACCTGATCGTTTTCAGGTTTCTGACCAACGCTCTCCTCGTTCTTTTCAGGATTCATCGGCCTCGGAGACTGGTGGTGGAGGAGGCGACAGGGGTCGGGGTGGCCAGCAAGGACACAACCAGCCCCGCCCAAAAGACGGTGCAGGAAAGCAGGACGGCTCTACGCCGAAGAGACCCCAGTTTCAAAAGAAGAAAGTCGCCACTTTAACAGCGAGATATGCCACAGAGAGTGAGAACGCGGCTTCGGAATCTGACATGGGCTCTGACCTTGCTGGACAGCGCGGTGGAGATTACCATAGTGCGAGAGGCCCTGCATCCACTACTGAAGGTGACAGTGACTGACCGTTATGTTGTAGTTGAAACAGCTGACACTAGAGTTGCTCCCCTGACAGACTTTATGAAATTGTCCTGTTAATCGAAGGTGACATACAGCGAACCATAAAAGGGATATTTTGGGAAAATCTTTCGTCTACGTACGACATTTTGTTATCAGAGGCTGACTGGCCCCCACCTTTTGTGCTCGCAGCTCCGCGAGGGGAGGAGGTAATCCTCCCTAGTTTCGCGCACACAGTCTCGAAGGAGCATGCGCTGAACTTTGCAGAAGAGTGGGCTAAGGCTCTAGCGCCGGCTCTGTACCGTACACACTGTGGTTGGGATACATTTTCCCCATGCCACGAGATTCCTTTGCGGTCTCAGCCACGGCCTCAACCTCAATATCCTATTCGGCGTGTAGCTAAGGCTTCCATTGCGGAAATCCTTGAACAATTGGAATATCAGGGAGTGATTGAAACATGTGTGTCACCAATGAATAACCCTCTGTTTATTGTGACCAAGCCAGACGGTTCTTATCGTTTGGTATTGGATTACCGGCATTTGAACTCGCATTGCCGTACCTGTGCTGTACAGAATACTCACAGCTCTGCCTTGGTGGATAGTCTGGTGCGTAAGCGCTTTAAGACCACGCTTGACATATCCAACGTTTTTTATGCCCATCACTTGGATGGTCTAAGTTCCCAATGGACCTCCTTTACTTGCGGCGGTGTCTAAAAAACAATTTCGGCATTTGCCTATGGGCTATAAGAATAGTCCTCGAATTTTTACTGCCCACATAGTCTCTCTTTTGGAGAGGGTCGACCCTGATGCTTGCTCGTATGTGGATGACATTTATCTCACAGACGATGAACTTTCGGAGCATCTATGTCGCGTTGACCGCTTAATATGTAGCTTTGCAGACATGGGTTACAAATTAAATTTTGCAAAATCGCACATTGCAGAATATACAGTGTTGTTCCTGGGCTACGAGCTCAACAATGAAGGTAGAGGATTAGCTCCTCACTTCCTGGAGAAATGCGCACAACTGCGCGCTCTGACAACTCTGAAAAAATTACAGTCTTTACTGGGTATTTTAAATTTCGGGAGGACATACATTCTGGAATATGCCCAGCGTATCAAGCCTTTGTATGCTTTGATACAACCAACTTTTTCCAAATCATGCTGGCTGCCTGAGCACTCAGCCATTTTGCAATTCTTGCAGGCTGATCTGCTCGCTTTGACATTTTTGCTGACTCGTGACAACCACGCCAACCTGGTGATAAGAATCCTCCCTGGGACGGTGGGTTTCACGTACCTGACTTTTAACGAAGGAGACACAGTCCCTATTGCTTACAAGTCACACTTGTACACTTCGGCTGAAATGCAATTTTCCACTGTGGAGAAAGTTTTAACGGCTGTACAGATGGCGATTCTTAAGGAACGTGCTCTGTCACAGGGAAAACGCATGTTGGTTGTTACCCCGTGTCCTGCCTTGGAGGCAGTTACGAAAGCCAGTGTACCTAATTCAAAAGCTTTGCACCCTCGGTGGATACAATGGGCTGCTTCCTTGACGTCCCCGGATGTCACGTTTATTTTTGACGCCTCATTACGGTCGCAGGAGTACTTGAAGTATGAATTTGTTCATCCTGCTCCTCTAGCTATGCAACCTTTGGAGGATTACCATTGCATCATTTACAGTGATGGTTCGGCGCAGGTTGTGCATGCCTCTAAACATGCCTACGTTTCCGCTTGCACCATTGTGGTCGGTGCCATGGTGAACGATGAGTTCAAGTCCGGAGTCGTGCACACGCAGACTCTAGGGGACTGCAACGCACAATTGGCAGAGCTTCGGGCTCTGATGCTTGCATTGGAGTATGCAGATCTTAGTGTGACGACTCTTATTGTAAGTGACGCCTATTACTGTGTCCAGTCTTGCAATGAAAACTTGTTCTTTTGGATTCAAAATGACTTCGTGATTCCAAGGGTAGTACGATAAAACATAAAATGATCTGGGTTCGAGTGGCTGAGCTAAAAGAGCAGTTGCCACTTGTGTTTGTGATTCATACTCTCAGCCATCAGCGTGTTGGAGTTCACGCTGTCGGTAACTCGCTTGCTGATGAGGCGGCGAAATCAGCGATATCGACATATTTAGTTGCAGCAGTTACGTGGTCCAAAAGTAAGATTGATGATGATATCTTGGCGGCTATTGCTGCCACTGAGAAGGGAGGTAAACATCCTACGAGGTTCCCTTCGAAGTACACATACCACTTAAGTCCCGATAAGGTTCCTTATGTGAAAATTCCTGAAGTTGGGGAGCAGCTGATTCCCAACTTGGACCGCAGGGCTACATTGATTACAGCGGCACATGAAGGTGTGGCGTCTGTGCATGCGGGCGTCTCGGCCACTGTATCTCAATTACAACAGCGTTTCTGGTGGCGGGGACTGTACAAACAGATACGTGATTATGTCCTTCAATGTGACATTTGCCAGCAGATTAAGCCTTCGACTGCTACGCGTCCGCCACAGACACCGTTGTACATTTCTAATAAACCACTAGGTTGCGTTTATTTAGATCACTGCGGTCCCTTTTCTTCTGATACTGCGTATAAGTACATCTTAGTAGCAGTTGATTCATGCACACGCTTTGTGTGGGTCTGGCCCCATCGCAGCGCTGATTCACGGACTGTCATAAGAGATTTGCGTGTCTTTGTAGGGATTTTGCCTGTGGTACCTTCCATTCGGATCAGGGTCCGGTTTTCACCTCTAAGGTGTATAAGGATGCCATGATTTCGATGGGGGTCCAAGTCAAGTTTTCGTCTCCGTACAGACCAGAGGGTAACAGTGTAGTGGAACGAATGAACCGTGACTTAAAGCAATCATTGACAGCCCGAGTTATAGGCACTGGCAGAAACTGGCTGGCCCATCTCAATGGCGTGCAGCGTGCTCTTAATAATCTCCCCAGAAGGTCTCTGGGTGGGCGGACCCCATACGAAATGCTCTTTGGTATCAAGATGTTTGTCCCGGACCTTGATGGTCTAGACTGCGTGGCCCAAGCCACAGCCTTTGACGTAGATGGACATTGCAATGTTTTACAGGATCTACAAAAGACCAGAGACAGTCTTGCAAAGGAACATTTGCCCTCCACATCGGATGATGCGTTGCTGATCCGGTAGTTGGCTGTCTACCCCAAGTTGGAGAACTGGTTCGAGAGAAGATCGATAACATGAAAGAATTTTGTCCTTCCTATCGAGCTCCGGTTTTGGTGTGAAGGGCAAAGAACAGTCATTTTACCACCACTTCCAGGTCGTAAGGAAAACAGGTTTATCTCAATTGACAATGTCAAAATACACAGAGTGGCCGATTCTTCTTAGTATGACACCGGCAGTCTCCTGTCCTTCGATTGTGAGAAATTCTGTCTTGGCCACTGCTTCTAATTCTGAGCCAGAGGTGGCCATCGAGATGCCTACAATTTCCAGTCCTTTATTAAGTACTTTGCCTGGCACTGACGTTGATGAAATTGATTACACTTACCCTACTGACTTATCTATGCCTGATCTGCAAACACGTTTGGAAACAGAATCCAGATTTTCTTTTGACACTGTTTCGAATACCTCTAAAAAGCCCTCACGTTTTGCAGTTTATGCCAGTTTATTTAATAAAAAAAAAATGTATTTCCCCTTGGACATATATTTGGCTGGTACTTTTTTGGATGTATGACGTTACAACGCATACTTTTACCACGCATACCTTTACAACGCGGTTTTTACCACGCATACCTTTACAACGCATAGCGCTTAGAGGTGCTGGATAGTGGTAAGTATAATTTTCTATTCCAACTCCAGTCCCCGTGGACACTAGGGAAGGTGTTGGATAGAAAATTAAACTTATTCCCTATCCTAGAGCGCCCCCCAGAGCAATGTGTTGTAATGGTTTGCGTTGTAATGCCAGCGTTGTAATGGTATTGCGTGGTAAGAAATGCGTGGTAAAGGTTGTATACCTACTTTTTTCAATGTACCTTTTTATGTCAATTGGTTTTGTGTTTTATTTTTTTCGAACAGTCGATGGACACTATGTCGAGGAGAGAACATGCATTCGACATCTAAATGGTACTTTGGCGCCCCTTTGCTCATCACATTCGGCACACAGACTGAAGAGAGACTTGACCTTTGTTAATATCACTGCTTGGCCTGTCCTTGATGGGATTGTATGGGATGCTGTTAAATTTCAAATCCATGGCCCAACTGAGGTTGTTAATGTCCCTAATGTGCTCAGAGTCAACATGGGGGATGTGGTGAAACAAAACATACGTTCCGATGATTGGGATGTGCAGGCCGTGAGGCGTTGTTTTCTGATTTGAAATATTATGCTGCCTTTGATGCTGAGGATTTGTACTTAGAATGTGCTAATTATGGTGATTTATTTTGCTTCCAACATTTTGGCAACCATTATCTGCATAAGACTAATTCCAGAAGGAGAGCTGTAAATTACACACAGTGGGAGCATTGTCCAGCTCCTTTGCAGGGCAGTTCGAGTATTTCTTTGAAAAAGTACACTTATTTTACTGACTTTAATCAGTCCAATCCTGCATCTTTTTATTTTAAAATGACACAGAAGTCCATGTCCAAGGTTAGACTTACTGATACTAAGTTATTGTACTCGAAGTCCTTTCTAGACAAGTTGGCTATAGAAGGCTACGAGTTATGGAAGGAAACTGTTGACCTAAAATCTGTTTGGGGTTCTAAAAGTTGGCAGGTACAAGGCACAGAGGCTTTGCACCGTGCATGTCTCATCCCAATTCATATGTTGTTTTTAAATTCTACCATTTCTCAAACTACATGCTTTGGATTGGCTACTTCTAAAAAATTCTCCTTCCAAACCTCATTTAGAAGAATATTCTGGTTGGGATAATACAACTGAATTTTCGATTAGAGAGTTGCAAACTCTTTTACAAAATTCATCCTTTAACATATCCAGTTTGAACCAAAGAGGTTGGCTGATGTGGCACAGAAGTGCTGATTCATGCCAACGTCGTTTTCTTGGTTTGGCCAATGGTTTCACACAAGTCAGGACTGATCCCCGTTTTGAAACTGACAAATTGGTCACCACTTATTCTGTAGGCAAGTTATGTCAGAATTGGCTCAAACATTCTACCTTGGCAGCGGTCAAACTGCATTTATCCAAGCTAACGGATGATGTAGATTTAAATGATTTCATAAAAGGTCCGGCTAATGGTAGATCAAAAAGATGGATTTATGCGATTTACAATGAAATCTGGAAAACATCACAAATTGAGGCGGCTACACGCCTTAGAGCCATTGATCAAGCTAATTTAGAAAAAGTGCTTGCAGTTGTAGATAATAGCATTAACATGCTTTATTCCTGCATTTACACGTTAGATAATATTGTGTCTTCTGTCGTTGATATTGTGCAAGATGAAGTGTCTGTGTTATACCATGGTCAAAATCAATTGCGTTCCATTATGCAATTTTCATGGACCCTGCAGACGCTTAAGTCCGGGAAGGTGCCTTGGAATTACATGAACGTCACCTCCCTCTTTGCCCCTTTCAATTTGACTGACAAGCAGCGCTTACTTTCAATGAGAGATGCCTCTTTTTCTATGTTACACATTGAAAGATTAGAATCTTTTCCGTTTTCTGTGTCAGAGGCCACTGCGGCAACGTGGCTTATCCACGGGTTGATCAAGTTACCATTTGCCCTGTTTAAATTTACAAATTGTATGTGATATATTGCGATAGGAAGATACGAACCACTTGGTAGTTCATTTCTACATGAAGCCTGGTCGCTTCCGTTTACTTACAGATCCTTGAAAGATGAGAAAGAGGTGTATCTTAAAGGTGAAGAGTGTACAGAAACACCGGATCACTCATTAATGTGTAGACACATCCAATTGCACGGTTCTTGCAACCAAGAACGGCCAAATTTAGCCTGTGTTTTGAAAGGTACTCCAGTTCCCGCAATAGTTCCCACTTTCACATTACTGGCAAACGGCAGTTATTTACTTTTAAATAATGAGGATTGTTTTGGGTTAATTAGAGGTATTGCTTATGTGGTGACAGTAACTGAACGTGTAGTTTGTTGCAAAATCGTTCTGTATCCTCCTCCACATGGGAACTCGGGTGTTTCCATCTGGCCGCGGATTCCAACCTTGAGAGCGGTGTTCTATGGAATGGGTAGAATAAGAGCCCTTTTGTTTCAAAAAGAAGTGGCCCTGAGTTCAGCTCGCGAAACATTTGTCCTTCACGTTGCCAACACCCGCACAGAGGTGCAGGCACTATTAAATACTGACTTGCCCTTGCATTTCAGCGAGCTAGTTCATTCTATCTTTAACGCATCCTTCACTTCCGGTCTCGCACAATTTTTTTAAGATAGTTAGCAGTGGGTTTTTAACTTCATTTGAAAAGATATTTGGAGTCATCCCTGCTTTCTTCCATTATATTCTTCCGAGCTTGTTTGGTGGATTTCCTGTTTTGCTGGCATTGGCTGCAGGCGTTCTGGTGATATTTTGTTTTATTAAGAATGGCTGCCCATCCTGTGTTTCACGACGCGCAGCACCACCTTGCACTGTTTCGCAACAGGATGCTTGAATACTATGGCACGCTGCCACTTGCCACCTTAAGCGCAGCATTTGGATTATCTTTTCGATTTTCCTATTTTATATGTGCCCAGCATGTGTTTCATTGCCTGTGCTGCGATTTCGAGTGTGCCCTTGATTTGTGTCTCTGCAAGACGGTGTCTCCTAACGTGGATTTTAATCAACCAATGAGTCCCTTAGTTGCTCATGAGTTGGTTTGTTCCGACGAAAGGATTATGGCCTTGGCAGCGATGCATGGACTATGGGTTGTTGGAACATACTCGCAGCAGCGCAGGAATTTTTGGCACATGGCTTCATTGAAAACCCACCGAGTTGCCCTCTGATGGTGCTAGAGGCTCCGGTAATTGAAGAGCATGAATGTTCTTTCTCCCTATTGAATTGAATTGGATGGCTGATTTGTTTTCTGATGATAACAGTGACTTCCTTTTGGAAGCCGTTACTGCTTATTTTGCATATTCCGTCCTTGATTGAATGGAATTGAAGCCACTATTCGAATTCAGCTATTTTCAAAAAATATTTGCAGAATTATGACAAAATTTTCATGTCCCGGAACTATTGGCTTTGACAAGTTTACTTTTTTCGATTTTTCAATTTTTTAGGGTTATGTCAAATTTGTTCTTTTCCCAGAACTATTGCCTTTGCTCAAATTGTTCAGAGGTACAATCAATTTTGGATTTCTTTTTTAAGTGACAAAATTATTTTTCTAACTTGCTCAAAATTTGAACTGCCTATCATTCTTGAACTCTGCACTTCAACGTTGAGCTCCTTATATATATATTATGTCCGGTCCGGGCTCGGATCATGGGGGGATGTCATATTGATACGCATTACCTATATACTGTGTTAAGTTAGCATGAGCTTATTAAATGCTTTAAACGCCATGTTACCTTTTGCTGCTTCTGCACACGACACATAATTGTTGTTTTAGCTTTCAGCCCACTAGAGCGGTGTGATTTACTCGAGAATAATATGTTATTGATCTGATATCAGCTTTGCTTGGTAAACTGTGTCTGTACAGTGAGTGCTGAAGCCTTCAAAGATAACTCGACACAGTGTTGTTGTGAGGTCTGATCTTCGCACCTTCCTAGACATAACATATATGCAAGCGGCAGCTAAATTCTTGCTTTAGGCATGTTTTATATTGCTGCACACAGGACACACGTTACACTTGATGCTGTTTTGCATGCAGAGAGCTGGTGGAAGAAGATGTGACCCCTTTACACTAGGATCTTGAGGTATGGGCCCGCCCTGCTAAAACCCAATGAGACCTTCTTAGATATAATATATTATGCTAGTTAGGGAGGGTGAGAATTAGGTGTTGTTAACCCCTATTCATTTCAGCATATTTAGTATGTTGTCACCTTTCGTATTCTATGGACTAGTAATTATGCTGATAACTTTGTTTCTTATAATATGTTTGCTTGTATTATCTAAGATACTGCGTTTGAGAACACTGCATTAGTAAATAAATATTTCAAATATGCACGCGTCCTCATTTACTCCATGTTCTGGTTTGCAATGATTGTATAATGAAAGAGTGCTCATGTATTCCACGTGACCTGAGGTATTCTAAGTTCATGTTCTGGTTTGTCTAAACATTGGGAGTGTGTAATGACCAATGAGACACTGTAGCTAGCTCGGTAAGGGGATTTGGGTACTTAGGTGAGTTTTGGCACACCCTAATTCACTGAGGTTCCAAATCTCTATGCACAGTTCTGTAGGAGAACGGAATCCCTGCTACACTGGGGCAGGGCACTCAAAGACAGTGACCCTCCGAAAATGAACCAAACTCACAGACCCAACACCAGAGAATGTAATTGCCCACTACATGCCCAAAGGGAAAACCCTCCTCCATATCCTGACCACCATTGCCCACAGGTTGACGTACCAACACAGCAGACGTACCAACACAGCAGACAAACAACATCCCACCTCATACAAAGCTGCTGGCCATGTTGCAGGTGTTGGCCTCTGGTACCCTCAAACCAGATGGAGGAGTCACACAGCCAGGGCAATCCAAGTCCCCCACAACGACCATGGATGACACCATCAGCTTGGTATCCCACTATCTATACTTCCCACACACTGCGCAGGAACCGCCAGAGACCAAGCAAGGTGTGTACACCACAGCCCGCCCATATCAGGGGGCAATTGACTGCACACATGTCCTACTTGTCCCCCCGGCAACACTGCACACAATAAGCGCAACAGAAAGTGCAAGTATCCCACCAATGTCCAGGCAATAGTAGACCACCTTGGAATCTCCGCCATCGCTGCAGCAAACCACCCAAGCAGTGTGCATGATTCCTACACCTTCCGACTGTCCATCATCAACCTGCGCCACCAGGATGGTCCCCACGGAAATGTATTATTATTTTATTTAGTAATTTGTAAAGCGCAAACAGCTACCCCCAACGGGGGTGTCCCGGCGCTGACAGCATGTGAAGTCCCAAAGGGTACAGCAGAGAGTTCCAGCAGGCTAGATCTGCACTGCTCTTTGGCCAATACCAATTGCATGGACCACACACCTCAACTCCACAATCATGCAACACACAACACAGGAAATGCACACATCACAAGCTCACATACAACATACACACCCACCAGACACAACAGCACAACTGTGGGAACCTGCGCAAGCCATGTACATTAGCCATCAACAGCAATGGCACCTCGGCCACACAATAGCAGAATGTCGGAAGAGGTGGGGACCAGGCATGTGAGAAAGTGGCAAGTGACCCATGAATGAGACTGCACACAATGCCAAGTGTGGTGTGGAGGCAATGGCCAGACTGCAGTATGCAGACCACACACATATTGCATATTCATATCGACACACACCGCTGGTGTTTGGAGTGTAGTGGACAGTGGATGCACCCATGTCACCCCAGCCAGTGGGGAAGTTCATGGAAACATAGCTTGTTACATCCCCCGTAAGCATGAGCGGAGTGTACGCCAGGCCAGTGTAGGGGTGTAAAAAAAGGCACGTAACTCTGGACATGGTCCTCTTCCGGAATGCCCAACGTCTCTGCCAGGGCAGCGCCTCTCACCCTGCCACAAGGTCGACGCCGTGAGTGGAGTAGCCAGCGATCTGGTGTGCCTGCTGTACCCCGGGACGCTGGTCCCCGAACCAGTCCTGCCCACGCCAGTGCCCCAGGCCTCAATGCCCACCTGCCGACACTGGCGTGTGTCAAAGAGGGCCCACCAAGTGCAGGTGCAATCTGCAAGCCCAAGGCCCCCACCTTGGCAAACGCTTCGGCCCATCTCGGCCTCCACGACAAAGGACCGCAGAACTCCTTTCCTGTTGATGTACTCCACCGGCATACACAGCGGACAAGTAGGACACACATTTGGAACTGAATCTTGATTACACCATGGCAGAGTACATGATTTAAGGCTGAGTTCATGTCACCATACTCCTTCCAATGTGGTGCAACCAAATCTGTGCAAATGACTCCCACCAAATGTGTCTGTGGGCCCTTGCTGACTCTGGCCTTAGGCCTGCACTGTGGTCCTGCAGGCCTCACACCAATCCAATGTAGTCCGTCACAGGCAGGACATGGCATCGTCGCTGGCTAAACACCCGCTCAGCTCTGTGGTCACTACCTGTCAACCACAAATCTAATACGCTGCCTCCGGCGAACACCGGGGCCAACTTGGTCACACTTTTGGAACTGAGTCTTGATTACACCAAGGCAGAGCACATGAATCATGGCTGAGTGTATGTCACTATATACCCTTCAATGTGGTGCCAACAGGTCTTAGTGTTACATTACAGTCGCAAGATTCTGTGGGCCCACGTAGACTATGGCTCTCGGCCTACGCTGCGCTCGAGTAGGTCACAGATTTAGAACTGAATTCTATTCTAAGGCAGAGTACATATCAGTGCACGCAAGGAGAGGCATAAGACGCATTGCATTTGGGTGGAAAAATGGATCATCGTTATGAAAGTGATCCCACACTACCATCAAATACCCAGGTGCCACTAACTCTGTGTATCACGAGCCAACAATACGTGGCTGTCGGCCACTGCTGACCGCTGCCTTCAAGCCACTGCGGTCCAGTAGTTTACAGAGTCTTGAATTGGCAATGGCGGAGTTCATATCAGTGTACCGGCATCATCGCAGACTGCATCCCCTCCCAGCCCTGGTGCCACTAAGTCCGTTCCCCGACATTCATGGACACTCTCTCGTCGTGGATTGGAGGCGTCTGAGTCTATGGACTAGGGGGTAGTTTTCATCCGCATGTTGCTGATACCGAATCGGTGGAGGCAATGAGGCTGTAGATTTTTCATCATACTGTGGAGGGCACCCTCCACTGTCCCCCGCAGCCTTCCACCACATTCACCTTTGACAACGACTTGGACCCGCTCAGTCCACATGGCCCTACCTCAGTGCATCGCAATACACCATCCCGTGGCGCGGTGCCTGTGCCGGCTGCTGTGTATCCGTGGCCACTAACTCTGTGCTGGTCAGGTCAGGGACTCCTTCTTCTGAGATATTGGATGGCCTCTGAGGCAATGGCCTTGGGTTCATCAACGCCATGTGTCTGTGGCCCTGTACTGTCCGCTGCCTTTGGTCTCAACTGTGGCACACCAGGGCTCACTAGTCAAATCGAGTCCTGACTGGCCCAGATGTTGCATCATCGCAGGAGGTACACGCCACCACCGCCAAGACCAACTCTAACCACAAACTGCCAGTGCCAAAACGGTCATACTGGCAGACTGACGGAGTTGCTTGCACCTGTTGTGGATGCCATCCTCTGCCTGATCCCCTTCTCAGCACTCCAGGTGCCACTAACTCAGTGTGCCACGAATCCTCGCCCATTACTGTTGTGGTTATGTGCTGTGGAGAGCTCACACAGCAATGTCACCTCAGGCAGTGTGGGAGACCAGTGATGACCATGAGGAAGATGATGCAAGTGTGACACCCCCCCTCCCCCACTGCAGCTGCATCATGAATAAACCGAAGGGACACAATCCTAGACATTTTCTTCACATGAACGCGCTCATCTCTGGTGCCCCAACCTCAGAGCACTGCAACTCACAAACACTTCTGTTTGTATGTTGGGTGACCTCAGTGCTTGCTCCGGCTCATTACATGTTGCTCATAGTTGACTCTGTTAATTTGATTTGATTTTGATATTAGTATTTCTATAGGCCAACAATCACCTGAGGGCATCGTGTTATGCAGGTGTTTTCTGTTTCCATTGCACTGGTGTTCACTCTTCAAGTTGTTGCCAGCACCAAGCGCTCCGTGCAGGATGGCTCAAACTCATGCCAAAAAAACAACAACACAACCAACAGAGAGAGGAGGGTCATAGGGAAATAAAGTTTAAAGACCTACTACTGGTTCACTTCCCCAGCTACACAATATGAACAACACAAAGAACCTAGGAGATCTATAAGCCAATTTATTTTGGCCCAACTGACTTGTGATTGCACTATGTTAGTAGGTGCTACAGTCACCATTAGATTAAATTCTAAGAAACAAGAAAGAGAGCAAAAGTGCAATGAACTAAGCACACCAAGCAAAGAGCTAGCTCAAAAGATGGTCAACAAGATCCAAATCATCTCATCATGGATTACCATCAAACAGACCTGGTGATCAGTCATATAATCTGGTTGTCGAAACTGTGACCTGGCCGGTCCCTTGATCATCGAGACCCTATGCCACACAGTGAGTAGTTGATACTGGATCAGGTCCACAGTTGACTAATAGCCACCAGTTCTTAGCCAGTAGATGATGGTAGACAATGATAGTGAAAACACAGTGCAACTTACCAAAAGTGGTGATTTAAAATAGGGTGATATGTCTAAACCAAATATTTTAATCAAGAACCAGGCACATCCCCTAGTTAAAAAACTGGAACAGTGCAATCGACAGTATGAAACAAATAACTGTCGCAATATGGGCCAACATGTTTCTGCCTAACGGGCAAAACGTCCCTTGGCTTTCATCAGGGCCACTGTTCATAACTAGTTGCTACTGTTAACAATGTGTAAACTAAATACTACACCCAACAAATCAGTGAAAAAGATAACTGTTGAAAGCGATACAACCTGTACCTACAGTTAAGTACGCATCCTCCTTGTACTCACGCCACACACATCCAGCACAGGCCTTACTGTACATGTGGCCCTGCCAATAAAGGGCTGGGCGCACGTACCCATAGCCCGTTCTACATGATATATGCATGTGTCCCTGTGGTCTTGTTGTATGCATGAGGGCCCCGGGCCCTACAACATTACATTGTGCTGTGTATAGTGGACACAGACATGTCACCACAGGTAGCGGGTCAGAGCTTGGACATGAAGCTTTGTCATCACTCACTCAATTCATACGGGGAGTGGACTGGGCCGTCGTACGCAGAGGCAATGTGGGTGTGTGACTCCTATGTGTGTGCCCTTGGGCGTGGTTCTGTCCATCTGCATGTGTCTATGTTGCAGAGTGGGTCTCCTTTGTGGGGTGTTGGTGGTCCCTGATGGAACTTAGACATCCACATATATGGTCCAGTTCGGCTTCCATGAGCTCTGACCCCACCAGCACCAGTTCGGCCACCTCCTTTTGGCATTCTGAATCCTGGCATTGGAATGTGATGTGTGCCTTGGAGAAGTGTTGGGAGCCAGCAGTGGGGGTGGGTGCTTCCTACTGTGTGGTCTGTGCCGGGGCTGTGGTCTCAACTATGTAGCTTGACTGCCCTGCTCCTGGGGATAGGTTGCCCGAGATGTCCATGAGCTGTTTTAGGGCGTTGGTGTCGCAGGTGTGGTAGTCGTCTTCGGCATCACTGATGGGTTGTCTGGTATGCCCTGCTGGAGGTGTTTTTTGTCCCTTTGCAATGTGAAGGGGAGACGCATGTTGACATTGTGTTGACATGTATGTTGGCGCATTGTTCTAGTTAACATGCATACTGTGTGACAATGTACATTATGTCTGTTTGGGTGGTGCTGGCAATTTGTGACAGTGGACTTTTGGACTACATGACAGATGTGAGGTTGTACCCCTACATATGCATATCATAGTTCCCTGCTCTGTCAAATGTGATTGGCCTGTTTATGCACATGAGCAGTTCTGTCCCCTGTTCTGCAGTGTCGCTGTTGCACTTGGTGACACATTGTCATGGGATGTGCTGTGATTGCTATGTGTGTGTGCTGGAGTTTGCCACGGGGATGAGGGACATGATCCTGGGTCATTGTGGGTGTGAAGTGTGCTAAACATGATTGTGCACGGATCACTGACACAATATCGATGTCAAGAATATCGGGTTACAAAAATATTGAGGTAAAAATATAGAATACCAAAATATCAACCTCCTATCTCCAAACAGGTAAGTATAAAAATATTGAATCAAAAATATCGATGTAAAAAATATAGTTAGTCAAAATATCGAGTTTTTAAAAATGCTTTAAATTAATTAAAAATTTATGAAATAATAAATATAATTAACTTAAACATACTTAAAATACTTAAATAACCTTAAAATGTATAAATAATTAACGTAAGTAAAAAAAACAACATACAAATTGATTTGTTAATACATATATATATATAAACGTTATATTAATAAAAAATGTACAATATTTTTACCGTAGGATAGCGGAAAGGGTAAAATTTACTATTACCACTCCAGTTAGTGCAAAGGTAGAGAAAGCGTTGGATAGCGTAGGAGTAAAAATTACTATTCCAACACCAGAGAGTGCAACAGTAGGGAAAGCGTTGGATAGCGTACGGGTAAAAATTACTATTCCCACTCCAGAGAGTGCAACAGTAGGGAAAGCGTTGGATAGCGTAGGCGTACAAATTTCTATTCCCACTCCAGAGAGTACAACAGTAGGGAAAGCGTTGGATAGCGTAGGGGTAAAAATTACTATTCCCACTCCAGAGAATGCAACAGTAGGGAAAGCGTTGGATAGCGTAGGGGTAAAAATTACTATTCCAACTCCAGAGAGTGCAACAGTAGGGAAAGCGTTGGATAGCGTAGGGGTAAAAATTACTATTCCCACTCCAGAAAGTGCAACATTAGGGAAAGCGTTGGATAGCGTAGGGGTAAAAATTACTATTCCCACTCCAGAGAGTTGAACAGTAGTGAAAGTAAATACTTCATATATAAATAAAAATAAATTAAATATTAAAACCAATTACAAATACATTAAAAGTAATTAACACTTTTATGTAATATAATAATTAATCAAATAAAAATACAAATAAAAATTAATTATTACAAAATTATTACCTATGAATACAAATTATTTATTAATTAACAATTAATTAATTAACAATTAAAAATAATGAAAAATTAGAACAACAAAAAACCAATAAATAAATTAAAATATTTAAATAATTACAATTAAATTACTTCCCACCCTATTCCCCTATAAACCCACAACCCGCTACAGAATTATATTACGCAAAAATTAAATACCATAAAATTAATTAATTAAAATAAATGATAAAATAAATATACACTTTTCACACATATACTAACATAAAAAGTCACTTTACCAAATTGAATATTATTAAAAAAATTAAATTAACTTACTTACCTCAAATTCGATATTTTTGTTGTCTATATTCTGTCCTTTCTATATTTTTGTTGTCTATATTCTGTCCATTCGATATAGTGTCCATTCTATATTTTTAATTCGATATTAATGCAAATCGATATTAAAAACTCGATATTTTGAGTGTATACCATTGGGCACGTGTGCCATTGTGCCCATCTCCCCCATCCCCCAGTCCTTGGTCATTACTCACCCTGTTGTTGTTGTGTCACGTCCTCTGCAGCTGTGTCCATACTCCCACTTTCTTGCACTGTCTCCACACTGATGACTAGCCTCCGTAAGTTTCCCACGATAGACTGCGATGTTGGAGGTTGCTTAATTAACTTTTGCGATGGTTATCACACGTTCTTGAAAATATGCCCCCAAGAGTTTGACATAAGTTATATTCAGAAATAGAGGGCAAGTGCTTTCGTTGCCAACAAATGGGTCAGGGATGTTGGCTGCATATATTTTTACTTGACTGCTTTTAATCTAGTTCTGGGAGGAAGTTTTCCACCCTGAATGAGGGCTTACAGGGAAAATTAAAACCGGAACCAGAGAGAGCATTGTTTGCGTTTGTAAGGCAGAGCTCTAATGCTCCAATCACCAAAGGGGAGAGTGCATTTATACCGATTTCCGCTACAGTTGCAAGGTCCTTCATCCGTCGGAATTGAAGGACAATCAAAGCTCCAGCCTACCTAAATTGGTATCAAAAATGTTATGTACCAAAACCTTTGAGGAAGCTTATGCAAAAAGGTTAGGGGCTATTTAGAAATTCTTAGTTTGGACTGTATGAATAAAACAGAAAGTAAAATATATAGCACTTTAGACTGAGGCAGGATATTTAACATTTCCTTTTGCTCATAAGATTTACAGCCTTGGGAAAGGAGGAAACGATATATGTATTATTAAGGAAGAAAGTATTTAAAATGTTATTTCATGGATTTTATCTGCAATGATAAAATTAATGTTCTAATTATTTAAAAGCTGCTATGCACTGCAATTTAGTTCCTGTTTTAGGGTAGGCCCGGAGACTTGTGCCTTTAGTAAGCTAAATTTAATAACCTGATCATATCAAAGCTGCTCTGCACTGCACTTTACTGTCTGCATTTTGGATTGGCCTGTGGTTTGCGCCTGTATGGGATGAAGTTGGGGGAAATGCTTGATTTCAGCCATAAGTTAAGAAGAAGCTTTTATTTTTAAAAGGTATTAACAACTATATGTATTGTGCATGGTTTTATTTCTCTGTTATAATTGTGCTCAATAACATTTTTTAAAAAAATGTGTTTTGCATGAGGAGACAAAACAAGAAGAAAAGATTAGTGAATAGAAGTAATTGTTGTACAGTTTTTAGTGGCCAAAGGATACATTCTTCTTGTACAGAGGCTTTCTTTAATGAAGAAAGCTATCTCCAAGATACCTAATTAGTTTATGCTATTGATAAAGAGGATAATGTTATGAAATGAAGACTGGTAGTACCATAGCAAAAGAGGTGATGATTCTTAGAAATGTAGAAGAAGGTATTGCAGAAGAGGTACAAGGAAGGTGTAGACAGGGTCTTGTATACAAATGGAACTGTAGTAGTGAGGAAAATGAAATTTTGCCTGACCAAGATGCCCCCTACGTGTACCCTATGTTACATATATGTGCATGTCACCCATATATGACCTGGCAGACCGAACAGCTAAACTTACAGCCCAGACACCAACAGACACGACAAAGACAGAGGTACCATTACTGACAACATGTATGACAGTCAGGGATCCCACTCAAGATGTACTCGACATACAGACACATGCCACTGCAGATGAGATAAAGAAATGGACTGAACAAGGAGGGGTCCAGACTGAACAAGGTTGGATGACTAAGGGAAAAGGTACATGGTTTCTTCCAGATTCTATGGTACAAGTAATCATAAACACAGCACATAGTCCAGCACACTTGGGAGAAAAGGCAATGATAGACAGCTTACAGAATATCTGGTTTAACAAGCACATGCGTACAGCAGCGAAGCAGAAAGTACGAACATGTATGATCTGTTGCCAGTTCAATCCAGGTAAAGGCATTCCGGTGGAACAAGGCGGATTTCATCCTCCTGACCACCCTTTTGAGGTCCTCCAGATGGATTATATCCAAATGAACAGATGTAGAGGTTACAAGTATGTCTTGGTAGTTGTGTGTGCACTATCTAGATGGACAGAAGCATATCCAGTTCCAGATTATACTGCTGTGACAACAGCCAGGCAATTAGTGCGCGAGTACTTCCCCACGTATGGATTGCCTCGGGTCGTATATTCCGATAACGGTCAGCCATTCTCCTCTGAATTAATGAAACAAGTGTCTCTTCTGTTAGGATATACTTGGAAATTCCGTTGTGTAAGACACCCTGAAGCAGCAGGCCTTGTAGAAAGACATAATCAGACAATCAAAACAAAACTTGCTAAGATATGTGCAGAAAAAGGCGTGGATTGGATGGTAGCTTTACCGGTTGCCCTCTTTTACATGTGTATGGTAGCTCATTCCAGAACAGGCCTATCCCCGTATGAAGTAGTCTTCGGTAGACCGCCAAATATGTGGGGTACGCCTATGCCTAAAAGAATAACTGATGTTGACAGTAACATGCTGACAGATTACCTGGCTTCCTTGATGTCTGCACTACTTTCTTGTCGTTCACAGGTTGCTGCCGCCTTCCCTGACAACACCCAGGTCAAGGAACACGCCATTGTCCCTGGGGATTACATTTGTGTCCGGAACTTTGATCGATCAAGCCCCCTTGAGCCACGTTGGAAGACGCCGAAGTTTGTGCTACTGACCACGAGGACCGCAATAAAAGTCGAGGGACGCAAGGGATGGCTTCACGCTCAACACTGCAGGAGATACTTTCGACAATCTGGTACTTTCAAAGACACTAAAGACATTAAAAAAATTACAGACTTTGCGCCGCCTGCGCCGCCTTTACTAGAAAAGACTCCACAGCAGGAGTATAAATCTAACTTAAGATCTAGTAAGTCAGACGTAGTTTAATTGTCTAAGTCCACTCGGTGGTGAATCGGTTAGACTAGATTTCTGACATGTATAAGATCACATACGAGAATAGTAAGAAGAGCAAAATGAGAGAAAAGTACTGCAAGTTATTACGCAGTAGATGTATAGTTACTTTGATCATTCTTTTTATTTTGTGCATTGTTATAATCTGTGTCAGTTTATTACTACATGTTTTCTTTCCTATTTCCTCACATATACAGTCTTCCAGTAACAGCACCATAGAGCATACATTTAGTGAACTGCCACCTCATGAATTGTCATATCGACTTGCATTGCGTAACAATACTTTTATTCAAATGTTACACCATTCTCATCAGACCAGCAATGCGACTAATTGCTGGGTATGTGGCCAACTGCCACCTTATCAAAAGGCGAAGGGAGTTCTGCCCTTCTATCCTCTGCCGTTCTCACACAATGGTTCATGTGGAGCATGGTTTGCCTTAATGACCTCAATAGATAGAAAGTACATAGCTTATCCAGGTGGCTGGATATATGGAAACCTGAATAAAGTAATGAATGAAGCATGTTTTCCAGACAAAGACGGATTTCCCCAAAGGAAGGGAACCGATCTAGAGAATGAAGAGTACGAGCAGGGAAATGCATCCGTTAATTTTATAATGTTAAATGTTCAGCCCAAGCAAAATACAGGTCCACCGTTTATTTCAGTTCTACCAGCAAAAGGTGATTTATGTGTTAATAAGAAAGGCTCAGTACATATGGGACACAGCGAGTGTAAAGTTGTAGTAGAGTTTAATGATAAAGGACTTTCTTCTTTCAAAACATCACGCCATACCTATTTCATTTGCGGTCAGACAGCCTATGTACATCTGCCCTTAGACTGGGGTGGGACTTGTTATATAGCATTCTTATTGCCACCTGTATTCTTGGCCCCATCCCATTATCATAGAGATTCACGACTAGAACATGTTAGAGTAAAGAGAGAGACAGATGCCTCAGGGATTGATCAGACTGAAACAGCTTGGGAGCAATATACAGATTTCAACAAAGGATTCTTCTTCTTCATAGGTCCCGTCCAAAACAGTAAACTGATACGCAAGTTAACAAGGACTCTTGAGGCAGTAGTGAATGTGACTGCATCTGCCCTGGCGAACTTGACCCAGGAACAGTCTGCTATGAGACTTGTTGTTCTTCAACATCGCCTCGTTCTAGACGTCATCTTGGCGGATAGGGGCGGAGCTTGTAGCGTGATCCGATCTAGTTGTTGCATTTTCATCCCAAATAACGCGCCATCTGTATATGCAGCGATAACAAGGCTCCACAAGATTGCTCATGCCATACATCAAGACCCAGGCACATGGACTTGGTCCAGTTGGCTCTGGGGTGTGATATCTGCTTGGGGATGGAAAGTGTTGTCCTTTCTAGGAATGATCCTACTTATGATATTTGGTTGCTGTTTCTGTCTGCAGTGTGGCCCGGCCATTTGCGGCCTGTGTGCAACTGCATGTGTTCCACATCCAAGTATACAAAGGGTTAAGGACGAACAAATGATGCTGTATGATCAACTATACGGTCTCATGAATATAGATGTATCCTGAAGGGTTACGTAGGGGACAAGGAGGGAATGAGGAAAATGACATTTTGCCTGACCAAGATGCCCCCTACGTGTACCCTATGTTACATATATGTGCATGTCACCCATGCATATTTTCCCTTAAGTGTGTTTCTAGTATTAGACAGCAATCCATTGCTATATTAAGAAAATTCCTACATATCTTTCTAAGGCGAAGTTTCTAACACAAAGTAAGTTATATCAATCAACATTGCAAAGGTAGGAGGCTGTATTATGTGAACATTCCTGCTTTATGTTTAGGAGAAGTTTGCATGGTAGTGTGGCACACATAGAATAGGTTTGTGGTGATAAGCAGTTTTGTTTTTTTGGTCCTGATCAGGATTCTAGAAAAAGTGAAGAGTTGTTAAGAGGAGGAGTTGTAACAAGACCGATATATTACAGTTGATATTTTTTTTTAAAAGAGATTACAAAATTAAACACAGTGTTCTGTAAAAAAAGAGTATGTTTGTATATGTCGTTGTTGTACGTACTAGAAGATTTAAACACAGACTCTTGATTTAGATTTAAAAAGTTAAAAAGTAAATCATAATAACTGGCAAAAGTTACCTGTGTATTTCTTTGTAGAGGGATGGTTTGATTTGTCTATACAGCAAGTTATATGTATGTAGTGTTACAAAAAAATGGAAGATAATAAAATGAACAACACATAGATGTTAGATACCCATTTTGTAAGATAATAAAATGTACGCTATGTAGGAAAATTATGAAAGTCAAAAATAAGAAAATCATCAACATTTATTATTCTTTCCAGAAATGTGAAGGGCCGTTATGGAGTGCTCTCCAGCACTAACTACAACTCCACAATCCAAGCAGTATGATGCCATCGAGGAAAACTGTGGAGCCAAATCTTGAAGTTGAGATTGGACTTTTCAATGCACTCTCTGCTTTGGTGTTGTACTGCTATCGAAGTTGAGGGTCCTACCGCTTTGCATTGCCTTCTTGCTGCTCACTATGAACTCCTCTTATGAAATGTGCAAAAAATATAATAGGTGGAATTAAACATGTGTGTTTTTGGCAGCATTGTGAATAGCTGTAACAAACTGCTCACCAGCTGTAATAACAACACCACAGTCCATGCAATACATGGCCATTCTCGACAACTGTGGAGCCATATCTGTTAGAGTCTGTACCTCTAAAAGACTTTCTGACTGGGCATTGTTGGTGCTGCCACTGACATAGATTGGCTTCCAGCTTCCCTTTTGTAGATTGCCAGTTGGAGATGTTTTCTATGATTCTTTTTAAGATAATATTAGATGGATGTCATCTCACATGGATATCATTTTTGGTCATCCCTCCAGAGAGGGTTCTCTCACACACTGTGCATTGCACGAGTATTACAGTAGTTTTTGATTCCCCATGAGTTTACGTATCAATGCATAGCTTGATGTTTGTTTGAAAGTTATTTTGTGTTCGTGAATTCAGATATTGAAAGTTATTTTTGAAACTGTAATTTGTTTACAAATTTGTCGGTAAAATAAAGTTAAACCAATATGTTACTAGCTAGATTGTGTAAAATATGTCTAAATATCTGTTTACACCTTTTCATTTGTATTCGTGACTACTGCTGTCATTGCGACCTCTGGTGTTGCTGTGAAGAAGGAAAATGCATTTTTGATGTAGTTATTTCGACAAATGAATACAAAACAGAAAGTTACATTAGTATCTTCTGAAATAGCTACACGGAAACTTTATGTCAAATATGTCTATATATGTATTTTACACTCTGACAAAAACACCCGGCATGCACAGACTGTCCTTGGCAATGGCTCTCATAGAATCATACCGGCACTACCTGTGCAATCGTCAAGGACGTCCCTTCTTTATCACTCTGCAAACGTGCCTCCTGGAATAGTACTAGGTGGGGGATGAAGTCCCCCTGGCTATCGAGGGTAATTAGGTCCAAGTATCCCTCTTGTTACCGCAAGCAAGTTTCACACAGTTAGTTTGCTAAGAGGTGTTCTGAGACCACACCCTTTTCTGCACCACTCTACAAACATGTCTTCTGTCACACTAGTGATTGGGAAATAAGATCATCTTGGCTACTTGAAGACCTTGGGGACCAAGAAGCACTGCTGGTTCTTTCTATAAGTACTACTCAGCTGGATTTCTGAGAGCTGGTCAGGGACATTATAGTTATGAAATAGAATACAAACACATTAGAAATTCACTGAAAAAACAAAGGTTACAGGGACATTATAGTTAGGCTGACATTTCACTTGTTTAAAACCAGAGAAATTCAGCATTTATAGTTAGCTGAGCTAACTAGAACGTGTGCCCCCGCAATGCACTGCTTAGGACCTCACATATTACATCATTATAGTTAGCAGTTATATAGCCAACTGATGAAACTGACCCTGTAAGGAGTGATGTAAGATGTGATATGTGACGTCATAAGCAGTGCATTGGGGGGGACACAATTTATAGCTAGATCTGCTAACTCTAACTGTGGAATTTCTTTGGTTGAGTAGCGGGTCTTTGTCCAGCTAAACAATGGTCACTATGAGTATCACATAAACAATGTCCATTGGTCTAAATACTAACATACCGACTACCTTTATGAAAATGCGATGTGGGAAACAGCACAGGATAAAAAATGTGCAGCTAATTCTGTAATTCTCCTAAGAAATTAGGATAGCCAACAGTCACCACACGGTACCGCCCTAGTCATCATCTGGGATACCTTTTAGATCTTCCCATTATGAGGCATAAATGATGAATCAGGACTATATGGAATGTCCTACATCAAATATGACTCACCATACGGTCCTTCTGATGTTAACTGGTGATCTAGTGGGATGGGGAAAGAAAATTGCAGTGCATGTGAGTGCAAAAAAGTGAATTAAGATTGGGTGAAGGAGCAACAATACATTTTATTGTTTTACTGAGTTCCCCAAGATTAAAAACAGAGCAAAAAAAGAGCATGTTTAAACAAATATCTGTTAAACAAGGAGCTCATAAAGGTCCAGTGTCCATGCTCCTAATACAAGTCTGGTAACAAAAAGGAGGACAAAGTTCCTATACAAGGGTGCAAAAGTCACCGGTGTATCAGGGTGCAAACAGTTACCCATGCATTAAAAACAGGGAAGGATAAGGGAAAGGTAATCCTAGGTATAAAGTACCCTAATATGAGAGGGAAAGGCATTCAACATCCTCTGCTGCCCTCACACACCCCGAGGGATGTCATGCTTCATCATTGGGCATTTTGCTCCTCGTAGGGCCGGCGCTGCAATTCCCTACGGGTCCCCCGAAGGGTCACTTTATCGGAGATCTTTTTGAGGAAATGCCGGATGTTGCATGAGGGTGTGTGGGGAAGGGTAAAGGATGGTAATTCATGTACGTGCAAACGTGATAGTGTGATAAAATTGCAAGGGTATGAAAGCAGCGTTAAGTTTTATTTGATAAACCCTTGGCAGTTAAGAATACTGCTTAAAAATGACTGACCCCAAAAGGCCCACTATGCCTGGGTGTCTATAGTCGCGGTCGACATGTTTCGCGCCTCTGTCGCCCGTAGGTCATTGGCGCTTCTTCAGGACCAAACAAAAAACAGTGAAGTGCACGTGAACAAAATACATAAAAGTTAAAATGAGAACCCTCTTATCTCAGCCAGGGTGGGTAAGGAAGCCTGTATACCCTCTATGTAAATTCAGCTGCTACACAGAAGCTGCTCCTGGTTGATGCCTAGGAAACAAGAAAACAAGATAAACCACATGTGAGTGTCAGTAACTACTTGATGCATCACAAGGTGCCACTTTTTTGTACACCTAGTTTCACAGAAAAATTGCGCAGGCACACGGGAAAGGTCCAACATGAGGCGGGGGCCGTTAATACAAAGAGCAATTAGCTCAATTAACGCTTATATTGTTAAAATTGTTAAAATAAGGCACCTAGACTCGGCTACATGGAAGTGGTTAAACGTGTAACAACTATGAGGCAGGAGCCTACTAATGTTGAAATATGGTAGAATTACCAAAACGTTAAAATAGGTGGAACACCATCACCATGCTTACCAAGCACTAGTAAAAGCACTCCTCCAATGGTCAAGAGAATGGACGCCCGCGTATAGTCGGGCTGTGGAAACAATAGACACAGGCCAGACACATAAATAAATGTGAAGGCACCAAAGGAGTTAGGTGAAAATGATGCCAACCATTAAGTGACTAGAACGAAATGGTACTTACAAAGATATATACGGGTGCTGCCTCTAGCGCACCTACCCCTGTCCAAACGCTCGCCGTAAGTAAATTAAGGACGGCGAAACATGGGGTTTTAAATCAACAAGTCGGACAAGGGGAGAGGCGGAAACTCTTTCCGGTGATGTCAGAATAGAAAGTATCTCAATGCGCATGTGCAGCGTGGCGGCGAAGAGGCGCATGCGCATCAATTGCACACACTATTCCCTCGCTCATGCGCACTCGTTTGAATGAAAAGGAAGGTGTCAGTACCGTTAATGTCTCAAAACAGCTATCAGGAAAACAGTTCCGCCGGTATTTTGGCACCCTTCAATTTCTTGGTCATCACCGTGTAAACCAGGTCATAATATCATTACCGGACCACACCTCGTATATAAATGGCCTGTGTAGATGATCCCTAGCAAAAAAACATCCCGACGTGGATGCATGGGCCATATTGAGGGGCTAAAAGGATACGCCCAGGTTGCCTAAAAGGGGGGAGGACTGTGATATGCGTCCTAATGTTTATTTAATTGCAAAGAATTAATTGACCAGGAATTAACAGCGTTTGGACAGGGGTAGGTGCGCTAGAGGCAGCACCCGTATATCTTTGTAAGTACCATTTCGTTCTAGTCACTTAATGGTTGGCATCATTTTCACCTAACTCCTTTGGTGCCTTCACATTTATTTATGTGTCAGGCCTGTGTCTATTGTTTCCACAGCCCGACTATACGCGGGCGTCCATTCTCTTGACCATTGGAGGAGTGCTTTTACTAGTGCTTGGTAAGCATGGTGATGGTGTTCCACCTATTTTCACGTTTTGGTAATTCTACCATATTTCAACATTAGTAGGCTCCTGCCTCATAGTTGTTACACGTTTAACCACTTCCATGCAGCCCAGTCTGGGTGCCTTATTTTAACAATTTTCACAATATAAGCGTTAATTGAGCTAATTGCTCTTTGTATTAACGGCCCCCGCCTCATGGTGGACCTTTCCCATGTGCCTGCGCAATTTTTCTGTGAAACTAGGTGTACAAAAAAGTGGCACCTTGTGATGCATCAAGTAGTTACTGATGCTCACATGTGGTTTATCTTGTTTTTCTTGTTTCCTAGGCATCAACCAGGAGCAGCTTCTGTGTAGCAGCTGAATTTACATAGAGGGTATACAGGCTTCCTTACCCGCCCTGGCTGAGATAAGAGGGTTCTCATTTTAACTTTTATGTATTTTGTTCACGTGCACTTCACTGTTTTTTGTTTGGTCCTGAAGAAGCGCCAATGACCTACGGGCGACAGAGGCGCGAAACATGTCGACCGCGACTATAGACACCCAGGCATAGTGGGCCTTTTGGGGTCAGTCATTTTTAAGCAGTATTCTTAACTGCCAAGGGTTTATCAAATAAAACTTAACGCTGCTTTCATACCCTTGCAATTTTATCACACTATCACGTTTGCACGTACATGAATTACCCCCCTTTACCCTTCCCCACACACCCTCATGCAACATCCGGCATTTCCTCATAAAGATCTCCGATAAAGTGACCATTCGGGGGACCCGTAGGGAATTGCAGCGCCGGCCCTACGAGGAGCAAAATGCCCATTGATGAAGCATGACATCCCTCGGGGTGTGTGAGGGCAGCAGAGGATGTTGAATGCCTTTCCCTCTCATATTAGGGTACTTTATACCTAGGATTACCTTTCCCTTATCCTTCCCTGTTTTTAATGCATGGGTGACTGTTTGCACCCTGATACACCGGTGACTTTTGCACCCTTGTATAGGAACTTTGTCCTCCTTTTTATTACTAAACAAATATCTGCCCATATAGAGTATAGGTCGGCATGTTTCAGCAATATAAATGGAACCTTTTGTCCTTGCCTTCCTCAGGACCTTTAATAGTGGTTGCTACTGTAATGTGCAATGTAAACAAACATTTGTTGACAAATAAAGAAAAATAAAATTATCATCTGGAGTCCTAGGTGTCTACTGGTTCCTTTCTGCCTGTAGACTGATTTGTCACTAAGAAAGAAATATAAGTATTACTATATTGTAGTGCACATCTTAGGAAAAGGTGTAAGCAAATTATCAGGTGTCTTATTATGTCGACATCTTGGTATTACATGACTGTTAATTACAGTTGCATTACGCTAACATTAGTATTCATTACACCATGTATTATCCTATAACATTGATGTAATTTAACCTCTGCTTACTACTTTGCAGGAGGAAAAGGCCTAACCTCACCTGGCTGCGGCTCAGGGAGAGGAAGCACCACTCTAGAACTGGGGGAAAAGTGAACAAAAAACAACGTCAAATGTCCCATTTTCTCCTTTATGCCTGTGCATTCTGAGTTAAAAGGCTCCTCATTCATTCATAATTTCATTACATCAAAATCATTATATAAAAGGGTCATATTAGGTGGATTCACTCATATTCACATTTCTATGACACACTAAAACTTGCGAATCCGATGAATCTAGTGCTGTTTTATAATATCGTTGATATAAGGTGCCCTTTGTTATCATGCATTACCCCATTCTGGTGTGCAATGGCGATAATCTCGAGGCCACTCTTTTGGGCGTATTTATTCATTAGATCTCTCGAAAAGGAACCCTTGTGTGCCGTAATAGTTCATTCAGATAACGACACAAATCCATCAGTCACTCACCGATCGGTAACTTATCGAGTGAGTATACTAAAGCCCTTTGAAGGTCGGATGCCAAACTTTATCAGAGGACTAACCAGCATCGTGTTTACTAAGATTAGTGCCAGTATACAAACCCAGATCTAGCTTGCGGGGTATCCTATGTCCTCAGTGCCCACCCCGACCATAGTAGTCACTCTAACGCAAGCCCTGTTGAAATGTGGCCCCCTTACCTGTCGGTCGGTACTTCTCACCGGCGTCCAAGCCGTCTCGGGGAGGTACCGGGCGGACTATTGTGGCCATATTTATTTTCTGCAATCGCGGCTCGTCAATGACATGTCACGTGATGAAATCACATGATGGCGCATCTTGTCTATTGTGTATAGGGAGTTGTAGTTCCTGTATTCTCGTATACTACTTAGTGGCGTGTTTTCGTATTTTATTGTTTTATTACGACCTCTCTCAATATGCGGGTTTGTTTTTTATCGTAGACCCAGTTGAAAAAGGACGTATTTACTGTGTGCAATAGTGGTTTGTCAGTGACGTGTCACTTGATGAAATCACGCGATCGCGCGTCTTGTGTATTGTCTATAGGGAGTTGTAGTTCCCGTATTGGCGTGTACTACTGGGTGCCGTATTTTATATTTTGTTGTTCTATTATGACCTCTCACAATATGCGGGTATGTTTTATGGTAGACCCAATTAAAAAAGGGGACAGTGTTATAGTGAATGAAATTCTCCAAGATTCATGCATCAAGTGAATACTAAAGTTACACTATGCAGCAACCAAAATCAGATCTTAGGTTAAAGATGAAAATAACCAATAAGATATACATTTATTTCATGGGCAGATTTAGTATTAATTCTGTCCAATGTCAAGATGGTGTGTGACTCAACGAATACCTCAGAATGTATAAAGTTCAAATCCTGTATAGCTCACTCTCACTTTCAATGAAACTTTATTGAAATGTATTCAGTCTGCTCACGGTGAGACTAAAAATGTGTATATATATGTGCACTTATACCTAAATTGGTTGCAGTGACTGAATTTCCACTACTGATCGATAGGTATACCAGATGGCTATATATACTCTAGTGGAACACTCCATGCTCGGAATATATCCTTCTATGGCCCAGTAATCATGTTCATCCTTAATGCGATAGATTAAGGTATGATGGATCAAAATCTCATGAATACAATTCACAGTGATGACCATGAAATTTCATCATTCAGCCCCGTCTTATCACTTCTTAATCTAAAAACCAATTTCTGCTCTCTGATCAACAGGTATTTTGATATATCAGTGACATGGTCTGGGATGTATGGCTGCTCCAACACTGTGCATTGGAAATCAGACGGGCTATGTTTAGCCTCCAAAAAATGACTTGTGAGTTTGGTGGCTTGCTTTTTACATCGTACATCGCACTGTGCTTTTTTGCTCTGAGATTCTTAGCTTGATTTTGTGGGTCGTCATGCCTACATATCTCAACTGGCAGGGCAAGTAATCATATATATGAGCTCGTCGCTATTGCAGTTGGTGAATCATTTTTGTTGCCATGGCCTATTAGTTCCAATGTCAAGTGACTTTCGTATTTGTGGACAAGCCACACAAGTACCGCAGGTAAGTCCCACATGGTACCTACGAGATATTGTGTCTTGTGAGGAACAATTGG
The DNA here is from genome assembly GCF_964261635.1 of Lissotriton helveticus. NCBI lineage: Eukaryota > Metazoa > Chordata > Amphibia > Caudata > Salamandridae > Lissotriton > Lissotriton helveticus. The sequence goes on along the minus strand of NC_136057.1, from coordinate 2,009,963,676 downwards.
GGCCGTATACTAATATAAGTCTCAAACAAACTTAGTTCTCGAGCAATAAATACAATATTTAAAGAGAAATATTAGTCCAAAGAGAGTTCTCCAGATCGTATCTTTCAATGAAAGTCTTTATTTTCAAGACACAGATTTCAGTCAGTGATCCTGCGTAGTAGGGATCATCCAAAGTAGCCAAACAGAAAAACAGCCAACACGTGTTTCGTCTTGGGAAGATACCCAATGACTTCCTCAGGGCTACAACAGAAGAAAAAATGCCACATAAGTTGTATTCAGTGTAAGTTGTAATCCATTAGTGAGCTAAAAGACACCAAAGAAACACACACCAAATGTGATTGCAAATGACAAAAGAAAAAGTGATCAGCACAAGAAGAGCTTGAGTTGAAGAAAAAACGCAGGTAAAGATAAAGATCACCAGAGAAAGCAGAAATAGGATAGAGACCATCAGCCACCATAATGTCTCATTATCTGATACTATGACCATCCCAAGATCGTAGGATTACCCTACATGGTAGGTTATATTAATGTAACATACGGGTAGTTCGGGGATCTTATCCGAAGATAAATTAGATCCCATAGTCATTAGTAGTTGTATAAGATGGGTTAGTCAAGGATCTGTAAGACTCACCCAAGTTTTTTAATCAAGGTCACTTCAGAAATGGCTTCACTGTATTATTGTATGATCTCATATAATGATATTCTAAAGGAAGAAAGAAGTGCAACAAACAATAAGATAAGATACATAATCAACTTCACATTGATTCAGAGGTATTTTTTTTAAATAGTTGAATTATATTTGAATTTTTTGAATTTTTTTGACAGATATTTTAATTTTTTTTCTTTAAAACGAGTCGCCTTATTATGCAAAAGGGCATATTTGTTTTCACATGAGGCATATTATATTAGTATTCAGTCCCAAATAATAATGCACTAAAAAGAGGGGGAGTGCAGCAAACAATAAAGATACATTGCAGTTAGTCCAATAGTAGTAGTATATTGGACAGCCATATTATCACATCACCCAAGTTTATTTAAATTAATTTGCGCAGGCAACAAACTGGGTGGCGAGAGGAACACCATAATGTTCCTCTCGAGTATTAATGTTCACTCATGATAGCAAGTACCTTAAATTAGTAGTATAATTCCATCGTATATAGCGCATTCCGTATAACATCTAGTTGAGGCCACAGTAAAAGATTTCTAAAATAAAACATATAAAAGGATTTAATATCCAGAGTCATGTTGCACTACATATAACGGTGCTTACTTGACAATATTCCAGGTCCAAAGTTTAGTCAAAGTATATTTAGACCATAAATTGAGTCCAGCAGTAAGGACAAACGGTCATTTGGATTGCTAATATACCACCCTCTTAATAGATTCTGCTATAACCATCAATTAAAACAGCAGTGCAATCCCATTTAGAGGATTATCTCACCCAGTCGTTATATTCATCATGAAGGGACTGGAAGTACAGGTCCAAAGTAAGTCGTTGATATATTGGAAGTGTAAAACAAATTGTAATAAAAAGATTTATAACTCAAATTAAGGTAAACCGTTTACAATAATTAAAATAAAATATCCCAAACGATTTCGGCATTTTTGTAAGCACATGGACATATTCTAATAAGAGTTCCCCCGTTTAGAGAAAAACAGCATTCTCGCCACCATTAAGTCCAGTGGCACATTCCTTTTGTCTTATTTTATTTACGACAGAGTTATCTGCGCCATCCCGGGTCAAAGGGCATGGTGAAATAAGAAGTGTCAAACTAATCAGCGTACAAGAAACGAGAGAAATCATATCATCACAGTCCCTCAAGTGACCACAATCGCGAAATAGTAATTGGATTTCATGCTTACCAGGTCCCGGAGAGTGCGCCCGCCATATTCAAACGCCATAAGTTAGTAAACCGAGTGCCTGGTAGCAAGTGTTTAAACACCAAATGCTCCGCCTTTAATGTTCAATAACTAAAAATAAAGGATGGGTAGTTGCGTATCGCGTTTCCAGCGAAGGCCTCAGTAACAGCCAGCGCCATCTTGGAACAGGATATTGACAGTCTTTGGCTATATAGTGATAATCAGGCTCCGAATTAAATTATATTATGCGCACACGATAAAGTTTCATAAGTCTTATCGTCTACTATCCCCTTTTGTATAGAATAGTGAATGATTTTCAGTTTATTTGAGCTCTTTTTTGAGAATTATTGGCGGGCTCATATCGTGCCCCGAAATAGCCTGCAATATTAGTATTCAGGTCTAATAGATAGAAAGTTGTTCGTAAGCCGAAATCGCTGTATAGTAATTGGGTTTAATTTACCACTGTATAGTGTGGTAATCCGAATTACCATTAAAAATAGTTAATCCGTTAATTCTGTTGGTAAAAGGTAATATATACTATAAATATTCCATAAGATAAGGTAAATGACGAGTAAATTCAGATAGAAGGTGAAGAGGGCAAGGGAAAGAAGAGCAAAGAATACTATATAAAGCACAGTGTTAGGTGATGTCAAGAGCATATAACATTCATATCAGTGGAGGTCCCAACTGTATAAAGTTTTTCTAAGAACTAACAGAAAAACAATACAGATCAATCAAATTTTACAGAAAATTACTTAAAAGCATATTTCGAAATTGATACATAATGTCTTCCACATTTTTTGGGGACACAACAAAGATGGTTCATCAGGTATTTACATATTATGTGGACAGAGGAAGAACAATATTTTGACATAATTCATTTGATTCCAAATTAGATATAGACCAGAAATATTTATCATTGTTTTCCAACTGATGTTATACAGATGCAGTAATAGAACTACACATCAAGGAAAGAATGGAGTTCATGATCTACATTAATTCTGCACTCCACAGCGCGTAATGTCAGAATCCAGCGGGCCTCACATTGTCTCAACTTGAGCTTTCTATCACCACCTCGAGCATCATTGTATACAACCTCAATACCAAAAAATTGGAGCCCAAGTGAACCCATTTGTGCCACACACGTTTTGGCATGGCAACCAATTGGGTATCTAGTATCTAAGTTTTTTACTGCACGAAAATGTTCAGACATTCTATCTTTCAGGGGACGGATCGTGCTCCCCACATATATCTTTTTACATCTGCATTCAAGTATATAAACCACATACTTGGTCAAGCAGTCAATGTGTTCATTTATTCTGTATTTCCGTGAGTTGTTTTACTCAAATTCTTTGATCCTTTTTTTGGCAAACCTACACATGCTGCAGCTCCCACATGCATGTGAGCCTGCATTTAGTTGTCTCAACCACATTGTCTTGTTTTTGGGTAGTACTGGGTAGCTCGGACTGATGATACTTTACTTTGAATGGTCTTTCCCCTTCTATAAGTGATACTAGGGGATTTAGAGATATATTTAGTCAGGGTTTTGTCTGCCATAAGCAGATGCCAGTTCCTTTCCAAAATCAAAAATATTTTGTGTGACCATGGATGGTAGTTGGTCACCACACGTACCTTGCTTTCTCCACTTTTTGTTTTTCTGTTTTTTGTCTTCAGGGTTTCAGAGCGTCTGATATTCAGCGTTCTCTCTTTTGCTTTGCCAATAGACTCCCCATAGTAACCTCGTTTTTCGAATCTACTGGCAATATCTCCCAGATTGTGTATAAAGTCCTCCTCTCTGCTACAATTTCTACGAGCTCTTAGCATTTGACCAAAGGGGATAGCATTAATCTGACTCCTGGGGTGCGCACTATCGGCATGCAAGATGGAATTACAGGAGGTGGTCTTTCTGTACATCTTACTCTGTATTTTGCAATCATGATGAAAAAGTTCCAAGTCCAGAAAAACAATTTTATTCGGGTCTGACGTCATAGTAAAAGTCATGTTGAATTCATTATTATTCATATGATTAAAGAACTCCAACAGTAATTCTTCTGAACCAGTCCAGATGATTAAACAATCATCTATGTAGCGGCCATAGTACAGGATATATTCCTGCCACTTAGCCCCCGATGGGCCCCAGATGTGCCCCGCCTCAAGCCATCCCATAAAGAGACAGGCCAAAGACGGAGCAAATCTGGAACCCATCGCGGTCCCACAGATCTGTAGGTACCACTCGCTATTGAACAGGAAGGCATTTTTCTTAAGAATCAGCCATGCCATCTCAATAAGCATTTCAGAGTGTTTCAGTAGTTCAACCGGGCGTCAAAATAAGAAATGTTTAAGTGCCTGTATACCATGTTCATGCAAGATGTTTGTATACAGTGAACAAACGTCCATTGTTACAAAGATCATACCTTCATCCCAATTCAGGTCATTCAATAAATTCAAAACATGTTTACTGTCACGAATATATGACGGACCCACCCACGTATCGCAGTATTCTTACTAATATAAGTCTAACTGGGGGACCTTCAAAACCCCCGGCCACTATCACATAACACCCCTGGGGATCGCATATAGCAGTGCGCGTATGCCAAGGGAGGCTGTTTCTAAGAATAATGTCTGTGCCCCTGGCGTAATTGGAGAATCCAGCTGCAAACTTTTCACCCATAGACCCCACTCGGAAGCGCAAACAGCTGCCTCCCATCAGATTCAGCTCCTGTAAAAAGCAAATGTCTACCCAATATCGGTTGAGATGCACTGCCAGTAACCGCATCTCTCTACCATCGTTCAGACCCCTCAAGTTCCAGGTTACAGCCTTGAGAGTGTGTGTCTTGTTAACAGTTGCAGTCATCTCTACATTTCCATGCATCCATGCATGCCAAGGGGGAGCAGAGGCCAGCAGCTGTGTACTTGGGACCAGAGAGAGGAAGGGAAAGGAAGAAGAGAGGGAAGACACAGAAAGAGAAGAACAACCCATCTCAGGTAACTTACCTGCCACTCATACAAACCCCCCATCCACTACAGCTGCCCAACTAGGCTAGAGAGCATCTACCCTACCCAAAAAAGGTCAAAAGAGGCCAACAGCAAAATGTCACGTGGGACTCAACCCAGAGGGTGGCGGCAGGGAGCTCAGCATTGCCCAATATCTTAGTGTTGGGTGGCAGGACAGAGAGCGCCCACAAGGGCCATACAATTAGGTAGTCAGGCAACCCAGTTTAGTATCAGCTGCCTCATGAGCTCATAGGGTCGCAGATCTCAGAAGGCCCAGAGCGTACGCCAAATTAGCCAGGCACAAGAGTATTCCCTGCCAAACTTGCTCTACTTAGCTCTAACAAGGTTATGCAGTGGTTTTCGTTAAGGGAGTCCTTTGCCATTTGATCCCTATTCACGGGAGCCTCCTACCTCGAACGCTTGAGGCTGCAAGCAAATTTGGCAGTGAGCTTGGGATCTGTAAAGAAAGATGTCTTGCCACGGCAGCATTCGTTTGACCGGTTCAAATTCTCGGCGGGCACCCTGAACAGACAGTGTGAAATCAGGAAAGAAGGAAATCAAGTTGCCTTGGTACCTGATTTCTTGTTGATCACAAGCCTTTCGCAGCACAGTATCGTGGTGCCTATAGTTTAAAAGTTTTGCAATGATTAGGCGTCCAGGGCACCCAGGGGGGCCTCGGGCCTCGGGACCTGTGGGCACGCTCCACAATACACATCGCAGATATGGCCTTGCCAAAGAGGGATCGTAGCATTTCCTCGACGTAGTCCTCTACTCTGGTCATTGCAGTGGTTTCTGGGATTCTGAGCATGCCCAGATTTTTGCGCCTGGGACCTCGCTTCGAAGTCCTTGTTTTTATTTCTGATGACCTCTAAATCCTTCTCCATGTGGAGCAGCTTCTCCCGGGTCATCACTCCTTCATCCTCCAACGCGGATGTCCGCCCTTCAACCTCCATGATACACTCTTCATGATTCAACACCTTGTCTGAGAGCAGGTGCGCACCGTCTGACATCGAGTTGATCTTCAGGTTGATGGTGGATATAGAATGTTTCAGATCCTCAAACATTTCACGAATATTAGGCTCAGGGGCAGATGCAGAAGACATGTTCACTTCAGTGTTTTTTGCTGGTCAAATGAAATTTTTGGCTGCCTTGCATCCGACTTAGCCACGGCGAACTGACTAGTCATGCAGCTAGAGACGGGCAGTCCCATACGGTTCCCAGCAGTCCAGGTACAGTATGGCGCCAATGCAGAAGCGCTCCGATACGTCTTGCTGGGAGGGAGTCACCCCCCCCCGAAGAGCCAGGTCTCTTTTCCTGCAGATCTAGTACACTGCTTGCACCATCAGCACCCCTCACGCTGCTCTGCATGCTCTTGTGCTGCCTGCTTTGTCCCCCAGACTGTGGGTCCTACCAGGGCCCTGCCCCCAATTGTCGTGAGATAGTATACCTAGCAACAAGTGCTGTGCAGCAACGCAGTCTCCGCCTGTCTTAAGGAGCCAATGCGATTAGTCAACAGATCCTTGGTGGCTGGGCGGACCCCCCTCAAGGACCCATACAGTAGCAGCTCTCAGACCCAGGGGGTGCCACTTACCCTAGTTCTCAAGGGGGGGGATGCCCGATCAGAGACCCGGGAGGGACAGGTAAGGCTCCCGGGTGACAACCAAGCAGCATTCCAATATGTGAGGCCTAAGCAGGGCCTCTTTCCTCCACTAGATGGCATGACTCCCCGGGAAGCAGAGCCCAGCAATCAATGATGGCGAGATAAAAGTCAGAAAGGCCATCTGGTTGGGAATTATTGTGGCCCAGGGATCTGACCCCACCGCTCCAGCACACCCACAAACAGCCAGGTGATACAGGGCATGAAGCGCTGCTCATCTTGCCTGGCAGCGCCTCCCCAGGCCAATGGCAGGAACCACAGGTAATGTTAGGCCTCCCAGCCCCCACGTTGTCAGCACCCTCCTACGCAGCTCCAACACACCACATCGGGCCCTCGCGGCCCTTCAGCAGATCAAGGCAACTCCTTCACAAGTGGGAGATTGGCAAGCCAGCCCAGCCGGGCCAGGCCGGGAGTGGGCCTCGCAGGCCAAGCTGCCGTTTCACAGTCCCCAAGGCTGGCTGCACCCCTCAGACCGCCTCCCATTAGCTCCTGTGGCACCCCCACCGAGCGAGCCCCTGCACACGCTCGCTGCGGGTCCTCCGCATGATGTGCACCAGGGAGTCCCAAAGTGGAGCCCGCAGGCATGTGGCACTTCACAAATCCAGGGCACTCACTGGGCTCTGGCCAAACCTGCTGCAACTCCAGTAACTTCACACCGCAGCTGGGCCGCAGGGCAGTCCTCACTCTGCTGGGTCACGGTCCGGCACTCTTACTCTCTCTGCTTAGGCCGGGGCCGCCATTTTCTTCCCTCAGGCAGCCTCCGAGCTAGCACCTCTAAGTCATCTCAAAGGCCACCAAAATGCAGCAAACTGTTGGTTAGTGGCAGCTACTTCAATTAAGGAGCTCACACACAAGTTTGCAAGCCGCAATGAGCCCCCAAACTGCAGGATAACTGGCAGATTGGCAATCCAGCCTGCAGAGCCTCACTACGTGGTGGCCATCTTGCTGCTGGCACTCTAGCGCCCCCGTTGTGTCGCAAGCATGACGCAACTCCAGAAATTCATAGGGCCAGCCTATCTCAATGGCACTACAACACCCTTACGCCTGCCATGAGTTAGGCATAAGGTTTTGACACTGTGGCATCCTAGAATTGTCACGGTTAAATCTGATAGATTTCACTGTGCCACTCCTACAAAGTTTTGTTGCGTGGGAACACCCACTCTGCATACATCATACCTGACGCAGGTATAATGTGGCACAGGGCTTTACAAGGTCAAGCATATGCCTAGATGCATCACTTTGTAAATACGGTGCAATGTGGTGCAAAATTCATATTGCAAACACGTCAACAATATGACGCACTAGTGGTGTTAAACTGTCAGAAGGGGCTCATGAATCAGCCCCCCCTTTCTTTTTCCCCTACGGTGCCGCACAATGGCTGCCATAGGTCAATGCAGGCACACTTGTGCCATGGTGCAAGGATGACTGTGCTGCAGAGTTGATTGATGTTGTGCAGAAGGGACACCAATCTGCACAAAACCTATCAATGCAGGGAATGCCCTAGCCTCTGTGTGCTTCAGAATACTGCACAAATAGAAAAAATTAAAAAAGAAGAGAAATAAAAATATTTATCCTCGTAGCGCCTCTCAAACGCCACCTTTGGGTGGTGCTAGATTCTGACGCATTCCGAAGGTTTACGGTTTTTTTTAAACCTGGGAATGCTTCAGATTTCATTGTGTTGGGTTGGGAACACCCACAGCAACACCCACTGAACGCCCCTTCCACACTTTTTAAAGTGCAAAAGGGGCACATATTTTCAAGGCCATGAAAAGGCAAGTAAAGTGGCTTTGCATGGCCTTGTAAACATGCTGTGGCACACTGCACCACTGGAATGTCAATCTAATGACATCACAGCATTGCAAGAGTGCTGCTAGGGCCTAATAAATGAGACCTTTGGATAATAGAAGAACTCCCACAATTCATCCTTGGCAAGGTCAACGATACCATAGACCTCCTGCCATTGCAGCTCGGAGCATCAAGGAGACAATCACCACAACCCCAGACCTGTATTGCTCACCTGATCAACTGCTCTGTTCCCTTTGGATGACACTGGAACTGATCCCCTCTAAGTGCTGACCCTGGAGACCAGCAACCGCATAAAGTCAGAGACTCTCCGGAGCTGTCTGTAACAATGGAAAAAGGAGAGACGCACAACCAGTGCACATTAAATTAGGTTATCTACCATCTGTGGGGTCACTCAACAGAAGACCACATCGCAGTGGAACCCACGTTGAATGGGAGCATTCTGGGAAAGTGTCTGGATCCTGTCTCTGAGTGCAATTGCGCATCGTTGCCATTGCATGTAGCGCCTTCTGCCTCTCTTTTATAACCTGCTTCAGATTGGTGGTGGCTTACAGTTGTGGTGGGGACATCTGTTCATCCTATGCTTACCACTGGTTCTGCAAATGACAGCCTGTTGCGCAGACCCTCACTCCCTGTCCGCACCACCTGGCAACAAGTAGATTGCAGCCAGGTCCTGACCTATTCAGCGGCATACACGATTTGCATGTCACCATCTGAGGACACTCTCAGCCTTGACGGGAAGAGGAGGTAGGATTGGATGTCCAACTCTTGGAGCTGTCGCTTAACCTCTAGAGATGACCTCTTATGCACCTCTTGGCATAGTCAGGGAAGAAAACAACATCCACTTTCACCTCCCCCACCTTGTGTACCTCCCTCAGGACAGCATCATGATCCCTGTAGGAGGCAGAAGAGAAAGGGTCTTGGACCTGTCCCCATCAGCGGATGACTCACAGCGCTCGATGGGCCTGCTCCACAACAAATAATGATGAAAGTGCACCTGCTGGCAGTAGATCACACAACTATGTCTCAGTATATGTCACTGCATCAGCTCCTCCTACTCCCTTGGGCAGACCCAACAAGCTCAAGTAATTATTCCGGGAGCGGGCCCTCCGCATCCCTTGCTGTTCTTTCTAGTGACTTAACACATGCCATTAGCTGCTGTTACTCCAACGCTGCAGTCAGGGTAATCCAAGGGACGTTGGCCAGTTTTTGCTCAATGTTGTGTACCTTGTAAGTCAGCTTGCAATGATCTGCCTGTTCCAGGGTGAAGTCATCTGTGATTTTGTCTGCGTACCCGCTGCTAGTACAGAGTCTTATATGGAGTCCAGGGTGTCCACTGTCATCGTGCTGCTGAGGCCAGTGATCCCCAGGCCCTTGGTTAACCAATACGGAACATGTGCAGACGGGCCATTGTTACGCTAGATGCCCAGGCACTATGGATGACATGCGGTGCAAGCCAGTGTGGCCAGTTAGCCCATCTCCTCCAGTCAGGTGTATACTAGCCAGGAATCTTCATTCGGGAAGCAATGATGCAAATCTCACATACACCCAAAATCTCATTACCAGGAGTAGAGGAAAGGTAGCACCACCCGGTCGCCTCCTTCGATCTAACTGTGGTGAACAGATTCCGTGTTCCCAGTGACCTAGTGAGTGCCGGCAGGTCAAGCTGTGTGCACAAGGGCCTGGACCTGAATCGACCCCTGTGCCCCTGGCACCCACCACCACCAACAGCTGCATCAGCAACTAGAGCCAGTTTGTAGAGTCACCCACCATTCTTGTGCAGTGCCCTCGGTGATGTAGTTCAGCTGCAGCACAGGGATTGCTCAGGGCATGGTGTGTGCCACTTACAGGTGCTAGGCCAGGGCCCGACTCAACCCCCAGGCCTCCTCTGCTCCTTGTCCCACCTTCTCCTCACCTGGACTACACCAGGGATCAATCAGCCTTGCTCTCTCTGAATCTGTGACTCAGCCAGCAGGAGCCTCAGCCAGGCGGGATTTTACAAGCCTGGGTACAGCAGATACCACCAATTCTGCTGGGGCGCGTCCTGATCAGGTGATGCAACATAGGCCCCATTAAGCATGAACTTTGGTGCAGCTCAGGGGCCTCATCCTACACAGTGTCGGGGCAGCGCCACATCTCCAGCCTGTGATGCAGAGAGGCGCAACCCACAATCTCCTCTGTGCACCCCAGTGTAGTGGTGGCATATTTTATGCAGTGCAGACCTCCCTACATCTACCGACCATAGATCCAAATGGTGGTAGGCGGTTTTCTCACAAAGGTCAGCAGTGTGTCTACCTGCGACCTGCAAGACTTTGCCACTAGGTAAGAGTGATCACCGACGCCTTAATGTCTACCACCACAGCCCTCAGGCTTGGGCCAGATGTGGCCAATCTCCACCGTTAGCCTGCAGTGACTACACAGCACCGCCCCCTCCCACCCTGGGTCTCAGACGCAGGCCCAGCGAGGCCTCCGAACCCCGTAGACTGTCTGCGCTTCCAAGCATCAGCTTCCACAGTGTCACAAGGATGGAGCTATGCAAAGTGATACATCACTGTTTTTCCCCAGTGATGTGCCTCTTTTCATGAATGAGGCCCTGATTCTGCCTTTCTTCTTCCCCTGGGAATCTGGCTGGTCATCCTGGCTGTAGGGGCATTTGGTAGGGTTGTTGACCAGTGCTGGACTCGGCCCTGGCTGATTCATTCATCATTCCATTGTTTTTATTTACTATTTTTGCCTCTAGAGGCTGAAAAGTGATGTGGGGCTGACTAACGTGAACTTTTTTGCCGCTAATTGGCCTTTTGTAACTTTTCTCTTGCTAACAGAATTTTTTTTATCAGCTTCAGGCTAGTGTTAGTGGTAGTTTTTGCCGCAGTTAGCTGATACTATTGTCATGTAGCAATGTATTGTAAATACATCGATAACAGTGATAGTTTTCAGCGATAGGCCTTGTTAAATCAACAGCCACTAACTACCACAAAAACGAATTAGTGCAGTTCTTGTAAATATACTCCAAAGTCCCAGCTAAAGTGCAGAGAAGATGCAGTGAAATATCACCAGAAGTAAATCATTTTGCTACCTTCTACTTGAATTATAACACCATCGTAACAGCTGGGATGCAGTCTGTGGATGTCATTTTGCAGAATGTTAAAAAATATAACTATTCGTTTTTATTCTTTTATTGTAGCAGTTCAAGCACTGGGAAAAAATGCAAACAAAGAAAAATGTATTACGATTTCATTTGAACATTAGGCAACCAAAATAAGATACAATGGTGAAGGGTAGAAGAGACTTATTAGATGCAACTTAAGGCTGCTGGTATTATAGTGCCTCTGTTTAGTTTTTATCTGTAGTAACAGATTGTAGTCCTGTAATGTCTTATAAATTCCTCTCCTACAGTTAAAAAAAAGTATTTCATTTCTAACAACTTGCTGTAGACAATACAGAAACTCATAATTCATATACAGTTCAACACAATACCACATTCTGTTATCCTAAATTGTCCTTAAAATTTTGGTTGTAGAAATAGCAAATGTCAGTTTGTTAGCTTTTTACACAATCTTGATTTAAATAACATCTCTATGTCTGTGCACTCTGTCCATCCTCTTTGAAATATTTAATATATTATGTAGCATGTAGAGGTGATATTAGCTCCTTCATGAAATATGTTTGGTATGGTTGTGAAACTTCTTTTTGAAATTTAAATGTATCCAGTTACAAAGTTTGTAATTTCAGTTTCTAATGTACTACCATCCACTCTGCATCATTGTAGCATGACTATGACATACTTCCCATACGTTTGTACAACCAACGTAAACCTAATTTCTATTCTGCAGTTTGGACAGGTCATATCTTAATGGGTGTTTTTGGTTACATTTTCAAAGGCCACTGCTTTACAATCTGTTAATGTCAAGTAGAGGAATCATTCTAAATTAATTTCAGTGCTAGAGATGAATTCACAATCTTCACAAATATTGATCCATATATAACTTCAAACAACTAATATATTGATATTCACATCCTCCTCCTCTTATAGTCCTACCATTACCATAAGAACATTTGTGAGTATTCTGCTGAACATTTTGCGAAAACACTATGATTCCTGTACAGTACTTTAGCTTTTAGACCTTTCTGCAGCTCTGTTGGTGGTAACTTGTCTGTCTTTTGCTCCAAATAGCCTATAGCCTGAAATGGATGTAAACATTGGATAAGAATTGACTCATAAACATTTAAACCACCAACACAATAGGAGTCAAGGGGGAAAGGAGTCCAGGCTGCCCCCAACTCAAAGTATTATAGACAACAAATAGCCTAGCCAACACTACACCCGTTCCTTAACCTATGACAACAGGATTTCCAATATTTTCCAATTCCCTAGAGTGTGTGCCTTATCACTAGTCAGATTGTCATGGTGAAGCAACTTAGTATCTTAAAAATAATCAGAGGCTGCATCCCACCCAAAAGAACCACCAGAGAATTGTGAAAAAAGTGTGGAAATGTGTGGAAGATGTGAGAGAGTGCCTCATGTTAGAAACACCCATGGGGCTGCTGGCTGGTACTTGCCAGTGTGCCCACTTGTCATCATCGGTCACTCCCACTCTGTGTGGAGAAAAAATAATAAGTGTGAATTCTCCTTTTGGAAGAATCTCAAACCGATAGGATAAGAGTGATAGTAAAACATAAACAATCAGTGTCTAGTGTTATTCATATAAGTGCCCATTGGACCCCTGCGAGAATCTGAAAATAATTCTCACCATTAAAAACCGGTAAAGGTTGCTGGCCTGACACAACTTTATTGAATGCTGCAAGCTTCCCCAATTAAAAATGGTTTCCGTCAAACCATAATCAACTTTATACTGCCAACATGTTTCGTTGCTGAATCGTCACGCAACTTCTTCAGGGCTGTAAGGGGTTCCAATTCTTAACTTCACTCGCGATTCATCTAAAACCTGTGATGGTACAGTTAAAAATCTGAGTAGTGATAAGGCACACACTCTAGAGAATTGGAAAATATTGGAAATCCTGTTGTCATAGTTTAAGGAACGGGTGTAGTGTTGGCTAGGCTATCTGTTGTCTATAATATTTTGAGTGGGGGCAGCCTGGCCTCCTTTCCCCCTTGACTCCTATTGTGTTGGTGTGTTATGTACGATGGCTCAGCCGTGAGAGTCATGCTGCTTTGACAGTCTTTTTAGATAGTTGACTCACTTTGATTATAAGACATACATGGTCAATCAAAAAATCAAGGGCCTCAAGAAAAATCTGGACCGATTTTCACATGAGTGGGCTTTCCCTTATGTTGAAGACAAGTATTATCAAACTCTCATAGAGCAACCACGTTACCAGAACTACCAAAGAGGGGACCAGAATTACCAATGAGGTGTTCAGAGACAACAGAGTCGCACAACAAATAATTGGACATTTGACATCACGAGTAGCGAAGGGCAAGAGGTACCTGAACAAGCATCTACCTCTAATCAAAACAGGGTTAGCTTTTTACCTGAAAATAGAATGAACAGGGACTTAGGTGTACTCCTAAGGGCTTTTATAGGGCAAACACAGAGAGTCCAAAGGGGGGGAGGGGGGCCGGCCCAAAGAGGACAAGGTCGGGGCAGGGACAACTTTCAACCAACATGGCAGACATACTCCCCCGGCACCACACGCAGCAGAGACAGGACTTATCAATGATAAGCAGGAGAAATAACATACAGACTGACTCTAGTTGTAGCAATGAGATTGTTGTTAATTTATCCAACTGTATACTAACAGTTGATGAAGGGAGAGAGCTGAATAAGGGGTTGGGCTTTGTTCCCACCCCCCGCAATGACACCTTTAATTGCAGGGCTGATATTTTTGAGATGATGAGGAAGATACAAATTCACAAATTCTTTTCCGAAAAAGAAAAATATCTTCCCTCCATCTTTGCGACAAACCTCATATTTCTGTCCGCCTACTTCTTCAGTGGGTTCTGAGGTTGCTGTTTTTGAACGGAGGGTACTACATTACATTGAAGTTCTGGAACAAACTCATGAGCAAACCTATCTAAATAACATGAGTAAAAATGATTGGTTGGCTATAAAATCGTTACAGGATAATAAATCCATAACGATTAAGCAAGCTAACAAAGGCAGAGCTGTAGTGGTACTCAATACCAGCGACTATGAGGTGGAGGTCTTAAGAGTTTTGGGTGTCCGCACGAATTATCATCCATTGATGCGGGATCCCACACCCGAACTTTTTGATACCATCAAGACCCTGGTGGCGGATGCAGTAGGAAAGAAATGGATAACATCTAAAGAGGCGGATTTCATTTTCAATCAGAAACCGCGGGTCCCGGCATTTTACATCCTGCCTAAGATCCATAAGCCACAGCGTCAGCTGCTTTCGTTACAGGGGGGCAATATGCTGCAAAACCGGTCCCAGTAACAAAAACGCCTCCCTGGCAGCCCACCAGGGAAAGACTCGGTGCCCGATATGGTCAGTCTGGCCCTGCTTGTTATGCATATCTCTAGCTGGCATTTTATTATCCACTAATTTATTGGAACAGTACTTACATATAATTTGCTGTGGAGACAAGCAAAAGTATTCCTCTAAAAATAAGTACACAGCAAACTTTAGGCAGTTATTATTATTGTCTTTTTTTCACTTTTTAAATACAAGTTAACAGTCCATCTTTGAATCTTGTAGTAAGTGTGTCGAACATATACAAAAACACTCTGGTTTCAACTTTAGTACCTGTGTCCTGTTCTACAACTCCTCCTGTCATCAACTCTTCATTTTCCACAGAGTCCTGTTGTGGACAAAACTGCACATCAATATAAACCTTTTCTAGCTCTGCCACAGTACCATACAAATATGGTATTTCTCCTAAACATAAATCAGGAATTCTTACATAGTACAACCTCATAACTAAAGTTCACATTGTTGAGAGGTGTACAGCTTACATCCTGAAATAATGAAAGGTTCTTTGCCACACACCCTTTGTAAACCAGATACTGAGTGTCCTTCCAAATTGGTATGCTTTTCTTGCAAGGATCCAATCCTTGTAAAGAACTTATTTTGTGTTTTAAAATTCGCCTTGGAAAGATTTGAAGCCATTTTCTTTGTATATCAATGGATTACTGTCAAATACTACAAACATTACTACAATACCTTTTGTATATAGAGCCTAATTACATCTTCTGTGTAACTCTTCTGCAATAACATGCTCTACATTTCTTGACACCATCACCTATTTTACTATAAGAGTGCCATTCTTCATTTCATAACATTGTTCTCTTTCATCAATAGCATAAACTAATATGTTATCCTGGAGATAGCTTTCCTCATTAAAGAAAGGCTATGTAGTATAAGTATGTATTCATTCTTTACTAAAACTGTACTAAAGTTAATTCTAATGACTAATCTTTTCTTTTAGTTTTGTTTCCTCATGTACACCACTATTTTGTCAAGAGTCTTCTTTCTATTTGTAATTAAAAGGAATTTGCCAAATGTGGAGATCACTGGGTTTGGCCAGATAGGGTTAAACGTTCATCAGTATCTGGCTTTGGTTAAAACCATTGTGGATTGACGAGCTTCTCACCTGATGATTGTGCTCTGTTGTGGCAAAGACCTAGGCACATTGAATGGGGTAGGGCTGGAGATCCTAATGAAGGATAGCTTTGCTGAATTGATGTTGCTTTTCCCTCACACTGTCATGGTGTACTCTAATATATGCCAAACACAGAAAAAGAAGTGGGTAAATCAGTTCTGTCAACAGATTGACAAAGCTGGGTAACATTTTAATAAAACTGTTTCTGTTTTACTCAGAGACAACAACATAGGCTCTATCTACAACAACAAACTGTGTTTAAACATGAATAGAATCTACCGAAGTGTAAAAGTTCACGTTAAAAATAAAGGGCACAACCTGAAATTCTGCATACAGTCTTATCTGTAGCTGTACTTGACACACTCTCAATCCAAAGGCCTTGGTCAGAGCCACCCAAGAGACACCCAAGAGCCCATAATTGTGTTGATTTTCTTGTTAACCCCTTCGCTGCTAGGCCCTTTACCCCTCGCCAAATTTGCGTCCTTTTTTTCCAACATCATGGGAATTCTAAAGGTACCCAGGGTTTGTGGATTCCCCTGAGGGGACCCAGAAATTAGCCTAAATACAGCTAAATGTTTGTTTGTTTTTGGGAAAAATGGGAAAAAAGTGCTGCAATGAAAGCATCTTTGGTTTTCCGTGCAAATGATATCAAAAAAGGGTTTGTGGGGCTGAAATCACAATTTTCCCAGCTTTTAGGAAATGATAGAATTTTGTCTGAAAACCAACATTTTTTTTGCACAGTTTTGGCATTTTTATGGGACATAGCCTATTTTTGCTATTTTTTGTGCTTTCAACCTCCTTCCAATTAATGGTAGAAACGGGTATGAAAGCTATAATAGATCCTGGAAAGTTATACATTTAGTACTGTAGACAAAATTCTGAATCAAGCAAGGGGTCATTTGTGTAGATCCTTCAAGGTTTCTTTATAGAAACTAACAGTTAAATATAGGAAAAATTGAAAATTAGTTAAAAAAACAGCATTTTGTGTTAACGTTTTCACCTGTAACTTCTTCTAATTATGACAATTCTTTGAAAGCAATATCCCGTTACATCCGTGGGACCTTACTGGTTGTGAAGATATATAGTACTTGTAGGTTCACCAAGAACCAGATGAACCCAGAGCCAAAAACTGAGCAGCGACTTGCAATTGTTTTTTATTATGTACTGGGTTTATAGCAATTATTCTGGGAAAATGTATACATGGAAAAATCTGTATGAAATACACCTATGTGTTTCTGAAATGGGAACAAAATATAGAGTTTAGAAACATTAGATGTTTGCAAATTTTTTAAATTGGGAATACTCCTACTAGCATGAGAATTATCTGTCATTTTTCAAAATTACTTCTTTTTTACATATTGTCTTTTATTTGGAAGGCATACATGCATTGAAATAGGTAATAACAGTTGCTTTACAAATCTGAAATACCCTAAGTCTTCTGATAAAAATAGTGCCTCACTCGTGTGGGTAGGCATAGTGCCCATGACTGGAAACGGCTCAAAACGCAACGTGAACACACCACATTTCCCCAATGAAAAAGTACCCTTTTTTGCAAAGTGCCTAGCTGTAGTTTTTGAACCCTAGCTCTGTCAGCACCTAGTGAAACCTAGAAAACCTATACATTTTTTAAATCTAGACACCCAGGGCAATTCAGGATGGGGTGACTTGACTGACTCTCTCCAGATTCTGTTACCCAGAATCCCTTGCAAACCTAACAAAATGTCCAAAAAACACATTTTCCTCACACTTCTGTGGTGGAAAGTTGTGGAATCTGTGTGGATCCACAAATTTCCACACACCCCGCGTTCCCCAACGTCTTACAAGAAAAATCGCACCTCACTTGCGTGGGTAGGCCTAGTGCTTGCGATAACAAATGGCACAATACACAACGTGGAAACACCACAATTTCACAGCAGGAAATTACCCTTTTTTGCAAAGTGCCTTGCTGTAGTTTTTTAACCCTAGCTCTGCCGGCACCTAGAGAAACCTAGTGAACCTATAGATTTTTGAAGACTAGACACCCAGGGGACTCCAGGATGTGGTGAATTGTCTGCCTCTCACAAGGTTCTGTTACCCAAAATCAATTGCAAACCTAATAAAAATGTAAAAAAAACCTATTTTCCGTATATTTCTTTGGTGAAAACTTCTGGAATCTGCATGGATCCACAAATTTCCACCCACCGCGCACTCCGAAGAGTCTTCCAAGAAATATGGTACCTCACTTGCCTGGGTAGGTCTCGTGCCCGCGACATGAAACGATGTAAAACACAATGTAGACACATCACAATTTCAGAGCGAAAAATTACCCTTTTTTGGCAAAGTGCCTAGCTGTGTTTTTTTAACCCTAGCTCTGCCGGCACCTAGGTAAACCTAGCAAACCTATAAATATTTTTAAACTGGACACCCAGGGAAATCCAGGATGGGGTGAATTCATTGGCTCCCACCAGGTTCTGTTACCCAGAATCCCTTGCAAACCTAAAATATTGCCCAAGAAATACAAATTGTCCCCACATTTCTGTGGTGGAAAGTTCTGGAATCTGTGTGGATCTACAAATTTCCACCCACCCCGCGTTCCACATAGTCTTCCGAGAAAAATCGTACCTCACTTGCGTGGGTAAGCCGAGTGCCCGTGACATGAAACAGAGCAAAACGCAACGTTGACACACCACAATTTCACAGCGAAAAATGACCCTTTTTTGGCAAAGTGCCTAGCTGTAGTTTTTTAACCCTAGCTCTGTTGGAACCTAGGGAAACCTAGCATACCTATAGATTTTTTAAAACTATACACCCAGGGAAATCCAGGATGGGGTGACTTGTCTGGCTCTCACCAGGTTCTGTTACCCAGAATCCCTTGCAAACCAAAAAAAATGTAAAAAAACAACAACATTCTTGTCACATTTCTGTGGTGGAAAGTTCTGGAATCTGCGTGGATACACAAATTTCCACCTACCTAATGTTCCCCAAAGTCTTCCGAGAAAAATGGTACCTCACTTGCATGGGTAGGCCTAGTGCCCGCAACAGGAAATGATGCAAATTGCAACGTTGACACACCACAATTTCACAGTGAAAAATGACCCTTTTTTGGCAAAGTGCCTAGCTGTAGTTTTTGAACCCTAGCTCTGCCGGCACCTAGAGAAACCTAGCAAACCTATATATTTCTGAACACTAGATACCCAGGGGAATCCAGGGTGGGGTGACTTGACTGGCTCTCACCAGGTTCTAATACCCAGAATCTCATCCAAACCTAATAAATTGTCAACAAAACTAACTTTTTCTCACATTTTTGTGGTGGAAATTCTGGATTAAGCAGAATGGGTGTGACACCACCATGTGTGAAATCACTGGAAGTGACATCACCATGTGTGACTTCACGGTTCATGATATCGCATGTAGCATCACATGATGTGGCATTACAACTCATAAACTCACAGGAAGTGACAGCAGATCTTAAGATCTCACATATGTTTAGCAGGCCTATAAGAGGACATTTCAATACATTACAATATTTAACAAATTCGATTTAGAATTAGGGTTGTGCCAAAATATTGACACAACCCCTGCAGTAAAATCTGGGCCTCAACTTATAATTTTATTTTTTTAAACCCTACCACCAAGCAATTGGCAACAAGGAGAAACATGACAGTACAGTGCTTAATTGATTGCAATGTCTGTATTTTAAAATATTTTATGCGATCAAGGCACTTGCTGCATAGATCTTTGTTTACCAGCTAAATCTCAGGGAATAATAATGGTTGGAGAACAGTGGAGGATATCATATTTGCTGAGGGATCTGTGTTTTGCCTAATCCTAGTTTTGAATCAAAGTAGCATAGAGGGTTGATATGTCTCCTTCAAAGCTCATTATGTAACATGCAGATGACAGATTTATATTTTATGTAAATGAGTAAGTGGGCTACTGCTTTTAAGATCCTTTTGTTACATGCAGTTCAAAATGTGTAATCTTTCTAATGTAGCACAGTGAGGTGTGAAGGACTTGGATTTCCTCCACTTTGTAACCTTCACTGTCTTATGTAACACATCGTTTGTATTGATTTATACACATATCATTCTATGTCAATGTATAATCTGTAGATGTGATGTAAAGTGCTCAGACACCCTGCATTGTGATGAGCAGTACTACTACTCATCCCAATGCAAGGTGTCAGAGCGTTTTACATCACAATTAAACAAATAACAACTTAAATACAACTATTTTGCGTTACTGTATAAATGAAATAAAACGAAATATTGTTATTTAAATTATTTGTGAAAATGCTGGGCTAACCAACACATCTGACATCCTTACAGTGTATGCATATCTCTTGTATGCTGGGACAGAATAAAGTCAAAAGTATTTCTTTCTTAAGTACCTGTGAAGTCATAGCCTTTGTTTCCTCCACATTAAATCTAGCTGTGAGAAACTCAATAGCCCCCAGACAGGATACTCCAAAAAAAAGATTCCTGATCGTTCCTTAACTTCGTCTATTGGTGTGGGCTCAGGTGGAATCTGATGAGCCCCTTCCCCGCCTGCACCTTGCTGCTCGGACAAAAGCAGACAATGTGCAGGCATTGCTTATAGTGTCCTGGTGTCAGAATATGACTCTGGGACGAGTTCAGCATATCCGGAGAAGTAGGAAAGGAACTTGGCACTCCACTGAATGTGGCCAGCTTTGCAGCAGAGTAGACGGTGTCTACCGTCTAAAGATACTTGGTAGACAGTGTCTACTCATGTTACCCCTAGACTCTAGCCCTGCCTCCAAGCCTACTGGCAGTGGTGAGGCTCGCTCGCTCGCTATGTGCCTGTGGAAGGGGGATACCACCTACCTCAACCGGGCGACGCCCGTGTGGGGGTACCACGACCTCTAACCCTCCCGCGTCTCTGACGACCGGGAGTCCTTCTTCTTTGTGTCCTGTGCAGGTACGAGACCAGAGGAACAGACACCGGCCCGTCCCAGAAACGGAGAACCCCGAACACCCGGAACCCGGAAAACCCGAACCGGAAACAGCCTACAGGGGAACCGGAAGTCCTGAACCGGAAGCAGTCCACCGGGAAACCGGAAGTCCCTCCCCCTGCCCAGGACCTGGACGTACAAGAGCCGACGACGAAGAGAGGAGAACGTTCCAGATAGCCGACTCGTGGCAGGAGACAGCGCGCAGCGAACCCTTGGCGGAGAGTGGAAGGAGTGAGAGGATAGAAGACGGAGAGTTGGAGGACGTCTGGACCGAGGAGTGGTGGAGTCCTCTGGAGGTGGCTGGAGAGCGGCCGTAACTCTCGGGAGAGTTACGGCGGGGCACGTGAGTACCTTGTTACCGTCTCCGTGTCCCCTTTGTATATAGCTGTATCTACTTGTAAATTGTATAGATATTGCATGCACTGATAGAGCACCCTTACGCACTGTATATATTAGAACTTAGAGACACTGCACTTAGACCTTGTATCATAGTCCCTACACCCCGACCCATCACCGGAGCACCTCGTCTATACCCTTTCCCCTCCTACTTTGATCCCTTCCCGTCTACCCCCTTCCCGTTCCCATCCTCACGGTCCTCTTTAGTCCCGCACGACCCTGGTGTTGGTAACGGTACATGTATAGTCCATACTGAAAGGACTAACCCCTGCTTCTCTATCTCCCTCCGAGGTTATCCCAACGCCCGGAAGACGTGAAGACCTCCGGACGATCCATCAGCCGGTGTATACCAGAAAGGCGACTACAGCTTCACCCCAACCCTCTGTACTGACTCCGGTTTTCCTTGTTCCACCGAATAATAAAAACATCTACCATAGCCCAATACATACGGCCTCCACGCCTGTTATTCCGGTCCGCCGCAACCCCCAGTCCACACCTGGTGTCAGAAGTGGGATCCGGAAGCATGGAGGCCGCCGTGAAGCAACTCGCAGAAAGCCAGGATCTTCTTGGGAAGATGATGGAGCGGTTTCTCAAGACGGCCGAAGACGACCGTGGCCAGTTGCACGACGTTCTGAAGGATCAGGGCACCGCTCAAGACCGAGCCCTTGGGAAACTAGTCGAAGTCATGGGGCAAGCTAAACCCGCGACTGCCTTGCCCTCGGTGGTATTACAGAAATACGTCGCAGGAGAGGACCCGGACTTCTTTTTTACAAACTTTGAGCGTTTGGCTCAGGCGGCTGCTTGGCCAGTTGATCGCTGGAGCCACTATCTTGGGCCACTGCTAACGGGGGAACTCCAGGCGGCGTTCCAACAGGCCAACATCCAAGGGCTGACACCATACCAGGATATAAAGACTTGCATCCTTGAACGGCTTGGGATCGATGACGAGACCTACAGGGCACGACTGCGACAGGTGCGGGAGGGACCACAGGAAACACCCCGAGCCCTGTCGTTTCGCATCCAAGACCTAACCAATCGCTGGCTGAAGCCTGCCACGTCTACCAAGGAGGACATAATGGCTAAAATATACCTGGAGCAATTCCTATCCTCCCTTCACCCAGCAACACAGAAGTGGGTCCGCCAGCACTCAAGACTCACCCTGGAGACAGCGGTCGAGATCGCAAGCGCCTTCAGCCGTGCACAAGACACCCAGAAGAAGGACGAACCTCCAGCACGAACGATCCATGGAAATCATCCCAGAACACTGAGGCCATTGGCACCTCGAAAACCAGAACCAATCCCTTTTGTTCCCTTTCCGGTGATTCCAAGACCAAGTCATCCCGGCCCTCAATGCTACCACTGTGGGGGATATGGCCACATTGCACGGTTCTGTCCACAAAAGGAGGAACCAATGGAGGTTGGACTGGCTCGGAACTATGTGTGTCTCACCACGGATACCAGTCCTCCTCCATTCCGGTGTCCGGTGAAAATCGATGGCTACCCCATGATGGCGTTAGCCGACTCCGGTTGTCGGCAAAGCGTGCTAAGGCCTCAAGAAATGGCCAGGCCAATGGGGCCTGTGACTGGCACCGTTGACATCCAATGCGTACACGGTGACACCAGAAGATATCCCACCACCCAGGTGCAGGTACAACAACCCTCCGGAGAAAGAAGCCCTCTGAACGTGGGCCTAGTACCCAACCTGCCGGAACAGGTCATCCTGGGTAGCGATTACCAAGGACTACCCCGTCTGTTGCATGATGCCACGAATTCCTTGGAGAAATGGTGGTCCGAGGCCCCCTTTTCCAGAAACCAGCCTCCCGTAGAGCCAACAACCAAAATCCCAAAGACCAGACGGCAAAAGAAGAAAGAAAAAAGGTCATACGCCCCTGCCTATCCTGTTCAGGTGGACCCACATCCATGGGAAACCGACCGGGAATTTCATGCAGCCCAACAAGAGGACCCAGTGTTACAAGACGCCTGGGGACGTGCCCTGGAAAACGAGGATCCCTTGCACGTATGTCCCTATTTCTTTAAACGAAATGGTCTGTTGTACAGGAAGGGCGGACCCCAACAAGAACCACAGCTACTCGTTCCCGGTCCCTTTCGCGACAAAGTACTATTTTTGGCCCATAGTCATTTGTTGGGAGGGCATTTCGGGGACGAAAAAACCGGACAAACGATACTGGAAAAATTCTATTGGCCTGGCATACACAAACAAGTGAGCCAATACTGCAAAGAATGTCCGGTGTGTCAAAAGAACAGCCGATACAGGCCCCCAAGAGTTCCCCTTCAGCCGCTCCCCCTCATAGATGTCCCGTTCACTAGGGTTGGGATGGACCTGATAGGCCCCATGTTGCCCTCAAAAAGTGGATGCCGGTATGCTCTCGTTCTCGTAGACTACGCCACTCGGTTTCCGGAGGCCGTTCCACTGAAACATCCCACCACACAAAACATAGCAAGAGCCCTTGTAACCATCTTCACCCGAGTGGGTTTTCCCCGAGAGATCTTGACGGACCAGGGAACCCCGTTTGTCTCTTCTCTCATGCGTCAGGTATGTTCGCAACTGGGCATCAAACAAATCAGGACCTCGGCCTACCACCCCCAGACCGACGGACTCGTGGAACGGTACAACGCGACCCTGAAAACCACACTCAAGAAATTGATGGGTCTAGAAAGCCGTCGCTGGGAGGAAATGCTTCCGTTGGCCCTCTTTGCTATCCGTTGCAAAGTACAGAGCAGCACAGGGTATTCGCCATATGAACTACTCTACGGAAGACCCCCTAGAACCCTCCTGGATATGGCACGGGAGGCATGGGAAGCCGAGCCCGACCGTACCCGTCCCCTGCCCGAATACGTTGCCAACCTTAAGACTCACTTGGGCCAGATCAGGGAAATAGTGAGGCAGAACCTATCGGCCGCCCAGGCTACACAAAAGCGCCAATATGACAAAGGATCCAAAGCCAGAACCTTTGCCCCCGGAGACCTTGTACTACTTCTCCTTCCCTCCTCCGATCATAAACTACTGGGACAATGGCAGGGACCGTATCCGGTGACGAGACAGGTAACCCCCGTTACATACGAGATAGAATTAGACCATACCCGTAACCAGAGACAGATCTATCACATCAATCTGCTTAAGAAATGGGAGGGTCCCCAACCTGTACTGTCCAACACGGTTGTTCCTGGGAGCCCACTCTTCGAGAGTTGTGTAGATCCAGACCTATCCCCGACACAACGAGATGACCTCAGGAATGTCTTGTCCCCCATACAAAAAGTGTTTTCCTCCTCTCCGGGACACACCACGGTCATAGAACATGCTATTCATACAGAACCAGGAAAGGTCGTGAGACAGCGTCCCTATCGCGTCCCAGAAGCCCGCCGGAAAATAATCCAGGAAGAAACCAAAGAAATGATGAACATGGGAATTATAGAGCCGTCTATCAGTTGCTGGAACTCACCCATCGTGCTTGTTCCCAAACCCGATGGCTCCACAAGATTTTGCATTGACTTTAGGGAAGTCAATAAAGTGTCGAGTTTTGATACGTATCCGCTACCCAGAGTAGACGAGATGATAGAACGCATTGGTCGGGCTCGCTACATCAGCACGCTGGATCTCTGCAAGGGATACTGGCAAATCCCCCTGAAAAGTGAGGACAAAAAGAAAACGGCGTTTTCTACGCCTGACGGACTATTCCAATTCAGAGTCATGCCTTTCGGGCTTCATGGGGCCCCCGCAACTTTTCAACGGGCTATGAATATTGTCCTGCAGCCCCATGCCCGATACGCAGGAGCATACCTTGACGATATTGTCATATACAGTAATGACTGGCCGGAGCATCTGTCCCACTTGACACGGGTGATCACCTCTCTGGGGGAACACGGGTTCACTATTAACCCCGCTAAAACCACTCTTGCTGCCCAAACAGTCAAGTACCTGGGTTACCTCCTTGGGAAGGGGGTCATACGACCCCAAGATAATAAAATAAAGGCCATCCAGTCAATACCCTTCCCCCAAACCAAAAAGGATCT
This sequence comes from Lissotriton helveticus, assembly GCF_964261635.1. NCBI lineage: Eukaryota > Metazoa > Chordata > Amphibia > Caudata > Salamandridae > Lissotriton > Lissotriton helveticus. The sequence continues at coordinate 2,009,938,398 of NC_136057.1, read as the reverse complement.
CCGGGCTTTCCTTGGGCTTTTAGGTTATTATCGGAGGTTCATCCCTAATTTTTCTCAGTTAGCCGTGCCCCTAACAGACCTCCTAAAGAAGAACATAGGAACAGAATCCTTGTTACGCCAACCCTCCCCTCTGATGCTGACAGCCTTCCGGTCCCTTAAACAAGCCCTACTGTCTGAGCCGGTTCTCATCAGTCCTGATTACACGCGTCCCTTTATTCTCCAAACCGACGCCTCAGAACAGGGACTGGGAGCAGTCCTTTCCCAAAAAGACCAAGCAGGCATAGAGAGGCCCATCCTCTACCTTAGCAGGAAACTCTTCCCTCGTGAGATGCACTACGCGGTAGTCGAAAAGGAAGCCCTGGCCATTAAATGGGCCATAGAGAGCCTGCGGTACTATCTGGAGGGGCGGGAATTCGTCCTATACACTGATCACGCACCTCTAGAATGGATGGCACGAAACAGGGGACATAACGCCAGAGTGCTCCGTTGGTTTTTGTCCCTACAGCCCTACAGATTCCAGACCTTGCATAGGAAGGGGGCCGAGCAGGGCAATGCGGATTACCTGTCCAGATATCCCCCGCCATCCTCCCCCACAAGAAAGACAGCTAGGGAAAGGGGATGTGGAAGGGGGATACCACCTACCTCAACCGGGCGACGCCCGTGTGGGGGTACCACGACCTCTAACCCTCCCGCGTCTCTGACGACCGGGAGTCCTTCTTCTTTGTGTCCTGTGCAGGTACGAGACCAGAGGAACAGACACCGGCCCGTCCCAGAAACGGAGAACCCCGAACACCCGGAACCCGGAAAACCCGAACCGGAAACAGCCTACAGGGGAACCGGAAGTCCTGAACCGGAAGCAGTCCACCGGGAAACCGGAAGTCCCTCCCCCTGCCCAGGACCTGGACGTACAAGAGCCGACGACGAAGAGAGGAGAACGTTCCAGATAGCCGACTCGTGGCAGGAGACAGCGCGCAGCGAACCCTTGGCGGAGAGTGGAAGGAGTGAGAGGATAGAAGACGGAGAGTTGGAGGACGTCTGGACCGAGGAGTGGTGGAGTCCTCTGGAGGTGGCTGGAGAGCGGCCGTAACTCTCGGGAGAGTTACGGCGGGGCACGTGAGTACCTTGTTACCGTCTCCGTGTCCCCTTTGTATATAGCTGTATCTACTTGTAAATTGTATAGATATTGCATGCACTGATAGAGCACCCTTACGCACTGTATATATTAGAACTTAGAGACACTGCACTTAGACCTTGTATCATAGTCCCTACACCCCGACCCATCACCGGAGCACCTCGTCTATACCCTTTCCCCTCCTACTTTGATCCCTTCCCGTCTACCCCCTTCCCGTTCCCATCCTCACGGTCCTCTTTAGTCCCGCACGACCCTGGTGTTGGTAACGGTACATGTATAGTCCATACTGAAAGGACTAACCCCTGCTTCTCTATCTCCCTCCGAGGTTATCCCAACGCCCGGAAGACGTGAAGACCTCCGGACGATCCATCAGCCGGTGTATACCAGAAAGGCGACTACAGCTTCACCCCAACCCTCTGTACTGACTCCGGTTTTCCTTGTTCCACCGAATAATAAAAACATCTACCATAGCCCAATACATACGGCCTCCACGCCTGTTATTCCGGTCCGCCGCAACCCCCAGTCCACAGTGCCATATGGGGGCTGCTCAGGAAAATATTCCAGGGCTGCTTTGGATTCCCAGTCCAGCCCTGGATTTCACACCGTCTTAATGGAAACAGACTGCTTGAAGGGATGAACTGCCGCTCTTCTCTTTGCAATGAGAGCATGCATTTCCTTCAGAATGCATGCTCTCATTGCAACGAATAGGCATGCGAACGAACAGGGTTCGGTCGCATCCTACTTCCAGGGCTGGAACCGACGACAGGAGGTCGTTCGATTCCAGTTCCAAATCAATGTTGGATGGACCCCGGTCCTTCCAACATCAGAATCAGGCCCATAGAAGTAGCAAATTATAATTATTTAATGATAGTTTATGTGCAGGATGGGGCACCTTCCTGTACATAAATAATCATTAATGGTACTTTGTTCTTTCCATGCGTGCTGCAGAATGCATGGTGTTTGTTTTTGGTGCTGCCTCAGAATTATAGATCCTTGTAAATCTGGGGTAGTGTAAAAAAGCAATAGGTGTTGCGGTGGAACGCCCACAGCAACACCCATTCTGTGCCCCTGTTTGGCTTACCTCCACATTATAATTATGGTGCAGGGCATTGCACCACCGAAATGTCTGAATAAGAAATATTCCAGTGGTGCAATCCCTTGTAAATATGCCCTTTTATTATTGGTGTTATTTATAGGAAAAAACATGGAGTTGGTGCAGTTAATATCCTAATATTCTTGTTATTCCCTGAAAAGTCCTAAATGACTGGCATTAATCGCACCAGTATTTATGGGTTCTGAGTCAGATTTTATCAGGTGCCATGAATGTCACACCATTTACCACCCACTTGTAATAACGGTTCTTGCTTGTTTTTATTTTCTATTGCAGCTTGTTTTTATCAAAAGAGATGTTCTTGCTCATAAAACAAACTGAACAGAGTTTAGCAGTGCAGCAAATTAGGGTGAACCCGCCTGACCTGGCAGCTATTTCTGAACAGTCTGTGATCCAGCAGACTCCGTGAAATATGCTGTATTTTTCCTGGTGTAATTTTCTGTCATATGGCACAATTCAGCAGTGCCCGCACATTGTCTGCTTTCTGTCTGATCATCAAGATGCAGGTGACTTTCTTAAATTTAGTTGTGGACATTTCTAACAGAAAGGCCTGATTTATAGGAACATCAGCCTTGTTTTTTTCAATTGGCATTCCCACTGGGAGCTATCGGGAACCTATAAGAATCAAAGGAAACAAAGGCACACATCTTATAACTTCACAAAAACAATAGAAAAAATGTAATTTGGAGTCAGGTTTTTGATATTGTTCAAGCCCCTATGTAAGAGTTGTACATGCTCTGTAAGAATGCATGTCTTATCTGTGTGAATGGGTAATTACACAAATAATGATTTAAATGGCATTTACTTAATTTTTTTCATTCTTTTATAGCCTCACTCATCCCAGTGTAGGGTGCCAGAGCACTTCACATCACAGGCAAAGAATAAATAGATCATGCAAGTCTGTAAATCATAGGTAAATCAATGTACAGGATACGTTACAAAAGAAAATGAGTCCACTCCTCGTGACTTCATCCCCGTTCCTTGGCTTACCTCGGTAACCAGTGTATCCGTTCCTGGAGCTAATATTTTCCAGTTCAAGCAGTGGGCGTTTAAGTTCCCTGGCTTACCTCGTTTACCAATTTATCAGTTCTTGGAGCTAATATTTTCCAGTTCAAGCAGTGGGCGTTTAAAAAAGACTATCAATAAAAGAAAATTTGATGTCAACTGAATGAAAAAGTAACAGGTTGGTGAAGGAAGCAATGAGCAATAATGTAGGTAAGAGAGACCAGAGAATGGAGAGATACAAAGCGGAATGGATATCCTCATCCAATCAGAACATTTTCAGACAAAATTCTACTGGGTGGAGCACAAGAATGGGAAAGACAGACATTGAATGACCCCGATTGGGAAGGGTATGCCCGGAAGTGGGTCCCGTGCTCTCCATGCCACTGGAGTCAAGCTAGCCTGGCTGATGAGGGGTCATCCACAAAACCGGTCCCAGGGTGCTTGTTTCTGGTCCAGGGAGGACCTGGCTGGACTGTTCCCATGGGGAGCAGGATCAAGACTGATTTGCATATGGCTGTGTTTCAACTAGAATAGCATGGAGAGAAAATAAAAGATGGATTTAGCCCCAGATCTTTTTACTGGGGTCAATGTTCAGCATTTTGTCCATCGCTAGTTCCTTGTGCATTGAATCAAATACAGCAGCAGAAACAGACAACAAAGGCATACAATAACGATCAAAGGCTGACCCAGAACTCGTTCTAGATATATGTTATGTACTGGAAAAATTAGGTATGTCTACAAACCACTAAAAGTTGCACTTAGTCAAATTCAGAAAGTGATTATTTAATTTATTCAGTTTGACTTTTTAAACAGTTTATGTAACAGAGTGTAATGACAATCCACCCCTAAATACATGTAAACTGTAATAAATTAATTTCACAATTATTAAGTCAAGCCTACTACCGTTGTTATTACTTTCATTATAAACAGATCAGACCTATAGTGCTGCACATAACTTTTCCCAATGAATCCATTATGCGTATAGTCTTTATCACTGGCTTGTCATAACAAACTGCGGCATCTTCTGATGTACACAAGCTGGCAACCATCAGGCACAGCCATAAAATGATGTATATATACAAAATTGCATTTGGCAAGACAATATACAACCCCTCAGAAAAATGCCCTGACAAGACTAAGCAAATTGCATGTCTTCAAGTGTTTATCACAGGGGCTAACTAAACCCAAAAGCCTTTCCTACTATGGTAACCTGTGGCTTTCCATCTAACAATATATCTGTTAGTAGCCTCCAACACACTGTAATGACAATCCATCCTTAAACACCTATAGTCATAGATACACCACTTTTCATAATAAACTGGTTAGGTTTACTGGCTTTTCATAACTTTTCAGAATAAACCTAATCAGCCTATGGCATCAGAGATTAACTTTCCCAAAGAACAAATTAGGCCTATAGCCTTTATTATTTGGTGGCAACAACTAAGGCCTACTGAAATCTGCATTACTTTCCTACAAGCAACTGTTAGACCTGTCAGCCTCAGGTCGGTCCTCTGGTAAACCCTTTGCTTTCACCCCTTCTATTTTTGATGATCTCATTTTGTTGGCTATAAGACTCTGTGCACTTTAACACTGCTAACCAATGGAAAAGTGCTTGTGCTGTCTCCCGTAAACATGGTAGAATTTGCTGATACCCAATTGGCACATTTCATTTACTTGAAAGTCCCTAGTGAAGTGGTACCCCATGTGTCCAGGGTATTTAAATTAAATGCTACTAGTGGGGCTGCAGCACAGACTGTGCCACTCACTTACATAACCCTGTAGAACTTGTCTCAGGCCTGCAATTGCAGCCTTTGTGTGCAGTTTTGAACTGTTATTTTGAACCGGCAAAATAAACCTTCCGTTTTAATACATATATTTCACCCATGTAGTAGGCCCTGAGCAGCCCAGAGGGCAGGGTAAAGTATTTACAAAGTTTGACATGTCATTTTTTGATTTAAATGTCCTGGTAGTGAAGAACGCCTAAATTAACTTTCCACTATTGCAAGCGTTACCACACCCATAAGATAACATTAAGTTACCTTATTACATTTAACAAATGATAACTCTCAATTGGGTGCAGGTGGGCAGTTTGAGTTTGAAGTCTAAAGAATTGTAATTAAATTGTAAAGTTGAATTTTTAGTCACAATTCTGAAAATGCTCCACTTAGAAAGTTGTTGCAGCATCAAATGATGGATGGATGGCAGAATAAATCAAACATTCACCCATTAATCAAAATTCATCATTCATTTCCTCACTACGCCCACCCCAGTTTGGACCCAGCCACATACAAATCAGTTGTGACCCCGCTCCTCATGGGAACAGTCCAGCCAAAACTTCCAAGCTGGGTGCTCCCTGGTCAGGTACCAAGCATCCTGGGAATGGTTTAGGGGTATCACCCCTCATCAGCTACGATAGCTTGAATCCAGTGGCACAGTGAGCAAGAGACCCATGTCTGGGCATACCCATCCCACTTGGGATGGAAAATGCTGCAGCAACAAATGATGGACGGAATGCTAAATAAATAAAAAATTTCCTCCAGTTCAAGAGATCTGTGTTAAATCCATTGTTCTTTTCCTCACTGCGCCACCCCAGTTTAGACCCAGCCATATGCAAATCATTCTTGACCCTGGTCCTCATGGGAATAGACCAACCTGAATAGCTAAGCCGGGTCCTCCCTGGACCGGTCACAAGCATCCTTGGACCAATTTAGGGATATCACCCCATATCAACCAGGTTAGCTTGAATCCAGTGGCACAGCGAGCAAGGGACTGGGTCCGAGGATACTTATTTCCAGTACAGGGAGGACCTGGCCTGGCAGTTTGGGCTGGACTGTTCTAAGGAGGAGCAGCCTCAAGATTGAATTACACATGTATGGCTTTAAACTGGAAAGTCATGGTGAACAAAACAATGAATATTTAGGCCCAGACCTCTGTACTGCGTGAATGTTTGACAATGTTCAGCATTCTGTCCATCAATTGTTCTTTGTGCACTTTTAGAAAGTTGGCATTTTCTTGTCCCAATCATTTGATCCCTGCAGCCTGTCCACGGGTCACATGATCAGGTATAGCTGACAGTTCGTCTTTGTGTACTGCTCCCAGACAGTGAGACAAAGGGAAGATAGATGTTGGTAGAATGGGCCACTCTGACTTATTGAGGTGAAGGAGCTGTCGCCTACCACACTTGCACATCATGAAGTTTCTACCTGAACACTCTCACAAAGGGTTTTCCACTAATCTGTTGTATCCCTAGATAAGCTGGGCCCAGGGCATGGAGGAAGGGAATGCCTCACAAATCTGGGGATGGAATCCTCTAGAAAATTATTCTACTTCAAATTGGTCACCAGGTATAAATATTGGACCTCATCCCTCAAATCTTCAGTACACATCTGGACCTGTGGAAGACTGAGAAGAACAACTATGCTGCCCTGCTGTGCTGCCCTGCTGCACTCCTGCCTCAGTGAGAAGAAATGAAACTATAACTTGAACCTAGGAACACCAGAATGAATCCAAGTGCCTGACTGCCTTTTGCCAAGATTTCTAGAGGCTTGTCGGTCCCCCAGAGTCGTGTGTCGCAGTGCTCCGCTGCCTTTGGAGCACTGCGACACGCGACTCTGGGTGACTGACAAGCCACTTGTATAAGCGTTTAAAACGAAGCTAGAAAAGGAGGACAAGTCCTGGGTCTATGACTCTCTGTGAAAATAGTGCTGCTATCTATGTTTGAAAAATGAGAAGACCACTGTGATGCAAATATTTCAACAGAGTTAAGATATCCTGAGGTGCAGCAGTGGGTTCTCCTAGTATCAAACTCTTGAATTAAAGGAACAGAGAAGATATACAATGTATTGGAATCGGGCAGACTTTTTGGAACTTTACATAGTGTGGGTGTTCCCACCTAAGAGTGATGATTATTGTGCTCCGCTTAGAATATTCAACTACAGTCATCCCAGGGTGTTGAGAACTCTTGGTGTGATAATTGGCGGGTCCTGATGAAGGTGGCCTCAGTGTCTTTGTATGCCACCGAAATGCGTTGACCGAGTCCTTTTTCAAACCTACTAATTAGCAGTAGCCCAATATAGGGCCATTCAGACTATAACCAGCTAAACGTGTAATTTGGGATAACCTTGTGTAGTTTTGGATGGGTTATTAATGTAATGTATATATGTGTGGGAGTGATTTGTGTGGGTTGCTCTCTACCTGGGGATCTATAGATTATGACTGTAGAAAAGTTTTTTGTATCTGAGAAATTTTTGTAAATAATATGAATATGGATTTTTTATATTAATATTACAAATGAACTAAGACAAATTAATTAAGACATAGTAAAGATAAATAAAAAAGCTGAAATGATCATGTTATAATATGTTATTTTCTTCCTGGTTCAATAGCCCATAATAAAATGTATTTTGAAATAGAAAGTTATGTTATTTAGGTCTTGAGGGAGGTATATTCTTTGTATATTTATTGTTATATTCATAAGATCATTTTATGTAATAATTCTTTTTTGTCTTGTAATGTTGATGAGTACTTTTAACACACTGTTACGGTTTTCAATAATAACCGAGTAAAGTAATTTTGACTGACTGACTGATTCATTCATTTTCATGTACCTTATTTATCAACAAGGAACTGCTGCCCAGCACACTGGTGGGGAATGTTTTCTCGCATTGCTATTTATATGATTGGTAAAGTTTGTTTCAAAGTCACTGCTGCCAGGCGTTCCAAAATTATATTTTTGACCATGGGACTCCCTTAATGTGTTTGCCTAAGTAAGTGCTGGTGCAGAGGGCCAAGTAGGTTTCGGAAAACTATTGGAAGAGAGTGGAGAATAACCTAAACCAACAAAGAATGGGATTCTTTAATTGCAAATCATTTTCCCGCTGTGCAAATGCAGATTTAATAGCCAGGATCCATGTAACACTGGGTCAATGGATCCAGCTTCATGGATTACGTGTGTTCTACAAAAAGATTAACCTTGTTTTTAAGTTTGGAATTCCAAAAGGTTATTTGACTTTAGGAGTGTGGCCCTCGGGCCTGCAATTTCTGGTTGTCTTTTTTCATTGTATACCTGAGTTGCATATCATGTAAAGAGTAATTGATTTCTTTAAACAAACTTACTCTAATTAACCCATTCTTTACTGGGTTTCAGTAAACACATGACAAGGCTATTGCACATTTAACCAGAACACTATTACACTCTATGGGCTGCTTTAAAATGGATTAGCTATTCAATAACCAAAATAGACATGGAAGTAATACTAAACACAGTAGTCCTTAAAAAGTCCCCACAGAAGTCTTAGGGCCATATGTATCAAGCGCCCCTTTTGCGATTCTGAATTTGCGATTTTTCGCGAATCGCAAATTCAGAATCGCAAAATGGTATGTATGTAAAAAATCTTAATAAAATAAAAATACTGTAAAAATCGCTATTTTCATTGCGATACCCCCAATAGCGATTCCTTAATGTAAAAAATCGCAAATTTGAGATTCCTTGATTCCTTAATGTCAAAAATCGCAACTTTGAGAATTTCGCAAAACTGCTAATCGGAAACTCAGGTGCAGCTTGATGACATCACAACCAGGAAGTGTGACTACCCATGCTGCACCTGAGTTTCTGAATCACAGTCAGAGAGAAGGAGTGGTGGAGAAGGAACTCTGCAGTGGTGAAAAGAATGGCAGACACTGGAGACATGGCCAGCCAGGACACACAGCAGCAGCAGCAGGGGGAAGGCCAGAGGAAAAGAAAGCAAATGTTTTCTGAAGCAGAGTTGGAGGTGCTAATTCAAGAAATGGCCAGCCATGAGCACCTATTTGGCAAAAAATGACTCCGGGTGCCTGACACAGCAAGCGGCGTATATGGGCAGAAATCTAGCAGGAAGTGAATGCTGTTGGTGTTACACACAGGAGTGTGGAAGACTTAAGAAAGCACTGGAATGATATGCGCCAGCGTTCGAAGGAGAAGGTGGCTGCCAAATTGGAGCAGTCCAGGAAGACCAATGGAGGGACCTCCACAGCCACTGACTCCACACCTCTTGAGGAACTGGTGGAGGGGACCTTGCTACGTGAAAGCATAATGGGCGTGGCTGACCTAGACAGCTCCGACCACCCAGTACCAGGACAAGGTAAGAAGCATGCCATCACACCCCTGGCACCCCCCAACTACCCCCACACCCCCAGCAGCGACCCAGGGGCAGGACAAAATTAGTAGTCCACTGCAGGTACACAAGCACACACTGAAACACATTATGGGAGATGTAGTCACATGCACATTACAGTGGTGGAGTTACACCCAGCCAGTCCCCAATAGCATTTTCACTTCAGGAAAGGCATATACAAGACACATGTTATCCCAAACAGTGATATTTAATAATTGACAATTGCAAGTCAGAACAGTAAATAAATGTGCGCATTTACGTCCACATTACCATCTGGAACACAGCCAACAGGCAGTGGAAGACAGGGTGATTCCCCAAACAGAGAAGCAGCAGGGCAAGAGGAGGACACAGAGGAGGAGGAAAGCCCAGTCAACCCTCCAAAGCACCGCAGGAGACATATAGTCCCACCACTACCCCCATTGGAGGACGAGGGCAAGGACAGCGATGGCGATGTGCAACCTGAGCCAACACAGCCAGAGCGACCACACCGTGCACGTGCTGACCCAATCCCAACAGTCCCAACCAGGCACAGGTGTCGTACATCCAGCAGTTCTGCAGATCCAGGGGATGACACAGTGTTTGGCGGACTGGAGATGCACATGTTGCATGTACAGCACCTGCAAGCAAAAAATATAAAATCGTTACAGAGAGAAGTCAGGGCAGGCTTCAGGGGCATGACGTGTGCCCTGGAGGCACTCTGTGCAGAACTTAAGGCTGACCGTGCTGCTAGACTCAGAGAGATGCACTGCCTAGACCTGTACACACGGGCGGTGAACCGCCTGTCCTCTGCCACCAATGTTCTATCAAGGCGCAGCATCTGCAAGCAGCGCGAGGGGGCACACAACAGCCAGGACGTTGCAAGGGCACTGGTCCAAATTACATCTGCAGTAGACGAGCTGCGGGCAGTTCGCACTACTGGGCCACGACTCCTGACTCCCACAGATGAGGATGCACAATCAGGAAGGAGCAGCATCAACCCCCCCGCCCACCATGGATAGGCGCCGTAGTGGCCGTACCGATAGGCCTAGTGGGCCAAGTCAGGAGGGCACTGTGCAACCCCAAACAGGGGCTTCTCACGACAGCGCCGCATTTGAGGAGCACCAAATATGACCACTGGATGGGTGCAGCTACCCACTTTACATGTACACTTGCTCCTGATGAAAGACTTTCACTGTGACAATAACATGTGCTGGACATTGGGAGAGACATTGGGTGTCATTCAGGCTGTGTGACATCATTCATCCTGAAGTTAAGGAATAAAACACAGTCTCACAAATGATATCTAGCAATGTATCATATTTCCTTACCTAGAAATAGTTGCGTGTAATCACATCTCGCCTCTGGCGCCCAGCAGCTGCACCAGCTACACCGGCTATCATACATCCTGGAGCTTGCCCCTCCACATCTGATGACTCCGATTTACTGAGCTCCACCGGTGTGCCTTTTCTGGTGGCGATGTTGTGCAGCATGGCACATGCTACCACTATCTTGCAACAGGTCTGGGGCTGTATTGTAGTGCCCCTCCACTCTTGTGTAGGCTTCTGAATCTGCTCTTAAGTATCCCAAATGTACGCTCAATGGTGCCTCTGGTTGCTATGTAGGCTCTGTTGTACCGCCGCTCCCCAGCGTTGGCTGGATTCAGGTAGGGCGTCAGTATGAAGTCCCAGACCGCATACGCACTGTCACCTGTGGGGTGGGATGGATATGGTTAAACACTGTCCTGCACATGCTATTCTTAACAAGTGTGGCCTCTGTTCAAATGCATTTAACTAGTAAATATCCCTCACCAAACTCCCCACTTGTGAGTCTACGGTGTATCCCCCTCTGACGGAAGATGAAAGCGTTGTGCGTGCTACCTGGGTATCTAGCGACAATGTCCGTGATGATGTGTTTGGCATCACACACCACCTGTATGTTCAGGGAATGGTAGGATTTGACATTCCTGAACACGTACTCATTCTGGAGGGAGAGGATATTTCAACATGTGTCCCATCTATGCATCAAATGACGTGGGGAAATTGGACTAATTGATAGAAGTCCTGCTTGGTCTGGTCTAGTGCCTGTGGGGTGCTTGGGAAGTGAATGTGGTGATGCAGCCTCTGTACCATGGCATCAAGGAACACGTGGAAAAAGTGCGAAAGTGCACTCTGTGACACCCCTCCTGCTGAGGCTATCACCCCTGGAAACTACCTGATGCCAAGAGGTGCAGTGAGCACAGGACCTGGATGTGGGTGGTGATGGAGTGCGTCCTGCGTGTGGGGTGTTCAAGGAAGGGTTTATGTTCCTTAATTAAATCAAGGATACTCTCTTCATCCAGTCTGGAATGTGTATAGATGTCCTCCGCAGTGCGCTTAAACATGGTAATGCGCGCACAGAATATCCGCTCCTGGCGTCTCCTCCTCTGTGCAGCAGCTCTGAGTCGCAGCCTCCTGGCTATCACGTACAGCCCAGCCATTGTGGAAAGAGTCTGTTGCATTCTGGGACTCCTTAAATAGTTTGCACCTGGTTACCACCTGCTCCTACTTGGTGGTAATTGCGATTCTCTAAATTGCAATTTTCGTGAATTTGCAAATTGTGATTTTTTCATACATTCCATAGTGATTTCTTAATTTGCGATTTCCCGTTTGTGAATTTTACTAACTGAGAAATCGCAAAATAAGGAATCGCTAGGGAACTTCGCAGAATTTTGGGTCTCGCAACGTAAGGAATTACACTTTTTTGCGATTTCTCATTTTGCGATGCGATTTTGCTTCATACATTGGAAAAAGCAAACGCTGTTTTTTGTGATTCGCAGCAAAAAATTAGCTTGATACATATTGCCCCTTATTTGCAAACTTGGAGAAGTGAAGGGCACACGTCTAAGCATGGCATCTCATCCTTATTTGATTAAGATATGATCATTTGTGTAAAAATTAACACGGACAAGTATGTAATGGGCACAGAGAAAGAAATCGTGTTCATAGATGCAATAAACAACCTTGTTCATGCCTTCCTGATTGGGTTGACATCCTCTATAAGATACACAGTCAGAATTTCTGTATTAGGGAACTGCTGGTGGAAGGTGAATGGCGCTGCAGCAGGTCAGCGGCTTCTTTTTGCTTCAGACTGCTTTTGGCTGAATATGCTTTTAGAACAGATTGCTTCGCATTGGTCTTACATCTGGACGGGGACCTTGTTTGTGAGAATGTTCTGTCACTCATGGAAACCAACTGTGACCAGCCAGCCTCAGTTGCAGAGAGTCGGTAATGGCTTCAGAGAATGTTGTGGCTGTTGCTGAGTGAGTGAATGCTCTGTGCCAGACTGAAGGGATTTAGCTAAAAAGTTTCTCCAGGTCACCTATACAGACTGTAATTCAGGGTTGTCTCAGAAACTGTTATTTAGGATGAATGTGTAGGTGATTTATTTGATCATTATGACAAAAAATTATCTAATACTGATCATTGTGGTATAAATAATTGGGCTGCAAAACACATGAAATTGTATGACCATTACGGCTTCTTTACGGGGAACATCCATTACGATGCGGTGTTTACACCGCGCTACCATTACAGCCCAGGTATCACAATGCAAGCCGTTACAACGCTGGATGGCGCTAGAGACTAAAGAATAGTAGATTTACTATTCCAACACCTTCCCTACTGTTGCGTAGGCTGGAGTTGGAATAGTAAATCATACTATTCCTAAGTCCAGTACCTACAGCGCAAGTCGTTGTAACGACTTGTTTTGTGATACCTGCGTTGTAATGGTAGCGCGGTGTAAACACCGCATCGTAATGCCGTACATCCCTTCTTTACTCTATGGTATGCACATTTCTGATATGATAATCATGTAATAGAGCAAATGGACATATAAATTCATGCTTCCGGATGTTTAGTGTATTATATTGTTCACTGTTGGTCCTGGCCCTCTTTGCAGGGTAATGCCCAAATGTTTTGCTCTCACTTCTCCTGAGTTCTGAATCTCGTTTTTGTTGGCATTAGGACTCTGTACACTTTACCACTACTAACCAGTGAAAAAGTGCTTGTGCTTTCTCTCCAAACCCTAGCACCATTGCCTTACACCTGAGTGGCATATTACATTTGCTTATGAGGTCCAAGTCTATTGCAAAATGTGTACCCAGGGCCTGTAAAGTAAGGTGCCTTTTTATGAGCCAGTTTGTGTCGCTCTTGCACCATACAACAACGCAAACCTTACCTGTGATTTATGAAGCCATGCAAGGTCACTTTGCATGTCCCTGAGTGACCCCATAACCCCTTCCATGCTCATGACGAGCCCAGCTCGTCATGAGGCACAGTGGAGCTGTGCTCATGACGAGCTGGGCTCGTCATAACTGCCACGGAGCGCCCACGTATGGCTAATACCCTGCCTGTGCGGGAGAATTAATGAGTGGGTAGGGTTGTGATGAGCCCAGCTCTTCATGAGCACAGCTCTACTGTGACTCATGACGAGCTGTGCTTGGCACGAGCAAATAGGCCCTGTGACACCTCCTCCCCCCACGTTGTGCGGGAATTACCCCCGCTGCAAAGGTGTTAAATCTGGACTAAAGGCAAAGCAAAGCGCTGTGTTGCCTGACTGTTCATTGTACACTTGAAAGCTTTTTTTCAATCTCTAGGAACATAAAAGCAAAATACATTATGCAAGGACAAATATAAAAACATCCATTTACATGTACATAGGCGGGACAACAATTTTTCTTCCAGTACAATCCCATACTTGGTCCAAATATCTCTTCTACTATTTAATTAATTTCAAAATTTATAAAAGTATTATAAAGTGCAAGTGCAATCACATTCAACATGCTACCATCAAGTGCAAAGAAATACATTAAAATATATACATAGAAAATATATTGCGATTTAAAAAAGATAAAAAAAATGTAACAGGCAAATTCAAATCAAAATCCAATCAAATCACTTTATTCGGCTTTTGCAAAAAAACGTAAAAGTCAAGTAAAAAGTATATTTACAGAGTCATATTGATAAAACACCTACCAAATCTCATCAAATACTATTTACAAGAATAGAAATATAGTGTTATATTATATGTGTATACATATTGTATATTTTAAAAGAGGGATACAAATTAGAACATAAACCTAGGGACAAAATCACAATGCTACCAAGATCACATTGTAACCGGCACTAATATGCCTTCAACTGTTAGTCACAGCTGGATCTAAGCCTAACAGCGGATTAAAGAAAACTAAGGACATAAAAGACGATGTTACCTGAAAGCATTTGTAAAAAGGTAAAGGCTGGGCACACCTGCCTATAGTAACCTTTTTCAGGATGGGAATAATGTAGGTCTTCCTGGGTAACTCGTTATAGCTACAAAACATTACAAAATGAAGCATGTCCTGTGGAGACTTACCATCGCATTCACCGGGCATTAAACTCTGGCCCCTATTACAACCACATGAGTGGGCGAGAAGGAGATAAAAAAGATCGAAACGGATCCTAGTCGGAAAAAAAATTATCATAACAGCGTAATAGCCCTAAAATATATGGTTCAGTATATTGCACAGTTTTCAAAATAATAAACCTATGTACGCTAGGCTTCTTCAGCTCCCGGTCTTCCCTTCCTAGGGTCCGCTCTCTGAAGAAGGACTCCTTTACCCATCCAGATCCTTCCCGCTGGTCAATTCTGGGTTAAGAAATAAATCAACTCTTCTCAGGCTTGTAAAACACTCCTTGATATAATTGAGCCAGGGAATGTGATGAGCGTGACGAAGGGCCATACAATCTTTCAGTTTGTTTAGGGCTGTCCCTTTGCTGAGCCATATTTTTATCCACAGGGAAAGGAGGCAAAAGGCCAACAAGTCTGAAAGATAAGACACACCCATCTCTTTATGTACTGTGAAGGTAGAAGTTCCCTGGGGTACACTTAAAAGCTGTTTCAGACAACCATTTTGATCTTCTTGTAGTTCCTCATGAGTGATATATCCCCAGATTTCACTGGCGTAAGACACCTTAGCAATGCTCTTGGCCCTATATATCTGCAGGAGAGCCCCAATCAGTCTCTTTCCTAATCTTGAATAACTATGGGTGAATTTTGCGGATCTGCGGTCCGCGAATTCGCTCGAAATTGCAAAAAAAAACGCGAATTCGCGGATTTTCCCGCAAACTCGTGAATTGTTTTGCGATTTGCACTGGAGTACTGTCTACTGGCTAATCCAGTAAGTGCTACCTCGTTGGGTAAATGTATAGTGCTTTTCCTACACTGCAGCTGCGTAAAGTGCCAGATGATTTGTCTCCACTGACCATGTGTGCCTGTAACTTTGCCACCGTCCCAAAAGGCGCCGAGGTCCCTTGAGTGAGCTGTCCATCATAGTTGGGAAAGGGCGGGAAGACGTTTGATACCGCTAGTGTGTGGTGCGCGGCCAAACGGGCAGGGCTTCTATGCGTATCAACATACCCCTTGTGTATAAAGGGTCAGAGAGCGAGCAGGGCAGCAGGTGAGGAGAAAGCAGCCTCCTGGTCACAGGAACTACACAGGGATTGTGCTCCAGAAACTCATGGATTCAAAGACCTCCCTCGAGTATTACAGCTAATTTTCGACGGCAGATATGGGGTTAAAGCACACTTGCCCAGCCTCGACCATGATCACTAATGTTTTGGGCTGATTAAAACGTTACTAAATTTGAGCTTCAACTCGGGCAACTGCTTTATTTACATCTGTAAGTGATTCCTGTTGAGGTTTAATTTTTGTGAATGAATCATGCCCTGCATAGTTTTTCACGAAGATGCCACCGTTTTGTCATGTGCAATACCTTTACTCAACTGGAGTACTTTCTACTGGCTAATCAGTAAGTGCTACCTCGTTGGGTAAATGTATAGTGCTTTTCCTACACTGCAGCTGGGTAAAGTGCCCGAAGATTTTCCTCCAGTGACCGTGTGTGCCTGTAACTTTGGTCCCCTGAGTGAGCTGGTCATCAAAAAAACAACAAAATCCGCCCGCGAGCGAATTTGCGAATTTTACGGCAATTTTGCGAGATTCGTGGATCGAGAAATCGCCGAAAATCCGCAAATTTCGCGAGCGGAATGGATTTTTGGCCCATGCTTACTGGTAAGTATGGCTAGAATTAATTTTCAGGGTCGGTGCTGGGCTAAAAGAAGCAGCACTGGGTTCTCTCCTGATAACAGGTGAGTACATTGGAATATGTAGTTTGGCTGATTTTAGAGGAATATTTTTACAATGGTAAAGGAAGGGGGCGGGTCCTGAGGTGACATGTGTGCAATCCATACTGTGGAGCGTTTTAAGTTGCTGGATTAAGTGCCCTTGAATCCTGAGGTCCCCTTGGGGGCAACTAGCCCACCAGGTACCTCCAGTATGCGCCAGGAGGCTGCGTTGCAGAGAGGTGTTCAGAGCCCACACCCCTTTTTACAACACTCTGCAACGCAGCTCTGTGGCGCTTACTGGAGATAGCTGGTGGGCTAGTTGGCCCCCAAGGACCCTCAGTATTGACAAGGAATTAATTCCCCAACTTAAACCTGATAACAGGTGAGTAAATCGGATTTATTTGTTCAGCTGATTTTAGGTGAATATTTTAAAGTTCCAAAACTCCACACTTAGAAGAATTTCCAAGTGCAACCAGTCAAGATTAGCCTATGTAAGGAAATTCAGTTAGCAGGTAAGTAGTGTTATTGTTACTTTTTCTTACTCAGTGGTGCATCCTGGATCCAGCTCTGGTGCATCTCCTGTAAACAGTTGTAAGAATGCAGTTAAGTCATACAGGCGATTTTTTAGGAATATTTTTAGTTTGTGAAAATAGACACTTAGAAACTTTTCTGCTGAAAACCACACAATGCATTCCTATGAAAGGAAATACAAGTTACTGGTAAGTACGCTTACAATTACTTTTCAGGATCAGTATTGGGCTCAAAGATGCAGCACTGAGGTCTCCCCTGATAATAGGTGAGTAAATCAGAATTCGTTGTTCGGATGATTTTAGGTGAATATTTAAAAGTTCCAAAACTCCACACTTAGAAGAATTTCCAAGTGAAACAAGTCAATGTTAGCCTATGGAAGGAAATTCAAGTTACTGGTATGTATGGTTAAATTTACTTTTCAGGATCAGTACTGGGCTCAAAGATGCAGCACTGAGGTCTCTCCTGATAACAGGTGAGTAAATCGGAATTCGTAGTACATCCAGTAAGCGCCACAGAGCGGCGTAGCAGAGAGATGTAAAAAGGGGCACCACCTCTCAGCAATGCAGCGCAGTGGCGCTTCCTGGAAGCACCTGCTGTGCTACTTGGCCCCCATGGTTCCTTAGGTTTAAAGTGGATTTTTTTCCCCAACTTTAAACGCATCACAGGGCGTGTTTTCACACATCACGTCAGGCCCCGTCCCCTCCATTCACCACTGTGTAAACGCACCCTGTCACCGTTCTAAGTTGACAGATTAAGTTCCCTTCAATCCTAGGGGTCCCTAGGGTCAAACTAATCCACTAGGTACCTCCAGTAAGCGCCACAGAGCTGCGTTGCAGAGAGGGGTAAAAAAGGGAATGACCTCTGAACACCTTTCTGCAACGCAGGTCCCTGGCGCATACTGGAGATACCTGTTGGACTATTTGGCCCTCAGGGACCCTCAGTATTGAAAGAGAATTAATTCCCCAACTTAAAACATGCCACAGGGTGCTTTTGCACAGTGGTGAAGGAAAGGGGCGTGGTCTGAGGTGATATGTCTGGAAACACACCCTGTGGCGCATTTCAAGTTAGTGAATTAATTCCTCCTCAATCCTGTGGGTCCCTGGGGGGCAACAAGCCGACCAGGTACCTGCAGTATGTGCCAGGAGACTGCGTTACAGAGAGGTGTTCAGAGGCCATGCCCCTTTTTACAAGACTCTGCAACACAGCTCCGTGGTGCTTCTTGGAGGTACTTGGTGGGCTAGTTGACCACCAGGGACCCTCAGTATTGACAAGGAATTAATTCCCCAACTTAAGCAACGCCACAGGGCGTGTTTGCACACATGTGAACTCAGGCCCTACCCCCTCCCTTCACCACTGTGCAAACACACCCCGTGGTGCATTTTAAGTTGGGGGATTAACTCCCCTTGAATACTGAGGGTCCTTGGGGTGCAACTAGCCCACCAGCTACCTCCAGTAAGCGTCACAGAACACCTCTCTGCAACGCAGCTCCCTGGTGCATACTGGAGGTACCTTACCTTATGGGCTAGTTGGCCCCCAGGGACCCCCAGTATTCAAGGGGAATTTGTTCCCCCTCCGCAAACGAGCCATGGGGCACTTTTGCAGAGTGGTGCAACGAGGGGGCGTGGCCTCTGGCTCCAATCCCGTACTTAATTTTTTCTTTTTTAAAGTGGTTGTGTAGCCCCCCTTCTTATTCTAATTTTTTGGCCCTGTGGACCCTATCCCCCAGGGCCTGCCCCTAATTTTTTTTTTAACCATTTAAAAATTGGGAACGGGGCCACGTTGCCCCCCTCCTGAGGCCATAATATCCCCCGGGGCCTGGGCCTTTTTTTGTATTATTTTGTGGCCACTTTTGGCCCCTGGGACCCCATTCCCTGGGGCTGCCCTTTTTTTTTCTTTTTTTTAAATGTTCCTTTTGGGGATGGGGTCTGCGTGGCCCCCCTCCCGGACAACAAATAGCCCCGGGGACCCCATCCGCCGGGGCTGGCCCACTTTGTTGGGACTGTGGGGCAACCCCAATCCCCCACGATCCCAGCCGGCTCCTCGCATCCTGCGGGAGCCGGCATTGCTTTTCCACATGGGGAGCAGCTAATATGCTTTGCAATCTGCTGTGCTATTTGGAAGAGAGAGCAGTTTGCAATGGCAGGGTGGGAGCCGCGAGGCTCCCGCCCTGTCATTGCAAATGGAAGTATCCCAGGGGTGGGCACTCCGGGACACTGCAGGAGCCGGCCCTGGGGGGGTGGCGGTCCCCAAGGCCTGTACAAGACTCCAGGAGGGGGGCTATGCGACCCCCTCACACATTTTTAAGAAGCCCCGCGGGTGGCAGTCCCCGGGGCTGGGGGGTCTGAGAGCTCCCCCACCCAATATTAATAAGCCCCAGGGGTGGCGGTCCTTCGGGGCTGGGGGGCCTCAGAGCCCCCCACCTATTTTTGATAATCCCCTGGGGTGGCGGTCCCCGGGGCTGTGGGTGGCCGTTAGTCCACCCACCTATAATATGTTTAAGCCCCCCCACACTTTTTTTATAATGCCCCTGGGATTTGCCCCCCCCCCCTCGGGGGCAAATTCGCATATTTAGCGCTAGATATCACACTTCAATTTTCTTTTATCGGCAGGATCCTACAGTTTTTAAAAACAAAATAATAATTTTTGGTCCTTGTGGGACCCCCTGAGCAGGCCTAGGCAGTCAGGGTGTTTCTACCCTGCCCCCTTTTTGCGTTTTGTGACATTTTTTTCAATAGGTTTCTTGTGCCTCGGGTCAACCGAGGGACAAGATGGCTGCCAACACTTCCTGATTTGGAGTGTTGACAGCCAATCAGCAAACAGCTTGTGCACGGCAGGGTGCGCGTAGACCGCACTTAGGGTACGCGGACCCTAGATAGATATATAGATATATATGTACTTTTAAATGTCATTTTCTCAGAAACTACTAAACGGATTTACACCATTTAAGCAAAAAGGCACAAGTCTGAACTAAGGACTACCTCTTTGCCAAATTTGGAGTATTTCCGTTCAGCAATTCGGGCTGTAGCTGCGGTAAAAGTCCTATGGGAAATTGCATGGGGAAAACAGGTTTTGGGACCCCCCTTTTTTTCTCGGCCCCCGCTTGATGAATCATCCCGAGACTTTCAGGATAGGAGCGGACCGGAGCTGGCCAAAGTTTTGAAAATTTCACAAAGATTCATCAATCTGCACCAAAGTTATTGGGAACAGAATTTTGCAGATTTCCTATGGATAATAGGTCCTAACTATAACTACCTACTGGTGACCGCCAGTAGGTAATATATATATATATATATATATATATATATATATATATATATATATATATATTCACTGAAAAAACCATAGGTTTCACACATGTTATAGTTAGCTGGACATTTCACTCATACAAAACCTTTGAAATTCCCCTGTTATAATTAGTTCAGCTAACTATAACTCGCGCAACCGCAATGCACTGCTGATGATGTCACATATTACATCACTCATGACATGGTCAGT
Organism: Lissotriton helveticus; assembly: GCF_964261635.1. Taxonomy (NCBI): domain Eukaryota; kingdom Metazoa; phylum Chordata; class Amphibia; order Caudata; family Salamandridae; genus Lissotriton; species Lissotriton helveticus. The sequence continues at coordinate 2,009,917,854 of NC_136057.1, read as the reverse complement.
GACATCACTCATGACATCACTGATGACATCTCAAATGACATCACTGATGACATCATCCAATGAATGTGTATCTTTCTGAAAAATAAATATTTTTTATATATGTATATGTAAAGGTTGATGGAAGAATAAATGGGTAAATAAATGTCTAAATGGATGTTTTTTTTAGTAAAATTGATTGGTTAACTGACTTATTAAGTGTATCTTAGTGAATACATATATTAGCGAGTAATGTTTAAATATTTACATATCTGTATCTGTGTCTCACTTTGTGTATAAGTGGCTGAATGGGTTGGTGAGTAGCTACATTAGTGTGTATATGGGTTATTAGTTGTTTTTTTGAGTATCAGTATGATTGTCTGTATGGTTCGGTGGGGAATATTACTTAGTGCACAGATGCATGAATGAGTGACTCACTATTTGTATATGTTTTGAAGTCAGCATGTGTGCAAGACTGTATGGGTGGATGATTGTGTGTATGGGTGGGTTAGTGAGTGAATGACTGTCTCAATAGTGTATTCATGAGTAATACATATGTTTTAAACTAATATATGTGAGTATTGATGTATTTAATTGAGTACATGTGAGAGTGAGAGTTTGGAACAGTACCTATATAAATAAGTATGTGTTTTTATAATTGATTGTTTAAGAGAGTAAATATGTGTACGTTTCTGTAGAAGTAAGTGTAGTGGTGTGTATATAGCAGTATAATCAAGTAAATAGACTTTTGATAGTTTATTTGCATGTGTGAATATGTGTGTGAATAACTATATGTATGAGTATTAGTGTGTAACAGGATGTATAGGTGTATAAGTACCTATGATGAGTAAGTACATGTATGAGTGACTATATAGAACTGTTGGTGAATGAGTGGATGTGTATGTAGATGTTGGAATTACCTACTAGGTTGTTGTAATTTGTATTGGTATCTCCATTTTTAAGAAAATGTTAGTTTCTATTTTTGAATGTGTGTGTCAGAGGTTATTTTATGCTGAGAGGAGGTCTGCCACTTTGTCACAAGGATGATGTCATCAGTGATGTCATTTGAGATGTCATCACTGCTGCATGACTTTGATGAAAGTGCCCAAATCAACTTCCTCATTACCCTAGACGGGTAGGCCCTCTATACTAACATCCCACAGAGGGCCACACTAGAGGTCATTGAGGAGGTATTAAACACAGGGCCTTGGGAATCACCAACGCCTACCACATTTATAATGGAATGTGCAACACAAGCCCTGACTGAGAACTACTTTGAATTTAAAGGGCTATACTACCACCAGACCCAGGGTACCTCGATGGGTAGCACCTTTGCCCCGAGTGTGGCTTGCCTCTATATGGCTGATTTTGAGGCAAGACATATTACCCAACAGACCAATTCATACTATTCCAACATAAAATTATGGAAACGTTTGATAGATGACATCTTGATTTTTTGGGTTGGCAACAGGGAATCCTACAATTAATTTTTTCAACACCCTCAACCCTTACCTTAAATTTACAATGACGTCATCAGCCTCAAGTATAGCATTTCTAGACCTGACTATCCTGGCTGAAGGAAGTAAATTGAGCACAACCATGTTCAGAAAAGACACAGACCGCAATTGCCTACTACACTTCACCAGCCACCACCCAAAAGCACTCAGGGTAAACTTGCCTTTTGGACAATTCCTAAGGGTGAGGAGAAATTGTAGCGAGACCAAGAGCTACAAGTCAGAGTCCAAGAGACTGTCTAGAAACTTAGCAGACAGGGGCTATCCGACCAGGGATATTGCCCAGGCTAGGAAACGTGTCTTGAACAACCACAGAGAGAGTCTCCTTGAGTGCAGATTCAAAGTTCCAGTTGACAATCCCATGACTTGCGTAACTACATTCACGCCAGCTTCAAACGGAGTGAAAAGAATCTTGAAACAACACTGGCCCATTTTGAGTACAGGAATACTTGAACTAGAACCACCCCGGTTCGCATTCAAAAGGTCTAAGAACCTCAAAGAAATCCTGATCCAAACCAGAACGAAAACAAAACCTCCGATGTCACAAAGCACTCTTTGGCAACTACCCGCCATTGTGGGACATTACCCTTGCTGCTCGTGTAGTGCTTGTCCTTACACAAGTGTATATAAAACCATTACACTAACTGACTCCTTCACTTGGGAAATGAGGGTCCATACAAACTGTAACAGCACAAACTGCATCTATCTGTTGATCTGCCCTTGTGCATTATACTATGTGGGCATGACGACACTCACTGTGAAGACATGCATTTCTGAGCACCGCAGTAACTTCCGGTGTAAAAAAAACAATACCAAGATGTGTAAACATTACCTAGAGCAAAACCACACTGCTGATTCCCTCAAATGGCTCGTCCTGGAAGCAAACCCCAGAACTCCCAAACAGGGCCTGTTCTACAAAGAGCAAATACACTGCTTATCAACTGACAACCTGGGTCTCAATGAGGACATACCGTGGAGTAACCTCTAAAACACGCCTAGGATTCTGTGAGCCCATTACCACACATAATATATCAGCTATTGCTCTAGACCGCTACATAGTCTCTAACACACCTGCGCCCTGCCTAGTACCCATTTAATGAGGGATGTAGTACACAGTACTGTACCCAACACACCAACATCTAGTTGGCTACCTATCTGCATTCACTTAAGAAAAAACAGATTTAACTACCCCCTGGTGGGTACAGGTTTTCCCATTATTCTGCTTAAAGCAAACGAGAGTATTAACATATGATAGACAGCCTGAACTTCCACACACTATTATGGCCGCCGTGAAATACAAACCTACTGCTGGCCCCTTCTACTTGAGGACGGGCCTCTATGCTTCCCACTGGCTTACACAATGTCTGGTCTCGCTCTTGGGCTAGGGTATTGTAACATATGAGTAACTGGGACACCTTCGTAAGAGGAATGAGTTAATTCGCAGACTTACAGTACCACTCTGTAATGGCGGTCGCGATCACAATGATAGTCAGATGATTTATCTAAGGTTGTATTCCGGCCTGTAATCACATAACCACTGAATGAATTTTTTAATAAAACTATGCCTCCCACTGGCTTATACCACGGCTGACAGATTCAAAGTTAATAGCTCGAATGAGGACTACGTAAGTTTTCACATATCATTAACTGGGACACCTTTAGGCAAAATGAGTCACTCCCCGGACTCACAACACCACTCTGCAATGGCCACCGCGATTGCCAGGATAGTCACATGACATATCCTTGATTGTACTCCGGCCCGTAATCACATGACCAATCGAGTGCCTTTTTAAAAACATGGCCGCCAAGTTAGCAGTCACCTCCCGGACCTGGTGGAGTGTGGTAGGTGCTGATGGCAGATTATACGGACGACTTAATGTGAGTACCATGAATGAGAGATAGACTTTGACTCGTTGCTAATCTATTCATAACCCAAACTTTGCTTAGCGCTGACAATAGTGGAGGCATGCGGCTACAGCACGCTAGTCCCTAATGCTATACCAGTGAGCATACGGACACACAGGGGGTTACTTTATCATTTTTTACTAGTTAACGTAACAGATGGTAGCTTAGAACATAACCCGCTTAACCCCAATAAGCATACGGGCACAACAAGTAGATCCATAAAACATATCGCTGTCATTAACGAGGGACATTTGAGCAAACAACATGAGAGATTGTTAGTTGGGTGAGCTTACACGATAACTATTGGTCACAATAAAAACGCTACTATTGATGTGAGAGAGGGCCCTCAATTGACTTGTTTATACGTAATCACCGGGTGGCGGCCCAAACATAGTTTAAACTCACTACTTGACTTTAATCATGAACCATCATGGCACCCCTGTTTATTGAACTATGAATGGGTAACATAGTAGCTCTTACCGCATGCGCAACACCGGAAAGCCCTCAGGGGTGAATACTCTCCAACACAACCAATTAATACTGGGTAACAGAGAGAATCCTTTAGACTCAACTAAGTAGAGTCACGGTAACGTTACCTAATGCAGCTCTACTAACATACATTACCATAACTTGACCACACGCAACCCCCTACTAGACGGATTGAGTGCTACTCCAATTTTTAAAGGGCATGAATTTGTAATTTACCTGTTCAGTACCCCAGAGTGAGATACCACAATAATGATACACAATACTTGATCAAACTGCCTATGTCAATACTGTTTCACACAGAATTTATGTGTTTTTAAATAAACAAGCTTCCTTAGGTTATTTACTATACGCAATACCACAGTTAGCATGTTTTCCCATGTTCCTTCCTACACTTAGCCAAGATACTGGAAGTCTGTATCCGATGTAAAGACCGCCAGGTACTGTTGTTGCCTAAGATTCTCTAACCATTAGGTGAGTGGTACTGGTATGATTACCTTTCAATAACTGCTGCAATTGCTTTTAAATATATTTTATTGAGCATGAGCGTGACTGAACCTTATCACAAACAAAAGAACGTGCCTAAACTGGTACTTGATTTAAACCACAATTTTAACTCTATAGGGTACAAAAACTTATTTCAGCCCGAGATGTTGCTAGTCAATAGCGATTTATTCATTTAATTTACAGTGATTTTTTACAAAGATATTTTCGTTTTATATACATGTACTACACCATTATTCCTTATGCAAATACTCATTCAACTGGTCAGACATATCACACTCATTCAATATCAGACATCCATGTATACACAAAAGTGAAATGGAAAGGAACTTGGTGATGGGAAAAAAGGAAACACAAAAAGGGGGGCGTACAAAGGCTGCTCAAAAGATAAACATTTGTGAAATACCAAACATATATATATACACACTTGGAAATTAATCGCAATCAACTTGATTGATGGAACACACTGTATATACATTAATCAAAGCATCCAAGTTATCAATTTAAGAATTTGGTAGGAGCAACACTTTGTACAGAGGCCTAACTCATGCAATTGCTTTTAAATATATTTTATTGAGCATGAGCATGACTGAACCTTATCACAGGCATGCTCACCACGTTTTTTCACTTATGTTTTGTTTCACACACGATTAGTGCTACACTTGGACTGTACAAACGTCATACCTGTTGAATTGCTCTCTTTTTCTCCCCATCCAGGTAGATGACGTGCAACAAAGGTATAAATATTGAGTAACACTTTCTTTAATTGTTTAAATAGTCACAAAACAGTAGATCCAAGAGTAGATCTTACTGACGTAGACAACAATTTTTCTTGACTTTTCTTGACTTTCTGGGTCCTGAAGAATCGCCAGTCACTAGACAACGGCGAGAAACATGTCGACCAACCAGAGCACACACTAAACCTAGACTCTAGATAGGAACATAACTCTCCAACGAGTACCGGTTAGTTATTCTTTTTTAATTAGTGCAGGAGACCCCCAGAATAAACTTGATCCTGGTACTCCTAGCCCTATTTTAAACCCACTGACAAAGTCTACGTCTTTCTAGCCCCACACCCCCACTTCATCATACAGCAGTTGGATAGAAGATCTCCGCAAAAGTGCTCCTCTTTGAGGTGTCGCCCGTTGGGTATTGCACCGCCGACCCAACGAGGAGCAGCCCAAATGATGAGGCATGACACCCGCAAGGGTGTGTGAGGGCATTACATTCAACATTATGGATGCCCAATTGTTGGTACCCTTGAGACTCTACAACATCCTCTCACGCCGCAATGACCAGTACATTCCTCCTCTTCTTAGGAACAGCCCAGCTACTTCTGTATCATATATGTCATCAGTGATGTCATGGGTGATGTAATATGTGACATCATTAGCAGTGCATTGCGGTCGCGCGAGTTATAGTTAGCTGAACTAACTCTAACGGGGACATTTCAAAGGTTTTGTATGAGTGAAATGTCCAGCTAACTATAACATGTGTGAAACCTATGGTTTTTTCAGTGAATATATATATATATTCACTGAAAAAACCATAGGTTATACACCATATATAGTTAGGAATTAGCATTTAAAAAACCTTATTTTACTCACACAAAACCATTGAAATTCCATATATAGTTAGTTGCACTAACTATATATCGCGCACCCGCAATCCACTGCTGATGATGTCACATATTACATCATTCATGACATGGTCAGTGACATCACTGATGACATCACTGATGACATCTCAAATGACATCACTGATGACTCCACTGATGACATCTCATTTGACATCAATGACCACATCACTGATGATATCATTCATGTGACAATACAATGCATCTCCTCACATTTTAATATAACCTCTGTTTCACCCAGTGTTAAATACAGAGTATAATTTTTGAAACCATTGACACACCAATACTAGTTACTACATATGTACTCACTGATTCCTACGTCTACACACACATTCACTCATTCACCCATACAATCATTCATACATACAATCACTCATCTTTACAACACTATCATATGCACTCATACACCTATACAGACACTCACACTCTGCCACTCATCCATGGAGTTACTCACACACCTAGTCAGTCCTGTAAAGAATCAATCACACTTCCATTTTCTTGTCTATACAGTTAAACATAGAGCACCTTACATTTTCAAACATATACTAACACATACTTACCTTGTTATACAATCATTGATATAAGTACACATTGATCTGCACAGAGTCACACACCTCCCAGCCAGCCACACACACACTCAGTCTCCCATACAAATACTTGGACAATCAATCAATAACCCATATAGTTACTCATATAGCTACTGATCAACACATGCAGCAGTTTACAGAACAACAGACATAATGATGCACAAATTAAGACAGTTTAGTCACTAACCCATGCTCTCAGTGAGATACATTTAATCACTCACTCATACAGTCAGTCATGCACCTACTAAATCCTTCGTCCAGACACTTATACATCCACTCATTCTTCAATATGTAAGACATATTTAAACTTTACAGAAACATAAAATCACTGGATGTTGTTATCAGTGATGTCATCAGTGATGTCATTTGAGATGTCATCAGTGATGTCATCAGTGATGTCACTGACCATGTCATGAATGATGTAATATGTGACATCATCAGCAGTGGATTGCGGGTGCGCGATATATAGTTAGTGCAACTAACTATATATGGAATTTCAATGGTTTTGTGTGAGTAAAATAAGGTTTTTTAAATGCTAATTCCTAACTATATATGGTTTATAACCTATGGTTTTTTCAGTGAATTTCAATGGTTTTTTAATAGCAAATATCTATAGCTGTAAAATGTATTCTTATTTAAATCCAAAAATATATTTTATATGTTTATTAATAATTTTTTTTAAATATTTTTTTTGTTTCGCTCCCGGTCCGCGGACCGGGAAGCTTCCCGTTAGCTCAATTTGATGCCGCGACCCGGTCCGCGAACCGGTAAAAAATCAACATAGTGACGGTATCGCGTTGCCGCGTAATGCGTCTTATGACGTACTGCGTTAGCGCACCCGGAAGTGCCCCGGGGCGCGGACCGAGGCGCGAAACGCAGCTCCCCGGAAGCGATCGGCGGCGCGTTGCGAAAACGCGACGTATCGCGTTGCCGCGTAATGCGTCTTGTGACGTACCGCGTTAGCGCACCCGGAAGTGTCCCGGGGCGCGGACCGGGGCGCGAAGCTTAGCGACCCGGAAGCTAACCTGGGCGCGTTCCGCAGCGCGTAACATGAGCGTGAGAGGTCATGTGACTTGTTAATAAAACTTTTCATTGGTTCATTTCACTTTTGGTTTCATAATGATGTAAGGCTAGGTCAGGTGACCTAAAAATAACACTTTTCATTGGTTGAGAAGTATTGTTTTTCCCAAATGATGAAAACCCCTCCTTCTTTCCTCACTCTGACTTTCATCGTTGTGAGAGGAAGACCTATTTTGCTTGTTGGAAAATGGCTTCATTGGTAGCTTCAGCTGGTGGACCCCCACCACCACCTCCACCTCCTCATGGGAAGAGAGGACCACCTCCCCAGGTCATTACCAACACTGAGGAGGAAGATGAAGAAATGGATGAGGAGGGAGAAGAACCACAGTTCTTAGAAGAGGTGCCCCGGGTTTCCAGAAAGAAAGCCAGTTTCATCTGGCAGTTTTATTCGATCCCTCGTGGCCAAAAAAAAGTCAATGCGAGGTATGTCACCTGCCGCATATGCAAAGAACAATTGTCCAGAGGGACGGACAAAAAATATAGCTATGGAAATCACACAATGCACAGGCACATGACAAGGAAACATCCACTAAATTACAGCCGGGCGGAAATAAGGGATATGCTTGACAATCCAAGACCAACTCCTGTGGCCAGACCAACAATACCGATTTCTCTAACACCAGAAGAGGCACGGGAAACTGTGCCAAATATTCAAGAAAATTTTGGGCACATGATTCACTTATGTATGCACTGTCGTGCATTATTAGCTTGTGGCAACATGAGCATCAATGCACTCAACCTGGCGTATGAACACCATGATTGCCCTAACCGCCCCCAGTAATTTTTTTTTGCTCCTGTTGAGCCCTTTTCAACGCCTGTTTTTTGTTGTTTCCCCCCCCAAAAAAAACCAAAAAAAATATAAAATCGTTCAAAAAATACAAAAAAAACAAAAAATGTTCAAAAAATAAAAAGAAAATATAAAACAACAAAAATATAAAAAAAAGTTATTTTCAGAACTACCTTCCCTTTCAAAAAAAATTGCTAGAATGTTTAGCACTCTGGCAAGCTCTATTTCTTTTGGTTCGCTCCCGGGTTAGCTTCCCGGTACGCGGACCGGGAGCTAACCAAAAAAAAAAAAAAGTGTAAGTATAAGGAAAGTAAACAGAGAGTGATGTTAAAAGAAAGACAGCTATAGGGAGTAAAGAAGAGATACTGTTTAATAGATCTATTTACCGAAGAAAAGACAGAAGAGGGTATAATTGTGAAAAACAAAATAGATAACGAAGTGAAAGAAAAAAAAAGAGAGTATAACATTAAGAAAGAAGAGTTTCTTGGAGAATGTGAGTGAATGTTCAAAATAAGATTAAAACATGAGGAATAACAGAGAGAAAAAATAGAAAACAGAAAACAAAAAAGAACAGAAAAAGATTAATTGAAACAGCAAAGAAATGTAAGTAACATAGAGCCATATCATCAACATAGGCAATAAAAGTTTTGCAGCTTTTATTGGCAGAAATGTGTCGCTAAAGCTGCTTTTGTGGCAGAAAACTGCCGCTAAAACCACTTTTGCACCAGTTTTCTGCCAATAAAAAGAGCAATAATTTTATTGGCTGTGTTCATAATATTCCCCTTAGTGTGCTTCAACTACACAGAGAAAGCATTATGAACAAGTAGTGATAGAGTGATCAGTCAAAGACACTAAGAGTAATAGAGACGGAGTGAGTGAACAAGAGTGAGGAACTATGAGAAGAGAGGGACTGAGGAAAAGAGTGGAAGGAGTTGAGTAAGTAGGTAATAGAGAAAGGAATGAGGAAAGTAGCAAAGGCAGGAAACTGAGGGTTAAAGAAATGAAGCTGTGGAACTAATAGTAGGTGAATGTGATAGAAATGTAACGAAAAGAATACAAAACATTTACCTTTTAATTGTCGTTAAATTACTCACTTTTTGTTTTTATACTTTCAATCTGTGAAAGAGAGAACAAACATTTGAAAAATATTAAAACATGTATTTAAAAATTAGAAAAGACAAGGGAAAAGATTGAAGGACAAACAGTTTTTCAACAACTTTGACACTTACAGAAGCTTCTGCTTCTCCAGGCCCCCTACACAGTCCTAAAGATATACATTTTAAACTAACAGTATCTTGATGCAGATGAAGTGAGGCCTATCTTAAAACATGGTGCATCTTTTGCATTGCTGTTGTTTCAGAAAAGTGTCGCAAGACACTAAAATTTTAAATAATTGCTTCAGGATGCCAATAAGATGTCTACTATCCAGAGGTTTGTTTGAGGTGAGGCCTACTCAGGGTTGCAGATGAGATTTACACTTGTTGAAGAGTACAGAGGAGATAATACATGTGAAGGTCTACCAATGAAGTGAGTCATGTCCACTGCACTCTTCAACAAAGTCCAAACCTCCTATGTTTCCCTGGACAGACCTAAACTTGATCTGCACAATGTGATTCGTAATGATAGGAAACACACGTGATGTAAATGAAATACGTGCAATTTATTTTGCTCATTTCACAATCACATCACTTGTGTTTCCTTTGCTTAGGTATCTCATTGTGCAGATGTAGTCCAGCATATGAAAGAATACGCAGAAGTGCAGCACTGCATGCAACAACTTTGACACTTACAGAAGCCTCACCTTCTCCATGCCTCCTACACAGTTCTACATATACATCATAAATGCAAACAGTACAGAATTAATTATACATGTTAAATGGTTTATTTTTGCTGTTCTCAGAATGTATCAAAATTCACTAAAAACAGTGACTTGAAGGTATTCATCATATAACAGCGGGGAAAAAAAACCACAATCAAAATGATTGTGTTTAAAAAACCCATACAACATAAGAAATCAAAATTCAGAACTCCTTAAAGTTAACTTACTTTCCATGACGTCCAAGGATGTCCTATGAACAGCTTACACTCTTTTGTGCTGTTATTACTTTCAGCCCGCCACTTTCTGAAAGAAAATCTCCATCGTTTTTAAAAACACGTTACATGCAATAAATGACTTCTTGCTCTCTACCACAAGTTTCCACAAGGCCAAATCTGGTCAGAGCCATTTATAACTCTTGGATTTCTTGTAAGCCAATCCCGTCATTTGGCATTTCCGCAACTTTCAGAATTAAAATGTTGAAGATCATTTTCACAATCCTGGAATAGTAATATCTTCCCCTTCTTGCTCAGTCATGTTCTACATTTCCTATGACACTGATACTGCTTACTATGAAGCAGACTTACACTACCTCTATGACTACTACAATTATTTAATTCTCTACATCACTTTTAATCACAAAGCAATGTAAAACAGTAGACAGCATTGCAGACTTACATTCCCTCTACTCCATGTTTTGATTGGCTGCTTCAATTAGCTTATAAAAAGAAACAGTTTTTCTGAACTCATTCAAAGTGCACGTATTTCTCCATGACGTCCAGTCCTATGGTTAGAAGTTATGTCTCTGAACTACACTTATCCTCAAGGCCAAATTGTGTAGGAGCCATTAGAACTTCTTGAAATTCCACAGAGCACATCCCGAGATTATTTCCCTAAAATTTTGGTTTTAAAAACACCAGGTAAGAGTTTTTAAGGTCATACGGCAATTTTTTTTTGAAAATTAAAACAGAATCATTGCAGAATGACCAGCCATTTCTAGACTTTAAATAAGCTGTGTAATGTCCTGATGTTATTGAAGGGCCGTCATGATATATAATTGCTGCAGTTACAAAAGTCCTTCCTGATATTGACAACTGCGAAGCTAAAAATTTTTTAATTAAAGTTGTCAATTTTGTTCCATCAGGCCTACATCATTGGAACATTAAAATGACATACTGGCCATATGTTCGTATAAATAATGTGGACATCATTTCAGATTTACATTGGCTACACTCCATGTTGTGATCAGCTGCTTTTACTAGCTTATTAAAGGAGACTGATTTACTGTCTGGCAAAGTTAAATATATAAATCTTTCTGAGTCTACACTAGTAGTACTTGATACCATACAGTTCTCGCAGTCATGCTGCCATTGATAAGAAAGCCCAAACAGCTGATCTACATCTACACCTTCAGCATGTAATACATCAAGCATATACATTAAAAACTCCTGACAATCTTGCTGAATATTTTGAGAGAATTGTGTTTGACCTGAACATCTGTCTAACAGATTTCGAATTTCAGACACACTTTCTATGTTTCTTCTATCAGTGCTACATTTCTCTAACACAGAATTTAACAAACTGCAAAATCTTTGATCAGAATTGACCACAATCTCTTCTTTTACATTTTCTAGAGAAAACAAAACATTAACCACTACATTAGCATAGCAGTTGACACCAGAACTGTTTTCAAATTGAAAACCAACAACATCTTCAACAGAATCCTTTTTGTTTCTGCTTGTAATTTTAGGTTCATCGACTTTTCGTCTTTTTGCTACAACCTCCCCAGTATTGGTCACATTTCTTCGTTTCCGGCCTACCACACGTTTCTCAAACAAAGGATACTGAGGCAAATGTAGCGCATACTCTCTTCTTAACCTATTGTATTCCTTAACACAATCTAGATCAGCACAAATGTTTGTGACATCACACTCAATCAAGTACAATCCCGATAAAGTTCTAACTCGTGACAATGCCACATGTGCCATACCCTCCTTGAACACAGAACTGCCAATATTCACCAATGCACTGTCTACACTTAAACCTTGCGATTTATGGATTGTCACCGCATATGCCAAGCAAACAGGAAACTGCTTACGGCGAACATATAAGTCTTTTACAAGCAAAAATCTAGCAGAGCAACGACCAATTAGCTGTACTTTCTCAATGCCATCAAATTTAATTTTTAAAAATTCAATTCCATCTCTATTTCTGTATTTTACAAAATCAACAACATTACCCATTGATCCATTTACCAGACCTCTTTCAACATGTAAATTCCTTCTTAAAATTATACGGCAGTTCAAGCACACATTCAGAGTCTTTTCAAAACCAGCAGTTTTAGATATAGTCTTCTCTAATGAATCCAATTTTGTTTTCAGATTCTCAGACAAAATAATTGTTGATCCCATATGCTCTACTCTGTCAATAGCTTCCAGTTTCACAATCTCTTGCCTTTCTAAATGCAACATTTTGTTGTTGAATTTGGCACATTCTGCAAGAGTTGGCATCAAACATATTCCAGATTTCTTATCAGTAATTTTCTGAAAAATATTCTCAGGCACAACATCTTGTTCTGGATATAAATTTGACAGTAATCGTGCATGTAAAGCTTCTTTCCCATGCTCGGTCACTTTTCCAATTCTAACATCTTGTAGAATAGTCTTGTAAACTTCATCCTTCGCCTGACGCATATTTTCATGCAGTTCAGCATAATTGAAGTTTAACCATATATTGACGTTGCCAATGCTGCCTAGGCACTTCCTGGTATCTTCATGCGTGAGCATTTTGAACACAGGTTGCCCTTTCACTGGTGTCAGCTGCAGAAGATCTCCGAAAACAATGATGTGTTTGCCACCAAATAACACATCATACTCTGTTTTGAGAACTTCTTGCATTCTCAAATGCACAAAGGCAAGCATGACATTGGAAACCATGCTTACTTCGTCAATGATAAGAAGTTTCATTTTCCTCAAGATTCTTGAAACTTCAAAACAAGCATCTCCAGATAGCTTGTGATATTGTAATTTGTTGTCATGCTCCACTGGCAGCATCAGTAAACGATGTAAAGTAATCCCTTTAATGTTATGTGCTGCCAGTCCAGTTGGAGCGGTGACAACACAAGACAGCGATGACTCTGTCCTTTCCTGCAAATAGCATGAAATTGCTTTAATGAGGAAACTTTTTCCAGTTCCCGCTTCTCCACTCACGTACAGTCGGACAGGCTTCAACGACGTACATGAGCACTCTTTCTTGTCATGACTTAATCCATGATCAATTTGCATGGTAACTTCGTCATATATTTTCCTCTGCTCAACGTTGAGTTGTCTTTCCAACTCTTCTAAGTTAACCGCATCCTCCTGAGCATGTGCCATGGCTCTTTCCACTTCATTCATGGCAGTGGCAGCTTCATTTTCGATAACAGGTCCTCCTAGTGGATCCTGACTCAATGAAGCAGAACTCTGACTGTCCTGAGAACTGTCTGTGGCAATCTCGGCTGCAATCGTTGCTTCCTGCTCAATTTCCGCATTCAACATTTCTACATATTTGGGAAAAGCAGGACATTCTATGGTCTCCTTGGCGGCATTGAAAGAGTCTTCGTAACAGAGGAAATCTCCAAGCAGTTCCTCTTCTGCACGCCAAGGCTTGAAAAGTTGCAAAAGTGCTAAATAGAAAAACTCCTTTTTTTCAGGAGATTCGCCACTCAATTTTCGATGGTTTACCAAGTTGCATTTTCTTTGCTTGACGAGACATCCCTTACTTCCTATTACAGCATACACTCCTTTCTCAGTATCTTCTTTGATGTTCCTCTTGAATATGTAATTTTGAAGAACCTCATACAGACAAACATTGTCGAGGTGACTGCTTCTATTTGGATAATATGTATCCAACATGTTGGTCTTCAAAATGTCGGTACTGTTTGGCTCCTTTTCCGCCAAATACTCAATTTCCCGCACAGGTTTCAGAACTCGATTACGCGTTGCAGCAAGACCAAGACTCGCCCAAACGATACTCCTGGACTTGGCATAGAGACTTGCTGAAGACAACCGGTCAGAGCATTCGTAAGCTCCAATTTCTCGATGCGACAACATCTTCAGACTGAAACTGTACAACTTCTTGCTGAGGCTCTTTTCATGGGAAATGTCCTCCCACATATCCTTCAATTCTGTCTTCTCTTTTTTGGTGATGTAAGACGTCACATACCGAGCCACAGCCATACAGTTATCAGCCACAAACTGTATATCCATGTTAGCATTCCACATGGACAAAATCACCGGGTTGTAGTCGTTGATGTACTTGGACTCTTCGTTCCTCTTCAAATTGTATGTGTTTTTAGGTGATTTCTTCATGACATTATGTCGCAGCGAAGACATCAAACTGTTTACTCTTCCTTTAGAAATCACCGGTCGTGGAAAACCGAAACGACATTTGGTGTAGAACTTGTCCTTGTTTCGGAATTTACGACGGCAGTACTTTCCACATCGATGGCTTTGGAAACGCAGAACTTTTTCTCTTAGGCTTTTCTTCTCCTTTGCATTTGGAACAGCACACGTAGAATACTGTTGGATGAAACTCATCACTGAGTCTTCTGGATCCGTTCCAAATTTAGGTGCATCCTTGATCCACAGCAACATATGTATATGAGGAGCACCTCTTGCTTGGTACTCCTTTCTCCAGAAGAAATCCAACACCTCTCCAAGAGGTGGATTCTTCTTATTCATGATGAAAGACATCATAGCTTCAAATCTATGATTGAAGTACCTACATACATTGACTGGATCCAAAGAGCACAGTTCTCCGGGTGTCTTGAATTCGATGTTATCTACGTTAGCATTTGCCTCTCGTAGAAATTCAAGTAAGTCTTCCCAGCCATACTCGGCACAGCTCAGAGTGAGGAACCATGTGGGAGTACCTAAGTTCCTCAGCATACATTTTAAATCACCATGACGATGGTACCAGTACTCATTAGTACCACGCTGACACGCCATGAGATTAATCAGGTGAGAATCCAAAATACTGTCTTGGACATTGACTTTATCCATAAAGTCACTTGCCGAGATGTTTTGCATGTGTATACCACTTTTCAAGATGTGGTTCACTGCATATGACAGTCCAGACAGATCGCTTTCAAACAGGAGATGAAACAAATAGGGAATGCATTGTCGAAACCTAGCATCTCCTGCATACAATCGCAAAGTCCGGTATTCAGAAGCAGGAATTTGATGAGGTCGCTCATCATATCTTCCTACCTGACCTGTTGGAAAAAGCTGTGGGAAACACCGAGCTTCCAAACTTTCCTCCCAAACACTAATGGGACTCCCTTTGGCTTGTTTCATTTGAAACAACTCAATAGCATTCCCCATGACTTCCTTGGAATGCAAAGGATGAACACTATAATGTTCATATATTTCTTCACTAGTAGAGGGTTCTACTTTCTCAATTTGACCAGCACACAAATCGCTATCCTCTTCCTCACTTACTTCCTCTTCTGCAACATATACATTCTTATAGTATTTATTATTTTTTTTCAAATACAATGTTGCCTTTTTAACTTTCCTAACATCTACTAAATCTTGCCATATTTTCTTATTCTTTGTCGGAACCCCATTAACTAAGATAACCAGAGGTTCCTCTTCCACTTTTTATACTCAAATTGTGTTAATGTTTTTCTTCAAATCTAGAGGCAAATAAACAACTCTTCCCTTTAATCCTCTCTGTAAATCTGATGGAGGCAATTTCCCTGTCTTTGGCTCCATTCTTACAATAGCCTGAAAGGGATGGATACTTTGAATCAAAATAGATTCATAAGTATTTAAATCCTTCAATTCAGAAGGAATCTCAACCAATTCCAGATTATTATGAACTGCTCTAGCAGGCATCTGGTTTTGATTTAATTTGCAACAACAATAAGTACACACACGTTGATCCAATCCCAAATCAAAACAATTTTCTACCATCAAGTATGTTGCGAAATCCTTCCATTCACTATTATGTTCCCTTTCACTTTTTGCATATAAATCCACTAACTTAGTCTGATTCTTATAATAAGTGCGTCGACAACACACACAAGTGAAATTAGGCCTCTCACTTGATTTCACCTCAAACGCCGCAATTTCCCTCTGGAAATTATCTGTACTGGAAACCTGTACACTATCTTCCACATGACCCTCTTCTTCTTGCTCAATTTCAACATTCTCCTCTTTACTTCCAAAGTAACAAAACTCAATTTCTTCACATATATTCTTCACATCTATTTCAGAACCATGCAAAAGAGCAGCGCATAATTGTTTAAGCATAATTGCTGGACTCTTAGCATAATACAACATTCTAACTAATTTCCTCACTTTATTATGATGCACTGCTAGCATCCTGAAATGATGAAAAACACTCTGGCATACTCTCCTGGAAAGACAAGCCAGTGAATGACCATGCAAACCTGTCACTTCTCTTACTCTGCAAGGATCTAATTCTTGCAACAACCTTATTTTCTGCTTCAAACTTTTCTTATTAAATGACCGTAAAAAATCACAAAGCAAATTGATGGAATCCTGTCGCAGACTGCAAATACTACTACACTTCCAGGTGTACACAGGACCCTTAGCACGTCTTCCTAAAACCTCATTACCTAACACCTCTTCTGCCTCTGTTGTCACAAGTTTTTCTTTTTCAACTGGACAACCATCTTTCACTTCATAAGCACGACCACTGGTGTCAACTGCATGCACCAAATCATTATCCTGGAAATAACTCTCCTCATTAAAAAATGCCTCACAGCTTGAACTATGCATCCATTCTCCAGAAAAAACTTCACAAAAATTACTACGATTAACTATTCTCTTCCATCTACTATTTCTTTTGAAATCATAAATTGCCTTGTTTAGCTTCCTAATTCTATTGATTATCAAAATAAATAACTTACGTTTAATTTCAAATGCCTGATCAATAACTTTCTCAACTTTTTTTTTTCTCTTATAAAAAACCAGTTTCTGTTGACCTTTCTTAATATTTTTTAACAAATTGCCAATTATCCTGTTGCGGAACATTCGTTTACGAATCTCCCTAAACTGTTGTTTCCTTCTACTATCATGCACAGAGTTATCTCTTGCTCTAGCAGTAACATTTTTGATTGGCCTTTCCTTTCCATTTGAATTCCTTCTCGTTTTATGGACTGAAACATTTTCTGTAGTAATATTTTTTTTACTACACATATTTCTTATGAAATATTTTGTGCTCTTACCCGGTGCTTTCTTCGTGACTTGACAAATCTTTTTGTTAGAGGACTGCTGCTTATTTTCTTTCACCTGCTGTCTTTGACGTTTTGCAGCCTTTCTCTGTCTTTCTATTGTTGGCATGGTGTAATCTTGAAATGATCTGCAGTTGAATCTGTGGTAAAATATAATAAAAATTTTTATTAACCATTATTACCAAACAGTAAAACAATAACAGTGATCAAAAACTTAACACACTACTTGACATTTTAAAAAGAAGATTTTTTAGTCCTTGCAAATTTACAATACAGAAATAGCAGAAAAGAAATGACATTTATATTTATGTTACCTGTGCTATTTTATATGTGAATCTGATCTAATTTTATGAGCATATTTTAATATTTTATTGAAGACACTACACATAACCTGCTTTTGAAGGTGTCTTTATTTTTAAATTAAACGGTTTACCTTTTTATTTTTTATTAATTATAAATTTTAAAAATAAATGTTTATATTTCCATAGGCTCAAGCAGGTCAGCTTCCCATCCTATGTCATATAATTCGGACAAATCTGCATCCTCATCACGCTCTTCTTCATCCTCAGGATTTAAATCATCCAAGGGATCAACATCCACTGATGTTTCAATTACAAGTTCAATGATGAGGTCAAAATCAACTGATTGCAGATTGTCGCTCATGTTGAGGTTGTCTTTATCTTTAAAGAAAGATAACAACAATGAGATGTTGCAGAGTAAGAGACAAATCTCAGTGATTATAATAGTAAAATTGTTTAACAAGAGTAATATTTTGCAGCTATTATTTAGCCATGTCCAGCAATGCTGAGCAGGTGAAGACTATGTCTAAATTTTCAGTGAACAGGACTCATCTCTTCTTAACCTTGGATAAGCCTCACCGACTCTGTGTGTCCTGCACATACTTAAATGTAAAGGGGCAGATTTATGTTAAATGGCACATCCCCAGGCATGCACCAGTTAACGTGCACCACTACTCTGCCACCCATGGTGTGCCGTATTTACAATCAGATAGGAGAAAGCTTCGTCAAAACCCTGCGCCTGCTTTAAGCAGGCATAGGTCTTGACGCAACATTGTGGAGATGGGGCACCCCTGAGCCTTGCTTGAGCTGCATCGCACTTGCGATACAACTCCAGCAATCACTACCTTTACAGCACAGATACGTCACGCATCTGTGCCATTTTTGCCCCATGATGCCCCGTATTCTAAATGCAGCACACCATGGGTGGCGGAACAGCGGCGCAGGATGACTGACACATCCCTGGTGATGCACCAGTCATCATAAATCTATCCCTAAGCTTCTTATCTTGTTACAGATGAACCGCCATATGTAGCATGAAACTATTTTGCATTTCCTAAATAGCGAATTTTAAGGAATAAATACCAATTCTTTACCATTCCTAATTTGCAATGAGCAAATTGCTAATTGCAAGTTACCCATTCATTTCCATGGGCTAGGAGGCTCATAGGAATGAAGGTTTAATTTGCGATTAGCAATTTGCTCATCACAAATTAGGAATTTTTCCAAGAGTGCAGGGGTGTCTCAAGAACACCCTGCTGCACCCCTGAAAAAGAAATTTGGGGGCATATCGCACACATACATGCCCTAAGGGCATGTGTTGGCGTCATATGGCACCTTTTGTTTTTTTGAAAAAAAGCTTTTTGAAAAGAATTCACAAATTACCACCAATTTACCACAATAGTTTCCAAATCCTTAATGTCATTTTTTACATATTTTTTGTTTGATACATTGCATTTAAGTAGTCACAAAATTTGCAAATCCTTCAGTGCAATTGCAAAATAAGGAATAGCAAATTTTGCTACTCCTTATTTTGCATCAAACTTGTTTGATACATACCATTTGTCTAATTAACATTCGCAAAGGCCGAAATTCGTAGAATTTTGATCTTTGCGAATGCTAATTAGCTTGATACATATGGCCCCAAGTGAGGCCTGTCTTGCGACATGGTGCATCTTTTGCATCACTGCTGCATCGGTTTCATGTGGTACGTTTTTTTACACCATGACATATCTGCCTAAATGCATCAATTTGTAATGTTGTCGCCTCATAGCAAATCTTTTGCACCGCCGCTGCATCATAAAAGTGACGCACAGTGGCACAAAAGAGGCATACAGCAATCATAAATCTGTCCCTAGCATTTTAAAAGATTAATCCAGGATGACGATAAGGTGTGGCCTATCCAGAGGTTTGTTTAAGGTGAGGCCTACTCAGGATTGCAGATTAAAGTTACGCTTGATGAAGAATACAGAGGAGATAATACATGTAAAGGCCTACCAATGAAGTAAGTAATGTGCACTTTATTGCGCCAGTCATCATAAATGTATCCCTAAGCTTCTTATCTTGTTACAGATGAACCACCATATGTACCATCAAACTATTTTGCATTTCCTAAATAGCAAATTTTAAGGAATAAATAGCAATTCTTTACCATTCCTAATTTGCAATGAGCAAATTGCTAATTGCAAATTAGCACCGCCGCTGCATCATAAAAGTGACGCACAGTGGCACAAAAGAGGCATACACCTATCATAAATCTGTCCCTAGCATTTTAAATGATTAATCCAGGATGACAATAAGGTGTGGCCTATCCAAAGGTTTGTTTAAGGTGAGGCCTACTCAGGATTGCAGATTAAAGTTACGCTTGATGAAGAATACAGAGGAGATAATACATGTAAAGGCCTACCAATGAAGTAAGTAATGTCCACTTTATTGCGCCAGTCATCATAAATGTATCCCTAAGCTTCTTATCTTGTTACAGATGAACCACCATATGTACCATCAAACTATTTTGCATTTCCTGAATAGCAAATTTTAAGGAATAAATAGCAATTCTTTACCATTCCTAATTTGCAATGAGCAAATTGCTAATTGCAAGTTACCCATTCACTTCCATGGGCTAGGAGGCTCATAGGAATGAAGGTTGCAATTTGCGATTAGCAATTAGCTCATCACAAAATAGGAATTTTTTCAAGCGTGCAGGGGTATCTCAAGAACACCCTGCTACACCCCTGAAAAAGAAATTTGGGGGCATATGGCACACATACATGCCCTAAGGACATGTATAGGCGTCATATGGCACCTTTTGTTTTTTGGAAAAAAATGCTTTTTGAAAAGAATTCGCAAATTACCACAAACTAGAAGTTGGTGGTAGTTTCCAAATCCTTAATATCATTTTTTACATATTTTTTGTTTGATACATTGCATTTAAGGAATCGCAAAATTTGCAAATCCTTCAGTGCAATCGCAAAATAAGGAATAGCAAATTTTGAATTAAGGACATTTTAAGTAATTTCCACATGTGCAGTGTTTTCAAATTATGATTTGAAAATCGTTTTTGGGGAAAAGTAATGGTTTGCAAATTTATGACAAGGACATAATGGTGTATGCTTCTCTATAAGGCATTTCAGTGTCTCTGATGTCATTTTTCCCATATTACATTATAAGACCTTTCCCCATGGAGCACATTCCTTGTAAATATGCTCCCACCTGTGCATGGTGAATTTAGATTTTGACTGTTTGAGTCACATACCCATGTTAAAAGTCACCCCAAAAAATTGCAAACGCTTTAAAAAAACACATTCATGTGTCTTAAGGACATTTTAAGTCATTTCCCCGTGGACAGTGTTTTGTAAGTGGCGCAAAAGAGGCATACACCTATCATACATCTGTCCCTAGCATTTTAAATGATTAATTCAGGATGACGATAAGGTGTGGCCTATCCGGAGGTTTGTTTAAGGTGAGGCCTACTCAGGATTGCAGATTAAAGTTACGCTTGATGAAGAATACAGAGGACATAATACATGTAAAGCTCTACCAATGAAGTAAGTGATGTCCACTTCATTGCGCCAGTCATCATAAATGTATCCCTAAGCTTCTTATCTTGTTAGACATCAACCGCCATATGTATCATATAACTATTTTGCATTTCCAAAATAGCGAATTTTAAGGAATAAATAGCGATTCTTTACCATTCCTAATTTGCGATGAGCAAATTGCTAATTGCAAATTACACATTCATTTCCATGGAGCAGGAGGCCCATAGGAATGAAGGTGCAATTTGCGATTAGCAATTAGCTCATCGCAAATTAGGAATTTTTCCAAAGGTGCAGGGGTGTCTCAAGAACACCCTGCTGCACCCCTGAAAACGAAATTTGTGGACATATGGCGCACATAAATTTTAACAACATTCCTTTACCTCAAAAACGATTTTCAATTCATAATTTGAAAACACTGCCCACAGGGAAATTACTTAAAATGTCCTTAAGACACACGAAAGTGTTTTTTTATTGCCTTTCCAGCATGGTTGGGTCACTTTTAACATGGCTATGTAACACAAACATTTAAAATCTAAATTTCCCATGCACAGGTCGGAGCATATTTACAAGCAACTTGCGCCACAGAGAAAGGTCTTACATTAAAATGAGAAAAATAACATCAGGGACAGTCAATTGCCGTATAAAGAAGCATACACCATTATGTCCTTGTCATAAATTAAAAAACAATTCCTTTTCCCCAAAAACGATTTTCAAATCATAATTTCAAAACACTGCACATGGGAAAATTACTTAAAATGTCCTTAAGACACATAAAAGCGTTTTTTGATTGCCTTTGCAGCATGTTTGTATCACTTTTAACATGGCTATGTAACACAAACATTCAAAATCTAAATTTTCCATGCACATGTGGGAGCATATTTACAAGCAATTTGCGCCACATAATTCATAATTTTCTCCTAAAAGCACACTATTCTCTATCTAAATTAAAGAAATATTTTCTCACCTTGGCAAATACTTTGAGTTTGAAAACAGTCTCAGAAACACACCAATTTGTCTTCAGCAGAGCAAAAGGTATGCACTCCAGAGTCTGCAGCTATCAAAAGCACAGAAATGCTGTAATTCTTCACACATATCTCTCATGTCACCCAATCAAAACTCTTCCCTCACTTTTTTTCAAATGAAAACCCTTCCCCCCTCTGCCCTTTCTGCCTTTTCTGCATGGCAACCACCTCTTGGAAGACTTCTGGTGTTTGCAAGTTCACACAACTTTGTTGCAATTGAACTCTGAACTCTCAGTGCACCTGCATATCCAGTGCATTCTTTCATTTAATGATTTTTTATTGACCATTCAAAATACATCTTTCAAAGAACACATCCGTGCACCCTAACTTTCTGTTTTCAGCAATCAAAATCCACCAATCACTGTTACTGCTTCATGAACACAGAAACTCCACAGTTTTTTTCATTTTAAACTCTCATTTTTTCAACTGCCATTTCATTGCCACACTTCATCTGACTGCAGGAGAACCTTCTCTCACCATGTTTTCTGTCTGGATTGTTGGACATAGTTATATTCACTGGGCTCAAAGTTACGTTGAAAACAGGAAATTACCTAACCTCAATTTACAAGATGTGGAAATTAAGTGGTTTGGCCACAGAGGATTAAAATGTCACCAATTGATACCATTGGTGAAAACCTTTATGCATTTGCCCAAACCTGACCTGTTAATTGTGCACTGTGGAGGTAATGACTTGGGCACTTTGACTGGTGTAGGTCTGGAAATGCTTTTAAAGGACACCTTTGAGCAATTAATGGCACTTTTTCCTCAGACTGCCTTGGTATATTCAAATATATGCCAAAGACAGAAATGGAGGTGGTCAAACCAATTTTGTCCACAAATTGAGAAGTCGAGGAAGCATGTAAACAAATCTGTTTCAGCTTACATGAGAGACCATGGAATGGGCTCCCTGTACAACAATAACTTGCGTTACTACATGCAAGATATCTACAGAGGAGATGGAGTTCACTTCTCAGATGAGGGCAACAGAGTTTTCACTCTGAATTTAAGAATGTGCATTGGTACCTACTTATAAGTACCTAAATGTACCATAAACCCAAAAGCTCTTCTCAGAGCTACCCTACATCTGATCACTCACAATTATTATTTTACTCTAACATTTTTCACTAATTTCCAACAAAGTACGCTCCCTGGGGCGCTACCCGGTACGCGAACCGGGAGCTAACCTCGCGAAATTTTTTTTAAAAATGTTTTTTTTTCGCACATATAAGCCTCCTCAGCCACCCTCAGAAAACCTAGGGGGTCAAGATAACTCTACCGTGCCCCCTTCTACCCATTCTGAACATTATTTGCCCTCCATCTTGTATCTTAATTCGACCGAAACACAAAATGGTGGACTCCCGGAACGCTTAAGGTTCGCGAACCGGGGCGCTCAACGGTTCGCGTAACGGGTCGCTCTCTGGGAAGCGCACCATCAAAAAAGGTGGGAAAGTAGTTCACAGAAAAGCCACTGGAGACAATTTCACCAAATATAGATTAGCTCATACTACATACCAATCCCTACCATTTTCACAAATTTGATTGGAATTCCATTTAGTCATTTAGCCTGTAGACCTCTCTAAATACCCTGAGGTAAATTACTTCACAAAACACATCTGAAGTGTTGGAATTGACAACCAATGAAAATGTTACTTTCATTTTCTACTTTTTTTACCTGACATTTCATTGGTTATATACCTGAATATATATAAAGGAAGAGAAGAAAACACAGCCATTTTGACTACTACTTCTTGCTGTACATTTCAATAGTATTTTCACTAATTCCTTCAACTGCTTTCTAAAGGTAAGTTTTTATTTTTAAAACTGAAGTATATTGAGCACTATAAGTTAATATGGTAAACTTTTTCTGATAGATATATACTATCCCTCTGTAGTAGTTATAGATTTAGAGAGACTTCTCTGTTATAGTTATGGATGGAGTTAGGCTTCTCTTGTATAATTATGAATTTACTTACGTTAAATCACATACACTTTTTTATATTCCTACTTCCACTCTGATACTATACACTGCCCAAAGATAAATTCACTGATAAAAAATGCCTATCTAAAATTATTCCCAACATTGCCCTATCTCTACTAATATATATTTTTTTAATCCAAATTTCAGGCAAAATGGAAGGCGAAAACCAAGTTTCTTTTGAAATGGACCTGCAAGAGAGCAGCCAAGAATTGATTGATACAATTGATCAAATTGACATTTAATTTTTCGATGAAACTTGGGACAATGAACTACTGCAATGTGTACAAGCAGTAGATAACCTCCTTGCAAATGAGGACATTTTACACCCTCAGAGACTACAATGTATATTCCATGATAATTATGAAATTTCTGACAATGAAATGTTAGAAAGTTTAATAAATTATGAAACACAATCACAATAAAAAAAATGCTTAAAAAATAAAGAAAATAAAAAATAATCAACAAAAACAACAATCAATTAACATACAGCATTTGAAAAGTCTATCATTCATTTTTCATTGCAGTACGCTGCCCAGAACGCTTCCCGGTTCGCGGACCGGGCGCTCCCCACGCAAAAAAAAAAAAAAAATGTTTTTGTTTTTTTTGCCCCGCGGGGCCCTTTTAGAACCTCCACATTAAACCTAGGGGGTCAGGGAGGATCTAGTATGCCCCCTTATGGTCATTTTCGCCTTTGTTTTGGCCTCCTCTTGTCTCTCAATCCTACCGAGAGACAAGATGGCGGCCGCTCCGGACTGTTTAGAATGTTGACAGACACCGGAGAGCCAATCAGGTTAGCTACGCGAAGTTCCGGTACGCTTAAGGTCCGCGGACCGGAGCGCTGCCCGGAGCGCGCTTACAGATATATATCTTTTTTTAAACGTTAATTTCTCAAAATCCACTGGAGCACATATATTGAGACCTAGAAAAGGCACATCGGGCTACCAGTCCCTACAATTTTGCCAAGTTTCATGCAAATCCATTCAGCCGTTCGGGCTAAAAGTGAGGCCAACCGCCCTATGGAAAACTCAATGTTAAAAACACGTTTTGGGACCCCCCTTTTTTCTCGGCCCCCCCTTGACGAAACCCCCCCAAATTTTCAAGGGCTGCTCAGAAACAAAATGTTCCATTTTCCAGAAAATTTCAGCCAATTCCGTCCACAAACGCCAAAGTTATTAGACATAGAATTTTCAAAAATCCCATAGGGAAAAAATCCTAACTATATATACCTACTGGCGACCGCCAGTAGATAATATATATATATATATATTTATATATTACCTACCAGGTGGTCGCCAGTAGGTAGTTATAGTTAGGACTTATTATCCATAGGAAATCTGCAACATTCTGTTCCCAATAACTTTGGTGTCGATTGATGAATCTTTGTGAAATTTTCAAAACTTTGGCCAGCTCCGGTCCGCTCCTATCCTGAAAGTCTCGGGATGATTCGTCAAGCGGGGCCGAGAAAAAAGGGGGTCCCAAAACCAGTTTTCCCCATGCAATTTCCCATAGGACTTTTAGCCGCAGCTACAGCCCGAACTGCTGAACGGAAATACTCCAAATTTGGCAAAGAGGTAGTCCTTAGGGCAGACTTGTGCCTTTTTGCTTAAATGGTGTAAATCCGTTCAGTAGTTTCTGAGAAAATGACATTTAAAAGTACATATATATCTATGGCTTCGGAGGGTCCACGTACCCTAAGTGAAGTCTACGCGCACACTGCCGTGCACAAGCTGTTTTCTAACTGGCTGTCAACACTCCAAATCAGGAAGTGTTGGCAGCCATCTTGTGCCTATTGAAAAAAATGTCGCAAAACGCAAAAAAGGGGCACGGTTTTTAAATGCTAATTCCTAACTATAACGTGTATGAAACCTATTGTTTTTTCAGTGAATTTGCAAGGTTTTTTAAAGGCTAATTCCTAACTATGACGTGTGTGAAACATATGGTTTTTGTCAGTGAATTTCTAAGATTTTTTCAATGCTAATTCCTAACTATAACGTGTGTGAAATCTATGTTTTTTTTCAGTGATTTTACAAAGTTTTTTAAATGCTAATTCCTAACTATAACGTGTGTTAAACCTATGGTTTTTTAAGTGAATTTCAAAGGTTTTTTAACTTTCTAATTTCTGTATCAATTTTTATATTTTTTATATATTTATTTTTCCACAAACTGCCTTTGTATATTGTAATACATTGACTGTATCCTGTAATATGCAACGGCACAGCTAGTTTTTATGATTTGGATAAAGTTGAACAGTTTAGTCTACATCTTCAATCAACATATAAACACTCAAATTTGTTAATTAACTTTTTTGTGTGTTTTTTAACGTGTGCGCAACGTGCGCACACCTCGCGATTTAAAAAAAATAAAAAACATGTTTTTTTTGCCCTTAGGGGTCCTTCAGGGACCCCCTAAGAAGGCCTAAGGGGTCAGGGAGTCTCTACCCTGCCCTCTTTTCACGTTCCCCACTATTGTTTTTGACTCATTTCTGCCTCGAGGGTGCGTGCAATGTGCGCGCACCTCGCGGTTTTAAAAAAAAAAGGTTTTTTTGCCCTTTGGGGTCCTTTAGGGACCCCCTGAGAAGGCCTAGGGGGTCAGGGAGTCTCTACCCTGCCCCCTATTCACGTTCTCCACTTTTATTTCTGAGTCACTTCTGCCTCGAGGGTGCGTGCACCGTGCGCGCACCTCGCGCTTTAAAAACAAAAAACATCTTTTTTATGCCTTTTGGGGCCCTTCAGGGACCCCATGAGAAGGCCTAGGGGGTCAGGGAGTTTCTCCCCTGCCTCCTTTTCATGTTTTTAAAAGTATATATGAAAATCGGGTAAAACGTCATTCATATGCGATGGTCGCGCAACGTGCGCGCACCCGTACACTCGTAAAGTCATGTGACTTGAAAACAACACTTTTGATTGGTTTATACTAGTTTCTTTTCCAAATCTTCTAAAACTCTGCCTATTTCCCTCACAATCTATTTTACTTCTTTGAGAAAAGCATCTTGAGTGTTTTCCTCCGGATTTAAAATGGCAGAGCAACACCAGCCAGAGGATTCTTCATCTGAATCAGATGTGCAGTATGTCCCTGAGCAGCAAGTCCCAAAGAAGTCCAAGGGATCATTTATATAGAAGTTTTTTTCATATCCAGAGGGACAGAAGAAGGTTAATGCCCCCAAAGTAACCTGCAATATCTGTGGAAGTGTGCTTTCAAGAGGAGATCCAAAGAAGCATTATTCTTTCAGCATCCACACGATGATGCGGCACGTAAAAAATGTGCATCCGAACAACTTTGCAAGGGCATCTACCCAAGCCCTTGTTGCCAACCCTACAGCTACTGTCCCCAGCACCACTTCTGCAGGAGTATCACCATCATCCACTGCTTTGGATATCCGGCCACTTCTGGGGAATGTCCATATCCTTTGCAACTTCTGCAATGAGATTCTCTGTTATGGAGAGCAGAGTGTTAATTTGATTGAGATGAAGATTAGGCAGCACACATGCTCCCGCAAATAATTTTTCTCTTTTATTATTTTTGTTCCTGTTGAGCAGTTTCTCGTTACCTGTTTTTTATTGTTTGTTCTAAAAAAAAAAAATATATAAAATTTTTGAAAACCCGAATAATAATAAAAAAAAAGTTCTTGTAAGAACTAACTTCACTTCTCAAAGAAGAGCTATATCTCTAATATAATGTGTCATAATTTTTTTGAATGAATGTGTAGTGTATAAATGAATGACTGAAATGACTGAGTGAAGGGGAGGAAGGGACTGATGGAATGAGTGAGGGAAGGGTAGTATGGTGAGTGAGGAAAGGGGAGTCAAAGAGTGACTGAAACAAGGGGACTAAGGATAGGGGAGTGAGATAAGGGGAGTGAAAGAGTAAGGGAAGGGCAGTAAGGAAAGGAAAGTGAGGGAGGAGGAGTGAGAAAAGGGGAACAGGGGACGGAGACAGGGAAGGGGAGTAAGAGACCGAGAGGGAGAAGTAGAGCAGAGTAAAGGCAGTGAAGGTTAGAGAAGTGGAGTGACGGTGAGGGAAGGGGTATGATAATGAGAAAAGGGGGTAAGGGAAAGTGAGAGATGGGGAGTGAGGGAGAGAGAAGTGGAGTGAGGGGATGGAGGGAGTTAGAAAAGGGGAGTGAGAGAAGGGGAGTAAGGAATGGAGTGAGAGAAGGAGAGCGAGTGGGAGTGAGGAAAAGGGAACGGGAAAGTGAAAGGGTGAGAAATACAGACAGGAGGAAGTGGAGTGGGGGAAGGGGAGGGACGGTGAGTGAAGGGCAGTGACAGTTAGGGAAGGGGTATGAGGGTGAGGGAAGGGGAATGAGGGAGAAGGAAGAAAATTAAGAGAGAGGGAAAGTGAGTGAGAGAGAGAGGAGGAGTGATAGAAATAGAGAGGAAAGAAGATTAAGGGTAAAGGAGAGAGAGGGAGAGAGTGAGAGAGAGGAAGAGCAGGGAACTGAGAATGAGTGAGGCAGTTAGAGTAGGTGAGACAGAGAGAGACAGGGAGACAAACATGGATGAAAAAAAAATGAGTGAGGGAGTGAACGAAGTGGAGTAGGTGAGATGGAGTGAGGGAGTGACAAAAGTGGAGTAAAGGAAGGAGAGTGAGGGAAGGGGAGTGAGAGAAGCAGAGCGAGGGGGAGTGAGGAAAAGGGAGCGGGAAAGTGAAGGGGTGAGAAATACAGATAGGATGAAGTGCAGAGGGGGAAAGGGAGTGATGGTGAGTGAAGGGCAGTGACAGTTAGGGAAGGAGTATGAGGAGGAGGGAAAATGATTGAGGAAGAAGGAAGAAAATTAAGAGAGAGGGAAAGTGAGTGAGGAAGAGAGGAGGAATGATATAAAGAGAGAGGAAAGGTGTTTAAGGGTAAGGGAGAGAGAGGGACAGCAAGGAACTGAGAAGGAGTGAGGCAGTTAAAGTGAGTGAGACAGAGGGAGATAGGAAGAAAAAAATGGATGAAAAAAAGTGAGGGAAGGAATCAAGGGGAGTAAGTGAGATGGAGTGAGGGAGTGAGGAAAGAGATGTGAAGGAAGGGGAGTGAGGGAAGGTGAGTGAGGGAAAAGTACTGAGGGTGAGTGAAACGCAGTAACAGTGAGAAAAGGGGTATGAGGGTGACAAAAGGGGAATGAGAGAGAAGGAAGGAGATTAAGAGAGAGGAAAGGGGACTGAGGGATAAAGTAGGAGTGAAGGAAACAGAAAGAGAAAGGCAGGAAGTGTGTGAGAGAGAGAGAGAGAGAGAGAAAAAGAGAGGGAGAGAGAGTGACTGAGAGGGAGTGAGGCGGTTAGACTGAGTGAGACAGAGGAAGAGAGGGAAAGAGAAATGGTGTAAAGGGGAGTGGGGGACTAAACGAATGAGGAAAGGGAAGTAAGGGAAGAAGGCTGATGGATGGAGTGAGGGAAAGAGAGTGAGGGGGAGTGAGGGAATGGGAGCAGGTGAAAGGAAATGGGAGTGATGCACAGAGAGAAGAATATGAAGTAGGAGAAGAGGAGTGAGATTGAGTGAAGGCAGTGACAGTGAGGGACAAAGAAGCATATTAAGATAGAGCAAAAAGTAGTGAGTGAGAGAGAAGAATTTATGGAAAGAGAGAGAAAAGAAAAGAAAGATTGGTGGAGATTGAGGGACTGTGAGAGAGTGAGGCAGTTATAGTGACTGAGACAGAGGAAGAGACTTAGAGACAGATGGAGGGAAGGGGAGTCAGGGAGGGAATAAAGGAAGGGGAGTGAGCAAAAGGAAGTGAGGGAATAAGAGAAGGGGAGTGACTGAAAGTGAGTGAGGGGTGGTGTGAAGGAAAGAGAGTGAGGGGAGAGAGAGAAAAGAGTGCGGGATAGAGCAAAAGAAGGGCAGTGATGGAGGAAGAAAGAAAAGAGAAGTGAGGGTCACAGAGAGGAAAGAGGGAGCAGGAGAATGTAAGTGAGGGTGAGGGAAGGGTACTGATGGTGAGAGAAGGAGTGTAAAGGTGAATTAAGGGGAGTTAAGAGAGTGAGGGAAGGAGATTAAGATGAGCAAAGGAAGTGGAGTAAGAGACAAAGTGAAGAAAGTGAAAAAGGGAAAGAGAAGTAAGAGAGTGATGAGAAAGTATTTTTTGTTTGTCATTCTCACCTTATAAGTAATGAAAAGTTAATAATAAATATACTATCTGTGGAAGAGAAGAAAAAATTGAGTTATAATATATATTTCACAATACAAAATAATTTGTACAATATGTTATGTACTTTATTTTGCTGTTCTCAGAATATATTGAATTTCACTGAAAACAGTGAGTTCAATAGTACTCATCATATAACAATGGGCAAAAAAAAAGACAATCAATAAGATTGTCTTTAAAAAACCCATTGCACATTTTCATTAAGAATGTAACAATTAGAAAAAAACATATCTTAAATGCTTTCCGAAAAGGATATGAATGTATATTATTAGTAGGTTTTAATACAGTATTCGAAAGTACCCAGTCATAGGGAACAGGCCATCAGAGAAGGAGGGTGCCTGACAATGTCATCACTGAGTATTACAGAGATAGGGATTCACCACCCAGGAGGACAGGCGTCAAATTAGCTCAAATTAGAGGGTGCGTTTGGAAAGATAAATAAAGTATGACCATCAAGCTCTTTCATTGTGGTGAATCAGAAAAGATGCATAGTAAAAATATGTCTACCCAATAGCTTAAACTATGTGCAGACAGGCGAGATATAAACATGTCTAGCTTGGATATAAGCTAGTGGAGATAAACACAAACTTAAATTTCACTACATCACAGTATGTTAACTGATAAAAGTTTGCCACCTACTGGTGTTTCCTCCTGTAAAAAAACAATAGTGTTCATGTAATCCACTCTTTAACACAATTATTGGTAAAATAATCCCCTTTAAATCAAAATGGCTTCATTAAGAACAGGCAAGTGCTTTGCAAATCTCAAGATCACCATGTGTGCAGACACCTATCAGACTGGCTCCGTTTTAAAAACACAGTAGGGTACCTTTTGGCAAAGTAAATTGAGAACACACAACGCCGCTTGTTGATGCAACAATAATTAAAAAAACAACAGAGTTGCATGTTTGCTGATGCCACACAAAACAATGGTGTTGAAGCATCTTTGTTCAAGCAGATGGAAAGGAGTCACCGGCTGGGAATACTATGTAGAACCTCTCAATTGACTCCAGTATACCACACGCCACCTTTTTTATTTTTTATATCCAAGCTAATTTCATTTGGACTTTATAGTTTAGTAAACATACGATTACTACTGTAGGGGCAGGGCGAAGTGGAGGGGGCCTTTACAGGTATATCACTTGCAGGATGAGTGCCTATGAGGGACATTTAGAAGCAGGGCGAGATCAAATCTTTTGCGTTGGGGTCTAGATGTAAGCCTCTGATTACAAGAAAAAAGTTGTGGTCCTTTTATTCACCGGATGTGGAAGTGTGCTGGCCAAAGAGAGGCAGAGTGAGAGCACGTGTCTCTTACAGGAGTAAGCAGTGAGTAGGGCATTAAAGGATCATGATGCATCTTCTGGAGATTTGCTGGTAGTGGGAAGCAGGGAGCAAGCTCAGATCTTATCGAAAGAGTTAACACTAAGTGCTGAATTGCAAGGAGAGCATACGGTCTTACCTACAGGGGCATTGGGAGCAGGTTACTCCGGAGCAGGGGCGTAACACAGGGCCCTGCAGCCCCCGCAGTGGGGGGGGGCTCACCCTCCAGGGGGCGCCATCAGCGCCACACTTCTGCTGGGGAGCTCTAGATTGAGTCCGGTGTGGGCCCCTTCATGTACCCTGCAGGGGGCCCCCTCAAGGTTCGTTACGCCACTGCTCCGGAGCTATGTGCTGTCAACGGGAAATGAAAGGACTGGGAGTTCAATGAAGCATTGACAATGCAAGTATTACATGTGGTGTCCATGAGAACAAAACAGACGTGAATAGTTACTGAAGGGAGGGAAAGGGATAACTGTTAGACACACAGCAGGCCAGATAATACAAAAGTGGATATGATGGGACAGACAAGACAGCTGGAGAAGATTGTAGTGGAGTAAGCATAACCCACTCTATGCCTGCATTGGAGGTTGGTCATGATGTCACAAATCCTATGACTGATCAGTTAAAGGAGAGATGTTCACAGGGGTAGACGTCTGACAAACTATCTTCTCTATGGTGGAGTTTAGAACCTGCACATTTTTTATTTTTGTACATACCTTCAATTTTAACACTTGTATGGCACAGGTTAGTAAACTATGGTATAAACCAACTCTATTTAGGCGCACTCTCTCGCAATTGTTTTTTACACACTAATTCAAGAAACACTGTGCTTAGGTAACCGGAATGGGAGGATCATTACAAACATTCACAGTCATGTCTCATTGTTTGGCTGTAGCCTCTACCTGCCGCAGGAATGGGAGACAGGCAATTACAAGAAGGGTGTGAAAAGGAACAGGAGCCACATGTTCTTGTACCACATTAATAGCAACAGAGAAGAAATGTAATCAAAGAATGAAAGCAGAACATATTTTTTAGAGCTGCGATGTGGCGAGCAAGGGGCAACATGGGCATACAGCACCTTCCACAGGATCCTTGCTGGAGTCCTTTGTAGCTGAGAAGGACATTAGAGCATGACCTGAGGTGGGGGGGTGGGGGTCATATGGAGCCCAGAGGTCATTGCCTGGTGTCAGGGGACAAACAACAGGTAGAGGTATGACGGGATAGCTGATTCGGTACAAGGTAGGCATTACCTGCAGCAGCTCCTGAGCGTTGGCCACGGCAATCTGCACCTTGACTTGCTCCATGATGAGGCCCGGGTCCATCTACCCAGAACCCCCTGCCCCCGCCAGGGAAAAGTCAGACGAGAAACCGTTCATTTCTGCAGGCACCAAGATCAAAGTCACAGTGTGCACAGCGTGCAAAGGAACAGTCGCCGAAACCGGAAGAGCAGGGAGGGCGTTTCCGGTCACTAGCATGCTATGAAGTGTAGTCACGAGCAGTGGGGATTATGGCAAACAGGGCCGCGAAAAGGTAGAAATAGAACAAGCATGTGCACCTCATGCGGCAGCAGGGGGAGGAGAGAAAGGAGGGGGCCTGTGCCGGATTCCCTTGTGGGAGCGAGCAGCAAGGCATGCTAATTGCTATCCTATGGCGCCGCTGATCGCTCCCGCAAGGGAATCGCCAAATGTGCACGCAAAGCTGTGCCGATTGCTAAAGGTCTTTTTCCTATGCAGGGCATGGGCGCTGCGTAGGAGAGACCTAAACATTCAGCTATCACTCTGATTTGAGTGTCACATTTCATGAACACGGGCAAAGGACTACAGTTGTCTTCCATTCATTGTAGTTACCTACGGGAGCCATTACAGCGTTTTGTTATTTGTTCACTTTCCAAGCAGCAGCCCCTGTGTTTTTCCTTCCTTTTGATATTAGTTCATACTTAAACATCACAATACCCATCTCTTCTTAAGAGGTGTGAAAAAACACAGGAACTGTAGTTTACCTTTTCGCTGATCATGGCTCATTTCACATAGTCCTGCTGCCATGGTATGTGCTGATTGCCACTCGTTTGCCACACTTTGAAAGTTTATCCGCAGATATCATTTACATAAATCAAAATCCTTGAGATCAATAACTAACCATATTCAAGGACGGAAATTCTTTCACCCGGTGGTTCAAGCACTTCGAAAAAACACCCTCAAGGTACTCTCTATGTGATAACATGAGTGCATGAGTAGAGCCTGAGCGTTTCAATAGTGCACGCATGTGCCTCAGTAGTTCCATGACTGCATGGGTTGTAAGTGGGTGTTTTGATGGCTGCATAGGTTCTGCGTAAATGTTATAATGATTGCATAGTTACAGCCTTTTAAATTTAGTGTTACATTTAAAAAAGTGTAGAAGAAGGAGAGATGCAGTGCAACAGAAGGAACAAGTTGAGAGAGTACTTGAAGAGGGAGCTTTTCATTTTGATTCTAAACACAATGAAGACATTTGACAAAATAGTGTTTTGCATGAGGAGACAAAATCAGAAGAAAAGATTAGTGAATAGAAGTAACTGTTGTACAGTTTTTAGTGGACAATGGATATATACTTCTTGGACAGAGACTTTCTTTAATGAAGAAACCTATCTCCAGGATAACAAATTAGTTCATGCTATTGATTAAAGAGGACAATGTTATTTAGAAAGTTTTCTATAGCGCAAACATGACTACTGATATGATCAGAACGCTTTACAGTTTATGCATCAAGAAGGATACCAGCAATCAAACCAGAACCAACAAAGCAAACCATTCACAGTCCAGTAAAGCAGGCATTATCGTGAACCTGGCGGCTGGGTCACTAATCAGCGGCTTTGACCTCAATACCAAATGGTATCAAGAGTAACCCAGGGCGTAGTTCGCGTAGTTGCGCAACGCGTAGCTACGTGAAGTGTACTTCGCACTACGCTAGATATGCGTAGTGCGCTGTTCGTGATGATTGCACAGTTCCAGATGCTTGTCAGCACTGTGCAATCATTGAAAACGGCATCTCGCACAATGCGAGCTGTTGTTTTCTGCCGCTCGAGTAGATTTTTACTCGAGTTCCAGCTTTCCCAACACGGACTGGTAGTTTCTCATCGCGAGCGTTCGCGAGCATACGTGACCACTCGCAATGAGAAACCTGATCTCCCCGCGTTGAGAATCTCGCCAGGAGGTTTATTTTCCCTTGTTCGTGATCGCCAACTTGATGTTACTGATCACGAATGAGGAAAAAGTCTCGCCGGAATGTCATTTTGCTCGCTCGCGGTCGCCAACTTGACGTTGAGGACCGCGAGCGAGCAAAAAATGCCAACTACCCTGCTTTACTTGATTTTGCACTGTGCTACGTGCAATTCACGTTGCGCGAAGTAGCACAAACTATGCAAACTTCACGAGCGTAGCGCAGTTGGGTGCCCAGGGTTAATCAAGAGCACTTTGACTTCCTTTTTGAAGAGGAGAGTGGAAGGATTCACACTGACTTTGGGTGGAAGGGTGTTCCAAATCCTCTGTGCCATACCTGAGAAGGCTTGATTGTATGTTTTTCCTTTCTTTAATTCTTGTGGTTTGAGCAATAGGGTGCAGGTGCTTCTGGAGGCTCTCGAACCACATGAGAGCTCCAGTTTCTGAGCGAGGTACGGTGGGGTATTGAAGTGAATGGCTTTGTGTGCCATGCATGCAATTTTTAACTGTATCCAAGCTCCAAATGGAAGCCAATTCAGGGACAACAGGTCACGAGATATATGGTTGTATTTTGTAGTGCCTGTTATGAGTCTAGCAGCAAGAGTTGAGGGCAACCCTACCAGGAGCCTGGTTGTGCTGCCATAGTCCAGCTTTGAGATCACTAAGGCTTGCACTGCAACCTTTAGGTCATGAGCGGGGAGATAAGGTTTAAGTTTCCTTAGGATGCAGAGTTGGAAGTTCACTCCTTTGGTGAGGGAGCTGACGTGCTTCTGCATGTTCAGTCTTTTGTCTAACATAATTCCCGAGAGGTAGCCGAATCAACAAGATGAGGCCTACAGTTAAG
This sequence comes from Lissotriton helveticus, assembly GCF_964261635.1. Lineage (NCBI taxonomy): Eukaryota > Metazoa > Chordata > Amphibia > Caudata > Salamandridae > Lissotriton > Lissotriton helveticus. Next base: position 2,009,882,003 of record NC_136057.1, on the reverse strand, counting down.
AGCAGTAAACTGATTCAACCATTGTTCCATTACTGGAGATGGCTTGTGTGGTGAGAATTCAGCTTATAAAGAAAAACTACAACTCTCCCCAATTAATAACACTGACTACACAACCTTTGAATACTTAGGAGCTGAACTCAAAATGAAAAACTCCCCGCTCAATACGGCTTCATAACATCTACCACCCTCCTGGTGAACCCCTTACCTTTGTCGAAGAGCTATTGGACCTTCTAACTAAATCGCTTCTTTCCAACTCCAAAAATCTCTTCCTAGGAGATCCTAACCTTCACTGGAATGAACCCGATGATCCTACAATCAATCTTCTCAATAACCTTCTTGAGACTAGCGACCTTAAGCAACTTTGCCACTCCACTACTCACTCCAAAGGAGCTATTCTAGACGCCATCATCTCCAACCCTGATCTGACATCCTTATCCAACATCATCCCTATCGACTGGTCGACCACCAGCTCATTCTGTTCACGATCTCCCTTCCAGCCCTATCCTCCCCTATAAAAAACAATAAAACTACAGTTGTGACCAGTAATCTTAAGCAAACCCCCCCGGGCGCACTGGAACATAAACTCCAATCCCAACAACCCCCCCCTCTTCAAATGCAAATGAACTCACTGAGCACTTTAACAAAACTGTCTCTGAAGTCTTAGACCAACTTGCCCCTCTGAAAACTAAAACGCTAAAAAATGCCCCCTCTAAATCATGGTTCACCCTTGACCTTAATAAAAAAAAGACGCTCACTGAGACTGGCTGAAAGAACATGGAGACAACACCCTTTCCCATCCCATTTTGCTGTCCTTACAATTGCACGATCCTCCTACAAAAAAAACAATTTTTTTCTGAAAAAGCTTCTTTCTTTCGTCTTCAACTCTCTCATGCTAAAAACAGACCCAGAAAACTGTTCCAACATTATTAGAAATCAAACCTCCCCTGCTCCCCTTAAGCCTGTGGCCTATACTAACAAACGTGAAGACATTGGCAACTTTTTCAGTGAAAAAATTGCAAAAATTGACCGTGCTTTCCTTGATACTCAACCCTCCCTCACCCCCAACTTCCCCTGAATACTACACCTCATCCAACACTCCCCTTGAAAACAACCATGACACCCTCACTCCTCCTCCCTTCTCATACCCCTCCTGAACCCCGCCCCGCTATCCTACCGCTTAAAAATAACACCTCCTGTACGGGAAGTCTTCAACATCCTTGCCAAGCTCAAACCTTCCTCCCACACTAAAGACCCTCTCCCTTTTTCACTTGTCCAAGATCTCAAACACATCATTGTCCCCCACTGGACCAACATCATTAACGCCTCCCTGTCAACAGGGAATGTCCCCATCTCCCTTCAACTCGGACAAACCACTCCCATCCCCAAAAATCCCAAGGTGGACCCCAATGACCCTACCAATCTCCGCCCTATCTCCAACCTCCCCCTCCTCTCCAAAGCCCTGGAAAAGAGCACCCTACTCCAACTGGACAAACACATTGACACATTCAACCTACTTGACCCTCTTCAATCTGGCTTCCGCAAAGGTTTCAGCACTGAAACTGCACTGCTCAACAAAGTCGATGATATTCACCTGCCTACTCATCCTTCTTGACCTCACCGCTGCATTTGACACAGTTTACCACTCAAACTTACTCAATACACTCAAAAATCGCTTTGGCCTCAATGGCACAGTCCTGAACTGGTTCACCTCCTACTTCCAACATAGAACCCAACAAATAATTAATATTCAAAACTGCCTCTCTAGCCCAACCTCTGTCTCCCTAGGTGTTCCTCAAGGATCCATCCTCTTGCCTGCCCTTTTGAAGATTTTTATGGAACCCCTTACCCTTATACTTAAACAGGCAAAAATCAACCATCACCTGTACTCTGACGACACCCAACTGTACTATAAAATCAAATCCCAGGCCTATATCCTGCACCGTACCACTGCATTAACCAAGATCCAAACCTGGTTCCACAACAACCATCTTAAACTCAACCCTAACACAACTGAGATCATCCTATCCTCTCCCAAAAACAACCCTCTCCCCATTCAAACATGGATCGCTGACCTTAATGCACTTAACTGCTCTCTCTCCCTCGCCGAATCTGTCAAATCACTTGGCATCACAGTCAACAATAAACTCACACTTAACTCCCATGTAAAGAACTCAGCAAAAAGTGCACTCCCCCCTCTTGACACCCCCTTACCCTCTCCTCCTCATTATGCCCCCCGCACACCCTTCTATGCCCACTTAATCCCCCTTGGCATATTGTTACATTTCTATTTACAACAACACTTTGGTTCTTTCAATGGGTTTCCTGTTTATCCTACATGTATTTTACTCACCATTTACCCTAAACTGTTTCCTTTTATTTTGTCTGATCTCCTGTATAATCTGTTTTGTTCAGTTCTATGATTGTTTTCTTGTTTATTTCCATTACTGATGTAAAGTGCTCTGATAACCTCGGGTGGAGCTAGAGCTATATACAATCTTCAAAATAAATAAATAAATAAATGAGAGCATTTAGCTTCAAGTGGTTACGTGTCAGCCAGCTTTGAGTTCCAGTAGGACTGAGTTGAGGGACCAGGTGTCCTGAGGCGAGGCGAATCTCAGGTATAATTGGGTATCATCCGCGTACATGCGATAGTGAATGCTGGATGATTTCAGAATTTCTGTCAGATGCTCCATGAACAGGTTGAAGAGTGTGGTTGAGAGAGCTGAACTGGTTCACCTTGAAGCTTTGGGATCTGTTATGAAAGAATGAAGAGAACCAGTTTAGTACAGGCCCAGACAGCCCCATCCTGTGTTCCAGGAGTTCAATTAGGTTATCGTGTTTGACAGTATCAAATGCTGATGAAAGTTTGAGAAGGATCAGTAGGCAAGATTCATTTTGATCCAACTTTCTTAGCGCATCATCGACAATGTGAGTTAACGCAGATTCTGTACTATGGACCAGGCGGAAACCAGATTGGCATTGGTCCAGGAATTGGAAATGATCAATGTGGTTACAGAGTTGGGCGAGCACACATTTCTCTTGGAGCTTTACCAAGGTGGAGATGTTAGAGATTGGGTGAAAGATATGAAGGTCTGTGGGATCTGCAGATGGTTTCTTTGGAATTGGGGTAACTTGTCCCAATTTTAGGCAATCCGGAACAGCACCCTGCCAAAGTGATGCATTGATGATCTTAGTCCAAAGTGGGAGTAAGGAGGTTTCAGAGTAGCCAGCGGTTTGCATATAGTGCATTCATCCAAGGTTTGAAAAAAGCTCCAGGGTGCATTGTTTTTTAGGAGGGAGAGCTGCTCAGGGACAGTGACATCCAACTAAGGATGAAGGAGGGTATCCAGCGGACTGCTTCACAGGTGATCAAGGGAAGAGCGTAGTTCAGCTTCGATCTTAGTAGTCTTATCAATGAAGAAATCAACAAATTCTTCGCAGTTCAGCAGTGCCCCTTGACCCAGTGGCGAAAGATTATGATGACTGTTAGCTTGGGACTTGATGAGTTCGAACAGTTTTTTGGACAGTTTTTTGCTTGCTCTAGTTGATATCTTAAGAAGGTGGCCTTCGAGCGTTTGAATATTTGTTACAGATGCTTCTTAGGGATCTCAGATGGTACAGATGTTCAAGGGAAGGATAGGATTGCCACATTCTTTGCGCAAGTCTTAAACTTCTTCTTTCAGTATTAAGACTATCATTGAACCAAGGGTTTGGAGAGTTTTGAGGACAGTCTTTTCAGCTGTAGTGGTGCAACTAAGTCTAATACATTAGTCATTGAGTGGGTATTATGGGCCGTAAAGTCATGGACATCCAACATGTTCATAGGGGGGTGCAAGATGTGATCGCAGAGAGCAATCAGATCGTGCGAGTTGATGTTCCGTAGACATCCTTTGAATTGTTTGGGGTTCTTAGGCTGGGCTCTACTAGCTTGTTACCGACTCCAGGAGGAGGAAGGTGAATTCAATAGCGGTCTGTCCAATCACACGGGAGGATCAAATGCAGAAGGATGGCGTTGGGCTTACCAATGACAAGATCTAAGGTAGCTCCTTTAACCCCTTGACCACGGCACAAAATCCGCCACAATGCTGGGGAAATAATGAGAGGGTGGCGTTCAGAAGGCCGGGAGCCGTCATCCACACATGCCCACCGTGACGCTTGACGGCTCCCAGCCATCACACGCACACAAGGGGTTAATATGCGTAGGGCTGTAACAGATTTGGATTTGGTTGAGGTCTAGTAAGAAGGATTTAAGGCTATTTCCCACCACATCATTCACATCGTTCCAATGAAGGTTGAAATCTCCCAGGAAGATCTGACTGCCATGGAAATCTGCATTAGCTGAGATAATGTCCATGATCTGTTCTGTGAAGGGAAGGTTGTCATGAAGCGGGTGGTCTGCCCTGCCAAGTATCATGCAACAGGCGTTAGACTAACGCATTTCAGTGTGGTGATCCGCATCACCGCACTGAAATGCAATGTCACGCATAATTATATGCATAGCACCTCCTGGGCTTTGAAGTACTAGCGCTGCTAATTTTGCACAATTAATGCTGATTTGAAAAAATGGAGTTGGTAGCTGCGAACGCTGATCCCGGCAGGTTTGAGATCTGACTGCTCTACAGATGTAACTGCATGCGGCATTACGATTGGTTATATTATGATGACGCCAGGAGGGAAAACGGCGTCAGCAGAGGAAACTGCGGCGCAAGCGGGTGTCTGCAGTTCATGGAATGAAATTGTGCTAGATGCAGCCAGTGGCAATGCCAGCGCTGCTTGCACCACTGTAAAATGTGTAAGAATGAGAACAATCATGACCCGCCACCGGACCGCAACTGAGAACCCCATTTACGGTGGCAGGCCACTGAGCCCAGAGCATACCACTACAGCCGCTGCTGGGACTGAGAGGCTGAATCATGCCGGGCGCCGACATTTCCAAAGTAAGGGAGTGTGACAGGTCTGTGGATTGAGTGAGGTATATCTCGCTCATGCTTCTTCTAATAACAGTGATTTGGTTTTATAATGTTAATAGGGCTTTTGGCGCAAGGTGACTTTCAGCTGCCTCCTGCATCGGCCCCTGCCGCCAGTGAGTAAGCAACCAGCTGCCTCCCACTCGCTTACACCATACTGATCCTCTGCCAGATTCTGTTATCTGCGTGCAGCCACTTCAGGATATGCCTCCCTCTGTGCACTGCGCCCACTCTTGAGGCCTGACGCGGCCTGCTTTCCCCTGGCGTTCTGGTTGCCTGGCGGAGGGGTGCCCTTGGCTGTTCCTCGTTGTGCTCTGAGGCCTTCCTTAATGTCAAAACAAAGTTGAGTATGCTACTAGAGTGTAGGCATATCCCTGCTACGGGCACACTTGTGTTGTTCGAAGGCACCAAGGGTGGTGCGTCGAATTCCAAAAAGGTTCAATTCAAAAGTTATGCGTTGAAGTTTTCAATTTTTATTCATTCCATTCGTTCCTCATGGCAATTCATATTTATATCATATGAAACATCATGGTAAGTAAATAATCATTATATGACGCTGGATTGACTCCAATGCATTTCGGACTGGAGGTCCTTTCTCAAGGAGTGCTACAACAGAAAGAGCAAACAAAATACAGATCAATGAGGGTCCTGGGTGAACCAGGCTGTGGCTATTATATAATCTCATGCAACCCTTATGAGACCAAAGTTGTGAAAGAGAAGAGTAAGTGAATATTATTAGGAGTGTCCAGTGGGAAGACGGGTGAAAAGAACAAAGCTGGTGTGTAGTTCTAATGTCGGCGTGTCCAGTAAGAGAACGGGTAAAAGAAACAAAGCTGGTGACATTGACAACGTTAAAGAAAAACAAACGGGGTGCAGTGAAAACGGTGCGGTGCGGTAAAGATCAAGAAGCGGGCTGCTCAATATTACTTGAGGCTTGTGTCCTCTTCAAAGTGAAAAGCGGTGACGGTGGAGAAAACTTACTTAAGGAATCAGCGTCTCGTTAACAGCGTGAGGGTGTCGGTTCAATGGCTCCGCAAAGTTGGAGCGGAGTTTAGACAGGGTGAAGGGTGAAGGTAATCAAGGTAGGACTGGAGGGGAGGTGTAAAGGTAAAGAAGGGACTGTACCAGGAAGTCTAGAGAGGTAGTGAAACGTAAGCGGCCATATTGGAAAAGGGTAAAGGCATGGAGAGTGACATGCGATGCAAGGTTTATAGCCAACAAAACTGCAAAAATACAGTGCATCAAAGAAGTCCGTTACAGATAACAGCTCAATTCAGTACGGTCATTGAGACCGGCCGGTTTCTGTGACTGGAGTCTATAGATCCAAGATGTTTCTCGTTGGAGTAAAGTTTTGTTGTTGTCTTTGCCTTCAACTTTTTGGACCAGTTCAAGTACTAAATATCTCAATTGTGCCACACTGTGATTGGCCTCATTGAAGTGGAGGGCTACATTAGATTTCGGGTTTCTAGTACGAATGTTCGATTTGTGTTCATTTAGGCGGGTCTTGATCTTGCGGGTGGTTTTGCCCACATAGATTTTGCCGCAAGGGCATTTCAAGAGGTAGATGAGGTTAGAAGAGTCGCAGGTGGCATCCACATTGAGTTTGATGTTGAACCCTCGCATAGGGTGATTGAGAATGTTTCCTTTTATAATGTTATTGCAATTATTGCAGTGGTAGCAGGGACGGGTTCCGGTGTGTTGAATGGATCTGGTGACAGTGTTAGTTTTAGATAGAATTTCTTTCAGGTTCATAGGGCGAGTGTATGCAAAGATAGGTGGTTCCTTGAAAATGTCCTTAAAATCAGGTTCTGACGATAAGATCCGCCAATGCTTCAGAATAATGTTCTTATAACATTTGCTCACGGTGGAATACCTGGATACTAAGACCATTCGTTTTTCATCAGTCTTGGGTTTGTGTTGTAGTGCTTCAGTCCTAGGTATGGCTGAGGTCAGTTCAACTGCTTGTTTCAGAATATCGTCAGGGTACCCTCTTTGTCGGAATCTAGTAGCCATGGATTCCAATTGGGTCGATCTGGTGTCCGGGTTTGAAACGATGCGTACAACTCTCAGCAGCTGGCTGTAGGGTAGGTGTCGTTTGAGAGAGTTCTGGTGAAAGCTACTGTAGAGTAAAGAGTTATTGCGGTCGGTGGATTTTCGAAAAAGGTCAGTCTCAATTCCTTTGGGAGTTAGTTTAAGCAAGACATCTAGGAATGTTATTTCCCGGTTGCTGATATTCCAGGTAAATTCAATGCGGTCGTCTTTGGTGTTGAGGTCTATAAGTGCCTGTTCTAGGTTCTCCTTTGTGTCTACTCCTCTCTTTCACAACTTGGGTCTCATAAGGGTTGCATGAGATTATATAATAGCCACAGCCTGGTTCACCCAGGACCCTCATTGATCTGTATTTTGTTTGCTCTTTCTGTTGTAGCACTCCTTGAGAAAGGACCTCCAGTCCGAAATGCATTGGAGTCAATCCAGCGTCATATAATGATTATTTACTTACCATGATGTTTCATATGATATAAATATGAATTGCCATGAGGAACGAATGGAATGAATAAAAATTGAAAACTTCAACGCATAACTTTTGAATTGAACCTTTTTGGAATTCGACGCACCACCCTTGGTGCCTTCGAACCACACAAGTGTGCCCGTAGCAGGGATATGCCTACACTCTAGTAGCATACTCAACTTTGTTCCTATCTCACGTCGCACTCGAACAGTTGCGACACCTGCAGGAGCACCTAAAAATCCTTTGAAATACCCACAAATTTACTCAAAGAATCTACAACATTCGCTGTGCGCCCAGCCCTAAACTGCCAGCCTTCCTTAATGTCCCAGCTAATACCTATCAAAGCTATTCTACATGCCGATGGACCCTGGGACTCGGTCTTCCTTTTTATGATACCTGACACCCTTCCAGCTCTCGTCTATCAGAGGGGTGATGTTTTGCTGGCACTGGATCAACTATAGAGGACTAGCTTTGATAGGTGGCTGCTAAGTGGTTTGGGTGCCATTAATAATAGAGCGCCCTAGCTGGCTGTGACCTGTGCGGGTCAGCTAACTTGTGCGATGCCAGCAGGGCCAAAGAGTCAAGCACTGAGCAGCATTGAGAAAAATTTAATGTAGCAGAGCACAGCCGTCCACCACTGCTAGAAACCACTTCAGCTGAGCGCAAGCATTTATCATCAGTGGGTAAGTAGCATCCAGTCCAGAGTCTTTGGAGAGGTGTAATTTGTATTTACCTGTGAAAGTAAGAGTTTGGATTTAATGATCAGCCTTGTGGGAAACTTTATATATATATGTATATGATTTATTTAGCTCGCAAAAAAGTGTCACTCATAGTTGTTGAATACCACTCATAATTACACTGTAATATTGAAAATGTCACACATAAGCAATCTGAAACCTTGGCAGCTATGGGTGGTAGAACGTGTGCAGTTTGCATGGGTGATTGTTGCAACCAACAACTTCAATGCATAGGTATTCAGAAAATGGCGGGAGGTCAGATTGTAGTACTTTCACCTTTAGATTGCTACAATGTAAACAGGCAATAGCTCCACCTTGTCCACTTGCTAGGTCCAACCCAATGATATCATAATTGGGAGGCACTAAAATGTCCAGGATGGGAGCAGCTGAGTCATTTAGCCATGTTTCAGTCAGCAATATAGGGTCAAGGTCCTGTGCAAGGATGAGGTCGGCAATGTCCTCAGCATGTTTAACTGCCGTTCTACAGTTTAGGAGCACGCACGTCTTGGGTTGGTGTCAGTTGGTGCAGATAGTGTGGTGGTGACTCTCGTGAGGTTGTTCTCATTTAATGCTCTGGTGTTAAGCCTAGGTTCCCTGAAGGGATCAGTAGGGATGAATTCAATTTGTTACACGTTTGTTATGGTGGAGGAATGTGCTGTATCATATGAAAGTAGGAGAAAATAAATATCCCTATCAGACAGGGAGGCTCTACATCTGGAGGGCCATGAAGAGTCGTTAGGATGAGGAGCGGAAGACCAACTATGGTGTGTGTGGTGATATAGGATGGTGACCGACGGTTTGAGGTGGGGGTTGGGAGCCAGGTACACCCTTTAGATGGGGGTGAGCGGAGATGGTGATTGGTCATAGATAAGCAGCTTAGTCTGGAGTTAGCTGACAGCTCCACAGTGATATGTAATAGGCTACGTACCTCAGCCTCAATTTGTTGGAGGCAAAGTGAGATCTAAGTCTACCTTCCAATGAAGTACGGGAATGGGATTGGGAGGCTGGTTCAGGGGACCCTGCAGTGGTAGAGAGCTGGTGGAAGCGGAGGACAGTAGGGAAGGCGGCGATGTATGTGCCCAGAGGGGAGGGATTCCAGGAATTGGTGCCGGCTGCTGAAAGAGTTGGGTAGAATAGGGGAAGAAGGGTAAGATGATATTGACCCCTAAAAGCCTGTGAGAGCAGATTGGGCTGGGGGAAGGTATCGTGGTGAGAATCAGGGCAATACTGTGAACTGTGGAGCTAGGGGAGTTAGAGCTAGCTATCCTAGAGGAGGGGAGAGCAAGCAGACTAGTATGATGACTGTACTGTCGTGGCTCCTTCCCATCAGTCATTGAAGAAGAATTGTTCTTATGAGTAAAGGTAGTTAAAAGGGGACCCTTCGGAGCTAAGGTAGGGTCAGAAGATGGTGCTAGAGATTTATAGGGTAGACTTTGAGGAGACTGGGGGACCGCAGGTGGGCCAGCCCCTCCGCAGGGGACATATTTAATCTTAGCCACTGCACTTATGATGGTGAGGAAAACATTGTCAACACCACTAGATTGTGATCTGAAACTTGTATAAGGATGGTTCTGTTTTTGTGAAGGGAGATGGTGGCTTCAGACTGAGGCTGTCGTGCTTCCCGCATAGTGGATCGTCTCGTGCTTTGAGGACTGCTATTGTTGAAAGATTTGTCTTCATTGAAAAATACTCGCTACTATAGATGGGCTTCATGCCATATGTAGGTACAGACCACCATATTGAACAGTCTTGATTCACAGGTCAGCGAGACAGTATGCTTGTGATTAACACCCACTCCAGAATTCCTCATCACCGTCTTCATACACGTCTCTATGTATCATCAACACAGTAACAGAGCTCAGCTACCCATAGAGTGCCAGCCTTCACTCTCACTTGGTTACCTAGCTGGGTGTCCTTGTGAGTATTTCCTTTTCCTTTTCCTCCTTCACCAACTGTTGGCTTGTACACCTCACTTGGCTGCTCATTCTGTGTGACAGATGTCCCTAAATCAATAGGTGCTGATGAGAACCTAGATTACGTATAGGGTTGAAACGTCATCGACAACAGATGAAAGCAAACCAATAACAGCGCATATTATGCTGTATATTATGTATTGAGTTGCTAAATGGACCACTTTTTTGACTACCATGCAAACCTTGTAAAATACTGTCATAATTATGTCACCAATATTTTAGGTTCGTGTTTCTCACTGAGGACACTGACAATAATGACACGAAGAATGGTAGTCCTATAGCAAAAGAGGTGATGGTACTTAGAAATATAGAAATTATTGAAGAGGAGGTACACGGAAGGGTAGTATGGGTACTTTATACAAATGGAAATGTAGTTGTGTTTCTAGTATTAGACAGCAAACCATTGATATATTAAGAAAATTCCTAGGTATCTTTCCAACTAGAAGTTTAAACCACAAAATAAGTTAGACCATACAACAATGTGAAATTTAGGTTTGAGGCTCTATTTTGTGAAAACTCCTGCTTTATCTTTAGGAGAAATAAGTAGAGCTCTTTTGCATGGTAGTGTGGCACACATAGAAAAGGTTTGTGGTGATGTGCAGTTTCGTTTTTGTGGTCCTGAGCAGGATTTTAGGAAAAATGAAGAGTTGTTGAGAGAAGGAGTTGCAGAACAAGACTAACCCTGGGCGTAGTGGGCGTAGTGGGGCTTCGCGAAGCTACGCGAAGTGGGCAAAAAACTACGCCCACCCACACACTTCGCGTAGCCCCACTACGCGCCACCCGCCTCCCTCCCGCCTCCCTCCCGCCCTTCCTAAATGCTTAAATTAGATTATAAATGAATTATAACCACTTACCTTGTCCGCCGCATCCCCGGGGCTCCCTCTCGTCATCGCGCCGCCGGCGTGCGCGTCTTGGATACTAATGCGCATGCGCGGCAGCCCGCGCATGCGCATTTCTCGCAAGAAATACGCATGCGCGGGCGGCTGCGCATGCCCATTAGTATCTAAGATGGCGGCGCTATGATGAGAGGGAGCCCCGGGGACGCGGCGGACAAGGTAAGTGGTTTTATAATTCATTTATAATGTCATTTAAGCATTTAGGGAGGGCGGGAGGGAGGCTGGTGGCAGGCAACTTTGCTACGCCCACGAAGTGGGCGTAGTGTTGCCTGCTTCGCCTACTTTGCAAAGGGCGAAGTAGGCAACACTACGCCCACTTCATGGGCGTAGCGAAGTTGCCCGCCCAGGGTTAAACAAGACACATGTATTACAGTTGATAGTTTTAAAAAAGAGATTATAACATTTAACACACTAATCTGTGAAAACCCAGAGTATATTTGTATATGATGTTGATCCATTTACTAGAAGATTTAAACACAGACTGTTGACTTATATTTAAAATGTGGAAACGTCAATTATGATAACTGGCAAAAGTTACCTGTGTATTTATTTGTAGACTGAAGGTTTGACTTGTCAATACGGCAAGTTACATGTAAGTAGTGTTACCAAAAAGTGAAAGATAATAAAATGAACAACACATATATATTAGATACCCATTTTGTAAGATAATAAAATGACTGCTAATGTAGAAGGGCAAAAATAAAAAATGAAAAACATTTATTATTCTTTCCAGCATTGTGAAGGGCCATTATGGATTGCTCTCCAGCACTAACTGCAACTGCACAATCAATGCAGTATGATGCCATTGGGGAAAACTTTGGAGCCACATCTTGAAGTTAGACTTATGAATGGACTCTCTGCTTCGGTGTTGTTGTTGTGTTGCTACTGAAATCGAGTGAGCTTCAGCTATGCATTGCTTTCTTGCTGCTTACTATGAACTCCTCTTATGAAATGTGCAAAAAATATAAAAGGGGGAAAAATGCCATGTATGATTTTTGGCAGCATTGTGAATACATCTAACACAATGCTCACCAGCTGATATAAAACACTACAGTCCATGCAATACATGGTCATTCTTGAAAACTGTAGAGCCAAATCTGTTGTAGTAGTCTGTACCTCTGAAGATACTTTCTGGCTGGGTATTGTTGCTGCTGCTACTGATGTAGATGGTCCTCCAGCTTCCCTCTTGTAGATAGCCATTTGGAGACATTTTCTATGATAGGTTTTAAGATAATTTGAGATGGATATGGTCCCACTTGATTATTTTTTGTTCAAGGTCCTGTCACACATTGTGCATTGCACTACGTTTGCAGCAGTTTTTGATCTTCCATGAGATTGGGTCACAATGGATAGTTTGATGTTGGTTTTATAGTTATGTCTTGTTCGTGAGCTCAGATGTTGAAAGTTATTTTTGGAAACTGCTGTTTTTTCTTTACAAATATGTTGTTAAAGTTAAGTTAAAGCAATACGTTACTAAGCAGCTAGACTAAAACTTTGTGTAAAATATGTCTATATATCTGTTTTACACTTTTTCATTTGTATTCGTGACTACTGATGTCATTATGACCTCCAGTGTTGCTGTGAAGAAGGAAAATGCATTTTTGTTGCAGTTATTTTAACAAATGAATACAAACAGGAAGGTTACATTCGTATCTCACTAAATAGCGACACTGAAACTTTATGTCAAATATGTCTATATATGTTTTTTACACACTATACTCACAGTCTGTCCTTGGCAATGGCACTCATATAATCATACAGGCACTACCTGTGCAATCATCAAGGACGTCCTTTCTGCATCACACTGCAAACGTGCCTCCTGGCATAATACTAGTTGGGGGATGAAGTCCCCTTGGCTATTGAAGGTATTTGGGGGCCAAGTATCCCTTTTGTTACCTCCTGCAAGTTCCACATATTCAGTTTGCTAAGAGGTGTTCTAGAGCCACACACCTTTTCTGCACCACTCTGCGAACACATCTCCTGGCACACTAGTGGTTGGAGAATAACGTTTTCTTGGATGCTAAAGGACCATGGCGACCAAGAAGCCCTCCTGGTACTTTCTATAAGTCCTACTCCTATAGACCTGGTCAGAGGCCCATCCTCCTTTGCACACCATTCAGCAAAGACCATTGCTTCTTAAAAAAACATGAAAATTCACTGGAAAAAAACAAAAGTTACAAAGTAAGTTATAGTTAGAAACTAGCATTTAAAAAACCTTAGACATTCACTGAAAAAAACAAAGGTTACAGGGTTGTTATAGTTAGGAAATAGGATTGAAAATGCCTTAGATATTTACTGAAAAAACCAAAGATTACAGGGACTTTATAGTTAGACTGACATTTCACTCGTACAAAACCAGAGAAATTCAGCAGTTACAGTTAGTTGAGCTAATTATAACTCGTGCCCCCTCAATGCACTGCTTACGAAATAGCATATTACATCACTCATGATATGGTCAGTGATATCACTGATGACATCTCAAATGACATCACTCATGACATCATCCAGTGACTATGAGTGTTTCTAAAAGTGTTATGAGTTTTCAATATATATAGCAAGGTATATTGATGAATCAGTGGGTGTATGAGTACCTGTATCAATTATTCAGTAGGTGCACGACTGACTAGTGAGAGATTAGGTATCTCAGTGACAATATGGGTCACTGACTAGGTTGTCTGGAAGTCAGTATTAGTCTGTCAGTTGGTGTCGAAGTGGCTGTATGGGTTGAAAAGTGTGTATATGTGTTGGTGTATGGTGATTGATCAGTTGTCTGTATATCTGTATGGGTATATGCCTGTCTGTGTGGATGGGTGAGACGGTGTGCAACTACCTGCATGAATGAGTGAATACATGAGTCAGTGGGTGTGTGGGTCAGTGAGTATGAGAGAAGTGTTGAATAGGTGAATAAATGTGTCTATGGCTGTGTCGGTGAGTGAATGGATGTTTCAGTGGTATATGGGTGAGTGAGTGGATATGTGAAAGGCAGTATAGGTAAGTGTTGGAGTATATCAGTGACTGTATGTCTGAGTGGCTATATGAGGTAGTGAGTGTTTGTGTGAGGGTCTGTATGTGCCAGTGATTATATGTTAGCATTTGTATGAGTAAGTGAGTGGACATGTGTATAACGTTATACTTTTGAGTGAATGGATGTCTGATTGACTCCATAGGTGAGTAAGTAGGTGTGTGAGTAGCTCTATGGGTGACTGACAGTATGTGAGTAGCTGTAAACTGTGTGAGTGAATATATGAGTGGCTGTATTAGTAAGTGATTTGGTGTATGAGTGGCTGTATGGGTGACTGAGTAGATTTGTGAGTAGTCCTATTAATCAGTGAGGGGGTATGAGTGTGTCAATGGTTTAAAGATGGGTAGTATGGAAGTTGCAGTGGGTGTATGAAAGATTATATGGTTGTGTGAGTGGCTGTGTGTGTGTCTGAGTGTGTGTGAGTAGCTGTATGGGTGAGGGCGTTGGAGTGGCTGTATGGGTGACTAAGTAGCAGTGTGAGTGTGTGCATAGGCAAGTGAGTACTTGTATTGGAGAATACGTGTATGTGAGTGGCTGTAAGAGTAAGTGAGTTTGTGAGTGATTCTATGGATGTATGAATGGTATGTAAGTGGTTCTGTAGCTGTGTGAGTGACTGTGTGAGTGGTTTTATGGGTGAGTAAGTGGCTGTGTCAGCGACTCTATGTGTGATTGGTTGCTTGAGTGGCTGTATGGTTGAGTGTGCAGGTATGTGAGTGCCTGCATGGGTGAGTGAGTGGCTGTGTGAGTTTGTGTATGGGTGATTGAGTGGGCGTGTGTTTCACTGTAAAGGTGAGTGAGTGGGTTTGTGAGTAGTTGTATGGGTCTGCCAATGAGTATGTTAATGGTTGTGTTGGTATGTGAGTTGGTTTATATGAGGATGTGTGAGTGTGTGAGTGGGTCTGCGGATCATGTCATCAGTGATGTAATTAAGATGTCATTAGTGATGTCATCAGTGATGTCACTGAACATGTCATCAGTGATGTAATATGTGGGGTCATAAGCATTGCATTGTGGAGGTTTCAGTTATGAATAGCTCAGGTTACTATAACTGTGGAATTTCTCTGGTTTTGTATGAGTCAAATGTGAGCTTAACTATAACATCATTGTAACCTTTGGCTTTTTGAGTGACTTTCTAAGGTTTTTAAATTGTATTTCCTAAATAGGTGTGTGAGTGGCTTTATGGGTCTCTGAGTGTGTGTGTGTGTGGGTTTGTAGGTGTGTGACTGGCTGTATTGGTCTGTGAGTGGGTGTGTGAGTGACAGTATCTTTCTGTACATAGCTGTGTAAGTGGGTGTAAGAATGCCTGTGTGGAACTATGAGTGGGAATGTCTGAGTGGTACGGAATCTGCAGCTACACTATATCTCCACAATTAAAGTGGTACCAAAGGTAAGTAACTTATCCATCTGATAGAGACATCCAGCTACAGAATCCTTACCTTATAGTTTTCCCCAGGCGCCAGACTAGTTACAGAAAGAAATGTACTCCATTAAACAGATAAATATGAGAAAATAAATTGAGCAATGAGAAATTCTACGAAGATGTTGAATCTGATGGAAATCACCTGTTTTTTGCTGCAGGCACATTAACCATTTATGCTAATTTATGGCCAGTAACAACTACAATCTCTCTCCAGGAACAACATTAATCATCAGTTAACTTTGATTTTTTTTTTGCTGCTTGAACACTGCTTGACAAATAAGTTACTGTACAGTATGTGCTTTCAAACCCATGAGTTAATAATAAGCACACCCTGCACCTCAGTGGCCACTGCAGGGGATACGGAAGTAAGAGAAATGCCTGTACCAAAATCAGAAACACACTCAGCTATTCATACAAAAAATAACTGTGATATCTTGGTAAATAATGTTGTTACAGGAATGTTTGTAAAACAGTTGTTTTCAGCAGGTATATTGGTAATGCAGTCCTGCTGTGACCATGATTGCAGACAACCCCTAATTATCCATAAACATAGACAAAGCAGGATGTGGAAACCATATTATGTAGTTAAATATGGCAATTGGGGTGCCACCGGGCTGCTGTAGCAATTACTGTGGGCTCAGATTGTTCATTTATGTGACCATATGTTAACAAGATGTAATATGTGCCATGTTGCAGTTTTGATATATGTCTGCTGCGTGCTTAAGTTAGACAACTGCCCGCACAATCGGAGTACATAAAAAGCATTTATATTCTATTTTAAATATGTACCATTATTAGTGCTTTAATAGGGCTGGTACTCACCAGTACTAAGTACCAGCACTTCTGAATTTTCCACCCATCAGTACTAGAGCTTCTGGTTAACCATGGAGAGTACAGTTACTCTGATGGAGAGCATGGCAAGCTCAGGGTTGGTTTATTTACCTGAGCAGGAAAGGTGTCGCTCTGCTGCTGAGGAGGTTGTAAGTTCAGCAAGCCCCTATATAGATGGAGTTGTTGGTGAAGACTACACCACTCTGTGATTTTCAGTGCAGGGTCCTTCCATCAGATGAAGTCTAACTCACTCACTAAGACAGACAGGAGCGGAAGGTGGAGGGTGTGGTGAGAGCCGAGAGGAAGCAGGAAGAGACAGGGATCGGCTGGCGGGCCGGCGGTTTTCTAAGCGTTTTGGGTTTGTACTGCCATTTAGGCAATAGGCTTCTGTATTACCGCCACCTCCGCTGCTCCCCCACCAAAGAATTACTTGAATAAGTCTGCAGAGAGAAGCGGTTCAGACCGGATCGCTGTTTTACCTGCGACCGGTAAACTCACGGCTTTCCGAGGCTACTTGCTTCTCTGTAACTCAGGAGAACCCTTTGATGTCCTATCCTTGCTTATGTGCGAAGGAGCACCAGACCTAGAGGCTGCCAGCATCCCTTTATATTTTGCTTTGGAAAACCCCGGAGTCTTCACTTTCTATGTATCTCTATGTGTGAGGAAGTGCTTAAAAAACGCTTAGACTGCCTGTTTCTTTGGGAGTTATTCCTGGAGCATCCGGAGGGGGAACAATGCTGCACATTTCCTGCATGGGTTCCGGTTTGTGAACTTCGCTTCAAGCTTTCCACTAATTTTTTTTTTTAGAGGCAGAGGAAGACGCATGCTTCTGAGATTTTAGAAACAAAAGAAACTTTACAATATTAACTTTAAACTTCAGACTAGGAAGCGGACTCAACATAGTGCCATCTGCTATTTTGGCAGAAGGATCACTTCTATTGCTGGGGGTGCCATCGTCTGCCAAAGGGGACTCAAACCCTAGCCTGCATCCCTTCGCACTGACAACAGTTGTTGCACCCGGAGGTGCTTAAATTGAAATCGGGGCCCGTCAGCGACCGGAGGAGGCTACACCACTAACACTTTTAAGTAAGAATTTATATATTTGAAAAAGATTGAGCTTAAACTCAAGAACTGTTTAATAGTTACCTCTTATAGATAAACTGAGGAGACCTTCAACATGAGTAGACGCAAATCGCTAATAGGCCAGGGTGTGGCTGGGACTCTAGATGCCTTTTTAATCAGGGCCGAGTCGGCATTAATACACGAGATACAGCTCACAGAGCCACAATTTTCCCAGGCTCGCTCCGTAATATCCGCACCAGCAGCGAGCCATATCCACGACTCTGATAGCCCTCTACTTGACCCATTGCAGCCCATGGCGAGTGGTTTGGATAATAATGACCCCCCTGTGGCCAAGGAGTCTAAGAATTCAACACAAACTCTGACTGTGATCACTAGAGGACAGAAAGCTAAAACCAAAGAAGGTAGTAATCTGGCTCCCCTATCTAAGAAGAAAAGGGGGCAGGGTCCTAATAAACAAAGTCATATTTTAAAGGCTGGGGCGGTAAGGTCAAAACAGCGGAGAGGGAAACCAACCAGGAGTTTAATACCACCCCAAATAATCCAAGGCATACAAGCTCATATCTGGATATTGAACAGGAGGAGTACTGGGAAAGGATGGACGCCACTATAGTGGGTCTTTTGAATCCATTAAACGCAGTACTCATGCAAATCGAAGGGAGGCTAACTAATCTTGACAACTCTGTAACCTCGATTCCACCAAATCGCTATATCCCGTGTGTGTGTAAACGCAATAGGCTCCATCAGCTACACAACCTAAGGATTATTGTATGGGTGGGTCACCCAACTGTGAGAACTATAAATGATCCACCCATATCAAATGTGACTGGAGTAAGTGCACCGCAACTGCCACAAAATCAAGAGGACCTAACATATATATATATATCTTTGAGCATACAGGCAAGGGATAACCAGCAGGTGAAGGGCTCTATGCGGTCGACCCTGGGGGGAGAAACTCAGGTACTAGGGGTAACCTTTCAACCATATTAAGATTAAGATTAAGATACCCAAATGAGACCCGGAGAAAGATGTCGGAGATGAGGTCTTTAAACCATCCCCCGCAAGCTACACAATATACAGTAGTCCTGGCAATCTTCCCTCCGCTATCAGTTGGCAAGGAAGAACACTGGTCCACTCTAAGAAATAAGTCGCTTCACTTTTTAGGTGAAAGGAAAGGTCTAACTAACAAACTGTTTAATGGATTTAAGATAGCCAGGAGAATTGGCTGGATTGGGAGCTCCACCAAGTCTATGCCAGGTGACTGTGTCGTGTTAACGCTTAGCTCCCCTGAAATGATTCAAACTATATTAGAAAGGGCGGGCTCCAGGTTTGTAACTAGTACAGGGATAAATATCCTTCCCCTGGGTTACTTCTATCAACTACTTGAGCCTATACATCACCGATTAGAGGGAGCGAATTTGCTTGAGGTGGTACAACAAAGGTACACCATCCCAACTAATAATCCAATTGATGTTTTTAGCACCGTAGGAGATATTGACTGACTGACTCTACAGGTGCCACACTTAACTTGGGAGGGTGGGTCAGCAGGGAGTTGCAGCCTGGGGTTCACAACACCTAACTGTTACATGGAACATTCTGACAGGGAGAGGGTTACAAATCAGCAACGGCAGGAGGAGGGCGTATTGGCGAGTGTAAACATCAAAGAGGATGAGGCCCCTCTAACTGTAACTGGGAGCCTCCCCGCACAGCAACCAGGAGTTGCCTGTACTAATTCTAGCAGTAATATGCTTGTCCCACCCATCCACCCAAGAAATAGTGATGTTCCTAATACTACAGTCATCTCATGGAACATCTCAGGATTACGGTCTAAGATAACTAACCCAGTATGGTGTAACTATATCCGGAGCTTTGTTTACAGGAAACCTGGTCTAGTGAGCAATTTCACATTAATGGTTTTAAAACTTTTGATACCCACGCTGTGAAAGGGCTAGGGGGTAGACTTAAGGGAGGTCTTTGTAAATACATATCTAATAAGTTGGCAATCAATAAAATAGAGGCCTCTCTGAGGGATAGATTTTATCAGGTAGTTAAACTATTTTTTAGGGGTAACCAATGTGTAGTTTTAGTTAACTTCTACAACAACACAGCCCCAGAAGAATGTATTCAGGTGCTAAGAAACTTGAACGTCGAACTGAATGGGATCTGTAACACAAGCCTATTAGACGTTATGATAATTATGATGGGAGATTTTAATTGTGCACTGTGTCCCTTAAAGGATAACAGAATATGTGGCCTCATGAACGAAGAAGATTTTAGTAATACCCATTTCTGCCACACAATGGTGGGGGTGTTATTTAATGAATTCCTCGCTTCCATCGAACTGGGTTTTGTGAATGCGCTTGTTTCCTCGCCAGCACCAATGCCTTTTACTTTTAATGGTAAGGGCCTGGCCTCTACAATAGATTATATCTTAGTCTCTTGTAATTATGCATCTAGAGCACTTTCTTTTGAGGTTGGAGACAACCCTCTGAGTGATCACTTCCCCTTATGCTTAAAGGTTAACTTGCCACTAAACAATCTAAAAAAAGCAAGATTACCACGTCAGATATTGGTGAAATTAAACTTGACAAAACCAATGGCTATACTCTGAAATGGTCAATGGTAGACTCCATGGCAATGACAAAACGCCTAGTGAACAAACCTAAATCTGCCATAGACACTTGCTTAAGTGAGTTGGCCCCTCACAATAGGATCGTAGCATCCTATATTAAAATATCAAATGAGCTTAGGAATTTACTGTCTGCCCAACGCCAAAATAAATCTAAAGATTTGGGTTGGTTCAATACAAGATGTACTCGAGCATATTCCAACTTGAAGCTTAAACTACATAGGCAGCCAAGAGTTTTGAACAATGTTAGGAGGGCTAATTTGGAATATAGGCAGGCAATCAAGGAAAGAAAGAATATCATTAGAGAGGAAGCTTGGGAATCCATACACTCAGCAGCAATGTCGAGAGACAGTCCATCCTTCTGGAGGGCAGTGAGGGCACCTTTTTTAACTCCCAGAGATTGCCCGTCAATAGAAATCACCATCACGGAAGAGGAATGGATCAGGCATTTTGCTCAGGTATACAATGGACCAGATAACCCCCCCGACTAGCGGTAGTGCAGTGAGTAACCCTGTTAATGTTGATCTGAAATTTACTTTAGACAAGGTAAATAGAGCACTAGCCCTAAGTCAGACCGGCAAAGCCCCGTGCCCAGATGGTGTTCCAGTGGATCTGTTTAAATCCAACATCATTCTTTGGGGGCCGATTAACGCAGGTCATCAATGCCAGCTGCCAAACCCAACTCCCAAAGACTTGGGGGGAGTCATTAATTGTCCCCATTTTTAAAAAAGGAGACCGTCAAAACCCGGGCTGTTACAGATCGATCTCCCTGCTTGATTCTATGGTTAAAGTAGTGGGACATGTGATTTTAGAACGCTTGCAAGACTGGGCAGATGAAACACGTTTTTTATCAGATCTACAATATGGTTCTTGCGAGGGGCTGGGCACTGTGGAGCAGTGCTTAAATTTGGCCATGCTAATTGGGAAATATACAACGGCAAGAAAAGGTAGTTTGTTTCTGGTCTTCATGGATCTAACTGCAGCATTTGATTCAGTTAGGCATGATAGACTATGGTAGATCCTTGAGGAGCTGAGGCTTGACCCACACATCATTGTCTTTTTAAGAAACTTGCATAATGGAGCATCAGCCAGTGTGCGCTATGGAATAGGGGGTCAGCGCACGGCTGCCTTCGCAGTACGGAGGAGGGTCAGGCAGGGCTGTGTGCTGGCCCCTTTCCTTTTTAATCTGTATATTAATGGATTGGGTGACACACTGGTGAGAAGTGCACAAGATTACCCACAAGATGCTGGTCATCTCATCCCAGCTCTTCTCTATGCGAACGACGCAGTTTTAATGGCAAGAACCCAAATTGGTCTTCAACGGGCCCTTGACTGTTTCTCAGTCTTTATGAAGTATCTTGGTCTTAGTCCTAATATATCTAAGATGTTTGTAATGAGATGCGGGCAAGGGCTGACGTTATCAAGAGATATATTTGTGGATGGCCAGAAGCTAGCCTCAACTAAACGTTTCTCATATCTGGGAGTACAGTTTAACCATAATTACTCATGTGCCCAAACTATAATCATGAAAAAATTGCTCTTTATTCGTACATCTAAAGCCCTTTTAACTTTCTCAAAGAAATTAGGAAAGAAACCGCCTGAGGAGCTCCTACAAATATATAAAGCAAAATGTATCACATCAGTCATGTATGGAGCAGGAGTATGGGGCCTAGCTAACACTAAGCTGTTGCAGCAAGTCGAAAATTATTTTTTAAGATTTATTCTGTCAGTCCCGTCTAGTACCTCCTCTCATGTCTGCCACAAGGAGTTGGGTCTCTCCTTTATATCTGATCTTATTAAAGTAGAACCTATACTGTTGTGGCACAGTATTTGGACAAAGGACAAGACGCAGCTAAACAGGGAAATTCTGTAGGATTGTCTTAAATTACCCGGAGCTTTAAAGATTCCTTGGGTTAGATTTGTCCTTGATTTTATGCCAGATTTAGGGCACCCAGAATATTTCACTGACCCCGCGATCCCTCGAAAAGTTCTTAAAAAGGAGGCTTTACACTTGTTGGAAACTGTTAGATTGTCAGAAGAACTTTTAAAGCCTAGTGTTAGCCAACACCAATTACTATTAACTACGTTTAGAATAGAGCCATATTTGACACTTGTCCCAGGGACGTATGATAGAATGTTATTGTTTAGGTTTATGCTTAATACTGTGCATAGAATAGTGACTATGCCTAAAATTAATGACTGGTCACCACAGTTAGCATTATGCCCTGTGACAACCATTCTACTCAGTCCACTATTCATTTAGTCTTCTTTTTGTAAATTTTATTCAGTGTTAAGAAAAGTGTGGCTACTTCCACTTTTAAAATCTCAGAGGCAGAGGCAATGTCGTCCCGCACTGATATAACTCCAGCTCCTGGAGAATGAACATGTTGCTTGGAGGTTAGCCATGTTTTTAAAGAGAGTGCTTCGACGAAGAAAAAGTCTTACTAATGAAGAATTTTAAATATCAATGAATTAAGCTGTTATAATCGTAGTACATTTTACAGAATGAAATGTGTATGTATGTTTAAAAATGATTTAAAACGCACTGTTTACTGTGATTGCTTCTGTTCTTAACCTTTGAATTTTACCATTGATTTTTTTTTTTCAGAACAAAATTTTACCATTGATTTTTAATGCTTTTATGATTTTTAATAATAACATTCGAATAAAGCTTTCCTTGACATGACTTGACTTAACTTGACAGTGTAGGGTCTAATTAGGCCCCTTGCAATCAGTCACACTATGAGTCTAGTGCCAGGCAGTGTGTCCTTACAAAGTGGCAAAGGTAACTTTCTATGGTCAGGTGGCTTGGAAAGACTATAAACTAAGCCATTATTACCAGATTTGACTCAAAGGGGCCCAGTGGAGCCTTTTCCACTTGGAGCAATGTATTCTTTGTAAAATAGAAACATATCATCTGGCAGCAGAAATGAATTAATTATTAAAATTTAAAACGCATTAAAGATATTGAAGATATGTAATGAGCATAGTCAACATAGTCACCTTCAAAGAAATATAATGCAAAAGAATTTTGTAACAATAGAACATTTGCTCTAGCGCAAAATTAATAGACATGACCTAGTACGTGTGATACAATATAATTCTGAGCGTAATCCTTACATGTATGATGCACATTATTTTCTTTGCTTTTTGACATTTAGCACTAATATTCACACTCCTAAGCACTGTAAATATTGGTTGTTACTGTTACCCAAATTTGATGGTAGTGAAATAGGAAACTTTGATATTGAGCTCATTAAATATTTGCTACTCATGCTTGCCTGTAGCTTTGCCCATTCCCAATGGCTTATTTGGGTTTGGAGCTGCAGTTATTTTTTTCATTTAAAGCACTCACCATTATTAAACATACTTGGTCGGAGAACACCCATGGTGCCACCTTCACTTTTCCACAGATGGACTTGGTCGGGGGGTTGGTGCTGTACTTTGAGCTCTGATGAGTGGTGATGAGTGGAAATCACTGGTGCAGGAGTCAGGCACAGACCACAGTGTTTTATAATCAGAGGGAATGTATATATTTGGTGCCCCAATGGCACACAGCTTTTAATAAAGTTTTATAAATTGGGGGTCTACGTTTATGTAGATCGGACACTCTATGATTTTTATTTTCCGATCACTTGATTGAAGTTGATCCATGGTTTTGTTGCGCGGTGTCGTGCAAAATTTAGTGTGTAGGGGTGAGTGCTTTGGTAAATATGATGAGACCAACCTGAGAATTCACCCTGATTATTTAATGACTGCATTTGTAAGTGTTGTAAACAAATAAAAACCTGGCTGTTTCCTAATACGTAATCTGTAGCTGCTCTAGTCCACAGCTGTTCTTTTACTGTCTTTTCCCCTCTTTTAGCACCAGAATGCACAATGGGTTGCAGCGCGCTTTGCACATTTTCTTTACATTACATGTGCATACTTACGAATCTGTGGTTCTGGATCCACTGTGCCACTTGAACTGGTGAAAAGGAAATGAGCCATTTCATTGGTTAATATTGTAGTTCAATAACTGTTATCAGTGCTCTCCCTGTTCTACAAGAAGCACCTTTGTGATGTATTCCTATAGGTTCTGAATCGATCCCCCTATTCCTGGCCCTATTCTGGTTAGCAAATTAACAAGTTAACTAATTAATCAGCCCATGAGGCAGAAAAACCCCATGATGCAGATACCGTTATCTGACGCAGTCACACTACGGCACAGGAACGTGTTATCTGATTAGGTCATAACGCTTGCGATCTAATTAGACAAGCGATATTCCTCCAGCCCCTGATAAGGCATACGGAGTTCTCATAACAAATCAAACCTATGACAACCTGGGCAAAACCCTGCGGCCATTGTTTTGATTTCACCGAGAACTTCAGCAAAAGAATGTGCTAACGAGCAAGTCGTATGACATCCTTATTGACGTATCTATGTCCATCCTTACGTCAATCTCGGCACCTTAAAGGTATAAATATTACCGATCTTGCCCTATGCAAACACACGCGTGGTGACGAGACGGAGCAGCCATACTTGCCAAAGCCCAGAAGCAGAGCAGACCCCGCTGGCAGCAGCCCCGCCTTTCTGACGCGCTGAGAACGAGAAGCTGCTTTCTCCTGCCGAGAAACCAAGCACCGGCGCTTCCGGGTAGCCCTCGCAGGCAGCCTGGAATATCGAGACCAGAGAAAGAGATACCATTCCTCATTCATCCTAACTTCCAGGTACAGAACTGAATAACCCCTCACAGAGAATTCTTAAGTTATTTCACTTGGCAAAAACAAACTTAACTTAAACTGTAACTTTCTATTCCCGCCCTCGTATTAGACTTAGGTCAGGTACACGGGGTAGGCGTATCTAGAAACACCAGTTGAGTACGTTTAGTCAAATGTATATGTGTATGTAATATATTTTATTCATTTTAAACATCTTATGGCTTAGAAACCATATCAATGTTTTTACAGTATTATTTTATACTGCTGCTTTTAATGTATGCACTTTACTTAACTATAAGTATTGCAATACTATCGATCCATTTCTCTTGTATGAGAAAAGAGACTGATCAATAAATAACACCTTTTTATTGAACACGCCCGTCTCTTCCTTTTCTCTACAATCTGATGAGACTAAGAATGCACGTACTGACTGAGTAAAATAAATTGCCTTTAGTTCACACGACTCTCGAGATTTACTCTTGATTAGGGGAGAGCAAAGTTGTCTTGTTCTATGGTTGTCAGAAACTAAATCCCTTCTTGTCTAATCAGGGAAGTTTATTCTTTCCTGAACATTCGAGAAAGTTTCTAGTGAACTCTGAGCTAAGCTGGCAAACCCAAAACTTTAAGTCTAATATCGACAGTAGTAGACCTAGTTAACGTCTGGTCTAGGCCTTTACTATTGTAGGTATTATTCCAATGCGCAGAGCCTATTGGGATGATAGGAGCTACACTACATGGCACCCAACGCGTTTGGAAAGGGCGATAAAACTAACGTAAGACATTTAGAGTAACTCAGTCGTGCTTTCTCACTCAGACCCCTTTTCCCACAATACTCCAAAGACGTCTGGAGTGGGTGAAAGGTAATATCCGCCAAACCTCGCAGGAGGAAACTCCTATGTATGGTACTTGGTTTAGTCAACGTTGAAGGATAAAAACAGTTCCAAAATATTGTGCATCTAATCTTTGTTTCCATAAGAAACCTGATCTGCAAACAAACAAAATAACCTTTTGGACAGTAAAATGTCAGACAATGAGGATGAAAGAGAGGCAGTTAGATTAGCAACTGAACTCGCAGCAGCTGATGCTACCATGCAGGCAGCGGACGAGGATATAATACTCATCCCGGTCATCAAAAGGAGATCTATAACTCTAAAACTTATAGAAAATGGACTGACACCTAGAGGTGGCACAGTCATATTCGTAATTGAGGCACACGAATATCGGCAGACAGAGGTATACTATTCATGGATACATTTTCCAGCAGCAAATGCTGTAACAAAGTACTTCCACTATTACAAAATAGAGGAACCTCCTAATGAGTACACTCCTTTCGAGGAGGTGGAAGTACCACTCAAATTTCAAGAGCATTTGCTCTTATTTGATGGCGCCCTAAAACATAACAATCACATCACCAGGCTCGGTCCTTTAGGAAGACCAGGAGCAACGTGGCCGGTCCTAGCCGGATACACACCACATCCAGACATCAATGGGATGTCTGCAGCAGAGCTGTTAACACAGCTAAAACAATTAATAAAAATACATAGACAATTAGTCCAGTATGTGATGCGGACTTCAACAATTCAGCCAGCGATTAAACTTCCACAGCTGACCCCTCACCAGGGGAACACAAATAAAATTACACCACAGAACATCCAATCCTGCCTAGGTAAAGTACCGACTAAACGGGAACAAATACCATTCTGGTTGGCGCAGAAAATCACCCAAATAGAGGCGGTGTTTCCAGACACCACCCCGCTAGAAAAGCACAGGATTCTGACTATCTGTCTCCCAATGGGAATCGCACCACACATAGAGGACTGTGACACTTGGGGTACAGTCTTTGCTTCCATCTACACAAAAACGCACGGTGTTCCATCCATTTCGGTAATACCAGATGTGCTAAAACAAATTCAAGACGAATACGGTCCAGAACCCGCTTTAACTCTTGGTATGAAATTACTAAAAGACTTCAAGCAGGTCTCGGCTATATTATTAGCCAACATAAAGGGAGAAGCGGCAAACGTGGCGATCCGCCAGAGGTTAAAAGAGACAGATATAGCAGACCAACCAGCTGAAATTGCCAGAATCATAGAAAAATCCTATGAGGAACTAGGTAGAGATAGTTTAGGTGGAATACCAGTAAAACCACAACTGATTGAAAGTCCTGAAAAAATATTTTTTACTAATAATTCAACATTACCAAAAAAGAACTGGGATGGAAACAAACAATCCAATCCTAAAGAAAAGAAATTCCAGTCGAGAGGAAGGTCTCCTAGGCGAAGAGAAAAATCTCCGAACCAAAGACACAGGTCACCCCAGAGTGACCCCTCTGGGAAAAGATATAACCTTAGAAATAGGGATAATATAAAAAAGCCTGATAGATATCAAGACATTGATACACGTCCCTCTCAATCTTTTCAGACTTCCTCGCAGAAATCGGAAAGAAGAGGACGATCAGAACAAAGAGAAGAGCACGCCAAGTCCAAAGACAAGGAACCTGCTCAGCTAAAAAAGAAATTACAATTTCCAAAAAAGAAGGTAGCCAGTATCAAGGTAGTTAACAATGCCGAGAATACTGAGGACACAACTGAAAAACGGGGAATGGGCTCAGACAATGCTAGACAGCGCAGCAGAAGTGAGCATAGCTTGCAAAGTCCTTATGAATCATCTGGAGACAGTGGACACAAATGAATATCTTCAAGTGGAAACTGCGGACACCAGAGTTAGCAAACCTCACAAAATATACGAAATAACATTGCGTATAGAGGGGGATAAGACTAGAAAAATAAGGGGACTATTTTGGGATAATCTCTCCAAGGGCTATGATATCCTTCTAGCTGAAAAAGACTGGCCACCAAAGTTTGGCAGGGAGTGCCCTCATGGCGAAGAAGTAATTATGCCTGCCTTCTCAAATCATATCCCAATTCATAAAAAATACACACTTGCCAGAAAGTGGGCAGTAGCTCTAGCTCCTGCTTTATATAAAAATCACGTGGGATGGGATGAGGACTCTCCTCCTCACAAAATCCAGTTAAAATCACAACCACCTGCACAAAGGCAGTACCCAATTAAGCAAGAAGCTAAAAAACAGGTAAATAAAATACTAGATCAGCTAGAATACCAGGGGGTGATTGAAACTGTCACCTCACAAATGAACAACCCTTTGTTTCCGGTCTCCAAACCAGACAATTCATATCGTCTAGTTTTGGATTACCGACACCTTAACACATGTTGCAAAACTTTTGCAGTGCAAAATTCACACAGTGCTGCACTAATGAATAACATAGTGCGCAAAAAATACAAAACAACCTTAGACATCTCCAATGGATTCTTTTGTCAAAACATAGCACCAGAGAGCAGATATCTAACTGCGTTCTCAATAAATGGCACTCAAAAACAATTCTGTCGGTTAGCCCAGGGGTACAAGAACAGCCCGGGGGTATTCTCAGCGAGAGTAACAGAATTACTACAACTATATGATGATGAAGCATTATCTTATGTCGATGACATTTACTTAACAGATGATGACTTGGAGACTCACTTGAAGAGAGTGAACACCATAATACTTGGGTTTGCAGCAGAGGGTTACAAATTCAACTTTAAAAAATCCAGAATTGCCCATCTGACAGTCCTATTCTTAGGATATGAGTTATCAAGTGAAGGCAAAAGCCTGGCTGACAATTTCCTAGAGAAATGCGCCGTAATCCAAGCACCTAGAACACTAAAAAACCTACAGTCGATTCTAGGCTTCCTAAATTTCGGAAGAACATACATTGCAAATTACGCAGAAAGGGTCAAACCCCTTTATGATCTGATAAAACCAGATTTTAAAAGATCCAATTGGACTCAAATACACACAGAAATTTTGAGATCCCTACAAACAGACATGCTAATTAAAACAAAATTAGAAACACGTGATAACACACGCAATCTTGTGATTCGAGTCATCCCAGGAAGATGCGGATTCACATACCTGACCTCTAATGAGGGAGAAAAGGTACCAATTGCATTCAAATCACACTTGTACACTAAGGCTGAAATGAAATTTAGCCCTACGGAAAAAATTCTAACTGCAACACAAACAGCTATAGCAAAAGAACGAGCCCTGGCACAAGGTAAACGAATAATAATCGTGACACCGATACCAGCATTAGAGGCTGTAACAAAAGCAAGCATTCCGAATGCTAAAGCGCTCCATCCAAGATGGATACAATGGGCTAACTCTCTTGCTGCAACAGACGTAGCATACGAATTTGATCCCAACTTAAAAACACAAGAATTTCTCCAATATGAACTTGAATGTCCTCTGCCGACCGAAATTCTGCCTCTAGAACACTACGGCTGTATAATATATACAGACGGATCAGCACAACCCGCAGTAGAGGGTAAACAAGCTTACAGTGCTGCGTGCGCGATTGTCAAAGGTCGCTGGCACGAAGGAAAATTTAAACCAACCCTCACTAAAACACAATCTCTAGGAGATTGTACAGCTCAGCGAGCTGAACTACTGGCATTCAAGATGGCGCTTGAAAATACCGATCGAGAATTCCCCACACTTATAGTGTGCGATTCGTATTATTGCGTTCAGTCTTATAATGAATACTTGCAGATCTGGCTTCAAAATGGTTTTAAGGATGCAAAAGGAGGCACAATCAAGCATAAAATGCTCTGGGAACAAGTAGTTCTTTTACAAAAAGAACTACCAAAGACTCATGTGATACACACACTGAGTCATCAACGTGATGGCGTTCACGTTGCAGGGAATTCATTGGCTGATGAGGCCGCGAAGGCAGCTGTACAAACGGCTTCCGTAGCTGCCATCACCCGGTCAAAAACAAAAATAGACAGCGAAATATTACAAGCTGTCAACGCTTCAGAAAAGGATTCGATAGAACCACTCCCGAAAGGCTTTCCACTCAATTATACATACATAATAGATGCAAACTCCGTCCCTTTTGCTCGAATCCCTGGAGTGGGGGATAGAGTGATTCCAAACATGGACAGGAGAAACTTGTTACTCGCAGACGCACATATGGGCGAGGGTCTCAGACACCTCAAACTAAAAGATTCTCTGGAAGAATTACAATCACGGTACTGGTGGCCAGGCATGAGCCTGCGTCACACCATGTTTGTAAAAAACTGCCCAAACTGCAACAGAGATCGCAGTGGGGAGAGAAACAGTTTAATACCTCGCCGTTTTGCTCCAGAAAAAATCAAGAGTAAAAAGGAAGGGTTGCGATTAACATATACAGGCTAGTTTCCACTTATAATGTAGATCCTCAGCACTCGGCTGACGTCTGGACTGTTATACAAAGATTTGCGAGTCTAAATGGCATATACGCTAAGAGCATGCTACGTTTGACCATTGTTTTCACTCTAGCCCTCCAGCCTGAGGGGAAACATGACCAAATGAGCATAGCCCAGCGGGAATCTTCTCACTTCCTTCCTGAGGGTACGGGATGGTGTAAAGAAAAAACCAAGGCATAAAGCAATCTATAACAGAAAGGATATTAGGTTTGGGAGCTGGGTGGGTCAAACATCTAATAAGTGTCCAACGTAGTCTAAATAACTTGCCAAGAAATTCTCTGAAGGGATTCAGTCCGTACGAATTATTATTCGGAACTAGGATGTTGATCTCTGACCTTGACAGTCAGACTTCAGTGCTGAAAGAAAAAAGCTTTGATATCAAAGACCGTTTGGCTATTTTGCAGGACTTAAACAAAACAAGAAAAGACCTGAGCAACATAAAGTTGAAACAACAGCCAACAACCACTGAAGAACCACCACCTGTCCCAGCAAGACCTGTCTGGATTCCAAAAGTCAGGGATCTAGTCAGGGAGAAGATCGCGGTAAAGAAGGAATTTGGGCCTTCTTACAGAAAAGCAGTTCCTGTCTTGTCTGTCAACGGGACAAGATCAGTTGTACTACCGCCACTTGCTGGAAAAAAGGAGAACCGAGTTGTATCCATCGACCTGGTAAAACCACAATCATGTGGCCAATAACAAACAGTAGGCCAAGTGGACTCCCAATAAGTAGCAGAACACCAAGGTTTGCTACCAGTACAGAGGTCCTAACGAAGAGGCTCATCACATTTGAAACGCCTACAGAAGAACAACAAGGACTATGCAACAATGCAATAGAACTCAGACCTCTGAAAACCCAAATAAAAACATTTAGCAGAGACACACCAATTTATAGTGAAGTACCAAGTGAGCATGCAAGAAACATAAATCCTGAAGCAATTGGAACAATTGACAGAACTGCATCCGGCTACTTCATAAACTTTGATGA
This sequence comes from Lissotriton helveticus, assembly GCF_964261635.1. Classification (NCBI taxonomy): domain Eukaryota; kingdom Metazoa; phylum Chordata; class Amphibia; order Caudata; family Salamandridae; genus Lissotriton; species Lissotriton helveticus. Next base: position 2,009,850,947 of record NC_136057.1, on the reverse strand, counting down.
TTCCTCTGAAGGCTTCAGTGAATCAAAGACACAGCCATCATCAAAAACCTTTAAAGATAAAGCTAAAGAACTTTTGAAACAACTGAAAGAAACATATCTGATTTCCCCATGGAATGAATTTTGGGTGGGTTTTGGTGCATTTATCCTCATACTTTGGCTCATCATGGTACTAACTTTGGGACGCTTCATTGAGGGAAAATATGCTAAAATGGACACAGCAAGTCAGAAAATCAACTTGATCCTCAAACCACACACATCTTCACACGTCGAGAAAAGAGAACTTTCTTCAGCCAACTTCACAGCCAATCCTATACCGGGTGGGGTAGCATGGGACAACACTGACTATGAAATTTATGGTCCGGTCGAAATCCTGAAATATCCACACCAAATTAAGATCTCCTTGAGTGACTTTGTAAAACCAAACTCATTTGCCGATGATTGGGACTTTGAAAGCATTAATAATATGATGTCTGACTTAGTAATGTCTGCTAAATTTACCAAACATGATTATTTGCAGGGTTCTACCAATTATGATAGTATGTACTGTTATAACCACTATGGTAACCATTTTCTACATAAATCTGCACAACCTAGAAATGTTTTAAATTATAATCAATGGGAACATTGTGCAACACCTCCAAAAGGAAGCTCAAGAACCGTTTACAACAAATACTCATATTTTTCAGGGTTTAACACAAGTAATGCTGAAACATTTTATTTTAAATTATCAAACAAGACAGGGACAAAAACCATGATAACCAACACAAAATTGATATATTCGGACTCATTTTTTGAAAAAATTAATACTTTTGGTTTTGATTATTGGGACAAAAATGTTGAATTGAAAAGTGTTTGGGGTACAAAAGATTGGCAAGTACAGGGTATAGAAGCTTTGTTTAGAGCCTGCATGATCCCAGAACAAATGATATTTTTAAATGACACTGTTCAACAAACCACCTGTCTTGGCCTAGCCAAAATCAAAGATTTAAATAAACCGTCTATTCCAAAGCCAACAATGTTTAGCAACACTTCTACAGATGAAGCGATAGACGTAAACAATATATTAAACCAAAACAGAACACATCCTGATTGGAAACAATGGTTGATCTGGCCCACAGATACTAATAACTGTCAAGACAGATTCCTGAACAAAACACAGGGGTTCAAAATGACCAGGCCAGACCCTAGATATCCCCAAAGACATCACCCAGGGATAATAACAACCTACAGTGTGGGCAAATTATGCCTTCAATGGCTACAAACTTCCACACTGGCAGAAATTAAGCAACACCTAACTTTACTTACTGATGGTGCTGACTTGCGTGATTTCATAATGGGACCACGCAAACAGCGTCAAAAACGTTTCATAGCAGCCTCTGTATATGCAGCATACAATGAGGCCTGGAAGGTTACTCAAATTGAGACAGCAGAGAGAATACGGGAAATTGACCGTATTAATTTGGAAAAATCACTTTCTGTAGTGGACAATGGGTTAATGACTCTGTCCTCCAGAATTTTTTCTTTGGACAGCATTGTGTCTTCAGCAATCGACATATTATCGCAGGACTTACTGTTGCTACAACACGGTCAGTCCCAATTGCGTTCTATTGTACAGCTTGGCTGGACGTTACAAAACCTGCGTTCAGGCTATGTGCCTTGGCGTTTAATCAACACAACGTCACTATTCCAAATCTTTAACCTTACTGATAGACAAATCAGTATGGCGCAAAGGGGTGCTGATTATACAATCTTGAGCATTGAAAAACTAGAAAGATTACCAGTGACAATGTCAGAACGACCTGTCAGTGAATGGATAATACATGGGATAATTAATATTCCAATCTCAACCTTCAGGTTTCAATACTGCCAAAAATATATACAGGCTGGCATGTACGAGAAATTGGGAAAGGGGTACATTAAAACAACATGGAACCTGCCCTATTCACATGCATGTGTCAGTAATAAAGGACAGAAAGTGTTTCTTAGTGGCAACAATTGTGCGATGTCACTAAGTGGCACACTTCTGTGTAACGGAATTAGTTTGCATGGAGCCTGTGAAGGGAATTCATACAACCTTTCATGTCACCAGCAAGGCGCACCTGCAACAGAAATAGAACCATTCTTTCAAAGACTCTATAATGGGAGTTACATTCTAATTGTAGATCGCAGATGTTGTAGTCTTATGCCCGGGACTCCTTATCTCGTAACTACGACTGCGAAGGTCAAGTGCTGTGGACGCTCATTGTTCCCCAGCTCCTTTCCAGACAGGGAGGCAAGGGCATGGCCCAATTTGAAAATTACTTCTATTCGAATAGATACTTTAAGCAGAATGAAAACAGTGCTTCTTCAGACGCCTACCAGGCTCTCGTCATCAAAAGAAACATATGATCTACAAGTCGCAAGGACGACTGCAGAGATACATTCGTTGTTATCAACTAATTCCCCCATACATTTCGCAGAAATACTAAACGAAATCTTAAATATTTCTGATACCAATGGGGTCTCAAAGGTATTTAAGACAGTATTTTCGATGGCATTAACACCATTCAAAGCCATACTGGGTATTTTTCCAGATTTCGTCCATTCGATTTTTGGCGGACTTCCCCTGATCTTGGGACTAATTGCAGGAATACTATTCTTGGTCCTTATTTTACGTTATGGCAACCCATGTCACAGACAAAACTCTTGCGACAAGGGAAGAAACAATCCTAGCCATTGGATACCGGGACCGGATATCAAAAATCCTGGGACTCTCCCGGCTTAGAGACCTGAACATGACTTGGTTTCTATCATTTCGACCAATGTGGCAAAGATGTGTTTTACCTGTATTAAGGTGTCTGCTATGCGGAGAAGAATGCGTGTTAGACACCTGTCTGACGCTACAATCGGATGCGCCAATGGATGCAGAAACATTGTTGAGCCCGATCAAGGTTCATGCTTTGTGCTGCCCTCAAAGGCTACCAATCCTGATGACGGCATTCGTGGAAGCTTCACCACTACGATTGATGGGTAGTGAAGTTCAAGATGAAAGCAGCATCGATCAGGTACGACCTTCTGTCAGCAATGCAAATCAGAATGTCAATGGAGACAATCATGCGCACGAATGCATGATTACACCTATTTCCGAGTTAGTGGAACTTTCCCAGGAAGCTGTTGACAGCTTTTTCGAAAGCCTGAATGATATGATGTTCTCTCCAGAGCAGAAATAGAGACTTTTGAGCAAGCTCGCACACGGCGTTCCCTGAATTCGGCCTTCAACTTTAAAAATAAAGTCACATGAACAATTTTCCCTCCAGTTCACGGACAGCAAGTTTTTCAGCAGCCCCAAAATATTTTTGCATATTTTTCGGGACACTATCTTCTGCTTAAAGTAAGAAACTATTCTTAAAGAACTAAGTTTACAAAATTTTAGATAGCATATAGACATTAGCTGCCCGCTGGTATGTTCATAAAAATTTTATTCTGTGATGGAATGGTCTCGAACTTTTTTTCTGTATTAAGAGCCATTTCATGTGTAATTTCTCATATACCAAATAAGCAATAATGTATACAAATGCGTGATTACTTTAGCATTATTCCATAGCTTGAGTGCATGCAATACATATGACTGCAATTTTTCTGTATATTTGAAAATTTCAAAATGCATTTATGTATTTTGGGGTGGTAAGGTATACACTATACTCTATAGTATGTTGTACTATGTTATACTATGCATAGATTAGTAAATATGACCATAGTTAGCGTGGAGTGGGTGTGATGTATTCCTATAGGTTCTGAATCGATCCCCCTATTCCTGACCCTATTCTGGTTAGCAAACTAACAAGTTAACTAAGTAATCAGCCCATGAGGCAGAAAAACCCCATGATGCAGATACCGTTATCTGACGCAGTCACACTACGGCACAGGAACGTGTTATCTGATTAGGTCATAACGCTTGCGATCTAATTAGACAAGCGATATTCCTCCAGCCCCTGATAAGGCATACGGAGTTCTCATAACAAATCAAACCTATGACAACCTGGGCAAAACCCTGCGGCCATTGTTTTGATTTCACTGAGAACTTCAGCAAAAGAATGTGCTAACGAACAAGTCGTATGACATCCTTATTGACGTATCTATGTCCATCCTTACGTCAATCTCGGCACCTTAAAGGTATAAATATTACCGATCTTGCCCTATGCAAACACACGCGTGGTGACGAGACGGAGCAGCCATACTTGCCGAAGCCCAGAAGCAGAGCAGACCCCGCTGGCAGCAGCCCCACCTTTCTGACGCGCTGAGAACGAGAAGCTGCTTTCTCCTGCCGAGAAACCAAGCACCGGCGCTTCCGGGTAGCCCTCGCAGGCAGCCTGGAATATCGAGACCAGAGAAAGAGATACTATTCCTCATTCATCCTAACTTCCAGGTACAGAACTGAATAACCCCTCACAGAGAATTCTTAAGTTATTTCACTTGGCAAAAACAAACTTAACTTAAACTGTAACTTTCTATTCCCGCCCTCGTATTAGACTTAGGTCAGGTACACGGGGTAGGCGTATCTAGAAACACCAGTTGAGTACGTTTAGTCAAATGTATATGTGTATGTAATATATTTTATTCATTTTAAACATCTTATGGCTTAGAAACCATATCAATGTTTTTACAGTATTATTTTATACTGCTGCTTTTAATGTATGCACTTTACTTAACTATAAGTATTGCAATACTATCGATCCATTTCTCTTGTATGAGAAAAGAGACTGATCAATAAATAACACCTTTTTATTGAACACGCCCGTCTCTTCCTTTTCTCTACAATCTGATGAGACTAAGAATGCACGTACTGACTGAGTAAAATAAATTGCCTTTTGTTCACACGACTCTCGAGATTTACTCTTGATTAGGGGAGAGCAAAGTTGTCATGTTCTATGGTTGTCAGAAACTAAATCCCTTCTTGTCTAATCAGGGAAGTTTATTCTTTCCTGAACATTCGAGAAAGTTTCTAGTGAACTCTGAGCTAAGCTGGCAAACCCAAAACTTTAAGTCTAATATCGACAGTAGTAGACCTAGTTAACGTCTGGTCTAGGCCTTTACTATTGTAGGTATTATTCCAATGCGCAGAGCCTATTGGGATGATAGGAGCTACACTACACCTTTATGCTTGTATTTTACAATTTTCCTCGTATTTGCAATGGCTGAGGGAAGTGCTGGAGCATTATCAGCAGATCCTGTGCTCATTTCTCATGAAGGGGAAGAAGATGTACAGATGCCATCTTCATCACATGAAGAGAGTGAGGTATGGCAATCTTTTTCCATTCCTAGTGGCGAAAAATATGAGCTCCAAATTTGCTAAGTGCAAACTTTGTGGTAAAGAGTTGCCACGTGGTACTCCCTAAAAGTACAGCCATGGCACGTCAAGTAAGTGGAAGCAATTCTGCACCATCCATGAGTGTACATACCTCCGCATGCTTAGAGAGAAGCAAGGAACAACTTTGGATGCTGAAGCTAGGCCATCATCCCCTGGCAATGCACCTGCTGCACATATCAAAATGCCACGCACCTGTACTGAATTGGGAGGCATGGTCACTTCCTGTGCCATGTGTCACAAACTTGTTGTTGCAAATGTGAAGGATCTGACCATTTTATTTTGCGGAGGTGAATAAGCATCATTGTTAGTTTTTGTTTATCCTTTACATTGAAACAACAATTATACAGCACTGTTGTGTTTTGAAAATGCATAGTTGCTGGATTTAGTTTTTTTATGAAAGTTGATTTCATAGTTTTTTAAGCAAATAAAAAAACATTCAGAAAAACATAAAAAGGTTCTTGTTAGAACCAACATGAAATCAAAGAAAGAGCTCTCTCTGAGTCTTTATTATTATTTTGCATATTTATGTTTATGGTGATTGATGTATGAATAAGTTAGACTGGATATATTTTATTATTTACTAGTCACACATACAGTATTTTAGTGTTTATATGAGGGAGTTTCTGACTGTGTTAGTGAACGCATCAGTGTGCAGTTGGGAATGACAGTGTATGTATCAGTATGTGAGGGGGTTATTTGAGCCTATGTATAAGTGAGTGCTTGAAACTGCGAATGAATGCTTTAGTGCATTTGGGTGTGTCAGTGTCTGTATTAGTATACTATGGGGTGTTTGAGTGTGTGTATAATTTAGTAAGTGACTATGTTAGTTAATGCATCAGTCTGTGCTTGGTTGTGCCAGTGTAGGTGTGAGTATGGTATGGGGTGTTAGTGAGGAGTTGAATGAGTTAGTGAATGTATAAGTGTGAGCCAAGGTGTGTCAGTGTATGTGCTAGTGTGTGCCTGGGTATATATCTGTGCATGAAACAGTATGTGCATGAGTGTCTCAGTGTGTGTCAGTGTATCTCTTGGTGTGCCAGTGTATGCATTAGTGTATGCCTTGGTGTGTAACTGTACGCATCAGTGTATGCCTCGGTGTATTAGTGTATGAGTCTGAGTATTCCCTGGTGTGTGAGAGTATGCGTCAGTGTGTTCCTGAGTGTATTACTGTCTTCATAAGTATATCCCTGAGTGTGGTGTGTAAGTGTATGCTTCTGTGTGTGCCTGAGTGTGTGAATGTATGTCTTACTATGTGTCTGTGCATCAAAGAGTGTATGAATGGGTGTACGAGTGTATGTGTCAGTTCATGGCTTGGTGTGTCCGTGTATTCGTCAGTGTGTGCCTGGGTGTGTCTGTGTATGTGTCAGTGTGTGCATGGGTGTGTTACTGTATGCATCAATGTATCATTTGGACTGTCATTGTATCTGTTAGTGTGTGTCTGGTTGTGTCAGTGTATGTATCAGTGTGTGTCTGGGTGTGCTTCGGTGTGTCAGTGTATTCATCAACATGTCACTGGGTGTCTTATTGTATGAATAAGTGTGTGCCTCGGTGTGTCTACGTATGTGACAGCGTGTGTTGTATTTTGTGAGTGCATGAATGAAATGTGTTCATGGGTGGGTCAGTGTATATATCAGTGTGTGCCTGGGTGTGCCAGTGTATGCTTAAATTCTGCTTGGGTGTGTCAGTGTACGAATGAGCGTGTGCCTGGGTGTGTCAGTCTATATATGCTCTATGCTTCGCTGAGTCAGTGTATGTGTCATTGCATGTTTGGGTCTGTCATTGCATTAATGATTGTGTGTATGGGCGTGCCACTGTATACGTCAGTGTGTGCCTGGGTGTGTCAGAGTATGCATCAGTGTGTACCTGCGTGTCTCAGTGTATGCGTCAGTGTGTACCTGGGTGTGTCAGTGTATGTGTCAGTGTGTGCATGGATGTGTTTGTATATGCATCATTGTATGCTTCGGGGTATCAATGTATGTAGTAGTGTGTACCTGGGTGTATCAGTGTATGGCTAAACTAAGTAAGTGCTTAGTTAGGTTTGTCTGTGTATCAATTGGTGTGTGCCTGGGTATGTCAGTTTATGAATCACTGACTTTGGATGTGTCAATGTGTGCTTGAAGCTGTACCTTGGTCTGTCAGTATTTGTGTTAGTGTGTGTCAGTGCATGACAAAGTGTGTGCCTGGGTGTGTCAGTGTATAAATGTGAGTGTGCCTGGGTTTGTCAGTGTATGCTCAAGTGTGTGTCTGGGTGTGTAACTCCAGGAATAGGTGGTGTATCAGTGTATCAATAAGTGTGTGTCTGGGTATGTTAGTATCTGTATATGTGTATGCCTCATTTCTGAGTTTATGCGTCATTGTTCGCCTTTTTGTCTTACTGGATGTATAATAAAAGAAAAAGATGTATTTAGGTACCTATTTTACTGCAATGATTAATTCCATTGATCTATGACAAAAGAGAGAAAACATAATTATAAGTTAATGTTACATGGTATACATTTTCATAGTTTATATTTCTGCAATATAAATGGTCTTGTTAATAATGAAACATTACAGAGCTGCAACTCTCTAAAGCAATTAAACATTTAACTTAAACATTTCATTTTCTTTCTGTCTTGTTCTTGGCTTTTCTAACACCACACCTTAAAGAATGTAATGTATGAAGTTTCATCTTTGAACAGTGGAGAAAAACAATCATGTAGATTTAAACTGACTTGCACAGTATGACACTATAAATATGTAACACTATGCATGCACTCACTACAAACTGTCTATAAACCATTTTACCTGCGGCTACTCACTACTAAAAATAAAGATATGAAAAAAAATCCATTGTATGATATTCAAGTAGTCCATTTATGAAAATAGATGTTACAGATATTGAAATGTAAGAGTCCGTTTTGAAGACATCACCCCTAGTAGGCCAAATTATGTTTTAAAGACTGACAATCCATAAAGTACAAATACGGCAAACCCCTTTTTAAAGGAGAAATCCTACTTGGAACTTTGTTGCAAAAACAACAGGTATGAATTTGGAAGTCTAAATGGCAGTGTTTGTTTAAATGTGAGATTACTGTTGTTGCATTCTAACCATCCACTTACAGTTTTTAAGTACAAAGTGTTGTGTCCTGAAGTTACACAAACTCCTTCATGAAAAATGATAGTCGTAGTTGTGTACAATCTAAATTTAAATTTATCGGATTCTATTTATGATCCATCTCCTCTGCATTGTTGAAGCATCAATATAATGTATTTGCCACTTCTCTGCATCTGCAACATAGGCATATATTCAGATCTACAATTTGGCCAGGTAATGTTGTGCTCAGCATTTTTCATCAGCTTGTCAAATGACACAGTTTTCAAATCCAGTAATGTTAAATAGATAAACCTTTCATCATCCCATTTTTAATTTAGATCAAATGATTCTTTAATGTTGACTTCTTATCATTCAAATAATCCAAGGATAACTATTATAAACTCTTGTGCGTCTTGTTGAGAATTCTGAGAAAACACTATTGATCCACTGATTGTAATGTAAAATACATTTCTATAGCGCTACTACCACTCCAAGGAGCATCTTGGCGCTTAATACCAACCCAGATGGAACAGGTGACTGTGTCCACTTCATGTCATATTCCTGAAGCAGAATGTAGTACAGTCCTACTGCTACTTAAATGTTTCAGCAAACAATATAATTCAGAGTAGAACCTGCTGTCTGCTTTATGCTCAATTGCATTTACAAGATGTAGTAAATGCAAAGCTACATTCAGAACTATATTAGCATATCAGTGGATACCATTTAGATTTTCTAAGTGAAGCCCTACAATTTCTCCTTCATTTTGCTTTATTTTCTTCTTATTCTCTTATCTTTCTTCTGTTTCTTTTGCTCAACATCCATTGATTGTCTAGCAAGCTTTCGCTTAGGACAGATTGTCTGTTTCTCATAAATAGGATAATGTCCGAAGTGAGGGGCGGATACACTTCTCAACCAATTATACTCTCTAACACAACCAGTATCAGCACTAACTTTCATTTCATCAAAATCAACTAAAAACAAACCAAACAATGTTCTATCTCGCAACAATGCAACATATGACATTCCTTCTTTCAATACACTACTCCCAATATCAATGAAAGCTGCATCTACACTTAAACCTTGAGATTTATGGATAGTTACAGCATACGCTAGAGAGAATGGGAATTGTTGCCACCACACATGTAAGTCTTTCACAAGAAAAAACAGGTCAACACATTGGCCAATCTGTTTCATGCAATCAATCTGATCGAATTTTACAGCTACATATTCAACTTCATTCCTATTTGGAAAATGTATTATATCAATTACTTTTCTCATTGCACCATTTCCTAAGAGTTCCTTAACTTTTAAAGTTCACCGCAAAATTATTCTACAATTTCTACAAACACATGAACACGTATCTATTCTGGCAGTCCTAGATACAAGTTTCTCTAAATAATCAAATTTTGCTTGCAGTTTCTCAGTCAGCAGTATTGCTAATCCATGGTGCTTCGATTTTTGTCAATAGCTGTTAGTTCAAAATTTTAATTTTTTCCAGTTTCAATAAATTTTCAGTGAACTGTAGGCATTGAACTAAGTATTGATTTTCCTTCATCAACCAAATTGAACATGATCTGTGTTGGTGTCTTTTTTTAGCAGAATAGTTTTTTGATAAGTTGACTTTCTAAGGTTCTCTTACCTTCCTTGGTCAGAACGCCAACTCTAATGTTCTTCAGAATATTTCCATATTCCTGATCAGACGCTTGGCGCATATTCTTCAACATTTCCCTGTATTGGAAATTCAGCCATATGTTCACATTTCCAATACTTCCTATTGAATAACGTGTTTGATCATGGAGAAGGGTCTTGAAAATAGGCTCTCCTTTCACAAGTGCTAGTTGCAGGAGGTCACCAAACACAATTAGATGCTTTTCTTCAAAGAGATCATCATACAATGGGTCATATTTACAAGGCCCTATCACCAGAGGAATGTCACTTTTAGTGATGTTCCTGTGTGATAAGGGCTTTGCCTTATTTACAAGGCAGCATTAAGCCACTAAACATGGCTTAACTTTGCCTTGAAAATAAGGCCCCCTTTCACGCTATACTTAGCATGAAAGGGGCGAGCAATGAGTGTTGTGGTGGGCGTTCCATCACAACACCCAATAATTTTGATGCTGCCCCATATTTACAAGGGCTTCGTAAATATAGGGCAGCGCCAAAATTGGGACCAGAGAACACCTGGTCTTAAACAGGAGCAATGAGGAGAAATGTTTCATTTTGTCTTGTTTTTGCTGTTTCTATGTGTGTTTTGTTGTGCAGCACACATTGAAACAGCAAAAGGCCAAGGTGACCTTCCCTGCACATCATCAATCAATTTTAAAAAATTACGTTTTGCAGCTTCTTTGTGTGGTGCATTAAGCGGCACACATATAAGTTTCAAAATGCCATGTCAGATTGTTTTTGTGCCAAGGTGGCTAACGCCATGCTCTGCCACTTCCTAGTAAATATGTCCCTCTGTTTTTAAAATGTGTTGCATACTTAGTGAACGAAGGCAAGCATTACGTTTAAGACCATTCTTAACTCATCAATGATGTAAAGCTTCATTTTTGTCAAAACTCTTGCCACCTCATGACACACTATACTAAATAACATCTGGTATACCATTTGTATTGTCATGTTCCATAGGTAGCATTAGTAGATACAGTAATTCCATTAATATTGTTTGCAGCTAATCCAGTTGGTGCGGTTACTAGACTTAACAACTTTGACTGTGCTGTCCTCTCTAGGTAAGCAGTCAGCACTTTAATTAAAATGTTTTTCCCAGTACCAGCCTAACCACTAATGTATAACAGAATTGATTTAAAGGAAGAGCAATTGCATTCTTGATTGATGAGGGGAAATCCATGTTCAACTTTCTCTTTTACCTCCATATAAATGTCTTTCTATATGTTGAGTTGTGCAACTAACTGTTCCAGATCTTCAGTTTCCTGTCTAGCTTGTTAAATTGTAGTTTCCACCTCATTCATTGCTGTTAGACCTGGCACCTTGGCGTGAGTTTCCCTTCCACTTTTTGCTGTTGTGCCTCAGATGTTTTTGCTGGTGTCCGCTACTCAGGGCACTGCGCCACGGCCAACCCGTGCCGCAGTGCAAGTGCTCCCTACTGTAAAGTGTACATGTGATTGATATACCTGATTGGTTCATTGGATTTACTGTCAGTCCCCAGTAAAGTGCACCAGGAGTGCCAGGGCTTGTGAATGCCAATACTGCTAGTGGGCCTGCAGCGCTGGTTGCGCCACCCACAGAAGCAGCCTTAAAATGTGTCTAGGGTCTGCCATTGCAGAACCTGCGTACAGTCTGGTACTGTCATGCTGGCTGGGCAAGTGCACACACTTGCCAGCCCCTAAACCTTCCCTTAACTTCATATTAGTCACCCCTATGGTAGGCCTGAGGGCAGGGTGCATTGTAAGTATAAGGTAGAACATGCCCAGATGTGTGTGGCATGTTCTAATAGTGAATTACTGCCAAATTCGTTTTTCACTATTGTAAGGCTACCAGTTCCCTTCTAGGCCAGATGGGCTGCTGGAATTATTACACTCTATAATCCCAGCAGGCTCAGGGAACATGGTAGAAATTAATGTTTAGTATGCCTGAACTCAGAATAATAAAATACTTCTTTTAGTAAAGTTTATTTTAATATCCTGTGTTTGCAAATGCTACTTTTAGAAAGTTAGCATTTGCTTGCCTAACCATTTCAGCCCGCCTCTGCTTGGATGTGGATCTGACTGTCTGGTGTGTGTGAGTGACAGGGCTGGGAGTTGACAGGTAGTGAATAGCCAGATGACACCTTAGTGGGTGGTGGGAGTTTCCCCTGAATGATGCATCAGGCTGTGCTCTGCCACCACAATGCTGGCTCCGCCCTCCTGGGGAGCGACTGATGACTCAGCCTGCACCTGGCCCAGGAAAGACCGAAGCTTGTCAACAGAGTGCTCAGGCTGCCCCGGTCTTCACAATGCCGGCTCCGCCCCCCTGGGGAGCGGCTGATGTGCCTGCCCTCACACTGAATGCAGAAGCAGAAGTACCCACCACAAGTGCTCAGGAGCTGAGAGCAGTTATGCAGAGGCCCCCCTGGCCAGTGAGAACAAAAGAAACTGTGTATAAAAGTAGGAGCCCTGCTCCTTGTAAATTAGAATCCTGTTTCACCACGAAGGACCTCTGCCCGACTAGAAGGAGAAGGGACGCTGGGAGAACTGGCCTGCTGCTTGCCTTGCTGAGAAAGGAGAGGAAAAGACTTGATAAGAAAAGACTTTGCTGCTTTGTGCTTAAACATTCTCCAAGGGCTTGACTGAGCTTGCCCCCTGACCTGAGCCACAGGACCATCTGGCTCAACCTGCCTCTGCTCGTCTGCCGGTAATTAACCGGGATATCTACTACTGCCGGAGCTGTGACCTTGGTGCCCCCAGCCCCTCCCTGAGGCCGTGACCGACTGTGTCTCCTCGTCCCCGCCGAGGAAGAGCTCCGCTCCGTTGAGCTGCTCTCCCCCCGCTGAGGAGATCGCTGTGTTGACCGCCTGGAAGGCTCGCTGCTGTGGTGCCCCCCAGCCCCTCCCTGAGGCCGTGACCGACTGTGTCTCCTCGTCCCCGCCGAGGAAGAGCTCCGCTCCGTTGAGCCGCTCTTCCCCCGCTGAGGGGATCGCTGTGTCGACCGCCTAAGAGGGCCCGCTGCTGTGCCTCACCCTCCCGCCAGAAATCCCCACCGGACGCAAACAGACCCAGGGGACAGACCTCCGAACTGGACGGACGCCTCGGGTGCCAGCCTCGCTCTGCCTGAGCCGCTGGGCACCTCGCCTTTGTCCCCGGAGGAAAGCCGCCACCGAGACCGTCAACGGGCTCGGGGCCCGCAACGTTTGTTTTTGCCCTTTTTGTTGTGCCAGCCGCCCTGCCTACGAGTGCCCCCGGCCTCCAGATCAGCTGTGGTGCGAGCCGCCTTTCGCAGCTGACTCGCACCGCTCTCTGTCCCTGCTCGCGGCGCCGCTCCGCTCTGTGCGAGCGCCTCAGCCCTCCCGCTGGAATCCGATCCAGGCGGGCAGGAGAAGTCACAGGCTGCATCCAGCGCCCCGGCCGCAGTGACAGAAGCGGCCCCAGGTCCTTTGGCCCTTGCCTCCCGTGGGCCGCCCCGAGGCCAACACTCACCCCTGCCTGAGCCCCCCAGACCCGTGGGGGCCGCCCGCATCGACAGCCCCGGCAGGGCCGAACGCGTCCCACGCGGGAAGCGTGAGCTTTGGGCGGTCGGGCCCCGATCTCGGCCCGGAACAGGCCAAGAGTATCCCGGAGCCCCTGGGCAGGCTGCAACAAGTTGGAAAGGAGCAGTGTGACCCCCAACATTCCCCAGGACTCAAGAGAACCCTCCTGGAAGGTACACTGCAGGGAAACATCCGTTTTAAGGACTAAAAAGTACATTTTGAATTACAACAAAGAAAGCTTGCCTATTTACAACCTGTGGGCACCCCAAAAACGTTATTTGATCTTGTGATAAGTCTGACCTAAGAGATATATATATTTTACATAAAGAAGCGTATTTTTATATACTCACAGCCTGGTGTCCATTTGTGGGGGGATTGGTATATTTTACTGTGTGTGTGTCTACAAATGCTTAACTGACTAACGCCTGGAGAATCGCCTTGGCTGCTCACGCCACGCACCTAGAGGGTGAGCAAGGGTAATTCTGAAGGGTCATCCTTTGCCCTGACTTAGAGGAGAGGGTCCCTGCTTGTCACAAGTACCTACTTGCGCCAACCAGAGACCCCCAATTCTAACATTGGACGCAGCGGTGGGATTTGCGAATTTGCATTTGTGGTTTACATACAGTGAATTACTGATCACCACATCGGGAGAGCAGATCTATAACGCAGCCACAGGTTTCCAGTTCCTTTTTGCTAATTTTGTTGAGACATCTGCCATTACTGAAGCCATGCCTGGCTCACTTCCTGCCGGAAGAGCGCTCTCTACCTTCTCTGGAGCAGATGACATAGATTGGAGAGAGGGAGCCTTGAGGAGCTTAACCAATGACCAGCTGAAAGATCTCTGCACAAAATGCAGAATTGCCAAAAGTGGATTGAGCAACAAGACCCAACTCGTGACGGCGCTGAGAGCCTGGAGGGAGTCAAGAGATCCACAGACCCCGGTGGATATCATTCCACCAGATGGCGCTGTAGAGCCCCCCAGAGGCCTGTCACCAGAGGAGCTGGCAGACAGAGCAGCAGACAGGGCACATGCAATGGAGATGGCAAGATTAGCTGGGCAAATGGAAATGGAAAAACAAAAACTGGAAATGGACAAGCAAAGATTGGCCATGGAGGCACAGCAACGCCAGCTGGACCATGACCTGAGAATGAAGGAGTTGGATCAAAGAGGTTTGGGAACAGCTCCTTCTGGTGGCAGCACAACGCCGGTGCAGGTAGAGTCCAAGGTGTACATCCCCAAAGATATAGTTAAAGAATTCTTTAGGGGGGATGACATAGGACAGTGGTTTAGGGCATATGAGGTAGCCATGTCCTCCCACCGGGTCCCTGAGAAAGATTGGGGAGCGGGGTTGTGGGGAAGGTTCCTTAGCGAAGGGCGGGACACCCTGCTAGATTTGCCCACTGCAGAACAGATTTCCTATCCCCACATGAAAGAGGCCTTAATGACCAGGTATGGGCTTACCCCTGAATTATATAGACAGAGGTTCAGGGGGTGTGCAAAGCGTCCTGGGACTACGTATGTGGAGTATGTGAATTTTTTTTGCAGAGCCCTGGATGGTTGGGTGAAGGGTAACAAGGTGAATGATTTTCAAAGTCTCTTTGATTTAATTGCATGGGAGCACTTGTCTGATAACTGTTTTCCTGAGTTACGCCAGCACCTGATTGATAGCAAGCTGTCCAACCCGAGGAAGCTTGCTGAGGAGGCGGACCGCTGGCTCAGCACCAGGGTCCACAAGGGTCCAGTGGGAGACTCCGCCAAGGGTGGGCAGGGTCCCCAGCAGAAGAGTGGGGGGGACAGGGGTAAACAGAAAGGGTTCCCTAAAGGCCCCCAAAGTAATCCTCAAGGGAACCAGCAGAAGGGTTCTCAGCCTCCCCCACCCCCAAAGCAGAATGGGGCCCCGACAGGTAGACCTGTTCCAAAGGGGCCCTTCAATTGTTACAAATGTGGTGACCCGGGGCACATAGCCAGTGACCCCAAGTGTCGCCTGTTTGGAAAACCAGCACCCACTGGTGCTCCGCCCCGACAAGTGACCAGTGTTCACTTAGGAGAAGAAGTGATGGTCCCGGGGGGTGGAGATCCTGTTCAGATGACCCTAGTCTCACTAGGAGACAGTGAGATGGTCCCTACAAACTACCTGCCCTCTAACACTAAAAAATATGGGCAGGTGGTTACCATCAATGGTAAGAAAGCTGAGGCTCTTAGAGATACAGGAGCCAGTGTGACTGCAGTGAGGCAGCACCTGGTGTCTCAAGAGCAGGTTGTACCCCATGCCTACTGTAGGGTTGTCAACGCTGACAATTCAGAGAGTCAGTGTCCGATGGCTCAAGTTCCCTTCGAGTGGGGGGGGGTCTCTGGTACTCTGCAGGTCTGTGTGAGGAAAACCATGCCTGTTGACTGTTTGCTAGGGAATGACTTGGAGGACTCCCCTTGGGAAAAGGTGGAGAAAACGACTCACCTGAAGATGGTGGGTCTACCTGACTGGGCGTGCGTGACCACCCGGTCAATGGCAGCCAGTAGGGGTGATCAAGAAGTCCTGGGACCTGAAGGAGAGGCCCAGGAACCGGCCTTAGAGAGAAGGCGCAGGGGGCGCGGGAAACCGGCCCCTGCTGTTCCCACGGTCCAGGAGGAAGCAGACCTTGAGGGGGATGCCCTGGAGCCTACAGGGGAACAGATTGCTGAACTGGGGGACCTGCCTGAGCTGACCCATTGGCAGCAAGAAGGAGGCCCCTCCAGGGAGGAATTCTGCAGGGAGCAGAAAGAATGCCCTTCTCTCGTGGGTATGCGGCAGCAGGCTGCAGACCAGGCCAATGGTGTTCAGGCCAAAACACATTATGTGTACTGGGAGAATGACCTCCTGTATTCAGAGCCTAAGACTGCTGAACCTGGGTCAGCCCGTGTGCTGGTGGTACCCCAGAAGTTCAGAGCCTTCCTACTGGGACTGGCTCATGATGTGCCGTTAGCAGGACATTTGGGGATGGACAAGACCTATGACAGGCTTGTCACCCACTTTTACTGGCCCCAAATGCACAAGAGCTCAGATGCTCATTGTAGGACCTGTCCAACTTGCCAGGCAAGTGGGAAGAGTGGAGGGAAGAACAAGGCTCCACTCCAACCATTCCCTGTGGTCAGTACTCCATTCCAACGAGTGGGTATTGACATTGTTGGGCCTCTGGACCCCAAGACAGCCATGGGCAACAGGTTCATCCTGGTCTTGGTGGATCATGCCACCCGGTACCCTGAAGCCATCCCTCTGAGGACAGTGACGGCCCCCGTGGTGGGGCGTGCACTAATGGGAATTTTCTCCAGAGTGGGGTTCCCTCTAGAGGTGGTGAGCGACAGAGGGACCAACTTCATATCCAAGTATATGAAGTCCCTTTGGCAAGAGTGTGGTGTGACCTACAAGTTCACCACACCTTACCATCCCCAAGGAAATGGGTTGGTTGAAAGATTCAACCGAACCCTAAAGGGCATGATCATGGGCCTGGAAGGTCCAATGAGGCGTAAGTGGGACGTCCTCTTACCATGCCTGCTCTTTGCATACCGCGAGGTGCCACAGAAGTCTCTAGGGTTCAGCCCCTTTGAGCTGCTGTATGGTCACCCCGTGAGAGGACCACTGAGTTTGGTAAAGGAAGGCTGGGAGCAATCTCCCAGGAAACCTCCCCAGAATGTATATAGCTACATGCTGGCCTTCAGAAACCAAACCAGGCGCTTCAGACAACTTGCTGAGGCAAATCTGGAAGCTAGCCAGGAGGAGATGAAGCGGTGGTACGACCAGAATGCCACTCTGGTAGAGCTTCAGCCTGGACAAGAGGTGTATGTCTTGGCCCCAGTGGAACCCTGTGCACTTCAGGATAAGTGGACAGGCCCATTTGAGGTTGTGGAGCGCAAGAGCTCAGTGACATACTTGGTGGACATGAAGACGCCCAGGAATCCTTTAAGGGTCTTACATGTCAACCGCCTCAAGCCCCACTTGAAAAGGTCCGAAGTGGGCATGCTGTTGGCCACTGATGATGGAATGGAAGAGGAGTCTGAGCCTCTTCCTGACCTCTTAGTGGCCTGTGAGAAAGATGGGTCAGTGGATGGAGTTAACCTCTCACCCACCCTGACCCCTGAGCAACAGGAAGACTGCCGCCAGTTGCTGGGGCAGTTTCCAGACCTGTTCTCCCTGGTTCCTAGTGTCACAGATTGGTGCGTCCATGATGTGGACACAGGAGACAGCTTACCTGTGAAGCATAAGGCTTACAGGGTAACTGACAGGGTCCGGGCCTGCATCAAGGAGGAGGTCTCCAAGATGCTTGCTCTTAGGGTGGTTGAGTCTTCCAGCAGTCCTTGGTCCAGCCCCGTGGTCTTGGTCCCAAAGGCTGCTGCGCCGGGAGCCACACCTGAACTCCGGTTCTGTGTGGACTACAGAGGACTCAATTCAGTCACCAAGACTGACGCGCACCCTATCCCCAGAGCTGATGAGCTCATTGATCGGCTAGGGGCTGCCCGGTTCCTCAGCACGTTTGATTTAACGTCTGGGTACTGGCAGATCGCCTTGACCGATGGGGCAAAGGAGAGGTCCGCATTCTCCACACCAGATGGGCATTTCCAGTTCCGGGTTATGCCATTTGGGATGAAGAATGCCCCTGCCACCTTTCAGAGGTTGGTCAACCAGGTGTTGGTTGGGCTGGATGAGTTCAGTGCCGCCTACCTGGATGACATCGCAGTGTTCAGTGGCACCTGGCCAGAACACCTGCGGCACCTCTGGGAAGTGTTGATGGCGCTGCGCAAGGCAGGCCTCACAATCAAGGCGAGCAAGTGCCAGATTGGGCAGGGTTCCGTGGTGTACTTGGGACACCAAGTGGGGAGTGGCAAGGTGGCACCCTTGCAACCCAAAATTGAGACCATCCTGGCTTGGGAACCCCCCAAGACCCAGACTGCAGTGAGAGCCTTCCTGGGGCTCACTGGGTATTACAGGAGGTTTGTCAAGGGCTATGGCACTATTGTGACCCCCTTGACAGAGCTGACTTCTAAGAAGCAGCCCAGGAATGTGATTTGGACTGACACCTGTCAGAAGGCTTTTGACACCCTGAAGACTGCCATGTGCACGGCGCCCGTGCTCCTGGCTCCTGATTTCTCCAAGGAATTCATAGTGCAAACAGACGCTTCAGAGCATGGTGTAGGGGCTGTTCTCTCACAGATGACTGAGGAGGGCTGGGACCAACCTGTAGCCTTCATCAGTAGGAGGTTACTTCCACGGGAAAGTAGGTGGAGTGCAATAGAGCGTGAAGCATTTGCTGTGGTCTGGGCACTGAAGAAGCTAAGACCCTACTTGTTTGGGTCTCACTTCCGGGTTCAGACAGACCACAGGCCCCTCAGATGGTTGATGCAAATGAGGGGTGAGAACCCAAAACTGTTGAGGTGGTCCATCTCCCTACAGGGTATGGACTTTACGGTGGAACACCGCCCTGGCACAGATCACGCCAACGCTGACGGTCTGTCCAGGTTTTTCCGCCTTAGTGATGTGGAACTCCCTGGGGAAGGGTAGTTCCCCCCACATTTCAGCTGGAGGGGACACGTGTTAGACCTGGCACCTTGGCGTGAGTTTCCCTTCCACTTTTTGCTGTTGTGCCTCAGATGTTTTTGCTGGTGTCCGCTACTCAGGGCACTGCGCCACGGCCAACCCGTGCCGCAGTGCAAGTGCTCCCTACTGTAAAGTGTACATGTGATTGATATACCTGATTGGTTCATTGGATTTACTGTCAGTCCCCAGTAAAGTGCACCAGGAGTGCCAGGGCTTGTGAATGCCAATACTGCTAGTGGGCCTGCAGCGCTGGTTGCGCCACCCACAGAAGCAGCCTTAAAATGTGTCTAGGGTCTGCCATTGCAGAACCTGCGTACAGTCTGGTACTGTCATGCTGGCTGGGCAAGTGCACACACTTGCCAGCCCCTAAACCTTCCCTTAACTTCATATTAGTCACCCCTATGGTAGGCCTGAGGGCAGGGTGCATTGTAAGTATAAGGTAGAACATGCCCAGATGTGTGTGGCATGTTCTAATAGTGAATTACTGCCAAATTCGTTTTTCACTATTGTAAGGCTACCAGTTCCCTTCTAGGCCAGATGGGCTGCTGGAATTATTACACTCTATAATCCCAGCAGGCTCAGGGAACATGGTAGAAATTAATGTTTAGTATGCCTGAACTCAGAATAATAAAATACTTCTTTTAGTAAAGTTTATTTTAATATCCTGTGTTTGCAAATGCTACTTTTAGAAAGTTAGCATTTGCTTGCCTAACCATTTCAGCCCGCCTCTGCTTGGATGTGGATCTGACTGTCTGGTGTGTGTGAGTGACAGGGCTGGGAGTTGACAGGTAGTGAATAGCCAGATGACACCTTAGTGGGTGGTGGGAGTTTCCCCTGAATGATGCATCAGGCTGTGCTCTGCCACCACAATGCTGGCTCCGCCCTCCTGGGGAGCGACTGATGACTCAGCCTGCACCTGGCCCAGGAAAGACCGAAGCTTGTCAACAGAGTGCTCAGGCTGCCCCGGTCTTCACAATGCCGGCTCCGCCCCCCTGGGGAGCGGCTGATGTGCCTGCCCTCACACTGAATGCAGAAGCAGAAGTACCCACCACAAGTGCTCAGGAGCTGAGAGCAGTTATGCAGAGGCCCCCCTGGCCAGTGAGAACAAAAGAAACTGTGTATAAAAGTAGGAGCCCTGCTCCTTGTAAATTAGAATCCTGTTTCACCACGAAGGACCTCTGCCCGACTAGAAGGAGAAGGGACGCTGGGAGAACTGGCCTGCTGCTTGCCTTGCTGAGAAAGGAGAGGAAAAGACTTGATAAGAAAAGACTTTGCTGCTTTGTGCTTAAACATTCTCCAAGGGCTTGACTGAGCTTGCCCCCTGACCTGAGCCACAGGACCATCTGGCTCAACCTGCCTCTGCTCGTCTGCCGGTAATTAACCGGGATATCTACTACTGCCGGAGCTGTGACCTTGGTGCCCCCAGCCCCTCCCTGAGGCCGTGACCGACTGTGTCTCCTCGTCCCCGCCGAGGAAGAGCTCCGCTCCGTTGAGCTGCTCTCCCCCCGCTGAGGAGATCGCTGTGTTGACCGCCTGGAAGGCTCGCTGCTGTGGTGCCCCCCAGCCCCTCCCTGAGGCCGTGACCGACTGTGTCTCCTCGTCCCCGCCGAGGAAGAGCTCCGCTCCGTTGAGCCGCTCTTCCCCCGCTGAGGGGATCGCTGTGTCGACCGCCTAAGAGGGCCCGCTGCTGTGCCTCACCCTCCCGCCAGAAATCCCCACCGGACGCAAACAGACCCAGGGGACAGACCTCCGAACTGGACGGACGCCTCGGGTGCCAGCCTCGCTCTGCCTGAGCCGCTGGGCACCTCGCCTTTGTCCCCGGAGGAAAGCCGCCACCGAGACCGTCAACGGGCTCGGGGCCCGCAACGTTTGTTTTTGCCCTTTTTGTTGTGCCAGCCGCCCTGCCTACGAGTGCCCCCGGCCTCCAGATCAGCTGTGGTGCGAGCCGCCTTTCGCAGCTGACTCGCACCGCTCTCTGTCCCTGCTCGCGGCGCCGCTCCGCTCTGTGCGAGCGCCTCAGCCCCTCCCGCTGGAATCCGATCCAGGCGGGCAGGAGAAGTCACAGGCTGCATCCAGCGCCCCGGCCGCAGTGACAGAAGCGGCCCCAGGTCCTTTGGCCCTTGCCTCCCGTGGGCCGCCCCGAGGCCAACACTCACCCCTGCCTGAGCCCCCCAGACCCGTGGGGGCCGCCCGCATCGACAGCCCCGGCAGGGCCGAACGCGTCCCACGCGGGAAGCGTGAGCTTTGGGCGGTCGGGCCCCGATCTCGGCCCGGAACAGGCCAAGAGTATCCCGGAGCCCCTGGGCAGGCTGCAACAAGTTGGAAAGGAGCAGTGTGACCCCCAACATTCCCCAGGACTCAAGAGAACCCTCCTGGAAGGTACACTGCAGGGAAACATCCGTTTTAAGGACTAAAAAGTACATTTTGAATTACAACAAAGAAAGCTTGCCTATTTACAACCTGTGGGCACCCCAAAAACGTTATTTGATCTTGTGATAAGTCTGACCTAAGAGATATATATATTTTACATAAAGAAGCGTATTTTTATATACTCACAGCCTGGTGTCCATTTGTGGGGGGATTGGTATATTTTACTGTGTGTGTGTCTACAAATGCTTAACTGACTAACGCCTGGAGAATCGCCTTGGCTGCTCACGCCACGCACCTAGAGGGTGAGCAAGGGTAATTCTGAAGGGTCATCCTTTGCCCTGACTTAGAGGAGAGGGTCCCTGCTTGTCACAAGTACCTACTTGCGCCAACCAGAGACCCCCAATTCTAACAATTGCTATTGCAGCTTCATTTTGAATAATAGGTGCTCCAAGAGGTTCCTGACTGAGTGGTGCAGAACTTTGACTGCTTTGAGAACTTTCCCAAGCTACCTCTGATACAATTGCTTCTTCTTGTTGAATCTCATCACTTAACATTTCCATATAGTTTTGGAAGACTGAATACTGTCTTTCAGAGCATTACATGAATCTTCCTAGCAGTCACAGGCTCAAAGTAATTCAGATTCTGCTTGCCAATGTTTGAAAAGTTGAAGAAGTGGCAAATAGAAAAAATCTCTTTTCTCTTTAGTTTGGCAAGTGAGTTTCCTGGGGTTAATAAGAATTCCTTTTGCATTTCTCATTAAAACAATATTAAAACAACATTTACATCTGAGAACTGCACATTTGCCTTCTTCTATGTTTTCTTTTACACTGCTTCTGTATCTGTAGTGCCGAAGAATTTCATATAGCACATGTTTTCCAGCTGTACACTTCTTCTCGGGTAGTATGTATCCAACATGTTTGTTTTTGCTATGTCTGTACTTTTCAAATTTTTTCTTTCTGACTAGCATCAGTGTCTCATTAGCTCTCTGTACTACAGCAAAGCTACCAATGATTAGACAACCCAGAACAATCAATTTAGGGTACTCTCAGGAATGGTGAGAACAAGAACTCTCTTTCGTTTTAATTCTCATACCAATCCACAACGTGAGTAATCATAGACACAGAAAAGTTTAAAATGTTTCTTTTTAACTACGTGCTCTAAGATGCAGTATTTTGGTTAAGATAAGCAGGCATATGATGAGAAATAAAACAGTCAGCATTGTTACAATTCCCTAAAATATAAAGGGAAACATCATGTTACAATGATAGTGGAAACAGGTCTTTCACATAGCTAGTAACCAACTGGAGAATCAGTTTACACAACCACTGACAAAGTGATACAAATATTCACAAAGTTTAGTCACTATCCAATATATTTAGTGACACACCATAAATTAGTCATGTAAACAGTCAATCACACTGCTACTAAATCCTCCATCCAGATATATATATATTTATATATCCACTCATTCTTCAATGCAAATTGCAAGATATATAATACTTATTTAAAGAACGAAGCAAACCACATTCACTAGATGATGTCATCAGTGATGCCATCGATTCTGTCATTTGAGATGTCATCAGTGATGTCACTGACCATGTCATGAATGATGTAATATGTGACATCATCAGCAGTGGATTGCGGGCGCGTAAGATATAGTTAGTGCAACTAACTATATCAGAGGAATTTGAATGGTTTTGTACGAGTCAAACGTATAGCGAACTATAAAACCTCTAAAACCTATGGTTTTTTCAGTGAATTTCTAAGGTTTTTTAAATGATAATTCCTAACTATGGGGTCAATTAGGATGGCGGACGGTTCGCCACCGCCATGCAGGCAGTGGCGATCCGTCCGCCATCCTTGCCTGTCCGCCACCTATTTCCCCCCCGCCATATTACAATGGCGGGGGGGACCGTGGCCGACGGGAAGGCTGTCCACCGCATTTCCACGGCGGTCGCCTTGCGACCGCGGCAGAAAAGCTCTAATATGGTGGCGGTGTCTATCAGACACCGCCAGCCATATTAGGATGTAGTGGGGGTTATGCATTTCCGTGGCGGCAATGCTGCCACGAAAAGGCATATGGTCCTTGCATTGGGGGCCCGTTGCAGGCCCCCAGTGTGAAGGGGGTGGTGGGGGTACATATGGGGGTACCTATGGTACCCCCTGCAGTTGCATGCACAATGTGGCAGGCACCGCACGGTGCCTGCCGCTTTGTGCATGCAAATGCACAGCATGCATTTTTAACTTTGCAGCGGGTGCTGCTTAAAGCAGCATCCGCCGCAATGTTAAATATACGGGATGTGACCACCAGGGTGGCGGTCACATCCTAATTCCAACAGAGGGACCGCCGCTGCCCCTGCGGACGGTTCCTCTACCTCGGGGTTGGCGAACAGATGCAGGTCCGTCCGCCATCATAATCGACCCCTATATCAGGCCTGAAACCCATGGTTTTTTCTGTGAATTTCAAAGGTTTTTTAACTGCTAATTCCTAACGTTTACATGTCTGAAACCTATGCTTTATTCAGTAAATTTCAAAGGTTTTGTAAATGACAATTTTTAAATGTATTATTTGTTATATTTATTTTTTTGATACTGATTTACTAAATGTTTTAAACTATTTATTTTTAGATATTTTTTTAAATTACATTATAATTACATTATACATTACATTACAAAATATACTTTCTCAGAATGAATTATTTTAGTTTAAATTATTTGCAAATAGGCAATAGACTTTTAAGTACAGTAGTTACAGTTGTTGCAATGGGCAACACAATTTCAAACACAATGCAACATTGAGCTTAATGTGAATTTCTAGTTGAATGCAATTAGTTACTTTATGGATTACTTTTCTAACCACCAAACTGGATCCTTGATTCAGTCCTAGGACATCTACTGTAAACAGTTGAGTAAAAGCGTTTTGGTTACAGTAGTGATTTTTAAGGAATATTATTGTATTTTAAAAGTTGACAGACATTTTTTCACATAGAATCACCAATGTTATCCTATGGCAGGAAATTCACTTAGCAGGTAAGTAGTGTTATTGTCACTTTTTCTTACTCAGTGGTGGATCCTGGATCCAGCACTGGTGCATCTCCTGTAAACAGTTGAAAGAACACATTTAAGTCATACCTGCAATTTTTTAGGAATATTTTTACTTTCTGAAAATAGACACTTTCTGGTGAAAACCAGACAATGGATTCCTATGGAAGGAAATACAAGTTACTGGTAAGTACGGTTAGAATTACTTTTCAGGGTCAGTGATGGGCTAAAAGATGCAGCACTGGGTTCTCTCCTGATAACAGGTGAGTAAATGAGAATTCGTTCATCGGATGATTTCAGGTGAATATTTTAAAGTTCCAAAACTCCACACTTGGAAGAATTTCCAAGTGAAACCAGTCAATGTTAGCCTATGAAAGGAAATTCAAGTTACTGGTAAGTATGGTTAGATTTTTTTTCAGGATCAGTACTAGGCTCAAAGATGCAGCACTGAGGTCTCTCCTGATAACAGGTGGGTAAATCAGAATTCGTAGTTCTGCTGATTTTATAGGACTATTTTAAAGTTTCAAAATTCCACACTTGGAAGAGTGTCCAAGTAAAACCAGTCAATGTTGCCCTATGGAAGGAAATTCACTTAGCATTTGAACTGGTGAATGAAGCAGAGGATTCTAGTATAACTGACAGTCAAATGTTACAAGATATGGGACAAAATATTGATCAACATCAAAAAACAAAATTTAAGAAGCAATCCAGATTTTGCCCTATGTTATATCCAGGCAATAAAATGGACACATTCTTTGATCTAGTGAATGCAGATCTAGAAAAAATGAAAAAAATGTACAAAAAGGCAAAAAAGAGAATATGTCTATTTTGGAGCGGAAAGCGCTACAATCTTTAATGGAAAATGACTCACTTGAAATCAAACTTGCCGACAAAGGTGGAAATATAGTCTTAATGGACAAATCAGACTATATACAGGAAGCCATGCGCCAACTTAGTGAAACTAAAAATTATGAAAAACTAAAAAAAAATCCAATTAATGAATTGATTGCTGAACTAAACACTAAGTTAACCAAATGGGAAAATCAGGGATTATTGACAAATCAGGAAGTACAATTTCTAACTACTGAAGATCCTGTTATGCCAACTATGTACTTTTTGCCGAAAGTGCATAAAACTCTAAGGAAACCCCCAGGCAGGCCTATTATAGCAAGTGGTGGCTCGCTATATGAGAATCTTTCAATTTAAGTAGATCACTGTCTGGCACCCATTGTCCCCACACTAACATCATACATAAAGGACACAGGAGACCTCTTACGAAATTTGATGAACATCGCATGGGTTGATGGTTATAAACTTGCCACCATTGATGTAGTATCTTTGTATACTTCTATAACACACAATATGGGCCTAACAGCTATGGATTTCTTCCTGAAACAAAAACCTTTGGAAGAACTACAGCACTGGCGGAGGATCAAGGAAATGACAGAGCTATGTCTAAACAATAACATTTTCCTTTTCAATAAGACATACTATGCCCAACGATGCGGAACCGCCATGGAAGTTGCATTCTCACCGAGCTACGCCAACCTAGCAATGGGTTGGTGGGAGAGAACAGTAGCTTGGAGGGAAGAGAATGACCACCATACCTCAAAAATTATAATTTGGCTACGCTTCATCGATGACTTGTTCCTGATCTGGAACGGAACAGAAATTGAATTCACCGAGTATCTAGAAGAACTAAACAATAATGAAATGGGGCTGAGATTTACATCAGCTATCAGCAATACAGAAATTGTTTTTCTAGACACCAAAGTATATGTACAAAATGGACAGCTAGAAACCACAGTCCATCGAAAGAGTACTGCGACTAATAGTATTCTACATGGTGAGAGTTTCCATCCCACAAACTTGAAGAAAAGCATCCCTTACGGTGAATTCATCCGTATGAAAAGAAACTGTTCCAATACAAAAGAGATGAACCAGAAGTATAAAGAAACTACCAACAGATTCCTCCAAAGAGGATATAAATACAATGATGTAAAAAAAGGTGAACTTAAGGCAAGAGAATTGAGCAGAACACAAACTCTGATTATTAAAAAGCAATCAAATGAAACACAACCTGAACCCATTAGGATGATCATCACATATAGCAAAGAAAGTCAAAAAGTGAGAAGTACACTCAACAAATATTGGAACATCATTAAAAAGGATCCTGATATTGGAGAAAAATTAGGCAACCATCCTCTTGTGACATTTAGGAAAGCACCTTCACTACAAGATAAACTAGTGAGAAGCCATTTCGAGATGAAAAAGAAAAATGATTTGCTCACATCAAGACAGAAAGGTTTTAAAAATGTCTCCAATGTAAAGCCTGCACCATAGGAGAATCTATTACATCTTTGAAAGACCCCCAAGGAAAGACATTCAATATAGAAGAAACCATCACATGTAAGACCACGCATGTGGTGTACATTCTAACATGCGTGTGTGGAAAGAACTACATTGGCATGACCACCTGCCCACTACATAAAAGGATTCTCGAACATATCAGATCGATTCAAAATGGAGACATGTCCTACGCTATAGCTAAACATATGTCACAACATAAAGCAAAGACTTGGAAGGACATACGCTATAGTGGTATAGCAACTGTACTTCCCAATGAGAGAGGAGGAAATAGAAAATTGCAACTAAGAAGACTGGAGTCACGCCTAATTATAAGATTTCAAACAAATGACGCCGAGAGGACTGAATATGGACGAAGAGATGTACGTCCACCTGTGAACTTATCAAATGAGGGAACTAATATTAACAAAAAGAAATTGCTCAAAAAACCAAGGATGCCAGGACTTTGCTTTGATCACATTTATAAACTTTATGGGCACTTAGCCCCTCAAATACAGACAATCATAAATTCGGCAGTTTACATTTGAAGTCAAAAAAGGCCCTTAGCCTGTACTTAACAAATATTATTATCGACAGCATACATGTTCTAACAATAGGATGATATGTCTGTTTATTTGTAAACGGTTAAAACCTGTACTAAGGTGAGATAGGAATTTCCTGAAACTCTAACCGATTTATATCAGACTTCTTAGTATACTGTTCAATCAGTTTTAAATTGAACTGAGAATGATCAATATAATTGTATAATGTTTCAAAGTGAATGTTTTACGAACAATTTTGTTTCCTAATGATATTTGAAACTACCTCCCACATAATGCATCATTATATGCTGAAGGGTGGGAAGGTATATAAATTAAAAATAGAGGATGGACTAGTGGCAACACTGTGAACAAGACCTGCGGTCGAAACGTGTAGGTGATGGGGGCTGTATGTGAGTCTCTGCTTTAATAAACCCGATTATTATACTGAGCGAGTGCGGACATGAATTTCTCCTTGGTGAAAAATTTAATAGTAGGGAGACGTTCGTCCCTATTGTCCAGCACCAACCGTGCAAAGCATGCACCTTTTGCGAGTGATTTGGTGGATTATATATATATATATATATATATATATATATAAATATATATATATATATATATATATATATATATATATATATATATATATATATATATATATATATATATATATATATATATATATATATTACCTACTGGCGGTCGCCAGTAGGTATATATAGTTAGGATTTTTTCCCTATGGGATTTTTGAAAATTCTATGTCTAATAACTTTGGCGTTTGTGGACGGAATTGGCTGAAATTTTCTGGAAAATGGAACATTTTGTTTCTGAGCAGCCCCTGGAAATTTGGGGGGGGTTCGTCAAGGGGGGCCGAGAAAAAAGGGGGGTCCCAAAACGTGTTTTTAACATTGAGTTTTCCATAGGGCGGTTGGCCTCACTTTTAGCCCGAACGGCTGAATGGATTTGCATGAAACTTGGCAAAATTGTAGGGACTGGTAGCCCGATGTGCCTTTTCTAGGTCTCAATATATGTGCTCCAGTGGATTTTGAGAAATTAACGTTTAAAAAAAGATATATATCTGTAAGCGCGCTCTGGGCAGCGCTCCGGTCCGCGGACCTTAAGCGTACCGGAACTTCGCGTAGCTAAGCTGATTGGCTCTCCGGTGTCTGTCAACATTCTAAACAGTCCGGAGCGGCCGCCATCTTGTCTCTCGGTAGGATTGAGAGACAAGAGGAGGCCAAAACAAAGGGGGAAATGACCATAAGGGGGCATACTAGATCCTCCCTGACCCCCTAGGTTTAATGTGGAGGTTTTAAAAGGGCCCCGCGGGGCAAAAAAAAAAAAAAATAAAATTTGTTTTTTTTGCGTGGGGAGCGCCCGGTCCGCAAACCGGGAAGCGTTCTGGGCAGCGTACTGCAATGAAAAATGAATGATAGACTTTTCAAATGCTGTATGTTAATTGATTGTTGGTTTTGTTGATTATTTTTTATTTTCTTTATTTTTTAAGCATTTTTTTTTATTGTGATTGTGTTTCATAATTTATTAAACTTTCTAACATTTCATTGTCAGAAATTTCATAATTATCATTGAATATACATTGTAGTCTCTGAGGGTGTAAAATGTCCTCATTTTCAAGGAGGTTATCTACTGCTTGTACACATTGAAGTAGTTCTTTGTCTAAAGTTTCATCGAAAAATTCAATATCATTTTCATCATTGATTTCTTGGCTGCTCTCTTGCAGGACAATTTGAAATTCAACTTTCTGTTCGCCTTCCATTTTGCCTGAAATTTAGATTAAAAAAATATATATTAGTAGAGATAGGGCACTGTTGGGATTAATTTTGGGCAGTGTATAGTATCAGAGTGGAAGTAGGAATATAAAAAAGTGTATGTGATTTAACGTAAGTAAATTCATAATTATACAAGAGAAGCCTAACTCCATCCATAACTATAACAGAGAAGTCTATCTAAATCTATAACTACTACAGAGGGATAGTATATAACTATCAGAAAAAGTTTACCATATTAATTTATAGTGCACAATATACTTCAGTTTTAAAA
The DNA here is from genome assembly GCF_964261635.1 of Lissotriton helveticus. Classification (NCBI taxonomy): domain Eukaryota; kingdom Metazoa; phylum Chordata; class Amphibia; order Caudata; family Salamandridae; genus Lissotriton; species Lissotriton helveticus. The sequence goes on along the minus strand of NC_136057.1, from coordinate 2,009,821,423 downwards.
ATAAAAACTTACCTTTAGATAGAAGTTGAAGGAATTAGTGAAAATCCTATTGAAATGTACAGCAAGAAGTAGTAGTCAAAATGGCTGTGTTTTCTTCTCTTCCTTTATATATATTCAGGTATATAACCAATCAAATGTCAGGTAAAAAAAGTAGAAAATGAAAGTAACATTTTAATTGGTTGTCAATTCCAACACTTCAGATGTGTTTTGTGAAGTAATTTACCTCACGGTATTTAGAGAGGTCTACAGGCTAAATGGCTAAATGGAATTCCAATCAAATTTGTGAAAATGGTAGGGATTGGTATGTAGTATGAGCTAGTCTATATTTGGTGAAATTGTCTCCAGTGGCTTTTCTGTGAACTACTTTCCCACCTTTTTTGATGGTGCGCTTCCCAGGGAGCGACCCGGTACGCGAACCATTGAGCGCCCCGGTTCGCGAACCTTAAGCGTAACGGGAGTCCACCATTTTGTGTTTCGGTCGAATTAAGATACAAGATGGAGGGCAAATAATGTTCAGAATGGGTAGAAGGGGGCACGGTAGACTTATCTTGACCCCCTAGGTTTTGTGAGGGTGGCTGAGGAGGCCCATATGTGCGAAAAAAAAACATTTTTTTAAAAAATTTCGCGAGGTTAGCTCCCGGTTCGCGTACCGGGTAGCGCCCCAGGGAGCGTACTTTGTTGAAAATTAGTGAAAAATGTTAGAGTAAAATAATAATTGTGAGTGATCAGATGTAGGGTAGCTCTGAGAAGAGCTTTTGGGTTTATGGTACATTTAGGTACTTATAAGTAGGTACCAATGCACATTCTTAAATTCAGAGTGAAAATTCTGTGGCCCTCATCTGAGAAGTGAACTCCATCTCCTCTGTAGATATCTTGCATGTAGTAACGCAAGTTATTGTTGTACAGGGAGCCCATTCCATGGTCTCTCATGTAAGCTGAAACAGATTTGTTTACATGCTTCCTCGACTTCTCAATTTGTGGACAAAATTGGTTTGACCACCTCCATTTCTGTCTTTGGCATATATTTGAATATACCAAGGCAGTCTGAGGAAAAAGTGCCATCAATTGCTCAAAGGTGTCCTTTAAAAGCATTTCCAGACCTACACCAGTCAAAGTGCCCAAGTCATTACCTCCACAGTGCACAATTAACAGGTCAGGTTTGGGCAAATGCATAAAGGTTTTCACCAATGGTATCAATTGGTGACATTTTAATCCTCTGTGGCCAAACCACTTAATTTCCACATCTTGTAAATTGAGGTTAGGTAAATTCCTGTTCTCAGTGTACCTTTGAGCCCAGTGAATATAACTATGTCCAACAATCCAGACAGAAAACATGGTGAGAGAAGGTTCTCCTGCAGTCAGATGAAGTGTGGCAATGAAATGGCAGTTGAAAAAATGAGAGTTTAAAATGAAAAAAACTGTGGAGTTTCTGTGTTCATGAAGCAGTAACAGTGATTGGTGGATTTTGATTGCTGAAAACAGAAAGTTAGGGTGCACGGATGAGTTATTTGAAAGATGTATTTTGAATGGTCAATAAAAAATCATTAAATGAAAGAATGCACTGGATATGCAGGTGCACTGAGAGTTCAGAGTTCAATTGCAACATTGTTGTGTGAACTTGCGACACCAGAAGTCTTCCAAGAGGTGGTTGCCATGCAGAAAAGGCAGAAAGGGCAGAGAGGGGAAGGGTTTTCATTTGAAAAAAAGTGAGGGAAGAGTTTTGATTGGGTGACATGAGAGATATGTGTGAAGAATTACAGCATTTCAGTGCTTTTGATAGCTGCAGACTCTGGAGTGCATACCTTTTGCTCTGCTGAAGACAAATTGGTGTGTTTCTGAGACTGTTTTCAAACTCAAAGTATTTGCTAAGGTGAGAAAATATTTCTTTAATTTAGATAGAGAATAGTGTGCTTTAAGGAGAAAATTATGAATTATGTGGCGCAAATTGCTTGTAAATCTGCTCCCACCTGTGCAAGGAAAATTTAGATTTTTAATGTTTGTGTTACATAGCCATGTTAAAAGTGATACAAACATGCTGCAAAGGCAATTAAAAAACGCTGTTATGTGTCTTAAGGACATTTTAAGTAATTTTCCCATGTGCAGTGTTTTGAAATTATGATTTGAAAATCGTTTTTGGGGAAAAGGAATTGTTCTTAAATTTATGACAAGGACATAATGGTGTATGCTTCTTTATAAGGCAATTGACTGTCCCTGATGTTATTTTTCCCATTTTAATGTAAGACCTTTCTCTGTGGCGCAAATTGCTTGTAAATATGCTCCCACCTGTGCATGGCAAATTTAGATTTTAAATGTTTGTGTTACATAGCCATGTTAAAAGTGACCCAACCATGCTGGAAAGGCAATAAAAAAACACTTTCATGTGTCTTAAGGACATTTTAAGTAATTTCCCTGTGGGCAGTGTTTTCAAATTATGAATTGAAAATCGTTTTTGAGGTAAAGGAATGTTGTTAAAATTTATGTGCGCCATATGCCCCCAAATTTCTTTTTCAGGGGTGCAGCAGGGTGTTATTGAGACACCCCTACACCTTTGGAAAAATTCCTAATTTGCGATGAGCTAATTGCTAATTGTAAATTGCACCTTCTTTCATATGGGCATCCTGGCGCATGGAAATGAATGGGTAATTTGCAATTAGCAATTTGCTCATTGCAAATTTGGAATGGTAAAGAATCGCTATTTATTCCTTAAAATTCGCTATTTTGGAAATGCAAAATAGTTATATGATACATATGGCGGTTGATGTCTAACAAGATAAGAAGCTTAGGGATAGATTTATGATGACTGGCGCAATTAAGTGGACATCACTTACTTCATTGGTAGAGCTTTACATGTATTATGTCCTCTGTATTCTTCATCAAGCGTAACTTTAATCTGCAATCCTGAGTAGGCCTCACCTTAAACAAACCTCTGGATAGGCCACATCTTATCGTCATCCTGAATTAATCATTTAAAATGCTAGGGACAGATTTATGATAGGTGTATGCCTCTTTTGCGCCACTTACAAAACACTGTCCATGGGGAAATGACTTAAAATGTCCTTAAGACACATGAATGTGTTTTTTTAAAGCGTTTGCAATTTTTTTGGGTCACTTTTAACATGGCTATGTGACTCAAACAGTCAAAATCTAAATTCACCATGCACAGGTGGGAGCATATTTACAAGGAATGTGCTCCATGGGGAAAGGTCTTATAATGTAATATGGGAAAAATGACATCAGAGACACTGAAATGCCTTATAGAGAAGCATACACCATTATGTCCTTGTCATAAATTTGCAAACCATTATTTTTCCCCAAAAACGATTTTCAAATCATAATTTGAAAACACTGCACATGTGGAAATGACTTAAAATGTCCTTAATTCAAAATTTGCTATTCCTTATTTTGCGATTGCACTGAAGGATTTGCAAATTTTGCGATTCCTTAAATGCAATGTATCAAACTAAAAATATGTAAAAAATGACATTAAGGATTTGGAAACTACCACCAACTTCTAGTTGGTGGTAATTTGCGAATTCTTTTCAAAAAGCATTTTTTTCCAAAAAACAAAAGGTGCCATATGACGCCCATACATGCCATTAGGGCATGTATGTGCGCCATATGCCCCCAAATTTCTTTTTCAGGGGTGCAGCAGGGTGTTCTTGAGATACCCCTGCACCCTTGAAAAAATTCCTATTTTGTGATGAGCTAATTGCTAATCGCAAATTGCACCTTCATTCCTATGAGCCTCCTAGCCCATGGAAATGAATGGGTAATTTGCAATTAGCAAATTGCTCATTGCAAATTAGGAATGGTAAAGAATTGCTATTTATTCCTTAAAATTCGCTATTTAGGAAATGCAAAATAGTTTGATGGTACATATGGTGGTTCATCTGTAACAAGATAAGAAGCTTAGGGATACATTTATGATGACTGGCGAAATAAAGTGCAAATCACTTACTTCATTGGTAGGCCTTTACATGTATTATCTCTTCTGTATTCTTCATCAAGCGTAACTTTAATCTGCAATCCTGAGTAGGCCTCACCTTAAACAAACCTCTGGATAGGCCACACCTTATCGTCATCCTGGATTAATCATTTAAAATGCTAGGGACAGATTTATGATAGGTGTATGCCTCTTTTGCGCCACTGTGCGTCACTTTTATGATGCAGCGGCGGTGCAAAAGATTTGCTATGAGGCGACAAAATTACAAATTGATGCTTTTAGGCAGACATGTCATGGTGTAAAAAAAACGTACCACATGAAACCGATGCAGCAGTGATGGAAAAGATGCACCATGTTGCAAGACAGGCCTCACTTGGGGCCATATGTATCAAGCTAATTAGCATTCGCAAAGATCAAAATTCTGCGAATTTCGGCCTTTGCGAATGCTAATTAGACAAATGGTATGTATCAAACAAGTTTGATGCAAAATAAGGAATAGCACAATTTGCTATTCCTTATTTTGCGATTGCACTGAAGGATTTGCAAATTTTGCGATTACTTAAATGCAATGTATCAAACAAAAAATATGTAAAAAATGACATTAAGGATTTGGAAACTATTGTGGTAAATTGGTGGTAATTTGTGAATTCTTTTCAAAAAGCTTTTTTTCAAAAAAACAAAAGGTCCCATATGACGCCAACACATGCCCTTAGGGCATGTATGTGTGCCATATGCCCCCAAATTTCTTTTTCAGGGGTGCAGCAGGGTGTTCTTGAGACACCCCTGCACCCTTGGAAAAATTCCTAATTTGTGATGAGCAAATTGCTAATCGCAAATTATACCTTCATTCCTATGAGCCTCCTAGCCCATGGAAATGAATGGGTAACTTGCAATTAGCAATTTGCTCATTGCAAATTAGGAATGGTAAAGAATTGCTATTTATTCCTTAAAATTCGCTATTTAGGAAATGCAAAATAGTTTGATGGTACATATGGCGGTTCATCTGTAACAAGATAAGAAGATTAGGGATAGATTTATGATGACTGGTGCATCACCAGGGATGTGTCAGTCATCCTGTGCCGCTGTTCCGCCACCCATGGTGTGCTGCATTTACAATGCGGGGCATCATGGGGCAAAAATGGCACAGATGCGTGATGTATCTGTGATGTAAAGGTAGTGATTGCTGGAGTTGTATCGCAAGTGCGATGCAGCTCAAGCAAGGCTCAGGGGTGCCCCATCTCCACAATGTTGCGTCAAGACCTATGCCTGCTTAAAGCAGGCGCAGGGTTTTGACGCAGTTTTCTCCTATCTGATTGTAAATACGGCACACCATGGGTGGCAGAGCAGCGGTGCACGTTAACTGGTGCATGCCTGGGGATGTGCCATTTAACATAAATCTGCCCCTTTACATTTAAGTATGTGCAGGACACACAGAGTCGGTGAGGCTTATCCAAGGTTAAGAAGAGATGAGTCCTGTTCACTGAAAAATTAGACATAGTCTTCACCTGATCAGCATTGCTGGACATGGCTAAATAATAGCTGCAAAATATTACTCTTGTTAAACAATTTTACTATTATAATCTCTGAGATTTGTCTCTTACTCTGCAACATCTCATTGTTGTTATCTTTCTTTAAAGATAAAGACAACATCAACATGAGTGACAATCTGCAATCAGTTGATTTTGACCTCATCATTGAACTTGTAATTGAAACATCAGTGGATGTTGATCCATTGGATGATTTAAATCCTGAGGATGAAGAAGAGCGTGATGAGGATGCAGATTTGTCCGAATTATATGACATAGGGTGGGAAACTGACCTGCTTGAGCCTATGGAAATATAAACATTTATTTTTAAAATGTATAATTAATAAAAAGTAAAAATGTAAACCGTTTAATTTAAAAATAAAGACACCTTCAAAAACAGGTTATGTGTAGTGTCTTCAATAAAATATTAAAATATGCTCATAAAATTAGATCAGATTCACATATAAAATAGCACAGGTAACATAAATATAAATGTCATTTCTTTTCTGCTATTTCTGTATTGTAAATTTGCCAAGGACTAAAAAATCTTCTATTTAAAATGTCAAGTAGTGTGTTAAGTTTTTGATCATTGTTATTGATTTACTGTTTGGTAATAATGGTTAATAACATTTTTTATTATATTTTACCACAGATTCAACTGCAGATCATTTCAAGATTTCACCATGCCAACAATAGAAAGACAGAGAAAGGCTGCAAAACGTCAAAGACAGCAGGTGAAACAAAATAAGCAGCAGTCCTCTAACAAAAAGATTTGTCAAGTCACGAAGAAAGCACCGGGTAAGAGCACAAAATATTTCATAAGAAATATGTGTAGTAAAAAAAATATTACTACAGAAAATGTTTCAGTCCATAAAAAGATAAGCAAATCAAATGGAAAGGAAAGGCCAATCAAAAATGTTACTGCTAGAGCAAGAGATAACTCTGTGCATGATAGTAGAAGGAAACAACAGTTTAGGGACATTCGTAAACGAATGTTCTGCAACAGGATAATTGGCAATTTCTTAAAAAATATTAAGAAAGGTCAACAGAAACTGGTTTTTTATAAGAGAAAAAAAAAAGTTGAGAAAGTTATTGATCAGGCATTTGAAATTAAACGTAAGTTATTTATTTTGATAATCAATAGAATTAGGAAGCTAAACAAGGCAATTTATGATTTCAAAAGAAATAGTAGATGGAAGAGAATAGTTAATAGTAGTAATTTTTGTGAAGTTTTTTCTGGAGAATGGATGCATAGTTCAAGCTGTGAGGCATTTTTTAATGAGGAGAGTTATTTCCAGGATAATGATTTGGTGCATGCAGTTGACACCAGTGGTCGTGCTTATGAAGTGAAAGATGGTTGTCCAGTTGAAAAAGAAAAACTTGTGACAACAGAGGCAGAAGAGGTGTTAATTAATTAATTAATTGTGATTTTGTACGGTCATTTAATAAGAAAAGTTTGAAGCAGAAAATGAAGTTGTTGCAAGAATTAGATCCTTGCAGAGTGAGAGAAGTGACAGGTTTGCATGGTCATTCACTGGCTTGTCTTTCCAGGAGAGTATGCCAGAGTGTTTTTCATCATTTCAGGATGCTAGCAGTGCATCATAATAAAGTGAGGAAATTAGTTAGAATGTTGTATTATGCTAAGAGTCCAGCAATTATGCTTAAACAATTATGCGCTGCTCTTTTGCATGGTTCTGAAATAGATGTGAAGAACATATGTGAAGAAATTGAGTTTTGTTACTTTGGAAGTAAAGAGGAGAATGTTGAAATTGACCCAGAAGAAGAGGGTAATGTGGAAGATAGTGTACAGGTTTCCAGTACAGATAATTTCCAGAGGGAAATTGCGACGTTTCAGGTGAAATCAAGTGAGAGGCCTAATTTCACTTGTGTGTGTTGTCGACGCACTTATTATAAGAATCAGACTAAGTTAGTGGATTTATATGCAAAAAGTGAAAGGGAAAATAATAGTAAATGGAAGGATTTCGCAACATACTTGATGGTAGAAAATTGTTTTGATTTGGGATTTGATCAACGTGTGTGTACTTATTGTTGTTGCAAATTAAATCAAAACCAGATGCCTGCTAGAGCAGTTCATAATAATCTGGAATTGGTTGAGATTCCTTCTGAATTGAAGGATTTAAATACTTATGAATCTATTTTGATTCAAAGTATCCATCCCTTTCAGGCTATTGTAAGAATGGAGCCAAAGACAGGGAAATTGCCTCCATCAGATTTACAGAGAGGATTAAAGGGAAGAGTTGTTTATTTGCCTCTAGATTTGAAGAAAAACATTAACACAATCGGAGTAGAAAAAGTGGACGAGGAACCTCTGGTTATCTTAGTTAATGGGGTTCCGACAAAGAATAAGAAAATATGGCAAGATTTAGTAGATGTTAGGAAAGTTAAAAAGGCAACATTGTATTTGAAAAAAAATAATAAATACTATAAGAATGTATATGTTGCAGAAGAGGAAGTAAGTGAGGAAGAGGATAGCGATTTGTGTGCTGGTCAAATTGAGAAAGTAGAACCCTCTACTAGTGAAGAAATATATGAACATTATAGTGTTCATCCTTTGCATTCCAAGGAAGTCATGGGGAATGCTATTGAGTTGTTTCAAATGAAACAAGCCAAAGGGAGTCCCATTAGTGTTTGGGAGGAAAGTTTGGAAGCTCGGTGTTTCCCACAGCTTTTTCCAACAGGTCAGGGAGGAAGATATGATGAGCGACCTCATCAAATTCCTGCTTCTGAATACCGGACTTTGCGATTGTATGCAGGAGATGCTAGGTTTCGACAATGCATTCCCTATTTGTTTCATCTCCTGTTTGAAAGCGATCTGTCTGGACTGTCATATGCAGTGAACCACATCTTGAAAAGTGGTATACACATGCAAAACATCTCGGCAAGTGACTTTATGGATAAAGTCAATGTCCAAGACAGTATTTTGGATTCTCACCTGATTAATCTCATGGCGTGTCAGCGTGGTACTAATGAGTACTGGTACCGTCGTCATGGTGATTTAAAATGTATGCTGAGGAACTTAGGTACTCCCACATGGTTCCTCACTCTGAGCTGTGCCGAGTATGGCTGGGAAGACTTACTTGAATTTCTACGAGAGGCAAATGCTAACGTAGATAACATCGAATTCAAGACACCCGGAGAACTGTGCTCTTTGGATCCAGTCAATGTATGTAGGTACTTCAATCATAGATTTGAAGCTATGATGTCTTTCATCATGAATAAGAAGAATCCACCTCTTGGAGAGGTGTTGGATTTCTTCTGGAGAAAGGAGTACCAAGCAAGAGGTGCTCCTCATATACATATGTTGCTGTGGATTAAGGATGCACCTAAATTTGGAACGGATCCAGAAGACTCAGTGATGAGTTTCATCCAACAGTATTCTACGTGTGCTGTTCCAAACGCAAAGGAGAAGAAAAGCCTAAGAGAAAAAGTTCTGCGTTTCCAAAGCCATCGATGTGGAAAGTACTGCCGTCGTAAATTCCGAAACAAGGACAAGTTCTACACCAAATGTCGTTTCGGCTTTCCACGACCGGTGATTTCTAAAGGAAGAGTAAACAGTTTGATGTCTTCGCTGCGACACAATGTCATGAAGAAATCACCTAAAAACACATACAATTTGAAGAGGAACGAAGAGTCCAAGTACATCAACGACTACAACCCGGTGATTTTGTCCATGTGGAATGCTAACATGGATATACAGTTTGTGGCTGATAACTGTATGGCTGTGGCTCGGTATGTGACGTCTTACATCACCAAAAAAGAGAAGACAGAATTGAAGGATATATGGGAGGACATTTCCCATGAAAAGAGCCTCAGCAAGAAGTTGTACAGTTTCAGTCTGAAGATGTTGTCGCATCGAGAAATTGGAGCTTACGAATGCTCTGACCGGTTGTCTTCAGCAAGTCTCTATGCCAAGTCCAGGAGTATCGTTTGGGCGAGTCTTGGTCTTGCTGCAACGCGTAATCGAGTTCTGAAACCTGTGCGGGAAATTGAGTATTTGGCGGAAAAGGAGCCAAACAGTACCGACATTTTGAAGACCAACATGTTGGATACATATTATCCAAATAGAAGCAGTCACCTCGACAATGTTTGTCTGTATGAGGTTCTTCAAAATTACATATTCAAGAGGAACATCAAAGAAGATACTGAGAAAGGAGTGTATGCTGTAATAGGAAGTGAGGGATGTCTGGTCAAGCAAAGAAAATGCCACTTGGTAAACCATCGAAAATTGAGTGGCGAATCTCCTGAAAAAAAGGAGTTTTTCTATTTAGCACTTTTGCAACTTTTCAAGCCTTGGCGTGCAGAAGAGGAACTGCTTGGAGATTTCCTCTGTTACGAAGACTCTTTCAATGCCGCCAAGGAGACCATAGAATGTCCTGCTTTTCCCAAATATGTAGAAATGTTGAATGCGGAAATTGAGCAGGAAGCAACGATTGCAGCCGAGATTGCCAGAGACAGTTCTCAGGACAGTCAGAGTTCTGCTTCATTGAGTCAGGATCCACTAGGAGGACCTGTTATCGAAAATGAAGCTGCCACTGCCATGAATGAAGTGGAAAGAGCCATGGCACATGCTCAGGAGGATGCGGTTAACTTAGAAGAGTTGGAAAGACAACTCAACGTTGAGCAGAGGAAAATATATGACGAAGTTACCATGCAAATTGATCATGGATTAAGTCATGACAAGAAAGAGTGCTCATGTACGTCGTTGAAGCCTGTCCGACTGTACGTGAGTGGAGAAGCGGGAACTGGAAAAAGTTTCCTCATTAAAGCAATTTCATGCTATTTGCAGGAAAGGACAGAGTCATCGCTGTCTTGTGTTGTCACCGCTCCAACTGGACTGGCAGCACATAACATTAAAGGGATTACTTTACATTGTTTACTGATGCTGCCAGTGGAGCATGACAACAAAATACAATATCACAAGCTATCTGGAGATGCTTGTTTTGAAGTTTCAAGAATCTTGAGGAAAATGAAACTTCTTATCATTGACGAAGTAAGCATGGTTTCCAATGTCATGCTTGCCTTTGTGCATTTGAGAATGCAAGAAGTTCTCAAAACAGAGTATGATGTGTTATTTGGTGGCAAACACATCATTGTTTTCGGAGATCTTCTGCAGCTGACACCAGTGAAAGGGCAACCTGTGTTCAAAATGCTCACGCATGAAGATACCAGGAAGTGCCTAGGCAGCATTGGCAACGTCAATATATGGTTAAACTTCAATTATGCTGAACTGCATGAAAATATGCATCAGGCGAAGGATGAAGTTTACAAGACTATTCTACAAGATGTTAGAATTGGAAAAGTGACCGAGCATGGGAAAGAAGCTTTACATGCACGATTACTGTCAAATTTATATCCAGAACAAGATGTTGTGCCTGAGAATATTTTTCAGAAAATTACTGAGAAGAAATCTGGAATATGTTTGATGCCAACTCTTGCAGAATGTGCCAAATTCAACAACAAAATGTTGCATTTAGAAAAGCAAGAGATTGTGAAACTGGAAGCTATTGACAGAGTAGAGCATATGGGATCAACAATTATTTTGTCTGAGAATCTGAAAACAAAATTGGATTCATTAGAGAAGAGTATATCTAAAACTGCAGGTTTTGAAAAGACTCTGAATGTGTGCTTGAACTGCCGTATAATTTTAAGAAGGAATTTACATGTTGAAAGAGGTCTGGTAAATGGATCAATGGGTAATGTTGTTGATTTTGTAAAATACAGAAATAGAGATGGAATTGAATTTTTAAAAATTAAATTTGATGGCATTGAGGAAGTACAGCTAATTGGTCGTTGCTCTGCTAGATTTTTGCTTGTAAAAGACTTATATGTTCGCCGTAAGCAGTTTCCTGTTTGCTTGGCATATGCGCTGACAATCCATAAATCGCAAGGTTTAAGTGTAGACAGTGCATTGGTGAATATTGGCAGTTCTGTGTTCAAGGAGGGTATGGCATATGTGGCATTGTCACGAGTTAGAACTTTATCGGGATTGTACTTGATTGAGTGTGATGTCACAAACATTTGTGCGGATCTAGATTGTGTTAAGGAATACAATAGGTTAAGAAGAGAGTATGCGCCACATTTGCCTCAGTATCCTTTGTTTGAGAAACGTGTGGTAGGCCGGAAACGAAGAAATGTGACCAATACTGGGGAGGTTGTAGCAAAAAGACAAAAAGTAGATGAACCTAAAATTACAAGCAGAAACAAAAAGGATTCTGTTGAAGATGTTGTTGGTTTTCAGTTTGAAAACAGTTCTGGTGTCAACTGCTATGCTAATGTAGTGGTTAATGTTTTGTTTTCTCTAGAAAATGTAAAAGAAGAGATTGTGGTAAATTCTGATCAAACATTTTGCAGTTTGTTAAATTCTGTGTTAGAGAAATGTAGCACTGATAGAACAAACATAGAAAGTGTGTCTGAAATTCGAAATCTGTTAGACAGATGTTCAGGCCAAACACAATTCTCTCAAAATATTCAGCAAGATTGTCAGGAGTTTTTAATGTATATGCTTGATGTATTGCATGCTGAAGGTGTAGATGTAGATCAGCTGTTTGGCCTTTCTTATCAATGGCAGCATGACTGCGAGAACTGTATGGTATCAAGTACTACTAGTGTAGACTCAGAAAGATTTATATATTTAACTTTGCCAGACAGTAAATCAGTCTCCTTTAATAAGCTAGTAAAAGCAGCTGATCACAACATGGAGTGTAGCCAATGTAAATCTGAAATGATGTCCACATTATTTATACGAACATATGGCCAGTTTGTCATTTTAATGTTCCAACGATGTAGGCCTGATGGAACAAAATTGACAACTTTAATTAAAAATGTTGTAGCTTCGCAGTTGTCAATATCAGGAAGGACTTTTGTAACTGCAGCAATTATATATCATGACGGTCCTTCAATAACATCAGGACATTACACAGCTTATTTAAAGTCTAGAAATGGCTGGTCATTCTGCAACGATTCTGTTTTAATTTTCAAAAAAAAATTGCCGTATGACCTTAAAAACTCTTACCTGGTGTTTTTAAAACCAAAATTTTAGGGAAATAATCTCGGGATGTGCTCTGTGGAATTTCAAGAAGTTCTAATGGCTCCTACACAATTTGGCCTTGAGGATAAGTGTAGTTCAGAGACATAACTTCTAACCATAAGACTGGACATGATGGAGAAATAAGTGCAATTTGAATGAGTTCAGAAAAACTATTTCTTTTTATAAGCTAATTGAAGCAGCCAATCATAACATAAAGTAGAGGGAATGTAAGTCTGCAACGCTGTCTACTGTTTTACATTGCTTTGTGATTGAAAGTGATGTAGAGAATTAAATAATTGTAGTAGTCATAGAGTTAGTGTAAGTCTGCTTCATAGTAAGCAGTATCAGTGTCATAGGAAATGTAGAACATGACTGAGCAAGAAGGGGAAGATATTACTATTCCAGGATTGTGAAAATGATCTTCAACATTTTAACATTTAACATTTTAATTCTGAAAGTTGCGGAAATGCCAAATGACGGGATTGGCTTACAAGAAATCCAAGAGTTATAAATGGGTCTGACAAGATTTGGCCTTGTGGAAACTTGTGGTAGAGAGCAAGAAGTCATTTATTGCATGTAACATGTTTTTAAAAACGATGGAGATTTTCTTTCAGAAAGTGGCGGGCTGAAAGTAATAACAGCACAAAAGAGTGTAAGCTGTTCATAGGACATCCTTTGACGTCATGGAAAGTAAGTTAACTTTAAGGAGTTCTGAATTCTGATTTCTTATGTTGTATGGGTTTTTTAAACACAATTATTTTGATTGTGTTTTTTTTCCCCGCTGTTATATGATGAATACCTTCAAGTCACTGTTTTTAGTGAATTTTGATACATTCTGAGAACAGCAAAAATAAACCATTTAACATGTATAATTAATTCTGTACTGTTTGCATTTATGATGTATATGTAGAACTGTGTAGGAGGCATGGAGAAGGTGAGGCTTCTGTAAGTGTCAAAGTTGTTGCATGCAGTGCTGCACTTCTGCGTATTCTTTCATATGCTAGACTACATCTGCACAATGAGATACCTAAGCAAAGGAAACACAAGTGATGTGATTGTGAAATGAGCAAAATAAATGGCACGTATTTCAATTACATCACCTGTGTTTCCTATCATTACGAATCACATTGTGCAGATCAAGTTTAGGTCAGTCCAGGGAAACATAGGAGGTTTGGACTTTGTTCAAGAGTGCAGTGGACATGACTCACTTCATTGGTAGACCTTCACATGTATTATGTCCTCTATTCTCTTCAACAACTCGAAATTTCATCTGCAACCCTGAGTAGGCCTCACCTGAAACAAACCTCTGGATAGGACACATCTTATTGGCATCCTGAAGCGACACTTTTCTGAGACAACAGCAATGCAAAAGATGCACCATGTTTTAAGATAGGCCTCACTTCATCTGCATCAAGATACTGTTAGTTTAAAATGTATATCTTTAGGACTGTGTAGGGGGCCTGGAGAAGCAGAAGCTTCTGTAAGTGTCAAAGTTGTTGAAAAACTGTTTGTCCTTCAATCTTTTCCCTTGTCTTTTGTAATTTTTAAATACATGTTTTAATATTTTTGAAATGTTTGTTCTCTCTTTCACAGATTGAAAGTATAAAAACAAAAAGTGAGTAATTTAACGACAATTATAAGGTAAATGCTTTGTACTCTTTTCGTTACATTTCTATCACATTCACCTACTATTAGTTCCACTGCTTCATTTCTTTAACCCTCAGTTTCCTGCCTTTGCTACTTCCCTCATTCCTTTCTCTATTATCTACTTACTCAACTCCTTCCACTCTTTTTGTCAGTCCCTCTCTTCTCATAGTTCCTCACTCTTGTTCACTCACTCCGTCTCTATTACTCTTAGTGTCTTTGACTGATCACTCTATCACTACTTGTTCATAATGCTTTCTCTGTGTAGTTGAAGCACACTAAGGGGCATATTATGAATACAGCCAATAAAATTATTGCTCTTTTTATTGGCAGAAAACTGGTGCAAAAGTGGTTTTAGCGGCAGTTTTCTGCCGCTAAAAGCAGCTTTAGCGACACATTTCTGCCAATAAAAGCTGCAAAACTTTTATTGCCTATGTTGATGATATGGCTCTATGTTACTTACATTTCTTTGCTGTTTCAATTAATCTTTTTCTGTTATTTTTTTGTTTTCTGTTTTCTATTTTTTCTCTCTGTTATTCCTCATGTTTTAATCTTATTTTGAACATTCACTCACATTCTCCAAGAAACTCTTCTTTGTTAATGTTATACTCTCTTTTTTTTTCTTTCACTTCGTTATCTATTTTGTTTTTCACAATTATACCCTCTTCCGTCTTTTCTTCGGTAAATAGATCTATTAAACAGTATCTCTTCTTTACTCCCTATAGCTGTCTTTCTTTTAACATCACTCTCTGTTTACTTTCCTTATACTTACTCTTTTTTTTTTAAAACATTTTTTTTGGGTTAGCTCCCGGTCCGCGTACCGGGAAGCTAACCCGGGAGCGAACCAAAAGAAATAGAGCTTGCCAGAGTGCTAAACATTCTAGCAATTTTTTTCGAAAGGGAAGGTAGTTCTGAAAATAACTTTTTTTTTAATATTTTTGTTGTTTTATATTTTTTTTTTATTTTTTTTTTATTTTTTGTTTTTTTTGTATTTTTTGAACGATTTTATATTTTTTGGGGTTTTTTTGGGGGGGGGGAAACAACAAAAAACAGGCGTTGAAAAGGGCTCAACAGGAGCAAAAAAAAAATTACTGGGGGCGGTTAGGGCAATCATGGTGTTCATACGCCAGGTTTATAGCATTGATGCTCATGTTGCCACAAGCTAACAATGCACGACAGTGCATACAAGAGTGAATCATGTGCCCAAAATTTTCTTGAATATTTGGCACAGTTTCCTGTGCCTCTTCTGATGTTAATGCAATTGGTAATCTTGGTCTGGCCACAGGAGTTGGTCTTGGATTGTCCTGCATATCCCTTATTTCCGCCCGGCTGTAATTGAGCGGATGCTTCCTTGTCATGTGCCTGTGCATTGTGTGATTTCCATAGCTATATTTCTTGTCCGTCCCTCTGGACAATTGTTCTTTGCATATGCGGCAGGTGACATACCTCGCATTGACTTTTTTTTGGCCACGAGGGATCGAATAAAACTGCCAGATGAAACTGGCTTTCTTTCTGGAAACACGGGGCACCTCTTCTAAGAACTGTGGTTCTTCTCCCTCCTCATCCATTTCTTCCTCTTCCTCCTCAGTGTTGGTCAGGACCTGGGGAGGTGGTCCTCTCTTCCCATGAGGAGGTGGTGGTGGTGGTGGGGGTCCACCAGCTGAAGCTACCAATGAAGCCATTTTCCAACAAGCAAAATAGGTCTTCCTCTCACAATGATGAAAGTCAGAGTGAGGAAAGAAGGACGGGTTTTCATCATTTGGGAAAAACAATAATTCTCAACCAATGAAAAGTGTTATTTTTAGGTCACCTGACCTAGCCTTACATCATTATGAAACCAAAAGTGAAATGAACCAATGAAAAGTTTTATTAACAAGTCACATGACCTCTCACGCTCATGTTACGCGCTGCGGAACGCGCCCCGGTTAGCTTCCGGGTCGCTGAGCTTCGCGCCTCGGTCCGCGCCCCGGGACACTTCCGGGTGCGCTAACGCGGTACGTCACAAGACGCATTACGCGGCAACGCGATACGTCGCGCTTTCGCGACGCGCCCCGGTTAGCTTCCGGGTCGCTGAGCTTCGCGCCTCGGTCCGCGCCCCGGGGCACTTCCGGGTGCGCTAACGCAGTACGTCATAAGACGCATTACGCGGCAACGCGATACCGTCACTAAGTTGATTTTTTTCCGGTTCGCGGACCGGGTCGCGGCATCAAATTGAGCTAACGGGAAGCTTCCCGGTTCGCGGACCGGGAGCGAAACAAAAAAAATATTTAAAAAAAACTAATAATAAACATATAAAATATATTTTTGGATTTAAATAAGAATACATTTTACAGCTATAGATATTTGCTATTAAAAAACCATTGAAATTCACTGAAAAAACCATAGGTTATAAACCATATATAGTTAGGAATTAGCATTTACAAAACCTTGAAAATTCACTGAAAAAACCATAGGTTATAGACCATATATAGTTAGGAATTAGCATTTAAAAAACCTTATTTTACTCACACAAAACCAATGAAATTCCATATATAGTTAGTTGTACTAACTATATATCACGCACCCGCAATCCACTGCTGATGATGTCACATATTACATCATTCATGACATGGTCAGTGACATCACTGATGACATCACTGATGACATCTCAAATGACATCACTGATGACATCACTGATGACATCTCAAATGACATCACTGATGACATCACTGATGACATCTCAAATGACATCACTGATGACATCACTGATGACATCTCATTTGACATTACTGATCACATCACTGATGACATCATTCATGTGATAATACGATGAACCTCTTCAGACTCTAATATAACCTTAGATACACTCAGTGTAAACAGACACTCACAGACTGTCACTCATCCATGGAGTTACTTACACACCTAGTCAGTCATGCAAAGAATCAATCACACCTCCATTTTCACAACTATACAGTTATACACACCTTACTTATTCAAACATATACTAAAACATATTTACTCACTTATACAATCCTGGATACAAGAGCACAATGATCCATACAGCCACTCACACATTCACTGGCTCTTATGCACAGTTATTTATATATATCAACTCTCACATGCACTGTATTTTACATATGTACTTACTTTGACATGTAGCACTGAGATATCCATTCACTCACCAATACAGTCATGCACACAGTCAACCGCCCATACAGCTGTTTCCACATGCACTTTTGAACCCATACATCTATGCACAGAGTCATACACCTCCCAGCCACCCACACACACACTCAGTCTCCCATACAAATGCTTGGGCAACCAATCAATAACCCATATAGTTACTCATATAGCTACTGATCAACACATGCAGCAGTTTACAGAACAACAGACATAATGATGCACAAATTAAGACAGTTTAGTCACTAACCCATGCACTCAGTGAGACACATTTAACCACTCACTCATACAGTCAGTCATGCACCTACTAAATCCTTCATCCAGACACTTATACATCCACTCATTCTTAAATATGTAAGACATATTTTAACTTTACAGAAAAATACAGTCACTGTATGATGTCATCAATGATGTCATCAGTGATGTCATTTGAGATGTCATCAGTGATGTCATCAGTGATGTCATTTGAGATGTCATCAGTGATGTCATCAGTGATGTCACTGACCATGTCATGAATGATGTAATATGTGACATCATCAGCAGTGGATTGCGGGTGCGTGATATATAGTTAGTACAACTAACTATATATGGAATTTCATTGGTTTTGTGTGAGTAAAATAAGGTTTTTTAAATGCTAATTCCTAACTATATATGGTCTATAAACTATGGTTTTTTCAGTGAATATATATATATATACACACACATAAATACACATATATTCACAGATACACCCAAAAAATGGTAGAAGGGGCAAAATTCATCACATCCCAAAAGGGACAACTACTTCTGTGCTACATGGGTTATACTTTTACGTAACAATAATTACCAGGAAACAAAACCCATTGGAAATGTAGTAAATACTACTCAAATTCTTGCTCTGGGAGAGACAAAAACAGTAGAAACAAAGGTAGTTAATGTCAGGGAACAAAATCATTCCCCCAATGTGTCAGAAATCGAGGTCAGAGATGCTATAGGAAACAGCTGAGAAGCAAGCACCAGCTCTCAAAAGACCAGTACCCAGATCAGTTCCTGAACATATCACAGAACAACTATCATCCATTCCCACTGTAAAAAGATTAACAGCCAGAACTAAAAGAGCTACTGATCAAACACCACCCACCCCCCTAACTTTCGCAGAAAGAGAAATCTCACCGAAATACACTGTCACCCACAAAGATGAGAAATTCAATTTGCATGACAATAACAGTCATGAAAAACAAATTATTATCTTTGCCACCAACAACATAAAAAATTAAAGAACTTTGAAACATGGATGAAGGATGGTGCATTCAAAGTTTGCCCCATGCCTTTTTACCAACTATATACCATCCATGGCGAATATGAAGGCACTAACATCCCCTTCATATACGCACTACTCCCCAATAAGTAAATTACCACCTAAATAGAGCTCCTTACAATAATCAACCAACATACCGACAACCACTGCTTGTAGTCTTCTATCTACCTGCCCACTTGTCTTTTATACCTTCAATTCCCTAGCTTGTTTCCTTACACTTCCACCAAGCAATCTGTCACTGCTGTTGCACTGTTGTAGTGACCCATTCAGCAGTTTGCTCTAAAACTCAAGCACTTATAATTTCAGTCAGGCACTGTCCTTGCAGAACTGTAATCATTCAGTCAGTACCCAAGTACTCATGCGGTGAAGTAGGCCTTAGGGCATGAACTGCTTCAAACTGCTATGCACTATGCTTGTAGTCTTCTATCTGCTTGCACACTTGTCTTTTATACTTTCAATTCCCCAGTCTGTATCCTTACATTTCCACCAAGCAGTCTGTCACTGCTGTTGCACTGTTGTAGTGACCCATTCAGCAGTTTGTTCTAATCCATTCACTGCACTAAAACTCAAGCACTTATTAATTCAGCCAGGCACTGCCCTTGCAGAACTGTAATCATTCCGTCAGTACCCAAGTACTCATGCAGCGAAGTAGGCCTCAGGGCATGAACTGCTTCAAACCGCTATACAGTGTGCTTGTACTCTTCTATCTACCTGCACACTTGTCTTTTATACCTTCAATTCCTTAGTCTGTATCCATACACCATCACCAAGCACTCTGTCACTGCTGTTGCACTGTTGTAGTGACCCATTCAGCAGTATGTACTAATTCATTAACTGCAGTAAAACTCAAGCACTTATATATTCACTTAGACACTCTCCTTACAGTACTCTGATCATTCAGTCAGTACCCAAGTACTCATGTAGCAAAGTAGGCCTTAGGGCATGCACTGCTTCAAACCCTTATGCACTATCTGTATCCTTACACTTCCATCAAACACTTTGTCACTGCTGTTGCACTATTGTAGTGACCCATTCAGCAGTATATGCTAATCCATTTACAGCACTTAAACTCAAGCACTTATAAATTCAGTCAGGCACTGTCCTTGCAGAACTGTCATCATTCAGTTAGTTCCCAAGTACTCATGTAGCGAAGTACACCTTAGAGTATGGACTGCTTGAAACTCCTATGTACTATGGGGCATATTATCAAGCCCCTTATCGTCGCGTTATCAGCACTTCTCTGACGATAACGCGGCGATATTTGCATCGACATATTATCAAGGCAGTGTTAAGTCAATTAACGTGTCTTGAAGTAACGTTAATTGACTCAACGTTGCCTTGGTAATAGGGCCCCTTTCATGATAAACTCATCGTGAAAGGTGGCATGCAGTTGGTGTTGTGATGGGCATTCCACCGCAACACCCATTCACTTCGATGCTGCCACCTATTATCAAGAGAGGCGATAATAGGTGGCAGCACCGAACTTAAGAACAGGTAAGACCTGTTCTTAAGGTGGCGAAACGAGGAGAAATGCTTAATTTCTCCTTGTGTTTGCTTTTTCCATGTGTGCTGCCTTGTGCAGCACACATGGAAAAAGCAAAATGCCAAGGTTTCTTTATGTACAGGAAGGTGTCCCTTCCTGTACATAAACAAACCTCTTTTTAAAAATGCCAATTTGTACCTTATATGTGTGCTGCATGAAGCAGCACACATGTAAGTTACAAAATGTCATTTAATGCTTTGTTTATGTACAGGAAGGAACACCTTCCTGTACATAAAGAACCTTCCCTGCCTGCGCTAGCGTTAAGTTGTAAAACTTATCGCCATCGCAGGGGGAAACGCTAGGCTGCACCATATCCATGGTAATATTGTGCAGCCTAGCGTTTATGTAGTGGCGAAGAGAGGCGTTAAACCATGGCTAACACCTCTCTTCGTCACTTTGGCGGTAATATGCCCCTTTGTATGCAGTCTTGCATCTACCTGCTGACTTGTCTTTCACACCTTCATATCCCCAGTCTGTATCCTTACACTTTCACCAAGCACTCTGTCACTGCTGTTGCATTGGTGTAGTGATCCATTCAGCAGTATGTACTAATCCATTCACTGCATTAAAACACAAGCACTTATAAATTCACCCAGGCAGTTTCACCAACAGTGCAGAGGGAAACATAGACTTGTAACATATGTATGTACATATGTTACATTCATGTGCTTCGGAAGTACTACAGTATACTGCAAGTAAACACCTTATACAGTTATGCTGTAGCACTTCCTTATAGTTCTGCACTTTTACATTCACCATACACTACTAATTCATTCTTTCATTAATGTAATGGGTGATGTCACTGACCATGTCATGAGTGATGTAATATGTGACGTCATCAGCAGTGCATTGCGGGCGCGCGAGGTATAGTTAGCTGAATTAACTATAACAGGGGAATTTCAATGGTTTTGTTTGAGTGAAATGTCCAGCTAACTATAACATGTGTGAAACCTATGGTTTTTTCAGTTTTTATAATTATAATTTTAAAATGTATTAATTATTATATTTCTTTCTTTTTATAGTATTTTCCATCATTTTTATTACAAATACTTATATTTATTTTATTTTTAAAGTTACATTTCACATTTTTCATGTAAAATATTTACAAAAGTAAATTCAAAAAGAATGCACTGCTAGTGAAACTGCCTGGGTGAATTTGTAAGTGTTTGTAAGGGGCAGATTTACAACCCCCTTGTTCCTCTTTTACACCGCCGTTGCATCACTTTTCTGATGCAGCGGTGGTGCAAAAGATGCGCCATGGTGTGTGGTATTTAGAATGTGACATATCTGGAAGGTGCGTCACATTGTAAATCCCTGTACCAAAAGGAGACATTCCTACATGGGAGGGGGGGCGTTCCGGCGCAGGAACACCTCCTAAAAGTGGCTGAATGAAATCTACAAGATTTCACTTTGTCACTTTTGGGCTCATGCTGTGTCAAAATCCTGCACCAGCTTGAGCAGGAGTAAGGATTGACACAGCATTCTGAGCATAGGGCCACCCAGAGCATTGCCGGAGATGCGTTGCACTTGCAACATAACTCAAACAATGCACCACCTTTACAGCACAGATACATCACATATCTGTGCCGTTTTTGTCCCATGGTACACCGCATTGAAAATACGGGGCATCCATGGTGGTGGTGTCATGGAGCACAATAACTGGCATATTCCTGGGGATATGCCAATTATTGTATATGTGCCCATTAGTGTTTTAATGTAGTGAATGGGTTACTACATATTGATGAATGAGTCACTACAAAACTAAAACAGCAGTGACAGAGTGTTTGGTGGAAGTGTAAGGATAAAAACTGGGGAATTGAAGGTATAAAAGACAAATTTGCAAGTACATTGAAGACTGCATGCATAGTCTATAGGGGTTTGAAGCAGTCTATGGCCTAAGGCCTATTTTAATGCATGAATACTTAGATACTGAGTGGATGATTACAGTTTTGCAAGGAAAGAGCTGGATTGAAATTATAATAGCCTCCGTTTTACCACAGTATATAGATAAACACATACTGCTAAATGGCTCACTACAATATTCAAATAGTAGTGTGAGAGTGTTTGGTGAAAGTGTAAAGATACAGACTGGGAAATTGAAGGTATAAAAGACAAGTTTGCCGGTGCATAGAACACTGCATGCATAGTCTATAAGAGTTTAAAACAGTCCATGGCCTAAGGCCTACTTTGCTTCATGACTTCTTAGATACTGACTGGATGATTACAGTTGTCCAAGGAGAGTGTCGCGCTGAATGTATAACTGCTTTACTTTTAAAACAGTGAATAGATAAACACATACTGCTGTATGGCTCACTACAATACTAAAATAGCAGTAGCAGAATGTTTGGAGGAAGTGTAAAGATACAGACTGGGCAATTGAAAGTTTAAAGGCCAAGTTTGCAGGTGCATACAAAAAGTAATTGATTATTTATTAATCTTCCCAACACCTGAAGCGCCAGCACACCTTTCCGAGGGTAGGTTTACAATTTACAAATGCCAACATTTTTTAAATTAAAAAGCATAATAACAAATATTAATCCTTTTCTTTTTTCTTCTAATGATAACGATATATGTTTTTATATCTTCTATTTACATGTTTTTAATCATGAAAATGCAAAGAACACATTTTACTGAGTAACACTTTTAAAACTCTCCAAAGTATGTAGATAATAATACCTTATACGTGTTACGATCGAAATCGAAACCTTTACAGCTTCACAGTTTGTAACTTTTCCGAACACGTGCAGAACAAAAACAGTTAAAACGTGAGCAAGTGTAAACTGCCAAACGTGCCATCTAAATAGGTGGACCCACATCTTCGTTCCATAGACTACTAAACATATTCCGGAGTTGTAAGTTGTTTCAATATGGCATAGGCATAGTAGGCTATTTATCAATATTTAAACATTTATATGTAGAAAAAATGTTATTGCATGTTTTTTGCTTTTTTCTCTGTAGCGTCAGCAGCTTGTTTTTAGAAACAGATAGATTATAACAAACATTGCTCCTTTTCTGGCTCCTTTCACCTTATATATAGTGAGTTTTTATATTATAATATTGACACTGTACTTAGCTTGGGAGGTGTTGGTGACCCGTCGATGCAAATCCTAAACATTTACAATCAACGTCACCTTATTCCACCTATTATTGTGTTTTCCCCTGGAGATAACATACTGTTAATATGTATATTATAACTTTAATAGTCTTGGTGATCTTAGTGGACTTCACGATCCGTCATCACAAAGAGTAACAATAAGTAAGCAACGATACCGGCTTGCGGTTTTCAGTCTATTTTCCACTTGTGATCATGTGCAGTGAGAATATATACATATTATTATTCTCACCGTCATGATCTCAGAGGAGTTCATGACCCGTCACCACGAAGATAGTAATAATTACCGCTCGAAAGTATTTCATCATGGATGTTCTGTTAAATACATAACTTTATTTTCCTTTTCTTTTTACTGTAACAATGGTATCAATCGTTATATTATAATAGATTGTCCTATTGCTACAGAAGAGGAATGGGAGATTTTTCAGCGCCATCTGTAATATAACTTTAAAATATTAAAAAGTACTTGATCAGATATGTTTTTCAAGAACCATATTTTACAAAACAGAAGAACAAAGAAATATAGCTTTCATGCATACTTTGTTACTTTAAATATTTAATAAACCCAACAGTTCTGAATGTTATTCTCTAATTTCTATTCTTATTTGCGGTTCCTATTTACCTTCTCCCTAAAGAATATATAGGACCTGTACTTTATATTATAAGAGTAGCATCCTATATATTCTCTAGTGACTATGTGATTTATTAGCGGAACAGTTTACAACCTCTAAGCACTACGACAGCACGTTCCTGAATTGTACAGAATACCAATTTGAAAAATAATAATGCATGCATTTCTATGTAATATGAAGTATTTAAGTGTTTTTTACTTGTTCTCTTGATCTGAGATAATGTAGTGCGGGAGTGTTTGTTGTAGCACTTCTATTCTACTTTATCTAAAAGTAACTGATGCCCTCTTACATTATCAATAATGTGGGGCAACACTTTTACAAACTATGGCAGAAAAAAGAAGGGTATGGCCACACTTAACTGATATTTTATGAAATTCCATTTTTAATTGTCACCCCTTTCATATATACAGCGACAGTTTCTGAAGAAAGTTTATTTGTATTTGCTTAATAAAAACTGTTTCAAAGCCTAGACTGATTTTTTTGCTGCGCAACCACACCTCCCCATCAGCAAAGTAAACACCACATTCTAAGTAAATAGTACTCCTAGGAAGTATGTCACCTACAAACTTGATAAAAAAACAGCGCAAGACACTATCATTTTTCCGCCATGATTTATACACCACACGGCAATTATATAAATGGCCCTTGAAACATATATAAAAAAATTAATTCCCTCATAATTCGGGGGGTAGCTTTCCCCACGCAGGGGGACCCTCTGGGCCCCCCATTATGGAAAAAAAATTGGCCCCGGGATTTTGCCCCCCCGGAGGCTAATTAACAATAAAGAGGGCTTGGCGTTTTTTCTTTTTTGCCCATAGCGCGTACCCCGCGTTTAAAAAAAAAAAAATCCCCCGTGACGTCATGTACGGCGCCCCGTACGCTTATGGCGCGAAAGATTCTAATTGTTCAAAAACATATATTTATGTATTTAATGTACATATTAAGGGAAGACATTATCTAGGATAATCATGAAAATGGTTTTTAAAAACTTTAAATAAGCGTATATTACTTTTAAAAGCAATTACGAAAATAGCAGCCGTACGTCGTAAGAGCAAAGATGGTTTGAAGAGTTATACATTTTATAAAACAATATAGTACTGCACGCTAAAGGAGAAAAGTCAGCACAATTATTGACCCCTCTCCCAACATTTAAAAGCCCCTGGGGGAGCTGGTAAATTAATCGTGGCCTCTTTGGTCACTGAGTTAGTGGTGCCCGAAGCACTGAGCAGGTGAAGAACATGCAATGATGATGATGAGAGCAGGAGTATGTCGTTAGCCATAGAGATATCAATACTCTGCACGATATATGAGACTTCTTTGTTGGAGATAGGGACTACATCATGCAGAGGGTGTCTATTCCACGAAAAGGTGATCAGTGAGACTTGAGTATGCATCGGAGGGAGGCAAAGGGTACGTATAAATATATGAAAAAATAAAGGGATCTATTAAGATGGCGGTCGGAAAACCACACCGACCACCATGGTAGCGGAAATCAACCATCCGCCAGTACTGCGGCAAAACCGGCGGTCCTGTTATGGAACCACCACCCAAAAAATCTAACCGCAGCGGAACAAGGCCACCAAAGACCACCCGTAGGGGCGGAGCAGGTGAAAATCCATCCACGGAGGTCGGATTTGTGGCGGAATCACACCAAAGTGCCGCCAGGACAGCGGAGAGACCGCTTGGAAAAATAGGATATTCCCAAGGCGTTTCCGCTGTTTCCAACCGCCGCAGTTGAAACAGTGACAAATGGGAGATCCGGCAGAAGGGCTGCAGTATAGCCATTGCAGCGGATGCTCCGTGAAAAAAACGGTGGCCGAAAAAATACATCACAACAAGGCCACGAAGTGCACACAGCAAATTAGCCCTGCCCCCAAAAACACCTAACACATCCCACCTGACAGCAATACTCCATCTTGATACATCCACATAGTTGAGCATAAAACCAGCCCCTTCCCTGACCAGAATCCTTTGTAATACTCCACAACTGAAGGGCTTAACACCAGAGGACAAAGAAGAGGCAAACCTTCACAAAGTACACCAGCACAACAACACATACACACACACACCACCTACACCACCCCCACCACCCCCACAACTGCACCCTAAAAGATTAGCACATCACACACCATGGCAACACAGAAAATGCCTAAATTCACAGAGATTGAGTTGTCAGTCACAGTAGATGAGATAATCAGAGTAAAATCACACTTGTTTGGTAACCTGGTCCAACAGACACCATTAGCCACCAGAACCCAAACATGGGGAAGGATAGTTGACAAGGCCAGTGCTGTAGGGGCCACCCCGCGCAACAAACAGGAAATCATGAAGTGTGGCATGACTAGAAGAGTGTTTCGAAAAAGAAGAGGAACAAGAACCACGAGCTGGCTCAGAGGACTGGTGGCGGCCCTCCCATTTCACCAAGAACATTCACTGCATGGGAGGAGAAGGAGCTTGTCATACTGCATCCAGAGAGTCTCACAGGAATAGCTGAGGGAGTGCAGGCTGGTAAGTATCAACCAATGTATACTGTTACACTGCAATATACTGTCTTGCACAACTACAAAGCTACATCTCCAAGGCCATTCACACCCACCCTCTTTTTATTTTTTCTTCCAAATTCTTTTATTTTGTCTTCATAATCCATATTCCTTTGTTAGTCTTTATAATCCACATTTATTCCAGAACGTCATCATTTTAACACAAGTCACAGGAGAGACTCTTACATTTTCACCATTTTCTAAAAGATACAAAAGTGCTTATCCAAGCTTCATCCTGCACCCCGAGGGTGTACGTAAGTCTTAATCCACTAGCATGATTCTTAATTACCCAATGCATTTCGGGCCTTCCATTCGACCCTTCGTCAGGGGTTACATTTATCTAAAATGCAAAAACACATGGTTTAGACTGTGTATGCCCCACTTTCCCTAGATATTAAAATGCACATTTCCGCCCTCGACCCACCCCCAAAAATCAGCGTCTACCCACAATAGATATATTTGTTGCGTCACCTCTAATTGGATATCTCTGCTCTTATCAGTGCCTGTCTCCCCTTATGCCTCTCAGCAAGTGCAACCTGCATTCTTATGCCAGATTCACCACCTGCGTAATGTCTCATTCCTTCCCCGTAATCCTTCACTTTAAACTATACTCCAATACACACATCTCTGTCCCTCCACCTTAACTCCCAAATGATTTAAACTGTACAAGACTCCTCGTCTCCCTTCCATACTCCGTACCTTACACCACGTCAAAGCTCTCAACTTTTCATCGTCTCTTACGAAAGTCTCCAACTCCTTGACTTCCTGCTTCCTGTACCTCCGTATTGTCTCCACCTCTCTAACACACCTGTTTCCCATCTAACCTTATCCACTGCGTCGTCCTACTTCACTTTCTACATCTCGCCTCTGCTGTTGCCTACCATACCCACAATGCAATAAACCAGTTTCTTCACCACCAAGCACCTATAACCCTTTTTGCAATTACGCTGTGAACATTTCCAACAATTATTGCCCCGCCCTCCCTCGGATGTTAAAACTGACGTTGATTAGTATGTATGACTCCTCACAAACCGGACATTATGTGCTACGGACAGATTTATATACATTGCTGAACTATGATGTTTTCTCTAAGCATGTTAATCTGCGATGTTTTCAATTTAAATATTTGAACATTAGTCTTCTTTCATTCAAATATTTGAACATTAGTCTTCTTTCATATGTTTTACATCCAATCCAAGTTTCCGTGAGCTCCCTCTGCTGATGCAGTCCATGGACACCCGCATGGGCCAAATAGTGGACCTCTAGCGCCAGCTAGATTACACCCCCTATCCCGCTCCTCTCCTGTGGGAGGGGGGCAGCAGCCTATCTCTGATTGGGCAGGGCTCCCCATCCTCAAGATGGCCGGAGGTGCAAGGTGCAAAAGTGAAAAAATATGTACAGTCAATATGGTGATTCCAGTCAATAATTTACAATCTTATTTGATAGTAGTTTCATTTGAACCATGACAAGGGTGCGACATCATTTGCGCTGACAGGTCACCATATTCTGGAACCACCATATTGTACATATTTTATCACTTTTGCACCTTGCGTGGTTTCTTGCTGATAACACATTGTCACTTGCGTCACCACCCTTTGCGTCACATACACAATCAAGCAACAAGTCCAATTCAGGTTGTTTTACGCATTTCATTCGTACAGTGCTATCACAACTGTATTTCTTCTTATAATTTGTTCCCAAATATATGATGCCATGTGCACATTCTGAAAGACCGACCGTGAGTCTCCCATTCCCTCATGTAATGTATTGTACATAGGTGTCTAACTATCCTACTAAATGACACCATTTGAGATATTGTTACTTTCACATAGGTTTGATGGCAGCGGTGACAGCTGAAGGGTCCATGGGTGTTGGCCAGAGAAGCTAGTTTGCAGTTGTTGTTGCGGCCTGGGTTGAGAGAGTGGAGTGCCACTGGGTCATAGCATTGGGGTGGTGGTGGTTCAGGATTTCTGTCCCTGGTCACTGTCGGATCACAGACGGCCGCCATTAAGTATGGGTCGGTGAGGACTGGACTTCTGGGAGGCGGGGAGGGGAGTTGGATTGGTCACACTGGTCATGCTGTGGGGGAGGGGCCAAGGGGGCAGCAGCAGCATGGAAGTGGGCGGGTAAGGGAGGATTAGAGGAAAGGAATAAAGGGAAAAGGGAACGTAAAAAGGAAGAAATAAAGCAGGAAAGCATGCAGAAAACAGCAGAAATGCAGAGAAATGCATAAAGGTGAAAAAAGAGGGTAGAGAAAAAAACTAGTGAAAAGGAGTGAAAGCGGAGCGAGAGGAAGGAGACAGGTCCACTGGACCACCAGGGGTGAAGCGCAGGGAAATCTGCGGGTGGAGGAGGACCTCAAACCAACACTTGAGAGTGCACGGGCAGGCCTCACTTAATGGTGGAGCTGCGAGGGTGGGAGAGTAATTTCACTGACAATGACTCAGTGATCTTGCTCTAACACATCTGGTACCAATGTGCAACAGTACGTGTGGCCCAAAGAACGACATGGTGGATGGCATGGGCTCACGGCATTGTGGACTGTAATGTTGGAGTCTGTATCTGTGTTGTCCACTTCTGCTGCCTCAAGATGTGACAATGGCAACATGTTTGGAGGGACATATTTTCCCCCATTATTGCCCTAGGTGTGCTCAGAGTGATCTGCGTGTCTGGTTACAAGGAACCACAGGCAGGCCATTGGCTATGTGCTCATCAAATGGGTCGCTTATGCCACGTTTGCATAATAACGCACAAAATTTGACTTTTGAATTGAGGTTGCACTATGGTACTGCACAGGGTGGTGTGCAACATGGGGATATCATAGCCCTGTTTAGTGATTTGCTTGCATATGATGACTGAACTGACCTAAAGTCATTGTCTCTTGCAGCATCCACCGTGGACACAGAAAGGCAGGGGATGGACACCAGTGGTGAGGCATCAAGCACGACTGCTACACTTGTGTCATGGGTTCATATGCGATGGTGAGCTAAATGCAGGAATACTTCATGCCATAAACAAGTAATAATGCTGTAAGAATCCAATGTGACCACTTTGTCACCTGAATGTGTTGTATATGAACCTTCACCTGATGATTGCTTTGTCACGTCATTATATGGGCAACTGTATCACTGGTTTTCCCTATAAGTTCCCCTGTAGCTAGCAATGCTTGTTTGTTAATATTATTTCTGCCCTGCCTTGATCGGGCATTGCCTCACGTGCCAGAACCATAATACCGGCTTCGGAACCGCACGTGAGACGAAAGCCTACGCCCAGGACCAAGCCTATAAAAGCCTTGTTCACACACGCAGTGACGCTTCGCTTTGGTTTTAGCATCACCGCAAGCGTTCCTGATCCTCCGCCTGGCTCTTTCCAGTTCCTGCCTGCGCCGACCCCTTGGCTTTCCATTCCTCTCTCCCTTCTTGCTCCCGCTCCAGTTTGGTTTCCCCAGCTCCCGACTCCTTACCTGCATCCTGTCTTCATTCTTCACTCCTCCAGCTTCCCCGAACAGCTTCTCTTCATCGCAACGTGCATTTCCGGCCAGGATGTCTCCTGCAGCTTCCGGTTTCCTGTTTCCTGCCAATCAAGTAAGAGGATTTGATTACTTAGAAACGGACAGGAAAGGAACAAACATTGGACAGGGAAGAAACAAACATTGGCTAAGACAATATATAAGCATTGGTAAAACCACCTGAAAAGACAACAGTGGCATATGCAGAACATTGGCAATGATAAGGAGCGCAATTAGTGATTGTACAAAAATTGATGCAAACTACGACGGACTTCAATGCTTGAAACTTATCATTGTTCAATTGGAATATGACATTGAGTACCTAGAGTTGTATTGTAATGACATTACATTGAACACCTTAAGTTGTATGGCAGCAAACATGTTATGGCTGTACATGTGAAGATGCAATGGAACGTAGGTCTCATTTGGTGCAATTAGGGTTTGCTTTGTTTGTTGTTTCTTTTGTTTCTTTTCCATATCACTCCAGAACCCATTTAAGGATATCAACGTACAATTGAAAGGTAGGACTCGTTAGATGTGTTTACCATAATACACCGCTAACCCACTAACTAGCTACTCACTCCATTCATGTACATTCTCCTGGTTGTTCATTCTTGTGTTTTATTTTACCTAAAGGCAAGCTAAGTGTAAAAATAACCAGAACAAGAGCCGCCTGACAATTGTAGGAGTGTGGGGTTGGGCTTAACAGAAAGTGGTATGTACCAGTGAAAACTAAAGTGGTATGTACAATGCTCTTGGTCTGAAAGCAGTCATGTTCATGTAGTCCCATTGTTTATTTAGAGACGAGATCCAGTGTTTTGTTTGTTTCTCTCTCCACTTCCCCTTTCCCTTGGGGATTAATCAGTTTTGTCAAGTGTTATCATCCTTGCTAACTGGTTGGTCCACAAAGGAGTTGGGAGTTTGGCATCATCAAGAAGGAAACAACAGGAACCTCATGAGCAACGCGTGACAACATGAGCACAGTGACACTGATGGGACCAGCTCCTCGGAGGGGAACAGGAGTCTGCTTGAGGAATCACAGCCAGCGACACCAACCTCAACATTATCTGATGCCAGCGGTAATGCATCTATGTTGGAGGGTACAGGGAGCAGGGACTCTACTAGGCATGGGCGGATTTCACGGATCCACGATCCGTGGATTTTGCGGATTTGCGTATTGTTGATGCGCAAAATCCACGGATCTGCGGATTCGCGGATTTTTTTTTCTTTCGATTGCGCTCGTGAAAGTCAAGGATGCAAAGGCCTCTATCCAGCATCACAGCTGATTTTCGACGGTAGATTTGGGAAGAAAGCACACCTGCCCAGCCTCGACAATGCTCACGATTGTTTTTGGGCTGATTTATGCATCACTGAGTTTGAGCTTCAACTGTCCATCATAGTGGGTAAATGGTGGGAAGACGGTTCACACCGCAAGTGTGTGGGCGGGGCCAAACGGGTGGGGATTCCATACGAGCACACATGCCTCTGGTGTGTATAAAAGGTCAGAGACCGATCAGAGCAGCAGATGAAGAGAAAGAAGCTCCTGGTCACAGGAACAGCCAGGGGATTGCGCTCGTAAAAGTCAAGGATGCAAAGGCCTCTATCCAGCATCACAGCTGATTTTCGACGGTAGATTTGGGAAGAAAGCACACCTGCCCAGCCTCGACAATGCTCACGATTGTTTTTGGGCTGATGAATGCATCACTGAATTTGAGCTTCAACTAGGGCACATGCTTTATTGATATCTGTAAGTGCTTCCTGTTGAGGTTTAATTTTTGTGACAGGACCATTGTGCCAGAATGAACCCTGCCCTATCCTGTAACTATTTTAGGATGGCGCCGGCAAGCTGCCAGCGCCATCCTGAAATAGTTACTAAGTTAGCTTCAACAGGAAGCACTAATAGATAAAATAAAGCAGGTGCTCGAGCACCAGCTTTATTTTATCTATTTGTGCTTCCTGTTGAAGCTAACTTAGTAACTATTTTAGGATGGCGCTGGCAGTTTGCCGGCGCCATCCTAAAATAGTTACAACTTCTTCAAGCTTGAAGGCTTGAACTTTTGCCCCCCGGATCCGCCGCTCGCGGATTTGCAGATTTTTGGTAAATTCGCGGGAGTTCGCGGATCGAGAATTTACCGAAAATCCGCGAGCGGAACGGATTTTGCGCCCATGCCTAGACTCTACCTCCTCTTCCGCCATACAGCGTCCAGTGCCCAACCTCCCACCTACTTTCACTGATGCTACCCGTGTTCGCACCTGTAAGAAGGGAAGAGTGACCTTCTTCACAGGCACAGCTGCCCCTGCCCCTGTCTCTCCTGCTGCCATTAGTGTTGAGGCTGTGGACCTTTTGTGTCAGCTGTGTGTGGGTCAGACAACTCCCCTCATTGCCTTCCTGGACCACGCCAAAAAGTTGGCACAGGTAGTTGCTTTCATGGAGGGCATTCATTCTGATGTGGGTGGGCTATACCGGACTGTCCAGTCTTTGTCCTCTGCTGTGACAGCAGCAATTCAACTGTCACACTCTGAGTCTAGCTCTAGTCCCTTCAACCACCCCGCTGCCAGTGGGTACATCTGATGATAGTGACCACACACCACAGACCTCAGGCTCAAGATACAGCACACGCAGCACACAACAGCAGCAGCCCAAGTGGACCAGAGCGCAGACACCATCCCCCCAGAAAACCAAAGCCACCACAGAGCGCAAAGGCAAAAGCCCTTCAGGCAACACTCAGGGGCATAAAGCCAAGAAGCAGGCCTCAGGATCACATGCCTCATAGGCATCCTCTGCCAAGGACTCTCCTGTCCCCAAGACGTCTTGCGAAGACAAGCAGACAGTTGCCATGCCCCCTGAGAAGCTGCTGCCTGATAAGAGTCCAAATAAAAAGAGCTCCAAGGCAGATTCACCGATAACCTCAACTCCCATCCACACCCCTGTGTAGTTGAAAGGAGGGCACTGTAGGGGGTACACCTGGTAAACAGGGGATGGAGGGGAAAAGGCAAGGCCAGGCGTTCTGCTGGATCCAGCATGTCTCAAAAGGGAGGGCCGCCAGTACCACCTGATGCAGCTTGGTAGTGAGTGTGCTTTTTGTGTCCTGCCCAGCTCCTACTCCTACCAAGATTGTAAGGCCATTTTGAATCCCCAAGAAGTGGAGAGGCACCCCTCCACATTCGCCCACCCAACTGTATCTCACAGCAGCATGACTCCACCTCCACGTGCCGCAACACTACCCGGTCCAAGCAGCTTCCAAATGCACTGATACCGCTTCCTCAGCTGTGCCTATCTCGCCCCGGTCCAGTCCTCCATCTGGCCCTGACACTCAGCCACCTCCCAGTCTGACTGACAGCCAAGTCTGAGTGAAACACACCTGTCTCTCCCACTGCGGTGCCTGGACTGCCCATTCTCATCCCCCTAACTGTGTTGCTGACCATGGCAGGGTAAAGTCTCACCTATTCCCAATGCAGGATCTCATGTACTTACTCTTCACCTTGTACTTGCCACTGGTCTTGATGTTCACTGCTGTTTGCCCCTTCCCTATGCATCTTCTTATGTACATATCTCGGCACCTTGGACTGCCACTGGCCTTGTGTTCACTGCTGTTTGCCCCTTTGGTGTGCAGTATCTCATGTACCTCACTGTATTTTCTACTAGCCACTGGCCTTGATGTTCACTGCTGTTTGGGCCTTCCCTGTGCAGCTTCTTATGCACTTTGTATGGGCCACTGGCCTTGCTCTTGGCAACATTTTGATGCCAATCTGTGTAAATTGTGAATAAAGACAGTTAATCATGTTGTCTGCTTTGCCATTGTCCTTGCTAAATAAGGGGTTTTCTGTGAGGGTATGGTTCAATGTGACACATGCACTGTATGCCACTTCAACATTGCCAATGGCTTGTTCCACTTTGTCAGGGTTTTGCAGGGGTGACAGGCACTTCAGTTCATATGGACCCTGAGACTTGTGGGTGCAATGATGGTAGTTTGTGATGAACTACAGTTCTCATGATCACTCTTTGTTCAGGTTTGCTAAATTGTACACATGTGATGTTTGGATGCACTGCCAGCGTCTTTACCCCTGCGGTGACATGACCAAGACATTGCATTGAGGTTGGTGGGTGACATGGATGCAGAGGGGTGGTTTGGTGACAGGTAGGACATGTGTGGGTACACTTGTGGGTGTGTTCCTGTCCCCACCAGGGTGTCTGGTGTGTACAGGAACAGTATGTCAGCCCATGGGTTGTGTGTTGTCGTTGTGTGCGTAGTTGTGTGATTGCGTACCTGTGGCGTCGTCCGCGGCGGTGCATAACTTGCTGGTAGTGTATCAGGTACAGCACCGGGAACATGTGTAGAGCTAGATCCATTGCAGTGCGGTCGGACTGGGTGGTGTGGACCGGGAATCAGGTTTGGCTCTCCAAAGTCGTGCTTCTGCCGTCTGTGGTTAGGGGGTTTCTCCGCTGCAGTGTGACTGGCTGTTTGGGTCATCATGATTTGTACAGCGGTTGGGACATCATTCCGCACGGCGGTGGCTCTCCATTGGCTCCCACTGCCGTGGTGGCAGGCGCATTTAGATGGCGGTTTGTGTTGCACCGCGGCAGATGGGAAATGGGCTATGTTTGGCCAATATGGCGGGCGTGAGGACCGCTGCTCGCATGACTAAAATTGCATTTTTCGCCACTGCCAGCACCATGGTGGTGCCTCTGCCTGCCATCTTAATGGGCCCCATAATTATTAAAATAAAAAAGGAAACAAACAAACCAAATGTAAACAAAACATTTTCCACCCATAATAATAGAAAATATCTTACAGTTATGTCGCTGTAGAAGTTCCTCAAAAAAGAACAAATCCTTAGTAGATAAATTGAAAAACGAATCCATCTGAAAAGAAAGCCCCCAAAAAATGCAAAAATACAATTGTGCAATCCTCTCGATAACGAAACCCTCAAAAACCCAAAAAAAAAAAAGGAAATGTAAAAAAGTTACTTGTTTCATAGAAACAAAATACATTTCCCTTATTTGAAAAAAGAAATGTGTCATCAGCACCATTTGTTCACAAACTGAAAACCTGTAAAGAAAAAAAAGAACACCATCCCACAATAACATGTACAACCCACAGGCATTAATGTCAACATTAAATACAACATAAAATAATTTAACAACACATAAATAACACCATATAACACTCTACTTCTCTTCAAAACTACATCAAACACATAAGACACTAAACTACCAAAGCAACACCTAACTACATCAAAAACAAACAATTAATGCCCTAACAATTCTGACTACTCCACTACCACCTCAACCCTACCCTAAAAGTACCTTAAAAGTAAATTAAATTAAACTTACCTTAACCGAAGAAACACAGCGCCCAACCACAAGGTTCCATCTTGCAAAATGACCTAAATAATAAACAGATAGACAGAAATGTGAGAAAAAGGAAACAAAAATGGCTGAGTAATAAAAATGAAAAAAATGACTCCTAATAGACAAGAATGGAAAAATAATTAAAAAAAACAAACATTACATGTATATTTTTATTTATTGTAAAAAAAATGTTAACAAAATGTTCAAAATATTGTAAAATATATATATAAAATATGATATTATAAAAAACAAAAAACATAATATTTAATATATATTAAAATATGTGTCTATGAAGTACTCACCTTCAAAATATAAAATTGCAATAACACTATTGTAAATGTGTAACCAATATAACAATGTTTAATTAAAAAATATGATACAAAATTAAATTTGTAAACAAAATAATATTTAATATCCTAATAATAAAAACAAAATGTACAAAATATAACTATGTAAAATGAATATGATATAATTTTACAACAAAAATAAAATGTTCAAAAATACATTAAAAAATGTACTAACATGTTTTTTTAATGAAAATCAAATGTTCATAATAAAACAACTGAAAATATATTTACTTTACTATTACTTTACTTTACTATTATTTTCAAAACTGTTACCAAAAATATGTATGTAAAATATATTTTTAATTTTGCAAATGTACATGAAACATATGTGTTAAAAATATAATATACTTCCTGCAGGGGACCAGATGGGTGATGTTAAAAATACCTACAGGTATACCCAAACCATGCGTTTATTCGTAGGGTACCTAGGGTATAGGATAAAATAGTGTCTGAATGGACTTTATTTTGAATTCAATTGGTTCAATTATACCCTCTTTAAAGTGCCAACATGTTTCGGCCCTCAACATGAGCCCTCGCGGGTCTGGGGCCCTCTTTGGGGCAGGAATATATACTCCTGGGTATCCCTGCTCTTTGTTCAGCATGCTTTTCATGCAAAATGAGGCCTAATGTGCTAACCTATGTTTGCTATGTTCCAGTAGTTCCCTGCATGACCAGTCAATATTTTATATAAGAACTCCCATAACATCATTGGTTGAGTCAGCCCAGGTAGTTCCATCTTACCAGGGTGTGGAAAGACACCTATGAGGAAGCATGTCACGATAAGTGAGTGACGCGTATTCTCCAATACCTTTGGATACCTCACCATCCAAAGTGGTTTTGAGGAAGGACGGACTATTTGGGACCCTGTGGACTTACTCCCTTCCCTATTTTGTGACAGTCTGTATATCTGCAAGAGATACACAGACAAACAGCAGTTGCCGACTGTGACACCTATTTTCCAGTATTAACATGTGATCCTTTCTCACCAAAGTGCTTTTGACTTTGTAAGAGGTATGGACATGCTCTATAAACACCAATACAATACAAGGGAGTATGCTGTTCAGAAGTATGATTTATTTAGTGTTTTGCTCCAACCCAGTGTACAACTAAAAGTGTATAAATGTAAATTCATTATTTAAATTGATGCATTTTCATTACTTTTTTTTTTTACTGTTTTTCAATAATGCTTTGTAAACTTTAAAAATGGAAGCCGTGTGTCTCCAAATTGGAGGAAAGTTTTACTGTGAACATTACTTCATAAAGTAAGGGAGCCTTTTTATTTTTCATTCGGCCTAATAATTGAGCTTTCTGCATTTGTGTGTACCTTTAGGATCATCAGGCGCTGTTCATACTGAAGACGCACATGAAATAAAAACATGACTATCAGGTTTCAGGAAACCAAAACATATATTTTGCTCGTTGGTATGGATGGTCGTCTGATGTGCCGGTCTCTCAAATAAAAAATGTGCACTGTATGTTATAGAGAAAAGTTCCCGGAACTGTGGGCAAATAAAACAAATCTACTTTTATTTATTTGATTGATGGGTACTCTACTTTCGAGGAAGGCTGTTCGTTGTGCATGGTGCATTACAAACCGTTGATGTGTAGACAAGAAAGGATCGCCTATGACAGTAAGGTAAAAATGTTTGTCAAGTAAAAGTCCACATTTGTAAAGCGCACAATCACCCGTAAGGGTCTCTAGGCGCTGGGGGCCGTCGGGAAGATTAAGCGAGCTATTGCCCAAAGTCACATGGTGCTGGGCTAACCTGCCGCCGGAGTCGGGGATCGAACCGTGATCCCCAGATTCCAGCGTCGGTCGCCCTGACCGCGGCGCCACAGTAGTTAATTTTTGATTTTGTATAATGGTTCCCGATCATACTCGCTCCCCAGACGCAAATCAATCTCTTTGATACAGTAGGGTTAGCTAATTTGACATGTTGCTGTGTTAGCATTGGATTTAGTAACGTTCAATGTTTTTGCAGGTAATTTACTCACATTTTTAAATTCGCAAATACAGACTATAAAGTTTGTGTACAATGATAGCAGGACGAAGAAAACACAACTAGCTCCACGCTAAAAGAGTCATGTTACGCACTCTGCATCTCACATTACACTAACTAATACTGGAATAAATGATATTGGTAGTGTGAAAGGGGATCTCATTAGTAATGTCATGGTGTCATCAATAATGTCAGTTGATATGCTACACTTCATGTTATCAAAGAAGTCATTTCATAAATCTTTATTTCGGTAACATTTTCACCATAAAAGACATTAAAAACATCCATAAAATTTTTACAAAAATAAGATGTGTACTTTATAAGATCATCCATTTTCATCAAAAGAATGTTTCATAGTACAATAACAAGTCCTTAGTGCGTTAGAGTCAGTGGCCAGCCTTAAGGCATTTTCTTCTCTGAAAGCAAATGGCACCCAAATATTTGGCCACTGCAAAAACAATGTGGTCCGACAGATTTGATTTCAGAACTCTAAAGGTAGCTAGACACTCTCCGAATCCCAAGTTCCTGAATAGGGGAACTATCCATTTCTTGCGAATCCCACAGTAAACAGGGCAGAAAAAGAGTATGTGGAGTTCAGACTCTTCGGTCATTCTACAAGCTGGACACATGCTGTCTGATTGTTCACTCCACTTGCTTGTGAATGCTCGAAGTGGGAGGGACCCATGCCTCCATTGCAAATATAGTTTCCTAAGCAAGGGAGGATACAGTTTATCTAGAACTGGTTCGAAGCTGTATGTGTCCTTAATGCATGCAAAAGACTCGGTTAATGAGCCAGGTTTTTGATGCTGTAGGAGATCCATTAATTTACTGTCATGGTATAACTTCGCTAGTTTCTTTTTGGGAAAAAGTGGGCAATTGGTTAGAGGATCATACCACATCTCTGATAGTCCCAGACCCTCCAACTCTGATTTAATGAATTTCAACCATTTGATTTTCCCAGCGTTGGGCATAGCAAGCACCTCCTGTAGTCCCTGTCTGTAACTGGCCAATGCGGGAGTTACCCACAACCTGCGCCAGTAGGCCAGGGGGCGAAAAGCCAGTTCTTCATCTAGTGGTCGCATCCCTAAGTCTAACCTTAAGGGAACAAGAGGCGTACTGGAGGGGAGTCCTACAACCCTCCGGATGAATTTATTCTCCTCCTTTACCAGATCTGATGTTATTGCATGCCCCCAAAGCTCTGACCCATACATGGCAGCCCCCCTTGCCTGTGCCTTATAGATCTGTATGGGAGGACCAACGGGCCGGATAGATGATTTGTTATTACCCAGGAGATTCAAGGTACCCCCGAATATTGAATCAATTTAAGGAGTGCTTTCTCCTGGTGCGTACTCCAGGTCAGTCTATCATTTAGCATCACTCCAAGGTACTCGAAAGTTTTCACCCTTTCGAGTATACTCTGTCCGATGTTAGGGCTAAAGCTGAATTTAGGTGGGGGGTTGAGCGCCATAAATTTGGTCTTTAAGGTGTTAATTTCTAGGCCATGTTCCCCACAGAAGTCCGTGAAGCCGTCAAGAACACGCTGGATGCCTGTTGCAGACTTTGAAAGCAGCAGGGTGTCGTCGGCGAACATGATCGCCGGAACCCTGGCACCCGCCAGCTTGGGAGCATCAGAATTAACAACCCCGTTTAGATGGGAGATAACCCCGTTGACGTAGAGGCAAAACAGGGTCGGTGCGAGCACACAACCCTGTCTTACCCCCCTGCCAACGGGGAACCTATTTGACAGGGCTCCCTCCTTGTCACACCTCACCTGGGCAAAATTGGCAGTATGGAGACGAACAATCATCTCCAGCAAACCCTCAGGGGCCCCCAGTTTGGCCAACACATCCCAGAGCTTTTTGCGGGGGACCAGGTCGAAGGCCGCCCTCAGGTCCACGAATACAGTGTAGAGGCTGCCACCCTCCAACTGCACCGTTTTCCAATAAATGAGGACAAGCCGAAAGACCTGGTCTAAGGTTGAAACCTTCTCCCTGAAGCCTGCTTGGAAGGGACTCAGGATGTCATATTCCCTAATCCATTCCAACAGTCGGTCCAAAAGCAGCCTGGCGAACACCTTTTGTGAGACGTCTATCAGGCTTATTGGCCTATAGTTGACTGGGAGCAGAGGTGATCCTTTCTTAAAAATTGGGACTATCTCTGCCCCCAGGCAAGTTGGGGGTTTGTCATGCCATTCAGAATAGCGTTGAACAGCTCCCTAAGGTACGGGGCCCAAATTGTGACTTCATGTCTATATAGGTCCCCTGGCAACCTATCTAGGCCTGGCGCCTTTCCAGCGGCCAGGGCCATGATAGTCATACTGACTTCTGCCAGAGTGAATCCATTCGTTGGAGGTACACTTCCATTGGGTTGGTACATTGTAACTTCTGATGAGGTCGCCAGTTGGTCCAGAGTGTGTGGTTTGTACAGGGTTTTGAAGTGTTCCTCCCATACAGGTGCTGCTATGTTTGCTTCTACTGCCGCTAGGGGTTCAGCTGAGCCATGCTTAACAATTTGCCAGAATTTTCTGGCATCACGCAGTGTAAGGGCAGCTGTCATTTCGGACCAATTTTCCTCATCCCATTCTATTTTGGCGCTGCGTAGAATGGACTTATAAGCTATCCGCTTTTCCCTGATCTTACTCTGAGTTTCTCGTATTTTAAGGGACTCTAATAGATCGGCCTTTGCTCTCCTGCATGAAGCATTGAACCAAGAGGCTCTTTTCTTCTTAAACTTCTTTGACCTGGCTACCGGGTTCAGCACTTCTGCCAGGTTAGTGCATAGCTCAGAATGAATAGCCCCTAGCTCATTGGGCTTTGCAGGAGTGGCTAGCAAGGTGATAGGTACCTCGGCTTTTTCTTGAGCGAGGAGCTCAGTGTCATTGACTAGCTGATGCCTGTAGAATTCAACCTTTTCTAATACAGGGATGACTGACGCGTACAACCTTTGAATATTAGATGGATTCTCCAGCAATTTTGACCATTTAATTCTACGTCTATTGCTAGTTAGAACTAGGTCAGCTGGGTATGCTAAGTTTTCTTCTACCAAACTCGTGTGGGACCCCTGGATCGCAAATCTCAGTGAGAGTAAATTGTGGTCACTGTCAGACCTGGCTACTATTCCAAAGTCCCTGACTTTGGCCCAATCCTTCACAGAAACCAGGATGTAGTCAATACGTGACTCATATCCTGGTCTATTGAAGGTGTGTTTTGGTGGGATGTCCCCTTTAGTCCGCCCATTACAAGCCCTCAATGAATGACAAAGCGTGAGAGATGTTATTTGCATGGCAAATTATCAAAGAAGTAATATGACATACCATCAGAGATGCAGTTTGTGAGGTAATGAACATGACATGCGGGAGCGAGCTTTATAGTTTGAAAAGGTTTGTTTTAGAGATATTTGTAATAAAACATATGGGTGGGTGGTCTTCCAAAGAGTTAATTTTAAGGATAGCTGGACCTTTATGTTACAGATCTTGATCCTCCACTTCTCCAAGTTAATACATTTAAAACACAAACAAATCTGATTTCCTTTTTGTGCAATGTGGGATCCTAGATTCTCAGACCATTTGATCTGAAAAATCCAATTTGTTGACACTAGCAGACATTTTTGGGTGCAATGGCCAAAATATAACATCAGGCATCTAAACAGATTTCTGAATTTGGAGTTAGATCATTATGTGTTTTTTGAAAATGTATATCTTTTTCTTTGAAATTACAACGCAATTATGTATGGAAATACCATTTGCAGTGAGTACTGTGGGAAGGGTGCCCGGTGCTGAACCTACCTATCTCCATGAACGTGCAAAGCAGGCTAAAGGCCAATCCCAGTTGGATATGTGGACAGGTCATCAGAAAAGACCCTGGCTACTGACCGGGTGCTGCACCCAGTGCCCTGTGTTACCATAGGCCATGTGCAGCTCGTTTTGTTGCACAGAGGTTGGTCTATGGCATGACTGAATGCCAGGCATTTCATCCAGAGTCCACTGTACATGGCCAAAGGCTTTGAATAGCTTGTTCACTGGCACAGGAGCAGAGCTCCCTGTCAAGAACATACTGGACATCTAAACTATGCACACTTGAAGCACGGTCTGCAGACTTTTTGACAAGGTGAGAAGCATTCTAGTGGTTCCATTAGAACATTATGTATCCTTGCAGTACATCAAATGTACGTTTCAAAGTAATAAAAGCCATTTTATGAAGGTCATGAAACCTTGCCAGGTTCTAATCTGAGGTAGGCCAGCATTCTATCTCCAGGCCATGGATGACAAAGCTTAAAAGAAGATTCCAGGATATTAAGGCCATGATTAGCCAGAGGAAAAAGGCATAATTGGCACTGGGTCGATGGTGATGCCAAAAAACTCAGACAGGATTCTATTGTTTGGGAGTTGTTTACTCCTTGCCTAGGAGAGAAACACACTCAATGCTAGGACAATAACTTGAAAACGCGGTTAACAGAAATTAGGAAGAAGATTGAGAGATAACCCTCCCCCCTTTGACATTGCGTTGATTGCATGGCATATCAAGTCAGAACATTACAAGGAGTATCTAAAGTCCCTATCAAACAGAAAAAAACAAACACCAATTAGCCAGGATACAAACAGACTTCAAAATAAATATGGGGAGGTGCTGTAGTAAACTGAAGAGAATAATCCCCACTTGTGTCTCTTTACACTTTATTATATGTGGTGAAACATGAATATTTGATGCGGGGAAAATAATTCCGGAATTGGGTGCAAAAAGTGGAGGAGCACTACCAAAAATGGTATCAATAAAAATAGTTTACAAGTAATAAATGGCTGCTTGCCCTTGAAGTTGTCATGTAGAACACACATAAAAACTAGGAACGAAAAAAAGGATATTTTGAGAAGCACACACAAAATTCAATAAAAGAGATTGGTGCATTTAGTTTTAATCCTGTCTGGCTCCATGCAGCATTTGGAGTGCTGGGCCTGGAACTTGAGACAATTCCTGCTGCTCAAGGCTTCTGGACATGAGTGGCGGTGTTGTCCATTTATTGTGGGTAAGTAACTAGGGCTCATGCCTGTGGCCTATAACCGCTACACATGGATGGAGGCTGTGTGCAGTAGAGTTTGGCTACCCAAAGCAGGTTAGGTGTATCGTCTGGCTGAAGGCTCTTTGGCAAACAAAAGTTGCACAGGGCAAACATGTTGCACATCAGAGGTAGGTCACCAGCTCCACCTAATTGTGCCTGTGTCCCTGCTCCCTGATCTTGCTGCTGCCGCAAGTTCGAGGCCCTCCTCCACCTGCAGGCTCCCACCTGCGCCTCATCCCTGGTGGCCCAGAGGTGAGCCATAAGTAGCTGTCTGCTCTCTCTGTTCTATTTCTGCCTGTTTTTACTGTCTGCTGTTTTATTCTATTTTTTCTGTATTCCGCTCTTTTCCTCTCTGTAGCCCTTCCAGCGTTCCAGCTTGCCTTCCCCTTCCCGCCGCTGCACCCCCTGCGGCCCACCCCCCTCGCTTGCCCATTGGCCCCCGCTCCCACCTCCCAGCTTCTCCTTCCCACCTCCCCTTCTTATGGCAGCCGCTTTGTATCCATGCAGCAGAGGCGCGCAGTGGTGCCCCGCTGGCATGCCACAGACGTGCCAAAGGCAAGCCCGTCTGTGCCTGTATGTTCCTGGCCACGCCCAGTGCCAGACCCGCTGGCCCCCACGACCGCCATGACGCCCACCACCACTACGACGCCAGCACCCTCCACACACTCAACGTCAGCCTATCATTCACCTGCTGCCTGGCCACCCCCAAGCACACCCACGGACCCTTCTCCTGCCGGAGCTGCAGCTTCATCAGCCTCCAAGCCACCGCCCGCTCACAGGGGTAGGCCGCAACTGCCTCAGATGTATACTACTCAACACCCGCTCTGCCCACAAGCATGCCATCGAACTCTGGGTCCTACTCCACTCATCCTCCCCGGACATCGCCTTCCTGATGGAGACCTGGTTGAA
Source organism: Lissotriton helveticus (assembly GCF_964261635.1). NCBI lineage: Eukaryota > Metazoa > Chordata > Amphibia > Caudata > Salamandridae > Lissotriton > Lissotriton helveticus. Next base: position 2,009,777,810 of record NC_136057.1, on the reverse strand, counting down.
CCCCTCCCCCGCGCACAACATCACCATAGCCATCACCAGACGGCTACAAGATCACACGCAGGGACCACACCAACGGAGCAGGAGGAGGAATCACCATTGTCCACAGGAATACCCTCAGAATCTTGACCAGCACTAACGACACTCTCAGCACCGCCGAACACCTGCACTTCATGATCCATATCGAGGAAACCTCATCTACAGACCCCCCGGACCTCAGCCACAGTTCAGTGACTCCATGCACGCCCTTGCATCCACAGATTACATCCTCCTCGGAGACCTGAACTTCCACCTCAAGAACAATAACAACAGCAACTCCACCACCCTGCTCAAGAACGTCGCTAACCTCAGACTCAAACAGCTTGTCATGACTCCCACCCACTCCACCGGACACACACTCAACCCCATCTTTTCCTCCAGCAGCCACATCACCTTCAGCCACACCACCATACTCGACAGGGCTGACCACCGCTGCATCCACTTCACTTCAAGAAACCCACCATCCACAACGAACCCCCCCAAAGCAGCTGGAACAAAGTCACCGAAGACCAGCTAACCACTACCCTTGTCCAAACCCTCCAACAGACACCGCCGACACCGACACGTGACCCGCGACCCGCAACCTCAGGCAATGGATCGATGACTGCGCCAACAATCTCGCTCAAATCAAGAAAGACTCAAACAGACATACCGACAGAAAATCCATCTGGTTCTCTGCCGACCTCCAGGTTTCCAAGCAGACCTGCCGAAGACTCGAGATGAAGTGGCACCCCGAACAGACACCGGACAACTACACAGTCTACAAGAACGCCATCCGCAGGCACCATCAACTCATCTGTACCACCAAAGGACCTATTTCAAGGAATGCATCAACAAGGCACACAACAGCAAAGAGCTCTTCAACATCGTGAAGGAACTCTCCAACCCCAGCTCGAACGCTGATGACATCCTGCTGTCGCAAGACCTCTGTGACTACCTAGCCATGTTCTTTCACCGCAAGATCGCAGACATCCACAACAGCTTCAACTAGAAGGCCCCTCCCAACATCCGTGGACACCTCTGACACATCGCCCCCCCAGCCACACCGACCTCCTGCTCTCCTGGACCCATGTCAATGACAATGAAACTATCAAAATCATGATCACCATTCACTTCGGCTCACCATCCGACCCCTGCCCCCACCACATCTTCAGCAAAGCAAGTTCCATCATCGCACCCCATCTCCGGAAGAACGTCAACAACTCATTCGAGACCACCTTCCCGGAGGGCTGGAAGCACGCCTGGATCGACGCCTTACTCAAGAAACCCAGGGCAGACCCTATGGTCCTCAAGAACTTCCGGCCCATCTCCCTGTTCCTGTTCCCGGCGAAAGTCATCAAGAAGATTGTTAACAGGAAACTGACCCTCTTCCTTGAGGAGAACAATGCTCTGCACCCATCCCAATCTGTATTCGGCAGCAACCACAGCACTGAAACAGCCCTCATCGCCACCACCGATGACATCAGGACCCTGAGCGACAACGGCAAAATAGCGACCCTCATCCTACAGGACCTTTCAGCTGCCTTCGACACCGTCTGCCATCACACCCTTTGCACACGTCTCCACAATGCAGGGATCCACAACAAAGCCCTGGACTGGACCACCTCCTCACCAGCAGATCCCAGAGTGTCCGCCTCCCTCCTTATGGATCTGAAGCCACCAAGATCATCTACGGTGTACCCCAAGGATTATCCCTCAGCGCAACCCTTTTCACTGTGTACATGGCACCGCTCACCAACATCGTCCTATCGCATGCCCTCAACATCGTCTCATATGCCAACAACACCCAGCTGATCCTCTCCCTCACCAAGGACCCCACCACCGCCAAGACCAACTTCCATGAAGGAATGAAGGTCGTCGCTGAATGGATGAAGAACAGCTGCCAGAAACTGAGCTCACACAAGACGGAGGTCTTCATCCTTGGCTCCACCCCCTCCACCTGGGATGACTCCTGGTGGCCTGCCACACCGGGAGCTGCACCAACACCCACCGACCATGCACATCCCAGACTCATCGCTATCAATGACTTAGCAAATCAACGCTGTCTCCTCCTCCTGCTTCAACACCCTCTGCATGCTCCGCAAGATCTACAGATGGAACCCCATCAGAACCAGAAGGATGGTCCCCCAGGCCCTCGTCAGTAGCAGACTGGACTATGGCAATGCCCTCTATGCGGGAACCACAGCCAAACCCCAGAAACGACTACAACGCATAGAGAACGTCTCCGCACGCCTCATCCTCGACATCCCTTGCCGCAGCCACATCACAGCACACCTAAGAGTCCTACACTGGCTCCCCATCAACAAGAGGATCACATTTAAGCTCCTCACCCACGCTTACAAGGCACTCGACAACACCAGACCATCATACCTCAACAAACGACTCACCTTCTACACCCCAAACCGCCAGCTCCACTCCGCCACCATTCCACGCGTCCACAGAACAACCGTCGGCGGAAGATCATTCTCCCACCTCGCCGCCAAGACATGGAACACTCTCCCTTGTCTACCTGTGGCAGACCCAGGACCTGCTGACATCCAGGAGACACCTCAAGACCTGGCTATTCGAGCAGTAGCAGCACCCCCACCCCTTTTGAGACCCTCACGGGTGAGTAGTGCACTCTAAAAATGATTAATTAATTGATTTATTGATTGATTGATCTGTGGAGATTGGGCACAGGGCCCAACTAAATGCCTGGACCTAGAGAAAACCTTTACTGCACATGCTCTAAAGTGGTGTACAACACAGTGGGGAATACTTTCATCAGAGTTGGAATTAGCTCAAAAATCCCCATTATGGTATAAAAACCTCTATAATTCATTTAAGAAAGCACAGTTATAGTACAGGTATGGTTACGATTTAAAAGCAAAATACAAAAACATGCAATTTGCAGTATATATGTATATCCTTCAACCACAGCTTACAAACAGCCATGAAAATAGTATTTAAAACAAGGGCCCTTTGCCAATAGCACTCTACCGTAATACAGAGTCATAATTATAAGTAAAGAGTTTTTGGTTCATGCATCCAATCTAGATACAAACCACAAGCCTAGTTAGATTACATTCATAACACGGAGGATGGATTTTCAATCAATTGTGTAATTGTTAGAAATGGAGGCATGTAGTTGGTAGGGTTAGATACCTTTGTCCATATAGGGACACTGGCTTCTAGTCACGGTAAGGGGGATACAGACTTTAGATAACCCCTGCTCACCCCCTGGGTAGCTTGGCACAAGCAGACAGGCTTATCCTAAGGGCAATTTGTAAAGTATTTGTGCTCAAAACACACAGTAATGCAGTGATAACACCACAAATGGACACCACACTAGTTTAGTATCTTTATTAAACTCAAAAAGACCAAAACGACAAAATCCAACAAACAGGTAATAAGATATGACTTTAGAACAGTTATTGCTAAAAAAAAAGCTTGTAGAAAAAAAATAGCTCCACCTGGGGCTATTGTGATGTTGTGACATCAATAAATCAAAAGTACTGCACAGACTGCGAGGATCAGGGCATTGTGCACGGGGTCACACGGACCACCTACCTAACAAACAGTAACTTGAAAACAAAATCTATGATGATGCACGGTGTCATAGAGGTGAGGCGTTGGTGCCGAGGTCAAGGTCAGCTCCCTGAGTGCAACGGGGGAGGCGAGGCATCGTGTCCACAAGGACATGTTGACCTGAGGAGCCTGTTGCGTTGGCGGTGCGGCGTTGGTTCCAGTGACAATGTGAAGTTTGTGGTGTCACTCTCAGCAGTTATCGGTGCAATGATAACAGGATGCAGGCACTGGCGGTGACAGATTCGGTGCGAGCACTGGCTTCAGGATTGACGATAACTGCAGGTGTTGGTTGGTGTCAAAGTGGATTGGAGCTGCAGTGCACGCCGGGCTGTGCATCGTGCTCATCCCATGCGGTGCCCCTGGACTCGGTGCAGGTCACGGCGTTACAGCGGCATCGCTGACAGTGTCGGAGATAGGCTTTCTAACATTTCTTATGTTTCTTCCTGCTCTAAACAGCAGGAACAACCTCCAACGGCCCAAAACTGGAATAGGCCCCTCCTGGCAGGTCAGAACCCTCAAAAATAGAGTTCAGGGAAGCTGGGGGTGAAGTCTTTTGTGTCCCTGAGACTTCAGAAAAGAGGCCCAGCACACTTCAGGCCCTTGGAGATTCTTCTTCAAGCAGGTTCACAGCAAAGCTCCAATCTTTGTCCTTTCCATGTCAGAAACAGCAACTTTCATGCCAACCTCACACTGCACATAGCAAAGGAGCAATACTCCTTCTGACCGCTGTCCAGCTCTTCTCCCTGGCAAAGGTTCCTCTAGAGTCCAGAAGTGATCTAAAGTTCTGAGGTTTAAGGTCTGCTTCTTATACCCCATTGTGTCTTTGTTCTTTTTGTGCAGGGGTCTCTGAGCCCAGTCCAACCTCATTAGTGCAGTATGAGACAGCATTGCGCAACGGAAACATGCCCTATTCAGGGGCAAGAAAATGTCCTCCCAATACTATAAATGCAGCCAAGCCCCATTCAGCTCAGCTCTGAGTCATCCAGGAAGGGCCAGGCACACCTCAACCCCCCCAGTGGCTGTCTACAGAGAACATACATACCCACCCACTGTCACTTCAAAACCAGACAGTCAATCCACAAAGACGCTGAGGCACACAGAATGGTTAAACAAGAAAATACCAACTTTCTAAAAGTGACATTTTCAAACATGCAATTTAAAAACCAGCTTGACAAAAAGATGTGTTATTAAATTCTGGGTTTAGAGAGCCTAATCTTTATTTCTCAATCTTGTCCCAATGGGAAGTTATACTTGTAAGATGGAACAAGTATTTCCCATTCTATCCTATAAGGCAGACGGCCTTTTAGTACTGAAAAACTAAATAGGCAGTATTTCACTATCAGGACATGTCACACATACCAGTACATGTCCTACCTTTCACATACACTGCACCATGCCCAAATGGGTACCTTGGACCTACCGTAGGAATGACTTACATCTAAGAAAAGGGAAGGTTAGGGCCTGGAAAGAGGGTGCACTTGCCAGGTCGACATGGCAGTTTAAAACTGTGTGCAAACACTGCAGTGGTAGATCTCAGACACATTTACAGGGCTACACAGGGTGTGGCACAATCAGAGCTGCAGGCCCACTAGTAGCAGTTGATTTACAGGCCCTGGCACACTAATCGAACTTTACTAGGGACTTACCAGCAAATCAAATATGCCAATCAGGGATAATCAATTGTAATCGTAATCTACACACAGAGAGCGTATGGACTTTAGCCCTGATGCCCTGATTAACAGGGGTAAAGTGCCCAGAGTCCCAAAGCCAACAACAACAGATCAGGAAAAAATAGGAGGAAGAAGCAAAAAGTTTGGGGATAACCCTTCAAAAAGGACCAAGTCCAGCAGTCATTCATAGTAAATAACAGGTTTATATAACAAGTAAACCAAGACACAACAGCCTATTTTCATATTTGTTTGTTGATATTATATTTTTTACGTGAATTTCACATGACCAGTCAACATGGTTTGCCCTCTAACGGCACACAGGCCAAGGGGTTTTTCAAGGCTGCAAGTAAATATGGTATAAAGTTAAAATGTGAAACAAACGAGGTTAAGAAAAATACATCACTTGTGAAAAATATATTCACCAAGTGTCCCTTCTCCTTTTCAAGAAAGAGAAGAATTACCAGCTAGTCCAACCAGCTGTTTTTCAAATGATTTATTCATGGCAAGAAAAAACTGATGCATTTCAACTCTGCTCGGGACTTGATAAAGACCCAAGCAGGGTTGAAACACGTCAGTTTTCTTTGCCATTTATAAATCAATGGAATCGAAATAGAGAAGAGAAACTTGGTGCTGTGAGACGGCTTTGGAGCCATCTATTACAAAGAAAAAGAATAAATTAGCTCCATAAGGGCACCACATGTGAGGGACTTCTTTCGAAGTGTAATTTAGAAATGTACAACTCCGTGTTGCGAACGAACATAAGTCGTAACAAGAAGGCAAGGCATAATTTATAATTCATAAACCTACGTGAGTGCGAAAGTAGAAGGAGAATCAAATACAATATAGGGGACTCAATGGAAAAGTGGGGTGAGTAAAAATCTTGGTTACCATAATCAGATTACATACATATTGATGAATGGTTCAGAAGCGTAGTGCCTAAAATAAAACAGCAATCAAAAAATATTGAAGTTGGATCAGAGAAATTTCCCGAAATGCTTTATGGGCTCTATCACGAGCCTGTGTGCGCTCACAGAAAATCAGAACCTGATTTTCAAATACTAGTCCAAGTGTATTTTTTTTGTTTTTATGTGTTTTTCCCTTTCACCTTATATTTACTTGGAAAAACCACAGGCCTGCAAGAAGTTAATGCTGATCATGTGAAATTTGTATAAAGAGCAGGTTGATATAGATCTACTATTTACCATGAAAAATGTAATGATTGTGTATGCATACTCCATGTTATGATAGACATTAAAGCAGTACTTGGCAAATCACATGAAAAGGAGCATGATATTCTTACGTGCAACATCATTTTTATGTGGTTTAGCCTTTTCCACTTGTTATCGCATACGAAGTTGTACTTAAGGTTACCTCGAGTGCACGATTCATGCAATAAACACCTCTGTCTTTCCTTGGCACTGTAGTTCAATGTTTGGTTTTGTACTAAACTGGCATGTTTTGTGCAACATGTGCTGATGACATCAGCGCACGTCTTGGTACATTTGCGACCGCACAATGTTACCTCCTTCGCGCAAACCAGTGCTGCTATTTTCACGCAGCTCTCCCTTCCGTGAACGATAATAAATCCGGCACTCTATTTGCATTTATTTATTTCATCCTAAGTCTTGTATTCTTTAGCTTACAATATGTCTGAATCTCTCAGGGCATCTCTTTAGTAAGTCAGGACTAATCAAATAGGAAATGGATGGAAAGAGAAATATCTATGCCAGAAAACAGATAAACAAGCTCTTTAAAGAAAAACAAGCAAAGAGATGTATTGATTGCCTAGCAATGACATTTAAATGTAAATGTAGCTTTTAGAAAAGCAGTAAGAGAGAACCATTTTGAGAAAAGGTTTGCAGCTATTTCTCTTGTTTTTTTTCCTTGCGCCACATGCTTTATCTACAAAAAATTGTCAAGCATCATATTAGAATCTATAAACCTACGTAATTGTACTTCTATAGAGGAACTGCTGCTCTCTCAAGAATTGCGTGCTCATGTACCCATTGAAGCAATTCGAGCGGTTGACGTCGGGGCAATGGAAGTACAGAAGCCCTGTAAGTGAACCATTGAAATCAGATTTAAAAGTGTACTGACTGTGGAGCATTAACCAGCCTGCCATGTACGCTTTCTTCAGCTGCAATTTCTGAACATAAGATTGACTTTTGCACCAGAGTATTCATTTCAAATATATTGCCAAGCGTGCGATATTTCAAGTTACTATAATATATAGCTTCATAACTCGATGAATGCTAAGACAGCCATAAAATACATTTTGTATTTGCCGTTGCCAGCAAACTGCCTTTCATATTAAATATTTAACACTTTATTCTAGACTGTGCATTTGCAATTGTCAGAGATGATTTGTTTATTTCATCTTGTGTTCTGCAATATTGTTTTGATGTTTTCCTGCGCTTTTGCTCCTCGCAGTGTGATATAGATATGTATGAATATTGCTGATGTATTTTATCAGTGCATACATTTCTTATGTATGTCATTGAAGCTGAATTCCAACAAGTTCAAATCAAGTTATCCTGCAGGTGCAGATTACTGCTTTGAAAATGTTACTGTATTGATAGAATGTGCTGCTTCTATTATTCTTGCATAGGAGAACACAGTCAAGGTTGGACTGGCTGTACCCGGCATCGGGCGCTTCCCCGTGTGGTTGGAAGGGTGGGGAGCCAGTTTTGTTAATGGGGGCTAGTTTTGTACCAGTGCAGCAGTTTTAAGAGCCCCAAAAACAACCTTTTGAGGTACGAAAGTTTCCATCCTCGCCCCCTCAGGGAAAACCTCCCGTATGGACAATACCTTCGACTAAACTGGATTTGTAGCAAATTATCAGACTACAAAAACCAAGCAGAGGACCTTACCAAAAAACTGAAACAACGAGGGTACCCTTCCAAAATTGTATACAAATGCCAGAAAAGGGCCAGAAACCAGCCCAGGGATGCCCTACTTGAAGAAAAGACAAACGAGAATGAGACAACTCCACTCACATGCGTTACCACTTATAACGCAATTTCGAATCAAGTGAGTAGAAGCATCAACAAACACAGGTCCATACTTAATACTGGAAACTTTCAATGGGACAAACCACTATTTTCATATAAAAAAGCGCAGAGTCTCAAAGACAGCCTGGTCAACACCAGACCAAAGACATCAAATACAAATGTAAATCCAAGTATAACACAAATCTGGGGGCTCCCAGCCATAACAGAACACTTCAAATGTGGGGACCTCAGTGTATGCCACCTCACAGAAAACACCAAAACCCTCAACCTGGAAGAAGGCAAAACCTGGGAACAGCGATCTCACACCAATTGCAACAACAGCAATGTAGTGTATATGATCAAGTGCACATGTGGCAAACCATACATAGGCATGACAACGCGCAGTGTAAAGCAACATATCAGTGAACATCGGAGTACGATACGCTGCAAGAAAAACACCACAAGACTAACAGACCACTTCTTGGAGGCACATCACACATCTAATGACATGCAATGGACAGTAATAGAACAAGTGCAACCAGGTCCAAATTCACAGAACCGCTTGTTTGAAAAGGAACAACGCTGGATCTACAGGCTTTCGACACATAAGATAGGCCTGAACGACAATATTCCTTGGGCCTCTGTTTTAAAATAACTAATATTTGTCCACACCTGCATACCCGGATGCTAGCCGGCATTTGAGTCAAGATGGTTACACATCACCCATATAAAAAGATGAAAAAAAACCCTACATTCATATTAACAGGACAGTCTTTACCCTTTCCCGGTATACTGTGTGAATGTGCTACCAACAGATCAAAACACGTAACGCTTAATTAAACTCCACCACAGTTACCCCATGGTTTGATCCATTCCTTAACCTGCCACTAATAGTGCACTTCGCTATAAATGACATCCACGGAGGTCGGTCCTCTGGATAATTATGTGCACTTCGAAACTCCCATTTTGTTGCGTTTACACCTTTTGCCCGACGTTCTTATTTTATCAGCGTCTATCATGGCCAGAATACAGTATCTGTTGTACTGCTGCTTCTCCCCCACGATAGTAGTTAACAAATGTGCGCGCACATTGTCACGCTTACAGCATTCCCCCAACCCCGACAATGTGGGTATATCCCGCAAACGCTTTATTTACCACCGAATAACTTTATCCCACTACACAGAACCGGACTTGTAATCTTTTACCTTTTTGGCCATACGCGGCAGCCGTAGTACAGTGTAAACAGCAGTTGCCCAGGTTACGTTCACGTGACTAACACGGAACCCCGCCCACCCCGGAAGCCGGCTCCTGACATTAACGCGCACAGGAGCTCCGGCCATTGTAGCGGGGCAGCGGAGGAGAGATGTAGGTAACTGGCCACTTCCACCACGACAAAACTGTAAGTAGAGCAAACTTCCTTTTCAGCCTCCGTGACTCACCGCCACTACCGAGTCCAGAATCTACTGCGACACGCGGCCCACCCTGATTGACACCCCTTTTTCCCTAAACTATTGCCTCTATGTAATTACAGAATACGTTTTACACGAGGTGATACCACCCCCTGCCCTCCGATGCAACAGACACCAGAATAGGAGTAAGCCGCCTCCCATTTACCAACATATGTTTGTTTGTCCTCCATGTCACATGTCAGTGAGTCCTTGTGTGTCCAATGAGTTATACGGGTAATCCATGCACATTTTCAAAAACGAACCCCGCGACCACAATAATAGGGATGCGAAAGGAAAATATCACGCCACAACAATTAGTGCGAGTGCGCGAGATTGGTATAAAAGTATTGTACGCCACGGAGCACGCACCTATTGATCAGTATGCGTGTGTTGGCAAAATAGAATGCCCTAATTGGGCCAAAGAACAGCACGACAATATCACGTGGGTACCGGCACGAGTACAAGATAATTAGCTATTAAACTACGTGCCTGGGTAATACAATTTCCTAATGAGAGTGGCATGAAGCATGCTGACACGGAGATACGACACTGCGCAACGTAACAGGCATGTAATATTGATCACGTCTGACGGATGTTCATTTCTCTCTTTTTTTCCCTAACAGGTATTTTGATGTTTTTACTTCACATGCTCGCCCACTGAGGTCAGAGCTTTCACCAGTAGCGATTTTTGCTAACTTGGTTACGAAGATCTAGGATTGGGTGCGCCTTGTAGGGGGCGCAGACCGTCCACTTCTTTGTTTTATGGTCCTGACGAAAACCTGGCATATTCCATCTAAGGTTGAAACATGTAGACAAGATCACATACAGAGATACTTTTGGTCGTAACTACCCTCATAGTATCTCACCACACTTTTTTAACATTGTCCAGTTACTTGTAAATAAAATTTATCTTCCCACGAAGTTAAACCAGGACAATTTTTAACACACTTTTTTGCACTTCCACCCACAACCAGCTCCACTGTAATTCAGGTGTTGTAGCACACCCTGGTGACGCTAGGCCACCAGGGTGGACCCCGATGATGAAGCACGTCACCACTAGGTTGGTGAGTGAGGGGTTTATTAACAAAAGGACAAATTCTTTCCTTTTGTCATCTACACACCCCATTAGGAATTTTTCTTGATTCTCTATGGTGGTACTCCTCTCTTTGTTTACTTAGTCCTTAATCAGGGGAACAGGAGTACTCTCCGTTCACTCTAGGTGAACACGATCCCTTGCTCTCCCTTTTGTTAGTCTACATACAGCAAGACCACAGCATAAACCAAGAACTATTCATATCCAAATATTAATTTAATAAAATCTGTTTCGTACTCTTCTGTAATCTGGGTGTCAATCTGGCAAATGCAGTGTTTGCTTTGATTGATGATTACATCTGTTATGTCAGTGCCATAACCCTGTGTCTTGTAGACGCAGATTTGATACCATCATTCCCTCCACCCTTCTCAGGTACTAGATTCACTTGGCTTTCAGAGGTTCTACTATTATTCACTGCCTATCTTCTTTCCTTATCAGTACCAAACATATTCTATACTGATACTTGTCCAAGTTAAAACCTTCCCCTGCAATTTACATCTTCAACTTACAATATGCGTTATCCTTTGTAAGCTGTGGGTGCATCTTCTGCCCTAATCCTTTTAAACAATTTGCATTGCACCACAAATAGAAATAGCTATTGGAAAGGACTGCGAGTCATTTCACTTGTCTGCCTGACTATACTCTTTCATGGGTAAAGCCCACTGTTCATAAGTTGGGGAGAAATAAGAACAAGTATTTTGCTTGGGGTGAAATGACTGGCTTTGTTCCTTTGATTACTGATCAGTTATTTTGCTTCAGCAGAAAATGGACTTGACCTTTCTCATTGAAATAACGTATGGCAAAAGGCTCAAATGTAAGAAGTTTTAAAATCTGCTAAAGTTACGAGATTTCAAAAGACTACCTCCTTGTGCCACTCTTTCTCAAATAGAGCATTTTGTATTGTCGATTGTCACCTTCTAGATGGATTAATATACTGGTGTTCACCTACATTATTCAAAATAATTGACTGCCCAATTTCAATGGATCAAAAAATCTGCAGTCAATCTTGTGGCTTACATGAACTGTCAGTCACAAAGATCTCCAGTTTTGACTGACCTGTTCTAGGTACTAATTTAACAGTGGGTACATATGGATGACCTCATTTAAGGTTTGGCAGATCAGGAGCCCTGCAATAAATCAGCTGGGTTCGTGCCCCCCCACACTTGTTTTAAGGGAGGGAAAACACGAGGTTTCTGATTGCAGACCCTAAGGTGGCTCTGTGTAAGAAAATATTGCCAGGACTATTGAATAGGACTATTGATCAATAAATGTTTGAAGGGCCATCCAATTTAGGCAGTGTTACCACATATATTGACCTGGTGGTCCATAATAGGATGAAAGGCAAAAAAATTCTACATGCAGGTAGAAAACACCCAGCATATCAGGTTTTTCAGAAACAAACCCCTGTTTCATGGTTTATTTCTGAAATAAAAAAGTTGGATAATGAGGCCAACCCTGCATGGAGCCTGCTCTGTAATCATCTTTATCATGCAGTTGAGGGTCTCAAAAATTGTAAGTGGTTAGCACGGTAGCAGATTCCATAGATTTCACTGATCTATGATGTTGATTAACCTTCCTCTTAGGTCTAAATTACGTTGTAAGCCTTTATGTAAAACATTTTATCTTTTATACATTACAAAGGTGATAACCCCTGATAACTCCCCCCTCCAATGACTTGCTCACAGTTCTATACTGAGAATATGCATGAGTGATATTGTGCCCAGGTCTTTGAGCTCTTTTTAATACAAATCTTTCTCAACATATCCTTATCCTGTTATACTTTAAGCTCTGCCCTCTTCAGATAATTATCTTTTACTTCAACCAACTCACTTTGTCTGGGATAATATGTAGCACTCTCAGATATCTCGAGCCTGTAAGATAACTAAGAGCAGGGCAGAGCAGACTGAGAGTGCCGCTTCCGTGGAGAAAATTGCAGCCGTAACATTATTGAGTTGTAACTCCCCCACAGGCCCCTGCTTCGACCCCCAGTGCTGTTCTTATTCCAAGATCCTTGTAAGCCCGCTCACCCGCCTAGCTCTCCCTGGTCCTGCCAAGCTGGATGAGCAGCTGTTGAGCTGGCGGCAGCCAAGCAAGCAGAGCGCGGGGGCTGTTGAGATCGTTGAGGCCGTGCTGAGACTGGGCTGAGCTTCAAGAGTGCTTCTGCTCACGTCTTCTCAGCCACCAGACCACCAGACCACTCGGATTTGGGAAACAAGTGGATCAATGGACCCTCCAGGATTTCAAGGACCAGAGGCGCTGATACATTCAGGGGCACTGGTCTTCCCCAGCTGCACAGAGAGTGACAGGTGAGCGGGTGGCGGGGCAGAGAAGACATGAGTGCAGCTCTCCATTAGGGAGGTTGCTAAGTGTGTGCCAGACGACCCTGTGGAAGTAGTCCGGTTAGGTCCGGGTGCAGCTTGTGGGTTGCTTAATAGCCTGCTCGCCCATCACCCCGCCACCCTGCTTACTCCGCCCTGCCTCGCTAGTCTCGCCACCTTGCTCCTTGCTTCATGTTCAATGCATAAAGAACCTCCTTTTATCCTGCATCTCTGCAATTTGTAGGCAGTCAAATTCCTGCTAGAACCTAAGCTACAAGCTTTCTTGACAGTGACTCTGCAAGCATCACAACAGAACAACCATAGTCATCATAATCTCACTAACTGAACATTTAGTCCACAAAGATTGTCACAATTTAACCATCGGATGCAAAAACGCTTGCGAAGTGAAGTAGGCACGAAATAACGTCTGAACGGTAAAGCAACACAATCACAACATAATCACAACTACATCCATATTTACACTGTGGCCATGAGGTCTGGTAGAGTAAGAAAGACTCCAATAAATTCAAGACAACAGTCAAAAATTACTAAAACAACAAAAAGGAAAAACGAGAGTGAGATTGGGAGAGGGAGCATTGGCAATGGTTCTCCTGGCTTCGACCTAGACCTAGACATACAAAAACAAAACGCGAAAGCACGAAGGAATAAATGATACACAGAGACTACTAATTTCCCTAAACATCTCCCCATCAGAACTTTAACTCAAAAGAATCACAAAAAGTATTATAATCAGGATAGGACAGCTCCAACGGAATAAGATCCTATTGCTAACTTAGTACTGGAGTTGGACACTCAAGATGTAATTAGTGTAGGGGGTTCTCACCAGCGGAGAAAGCCATGCTCCTTCCAGCCTAAGATATATACATCGTTTTTCTTCCTGAAAGATCCAGGGACTGTAATATTTTTTTAAAAAAAACAGCAAAATTAAAGGCCAAACCAAACCATTGCATTAATTCATTTAAATGAAACCCTTCATTCCAAAATGAATTATAATTTTAGCAGGGACTTGAATAGTACTGGAAATAAAGAAAAAAACTGTAGTGACTAGAGGGTTAAACACAAAAGACGAGCTAGATAGCGTTTGTCATGAAACTCAATCAAGGGCTACAGATAATGAGCAAATACAAGAATCACAGGAAAGCCCAGCGGCCACCTTTTTTACAAGCCCCAACAACCTTCTCAATCCCCCTAGGCTGTTGCTATGAGGAAACTAAGCGAGGCACCCTAATCACTCCAGACTCAAACCAGCAATTAAACCAGCAAGGGGGATCAAAAAACTGAATCAGACCCTAAATCTACTCAGATTCTTTTTCAGGCAGTAGAGTTTTATCCTGCCACTAACACCCAAAATTCTGCACAGCAAGAAGTTTGGATCACAGTGATTGACTCCAGTCTCCACCAAGTCACCCTTAACAAAACAGATCACTGGGTAGAAGGAAAGCCAAAGGGCCAAAAATTACATTCCCCAAATTCTTTCCCTCAAATGCACCAACCACCTACCTGGAAGTTTCAACGGCCTTGATGACCTCCGGCAAACTTCCAGAAAGCACATTGAAAGGGAATGGTCAGGTGACCTCTCAAGAAGATCGCCATAACTCCAACGGAGACATGTCATTTTTGACTTCGCAATAGTGGGAGGAATTAGTTGCCTCGTATAGTCACGATTCTAAAACTCCAACAAAAAGTGTGTGCCCAGAGAGCAGCGACAAAAGCCACACAATCAAAGATTCGTTCGGGGAAACAATATTAAGTATGATGCAATATTCAACTGCGACATTACAATACCAATCCCAAAAACTAGACCTTCAGCTCACAATTCTTGAAAGATTAGCTGACTACACTTCAGGGATTGACAGGAAGCTAGCCAATTTGAATGGGTAATTTTGAAGCCCTTAACAATCTGGAAGATATTGACTGACTGATCCCCCCAGCATTTAGATTCGGTGGAGGGCTGGCTGCGGGAGGGGGGTACTTTAGAGCAGGCAAGCAGACCCAATTGTACTAAGATAGCGGAAAGATTACCTGCCGCTTGGAAAATAAAGGACTTAATAGAGAGAGATGGTGGTATCCTGTCTATGACCCAGCGGTCAGACCAAAGTGAACTCTGTTCTAGACCCCTGGCCCCATGTTGTACGGAATGTCCTTTCCCCCTAGTTGTGCAGCCATTTAGTTCCATGCCCACCCCCGCAGAGCACCTTTGGAGGATGACCTCATGGAATATTGCTGGGTTGCTTTCCAAATCACAGGCCTTACTGTCTCTGGGTGCGTCCAGTGACACTCTGCTTGACATGGCCTCACAATCCCTGGGTGCATCCAGCGACACACAGTTTGAACTGGACAGTCCTTGCCACTCGATATTGAGTTGTCCATTGCTTGTCAAATATATAACACAAGAAGAGCCATCTATCAATCTTGAACAGGGAATAGATAATCAACCTCTGTCCCTCATGCCGAGAATTACTAGAACCTGTTCTTTAGCAATTTTAGAGTCAAAGTTAGTTTCATTTGACGCATCTGCCTCTGCTGATTTGGATTCACAAGTGGCTTTGAGAGAGTACAGATCACCCAGAACACTCTGATAACTCACGGAAGCCTCTCTTGAAATATGGTGGGGCTGCGGAATAAATTATAGATAGAGGAATAGGTTAGCTTTATTGAAAAATATAACATAATTTGTTTTCAGGAGACTTGGATGGTTGACTTTACACATTTAAATGGGTTGTACTCCATCCATACACCAGCAGGAGTATCCCTAGGAGGACACAATAAAGGAGGGCTTCTAACCCTGGTCTCGACCACCTTAAATAGGAAACTGGGAAAAATTGCTTGGAGTCCCCACACTTTCAAATTATTAATATTTTATATATAAAAAAGAATCTGACTCTGGTTTACCATAATCATTCTAATATTTAGATACCTGCATTGCCCAAGAAATGGAATCCACATTATCTAGGCATATTGAGGAGATAGCTGTGGATTTTGTTTTACTTTGGGGAAGTGACTTCAACTGTAAGATATGCCCCATTTCTAAATGCTCTGCATGCCATTTATTTAAAGGGGACAGTGATGGTGGTCACCATTTCGATCATAACCCAGGTGGGAACATATTTAATTCAATTTTGCTAAAATATTCTCTCTTTATGACTATTGATCTACTAGTAGATATGGTCTCTGACCTGGCAACATATGTAGGAAGAGGCCAGGGCACTCTGATTGATTTCATTGTCTTATCTGATTATTTTAGCTTGCATTCTGTTATTTTTAATATTCACAAAAATGGACTAAGTGACCATTATGCCCTTTCATTAGATTTGGTAAACATACTTGATGGAAACTATGATCCTGTTAGAATACCCCCCTTGAATCTATAAATCCTGACCGTGTCCTTAAGCAGATCATAGAAGTCAATTTAAGAGAAATTCTAGACTGTCTAGCTGAGAATATACATTTTGAGTCCATTACAACATCATTTATGGCAATCACTGGAACCAAGAATATGATATTAACTAGGAAGCAAGGTGCTATAATTGCACCTTTCATCATAGTAAATTAATTAAAGCCTTAAAAGAAAAACCCCGAGATACTGTGAAGATGAAAAATTTACGCCATGATTATAAACATGCATTGGAGAAAGGCAAGACCAAGCTTAGGCAAGAAGCTTGGGGTCAGCTTCACGTGGCATGTCAAAATAGAGATGCCAGACTTTTGTGGCATACCGTAAATCAAGATTATGTTAATGGTTCTACCAATGATAATATCGATGTAACAATTATGCCTGAGGATTGGGTAGACCATTTTTCTGGACTGAACCAGAGTTGTAATAGTTCTGATGTGAGGTACTTATCAATCTGGGAGTATTTCTCTGGCACCACCGTCATTGGAAGAGGTGGATAGAGCCTTATCCCAGACTGTTAGGAATGAGGCCTTTGGACCTGATGGCATGCCAGTAGATCTGTTTTAGCCAATATTCCCCTTTGGCTGCCACTTCTGACCAATTTACTGAGATGTTATGCAACCATGATCCCCCAGAATTCTGGAGAACAGTGATAATAGTCCCTATTTTCAAAAAGGGTAATAGGTCGGACCCCAAATGTTACCGCCCCAGATCATTGATTAATTGCACATGTAAATTCATGGGACGTGTAATATTAGAGAGGCTAAAGACTTGGGCAGTCGAGGCGGGGAAATGCTCAGATGTTCAATATGGGTTCAGGATACGCCTTGGCACTGTTGATTAGTGTCTGAACCTGCACCTGGTCACCGCCAAGTACACCGTAGCCAGGCCAGGAACACCTTATTTGGGGTTCATGGTCCAGAAGTTTGACTTCGACTGGGTGCAGAGGGGGAGACTCTGGGAGAAGATGCTCTCTATGAGTATAGAACCATCGATTGTCCACTTCTTGGCAGCAATACACCAGGGTATAACGGGAAGAGTGCGGTATGGTGTCAACGGCAAGCTCATTGCCCCAATAAAGATGGATTGCGGGGTCTGTCAGGGTTGCGCCCTCGCCCCTTTTTGATTCTGCCTCTACATTAATGACCGCGTCAATGGGAATATGGATGTACCCCAGATAGGTTGTAGACCCCTTCCAGCACTTCGATATGCCGATGATTGTGTTTAAATGTCCAGAACAGGGGTGGGGCTGCAGAGGCTTTTAACTAGTTTTAATGGTTTTATGAGTGATCTTGGACTGTAAACAAATGTTGCTGAATCCCATGTTATGGTGGTGGGCAAACCTCCCATGAAAACAAAAGCATGTTTTATTAATAATGAAAAATTACTTTGTGTACCCACCTTTTCCTACTTGGGCAATCTTTTTAATCAGAAAAATGCATGGTCCCACTTACTGGAGGCAAGAATTGGAGGTTTAAATCGTGACGTTTAGGCTATGTTTAGGTACAAAAAACATAGGCTCCCCACCTCTAAAAGTTATCACAGGTATATATAACGCTCGCACGTGCGCCATCACTTTGTATGGTGCTGTTGTTTAAGGGTTTTGTAACACTGCTGGTTTACAGAGAGTTGAAAATATGTTTTTTAAACGGTTGTTAACAGTGCCTAAAAGTACTGACATTACTATTTGTCATAGTGAATTAGGATTAACCCCACTATCTTTTCATCTCCAGTTATCACCACTTCTGTTATGGCGTAGTATTTGGGTGAAAGAAGAGACTGTCCTAAATCATGCTATAATCACTGACTGTTGGAAACTGGACTGTGTCAAGAAAATTCCCTGGATTATGTATATACACGGGCTACTGGGGAAGCTGGGGCTCCCAGACTGTATTGAGACTCACGGTACTATAGTCAAAATTGCAAGAGTTAAACTGAAAATAATGTTTATGACATATAGCTATGAAGTCAGATCATTTAGAATATAGCAAGAAAAGAGTTGTCGAGCACTCATTGCTGGTTTGTTCTTTAGGTACTGAACCCTATCTCTCTTTCTATTTTAATCACCCTAAGATGTTTTATCTCATAAGATTCAGGATGGGTATTGCCCATCTATTGGTTTCCTATCACTGTGAAACACATTGTGACGCAAAACTGGATTTGTGTCCATGTGACTCAGAATCAGCACAGAGCACTTTACATTTTATGTTTTTCTGTGGACTCCTAGACATGCTTTTTTAAAACCACTGTTAAGATTTTTAAATATAAGAAAGTGCAGGGTTGCGTTACAATATTTGCTCCTCTTGAAAGAAGAATTTATTTGTTAAATGATTTATAAATACATTTCCACCGTGGTGCGGCTTCGGAACATGGTAGGTAAATGATTTTATATTGCTTAAAACAATATTTGTAACGTAAATGTGATTGTTTTAATTGTATGAAATCTTTTTATTATGCAATCTTTTATGGTTGATTTGCAGCCGAATAAAGATGTATTGATGATGATGATGATGATGAATGAGTTAATAAAGAGATTGCATGAAGCCGCCCTCTACAACAAGTTATTGCAACAAGAATGTACTTGTGCTCCAATAGTGGATAAACTACTCACATTACATATTATTGGATAAACTATTCTCTGCTATGAAATCAAAAAGTGAAACCCAAATTGTAGGGAGTAGTGTTACATCTGCGGAAGGAGAAATAAAAATAGAACCCCAACCTAAGGAGACGATCATAACAAATTGTGATCAACGCCTAGGTGGGAGAGGGCCCTTGCAAAACACTAAAGTGGCATCACACAATAAAAACATAACATCAATAAACATCCGTTGTAAGCAAAAAAGGAAAGGAAGGAATGGGAAAATCACTTTTCAGACCCTGTATGCGGCCACCCTGCATCAACCAGAACTACCTGCAATCGATACCAGTGCTTTAAATACCATAAACTCCTCAGTCCCATCAACGGGAGAAGGCATAAATGATCTACTTGCAAAAACAATAACCCATCAGAAGTTGCGATGGGTTTCTCACGCTTCACAAAAGATTTTTTTAAAAATGGGTTGGTCCCAGGAATAAACTAACAGCCTTATTCATCAACGGGCCGTTTTGCGAGCCCCTAATAGCGATTCATAGCGAATCGCTATTAAGGACTCGCAAAACGGTATTCATGTAGGAATTGCTAAATAAATAGCGATTCCTACACATTCCTTATTTGCGAGTAGCAAATTGCTAATCGCAAATAAGGAATAACTCCCCATTCATTCCTATGGGCCAAAAGGCCCATAGGAATCAATGGGGAGTATTCCCTATTTGCGATTAGCAATTTGCTACTCGCAAATAAGATAGCGATTTAAAGGGTGCCAGGGGTGTCCAAAGGACACCCTGTAGCACCCCTTAAATGCAAATTGAAACAGGTGTTGCGCAAACACACATGTCCAAAGGACATGTGTGTGTGCAACATGCAACTTAGAAAAATGCTTTTAAAAGCATTTTTCTAAGTTTTTGCTATTTACCGAGAGGTCTGACCTCTCGGTAAATAGCGGCCCAAAATTGCATTTTCGCAATTTTAAAATGCTTCATGAATTGCATTTAAGGAATCTCAAATAGAGATTCCTTAAATTCAATTATTCGCAAATGTGCGAATTCTTAAATAGCGAATTTTGCATTTGGGATGATGAATCCCAAATGCAAAAATTGCACTCGCAAAAGGCAAGATTCTGAGAATCTTGCCCTTTTGCGAGTGCAATTTAGCTTGATGAATCAGGCGGTAAGAGCCCAATCGTTAGCGAACAAACACAATTCTCCTTAATTCTGAACAATAACAAGGGTAATGCACATATGAATCAAGCATTAGACACGTCACCTCGAGCTTGTAGTGCACCCATTGATGATGCCCAATCCGCAAAAATGGAGCAGGGCAAGGGCCCACAGGACATTCACAATGAACCTCAGCAACCACTAAGTATTATTTTCAAGCAAAGCCTTGCTGAGCAAGATAAAACCTGGATACCAAATGACCAACTGCCAATTTTGCAAAACAGTACTGACAGACGATCAAATACCGTTGATAAATCTAGGCCTTTCTCATACCCTGCCAACAATAGTGATTGCTCCCAGCCCTCGACTCAAGAACTCTCTATGGAAGAGAAGACAGATAACATCATTTTCTACCCTCACTACAAATGACAAGGTCAAGTATATATTTTAAATAGAGGAAACGTGTAACGACTTTTTCAATCCATCCCAACTCTTACTAACATCAACGCCTCTGATCTACTCTCTATAGAATCCCTGCCAAACAACTGCCTCCTTAACTGTGAAGTGTCCAAAACTAAATGGAAAATCCTGAGAAAGTCAGCAGAAATTTAAAGGGAAAAACAGATTCCTAAGCTGGGGGATCACCTTGAAAATAGTGGCAAAACAACCATACCCAGCACCTTTTTTAGTGCGGAATCTAACATCCAAAATAGAAATACATCTCAGTGCTAAAGCAAGCAAGGGGTAGATCTTCCACGCATGGCCAACTCGATTCAACGCACAACAAGTAATAATCTGAGCATACATCGCACAATAATAGCAGCACAACCAAATTGACATCGGAAGTCCAATTCATTGACTCCATATTTGGCGCACAAAGAAATCAAAATGTGCATCTGAAATATTAATGGCCTGGCATCTAAATCAAGTGACAAAGAGTTCCTAAACTATGTTAAATCCTTTGATATGATTCTTCTTCAGAAGATTTGGGAAGATAAACCCTTTGAGCTATAAGGTTACACCTCTAGTTCTATACTGGCAACAAAAGGATCTATTTTTGGTCAACGTTCAGGGGGTCTATTGCTACTTGCCTTAATTACACAAATTGGTGAACGATTTTCCCTAAAGATTAACATTACTCCTCCAAGTTGCATTCAGGCCTCTATAGTAAAGCTGAACTTTGATCAGATTGTTGAGAAGGTAATAATATTAAACATTTATACACACCCTAAACAAAATCTAAAAGTAGCTAAGGAGTTGATCAATCAATTAAAAAGAGAAATGGAAGAAGAGGACACGGAACATATCATTCTGGCTGGTGATTTCAACATGCACCATTTAGGGTGCGACTAGGATGACGACTTCACACAAGATCTCACAGGTGCATGGGGAATTCCCGCTCAAGCCCCCCCCCCAAAAAAACACCAAACTAGTGGGATGCTCGAAATACCTTATCTAGGATCTAGAGCACCTAAACCTGAGAGCAGCAAATGGCCGTTTTAAGGAGGATAATCCACCAGCACCCGCACATCACACTGCCGAAACTTCATCTCGCTTCGTATTCACGTTTACAACTCTAACTCTGTTCAATTAAATAGCCTCCTGTAAAAACAGGCAATAATGAATTTAGCAACCACATGCCACAAGAACTGCATCTCAAGGCTGACTCAAAACTTTCATTGGAGGCAGATAAAACCATTGTATCTGCTGAAACAACAAACCTTAAACGATTAAGGTGTAGTTCAACAAACATAGAAGCACTATCAACTACTGCAAAAGATTTATTTACCCAAGCACAGGATAATTTAACTCAGCTGCTGGAAGGTTCGGACAAATTTGTTACGTTGCTTGATGACAAATTCACAACTAAGACAGAACCGAAATAGAGGAACAGAGTAGCCATTCCAATAATTACGGCAAAGATCCCAGTCACCCAAAAATGTAAACAAATCATAAATCATACTCTAAGACAACTATGTAAATCACCGAAAAACCAGAGTCTCCAGCAAACCCTTCGCGAATCGAAGGCATTAATAAAGCGAAGGCGATGGGTCAGTAAAAGAACCAAGAGCAATGAGTTATGGGGTAAACTTCTTCATGATGCGAATCAGCAAAATAGTGCCAGGTTTTGGCATTCTGTCAATAGACTACAACGGCCTACTCACCTTGGTATACAATATAATGGTAGTAGCCTGGGCTGATTTTCTGTTCAAACACTTTAATGAAGCAGACCAAACACCACCTTCTCCCACTCACTCAAAAAATGAAAGCGCTAAAAGACCAGCTAAGGAAATAACATGGCAAAGCCTTATCCCTTCAAAGGAACTTGGCTACCTAGTCCCAAATTAACAGCAAGGGGAGACGGAATAAAGAGCATGCCAAAGCTGATCACCTAGAGCAACAGAGGAGCTCATCAGTCCCATAGCATCACAGATTAGGAAACAAATAGCAAGGGGTAGATTAGCAGGAGCTCCTGTCCCAATGGAATCCCGCCAATGCTGTACAAATACGACCCAGAATTTTGGAGCAACACATTAAACAAATTTTCAAACAT
Organism: Lissotriton helveticus; assembly: GCF_964261635.1. Taxonomy (NCBI): domain Eukaryota; kingdom Metazoa; phylum Chordata; class Amphibia; order Caudata; family Salamandridae; genus Lissotriton; species Lissotriton helveticus. Next base: position 2,009,754,960 of record NC_136057.1, on the reverse strand, counting down.
ACATAACTCGGAACATCTATAATTCTAGAGTCATGGAGAGGCTCAATCATAAATCCAATCTACAAGCAAGGCGAGAGAAAAGCGCAGAAAATCTATCACTTGATAGCCCTCATAGATATCGAGGCTAAATATTATGCGGGGCTTAACTCAAACGATCTAGCCAGTTGGGCTTCTGAGAATCACATAATACCGTCAACTCAAACAGGGTTTCGGTAAGGACAAGGAACAACAACAACTATATTGCCTTTAACCTTGCTTATGGTCCCAGCGAAACAGAGAAAATATTCCTCTGTTTTATAGATTTTACAGCAGCTTTTGAACAAAACTCTGGAATAAACTGGACAGCTGGGGGATGCCACCCTCTTTTAGACCAACTTAGGGCCTTGTATACTAACACCTGGATAAGGATAAAAATTGGTGCTGGGACACACATATCGAAAAAAAATACCCACTTCAAAAGGGCTGAAGCAAGGGTGTGTCCTGGCCCATTGCTTTTTAACCTGTTTCTGACGGACCTCCCAGGTAAACTGGACAGATGTACAGCCCATGCTCCAAAATGAGGCAATAAGTCACTATCAAATTTGTTATATGCCAACGACTTTGGGGCCTATTAGGATGGCGGTTAAACCGGCATCTCCCGGGCCAGCGGAAGCCACCGCCGGCCTGCAGGATGCGGATTAACCGCCGCGGCCACAGACAACACCCACCGCCAGATTAGGATGGCGGTGGGATTGCGGTGCGACCAGCGGCGGATGGCTGGTCCGTCCGACGCTGATCCGTGGGGTGGGGAGGGCTATTTGGTGACAGTGTCTGCAAGACACCGTCAGCCAAATTAGGATGTGCACGGACACATGCTTTTCCGCTGCGGCTTTTCCGCCGTTGAAAAGCATGTGGACTTTGGTGTTTGGGGGCCCGTTGTGGGCCCCCGGGGTGTCGGGGGGTGGGAGGTGCACATGGGGGTACCTATGGTACCCCCCATCATTTACATGCAAAAAGCGGCAGGCACCGCGCGGTGCCTGCCACTTTGTGCATGTAAATTTAATACATGCAGTTTTAACATTGCGGCGGGTGCTGCTTCAAGCAGCACCTGCCGCAATGTTAAACATACCTAATGTGAATGCCAGGGTGGCTGTCACATCCTAATTTGCACGGAGGGACCGCCGCTGCCCCTGCGGACGGTCCCTCCACCTCTGGGGATCCGGAATCCTAATCGGCCCCTTAGTTTTGATAAGCAGGACCCCAATTGGACTTCAACATCTCCTGAACCTGACCCACAGCTTTTCACAAATGAATGCTTTAAAAATAAATTATGACAAAACAAAAACAATGTTAATAAATTACCATAAGAAGAAAAACTTTAAAACTTTAATTGCCACCTGGATGTTTATAGCCTAGACCAAGTAGCAAGTTACAAATACCTGGGACTAATTTTAGACCAAAATAACTCCTTTAAACCGCAGATAGAATCCCTGCGAAGAAAGGGGGTAATAACTTACTTAGCTATAAAATCCTTAAAGAAGTTGTTGCCGGACCTAACTTTGGACCCCTTGCTAAGAGTCTTGCGAGCTAAACTCCACCCTACAATAACATATGGGAGTGAACTGATGGAAGGAAAAGACGCAACAGTCCTAGATAACATAATAACCAACTCATACCAAGCGATCTTCAAACTCCCCAAAAATACATCCCCGGCCCAAATACGACTGGAATTTGGGCTACAAAAACAGTCAATTGAAAGAAGGGGAGCAAAAGTAAAATGCTGGTATTAAATTAAAATTGTAGAGGAAGAATCCTTGAACAATCACCTGTGGACAGAGCGGCTTCATCCAGAAAAATCGCCAGCCTGAGAGTATCTGCAGGAATCCATTAAAGTTTTAGGTCTGACAGACCTTTGGAATACTTCAATCCCTCATCCTGTATTAGAAAAAGCTGTAATAAAGGCTACTCGTTTAATATCCACCTTAGAGGATAAAAAAGCACTAACTAAACGATCTCACGGCTGGGTAGTATAAACACGTACAAAGTCCTAAAACCCCAACCTTATTTGAAAATGGGAATAAAATCCACCACTAAGGAAAAATTCATAAAACTCAGTTTGGGGATGGGCCCTAACAATCAGTTTCTACCTCCTTGAGAGAGGAGAGGAGGCGACCAGCTTTGTTGTTTGTGTGGTCCTCGTGTGGAGGATTTGATTCATGTCATTTGCATCTGTAACAACCTAAGGGACATAAGTACAACCCTACTAAAATCAATGTTTAGGTGGCACGGACAGAGGTTTTGTAGATAGGCGGCATTGCTGTGTTTTAACCCAGAAAGAATACAGCTAAACTGCCGGCTCACAAACTTTTTGAAATAACTGAAAAAAGACTGAAAAACCCGCCCAGGTTGGCTATGGAACACCCTGTAAAAGAATAGCCACTAGCTGGAACAACCTCTATGGAGTATGAAGCAGAAAATTTAACAACTGGAGCCTTTTCCTATGAATCAGCTCCTATACTTTTAAATTGTTATTGGTGACAAAAACATGGGTCTTGAAATACTGCCTTTGTATTGCCTTGCCTAGGAGCAAGATACTTCTTTTTAAATGTTTTCAATGTTAATTATGTTTTTATTAAATAAGCAAGATACTTTTATTTGATATATTCTTAATGTACTCAATGGTTTTAATTAATCAAGCATAATGAAATGTACCTTACCTAACCACTGGGCAATGGAATCCCGCCAATGCTGTACAAATACGACCCAGAATTTTGGAGCAACGCATTAGAACAAATTTTCAAACAATAACTCGGAACATCTATAATTCTAGATTCATGGAGAGGCTCAATCATAAATCCAATCTACAAGCAAGGCCAGAGGAAAGTGCAGAAAATCTATCACTTGATAGCCCTCATAGATATCGAGGCTAAATATTATGCGGGGCTTAACTCAAAGGATCTAGCCAGTTGGGCTTCTGAGAATCACATAATACCGTCAACTCAAACAGGGTTTCGGTAAGGACAAGGAACAACAGCAAATATAATGGCTTTAACCTTGCTTATGGACCCAGCGAATTCACTTCGCGTACACTAAGAAGCGAGGAACTGAGAGACGTGAGACCGCGGCTGCGGCTACTTTCTTTTGTGAGTACTATACTGCGGCCGGTTTGCTGTCGCTCACTAGATCTTGGAGCGCGTTTAAATCCTAAATGACTAATATCGCCCAATTAATCTTACCCTTATAGGGACTTTGACAACGTAACGATGATGCACGGTTAACACCAAGGGATCAAATCCTACGCATCAGCCAAATGAATGTAAGTCTTTGTTCAGGGGATATAAGGTAACACCCTAAGGGAACTCATGGTAGTTTGGTGGTTAAATCTTACTCCGCTTGCTCCTTTAGTGCAAGTTAAGAAGAAAAATAAGAATCATACAGTCTCCCCGGCATTGACGGATTCTCAACCCAAGTGAGGAACACATGTGAGTTAGACCTTATTGGTATATTGTCAATTCTTGTTTAATTGCCTGAGAATTTGACACCTGTATTGATTCATGATTCCATCCTTGCTCCTCTCTAGTTGACTCAGCCCATTATCAACCGACCACACAGAATACTGGTCCATCAGATTCTTGAAATTCGGAGCCGGCTGGCCCGATATACCATGGTAAAAACAATAATTTTCATTATTGTAGAGTTCAATTTTAAATTTAATTTTCATTCGAATTTATGAAGTCCTCTTGCATTTTTTTAGAAATCTCTGGCCCCATCAATTCCTTCCTCGTCCTGATGAAGACCCCATTTAAGGGTTCAAGTAAACCTCCCATGTAGGGGTCGAAACGTCGACGGCTCTACCTATTGTTGGTCATCCGGCACTATCCATGATTCTATAATTGACACGTGTGACCGTAGAATGACCTTCTGTAATTTTTGTATTATCGTAAACTTGGCTTGAATGAATTATAGCCTTTTTCATTAATAATGAATGTTTTGTTTTGAATATAAAATCTAGTGCTTTCCTTTGAATCACTTTACTTTTCCTTAATCCACACTTATCTTTTTTTTTCACTCTCTTCCCTGTGTTTGGGGCTTTAATAACTTATTATGTTAAAGTTTTTGAATTGATTCAATAGCATATTGTGATTTATTGACAATGTTGCTTTAATTAAACTTGATGTATTCAAATTTGAAAAAGGTCTTGAATTAGTAATTACGTACAATTTTTGATACGTTGTCTCTCTGGGACCCCTGTATATGTATTACTTAATGCCCAGGTCCCATCGACTTTCTTGGGTAAAACCCCTCTTTTGGTAACATATGGACCCAGCGAAACAGAGAAAATATTCCTCTGTTTTATAGATTTTAGAGCAGCTTTCGACCATGTAGATCGATCAAAACTCTGGCAAAAACTGGACAGCTGGTCGATACCACCCTCTTTTAGACAAACTTAGGACCTTGTATACTAACACCTGGATCAGGATAAAAATTGGTGCTGGGACACACATATAGAAAAAAATACCCACTTCAAAAGGGCTGAAGCAAGGGTGTGTGCTGGCCCATTGCTTTTTAACCTGTTTCTGGCGGACCTCCCAGGTAAACTGGACAAATGTACAGCCCATGCTCCAAAATGAGGCAATAAGTCACTATCAAATTTGTTATATGCCATCGACTTAGTTTTGATAAGCAGGACCCCAATTGGATTTCAACATCTCTTGAACGTGACCCACAGCTTTTCACAAAGGAATGCTTTAAAAATAAATTATGACAAAACAAAAACAATGGTAATAAATTACCATAAGAAGAAAAACGTTAAACTTTAATTGGCACCTGGATGTTTATCGCCTAGACCAAGTAGCAAGTTACAAATACCTGGGACTAATTTTAGACCAAAATACCTCCTTTAAACCACAGATAGAATCCCTGCGAAGAAAGGGGGTAATAACTTACTTGGCCATAAAATCCTTAAAGAAGTTGTTGCCGGACCTAACTTTGGAGCCCTTGCTAAGAGTCTTGCGAGCTAAACTCTACCCTACAATAACATATGGGAGTAAACTGATGAAAGGAAAAGTCGCAACAGTCCTAGATAACATAATAACCAACTCATACCGAGCGATCTTCCAACTCCCCAAAAATACATCCCCGGCCCAAATACGACTGGAGTTTGGGCTACAAAAACAGTCAATTGAAAGAAGGGGAGCATAGGTAAAATGCTGGTATTAAATTAAATTGTAGAGGAGGAATCCTTGAACAATCACCTGTGGAAAGAGTGGCTTCATCCATAAAAATCGCCAGCCCGAGAGTATCTGCAGGAATCCATTAAACTTTTAGGTCTGACAGACCTTTGGAATACTTCGATCCCTCATCCTGTATTCGAAAAAGCTGTAATAAAGGCTACCTGTTTAATATCCACCTTAGAGGATAAAAAAGCGCTAACTAAACGATCTCACGGCTGGGTAGTACTAAACACGTACAAAGTCCTTAAACCCCAACCTTATTTGAAAATGGGAATAAAATCCACCACTAAGGAAAAATTCATAAAACTCAGTTTGGGGATGGGCCCTACCAATCAGTTTCTACCTCCTTGAGAGAGGAGAGGAGGCGACAAGCTTTGTTGTTTGTGTGGTCATCGTGTGGAGAATTTGATTCATGTCATTTGCATCTGTAACAACCTAAGGGACATAAGGACAACCCTACTAAAACCAATGTTTAGGTGGCACGGACTGAGGTTTTGTAGACAGGCGGCATTGCTGTGTTTTAACCCAGAAAGAATACAGCTAAACTGCCGGCTCACAAACATTTGAAATAACTGAAAAAACACTGAAAAACCCGCCCATGTTGGCTATGGAACACCCTGTAAAAGAATAGCCACTAGCTGAAATAACCTCTATAGAGTATGGAGCAGAAAATGTAACAACAGGAGCCTTTTCTTATGATTCAGCTCCTATCCTTTTAAATTGTTATTGGTGACAAAAACATGGGTCTTGAAATACTGCCTTTTTATTGCCTTGCCTAGGAGCAAGATACTTCTTTTTAAATGTTTTCAATGTTAATTATGTTTTTATGAATTAAGCAAGATACTTTTATTTGACATATTCTTAATGTATTCAATTGTTTCAATTAATCAAGCATAATGAAATTTACCTTACCTTACCACTGGCCAAGTGGTCATCTCTGTACATTCAAAGTAACTGCCATCATAACGGTTGCTCTCAATGTACAAAATGTTAGGTGATGGCCCTTGTTGGCTTTAGTGGCTGTTCACCAAAGGTTTTACATTTATTTAACTAATATTTGTTTTACTTTCTTATCGCATGGGCTATTAATAGACTCTCAGAGCAAAAATATTATAGGTATGGTAATAAAGGAGAGATAAGCATAATGCATTAGTGTTTGCAAAGGCTCTGTGTTTGTGAGTGACAGGTATAGAGGACTGGGTGTTTGCTCCAGGATGGAAACTAATCAATATAAGAGCTGGTCTGTTGGCAGAAACGTGCCTCCAATACATATCAGGTATTCACAATGGTATATAAAATAACATTATGTACACTTAAATCAATATTATTCAGTGTTTTGTGCCCCACAACAATCCCACACATTTTTAATAGATGTTCAAGAAGCAAGAAGTTTGCTGGCCAGTAACTCCTGTTCAGCTATTGATGTACTTGGGTCAGTACATTGAATATCCCTTGAAACTAAATCTGAGCAGTGAAACTGGTCCATAAATAATGGATCTATCACCAGGACTGAAACATAAGTGTAGGAAAGAAATATTCTATAGTTACAAAAAAAGTTCTGAAGTTATAAATAAACACTCATTTTATGAGGCATACATTATGCTTACGAAACTGGAAATGTCCTTTACAGTAATTATAAACCAAATGTGATAATGAAGAAATGAAAACATTTGACAGTTATTTAAATGATATACCTAATCTTTTATACTTGTGTGATACATGTAGATAGTCATCCAGATAATCAATGCAATCTCCTTTTAATTTCTGCCCTACTGTCATCTGTCACATCATATACTGTGTTTTTATTATCCAGGAGGCAAATACCGCAACTCTTTATTTGTCTCTCTTTTTTCTTCTTAGTTTAATTTAGCTTTTCCTCAGACATATCACTGGGCATATAACATATTCTCACACACCCTAATATATAAAATATTGTTGGATCTGGCAGTCTCCGGAGAGTCAACCCATAACATTTTGCCTGTACCATTCCACCTTTTTGCTGAATTTGTTTCTGCTGGCCTGAGAACTCTGTGCACTTTACTACTGCTAACCATTGCTTGTTTCTCACTCAATAATACATTGTACATAGGCTTGCATCCAACTGGCATATTTAGTTTACTTCTAAGTCACTTGTAAAGTGGTACTACATACACTCAAGGCCAGTAATTAAAATGCTAGGAGTGGGCCTGCAGCACTGACTGTGTGACCCACTTAAGTAGACCTTTAAACATGTCTCAGGCCTGCCATTGAAGCCTGTCTGTGCATTTTAAAATGCCTTTTCAAACTGTTAATTTCAATGTTTTGCCAAACTCATGTCTTCCTTTTCAATACATAGGGTATGGTACAGTGTTTTTAAAAAGTTGGTCATGTACTTTTAGGTTTTGCATATCTTAGTAGTGAACACATCTTAAATCCATATTTTTTACTACTGCAAGCCCTACCTCTCCATTAGGATAACATTAGACTTACTGTATTACATTTTATAAGTGTAATTTCCAAATTGGAATATGTAACCAGTTTATGTTTGGTGTTCCTGAAATCACAATTTAAAAATCTAACTTATGGCAAAGTCAGATTTTAAACTGAAATTCTGAAAATGCTGTTGTCATTTTCTTGCCTTCGTTATTTAGTGCCTGCAGTCTGTCTCTGCTCACATGACTTGATGTAGCTGACAGTTAAGCTTTGTGTATTCCTCACAGACAGCCACACACAATAGGGGCTTAGATGTGCCTGTATGCGCCATCACTGGCAGGAAGAGAGTGGTGAACTGGGCACAGCTCCACTTACACCTGAATAGGCAGTGTCTTGCCATAACACAAGGGGCTACACGCCCTCTGTATTTAGTCTGGAGCCAGGGCAAGGGAGGCAGGAAACCTGTGCACTCTAAAGGGAAACCTCTTGAAGCTTGTTCAACTTCGAAGGAGGCACCTGGTGTAAATATTGGACCTCAGAAACCAACTCTTCAGTACACGACTGGACCTGTGGAGAATCAGCCAGAAATAAGGGCTGCTGTGCTGCTGTAAGGGCTACCACTCTTTTGAGCTGCTCCGGCTTGACTATTGTCTTGTTGGACTGCTGCCTTGCTGAACTGCTCCTCTGCTGTCCACTTGCCTGAGTCAGAGGGACATGACTTGCACCTGAAACCGGGACTCCTCGAGTGACTCGAGGGGCTAGACTGCTGGCCTCCTTTTCAAAGCCACAGGGACATAACAGGTTCCCTACCACCTGAACCATCACACAGATCGAGCTGGAGACAGCCCCTGACCCCCGAGGGGTATCCTTCAGGTCCTGGACCCTTTGTCTGGCCTCAGCGGAACTGAATTGAGGATTTTGGGCTCTTCATGTCAATAAACTGGAATGTTGGCACCAAAACCTTTTTGCTTGCAGTTCCATCAACTCGACTCTTTGTACTAGAGTATCGACTGTTCGCAGAGAGCACCATCACAATGCTCTGGCCCGACTGTTCATGACAACAGGATCTTTGCGCAATAGTGGTGACTGCTCAGGACTCAAGAGCTGCTCTTCATGCCACATCGATGACCATCTGTAACACTTCACTGCTTCTCTCAGCCCCCCAACACTGTGAATGGGACACTTTCCGCTGGACTGAGAAGGTAACTTTGCAGTGGGACTAACTAAGTCCCTGTATCCAACCACATTGCATCACGGTCGGCCTAAACTTGTGACTTTCTTCGATCTCACATAACCAGATAGCTGCTTGTGGTGCTCTAGGTTTTGGTGCTATTTTCACTTATATCTTTACAATTTTATATGTCGTGCTCTATTGATTGGATTTTTGTCACTTTGGTGTCATATTATGTATTACATTTTCCTCTATTTTTTCTAAATTGGTGTGGGTTGTTCATGTGTTGCATTTTCACTTGTTTGAAGTGCCACATAAGTACTTTACACCTTGCCTCTAAGTAAAGCCTGACTGTTCCATGCCAAGCTACCAGGGGGTTGAGCACATGTTAATTTGAGGTCTGTTTGTGCCTCACCCTGGCAAGGATTGTGGTTGCTGCTTGAGAAGGGTTTCACACCCCTCAACCTTTTCTCCAAATTCTTACAGCCACTATCAGTAGTCAAAGATTTCAGTAATTTAAATCTGAGCTCAGCCCCTTGTGGCTTTGGCACTGAGTAGTCGGTGTTAACTTAGCAAAAATGTGTAAAGCATTCAGAAGTAGCAAAACAGTTAAAAAGCCACAAATACAGCACTATACAAACCCCACTCCAATTTATGAAAATAGAGAAAGACACAGAAAAAAAAGGCAATAAGTGGAACCAGAAACATGAATGATGAAATATTTAAGTGAAATGAGTGCTACAAAACACAAAACGCCAACAATAATAATTAGTTTCTGTAGCCCAGTACCTAAGTAAATTTTGATGCTGAATTCAGTGGAGCACGGGTCGAATACCCCTAAGAGATTGGTTGTACTATGGGCTCGAATTAAGAACGTTTCCAAGTCCCAATCTGAAAAGGGACATTTCTGCAGTAAAACACTTTTCCACATGGGACACACCTGAAATTCAATCCAAACCCATGGAACTGCTGGCAGAATACTTTACATGGTTGATCTCCTTGAAGCTCTGGATCAAAAGTTTATAAAAAGTTCCCAATCTTCTTTCCGGGTTTTTCCTAGACTCCCATGTACCACTAAGGTTGTGGCAGGGTGCAGTTAGTGATTCTCAGGGTGTCTGATAGAGGGCAACAGGAAAGGTCAGTGTTTGTTCAGTTGCCACTAGTTAGCTGGAGTTCTTCACATGAATGTCCCCTTCAGCTTTATTATGTCAGTGGAGCCACACAGATGATCATTCTTTTGAGCCCTGAAGATTTGTTGGTCCTTGGACTTCAAGTGGGAAAGGGTGCAACTTCCTCAGTTATTTCACAGGTCTCATATTCCAAGTACAGCAGGTTGAGTCTGCATTGCATCCTTTCATAAGTCCAGAAGTGTTCTAAGGAAGGCTTGGTGAGAGTCTGAGGGTCCAGGTTTGTAAGGTTCACCAACCTGTAGGCTCTTAGGACCTGCCCTATCAATCAATCAATCAATCAATCATTACATTTCTAAAGCGCGCTACATACCCGTTAGGGTCTCAAGGCGCTAGGGGGGGGGGCTGCTACTGATCGAAGAGCCAGGTCATGAGGAGTCTTCTGAAGGCCAGTAGGTCCTTCTACGTATGCAGTAGTTCCAATCTGGAACTCAGGCCACAATTATATGTGTCAGGACAAATTCAAATGGAAATATGTTCAGCCACACCTAACTTGGGCTCTCCGGCTGGGAGTATTAGTATGTAGCTTGTTTGGGTAATCCTGTGTTCTCCCACATATATCATGGAAATTCAGTTTGAAGCAGGAACTGTACCCATAACAAGCCCAGCTACAGGAGTCTGGTAGGACACAAGCAGGGGCCTCTGCACCAAAGTTTTACATGTGGCTCCACAGTCATGTCAAAAAGGATTTGACAGTGTGGTGTCAACAGAATGCCCACTGCCCCCATCCTGCACATTCTATTGAGCCCAGAGGAGTCATCTCTATCCATTCATGCCAGCCAATTGGAATATATATCAAAAGGAATGATGGATATGCTTTCCGAACTGCACATCAAAAGAGTCTATTAATAGTAAAATCTGCACTAATTTGCTGTCATATCAATTATTGTCAGGAGCTCCTCTGGTGCTAAAATACCCACCCACCTTGGGTATTAATCCACTAGACCTACAATGTGGTCTAGTTACGACTTTCTACCATAGACACCAAAGCACACCAGTGGTGCGTGTCTGTACCAATGAAGTGGTACAGACACGCACAGTTAAGAAATAAAGTTGCAAAGACAATGTCCCAACGAATGATCACAGCTGATGAAATGTCCAGTAAATCACTTTTATTCAAAACATGATAACAGAGTTAGGGGACGCGCTTTTCGGCCTCCTGGACTTACTCAAGGCTTATTTCCACATTATAAGCGCAGTATAGTCATCAGAACCAGTTATTTGACCAACATAAATGTTCCCACTATATTCAATACAAATACAACTGCCTCAGTTTCTAATATATCAGAGTAACACAGGCCACGATGGCAAGCTTATATCTGTGCAGAGCCTCGAGAAAAAAATAACATCTCCAGTAGTTCACTATCAGGTTATGATATGGCAACTCGGACCATGATAAGTCCGCGCCGCATTATACATCTTCAGAGTCTGTGTCTCCTTTCGAAATTCATTTCCGCCAAGTTGCCATATCATAACCTGAGAGTGAACTACTGGAGACATTAGTTATATAATTATTTATATCTGCACAGATATAAGATTGCTATCATGGCCTGTGTTACTCTGATATATTGAAAACTGAGGCAGTTGTATTGAATATAGTGGGAACTTTTATCTTGGTCAAATGACTGGTTCTGATGACTATACTGCGCTTATATTGTGGAAATATGACAGCCAATTGGGTTCTCCGGGGAGAATTTCACACATCTTTCTAGACTGCACACAGGCTGGTAGTCGGCAAAGGTAAATTCTAATTAGCCTTGTTACAGTTGTAGCAAGTAAAGGGTAACTTCCTAAACATTACATTTCAATATTGATTAAAAGGTTTACTCCACAATTGAATTGGATTTTAATAACTATTAAAAATAGTTGTTTAATAGTGTTTCTAGCTGGTCCCATTCCAGAGGTGCAGTATTAGTATTTTAATCTGTTCTCTACTTTTTTAACAAGGACAGCTAGGCTTGCAACAGTTAAAAAAAGCATTCAGGGCTTTGCCACAGTAGGTAAATGGTAATTTTATTTTTCTACATGTCCCACTTTCAAACACCATGCACCCTACCTTATGGGATGCATAGCTTACATAGGGATAACTTATTGATATTTAAAAGGGTGGGATTTTACCTTTTAAAAAGGGTTCTTTTAAAAGGATTCACTAAGGGATTTACACTGTAATACCCGTGCTACCCTTTGTCAGACTATCGAATGGCACAATATATTCTGCAGTCCATAGGTCCATTTTAACTTTCTATGCCATAGGTGCATTTCGTACACCATATACTATGGAGTATAAGAAAGTTAAATAAGTCATTCAGGGGTTAGCCAATTTCTACATGTTTTAGAGTTTAATAGGGATAACAGCACATGCACTGGTTACTGGAACTCATTGTCCTACTGTGCAGAGTCAAAAAACCAGCAATAACAGTCAGTAAAAAAATAGGGATGGCCATGCGCAAGGTAGCATTTTCTCATATAGATCCTTTGACTAAGATGGATCATTTTATATCTTTGCAAGCGTTCTCACTTCTAAAGATTTGGCATACGTTTTGTCCAACACATTATTAGATTGGTATTTCACAGATCCTGATGTGCATCTGAATTTATTTCAACATTTGAGTCTGCCTTTTGTAAGGAAGTATGGGGTCAAATGTACTCATTTCAGAAGCAACACAGGACTGCAGACAAAATTGCTGTGCTGCATTGTGTAGAAAGGAAAAAGAAGAGCTTTGCCATATGTACTAAGGTATGGTGCTACAGCTCTCACCCCTGCTCTGTTAAACTTTAGGCTACATAACACCACACACACACCCTTGCAATGTAATGCAAGGGTGTGTGCCTAATGTCTCACATTGGATTTGTACTGGAAGAGTATTCTTCCAGTACAAAATGCTATGCTTAGACATAGTTTTAAATGTTACCTATTTTGTACTTGTGCGGCACACAGGCAAAGTTTGAAACGGTTGGTGAAAAGAAAATGTTTCTCCAATGTTACACCTGCCTCATTGAGGTGTACATTTTTGCTGCAAAGCCTTATATGACTTTTTATTAGATAGGGGTTGGCACAGAAAACATGGGTGAATGCATGAGAACTTCCATGTACCACCCATGGAAAGTCACCTTGGCACAAAATAGCACAACAAAGTAGTGCATAGTGCTATGTTTTGTTACTTTACGGCTACTTCTAGTGCAACAAGGGGTGGTGAGGGACAGAGTCTCTGAATTAAGCAGAATACTCTCACCCAGTCAAGAGATCAGGGCTAGATCCAACACCGTTTTTTAGCTCATTGCACCATCCCAGTTTCAGAACCTGGCTGTATGCAAATTAGTCTGTTCCTGTCCCAGTGCATGATGGGAACAGGGCAAACCAAACTACAAAAGCCAATTCTTACACTGGGAAGGAAACAAGCTTGCGGGGACCGGTTTCTGGCATTACAGCCGTCTTCGGCCCGGCTTGCTTGAATCCTCATGGTGCAATGAGCAAGGGACTCATGTCTGAGTATACCCTTCCACGCTTAGGGTGGACAAAATTATTTACAACAAGGGGTGGTGAGGGACAGAGTCTCTGAATTAAGCAGAATACTCTCACCCAGTCAAGCTTGTTTCCTTCCCAGTGTAAGAATTGGCTTTTGTAGTCTGGTCTGCCCTGTTCCCATGATGCACTGGGCCAGGGACAGACTAATTTGCATACAGCCAGGTTCTGAAACTGGGATGGTGCAATGAGCTAAAAAACGGTGTTGGATCTAGCCCTGATCTCTTGACTGGGTGAGAGTATTCTGCTTAATTCAGAGACTCTGTCCATCACCACCCCTTGTTGTAAATAATTTTGTCCACCCTTAGCGTGGAAGGGTATACTCAGATGTGAGTCCCTTGCTCATTGCACCATCAGGATTCAAGCAAGCCGGGCCGAAGACGTCTGAAATGCCAGAAACTGGTCCCCGGAAGCTTGTTTCCTTCCCAGTGTAAGAATTGGCTTTTGTAGTCTGGTCTGCCCTGTTCCCATGATGCACTGGGCCAGGGACAGACTAATTTGCATACAGCCAGGTTCTGAAACTGGGATGGTGCAATGAGCTAAAAAACGGTGTTGGATCTAGCCCTGATCTCTTGACTGGGTGAGAGTATTCTGCTTAATTCAGAGACTCTGTCCATCACCACCCCTTGTTGTAAATGCTTCTAGTGCAAAACAAGTTTTCAACTTGATTCAACTTTGTGTTAGTAAATACTGGGCCAGGTGTGGAAGTCTGTCTATCCACCAGCTATCATTGTCAGATGAATGAAAGAACAAAATCATTGAATCAGTGTGTTGAACTGTATCTGAGATATCAAGCCTTGCAACAAGAGGCAGATTGGAGTAAGACACTTTTGTTACCAGAGGTGCATGCAATAATACTGAAGAATTATCTCCAGGAATATCACATTACTTTTTTATGTATGGCAACCCTCCCCACATATCAACTTTGGATCTGTATTTATCTTCATTATTTCCTTCTGTGCAAGAATCTTACCTGATGTGATTCAGAAATAAGCACATAAAGCACTGGAAAAAGGAACTGTTGTTATAAATTCTATGATGATCATAAACTCGAAATGCTGTTGGTGAGAAGGTATAGTTATTCATGGAACATTTGCACTTAAAGAAATCTTTTAAGCTACAACCAAATGTATTTGTCTATCCATTGCCAGGTGAGGTGAATGCCAAAATAGTTTAGGTGATAGATAGGAGTTTAAATGTAAGTACTGTGAAAAACAATTGCAATACTTTGTAGATTAGATGGGTTCCAGTTCTAATATAATATCATGGGAACCAGCTCCTACTCTTCATGTCCCATGTTTGTTGCATGAATTCTTTCAAAGACAGCCTGATCAATCAGGATCTCTGCTGCTAAGATTGCAGCATTTGGTTGGTGGCCTGGGAGGCACTGTCAAGATATAATGGTCAGGGTTCAGCCATCGAGTAGTTCTAATATTATAAAACTGCTAGCCTCTAGTTAATTTAAAAGTAGGAATAAGCTAATGGTGATCATTGTATTTCAGTGCTACCTTGCAAAAGGTTTTTCATCTTTGAAGACTGCATAAGCTGACAATGCTCAATAAGGAAACTATATTTCCCAGAAGATCCTTTAACGTTTTTGATAGAGCAGCGGCTATCTTGGACCATTGATTATCACTTTCCATGTGTTTCATGGCCTCCTTAGAAAGTAATCAGGCTACTATGTTGCTGAGCCTGGATCTTGAGCTTGGATTTGGATTTTCCTTTGAATAACTCAACGTTGATGATGTATTACTAGAAGACAGATTGAAATTCATAGAAGCATTTCCAAATTAAGTTGCTTCGAAGAAGACAGACTTGGCGCTACTACAGAAGTTTACAAATATAGACTGAGTTACAAGACCTCTGGGTTGCTTTTCATGACAGAATAGGAAGTCTAAGTGAAAACAGGCACTCTTCATGTTCTTCATATGTTATATGCAAGCTACTTTTAGTGTCTATGAAGGGGTGTATATATACACACACATTATTACTAGATATAAGGACCACAAAACACTGATCAATGTTAATTGCACTTCAGCTAGTCATTCATGTTAGATAGAAGGTAATCCTATCATCTCAACAGACACATATTTATGAAGTGGGAGGTGGTTTGACTTATTAATAGAGATGGAGGACGGTTTAACATTAGTGTACTGAATCGTTTTATATTTCTGTTTCAGGAGCTTTAGAATCACTTTCTAAACAGAGAGAGTTGGTTGTATACAGATACACTTAAGGCCTATCTTGTCTTTTGTTAGGGCTAGATTCTCTGTTTATTGGCTAAAACTTAAAGCTATCATTTATTTTTTTGAATATCAACCTTGACCTGTAGACATGAGATCTGGGCAGAGTGATAGACCAGAGTTGTTGTAGCAAATGTCTACATTTTGTATCTTATCTCATTCTAATTCTTGAATTTTCTTTGTTAGCCTATATAATCTTACTCTGTATTGTTGCTAGTTGATGTGATGAGAGGGGAACTAGTGCTTCACTATTGCTGGTTCCAGGATGCAAGGTTAGTGCTGTCTGATATCAGATAGCTGGTTTCAAGTTCTTGGGGCTTGGCAGTAAAATGCTTGTTTTAGTGACTTTGCCTTTTTTCTTTACTTTTGGGTGGTCTACGACGAGGCTGTATTTGCAACTGGTGCTTTTACTTTCAGATGGTAGTAGCTTTGAAAGGCATGATGCAGTGTTTTATAAGTAATGAAGGCAGTTTCAAAATCAGCTACAGGGGTATCCAATGAAGGTCAATCAGAAATGGTGTTATTTAGACATATACATTTTCCCACTGAATTTATAGAGCAGAGTCTCATAGTCAGTTATATCAATGGTGTAAAATGCAAGTGTAAAATCTGAGAGGCAATCGTCACCTTTAGCTGTCACCTGTAGAATGTTATCCATTATTTGGAGAATGAATTTATACGTGCTGCAATTGAGCAGGCATTCAAATTGGAAGGTGTTCCTAATGTTATTGGTGAACGTATGTGGCAGGAGTGAATAAGCACGTTTTATCAAATATTATCCTGAAGAAGGGGAGTTTTGATACAGGCCTAAGATTTAGAAATTAAATTTGGTGAGCTCATTAACATTTACAGAAGCTTCCAGTAGGATTGACTCCAACACGTATTTGACTCACAGCAGTGATCCCGATTTTTTTGTATGGGTGAGAATCTACTTCTTTCCATCAACCATCAGGCACATATTTCTGTTTCAAACATTGACCTGCTGTACTGCCTCCTCTAATGACATTAAATCACACAATCCTCAACTCACATTTTCTGACTCCACTATTGAGATCTCTGGAAATAGATGTAAGACAGTGATATTCTTTGCAGTCCGTAACAAGAGTTTCATTATCTTCCCATAACAATAGCCATTGGGGTTAGAGTGAAAATGAATAAATGAATGGAAGACTTTGCAATTTGTAATACACTCTAATATCCAACAGGTGACCAATAATCTATGTTAATTAGGATAAAATGGAAAGAAAAATCGACCATGAATCTGGGATGTGCAACAATGTTTCTTAAATCTGAGTGTAAGAGTCAGTGCATTCCCCAGTTTGAATCACAAATATGACAAAGACATACCACCATGGCATGCTCAGTTTGATAACACCTTTTTGAATTGCAGGACCAATGGCCGTGAGTCTCGGTGGGACAAGGTGGATCGACCACAGTAGGCAAAATGAGTTTATCAGAACTATGTTTAAACTAAAGACGTCTAAACCAAAATGAGAACTTCTGATTTACCAATACTAAAATTAAAAGCAGAGAGTACTCCAAGCTGCAACAGAAACAAAGTGAGTGTCTCTTCAAATATGCATTTAAAACGAATGATATATATATCAGTATAGGCAAAAAAGACAGCAGAAGGAGTAAATCAGTGTTAAAAGTGGATCTAGATAAGTGGTGAGTCAGAATATCCTGCACTTCCAAGAAGGAAAGATTAAAACCCTCTGTTACTCATCTTCAAACACAGGCAATTTCAACACAAAGTGAATATATTAAAAAGTAGTGGCCTGATCCTTCAACACATATCAGGTGGAAATACAAGAAGTTTTATAAGACAATCAGATATGAACCTTTATCACCTAACATGCTGTGTTTAAACTATATTACCTGTAATAGAATTCTACTAACTGTATTGCATACACCAAACTCCATTAGTTGCAACTTTTAAACAAAGTATCACATTCTATTTCTCTTTACTTGTCACTAGTTTGGCTCAACAATCTTACTCCTTGATAAAAATGCAATGTTCATCTTTTTTTAACAACAGAAACACCAGTTGCCCCTGATGAGACCCTGGAACCAACATGCGTCGAAATGCATCAACACCAGTAGACAAGGACATGAGGCAAAATACTCCAGAGGATAATAATTGAAAGAAGCACTTTCATGCTGTCTAGCTTTCTATAAAATAGTGCCAGATCCCCTGAAGACAAATTTCCGAGAATTGTGTATCCCATTAATAAGACAGTGACATTTGTTGTACCTTCACCCTTGAACTGTTGGAACTGGAATTGAATCTTTGTTTTCCCATAATTGTGTTTACCTACGCTAATCCTTTCACAGATTGGTGATGGATCAGAAACACGTCACACATTTTGTTGCATGTTTTCTGTCAAAGTCTCCATGAATTTATGTATATGATTTTCATTGTAAACTATGGGGCCCATTAGGATGTCTGGTGGAATGCCACCACCATGCGGTGGCGATCTGCCAAACATCCGTACCCGCCCACCACCCATTTCCCCCGCCATATTACTTTGGCTGGGAGGACCACGGCGGACAGAAAGACCATCCGCCGCTTTTCCGCCCCGGTCGCCTTGCGGCCAGGGCGGAAAAGGTTTAATATGGTGGCGGTGTCTATTAGACAACGCCAGCCATATTAACATGGGCCAAAGCAGATGCCGTTCCGTGGCGGCGATACCGCCATGGAAAGGCATGCAGTCTTCACTTTGGTGGGCCCTCTGCGGGCCCCCAGAGTGAAGGAGAGGTGGGGGCCCCCTGCTACCCCCCTGTATTTGCATAAACAAAGCAGCAGGCACCGCGCGGTGTCTGCCGCTTTGTTTATGCAAATGCATAAGTGCATTTTTAGCATTGTGGCGGGCGATGCTGACAGCACCGCCCGCCACAATGCTAAAAATGCAGAATGCACCCGCCACAGTGGCGGGCGCATCCTAATACCCTCCATGGGACCCCCGCCCTTATGGCAGTCGTTCCCATTCCCCGTGAGGATGGCGGGCGGGCAAAGTCCGCCCACCATCCTAATGACCCTCTTTGTTTGTTGAATCATTTATGAAATGTTGATGTCAAAAATGAATTCAATGAAAATTAATGATGATAAATTGATAAAAGATAGCGTATTGAGTACTATGAAATAAAATTGATATAAGGTACTTTCTGGTGAATGTAAAACATCAAACAACAGAGCACAGCACCAAAATAAGTACTATCTGACCAACACAGTTCATTGTTGTATTTTAATTTCCCAAGTACATCATAGCAAACTACAATCCAAATGACAAGAAAGTAAACAGCATATATTTGTTTGTACACGTTGACACGTCATTGTAGAACAACCACAGCGACAGGTGTTTCATCGTAAGAACGACTTTCTCAAGGCTTAATGAAGTAAATCTGAATTGCAGAGTCCACCAACATGAACTAATTAGTTGCAGTCAAAAATGTTTCGATAGAACTGGGCAGTCTCTACTAATCCTTATAAATAAAGATCCAACCACGAAAAAAAAAAAGGAAATAAGCAAGGGGAAAAAACGGACAGATGCCACGATAGGAGGAAAGTCTATTCTTAATTGTCCTCGCTTTATAGTAAATCTTTAAAAGTATCTTGTGGTCGGGAAATCCACGTAGGCACTCCTTTCAAAACTCACTCTCTGATTAAGGATTCATGAAAGTAATAGCTATGTCATTTTGATAAATGAGACAGGAGTCAAAATAATTATCCGTTGTGGTGTTCAGTTCAAAAACAATTATCAGCAAAAACTCCTTAGTAAATTATAGATCCATTCCCCAACATACGTACTGTGTGCCAGACAGGTCCCGGCGTGTTCAAAGACGGTGCTTACAAGTGTGACCAGCACAGGATGAGTACATAAGAGCAGGGGATTGCACAAGGAATTGGGGGCTTCCTGGGAGCAGTGATAGTGTGGTCAGAATATTGTGGCTACAAATATATTGTGGAGAAAAATAGTGAAGGTAATTCTATATTTGTTTTTAAATGTATTACTATAATATTGAATTATAACATATAGTTTATTATAATATTTTTTTATTCTAATGTAACATGTTTAATTTTTTCATTTATTTAGTTACTGTGAATTATACACCTTTTTAATTTAATAAATTAACATTACAGTAATTTTTTGGGGCATTTTTATTTATACATTAATTATTGTAAATAGATTTTAGATGTTTTTAATTTTTATTCATTTGTCTACAATTTTACTAACTACAGTTTGACATTACTTAATACATTTTAATTTTGGGTCATGGAGTTTATTGGGGAATGGGTGGGTAGTGTTTTTAAACTATATATCATTATTATTAATTGATTAATGTATTTGTAAGGAAATGTCCATTTGGGGTGTCACCTCCTACTATTTGCTGTGTATTATTGCAGGTGTATGTACTCTGAACACTGGGGTGCTGTTGTCCAGTTGTTATTATATATAATCTGACGCCTAAAATATGCAGAATTGGCTAATCCCTGATTGGCACATATACCTTGCCTATAAATACCAAGTATATGATAATCCATGCAACCAGGGTCTATAATTTAAAGGTCACTATTGAACTGCAGCAACTATGGTGTCACCAGTAAAGTGACAATGCAAAGCATGTCTTCAGGCATGCACCTGCAGCCTGAGTGTGCAGTTTTAAAAGTGCAAATTTGACCTGGCAAAACAAAACTTTTGCAAGGCCTAAACCTGTCTTTTTAATACGTATGTGTCATGACTAAGGCAGGTCCCAAACGCCCATAAGGAAGGATGCATGGTATGTAAAAGTTGTACATGTGTACTTCAGCATTGTGTTACATTAAAACACCTTATAATGGAGACGCGCGAGCGCGTTACTCAAGATGGCCGCTGATCTTTGAGCTCTGCCGCATTTTTGCCCGTTTGGCGAATAAACGACAACATTTAGTCATAAGTCATGACAATTTGAGGTCTCTGCATTAGTTTTGTGCCTACCTGCATTGTGGGCAATTGTGAAGAGCTTTTGCACGTCGGAAGAGGTATTTCACCTCCTTGGTTCCTGCTTCCTCCACTGCCTCGAGGTGCTGTGGAAATGCTAGTCAGGGGGCGGAGTAATCTTCAGGAAAGGGCCTGGCTTGGGCCGAGCCACTCCCCCAGTCTGGTTTAGCTGCTGCACCAGCCTACTGAGTATTTCTCACAGCTTTTGCTTCTATTTCATTATTGTGCTTTTATAATTTTTTATTCTGCCTTATTTAATGGAAAATAGGAATTCTGTTAATAATAAAACAAGGCAGCAAGTTTCTCCGCCTCCTGCAAAATCTAAAGTTGTGGAGTCTTCTGAACCCTCCCCATCTTTAATATTAGAGGAAATTCAAGCACTTCGTGTCAATACTGATACCATTGCTTCTGAAATTAAAAATGTACGCAAAGAAATGGCTAGTCTATCAATGAAAACTTCTGATTGATAATTCCATCAAAATACAGGAAAATAAAGCTAAAAATTGAGGCATTTAATCCACTTGTGGAAAAAATTCCACCTATCTGCACAGCATTATTGGACTTGGAAAATCGTAACAGAAATATAATTTACGCATCTTTAATTTGCCTGATGATGTTGAGGGAAATAACTGTAGATTATATTTGGAGAATTTATTGCCTAACCTGTTACAAATTAAATTTCCAGAAAAATTTGAAATCGATAACATTCATAGGATTCCCTCACATAGAAACCCTCTACACACAAAGCCACGACAGATGATTTTTAAAGTTCTTCGACATCATCATTTGGTATTGATCCGAAAAGCAGCTAGTGAAATATCTTCATTGATGGTAAATGGAAACAACATTTTTTTTCATAAAGACTTTGCCAGAGAAACTGTCTCAATTAGGAAACAATTCACTGCTCTTCGTCCTCAACTACGAAGTCTAGGCTACAAATATGGTCTCTTTGATCCTTCAACGATGCCCATTTGGAAGGATAATTTTTCAAAATCTTTTCAGCGTCCTGAAGATTTGAGACATTTTTTGGATCACCAGTCACAGCACTCAATGGAAACCAATGACTCTGATACGTGATTTTTAACTTATATGTCTCTTCTGACTTCATATTGAAATTTCTTTCTAAAAGGGCTCCAGCGGTTCTGGTCATGCTTGTTCAATGTGTGCGCGTTTCACATTTCACATTTTTGTATCTTGTCTGTTCTTTTTTCCATGTTTTTTCTTTTTGCCTCTCCTTCTTCTTTAACTGGAGCTACCTTTTTCTCATTCTCTTGATCTTCTTTTATTTTCCTCTTCTTTATCTTCTTTCTTCCTTCTTTTCTTATGACTAATACACACCATAATAATGTTGTCTCATTAAATGTTAAAGGTTTACACCATCCAGTTAAACGTACAAAAATTCTAGATTATCTCAATAGTTGCAAAGCAGATGTATGTTTCATACAAGGAACTCACATAGATGATAAAATTTTAGATTATATGAAGAAAAAATGGGTAGATGCTATTGTCTCTTCTCCTGCGAATGGTAGAAAAAACGGTGAGAGAAGGAAAAAAAAAACAAGAAGAATTGACCTCAGAACGCTTAGTCATCAACATCAGTGACCAAAATCTCAGCACCTACGAATTGGAATTACTAGAGAAAGGAACCTCATTCGTACCTACTACTTCTACCGACCACCTGGAACTCGAAGTGAGCTTTTTCAAGTTAATGAGAAAACTTAGACTCAGACATTTCTTTGACAACGTCATACCCGAACGTCCACAACAGGAGAAAGACCAACTGTTGGGATTACGTCCACAGAGTTCATTTCAAGCACCCACAAGCCACAAGACATTGGACCTATTTGAAAACATCGTCAAACAGGACCTCAACAAAATCAAACACATTAAACCCAAATCCAGAAACATCACACAAAAGGACCTTGATACATTGAACAAATTAGCAGCGAATGACAAAATCATATTTACCAAAGAGGACAAGGGGGGGGCGATCGTCATCATGAACACCACTATGTACGACAACAAAGTTACGGAACACGTCAGTGACATGACAACCTACAACAAACTAGCCTCTAACCCCACCATGGAGTACTCCATTACTCTAAGAAATATCATTGATCGAGCACACAAACAGGGGACCATCACGGAGAGGACTAAAAACTGTCTCACCACCTCCAACCCAAAAAGTCCGACTTTAAGAATGGTACCTAAAATCCACAAGAACGTCAGAAACCCTCCAATGAGACCAATTGTCTCTACCCGAGGAAGTCTTCATCAACCGATTGGACAACTTATTGACAAATATTTACAACCGTCAGTACAATCAATGCAAACGTACATCAAGGATACAACAGACTTTTTACTCAAACTACAACAGATACCATTCAACCCAACAGAAAAGGTGTATTTATGCACCGCGGACGTCTGTAATCTATACACAAGCATACCCCATGACATGGGGATTGAAGCCATGGAAGCAGCACTCCTGAACACGGACCTAGACCAAGATCTTCAGCTGTTCCTCATGGAAATTATGTACTTTACTTTGTACCACAGCTACTTCAGAGTCAAAGACGAATGGTACCAACAACTCACCGGGATGGCTAAGGGCAATTCGGCAGCACCTGTGTATGCCAATATTTTCATGCAATGGTACGAAACACAACACATCCTCAAAAATAAAAACTGGACTCAACATCTCAGAATGATAACCCGATACATCGATGATTTTTTTATCATTTGGACCGACACCGAAGAGACACTGAGGATGGAACTCAACAAATTCAACGCCATTGACCAACGGATCCAACTAACCTGGGATATTTCAGACACTTCTGTCAACTTTCTTGATGTGAAAATCACTGTAACCCCACATGGATTCATCACCGATCTCTACGTCAAACCTACAGACAGGAATAACATGCTACTACACTCCAGCTTCCATGAACCTAATCTGATACGAAACTTACCATATTCTCAGATGGCAAGAGTTAAAAGGATCACTTCAGACACAACTACCCTCAAACTTAGACTCACCGAAATGACCAATAAGTTCACTAACAGAGGTTACCCAAAACCCCTAGTAGAAGAAACCAGAACCAGGATTGTCAATATGGATAGAGCCAAACTTTTAACACCTACTACAAAGACTGAACAGTCACGGACAGTAGTGGTCTCTAAATACTCTACAACTAGCAAGAAATTCAAACAGATCATAATGAAACATTGGGCAATCCTCAACATTGAACCAGACTTTGGAAATTCATTTAGCCAACCACCAATATTTGCCTTCACTAGGGCTAAAAACTTAGGAGAAATCTTGCAACACAAACCCAAAGAAAGTGCTACATATAATGGAACTAAACCTTGCCTAAATTGCGGTAATTGCAATAACATCATCAGAGGAAACATCATTCAACATCCGAGACATGGCTACTCTATTAAGCTAAAGGTGAACGCCACTTGCGATACCAGTAATTTGATATATGGAATTAAGTGCCCTTGTGGGAAGATGTATATCGGTAAAACCGAACGACGAATCAAAGTGCGCCTTACGGAACACAAGTCTAACATCCGACTCAAAAATTTAAAGTCAGCCTTATCATCACACTTTGTGGAATTTCAACACAATGTCTCGCAAATCAAGTTCATCGTACTTGAGACTGTGTCGAAACTAGAAGGAAGAGACAATAACAAATTTCTTCTCAGAAGAGAGAACTATTGGATCCATAAATTATCGACCCAGAAACCAATGGGTCTCAATGAAAGAATTGAATTTTCTTGTTATCTGTGATATCATTGCTCTGATCACCTATCTTGTTGCCATTGTGTACGTTCCCATTACCATTAACATTGACACCGTTTTTTAGCATCTTCTAGCCACACCCCCCTTTAGCTACAAGGATAGAACACTGTGTTTTCCAACCCCCGAGACCTGAGTTCGATCTCACACCAGACTTTTTCACAATATCAATCCACACTTTTGTTATATTTATTTTTATGCTCCAACATAATGCCAGCCCATCTTTTATCCCACTTCCATGAACCTTATAGTATATCGCACAACCAAACCACTCATACCCCCGCCCCGCAATTGCCGACATCCACAGTCTTTTTACTACGTTCTCACACACGTGACCAATCACATGACACTCCTCTTTTGAACTTACTAAACGCGGCAAACAAACAATTTTGCCGGCGTTCCACGGAGACAAGTACCGGACCTACGCATACTGCCGATCACCCACAGGTTAGTTTCCATCCCGCCAGCAAACCCCTAGCACGCTACGGAGCCCTACGGAGCTCTCTAGCCAACAGCCGTTAACAATATTTTTACCCTCCTTCCTTTTTTTAGATTTCACAACAACCTTTGTCAACAGGCATGTACGTGACACGCCGACCCTTCACCTTCCCCTTTGCATGCAAACACTCGGAACGATCCCTATCAAACACAGTGTTGAATGTTTGTTTCCTTTTCATTCACCCAGTTTGAGTTACAATTGCGATATGATCATTACGCCTTACAATTGTATATCATGTCATGTTTATGTATATATTTAACACTCATACTAATGTACGCTTATATTATTGTTTTTAGTGTCAATTCCCTGATGAAGGGCATATCGCTAATGCCCGAAATGCATTGGACACGTTTAAAAGACAGTGCTTGATTTATACTGTTGAAAATGATTTTGAAGAAATCAGAACTTATTCTTTAAAACAATGAACTTAATCACGAAATAAATAACGAACCACAATGAATATCGAATGAAAGTCGTTTTCTTGACCCAAGGAATGACAACCAGGTGTGTGCCAGTGAAGGGATGAGACTAGAGATCCTCTAGCCTCACGTTCTCAAGAAAAAACGGTGTAGCCATTTTATTTGCAAAGAAACTACATTGCAAATTTTGAGTAAAACTTCTGATAAGGATGGTGTATTTATACTTGTTAAAAGTTCATGACTCATTTTTATTTTTATTAAATGTTTATGGTCCTACAGCGGATGATCCAGTGTTTTGGTCTAATCTCACAACAGAGGTTCTAAAGATTGGTAATGTCCCATTGATTGTCGGACGAGATTTTTATGTTATTTCTGATCCTCTACTGGATATATTATCTCTTGCTAAGTTTCATCCTTCTAAAGTTTATTTTGCGTTCAAATCATTTCATCAGGCTACTAAGTTGGTAGATATTTGGAGATTACATTTTCCTACAGAAAAAGGTTTTACTTTCTTTTCCAACACTCATAATTCCCATTCTAGAATTGATTGTTTACTGGTTTCCAGATGTTTAATTAGTTCAATATCAAATCCTACTATTGGTAACATTGACATTTCAGACCATGCTATGATTTCTTTGGTTCTGAATTTAGAATCAGCTTGTACTACAAAATCTAGGTGACGAATGAATACTGGTATATTTTTAAATGAGTATAACAAGCATTAACTTTTAAATGCCATTCAAGAATATTTTTTACTCAATCCTGAAGGTTTTTCCTCCATGATTAATAGATGGGATGCTTTCAAAGCTTATATTAGAGGTGTAGCTAATTCTATTATGGCCCACAAAAATAAAACCTTTCATACAAGTGCCAAAAACCTTCAAAACCAGATTGCAAAGTTTGAACGACTTTTCATTACATCCAACAAGCTCCAGTGTAAACTTAAACTGCAAAAATTGTGTTATGAATTCAATTCACTCCTTAGTAAGAGAGCAGGTAACCAACTTTCTAATGCTAAAACTAAATATAGTTTTAATGCCAATAGATCAGGAAGACTATAAGCTAATTATCTACATATAAAAAAAGATAAAACACAAATCAATTCAATTCATGGTTCCCAGGGTAAAATTGCTATTTCTCATATTGATATTGCTGATGAATTTCTAAGTTTCCATTCTAAACTTTATAATAAACCCTATTTTCAAGATGTATCCTTGATAGATTCTTTCTTGAACTCCTGTGAATTACCCAAGATCTCACAAACAGATAAGAATGGTTTTGATGCACCTATTACTACAAATGAAATTTTAGCAGCTATAAAATCCCTTAAAAAGAATAAATCTCCTGGTCCTGATGGGATCCCAGGAGAATTTTATAAAGAATTTCAGTCACAATTATTACCTTTTTTACACCAATTATCTATGTTTTTTGGTTCCACTGGAACTACATCTGGCTCTTTTACGGAAGCTTTAATTATAGTTCTTCCGAAACCAGATAAAGATCCCACTCTAGTTCCTAATTATCGTCCAATGTCCTTAATTAATCAAGATAGTAAGTTATATGCTAAAATTATTGCTACTAGATTGGGGCCCATATTAGATTCTATTATACATCCAGACCAATCTGGTTTTATGAAACTTAGATTTTCTGCTAATAATACTAGAACTTTGCTACACATTATTGAACAAAGTCATACTTTAACATTACCTTCTTGAATTTTTGCCTTGGACGCTGAGAAGGCATTTGATAAAATTCATTGGCAATTTTTATTTCATACATTATCCTCAATTAATTTTGGAGATATTTTTATACGCATGATTTCTGCTTTATATTTTGCCCCTAGAGCTCGTTTGTTTATTAATGGTCAAATCTCAAATACATTTTTGCTTTTTAGAGGTACAAGACAAGGATGCCCTCTTTCTCCGCTCTTCTTTTTAATTGCCATTGAACCTTTTCTTACCTCTATAAGAAATTGTGAGAATTTTAAAGGTATCAATATTAAGGATGTTATTGTTAAATCCCTTGCTTATGCTGATGATGTGTTATTATTTGTTAGTGATCCTTTATCCTCATTCCCCTCATTGATGGATATTAATACAAAATATTCTAGAGTTTCAGGATATACTTTAAATACCAAAAAAACAGAATTTTCCCCCTTAAATGTTTATTGCACACCTGATATGCTTCCAATGCGTGAAATTATTTGGCAATAGAATAAGCTAAAATATCTTAACATTTTATTTTCCGTCTCTATAAAATCTACAATCAATCTAAATTGTGAATTTGTCCTAAACTATGTTAAAACCAAAATAGCTAAATGGACATCATTACATCTTTCTTGGTGGGGCAGAATGGACACTATCAAAATGAATATTGCTCCCAAAATCATTTACACCCTAGCCATGCTACCTACACAATTTCCACTAAAGTTTTATGAAGATGTTGATAAGCTTTTGCCAAAGTTCTTATGGAAGGACCAATCTCCTTGCATTTGTTATAAAAAGTTGAAAGTACCTAAACGTAATGCTGGTTTTGGTATCCCTGACTTTTTTCTTTACCATAAAGCTTTTATTTTACAACAAAGTTTGTTATGGTTTAACCAATCATTTCTAAATAATCCTCCTGCATGGTTACGAATTGAGAAATCAATAGTTAGTCCATTTCCACTACCTACCTTGATGACTATGTGTAATAATGCTACATTTTTCCTAAAATCAGTTATTATTAAATCTACTAAAATGTTCTTGAATGGTCTTGATTTAATTTTTCTCTTTCCCAAGATTAATACTGATGAAGTATCGCTATGGTTTAGTAGTGTTATTAAACTAAACAGAAATATTAGTTTCTGGTCTTCATGGATTAAAACTGGTATTTTTTACCTCAAAGATGTTTGCTCCAATAATACCTTTATTGCTTTTGATCAACTCCAAATAAGATTTGGTATACTCAAATCTGACACCATTAAGTATCAATATTTATGTAATTCCATCTTAGATTCTTTCCCCAATACTATTCCATCTAATGTTAAGGCCGACTTATCAATTTATATTCAAACAGTCTCTAGAGCATCTCATGGGATTTTCATTCAATATAAAAAATTATCAGATAAATTAGAGATGATTTCAACTTTTTGGAACAATGAACTTTCGCTTGCTCTAACTATTGACACGTGGAAGGATATTTGGCTTGGCAGTATATCTGGCTGGCTACCTGTTTCAATTTACCAAACCAATTCTTATATATTATATAATCATTTATGGACTCCATCACGTTAACACAATGCTAACATTCTTCCCTCTGCAGATTGTTGGCACTGTAAATCACATCCAGGTTCACTACAACATATGCTTTTTGATTGTCCTTTGTTTTTTAAATTTTGGTCTGAAATTTAGGTTGTCATTAAAAAGATCTTTAATATTCATATAGATATTTCTTATCAATTAACAATATATAAATCTGTGATTTTATCACAGAATCTAAGTGATTTGGAAAACAAACTTTTTAATTTCCTTATCTCCGCAGTGCTCAAATTTATCACTTATTGCTGGAAGGATGTTTCTTTATTGTCTGTTCATGCTTGGTGGTCATGGGTTATTTTCACTAGAAGAGGAGCACAATTATCTATGAATGGGATTAACCACAACTCTTTTGCTTATCAATCTTTTTGGATACCTGTTGATGTATATTTATCTTCTTCATGTGTAGTTATGACTTTAATTCTCAGTTTAATCCCTATAGTCTAAGTCTATTATAAAATGTTGTAGCTCTGTATATATATTATGCTGTTCATGTTCTATATGTCCCCTCCCTTCCCCTCCCATTTTATATTTCTCTTGAATTTGTAATGTGTAATACCTATGGTGGTTTTAGGATGACTTTTGTTATTTTATGCTTTGTTGCCTTTGTATTATTTGACTAATAATACTATTTTATGTATTGTCTTTATTATTTATCTTGAAACAAAATTCAATAAAAGATTTTGAACACAAAAAAACCCACCTTACAATGCTTAACTTCAGTTTGGGAAGAGCTACATCCATGATTCCAAAACTCAAATAAGAAGTGATTTAAAATCCAATCTGAGGGTCAAGTACGATTTTAAATTATTATTTTGAAAAAATGTATTTATTTATTTAAGAGGTTTATATAGCACTGGCAAGCACCACCGGTATCAGAGATCTTTACATCATTGCATGAACATTACAAATAGCGAGTATAGTCTCACATTTGGGAAACAATAGCAATACAACAGTGGTTGAGTAGGAAGGTTGAGCTCGTGGTTTGACATGTTCTTGGCATCCTACTAGTTGAGATGTCGGTTGAGGAGGCAATCTTATAGCTGTCAGTCCGTCGGTTAAGCTTCATTTGATTATGAAATATTATTATTATTTTTTTTTATTTTTAAGCTTATATCGCGCACAGCTACCCACAATGGGTTTCCCGGCGCTAGGGATAGACTGTAGAAAAAGGAGGCAGTTTCACCTAACATGAGTCACAGCAGGCTATTGGGCACGTTGAGTAAAAAGCCATGTCTTCAGAGCCTTACGGAAGCGAAACAAATTGGTCTCTAGTTTTAGAGCCAGTGGGAGGGAGTTCCAATATTTGGGGCCCAGAGTAGAAAAGGAACGACCTCCCATTTTATTTTATGAAATAATCATAAAAGCATATTTATAAAACAGTAAAATTACATGTTACAGAAAAAAGGG
Source organism: Lissotriton helveticus (assembly GCF_964261635.1). NCBI lineage: Eukaryota > Metazoa > Chordata > Amphibia > Caudata > Salamandridae > Lissotriton > Lissotriton helveticus. The sequence goes on along the minus strand of NC_136057.1, from coordinate 2,009,724,806 downwards.
CAATCACAAAATCATGGGATAAGTTATACAGTGAAAACAATCTTACATCAGGAGAGTTTTTCTACACTTTAAAGCAGACTTTAAAAATGAGAAACAGATAAAATTACAAATTCTTCCCCAAGGTGTCAGAACTCAGTACCTGAAATTCCTGAATTCCGTAGGGACGTCAGACTGAAAGTTCGAAGCTAATCTCCCAACTCCCCTTCTCCGCTGAACCAGATCTCTCTAGTCTCAGAGGCGAAAGGGAAAGGGGAAGTGGAAGAAAAAACAGAGAGACTGTCCACACTGGTGTCTTCAATTCTTCTTCTTCAGAGAGGAAGGGTACACCTGTAAGAATTAACACACCATTACTACATTCTTACAATTATGACTTCTGGAATATACTATCTCCCTTACTCAGTTCCTTCCTTTACCTGTAAGAGTGTGGACATTAGCCTCTCTCTAATTATTATTTATGATGGCTGATCCTGAAGCTGGAACGCACAAGGATTTGGATATAGTTCTTAGAAGGTTCCTTCAGAAGGCTAAAGGTGGTAAGCAAAAATATATATATATATTTCTATCTACTTCTGGAAACTGAATAAAGACTGAATGGCAGTTGTACTCAGTCACTGCCTGAAAATCCAATGGAACCACAAAGAAAGCATCAGATGTCCAGGTAGGCACTAGAATCAAGACTGAAGATAGCGCCAAGAAGGTCTACTCCAAGATGTAATTCTCTGCCTCAAGACTTCAAAGCATAGTTCTGGAAAGAGGCTCTGTAATTGTTCGTTTGAGGAATTCAAGGAACACTGCTGTGAGTAGGAGCTAGCAAATACCCAGTGACTGCCTCTCTTGGTCAAAGGAATAATTCTGGATAGCGTCACTGTAATAGCCTGACTGAGCTGCTAGATATCACTGCGGGAGTACAGGTGCTGTCAAATACTTTCCTGCTGCTTACAACTGAAATTGGAAAGTTCTTACCGGGGAGGATACACAGGGGAACTGGACCCGGTTAAGACTTTCACGAAGGCTGCCACCTGCTGGGTCCGCTGTCGCTGCTTGCAGAGAGGAATACTAAGGCACCGGGGAAAATACGAAGAGTCACTGGAACTGACTTGCTGCGGAAGCTTCAAGGACGCTCTGACAGCGAGGCGGGACCTAAGGAGTGTTAGGGCATAACGGGAGAGGACTTCTGAACAGGATATTTATATTTATATTGCCAAGAAACGCGATACCTGAGGGAGAGAGAGCACGGAGCTACCGTCTCTCAAAATTACCGGTTGAAGTGCGCAGTAGAACGCTCACTCGCGCTTCACATAGACAAAGCAGCGCGAGGAGCGCAACACTAGCGCGCTAACCAGCAATCCTGCCTGCTGACCTGGGATTCGCTTCAGCCATCTTGGAGCGGAATCTCGCCACTAACTCCCTCCAACTGACTGGGAAATCAAAAATTGTGGTAGCCTGTTTAACCTTGTTTAAGGAAGCTGAGGGCGGGTTTTGGACTGCAATTACGCCATTCCTGACAGTACCCCCCACCAAAACCCCCTCCTTAGGTTTCTGGGGATGAGTTTTATGGAATTCTCTCACCAATCTTGGGGCATGAACGTTTGAACTGGGTTCCCAAGATCTTTCCTCAGGACCAAAACCCTTCCAGTCAACCAAATAATACACCTGACCTCTCTTAATCTTGGAGTCTAGAATTCTCTTAACCTCAAATTCTTCAGCTGATTGGACCTGAATTGGGGCTGGGGGTAGGACCTTACGTAGATTTGGTGGAGATCGTCGGATCAAAGACACATGAAAGGTTGGGTGGATCTTTAAAGTTTTAGGCAAACTTAACCTGACACTCACTGGATTTATCATTCGAACCACTGGAAATGGACCCACAAATCTAGGCTGAAACTTTCGGTTTCCTCTCAATCGCATATGACGAGTTGAGACCCAAACTTGATCCCCAGGTTCAAAAACGGGTCCCTCCTTACGACTCTTGTCCGCCTGTCTCTTGTATGCTGCCTTGGTCTTAGCAAGATTTTCAGAAGCTAACTGATATGCTAGTTGTAATTTCTGAACTATCTCCCCTGCTGCCGGAACCTCCACTTCTACTTGACCCACCAACATATTGGGATGCCTACCATAGTTTAGAAAGAATGGGGAGAAGCCTGTAGCTGAGTGTACGGAGTTATTGTATTCAAACTCTGCAGTACTAAGTAAGGAAGGCCACTCTCCAGCTTGTTCCAATAGGTACAACCGAAGATATTGTTCTAGGTCCTGATTTACTCTCTCAGTCTGCCCATCCGTTTTTGGATGATAACTGGTGGACAAACGAGAATCAATTCCCAACCCTCTCAAGAAAGATCTCCAGAAGCGAGACACAAATTGTGGGCCTCGATCAGAAATGACCACCTTCGGAATTCCATGTAATTTTACCACATGCTGAATAAATAAGGTAGCCAATTGCGTCGCATCTGGAAGACCTTTAAGGGGGACAAAATGACTCATCTTGGTGAAAAGATCAACCACCACCCAGATGACTGAACTCCCTTGACTAGAAGGCAACTCCACTATAAAGTCCATGGACACTGTATGCCATGGATAAGGGGGAACTGGTAAAGGCATGAGAAGACCATGAGATGGTTGTCTGAGACTTTTCCCTTTTAAACATAGTTCGCAAGTGGCAACATACTGTCTCACCTGAGCGTCCATGCCTGGCCAATCAAAATTTCGCTTCAAAAGCTCCAAAGTCTTAGTTATTCCTTTATGCCCAGCCAATTGCTGATTGTGAAACAAGCCAATAGTCTCTTCTTGTAACTTTGCTCCTGGAACAAATATTTTCCCTTGAATAAACGGTTTTCCATCCTTCACCAATCGATCTGGTCCCTCAGATTCCCAATTTAAATAGTTCTCTTTCTGAAATTCTTCCTTAATTTTTTCCTCCAACTCGCTGACCACTGAGACTGCCACAATCTTTTCTTTCGGAATAATAAACTCCTCTGATTTAGACTCCGGTTTTATTTCTGAATCTTCTTCCGGATTCAAACGAGAGAGTGCATCAGCCTTTCCGTTCACCACTCCAGGTTTATAAGTCAGAACAAAATCAAAATCTGCGAAGAAAAGAGACCATCTGAGTTGCCGTGGGGTCAAGGTTCGAGCTGACTTTAAGAACTGCAAATTTCGATGATCAGTAAAGACCGTTACCACATGTCTTGCTCCCAATAAATAATGTCGCCATTCTTGAAACGCTTCTTTCACCGCTAATAACTCTCTGTCAGCAATTGAATAGTTAATCTCTGCGGGAGATAACTTCCGAGAATGATAAGCCACCGGATGAAGCTGTCCTGTACTCCTGTGACGTTGTGAGAGTATACCTCCAATGGCCCAATTTGATGCATCAGCTTCAACAAAAAATGGTTCCTTTGGGTCTGGATGTTGAAGAATTGGAGCTGTGATAAAAGATCTTTTTAGGAATTGAAATGCTTCTTCAGTGATTGGCCCCCACACAAACTTTTCGTTCTTTCTAAGCAAACGTGTGATCGGGCTAACCTTTTCCGAAAAGTTTTGGATGAAACGACGATAGAAGTTGGCAAACCCCAAAAAGCTTTGAACTTCTTTTACAGATCGGGGTGTTGGCCAATCCTTGATTGCCTTTAATTTTGAGTCGTCCATGTACACTCCTTGGGGAGACAGGATGAACCCCAAAAATTCTACTCTGGAGGAGTGAAATACACATTTTTCTAACTTGACAAAAAGTTGATTCTCCATCAAACATTTCAGGATGGCTCGTACATGAAAAACATGTTCTTCTGTATTCTTGGAAAAAATCAAAATATCGTCTATGTAGACAACAGCAAACCGATCCAAAAACTCCCGAAGAATGTCGTTTACGAAATGCTGGAAGGCTGCAGGAGCATTGCATAAACCAAAAGGCATCACCTGGTACTCAAATAGTCCAAATCTAGTTCGAAATGCCGTTTGCCACTCATCGCCTTCCGCCATCCAAACCAAATGATATGCCCCTCTCAAATCTAGTTTGGTGTAAATGTTGGCATCCTTCACCTGATCCAGAAGCTCAGAAATGAGTGGTAACGGGTAACGATTTTTTTTTGTAACCAGATTTAAAGCCCTATAGTCTATACAAGTTCTCAAACTCTTGTCCTTCTTGGGAATAAAAAATAGAGGAGAGGAGACTGGAGACTGAGATGGTCTGATGAATCCATTGGCCAAATTCTGATCTAGATATTCCTTCAAGTGTAAATTCTCAGACTCGGATAAGGCATAGATCCGACTACATGGCAGAGACGCTCCAGGCTCCAACTCAATCCTGCAGTCATATTCCCGATGAGGAGGAAGTTTTTGTGCTTCTTTTTCATCAAAAACCGATTTCAAGTCTTGATATTCTTGCGGGATTTCAGGGACTTCCACAGTACATATCATTTGAGGTTGGTTGGCCAAACAGTAAGAGTTCAACGATTTTTTCTCCTTAGAGATGGCATGAAAACAATGTTCCAAGCAATAATCTGAACTTAACTCTACTGTACGCCTTGCCCAATCAATCTTGGGATTGTGCTCAGTAAGCCAGGGCAGCCCTAAGATCAGTTGAAATTGCGGGGCATCAATTAGATTGAAACTAATGCTACTACGATGTTCTCCTGGCCCCAAAACAGTGATTTCCTCAGTATCAAAAGAAATTGGGCCTGAAGAAAGAGGGGTACCATCAACTGCTCGTACGGGTTCAGGTTTGGACTTCTTTACAAACTGGATGCCCAGACTTCTAGCAAACATGAGATCACAAAAATTCCCCGTGGCTCCAGAATCAATCATGATCGCCACCGTAGCGAATTTTGTTTCTCCAAAAGAAATTTGACATGAAAGAATGAGATGAGGAGCAGAGGGCTGCAAGGTGTTGGCTAAGCTTTGTGGATTTGGAGCTGTCTTCAATTCAGCTTCTACCAGAGCAACTCCGTCTACTGGTGGAGCCTGTCTTTTACCCATGGGGCAGTCTTAGGACGTCTTGGACACTCCTTCAAAAAATGGCCGGAACCACCACAATACATGCACAACTTCCCTACACGTCTTTTCTCTCTTTCTTCTTTGCTGAGTGGTCCTCGAACTGTGCCTATCTGCATTGGCTCTTCCACTGAAGCCTCATCCTTGGTTTTTCCAACATCAGAACGCATTCGATCAAACCTGGGTGGAATTGTTCGAGTTTCCTTCCGTCGCTCAGAACGTCTTTCTGATAGTCTCTGATCAATTTGAAGAACTAAATCTATCAATTCCAAAACTTCCGTGGGCCTCCTTGGAATTTGAGCTAAACCATCCTTCAATTCGTCCCTCAACCCTCGATAGAAAATGGCTGCTCTTTTGGCCTCAGGCTATTTCGTTTCCACAATCAATTTATTATACTGAGCTAGATAGGCCACTAATTCTCTGTTCCCTTGCTTCAAATCCAACAGCTCATTGTCAGTTGACTGGGCAATTGCTCTTCGATCAAAAGTTCGCAAAAATTCAGTTTTGAAATTTTCAAAGTTTATAACACGGGATCATTGGTGGACACCAAAGGCAAGGACCACGCCGCAGCATCTCCACTCAAGTAAGACAGCATGAACGCCACTTTTGATTGGTCCTCTTTGAAAATTATGGGCTTGCACAGGAAATGTAGGGAACATTGAGTGACAAACACCTGAGCCTTATTCGGATCCCCCATGAACCTCTCTGGTGGGGCCAACGGAATGGTTGGCAACATGGCATGCACTACCTGAGTGGTAAGTTCAGAAGATGACGGGGAAGGACTAAAGGTTTGAGATCTCAGACCCCCAAAATTGGGACTGGGACTAGTGGAGAGTTCATTGAGGCGTTGACGCAAATAACTAGTTTCTTGATTGGATTTCCTAACCTCCTCCCTAGTCTCACTCAACTGTTTCTGTAACCCCTCCAACACTGACCCCAAGGCCTTTAGATCAAAACCTTCAGCCATGACGCCCAGACGGAAGGCAACTGCGGGCACTTCAATCTGTCAGAACTCAGTACCTGAAATTCCTGAATTCCGTAGGGACGTCAGACTGAAAGTTCGAAGCTAATCTCCCAACTCCCCTTCTCCACTGAACCAGATCTCTCTAGTCTCAGAGGCGAAAGGGAAAGGGGAAGTGGAAGAAAAAACAGAGAGACTGTCCACACTGGTGTCTTTAATTCTTCTTCTTCAGAGAGGAAGGGTACACCTGTAAGAATTAACACACCATTACTACATTCTTACAATTATGACTTCTGGAATATACTATCTCCCTTACTCAGTTCCTTCCTTTACCTGTAAGAGTGTGGACATTAGCCTCTCTCTAATTATTATTTATGATGGCTGATCCTGAAGCTGGAACGCACAAGGATTTGGATATAGTTCTTAGAAGGTTCCTTCAGAAGGCTAAAGGTGGTAAGCAAAAATATATATATATATTTCTATCTACTTCTGGAAACTGAATAAAGACTGAATGGCAGTTGTACTCAGTCACTGCCTGAAAATCCAATGGAACCACAAAGAAAGCATCAGATGTCCAGGTAGGCACTAGAATCAAGACTGAAGATAGCGCCAAGAAGGTCTACTCCAAGATGTAAAGAGGCTCTGTAATTGTTCGTTTGAGGAATTCAAGGAACACTGCTGTGAGTAGGAGCTAGCAAATACCCAGTGACTGCCTCTCTTGGTCAAAGGAATAATTCTGAATAGCGTCACTGTAATAGCCTGACTGAGCTGCTAGATATCACTGCGGGAGTACAGGTGCTGTCAAATACTTTCCTGCTGCTTACAACTGAAATTGGAAAGTTCTTACCGGGGAGGATACACAGGGGAACTGGACCCGGTTAAGACTTTCACGAAGGCTGCCACCTGCTGGGTCCGCTGTCGCTGCTTGCAGAGAGGAATACTAAGGCACCGGGGAAAATACGAAGAGTCACTGGAACTGACTTGCTGCGGAAGCTTCAAGGACGCTCTGACAGCGAGGCGGGACCTAAGGAGTGTTAGGGCATAACGGGAGAGGACTTCTGAACAGGATATTTATATTTATATTGCCAAGAAACGCGATACCTGAGGGAGAGAGAGCACGGAGCTACCGTCTCTCAAAATTACCGGTTGAAGTGCGCAGTAGAACGCTCACTCGCGCTTCACATAGACAAAGCAGCGCGAGGAGCGCAACACTAGCGCGCTAACCAGCAATCCTGCCTGCTGACCTGGGATTCGCTTCAGCCATCTTGGAGCGGAATCTCGCCACTAACTCCCTCCAACTGACTGGGAAATCAAGAATTGTGGTAGCCTGTTTAACCTTGTTTAAGGAAGCTGAGGGCGGGTTTTGGACTGCAATTACGCCATTCCTGACAGTACCCCCCACCAAAACCCCCTCCTTAGGTTTCTGGGGATGAGTTTTATGGAATTCTCTCACCAATCTTGGGGCATGAACGTTTGAACTGGGTTCCCAAGATCTTTCCTCAGGACCAAAACCCTTCCAGTCAACCAAATAATACACCTGACCTCTCTTAATCTTGGAGTCTAGAATTCTCTTAACCTCAAATTCTTCAGCTGATTGGACCTGAATTGGGGCTGGGGGTAGGACCTTACGTAGATTTGGTGGAGATCGTCGGATCAAAGACACATGAAAGGTTGGGTGGATCTTTAAAGCTTTAGGCAAACTTAACCTGACACTCACTGGATTTATCATTCGAACCACTGGAAATGGACCCACAAATCTAGGCTGAAACTTTCGGTTTCCTCTCAATCGCATATGACGAGTTGAGACCCAAACTTGATCCCCAGGTTCAAAAACGGGTCCCTCCTTACGACTCTTGTCCGCCTGTCTCTTGTACGCTGCCTTGGTCTTAGCAAGATTTTCAGAAGCTAACTGATATGCTAGTTGTAATTTCTGAACTATCTCCCCTGCTGCCGGAACCTCCACTTCTACTTGACCCACCAACATATTGGGATGCCTACCATAGTTTAGAAAGAATGGGGAGAAGCCTGTAGCTGAGTGTACGGAGTTATTGTATTCAAACTCTGCAGTACTAAGTAAGGAAGGCCACTCTCCAGCTTGTTCCAATAGGTACAACCGAAGATATTGTTCTAGGTCCTGATTTACTCTCTCAGTCTGCCCATCCGTTTCTGGATGATAACTGGTGGACAAACGAGAATCAATTCCCAACCCTCTCAAGAAAGATCTCCAGAAGCGAGACACAAATTGTGGGCCTCGATCAGAAATGACCACCTTCGGAATTCCATGTAATTTTACCACATGCTGAATAAATAAGGTAGCCAATTGCGTCGCATCTGGAAGACCTTTAAGGGGGACAAAATGACTCATCTTGGTGAAAAGATCAACCACCACCCAGATGACTGAACTCCCTTGACTAGAAGGCAACTCCACTATAAAGTCCATGGACACTGTATGCCATGGATAAGGGGGAACTGGTAAAGGCATGAGAAGACCATGAGATGGTTGTCTGAGACTTTTCCCTTTTAAACATAGTTCGCAAGTGGCAACATACTGTCTCACCTGAGCGTCCATGCCTGGCCAATCAAAATTTCGCTTCAAAAGCTCCAAAGTCTTAGTTATTTCTTTATGCCCAGCCAATTGCTGATTGTGAAACAAGCCAATAGTCTCTTCTTGTAACTTTGCTCCTGGAACAAATATTTTCCCTTGAATAAACGGTTTTCCATCCTTCACCAATCGATCTGGTCCCTCAGATTCCCAATTTAAATAGTTCTCTTTCTGAAATTCTTCCTTAATTTTTTCCTCCAACTCGCTGACCACTGAGACTGCCACAATCTTTTCTTTCGGAATAATAAACTCCTCTGATTTAGACTCCGGTTTTATTTCTGAATCTTCTTCCGGATTCAAACGAGAGAGTGCATCAGCCTTTCCGTTCACCACTCCAGGTTTATAAGTCAGAACAAAATCAAAATCTGCGAAGAAAAGAGACCATCTGAGTTGCCGTGGGGTCAAGGTTCGAGCTGACTTTAAGAACTGCAAATTTCGATGATCAGTAAAGACCGTTACCACATGTCTTGCTCCCAATAAATAATGTCGCCATTCTTGAAACGCTTCTTTCACCGCTAATAACTCTCTGTCAGCAATTGAATAGTTAATCTCTGCGGGAGATAACTTCCGAGAATGATAAGCCACCGGATGAAGCTGTCCTGTACTCCTGTGACGTTGTGAGAGTATACCTCCAATGGCCCAATTTGATGCATCAGCTTCAACAAAAAATGGTTCCTTTGGGTCTGGATGTTGAAGAATTGGAGCTGTGATAAAAGATGTTTTTAGGAATTGAAATGCTTCTTCAGTGATTGGCCCCCACACAAACTTTTCGTTCTTTCTAAGCAAACGTGTGATCGGGCTAACCTTTTCCGAAAAGTTTTGGATGAAACGACGATAGAAGTTGGCAAACCCCAAAAAGCTTTGAACTTCTTTTACAGATCGGGGTGTTGGCCAATCCTTGATTGCCTTTAATTTTGAGTCGTCCATGTACACTCCTTGGGGAGACAGGATGAACCCCAAAAATTCTACTCTGGAGGAGTGAAATACACATTTTTCTAACTTGACAAAAAGTTGATTCTCCATCAAACATTTCAGGATGGCTCGTACATGAAAAACATGTTCTTCTGTATTCTTGGAAAAAATCAATATATCGTCTATGTAGACAACAGCAAACCGATCCAAAAACTCCCGAAGAATGTCGTTTACGAAATGCTGGAAGGCTGCAGGAGCATTGCATAAACCAAAAGGCATCACCTGGTACTCAAATAGTCCAAATCTAGTTCGAAACGCCGTTTTCCACTCATCGCCTTCCGCCATCCGAACCAAATGATATGCCCCTCTCAAATCTAGTTTGGTGTAAATGTTGGCATCCTTCACCTGATCCAGAAGCTCAGAAATGAGTGGTAACGGGTAACGATTTTTTTTTGTAACCAGATTTAAAGCCCTATAGTCTATACAGGTTCTCAAACTCTTGTCCTTCTTGGGAATAAAAAATAGAGGAGAGGAGACTGGAGACTGAGATGGTCTGATGAATCCATTGGCCAAATTCTGATCTAGATATTCCTTCAAGTGTAAATTCTCAGACTCGGATAAGGCATAGATCCGACTACATGGCAGAGACGCTCCAGGCTCCAACTCAATCCTGCAGTCATATTCCCGATGAGGAGGACGTTTTTGTGCTTCTTTTTCATCAAAAACCGATTTCAAGTCTTGATATTCTTGCGGGATTTCAGGGACTTCCACAGTACATATCATTTGAGGTTGGTTGGCCAAACAGTAAGAGTTCAACGATTTTTTCTCCTTAGAGATGGCATGAAAACAATGTTCCAAGCAATAATCTGAACTTAACTCTACTGTACGCCTTGCCCAATCAATCTTGGGATTGTGCTCAGTAAGCCAGGGCAGCCCTAAGATCAGTTGAAATTGCGGGGCATCAATTAGATTGAAACTAATGCTACTACGATGTTCTCCTGGCCCCAAAACAGTGATTTCCTCAGTATCAAAAGAAATTGGGCCTGAAGAAAGGGGGGTACCATCAACTGCTCGTACGGGTTCAGGTTTGGACTTCTTTACAAACTGGATGCCCAGACTTCTAGCAAACATGAGATCACAAAAATTCCCCGTGGCTCCAGAATCAATCATGATCGCCACCGTAGCGAATTTTGTTTCTCCAAAAGAAATTTGACATGAAAGAATGAGATGAGGAGCAGAGGGCTGCAAGGTGTTGGCTAAGCTTTGTGGATTTGGAGCTGTCTTCAATTCAGCTTCCACCAGAGCAACTCCGTCTACTGGTGGAGCCTGTCTTTTACCCATGGGGCAGTCTTAGGACGTCTTGGACACTCCTTCAAAAAATGGCCGGAACCACCACAATACATGCACAACTTCCCTACACGTCTTTTCTCTCTTTCTTCTTTGCTGAGTGGTCCTCGAACTGTGCCTATCTGCATTGGCTCTTCCACTGAAGCCTCATCCTTGGTTTTTCCAACATCAGAACGCATTCGATCAAACCTGGGTGGAATTGTTCGAGTTTCCTTCCGTCGCTCAGAACGTCTTTCTGATAGTCTCTGATCAATTTGAAGAACTAAATCTATCAATTCCAAAACTTCCGTGGGCCTCCTTGGAATTTGAGCTAAACCATCCTTCAATTCGTCCCTCAACCCTCGATAGAAAATGGCTGCTCTTTTGGCCTCAGGCCATTTCGTTTCCACAATCAATTTATTATACTGAGCTAGATAGGCCACTAATTCTCTGTTCCCTTGCTTCAAATCCAACAGCTCATTGTCAGTTGACTGGGCAATTGCTCTTCGATCAAAAATTCGCAAAAATTCAGTTTTGAAATTTTCAAAGTTATATAACACGGGATCATTGGTGGACACCAAAGGCATGGACCACGCCGCAGCATCTCCACTCCAGTAGGACAGTATGAACGCCACTTTTGATTGGTCCTCTTTGAAAATTATGGGCTTGCACAGGAAATGTAGGGAACATTGAGTGACAAACACCTGAGCCTTATTCGGATCCCCCACGAACCTCTCTGGTGGGGCCAACGGAATGGTTGGCGACATGGCATGCACTACCTGAGTGGTAAGTTCAGAAGATGACGGGGAAGGACTAAAGGTTTGAGATCTCAGACCCCCAAAATTGGGACTAGGACTAGTGGAGAGTTCATTGAGGCGTTGACGCAAATAACTAGTTTCTTGATTGGATTTCCTAACCTCCTCCCTAGTCTCACTCAACTGTTTCTGTAACCCCTCCAACACTGGCCCCAAGGCCTTTAGATCAAAACCTTCAGCCATGACGCCCAGACGGAAGGCAACTGCGGGCACTTCAATCTGTCAGAACTCAGTACCTGAAATTCCTGAATTCCGTAGGGACGTCAGACTGAAAGTTCGAAGCTAATCTCCCAACTCCCCTTCTCCGCTGAACCAGATCTCTCTAGTCTCAGAGGCGAAAGGGAAAGGGGAAGTGGAAGAAAAAACAGAGAGACTGTCCACACTGGTGTCTTCAATTCTTCTTCTTCAGAGAGGAAGGGTACACCTGTAAGAATTAACACACCATTACTACATTCTTACAATTATGACTTCTGGAATATACTATCTCCCTTACTCAGTTCCTTCCTTTACCTGTAAGAGTGTGGACATTAGCCTCTCTCTAATTATTATTTATGATGGCTGATCCTGAAGCTGGAACACACAAGGATTTGGATATAGTTCTTAGAAGGTTCCTTCAGAAGGCTAAAGGTGGTAAGCAAAAATATATATATATATTTCTATCTACTTCTGGAAACTGAATAAAGACTGAATGGCAGTTGTACTCAGTCACTGCCTGAAAATCCAATGGAACCACAAAGAAAGCATCAGATGTCCAGGTAGGCACTAGAATCAAGACTGAAGATAGCGCCAAGAAGGTCTACTCCAAGATGTAATTCTCTGCCTCAAGACTTCAAAGCATAGTTCTGGAAAGAGGCTCTGTAATTGTTCGTTTGAGGAATTCAAGGAACACTGCTGTGAGTAGGAGCTAGCAAATACCCAGTGACTGCCTCTCTTGGTCAAAGGAATAATTCTGGATAGCGTCACTGTAATAGCCTGACTGAGCTGCTAGATATCACTGCGGGAGTACAGGTGCTGTCAAATACTTTCCTGCTGCTTACAACTGAAATTGGAAAGTTCTTACCGGGGAGGATACACAGGGGAACTGGACCCGGTTAAGACTTTCACGAAGGCTGCCACCTGCTGGGTCCGCTGTCGCTGCTTGCAGAGAGGAATACTAAGGCACCGGGGAAAATACGAAGAGTCACTGGAACTGACTTGCTGCGGAAGCTTCAAGGACGCTCTGACAGCGAGGCGGGACCTAAGGAGTGTTAGGGCATAACGGGAGAGGACTTCTGAACAGGATATTTATATTTATATTGCCAAGAAACGCGATACCTGAGGGAGAGAGAGCACGGAGCTACCGTCTCTCAAAATTACCGGTTGAAGTGCGCAGTAGAACGCTCACTCGCGCTTCACATAGACAAAGCAGCGCGAGGAGCGCAACACTAGCGCGCTAACCCGCAATGCTGCCTGCTGACCTGGGATTCGCTTCAGCCATCTTGGAGCGGAATCTCGCCACTAACTCCCTCCAACTGACTGGGAAATCAAGAATTGTGGTAGCCTGTTTAACCTTGTTTAAGGAAGCTGAGGGCGGGTTTTGGACTGCAATTACGCCATTCCTGACACAAGGGATTGCATGACTATTAATACAGGAAGGCATTGTCGGAGGCCTAGTGTGCTAAGCAGCGGGAGAATCCACCTTTTTCTCTGGACTGTATAAAATGTACAAAAGATTAAAACATGCATAGTGGATTGTGCTAACATATAATCACATGGGCAGTTAGACAGCTGCCTAGACCAATCGTTAATTACTGGAAAGCTAAGCAACCTATGGACAATGCCCATCCTGAAACGTGTTAATAAAAATCTTTCGAAGTCAGAGGATATAAAAGTTAAATACAACTGCATCCGAAAAGTTGTCAGGATATTTTGGTCAGCAAGAACAGATATTTTTTATATCTCTGTATTTAATCTAATATTTTCAAGATATTGTAAATAGCTAAGTTTAAAAATGTTCCTATTTACTTTAGTCAAGGTATTGGGGTTATCAAAATATTCTTGATGTCCTAATTTAGAAAGGAATTCCTTGACATACCTGAGCCAACTTTTATGTGATACCCCATCTAACCCACAGCAATCAGTAATCATTTGACGATTTAAAATGGTCTTCTCTGAAGTACAAATATGATGCCAGAGTAATCATACAGCTGTCTCTTGAAGCTCAAGAAGGAGGTCTTCATCCTAAAATGATAAGAAAAAGCTAATAGGTAGTAGTGTTCCCTATGAGGGAAAGAACGGCACATCAATAAGGACTGCATGTCTGTGATTAACAATAATGAGCGTGAATTGTTTGGGATGCTGGAGTTTACAGGGGGGTGCTAGGGTAGCTTAAAACACCTACTACCTAGAAGTGCTGTCAGCATGTTACACAAAAACATGCATGTCAATACACAAAAACATAAGCTGTCACAACACACCCATCAAAATGTTTGTCAATCTAAGCCATGGCTAAATTGTGTGCTGGGAATCTTTAAGAAATTAATAAAAGACAAGGAACTGTCAACTGTTGATGTTTTTTGGACTGTCTTTATGGTCTGCATGTTATATGCCTGAATTGATTATACTTTTGTGTTTAGAAAGAGATTGGACTTTAGATTGTGCTTAGTACTTATCCAATACTGTTTTTGGATTTACAAACATTGTGATGGGTGTGCTGTGACAGCTTATGTTTTTGTGTTCATCCTATAATGTACTGGAATGGAGTTCCAGATTTTAGGGGCGTAGCCAGAGACCGAGCATAGCCATAGTTTTGTTTTGATGGGCTTTAGGGTCGATAAGTAGTAGGGAGTTGGCGCTGCTTAGGTTTTTTGACTGGCCAGCCTTCTTTTAGTATTGAGACAAGGTAATCTGGTTTACCAGTGTGAAGGGCTTTGTGAGTGAGACAGTCAATTCTGAATCCGCAGAAAGCTTCAATTGGGAGGCATTTCAGTTCTTTCAGGGCAGGGGAGATGTGTCTATATTTTTTACTCCTGTGACTATTATGGCTGCTGCGTTGTAAGTCGGTCTTAGAGGTATGAAGTGAGATTTCACAGTGCCTGTGAGGGTGACATTCCCATAGTCTAATCTTGACAGCACAATGGCTTGTCTGGCAGATTTGAGGTCGTTAGGGTTTGATTTTGTTCAGAAGTTTTGGGTTACAGAAGGAACTCTGTGGGTACTGTTCTTTAAATGATCTTCCATGGTCAATTTAGGGTCTAATGTTATTCCTAGCAATATGGCAGAGTTGTTAAAGATAAGATTGCATTTGAGATTATTTATGGAATTTAGCCATTCTTGCATTTTGGAGGATTTCGTTGAGTTTGATATGAGCAGAATTTCTGCCTTGTCATAGTTGAGTTCTAGGTGGTTGCGAGATAACCAGTGTTGTACTTCTTTGAGGGTGGCATTTAGTTGGTGCGCATCGGCTAGTGAGGAGATTTTCAAGTAAAGATTTGTGTCCTCTGCAAATAGAAGGAAGGGAATGTTTGCTTAGTTGAGAATCATGGAGAGGGGCATCATGTAGATACTGAACAGTGTAGGTGAGAGCCTTTCTGGGACACCCCATGTCACTGGCAGTATGTCAGAAGTCAGATTTTTTATTGTTATTTGCTAAGAAAGGGTTTGTAGAAAGGATGTGAACAAGCTTAGTATCACTCCTTCAACACAGATCATCTTTTGGAGGGAGTCCGAGAGAAGCTTGTGGTTGACCATGTCAAATGCTGCAGATAGATCAAGGAGAATGAATAGGCAGCATTAATCAGTGTCCAGGGATTTATATAGCCCATCCACTATATCCAGAATAGCTGGTTGCATGTTGCTGCCCCTTCTGAAGCCAGATTGATGAGGGACTAGGAGATAGTAGTTTTTGATGTGTAGGTTTATTTGAGAGAGAACAAATCTTTCTCTTGTTTTGCCTAGAAAGGGGACATCGGGAACAGGTCTGAAGTTGTTGAGGTCATACAGGTCTGCTCCTGTTTTTTTTAGCAGTGGCGTGACTTGGCTGAGTATCTGACAGTCTGGCATCACTCCAGTCTACACCAAGCTGTTTATGATCTTAGTCCAAAGGAGGGTTAGATCATGGTTGAGTTTTTTTGCAAGGGGTGCTGGAAGGGTGTTTGCAAGTTGGGAGGAGGGTTTGGACTTAGCCAACAGAGTAAAAATGTCCTCCTCCAATCTTAGGTTGAATACGTTCAGTTTTCAGGAGTTTTATGGGGCTCTTGGATACATATTTTGATTTCATTTGAGGTGCACGATGACAGGGTGGAAGTTGTAGGAGAAGAGGGGTTCTTATCTGCATTTCTGGGAGGTGGGTTTCTATTGGAAGGTTGGGTGTGATCTTCAAGGCAGGCCTATATTTTCATGATGTTTATCATTGAAAAAATGGACAAAGTTGGCACATCGTTCTTCAGGGGTGGCTTGGAGGTTTGTTGTTTGATGATATTAAAAAACTCTTTAGGGTGTTTTTAGGACTTATCTAGAGGATTGTGGAAGACAGTGTTTTTTCTTTCATGATGTGTTTCTTTGTATTTTCACTGTTCCATCCTGAGTTGAACTATGTGGGCTGTGGATGGACTAGTTCCCCAGAGTCTTTCTGTTGCTCTAATCTGTTGCCTTTCAGTGTTGAGGTCTTTATCAAACCAGGATCTCAAGGGTGTGTGTCTCATCCTTTTCAGGTTAAGAGGGGCTACTTGGTCCAGTATGAAGGACATAGTCGGGTTGTAATGGGTGGTGAGTTTAGTTTTTGAGAGGTTGTCATTGAGGTCAGCTAGGAGAATTTGCCTTACATTTCTCACCCACTGAAGGGCTTTCTTTGAGCATGATTGATGGAGAGGCGCTATGTTGATTCAACTGGGAGGAGTGGTACTCTGCGGAATTCCATGGAGTTACCAAAAACTCTGTGAAATGCCTCAGAGTTCCGCGCCCTGCAAGAGTAATTTGAACAGAGATGCAGACCTTAAATTGATGCAGTCCTTGCTCGTAAAATATTGACTGCATGAAATAAGAGCTATTCTACACTACATGATGGCCGTAGAGGGTGCGGTTGAGCTATAAATTAATTGAGTAATTATTTATAAAAGCGGTTGTCTGCAAGTATTCTTCTTGCTACTCTCTGCTCTAGCGCGGAGTGACATATTTATATTACAAATGATGGTGATATAATACTGCTGCCAAGCACAGTGACATCTTTCAACTGCAGATTGAAAAAAAACTGCCTCATCATTCAAGGACAATGGGATCACACCAGTCATTGCTAACCGAACCGCATGGATGTGATCTGGTCTCAGTGTGTTTAGCAGGTCGGGGCTTCATAGGTGCAGCTGTAAAATGGGGCAGCAGCAAAAAATCTTTAATTTCACATTCTTCTTGGTCAGTCCAGTTGCATACCAAGAAACCCAGGCTGTGAGAACGCTGTTTTGAATGTTTTTCTCTGACTGAAGATATTTTAAGACCCAAAAACAATTGTGGGCATTGTTTAGATGTAGGGCTATTTACAATTCCAATCCACCCCAAATACCCTTCTGTGAAGTCTGTGTCAGAGTGAGATGCAGTGGTACACACACACCAGGGTGTTTTCAGTATATTTCTGAAGTAAGTCTGCAGAGTAACATGAAATGTTACCCTACTCCATGCCCTACATTCACCAAACACCATGCAGTGTATAACAAATCTGCACTGCACATATGCACTACATCGTACCAGATAGAATACATTCTGCTCCATCCCTCTCTTGATGTAGACTGTTCCTCATGCCTTGTAAGGTGTAACACAGTCTACATACGACAGCATGCTCAGCACACCAAATTATGGCCAACATTGAGACACATGCCATGCACACCATAACGTCCACTATATTCTGCATCCTGAACCATGTCATACGGGCCTTCACGCACAGAGAGCATGAAAGAGCATAAAAGAGTGGGATAAAGAGGGAGGAAGTGCAAGGTGGAGGATTAAAGAGCTATGCGGTAGAATCAAAATTAGGTATACTTGATATTTTGCAACCCCAGCGTTAGACAGTGCAGGCGTTGAACTCCTAAAGAAAACTCTTGGATACCTGTGCTTCCTTATACATACTTGAAATGAACTGCATTCTTAAACTAGGGCAAGTCAGAATATTGTTCTGCAGCCCCACTTAGATTTCTCTCTGCCACTCTCTCTCTCTACATATCCCAGTGTCAAATTGGTATTTTCCCTTTCTGGTTCAACTTGCAAGGCCTTCTCCAAATGCTCAAATCTGCCACTGTGTTTATCTGACAACAGGAGAAGAGCTTGCACTCTATCAGGATAGCAAGGCTTAGCTGGGCTGAACTTGTGGTGTAAACTGTTAGCCAGCTGCTACCGGAATCTGCAGGGGAAACACATTGTGCAGGCTTGGCCTTTGCAATACTGGGAGAGTTTCTTAAACAGGAGATAATTTAATGATTGGATTAGAGCATTGGTTTCTTTGTTCCAGTGAAGGTTGAGGTCCCCTAGGATGATGTTTTTGGCAGCCTAGAGTGGGCAGTGTGTTATCAAATCTGTTAGGTGTTCACCAAAAGAGATAAGATTGCCTGGTGGGTGACAGAGTAGGTGACAGTTCAGATTTGTTTTGATTGTCATTCTTATGGTGGTGGTGAGAATTTCGAATGTGCCTGTAGTTTAGGGTGTCTGTTTCCTCCACATTAATGTTATTTTTGTGTATAATGGCAAAGCCTCCACCATGGTGGTCCTTCATGTTTTTTTATGAGCGAGTATCTAGGTTGGACGAGCGTGTCCATTATAAGGTATGAGCATTCACTTAACCTTGTTTCTGTGTTGAATACTGTGCCAATGTCATGGTTCCGTATGGCTTCTGCTAGTTCTATAGCATGATTAGTTGCAAATATGCATTTAAAAAGCATGCATTTGCTTTCTCTGCAATGCTTAGGATATTGAGGGGAGGAAGTCAGTTGGATGTTGAAGAGGTGTGCTTGTAGCCTGGCCGTTCTTATTGGTGTGGTGTTTCTACCCAGGCCTGTGATTGCCTAGATCTTGGAGGAGGGGGTGATTCTAAGAGGTTTCATATTGTAAGATTTGACTAGCTCTGCCATCTCACTCAGAGACATTGTGGCAATTGTTCTTTTAGACCTCTGAGTTCTGTTGTTGAGAGGCTTTGCAGTCCAGATTTCAGTTCATCCATGGAGTAGTCTGTTGCTGCATGTAGGGAATGTGTGGGGGTGGTTTGTAGGATTCAGATAAATATTTAGATTTTTAAGACATTGTTGAAGACCTGGATTACTTTGTCTAGTTTTTCTTCCATGTGATTTAATCCCTCATTTAGCTTGGATAAGGGCATTTGATTTATGGGGAGGAGTTTGGGTGTTTCCCTTCGACTGTGCAGGGAAGGACGCTCCAGAGTCAGACAGTGTATGTCAGTGGGATTGGGCTTCGAGATGTTGGTGGTGATGTAATTTCAACTGTCATGGAGTTTATTATTTTTGATTGCTGGATTGGTGGGTGAATAGTGTGGTCCCCTTTGATATAGTGTCATCAGCGTATTGGTGGGGGTAGAAGGCAGATAGTATGATTTGGGAGCATGCGCAACTCCGTCAACATCCCGAAAGGTCATGGGATCGAAGTGTAGTTGTGTGGCCCTTTGGTCTGTCAAGTATATTATGTTTGTTATTGGTTGGGGTGAGGTCTGGGTGATTTGTGAGGGAGGGTGTGGAGAATGTGGTGTAGCTCTTGTGTGTTTCATTATGTGTAGATTCTTTGGGGGGAGTGATTGGGGGATGGGATATGTGACAGTGATATGATTTTTTTAAGTGTAAGGACTATGAATTCAAAAGTGCAAAGGTTGTTGTCATTAAGTATGGGTGAAATTTGCGAATTTGCGGTCCGCGAATTAGTGCGAAATTGCAAAAAAAGTCCACGAGTTCGCGAATTTACCCACGGATTTCTGTGCCATTTGCACAAATATGTGACCACGTGTGCCTGTAATTTTGCCAGCATGCCAAAAGGCGCCGAGGTCCCTTGAGTGAGCTGGCCATTATAGTGGGGACGGGCGGGAAGACGTTTCATACCGCTAGTGTGTGGTGGATGGGGCCAAACAGGCGGGGTTTCTATGCGAGTTCACATGCATCTTGTTTATAAAGGGTCAGAGACCGAGCAGAGCAGCAGATGAGGAGAAAGCAGCCTCCTGGTCACACGAGCTACACGGAGATGGCGCTCGGGAAACTCATGGATGCAAAAATACGTTTGGCACAGGACCCCAGAATCCTTCGAATGTCCAAGATAGCTCTGCTGCGCGTGTTGGTACAAAGCCATTCTGATCCTGCTCAATGGGTTCAGGCCCATGGAGCTGCTGCTGCTGGACAATGTCCCATCTCAAACTAAACTGCCCCGTACAGGCATATGCTGGTGCTGGGAAGTAGGGTGCAGTGGCATGCGGGTGCTCCACGCCTGGTACATGCGCATACCGGTGCCAGGGGGGACACGTGTTTATTGGGGCTGTGTAGCAAGTTATGACTTTACATTTTGACTGCTCCAGACGGTGGTTCCACCTACACGGATCAGGAGCATCCAGGCACCAGACTTCATGGTGCAAGAGCATAATGGTGCTGTGCGGTACGGGTATATATGTACTGAGGGCAGAGGGACACTTAGCACAATGTGTTCTCACACCCAGACAGAGAGCTCCCAGGCAATTGAGCACAAATAATGTTCACACTGAGAGGGCTCCGGGGCAGTTCAGCAGCATGGGGGCTCACACCCACTGGGCCCGGGGCAGTTCGGTAGCGCGTGGGCTCACAACCCCTGGGCAGCTCAGCAGCGCAGGGGCTCACACCCACAGGGCTCCTGGGCAGTTTAGCAGCTCCACCCTCTGGTTCATCACTGCCACCCTCTGATTCATCACTGCCACCCTCTGGTTCATCACTGCCACCCTCTGATTCATCACTGCCACCCTCTGGTTCACCACTGCCACCATCTGGTTCATCACTGCCACCCTCTGGTTCATTACTGCCACCCTCTGGTTCGCCACTGCCACCCTCTGGATCATCACTGCCACCCCCTGGTTCACCACTGCCACCCTCTGGTTCATCACTGCCACCCTCTGGTTCATCACTGCCACCCTCTGGTTTATTACTGCCACTCTCTGGTTCGCCACTGCCACCCTCTGGATCATCACTGCCACCCTCTGGTTCATCACTGCCACCCTCTGGTTTGCCACTGCCACCCTCTGGATCATCACTGTCACCCTCTGTTTCATCACTGCCACCCTCTGGTTCATCACAGCACCCTCTGGTTCACCAGTGCCACCCTCTGGTTCATCACTGCCACCCTCTGGTTCATCACTGCCACCCTCTGGTTCACGACTGCTACCCTCTGGTTCATCACTGCCATCCTCTGGTTCATCACAGCACCCTCTGGTTCACCACTGCCACCCTCTGGTTCATCACTGCCACCCTCTGGTTCATCACAGCTCCCTCTGGTTCACCACTGCCACCCTCTGGTTCATCACTGCCACCCTCTGGTTCACCACTGCCACCCTCTGGTTCATCACTGCCGCCCTCTGGTTCATCACTGCCACCCTCTGGTTCACACCTGCCACCCTCTGGTTCATAACTGCCACCCTCTGGTTCATCACTGCCACCCTCTGGTTCACCACTGCCACCCTCTGGTTCATTACAGCATCCTCTGGTTCACCACTGACACCCTCCGGTTCACCACTGACACCCTCTGGTTCACCCCTGCCACCATCTGGTTCACCACAGCACCCTCTGGTTCACCACTGTCACCCTCTGGTTCACCACTGTCAACCTCTAGTTCATCACTGCCACCATCTGGTTCATCACTGCCAACCTCTGGTTCATCACCGCCACCCTTTGGTTCACCACTGCCACCCTCTGGTACATCACTGCCACCCTCTGGTTCACCACTGCCACCCTCTGGTTCATCACTGTCACCCTCTGGTTCACCACTGCCACCCTCTGGTTCATCACTGCCACCCTCTGGTTCACCACTGTGACCCTCTGGTTCATCACTGTCACCCTCTGGTTTATCACTTTCACCCTCTGGTTCATCACAGCACCCTCTGGTTCACCACTGTCACCCTCTGGTTCACCACTGCCACCCTCTGGTTCATCACTGCCACCCTCTGGATCACCACTGCCACCCTCTGGTTCATCACTGTCACCCTCTGGTTCATCACTGCCACCCTCTGGTTCATCACTGCCACCCTCTGGTTCATCACAGCACCCTCTGGCTCACCACTGCCACCCTCTGGTTCACAACTGCCACCCTCTGGTTTCATCACAGCACCCTCTGGTTCACAACTGCACCCTCTGGTTCATCGCAGCACCCTCTGGTTCACCACTGTAGATTATGGGGAGAAAGCACACCTGCCCAGCCTCAACCGGGGGCTGGTTAATGTGTTACTGAATTTGAGCTTCAAGTCCGGCACCTGCTTCCTTATCTGTAAGTGCTTCCTGTTGTGGTTTAATTTTTGTGACAGCCTGGAGCATTGTGTCATACTTGTAACTATTCTCTGACCCTGCTTCGAGGGTCAGAGCAGGGTCAGATAATAGTTGCAAGTAGGCAATAACTCTGGAGGCAGCGCTCAGGAAGCACTTACTGAGTTACAGCAGGTTCCCAAGTTGAAGTTAAATTTCTTTGTAACCATTTTGTAAATAGTTACCAAGAAATTAGCTTCAACTTGTGCACCTGCTGTAACCCTGTAAGTGTTTCATGTACTTCAGTTTTTGAAAATCCGTCCCGAACCCGATTTTGCAGATTTTTCTGCAATTTCGCTAGATTCACGGACCGCGAAATTGCAGAAAATCAGCAAATTCCGCGAACGGAACGGATTTTACGCCCATGCTTGGTTGTCATTGGATTGTATCATTATAGTTCAGTTTCAGAAGATAGTTGTGGTAGCATAGCCTTTGAACGTGGGTGAGATGGAGATTAGTCTCTTGTGTTTGCATGAGGTGTTGCTGGTTTTGGTAACATGAAGGAGTTTGGTATGACTGTTTTCGATTTCACTGGACGTGTATTGTAACAGATGAGATATGTTTGCTTTGGGTATTTAGATGCATTGAAGCAGATATCCGCAATGAGTAGTTTGGAGAGTTGTTTAATCAATTTGTGTATGAAGTTCTTAGCTGCTGTTGTGGAGAGGTTGGGGGAAGGTAATGGAAAAGACGTTTGAACTGTGGGGTTTTAAGATAGAGGGTAATCAATGGGTGGAGGGCACTGTGGTGGACTGCATCTGGTGACCTTTATGGGTAGTTCTGATTTCCTATAGGAGTGTTGGATTGCCACTTATCATTGCAAGGATAGAAATTTCCATGACTATTGTTAATATATGCATGATGTATATGATGTAATAAAGTTGGCATTGTATAATGCATCATTTTGTTTGGGTTAAACAGAGCTTTCCAATGTTTTCTTTTAGTAAGAGTTGCCTATTTTCAATGAGAAATAAAAAAAAACATCTGAGCCACTAATATTATTTGAATTGTGGTGACGTAATAGTCCCAACATCAGACAGAATTACATCAGTGGCTCCTGTATGCAGGAGCATGAGCAGCGATCAGTGCATCAGACAAGATTACTTTTGTGGCCACCAAATGCGACAATAGGTGTAGTGATCACACCAGTGTATCAGGCAGGGTTGCTGTTACAAGATGGCCACTCCTTGGAGCCTCAGGAGGATCAGCCTTGTTGGGAGAGTCCACAGTCCATCTTTAGTGTCAATGATTGATTGTGTCATCCGACCCATGTCGGTTACAATGTCAGAGAGAGGAGAGCCATTTTGTGTGAGAAGAGAGATTTCACCTTTGGTTAGGGACTGCAGAGAGAGGGGTCTTTACACTGTGTGATTGTTTAGGGCCAAGAAGGAGAGCTATAAAGCCCCCAGAGAGTGAACTAGTCAGGCTGTATCAAGAGCAGGCTCTGGTGTGGCTGTCCAGCATTGTTATGTTTCATATAGGTAACCTAATATAGGCCCAGATAACATCCTACCCTTTCACCTACATCACTTCCCCTACATAAACAGTAATGAGCCTTATAAGGATTGAACGCATTTTATTGACTGAACCGTTTACCTAGTTCTAGGCCGGAGTGCAGAAGATGGGTTTCCCGGAACAATAGTGTTCTATTACTTTATCTTTAGAGTGACACAGTATGAATAAATATTCATAAGGCTACTTGGAAACCCAGCAGGGGCTATACACCACCTTCCTAATATCTCCGCACAAGGTTCATCTCATATGTCATCCTCACATCAAACAATGGCTGACACAAGAACAAGGCACAAACGGACTCTATATTATTTACTGTATAAATACAGCACCTCTTACTAACAGTAGTTAGATGGAGCCGAGACTTCCAGGCCGACACCCTGACCAGAGACGCTGAGGCTCCTGCATGCAGACGCTCCAGCTGACAGTGGTCTGAACATCCCTTGTGGAGTGTCCAGCTCGAAACCAAGAAGGCTCTGACATTTCTCACACTTCAGGTAATGGGGATCGACTAAACCTGGAGGGATTCTTGGTTTTCACACCCACTCATATGCTAGGTACACTTAGGTACATCTAGATAGGCATCATAGGAGTATGTGTACTATTACCATGCATTTTATATTCATGTATTTATTCATGCTTATTTCAAGATGGTAGAGCACAGGGTTCAGACAAATTATGGATGACGACAGAGATAAACTGGCAGCGGAAGTATTCCAGATTAGACAGCCCAATGGTGCCATGGGTAAAAAAAATGAAACTAAAATTAGCCTTAGAGATACATTTTTGAAATTGGAAAGACTGCGCAAATCCGAACTAAGTAAATGGTGGGATGGCGTAACCCTCAAAAATTATATGGAACAAAAGAGGATACCTCGCGGGCTACGCATCCTCATATTCCCAACCTTCGATGATCTTGAGGAAGACCACCTGAAGGAGTGGGAAGAAAATCTGTATACTTCATCATTCACCATGATGAATATTCTTATTAAGAACTCGGATAGAAAAGTAGAAAAATTAAGACAACAAATCATGGATTTGGAAAAAGAAATAAAAGATATGAATTTACCTGAACTAACTGACAAAAATTACTTAATTCTTAAAGATGTCATTAATAGACATCAATTGCAAATTAAGGACAAAAAATTAAATAAACTAAAAAGAGATGAGCGGGACTACAATGAAGGTAGAATCTTTACTTTTGCCCGGGGCTATGATGAGGTGGCCAAACCCAAAACTAAACCTAATCAAACTGCTGGGACAGCACAATCAGGTGATCTGAGTACATCCACGAATTACAGTAGCTCCAGTATCTCTTCCATTGATGAGAACACAACTGGAGCTGTGGGAGGAACTCCCAAGACAAATTCTTCTTTTTGCGACGAATTGAAAATGATAAAGAAAGGTCGGAAAAAGTTCATAGGAGGACTAGAAGGGGGAGGAGGAAATCCCACAAATACCAGGATGGGTACCAGGAGTCAAAACAGAACAAAGAATTAGAACAGGATCAGGCTAATCAGGGAGAATTAGAAGTCATTAATTTGTCGGACAGATGTTTAAATGAGCATGAAATTTCTGTATTAAAAAAAGGATTGAAATATTGTCCGGTATACAACTGTGATTACACTGATCTCCACATTGATTTGTTTAAGTTTTGCAGAAATTTAAAATTGAAAAGCTTTTTCTCAACTTTGGATGTAAATGTACAGAGCCAAATATTGAATAAAAATTCTGAAATGACAACAGCAGAATTAGAGAATGTTCATTTGTTAATGACTTTGTCGGGGGAAATGGATCTTAACTTGGATGATGTAGCCAGTCTCTGTGAAATAGAAACAGATTACCAGTGTACAAGTGGATTGCGTTGTAAATCCAAGTTTATTCCTCATGGTAGCCAGTACATAGCGATTGATTTATTTATGGAAAAAACTTTACAAGAGTTTCATAAATTACAAGACAAATCTTTACGAAAAACTCATTACAAAGACAATTTGTCCCGGCAGGAAAGATTAGCTTTATCTAACTTGAAACAGGATTCCTCAATTATCATCAGAGAAGCGGATAAGGGGGGTAATATTGTTGTGATGAACAGAACAAACTATATATCAGAAATACGAGAACAACTCAGTGATCCCAACTGCTATAAGAAAATAAAAGCCAATCCCATGAAAGAAGTATTCAAAAACATATCTGAATATCTTTTTGTATGGAAAGAAGAGGGTCTGATTGATGGATCAGAATACAAGTATCTAAATGTTAACCACCCTGTCTCTCCTTTTTTATACACATTACCCAAAATCCATAAGTGCAGGGACAACCCGCCAGGTAGACCTATAGTCTCCAGCATGGGTAGCGTCACAGAACATCTTTCAGAATTCGTAGATGGTTTTTTAAAACCCTTAGTGGTAAACTTACCCTCATATGTGAGGGACACCACAGATATCCTCAATAAATTGAATGATTTCAAATGGGAAGATGGTATGATCCTGGCCACGTTAGACGTGGTAGGTCTTTACACTTGTATTCAGATGGAGAAAGGTATAGAAGCATTAGAACATTTTCTCAGCTGCAGAAGTGCAAGCTTAAGACATCATTCTAAAATGCTAATACAAATGAGCCAGTTGATTCTTAATAACAATTACTTTCTATTTGAGGATGAATGGTTCCACCAAATATGGGGTACTGCGATGGGATCCAGATTTGCTCCCTCGTATGCCAACCTATTTATGGGTTGGTATGAGAGGGAGCATGCCTGGAGCCGCAGAGCAGGGGAATGGATGGATCTGGTGGTATTTTGGGCCAGATTCATTGACGATATTCTTATAATATGGAGAGGCACCTCGGATGAACTGAAAAATTATTTGCATTTTTTGAATAACAATGATTTCAATGTCAGGCTCACGATGAACCAAAGTTCATCAAGCATTGAATATTTAGATGTGACGCTAATGGTGGATGGAGACAAAATAAACAGTAAACTGTTTAGAAAAGAAACCGCCACCAACTCTATCTTGAGGGCAGACAGTTTTCACCCAGGATCTGTCATCTCAGGGATACCATATGGAGAAATGGTTAGAATCAGAAGGAATTGTAGTCGGGAGGAAGACTATTCCAAAGAATTAAACCAATTACAACAAAGACTGAGCAAGAGAGGTTATGCCAAGAAAGACCTAGCGAGGGCTAGTGAAAAAGCATCAAAAATCAATAGAGTAACGACTTTGCTTCCTAAAAAGAAAGAGATCATTAGACATAAACCTTCCTTTGTTACAACATATTGCATGCAAAAAGACAAAATCAGGCAAGCCCTTAGTAGAAATTGGACTTTATTAAAAGGTGTCCCTGGCTTATCAACCATATTGGATGACAAGCCGAAAATAACGTTCAAAAAATATCCTACGATCAGAGACAAGGTCTCGACTAATTATATCCGTCCAATATCTACACATGCTAAGGACTGGCTTCCCACACAACCTAAAGGCTTTTATGTTTGTGGTACGTGCATAATATGTGCTCATGGGATGAACAAAACTAAAACTTTTGAATTTAATGGCACTAGACAATTCCGTATCAATGAATTCATTAATTGTAATAGTGTTGGAATTGTCTATGCCATCATTTGCAGTTGTAACAAAGTATACATAGGGAGTACTAAAAGACCCCTTAAAATAAGGATACAAGAGCACAGGCGGGCGATTATGAACCGTGATACAAAATCCCCACTGTATGCACACATGGAGAAGGAACATGGTTCCAACATAGACTTTAAATTTCATGGAATACAGAAAGTGTCTCAACATGTGAGAGGTGGGGACTGGGAATTACGAATTCGTCAAACTGAAGCACGATGGATAATTAAATGTAGAACGATGAAACATGGTTTGAATATCGATTCTGAATTACATCATTTTTTGGCATAATCATAATTAAATTGTGTATTCTTCTATGCATATGAGCAGTATTAACCATTGTTAAATTAGATGAAATTATCTGTTATCATTTTCTTTCACTGTACACATTCTGGGATAAATATTACAGGCAAACGGTTTTTTAGTAACAATATATAATTTTTTTTTTATATATATGCAGCTTTTACTGCCCACGTCCGGCAACAGAGTTTTGGCATGCATGATTTAGTCATTTGTAGTAACTTGATGTTTATTAGTTATTTTGTGGGATATATTGAAGTAAATTTAATTACCGATCTACTCTTTAGAAAGTACGATTCCACTTAAGCATGTTTTGGTTAACTTAGTTTCAGAATATTAACACGTAACTGCGGGCATATTCATTGCCAAATACGGATCGTGTGAATTCAAGTAGAATGGATTCCATGCGTAGGGGTAGTAGCATATCGGACCGGACTGGGAGCTAATAGGCAACAGATTGAGGCAGTTGCGCATGAACGGAAGTCAGGCATAATCAGGCAAACCGGATATCTCTTGGTACAAATAACCGGGATTGAATCGTTACTCTTTCAATAACCGCTAACTGCGCATGTACGGAAATGGCCGAGAACCAACCGGATATAATAGTTATAGTGGACCAGGTTGGCGATAGAATTGTTATGCTCTCACAAACTAAAAGCTGCGCATGACCGGAAATGGCCGGGAAACAACCGGACATAATATAGATAGCGGACCAGATTGGCGACCTGTAAGATTAAACAGATGGGTTAAATTAGGCAGCGCGCGAAATTTAGCGTACGGTGATTGGTCACTGGACTCTTTTTAAGTAAAGAGAGTCCATGGAAGCTCACCATCGGGATTTATCGTACCCGGGTGGCGGTCAGAGGAACATGAGGCTTCGTTACTGATGGTAAGCAGGGAGGAATAGGTAGATACTTGGTTAATGGACAGTTTCGAGAGATAGAACTAATAGAGCGATACATTTTGTCTGTTTCCTTCATTTTTTGCAGACTGGGTCGGATTGGAAGGAAGTGATAGGATCGGTTCTAAGGAGATGTTAATTATTCTTGTCCCATTACCATATTGATTTGGGGTGAGTGAACAGGAAGGCCACAGTCATTTTCCTTCATGACAGATTATTGTGTAATGCAATACATTGCCAATATATGAAGAGTTTGAAACATGATTTATTTTGTAGGTGTGACATTCCACTGGCAAAGCATTTTAAAAGACTCTCGATTTAAGAAATAAGAGATAGAGCGATTGGAGAGTTCCATTGACTTAGTGGTTATAAGGTATGAATTCTCATTGCCGTACTTTGAAATTGGTAGTGACTAGGTTATTCAAAACTATCGGAAGGCTTTAGTTGGGAGGTGAACATGCAAACCAAGATAATGGAGATTTATTATGTATTGATGATTGATCGGTTTCCTCTTGTCTGCCTTACTTCAGTTTGATATCAAAATCGGCATACTATTGAAGAATCGGGCCTCATGTAGAAAACTTCCTTGATTAAAGGTTGAGAACTTAAATGCAAAGATAGAAGAGATTTAAAACAATCGTGCAAGGTGAGCCTGTTATTAATGACTTTTTCCTATTGCTTATTCAACGGTTTGCCAACTTTTATCCCAGGATGTAGACTTAATTTTTATGTAAATCTAATAAGTTTCTATTGTCATTTTTTTAATTATGTGTAAATAGTTCCCGCAAGTTTCAAGTAGTGTAGTAACAATAGTATGAATTTTATTCCACTACCACCAGGCACAAGGGGCTGTGTTTAAGTAAAAGTTAACTAATGACTTGGTCTTTTTTCCAGAATAACATCCAATAAGATTGATCATATGTACTGATGCTATTGTACTTTGTGTTTGCATTTGCAGCCCTGATGACGTCCTGCTTCTAGGACGAAACGCGTCGGCTGCTGAATATCACGAAAGACAAGAATCACATTGTTTTTGTGATTGTAATATTATTTGAATATCAATGTGTATTGCTTGATCATTGATTTATTTGCACATTTTTGATGATTAAATGTTTGAATGTTTCTGAGATAAGCTAGCACTCCCAGTTCATTCTTTGTATATACCTCTTACTAACAGTAGTTAGATGGAGCCGAGACTTCCAGGCCGACACCCTGACCAGAGACGCTGAGGCTCCTGCATGCAGACGCTCCAGCTGACAGTGGTCTGAACATCCCTTGTGGAGTGTCCAGCTCGAAACCAAGAAGGCTCTGACATTTCTCACACTTCAGGTAATGGGGATCGACTAAACCTGGAGGGATTCTTGGTTTTCACACCCACTCATATGCTAGGTACACTTAGGTACATCTAGATAGGCATCATAGGAGTATGTGTACTATTACCATGCATTTTATATTCATGTATTTATTCATGCTTATTTCAAGATGGTAGAGCTGTACTATCCTTTTAAATTCATAGTAGTACTGATCATATATCTCTGTAATTGTCTAATGGTTGTTATAGCTCATATATTCTACACGGGAATAACAACTGTTCGATAAACTTTCATTGAAATGCCCAGACTGTTTATTCAGTGTATCTCTGAGATAAACTAAATGTGTACAAGTGACTGAGCGAAAAGTAGTACATTGTTTCCACAATCTTGAGGGATCAGGGTTGTCATGTTCTGAGGCTGCCAGAAACTAATCTCTCTCCGATAAGAGGAGACTGTAGTGGCACTGTGAGCTAGCATAAATTCAAACTGGCTAACATTTGTTGTGGGGGTGTAAGGAACCAGTCTGTCACCAATCCCACAGTTTATGTTATCCAAACGCGCAGGTCCTGCATGGGTACTATAGGAACTACACGACATGGCACCACCAACTTTGGTATGGCAATTATTTCACAGTAGTTCAGTCGTGCTTAATCTCAGAGACCCCTACTGAAAAACACCAGATACATCTGGAGTGGGTGGGAACAAACTCCGCCACAGCTGAGTAGGCGAAATATCCTATTTATTGGTTGCTGGTAAATGAAGCTTGAAGCACATAGTGTTCCTAAAATCATGCAAAACACCTTCTTCATTTCAAAATGACTGGGGCTGAAAATAACGTAGTTATAGATTTGTACCTCTCAGGAGAAGAAGAGGTGGGTGGAATTCTCATTCCACTTAATTTCAGACGTACTATCACCCTGAAACTACTGGAACATAGTTTAACACCTAGGGGTGGTTTAATAGCCTTTGTGATTGAGGCACACAAATCGAACAAAACAGAGGTATTCTATTCCTGGGTTACATTCCCAGAAGCAGATGCTAGAACACGCAATACATCATGAGGATTTTCACAGTCTAACCAACAACAGTTGCAACTAATGGTACTTAATCCCAGGGTACATAAAAAAAATACCTCCACAAACATTACATGTGGTAATGGGCACAATGCCAGCAAAACGTGAACAAATACCATTCTGGGTAGCTCAGAAAATAACTCAGCTCAAGGCTGTATTTCCAAATACTACCACATTTGAAAAACAAAAAATGTTAACAATCTGCTTGCTCATGGGGATAACACCATAGTTAGAGGATTGTACCACTTGGGGTACAGGCTTTGCTACCATATATACCAGGACACATGGTATTCCTTCATTAACTGTGATACCTAATGTATTAAGACAAATACAGAATGAGTACGGAGCAGAGCCTGCTCTGAACTTAGGGATGAAGTTATTAAATAACTATGAAAGGCATCAGCCATAATACTGGCTAATATTAAAGGGGAAGCAGCGTCAGTGGCAATCCACCAACGCCTAAGGCAGTTCGATCCATTGGATCAACAACATCAACTACCCAAAATAATTGAAAATGCTTATGCAGAATTAGGGGTGGGAAAGCTTTAAAACCACAACTACTGGGCAGTCCTGAAAAGTACACTTCTAAGCAGACACCTGATTTTTCTTCTTGTAAAAAGAAGCGGGATAATAAAAAACAATCAACCTATACAGAAAAAAAGATCTCAATCCACAGGTACATCTCCTCCATGGGTGCCCTCTGAAAAGAGGTATAATCCCAGGAATAGGGATAATAACCTGACAGGTTTCAGGATACTGATACCCGTTCCTCTTGTTCCTTTCAGGGCTCAATGAAAACCTACGAGAGAGAAGGACGGTTAGAACACAGAGTCCAGAGACAAGCAGCACGCTCAAGAGTATACTTCCAAAAAAGAAGACAAGCCAAATGCCAAAACCTCAATTTAAGAAAAAGAAAGTTGTAGGTCTGAAGACTAGACAACCCCAGAATACTGAGGACGCAGCTACTGAACGGGGAATGGGCTCTGACGATGCAGCAGAAGTAACAATAGCTTGCCTCTACCTGAAGGAACTTCTGGTGACAGCGGACTTAGATGACAGTGTCCCACATAAGTTACACAAGATAACACTCCAAATGGAGGGGGACAAGCCCAGGAAAGTTAAGGGTCTCTTTTGGGAACATTTGTCATCCGGGTATGACATCCTATTAGGAGAACAAGGTTGGCCCCCAGCATTTGTTATGAAGTGCCCTAGGGGGAAAACGTAATTTTTCCAGCATTCTCCAAACTCGTTCCCATATATCTTAAACATGCATATGCACGGGAGTGAGCACTAGCCCCAGCTCTAGCATTGTATAAAAATCATTCAGGGTGGGATGAGGACTCAACTCACCACGTACTCCGATTAAAAGTTTCACCAAATGCTAAGAGACAAAGCACCTATTAAACAATAAGCTAAAAAACAGTTCATGGAGATCTTAGATTAACTTGAATACCAACGGTTGATCGAAAATTGCACCACACCAATCAACAATCCTTTGTTTCCCTATGAAAACCAGATCATTGATATTGTCTAGTATTAGATTACAGACACTTAAACACTTGCACAAAGACATTTGCTGTCCAAAATGCACACAGTGTCTCATTAATGCATATTATTGTGTGGAGAAAATACAAAACTACATTTGTGTCTCAAATGTATTTCTCTGTCAAAATATAGCACCTGAAAGCAGGTATTTGACTGCATTCTCAGCGTTGGGGTTCCTGCAACAATTTTCTCGATTACCCCAGGGGTATAAGAACAGCTCAGGGTATTCTCAGTAAGAGTAACTGAGTTACTCCAAAATGTTGATGAGGAAGCATTGTCCTATGTGGATGACATTTATCAGATGGACGATGACTTAATGAGGTACTTGACCGGGGTGTGCACCATTATTATGGGATTCACCTCTGAGGGCCAAAATTAGCCCACCTCAGTTTCCTATTTCTAGGATATGAGCTTTCAAGTGAAGGGAAAAAGCCTGGCAGCTAACTTTTTAGAAAAAGGTGCGCTGCTTCCACCTCCAAAAACATTAAAAAAACGTACAATCAATACTGGGATTCCTGAATTCCGGCAGAACATACATTTTAGATTGTGCGGCAAGAGTAAATCCTTTCTACAACTTAATAAAACCTGACTTCTCAGTCAAACTTTGGACACAGGAACATTCTATTATCCTACGTTCATTACAAGAACGCATGATTGCTTCCAAACACTTACAGACACGCGTAATTATACACAACTTGGTGATCCGTGTAAGAGCAGGTCAATGCGGGTATACCTCTTTAACTTTCAATGAAGGCGAAACAGTACCAATCAAATCCAAGTCACACCTGTACACAAATGCAGAAATGCTTTTCAGTTCAACTGAAAAAATCCTGACAGCAGTTCAGACTGCTGTAGCAAGTGAAAGAGCACTAGCTCAAGGGAACGTAATTGTCGTAACCCCAGTACTGGCTTTAGAAGCTGTTACGAAGGCTAGCATTCAAAATGCAAAAGCTTTACATCCGAGATGGCTACAATGGGCTAATTCTCTTACTGCAACAGGTATTGAATACAGATTTGATCCAAGTCTAAAAACACAGGCATTCCTGCAATACGAACAAGAATATCCTCTACCAAATGAACTCTTGCCTTTAGATCAGTATGAATATATTATTCACACTGATGGATCTGCTCAACAAACCATAGGGAGTAATCACCAATACAGCACGGCATGTGCTATCATTAAAGGGCACATGCAGGATGAAAAGTTCCTTCCAAGTTGCACTAGAATGCAATCTCTTGGAGACTGCACGGCGCAGTTGGGAGAACCCAAAGCACTGATACTGGCACCCATTAATACGGATCACGAATTCCCCATGCTATTCGTGTGTGATTCCTTTTACTGTGTACAGTGGTACTATAGGTACTTACATCATTGGGAACTAAACAGGTTTAAAGATGTGGCAGGTGGCATATTAAGCACAGAATGCTATGGGAATAGGTAGTAGAGATTAAAAACAAACAACCAAGGGCTCACATGATCCATACACTGAGTCATCAGCGTGATCGTGTTCACATTGAAGGGAATTCATTGGCTTTCGTAGCTGCTTCATTCGTTCTAAAACAAGATTAGATGGTGAGATTATGGTTGCTATCATTGCTTTCTGCTCAGCAGTATACCTAAAAGGTTTCCACTCAAGTAATGCTACAAGTTAGATGCACAAAACATTCCATATGCTCAGATTCCTGGAGTGGGGGATAGAGTAATACCAAACATGGATCGTAGGCAAGGTTTAATACCAGCGGCACACAAGGGTTTGGGCTCTATGCACACAGGTGTTACAGCGACTATTTCTTCATTGAAACAGCACTATTGGTAGCCAGGTGACTTTATCTTGAAATGCAACATCTGCCAGGATATGAAAGGGGCCACCATAACACACCCGGCACAGACACCATTATTAAAATCAGACAAACCCTTTGCATGTGTGTATTTGGATCACTGCAGCCCCTTACAATCTGATGGGGCTAAAAAATATATCATGGTTGCAGTACATTCATGCTCCAGATTCCTATGGGTTTGACCTCAGCACTCGGCTGATGCTCGAACTGTTATAAAAGATTTGCAAGTCTTTATAGGGACATACGCAGTTGGCACGTTATATTCTGACATTCCCGGTGTTTAGCTCTTTGGCTTACAAACAGGCCATGGAAAGTATGGGTGTAGCACTGCGGTACTCCTCTCCGTACCATCCTGAGGGAAATTTGGTTGTGGAGAGGAAAAACCTGGACTTAAAGCAATCTTTAACAGCTAGAGCATTAGGCAAGGGTGGTAGTTGGGTCAATCACTTATATGGGGTACAGCAAGCACTTAATAACCAACCAAGACATTCTCAAAGTAGTGCCACTCCATATGAGGTCCTTTTTGGGACGAGAATGTTGGTACCTCATCTTGATTGTGAAGGCACAGTGGCAGATGGGAATCCATGATTGTTTGGCTGTTTTTCAGGATCTAAATGAATCCAGGCCAAAACTAAGCAATGTCTTTTTGAAACAGAATGCCACTGAGGAAGTCAAGGCAGTTACAGCAAGACCTATCTGGATCCCAAAGTCGGGGACTTGGTCAGAGAAAAAATAGCAGACAAAATAAAGAATTTTGACCATCATACAGAAAACCTGTGCCAGACCTAGCAGTACAAGGAACAAGAGCTCCCGCCTCTTGCTGGAAAAAAGGAGAACATATTTGTCTCAATTGACTTAATCAAACCACACTATGTGGCCAATACTGAACAGTAGGCCTCGTGGACTCCACAGTAGCAGACGCCCTCGTCTTGCTACAATCCAAGAAGTTCAAACAGAAAGACTCATCACGTTTGAAGAGCCTCCTGTATGGAATGATGGACTATATAACAATGCTATGGAACTCGTTCCTCTTGAACCGGAACTTCAACTTCAAAATCTAAGCAACACCCAAGTTGCAATTAGACCAAACACAGACGTCTACATTAATTTGCCTCAACAAGAGCAAAAGACAATTTCAACAAATCCTGATGCAACTCCAACAATTGATCGAACTGCTTCTGGCTATTTCGTCAACTTTGATACATTTTCTTTGGATCCAAGTGAACTTGAAACGATTCCAGCCAAAACACTGATCAAACTACAAATCAGGAACTTTCTTCAGTTTCTCCAAAAGACATACCTGGTATCGCCTTGGGTAGAACTCTGGGTAATTACTGGGATACTGTTTTTTCTTTTCTGGCTAGGATTTGTATTGACTTTTAGCATGCTTATTGGCAGAAGATAGCTTCAGCAAAGCACTACAGCCCAAAAAGTCTACTTGATTTCAAAGCCAAATCAATCATCACATTGTGAACAAAGAGACTTGTCATCAGTGAACATTACAGCAGTTCCTTTACCAGATGGTATAGTTTGAGACAATGTTGATTTCAATATTTTTGGCCCA
Organism: Lissotriton helveticus; assembly: GCF_964261635.1. Taxonomy (NCBI): domain Eukaryota; kingdom Metazoa; phylum Chordata; class Amphibia; order Caudata; family Salamandridae; genus Lissotriton; species Lissotriton helveticus. Next base: position 2,009,689,041 of record NC_136057.1, on the reverse strand, counting down.
ACTGAACTTTTAAAAATGTCTTATTTATTTAAAATGTCATTAAGTGATATCATTACCTCCAGTATTTTTTCTGATGATTGGGACACTGAAACTGTTAATAACATGTCGTCTGATTTAGAAAAAACTGCAGCATTTCCAAATACTGAAATGTTAGAAGATAATTCAGACTATGATGCATTGTACTGTTACCAACATTATGGTCTTCATTTCCTACACAAATCTATGTCGCCAAGAAATGTTTTTGAATACCATCAGTGGGAACATTGCCCTACATCACAATTGCACAGACATTTTCATATTTTTCAGGTTTTAACACCACAGACATGACCTCATATTATTATACGGTTAAACCAAAACCGGCACTGGAAATTATGCTGACACCAAACAGATTTACTCTGCCTCCTTTATTGCCCAACTGTCTGAACAGGGAGTTTAACTATGGAAAGACACAATAGATTCAAAATCAGTCTGGAATTCTAGAAATTGGCAAGTCCAGGGAACAGAAGCACTATTTAGAGCATGCCTCATTCCACAGCAGATAATATTTCTAAACAAAACTGTGCAACAGACATCCTGCCTTAGCCAAGATAAAGGACCTTACTACACCTCAGTTGGTGGCATAATTCAACTACAAAGGAAGGGGCAACAGTGGATGACATCTTACAGTACAGTAAAACAGGCCGGAATTGGAATGAATGGGTAGCATGGCCCTTAGACACGAACATAGGTCACAAAAGATTCTTCGGTATTACCAAAGGGTGCAGTATCCACAGGCCAGACCCACGTTATGTACAACGAGAACACCCGGGGGTAGTGACATTCTAGAGTGTTGGGAAGTTGTGCCTTGATTGGCTAGAAACCTCAAAACTCACAGAAGTGAAACATCACTTATCTTTACTCTCACAAGACATGGATTTTTTATTAGGTCCCAGAAAGACACATCAGAAATGTTTCATATATGCTGGCATTTATATAGCTTATAATGAAATCTGGAAAATATCCTAACAAAAGGCCATAGAGATAATACTGGAAATAGACCGTATTAACTTAGAAAAACAACTTTGTTCTCTAGAATATATTCTTTGAGCAACATTATGTCTTCAGCGATAGACATCCTAGAACAAGATTTGTCCTATTACAACACAGGGAATCTTAATTACGTTCTATCATGTTAATAAGCTGGATGCTGCAATCTTTGCGTGCAGGCTTGGTGCCCTGGCGTTTTATAAACGGTACATCTCTATTTTGTGAATATAATCTAACAGTTAAACAAGTTGAAATGGCACACAGGGCAGCGAAATATACAATGCTGTGTATTGAAAAACTGGACCAACTACCATTAACAGTAGCGGAAGCTCTGTCTACTGAATGGTTTAATTATTGCCACATAACTCTTCCTGTCACTACATTTCAGTTTCAACATAGCCTTGAGCAAAGGCAGGGGGGCAAATATGAAAAACTGGGTAAAGATTACATGTAGATTTTGATGCCGGAGTGGGATTCAGGAAGAGTTTCTCAGTGGCACAATCTGCAAGAACGCTTTGAGCGGTTCTCTAATATGCGAGGACATTACGTTGCAGGGAGCTTGTAATGGGTCAGTAGCAAACTTGTCCTGTCACAAAAAAGGAGCTCCAACTGCCATGAGTAAACCGGTGTTCGAGCTGCTCTCGAATAAGAGTTACTTGATGCTGAATAATCAAGGTTGCTGTGGTATGCTTCCGGGCATTACCTATCTGGTCACTGTGAACTCCAGGGTTACTTGCTGTATGCAAGTATTGTTTCCCCCTACAAACACAGTCAGGGAGGTGGCGTTATGGCCTTCATTGTAAGCGTGGGCATAAAATCCGTTTCGCGGGCGAATTTGCGGATTTTTTACGATTTCGCGATCCGTGAATCACGCAAAATTGCCCAAAAATCCGCAAATTCGCAAGCTACGAATTATTTTGCTTGGTCGTGCTTGAAAAAAACAATATCGCGTGCGCGACGTTGACTCTGAGCCTGCCGAGTTGTTTTTCTCCCGGTTTTGCATGTGCTGCGCCATTTTCTAACACAATTACGTTATCGCGGCTTGCCATTTTGCACGGCGAGAGTTTGACAACGCGAGTACGTCATAAAGGCCCGCGACGGCGCGCAGCTCACTTCCGGCGGGAGGTATGAAAAGCTCACGTTCCCGAAATTGCAAAAATTGCAATTCTGCGCAAGAAATCCACCGCAGGAAGCATAAACCTTGTGGAAATGATGATTTTGATCAGAATAACTTTTTGGTGCAGGAGTCCATTTTGTGGGGTGGAGTGGGAGGAAGGAAGTGCCCCGGAGTCTCCAACTTCCTGTTCCTGTCCAGCAGGCTCCTCCCAGTGCTTTGTCCATGTCCTGCTCACTTTTCATTTGGCTGTGGAGCTGGAAGGATTACTTGTTGTGGCTGCTGCTGCTGGATATTTGTATTTGAGGACTTTTTGGACTTTGGAGTTTGGATCACTTTTGGACTTGAGATTTTACAAATAAGTTGGTGTTGTTTGTTTGGGGCATTGCAGTTGAGGCAACTCCAGTTCTAAAACTTTTTTCACAACTTTAACAAAATATATATTGCGGTGGGTAGCCACAGTATCCAGTAGCCCAGGGTTAGTCATGGGTGCATGATACAACTGTTTCTGTGATTTTTTTTAACTTAATTCTCATTTATGTCATGGAATTTTAGATCACTGTTATATGTTGTTTTATTTTTTAATTTTGGGGTGCCTGTAAAGCCTCACTAGCCAGTAGGCCGAGGGGTAGTGAGTTGTACATGGACCAAGTCTTTCTGTGGGGTGTCTTGAATGTAAACATCATTGAGGGCACGGATGGCATTGGATAGTGGTGATTTGTATGTGTTTTTCGATTTTTTGGGGTGTTTATGGGGCATGGCCATGTGGGTGGGGGCCATTTTGAGGGCTGGTACAGGCAGGTCCTGGCCATGTGGTGGGTGTCAAGGGGCCATTTTGAAGGCAGGCAGTGTGCTCAGTCCTGCACCCATTTTGCCTTGCTTTCATCCATTATGCCCAGGGTTACTCAGTGGTGCATGGGTCTAGTCTTTCTGTGGGGTGTCTTGAATTTAAACATCATTGAGGGCATGGATGGCATTGGATTGTGGTGATTTTGATGTGTTTTTCGATTTTTTGGGGTGTTGATGGGGCATGGCCATGTGGGTGGGGGCCATTTTGAGGGCTGGTACAGGCAGGGCCTGGCCATGTGGTGGGGGTCAAGGGGCCATTTTCAAGGCAGGCAGTGTGCTCTGGCCTGCACACATTTTGCCTTGCTTTCAACCATTATGCCCAGGGGTACTCAGTGGTGCATGGGCCTAGTCTTTCCGTGGGGTGTCTTGAATTTAAACATCATTGAAGGCATGGATGGCATTGGATTGTGGTGATTTTTATGTGTTTTTTGATTTTTGGGGTGTTGATGGGGCATGGCCATGTGGGTGGGGGGCATTTTGAGGGCTGGTACAGGCAGGGCCTGGCCATGTGGTGGGGGTCAAGGGGCCATTTTGAAGACAGGCAGGGTGCTCAGGCCTGCACCCATTTTGCCTTGCTTTCATCCATTATGCCCAGGTTTACTCAGTGGTGCATGGGCCTAGTCTTTCTGTGGGGTCTCTTGAATGTAAACATCATTGAGGGCATGGATGGCATTGGATTGTGGTGCCTTTTATGTGTTTTTCGATTTTTTGGGGTGTTGATGGGGCATGGCCATGTGGGTGGGGGCCATTTTGAGGGCTGGTACAGGCAGGGCCTGGCCATATGCTGGGGGTCAAGGGGCCATTTTGAAGGCAGGCAGTGTGCTCAGGCCTGCACCCATTTTGCCTTGCTTTCATCCATTATGCCCAGGTTTACTCAGTGGTGCATGGGCCTAGTCTTTCTGTGGGGTCTCTTGAATGTAAACATCATTGAGGGCATGGATGGCATTGGATTGTGGTGCCTTTTATGTGTTTTTCGATTTTTTGGGGTGTTGATGGGGCATGGCCATGTGGGTGGGGGCCATTTTGAGAGCTGGTACAGGCAGGGCATGGCCATGTGGTGGGGGTCAAGGGGCCATTTTCAAGGCAGGCAGTGTGCTCAGGCCTGCACACATTTTGCCTTGCTTTCAACCATTATGCCCAGGGGTACTCAGTGGTGCATGGGCCTAGTCTTTCTGTGGGGTGTCTTGAATTTAAACATCATTGAAGGCATGGATGGCATTGGATTGTGGTGATTTTTATGTGTTTTTCGATTTTTGGGGTGTTGATGGGGCATGGCCATGTGGGTGGGGGGCATTTTGAGGGCTGGTACAGGCAGGGCCTGGCCATGTGGTGGGGGTCAAGGGGCCATTTTGAAGACAGGCAGGGTGCTCAGGCCTGCACCCATTTTGCCTTGCTTTCATCCATTATGCCCAGGGTTACTCAGTGGTGCATGGGCCTAGTCTTTCTGTGGGGTCTCTTGAATGTAAACATCATTGAGGGCATGGATGGCATTGGATTGTGGTGCCTTTTATGTGTTTTTCGATTTTTTTGGGTGTTGATGGGGCATGGCCATGTGGGTGGGGGCCATTTTGAGGGCTGGTACAAGCAGGGCCTGGCCATATGCTGGGGGTCAAGGGGCCATTTTGAAGGCAGGCAGTGTGCTCAGGCCTGCACCCATTTTGCCTTGCTTTCATCCATTATGCCCAGGGTTACTCAGTGGTGCATGGGTCTAGTCTTTCTGTGGGGTGTCTTGAATTTAAACATCATTGAGGGCATGGATGGCATTGGATTGTGGTGATTTTGATGTGTTTTTCGATTTTTTGGGGTGTTGATGGGGCATGGCCATGTGGGTGGGGGCCATTTTGAGGGCTGGTACAGGCAGGGCCTGGCCATGTGGTGGGGGTCAAGGGGCCATTTTCAAGGCAGGCAGTGTGCTCAGGCCTGCACACATTTTGCCTTGCTTTCAACCATTATGCCCAGGGGTACTCAGTGGTGCATGGGCCTAGTCTTTCTGTGGGGTGTCTTGAATTTAAACATCATTGAGGGCATGGGATTGTGGTGATTTTTGAGTGTTTTTCGACATTTTGAGGTGTTTAACTGATGTTCCTCTGGCTTCCATTGCTTTTAGGTGCACAAGAGAACCACCAGTGCCAGGAAGAAGTCCTGCAGCGGTGTGTGCAGCACAACGTCACGCGACGTCACGTGTGGCCACAGACAACTCTGCACCTCGTGCAACTGCGGCCTGCTGTTCTGACATCCAAAGAAGATGGGCCCAAAGAAAGGTGGCCGTAGCGCCTCAGCGAAGAAAGTTGCCAGTGCCACTACCAGTAAGAAGGAGCAGAAGAAGCAAGTGGCACCACCTACCAAGGAGACTGGTGTGCCCACTGACACCTTTTTTGGGAAAAAAAACTTCGCCTGCAGCAGCAGCGGTGTCCGCCGGGGACCAAGCTGGAAGCAGCACCTCCGCCTTATTGGGGTCAGTGCCACCACGCCAAGTTATGTCCAAGACCATGAGTGATGCTGAGGCAGCCACTTTACTTTATCAATCACCATCGACCAGTGATGTTGGCTCATCACAAGAAAGTACCATCCAATCAACGCCGGGTGTAACTCAGCTGGCGAGTGTTCAACAATCACAGCCGCAACGACAGCCACAAGTGCAACTAGTGCAAGAGCAAGTACATGGGCAAGGAGAGGCGCACGTACATGGGCAAGGAGAGGCGCAAGTACATGGGCAAGGAGATGCGCAAGTACATGGGCAAGGAGAGGCGCAAGTAGAGGTGCATGGAGAGGTGCAACTAGAGGTTCATGGAGCGGCACAACTGCCTACAACGCTTGTTCCTCCAGAAGTAGGGGCACATCAGGAAATTGATATTCAAGTGGAGGTATCATCCGAGGAAGCCACTCCTCCTGAGGATGATCCATTGTCTTCTAGATCCCCAGCAAGAAAAAGGTCAAGGAGGGCTGCTAATACTAATACTACAAGTTCTTCTTCAAGCCCCCTTCATTCTGATGACATTGATCGTGATTGGGACCCAGCAATGCAGTCTGACAGTGAGGCACGCCATTAGCCGACAAAGGTAGCTAAGCCTAAAAGGAAGGTTCCCGCAAGGCTTCGACTTATGGGTGATGACGACGAACAAGAAGTGGTGTCTTCTACTGCTGATGAACAGTCTGATGACGACCCAGTTATCACAGACGTCACTCCAGCTCCAGCGGGCATGCAGCAGACTGACATTTTCACCCTATCCTGAATGGCTGCTGAGCGGGATGTTCATGTGGGCGACGTGGCACTGGTACCACCACCAACGCAGTTAACTACAACACCAAAACGACCTACAGCTTCCATATTTTCTCATCAGAAGGGTCGGCAGGGACCTCCATTAAGCTCGACCTCCATTACCTCAAGTAGTGGTGCTGTAAGTGAACAACAGAAACGAATTCAGCCACGCCCATCCTCCACTTCATCTGCATTGAAAGTCAAAGTAGCACCTCCACCACCAGCAGACATCTCCAGTCCCCAGTTTGGGACTTCTTTACTGTTAGCAAAAAGGAGGAAAACATGGTCGTTTGTTCCATTTGTAAAGTATCAGTTAGTCGGGGTAAGCTTGGTACCAACTATGGTACCGGAGGCCAGAGAGGTAATCTCAAACAACACCACCCTATCCAGTGGTATAAGCACCTAAGTGAGATCGAGGAAGCCAAAACAAAAACAAATCCAAATGTATCCCTTGATATTGCATCTGATGATGACGAGAGGCTGATCGTGCAGGGGGGAAGTGAAGAAGTGACAGACATTTTTTCTGGTACACCCAGTACCCCTGGCAGCAGCACTGCAGTGGTAGCGCCCACACCCTCTACCCCTGCAACATGTATGAGGAACACTAACAGCCTGATTCATGAAGCTAAATTGCACTCGCAAAGGGCAAGATTCTCAGAATCTTGCCTTTTGCGAGTGCAATTTTGGCATTTGGGATTCACAATCCAAAATGCAAAAATCGCTAATGAAGAATTAGCTAATATGCGAGGATTAGCATTTAAGGAATCTCTATTAGAGATTCCTTAAATGCTATTCATGACACTTTCAAAAATTGCGATTTTGCTAATTTGGGCCGCTATTTACCGAGAGGTCAGACCTCTCGGTAAATAGCAAAAACTCAGAAAAATGCTTTTAAAAGCATTTTTCTAAGTTGCATGTTGCACACACACATGTCCTTTGGACATGTGTGTGCGCAACACCTGTTCAAATGTGCATTTTAGGGGTGCTAAAGGGTGTCCTTTGGACACCCCTGGCACCCTTAAAATCGCTATCTTATTTGCGAGTAGTAAATTGCTACTCGCAAATAAGGGATAGTCCCCATTCATTCCTATGGGCCTTTTGGCCCATAGGAATGAATGGGGAGTTATTCCTTTTTTTGCGAGTAGGAAATTTCTACTCGCAAATAGAGAACATTTAGGAATCGCTATTTATTTAGCAATTCCTACATGAATGCCGTTTTGCGTGTCCTCAATAGCGAGTCGCTATGATTCGCTATTAGGGCCACGCAAAACGGCCCGTACATGAATCAGGCTGTAAGAGTCTGGGACAGACACCAATGCAAAAAACTAAATCAATGAGCCTAACTGGTTTGAAGTCTGCACCATCATCATCATCATCATCACGTAAAACGGTCCAGCCCACCATTAGCAGCATGTTTTGGTCGGATGCGCCATTTGAACGCAACCACCCAACTGTACGTCTGTATAACGCAAAGCTGGCTAAAATGCTAGCGCTGGACCTTCTCCCTTTCTCTTTCGTGGAAGGGGTGGGTTTTCGTGAATTGGTGGCAACAGTCTGCCCTTAATGGAAGGTTCCTAGCCGGTCCTATTTTGCAAGGGTTGCTGTTCCAGCACTACATCAAGATGTGATGGAGGGGATTGGCGAAGCTATTCTGAAGAGTGCTGTGAACACTATCCACATGACAACAGACATGTGGACCAGTTGCCAAACCCTTGATTACATGTGCATCACTGCAGACTGGGTCTCTTTTGCAGGGGTCGAAAAATAGTTAAAACACAAAGATGTTGACACGGAGGAAGTTTTTCAAGCTACTCACAAACATGCAACAGTAGGCATGTTTGCCATGGAGATATCTCACACTGCACCTAACCTTTTGGAGGAGTTTAACAGGAAGGTCAATGAATGGCTGCATCCAATGAATCGCACAGTTGGTTATATTTCCACGGATAATGGCAGTAATATAGTTAAGGCCATGGAGCACGGTGGCTATTTCAGAGTGCCGTGTTTGGCGCACAGTATTAACATCGTGGTGCAAGCCTTCTTTAAAACAGAAGCGCCAGTCGTCAAATTACTGACCATCTGCCGAAGAATCTGCACACATTTCAGCCATTCTTTTAAGGCCAGTCAAAGGACTAATCCAGGAGGTGGCAACACGTTGGAACTCAACCTTTTACATGCTTGAGCGTCTGTCTGAGCAGTGAGAGGTAATAAATGAGTATGTCTATAAACTGGGTTCTACTCACAAAGAGATTAGGCTAGAGTTGGAGGAATGGAAGCTAATTGCAAGCCTGACAGACATGCTTTGTCCTTTTGAGCTGTTCACGCGTGAAGTCAGCAGGCAGGACTGTTCTTTGAGCAAAGCTATCCCATTGTTGTGCATGCTAGAGCACCAACTGAAGGAGGTGTCTTCAACGTTCCGAGATGACGGTGAAAAGCGAGAAGCATATGATTTGGTGGAGAAGTTATTAAGGAGCCTACTTCGCAATGAAAGGCTTACAAAGATACATACAGAACAACATTACATTTGTGCCACTATTCTGGATCCACGGTACAAAAAGGCAGTGGCTAGCAAAGCATTCATTCCTTTTGATGAAGCAGATGTTTCAAAGTACAAACATTGGCTAGCTGTGTCAGCCACTCGGTTAGAAAAAGAGCGGCAGAACCTTCAAGGACAAGCACAAGTACAACTGAATCAGCAGGCCATCCGGCGTCAAGTTCCACTTCTCAATCCGTGGCCGAAGGGAGTCACTTTCCCTCACACCCGTTAACGACACCAGCAACCATATCATCATCCTCACCTGCACCAGGCTGCAAACAAATATTGTCGCTAGGGGATTGGCTAACTCAGCAAGGGTTTTCTCGGTACACTGATGAAAAGGTCCCAGATGGTACGCAAAGTGGATCAACCCTGGAGAACCTTGAGTCGGTGGTGCAGGCCTATCTGGATGACCCAACAGAGATATGTCATAATGAGAACCCATTGGGATATTGGTATACGAAAAGCTCTGTATGGTGACTGATCACCAACCTGGCTCTAAATTATTTGTCTTGTCCACTCGCAAGCGTGTCTTCTGAACGTATTTTCAGTGCTTCTGGTGCCATTGTTACTTCAAAAAGGACCTGCCTTTTGCCCAAAAATGTGGAGAGGTTAACAATAATCAAGATGAATCAGCACTTCATACCACCCGATTACAAAATACGTGAATGCACGCAGGAAGAAGAGGACACCGACTTAGGTGACGCCAACGCAAGTTCTTCTCGGTCACCAGACCTACTCCCGTCTCAATTCATAGACTTGGAGGACGAGCTCTGCTTCCCTGACACCGAGGCCTGAAAATTGTTTCCATTTTTCCCGTACTTATTCACTTTTATTCCTGTGTGTCTTTCTTTGTTTTGCTACTTTTACCACAACAAAACTCTAATCACCTAATCACAACAAGTCCATCATAAGCACTGTCTTCATCTTATTTTCCTTATTGATTTGAAGGTGCTGCAGTCTGCTTTCAGATGTTCACAAGTTCACAACTCAATCATGCTCCTCTATTCTCCTCCTCCAGACTCCCCATATCCATTTCCCTCAAGGCAGACGGATGGATTATGGAGAAGAAACAAACTTTGTCTTCGTAGACGAGTCCCCTCAAGTGGGACTGAAATAACTGACTGACTACATGCTTGCTGATTGTTGACAGACCTACTTCTGAAATTTACAGGGGAGGCTGCCTTGTGGGCCCTTACTTTCCGAAGAAGATGCGGACAAAAAGTAGAACAGGTAATGAATAATGAAAAGATGGCATGCAGTGAACAGCAATGGCTGTCTGTCTCTGTTGAAACCAATTGCTGTTTGTTTTTTGTGAACAGCGCAATTTGCCATGTTTTGAATATACCAGTATTGCAGGTTTTTGGGGGTTTCTTTGGGGGTGTTCTAGATTTGCAGTGCTGGGTCGGGGGGTCTGGGAGCACTGCTGGCACAGTCTAATGTTGATTGCATTTGTTTTTCAGGAAATCCATGGTGGAAAAGGGGAGTTAGGGCCTAGCTGGACAGCGCATTTGGACTGAATTCCATGTTGGCCTGAAATTTGCTAAGGCTCACTTTTTAAGGTTTTTCTTTTTGGCTGTTTGGGGGTGTTAAACTTGTTTCCACCTGGGTTGCATTGCTAGGAAGGTCTAATACCGGATAAAAGTGTTTTGGATGAAATACGTGGTGAAAAAGTTTTTCACTTTTTAGAGTTTTCGCTCACTTTTGTGTTTTCGGGGGCCTGTTTGGGGGGGTTCCTGGTGTTTATGGGTGGGTTTTGGGGTCTTGGAGCAACGCTGGGTATGGATACTTTTGATTGCAAGAGGTTTGAAGCAAATCCATGGTGGCAAAGGGGAGTTAGGGCCTTGCTGCAGAGCGCGCACGGAGTGATTTTGGAAATGTGCCTAAAAATTTCTACGTCCCCATTTTTGTATTTTTGCTTTTTGGTTGTTTGGGGGTCTTCTACTTGTTTTCGCCTGGGTTGACGGGTCTGGGGGGCATTGCTGGGAAGGTCTAATACCGGATAAAAGTGGTTTGGAGAAAATCGGAGGTGAAAAAGTTTTTGCGCTTTTGCTCACTTGCTTGTCTTTGGGGGCCTGCTTGGGGGGGTTCCTGGTGTTTGGGGGTGGGTTTTGGGGTCTGGGAGCAGCACTGCTGGCACAGTCTAATGTTGATTGCATTTGTTTTTCAGGAAATCCATGGTGGAAAACGGGAGTTATGGCCTAGCTGCAAAGCGCGCTTGGAGTGATTTTGGAATGAGGCCTAAATATTTCTAAGCGTGAGTTTTTCTGGTTTTGCTTTTTGCCTGTTTAGGGGTCTTCTACTTCTTTTCGCCTGGGTTGACGGGTCTGGGGGCAGTGTTAGGAAGGTCTAATACCGGATAAAAGTGTTTTGGATAAAATACATGGTGAAAAAGTTTTTCACTTTTCAGAGTTTTCGCTCACTTTCGTGTTTTCGGGGGCCTGCTTGGGGGGGTGTCTGGGGTTTGTGGGTGGGTTTTGGGGTCTTGGAGCAGAGCTGGGTATGGACACTTTTGATTGCAAGAGGTTTCAAGCAAATCCATGGTGGCAAAGGGGAGTTAGGGCCTAGTTGAAGAAAGCTTTTGACACTATTTTTAACTTAGGGCTTGTTAGGGTTAGCAGTATTGCATGTGTTTGGGGGTGTTCGAGATTTTGGCAACTGGGTTCTGGGGTCTACTCTTGGAGCACTTGTCGAGAAATGTCTAATTTTGGTTGCAAGTGGTTTGAAGAACATCCACGGTGGGAAAGCGGGGATTTGGGCCTACTTTACTTTCAAAGTACGTTTGTCACCATTTTCCACTAGGCCTCTGACAGGTAGCAGTATCGCACGTTTTTGGGGTCTGATTGGGGGTATTCTACATTTTAGCGTCTGTGTTTAAGGGTCTGGGAGCACTGCTGGGAAGGTCTAATTTTGTTCTTAAATCGTAGTTTACATTACACCTAGCTTGAGGGGAAAGATCCGCAAAATTCGCCCATACTTATTTATCCTTCAAAAGAAGACTCAGAGTCCGCCCTTTCGAAACTATTGTACTGTCGATTCTGAAACTGAAAGTGTGACTTTTTGCACTACACAGCGTACGTACCTTATATTTTTTTCTCTGTGGTGTTTTAATATCACTTCCTGTTTTTCCATCAACATTTACATGGCGGCTTTCACCCTGTGCAATGGAACAAAGGATGAAGTCAGGCTTCACATTAGCGACCCGCAATTCAGCATCCGCCAGGCAGGCAGTGGACAGGGTGTCTTCTGGTAACCAACATTGATCGACGGAGCGTCAGATGGAACGGAGGAGTACCGCAAATAAGAGGAATGGCTTGATGCATGGAACTTCCCAAATTCAACAGGACAAGTACAACAACATACAGTAACAGTATCCATTCATTTCTACTTATCTTTTGAGTAATGTTATTGCTGTTAACTTCTATGAGTGTGACTCTGCATTCTTTTCTCTCTGCTTCTAAATTCATCCCTCCAGCCATTGTATAGTTTTACTTTGCTATTTTTCAAACTAATTTAATGATAAAAGTGTTTCTCCGAGTGCAGAGATAGGCAAGTGAAAACGCATAATTACTGCAGCCCTGTACTGTCGCATTCTTTCATTCATTAGAAAGTACTACTTAGTTAAAGTAACCTAACCATCCATTTAGCAATCAACTTCATGCCTGCAGAAGTGCATGCACTTCCTTTATGCCCCTTAAAATATTTATGGATATCTTCGTATCCAAAGATTTGTTTATCTTCATTTGTTGTTTGACCATGCTGTGTTTTTTTTTCCTCTCTCAACAAAACTTTCCCAAAAAACCCCATTCCCATCCAATTTCCAAACCCTAACCCTCTTCCCCCGGGCTGTGTGGTTTTCATTGATGTATGAGTAAATGACAGCAATAATTCCACACACTTGCTGGGGAGGATAAGGTCATAGCAACTGAAAATGAATTACATTTCAAAGCTGGTGAAGGAATCAAAGGATATATTCTTACTCAGCTTGACACAGACTATTGGCAAATCAAAGCAGATTTTCATGGGCGCCATGAAATGGATTGATCATGAAGAACATCCTCCTCCTACACGTGGCAAATGATTACACTGCTGTGTCCTTCACCTTCAGTACTATTTCTTGTAGTAGTAGCCAATGTCAAATTCCACGCAAGTAGTAGTTATACTTTCAATACTTAAGCATTTGTAAGGCTACATTTTGGAACTGTTCTACAGTACTGTCACGTGCTATAGTATCTATCGTACCATTCTAATGCTCCGCTAAGGCCAATCAAGGTTTCAATTTCTTTTTTTTCATATGCTGCAACTGCCACTGTGTACCACCACTAGTACCACCGCAATGATGCCATTTCAACCACCAAGGATTGCCAACCTTAATCGCCATTTGCCATGCAGCCAGCCGTGTGCCTAGCCCTAATTTCAAACATGAATTACATGTAAGATAAGCGTTTGGGGGGAGGAAGAATAATGGAGTAGTATGAGAGACGAGAGACTGGCGGTAGTACTAGTAAAGTCCTAGGACAATTGAATTCACTAACTCTGTGAGAGGCACTTACTGTTGTAAACATTTGGGCAATTACTTACACAATTTGAATCAAGAAGCCACTTAAGTTTCCGGAAAACAAACTTACAGTTACCCCCCCCCCCCTCCAGCCTCAACTGCAGTAAAAACACGTATGCTATGTTTAAGTAGAAAGTAATAATTATTTATATCCCTAACAAAAATAAACTATCCCGCAAGACCTGACCCACCCCCCTCCCTAACCCCAAAGAATGTCCGTGAAATAAAAAGTCCCCAAAGTCCAAAAAAACCAACTCCCAATTCCCACCCCCCAAAAGTCTTTAAAAAAGGGGCAAGGGACAGTCTCTCCTCCTCTAATGCCGCCGGCGGTGTACTTTCTGGGCCAGGTGGTCATGCTCCTTGCGGAGGTTCTTGAGCAGGATTCTCAGTTTCTTCTGCTCCTGCTCAAGATAGGACACCCTGAGTGTTAGGCGGTGCACGCGTGCCTTGCATCTGCTGTGGGGGGCAGCTGATTTCTTGGCTGCTTGGTGGTGGCGAGTGGCTGTGGTACCACGGCTCCGTACCGCTGGAGGCCTGCGCTGACTGGCTGACCCAGGGAGCGCGGAGGAGGATGCAGCTGTCCCTGTGGATGTTGTGGTGCGACTGCGTTTCCTCCTCCTCCTGGGCCACCAGCCGCCGATATTCGGCGACAGTCGCCTACAGCTTCCGTTGCCAGGCCCGTCTAGCCAGCTCCCTCCGTGACAGTTTTGAAGGAGCATCTATACGAAGAAAGAAAGACATAGTATGTAACCAATGCTCTTTAAGATTAACACAAAATAATTCAGCAGAAAGTTGTGTCACAGTAGAACTAGCAACTTGCAAGCACAGTACATTACATTTGTGGCCTGTATCTATCTAACCTCCCACTTCTTCAACCTTGCTCTAACATTAGTGGGAGTTTCAGGAATCAATTCTATGAGCACTATGGACTCACTTCATTAGAGTCGAGTATGACAGTACACCAGTCTTCTTCTTCTTCTTCTCTCTTGTTTAGCGAAATTGGTACGTAAACTTCTGGAAGCCGGCATTATGCCAGAGCAGTCAACTTGCATCCGAGAAAAACAGACGCACGCCATGATGACACGGGCTTGCGTTACTGTACCATTCCAGTACATGCAGGTGGTGAAGCTCTTACTTTGCTATTACGGGTGGCACTGAGAATACTCTGTTACAAGAGCTACTGCTTAATTAATTTAACTTTCACCCTAGAGTGCCAATGACTACTAGAAAATGAAAATGAAGAAGATAAATAATATGATTATCTATCCCTTCACAGGATATGTATTTGATTACATATGGGATGACTTTAGGTGCTTTGTTTTTTATTGAGTGAACACTGATAGGCCACACATGAATGACAGAGTTGTACTAAAATTATTAACAGAGGTAGTGAGTGGCCCCCGTAATAGCCAGATATATGCTCTGCTTGCAATACAAAGTACTGCTACTAATCATGGTAGTATACGGAAAAATTACAACTTCTTTTTCTTGCCTTTCCTACACTGGAACGGACGTGTGGGTGCGGTGTTACAAGCTCTTCAAAGTAACACTTAGTTCATCCAGTGACCGTCTACTCTCTCTACATACACATATGCTATCTATGAGTCAGATAGTACCATGATCCAGGCATCCATCCATTCAAAGTAAATGTCAATCATTCTTCTTAAAAGTCTCAAGTGGACAAACCTTACTTTTTCTCATGGGAAAACAACATTTTCATTGTATTTTGGAAACCGCAAGCCATACATCCGTGCTTGACTTGCATTTGAATTTCAACCAAAGGATATATTGCGCACACATACAGTTTCTGTTTCACCCACCCAGGCAGTCCTCTTTCCTTTCTCCTTCCACCCATCCTTGCTTCATCCTTCAACTGGCCATGCATCCTATTCCCAGCCACCTCGGGCAGCATTAAAAAACACGTATCATTCTTTGCCAGTCATCATTACTTTTAACTCGCTCGTCCTTCCACACTTACTTACACCTTCTTTCCCTTTTCCTTCATCCCATCCATTAAGTTCATCTCTGATCTGACTTGGATTCTTGAAAAAACTTTAACAGCAGCTGAGTTGAAGTCAATTTAGAGGAGGCTACTACCTGGTTAATAAAAACTCAGTTCTAAATTTGTAAGTCTTCTTAACAGTATAGTATACTTGTACTGTACAACATATACACCCATGCAGAGAGCACACTCTGCAGTCTGCTATCTCAATAAGTAAGGAATATAATAGCTTACCACTGTCCGCCACTACCGTGGCATCCCCCACAGCAGCTTCCGCTGGCTGTTGCACCGCCTCCGCCCCAGGAGTGCCCACCTCCGCGATGGTTGTGCCGATGTTCCGCCTAGAAAATACATTTCAGATTCTTAGATGCCATATACACCACTCCCTAGTATTTTGTCTAGGAATGAAAAAATCTCACTACGACTACACAAACAAATGTAATAATTTGTGACTGTCTAGTCAAAACTAAAAATTGCACTTTTTTTCAGGGAAGGGTGTTGCTTGTCTTGCTAAAGTTTTTGGCACAACTGATGAATGCTTGCTTTTTAACATGCACCATTTTTCTCATAACAGACAGAAGCTTCCCTTCTAAGAACAAGAGCAACATCAGATCATCATCACTAGGATGGAGTCAGCAACGATTCAGCACCACAAAGAAGATTTGAAGTTCCAACCAGGTGAGGGCTCGCCCACAATTAATGTGTGACATCACTAAGCACTTTTCCATTTTCAATCCACTGTTTATGTTGTATGATGAACTTGATTTTAATAAATGTTTACTTTTAATAAAGCTTTAAAACTTACATAGACTCTGTGGTTTTTAGTCATGAGTGAGTGAGCGAAAGGGTTTGCAATTTGCAAGCATGAGTCCGTGGCTCTGACAGTTCTGGACTCTGACTCCGTAGTCTTATGTCCTTGGTTGGATAATCATCATTGGGGATCAATCATCGATGAAATAGGGAGCTAAATGACTCTGTCACACTAGCTAGTCAATAAGGAGATGGGGGGTTCAAATTCTGTTATGACTGAGGTATGTGGAAAGTCTAACTGCGCCTATAATAATTGATAAACAATGCACTATTTAGTGTCCATAGTTCTGTTTGTGCAGAATTGTCCCTGCAACAATAGTAGTATGGATTGTCCTCCTATCCAATCAAAAAGTAAATTAGTATCTTATTCTTTCTTGGTGGTCATTGACAGTTTCTTGTTGGGAATTGTCAAAGCATAAACATTTAGAAGACTTCAAAAGACATTATGGACAACCCAGAGGACTGCACTCAGTGCATAGAGCTATTGATGAATAGAATAGGAGTTTCGTTTAACACCTTTTGCCAATTGTGCAAGCTTAGTTAGCTACACAGACAGACTAATAATAATAACCAAGTAGTACCACAGGGAGTCATTGTGGAGGCAGGATAAGAATTTAGGAAAAATCGAATGAGGAACGTTAGTAAAAAATAGGTATTCTAAAAGGTAGGGAAGTATAATTATTAATATTAACATGAAAACTTACTGGGGCCAGCAGAGGAGCCCTCGCCGGACCGATCCTGGCCTTCCTGGTCCTTGTCTGCCGGCGCCGCTACCTCCTCCTCCTCTGTCCTCTTGCCCCTGGGGGGAGCTGATGTACAACATGAAAGAAAGACCCAAACAAACATTTCAAAAGAACAATAACAAATTATTTCGGGGAAATAGCAAATAGACAACAATTGCACTACATTTATTGACCTACCTTGTGTGGTCTACTAGGATATTAGTATTGCTGGATTCGCGGACCGTCGACTTGGAAAGTTATGTTACTCACTAAACCAACTACAAAAAGGTTCGACTAGGACTGGCAGGCAGCACTCCGCAGCACGCGAAGTGACAAAGTGCATCGTAATTGCAGACCAGTGAGAACACTAAAAAGTAAGTTTCCTACTACATAACCAGTCATTAAAATACTCAAACTATCAATCCAGCACCACTCTTATTAGTGGCAGGTGTACAAAGGAAGGACTGTACTTTTGTCTGTAGGGGCTGATTTACAAGTCCCTTGCGGCTCTTTTGCTCCGTCGTTGTGTGACTTTTGTGACGCAGCGGCAGCGCAAAAGAGGCGCCATGGTGCGGGGTATATTAACAACGTGACGCAAATGGGAGATGCATCACGTTGTAAAGCTCTGCGCCATCAGGGGGCATTCTGGCGCAAGGGAGGGCGTTCCTGCGCAGGAACGCACCCTAAAAGTGGCTGAGTGAAATCTACAAGATTTCACTCAGTCACTTTTAGGCCAATGCTGCGTCACTCTAAACCCTGCGGCTGCTTGAAGCAGACGTATGGCTTGACGCAGCATTGCTGGAGCTGCGTCGTGGTTGTGACGCAACTCCAGTTACGCGCTGACTTTAGGGGCACAGATGCGTGACGCTTCTGTGTCGTTTTTGCCCCATGGTGCGCTGCATTGTAAATGCGGCGCACGATGGGTGGTGGAGGCGTGGCGCACAATTACTGGCGCATCCCTGCTATAGTAATTAGCAGGGATGCGCCAGTAATTGTAAATCTGCCCCTTGGTGCATAGCATTACGCAGTTCTGTAAAGTACACTCCTACATAATTACTCAGGCAAATGAAATGTACACAAAAAATCGAAAACAAATAGGCATAGTAGCACCGCCAGTGAGCAGGAGAGCAGTGCACCTGAAATGCAATCACAAAACATTTTGAAACATAATTTACCTACAATGTAATCGGCAGCATTATTGCTCTTCGGAAACAAAATTTTTTTGCAATATGATAACACATAGAGCAGGAGAAAACAGAGTAGTGATTAAATAGCTACTACTACTCACCAAGCCCGGGGATCTCGACGCCTAGCAGGTCGAGCAGGTCGCGTTCACGGTCCAGGAGGTCGGACCACCGGTGCGTGGCCTGGTTGCGCCGGACCCGAGAGTGTTGATATATGGCCTGGCACACCTTCTCCCACCGCTTCTGACACTCCCGGAGCCCGTACCCGCCAGCGATCCTGCCACCTTCCGCGATGGTCTTGGGTAGGCGGCGTGGACATAAAAAACCAGTGCGGCCACCTTCTCCGCGCTAAAGATCTCCCGGACTGTGACGTGCTCCCCCCCGCAATCGCCCGCATGGGAGCCGGGTACGGGTACGGGGTGCGGGACCCTTCCCCTTCTCCTTCCCGGCTCCCTTTGCCATGGTCCTGTACAGCAGGAAGAAAAAAAAAAGGAAAGAATAGGGGAAAAAGTAAAGTAATTTTTTTTTAAAGTAGCTTTAAAAGTAACGAAAAGTTGAAAAAAAAAAAAATATAGATCTAGAAAAAAAGAGGGATAGCTATAGAGAAGACAAGATCAAAAAAAGTCCAAAGAAACAAAGGATTGCACAGATGAAAGGAGGATTAGAAAGCATGCACAGAACAATAGCAATGAATGAAAAACAAGATGGCCGCGCCCATTGAGGACCGCGTGGGTAAGTTTGCGCGATATTTCCCTTGCCAGCACGCGAAAACGCCCGCGTACACGTAATCGCGCGCCGCGAACGACGCGAGCATGCAACTAGCGTCCGGAAACGGAAACACGTCACGCAAACAAGATGGCCACGCCCATACACGACCACATCAGCAACCTCGGGGTAGGTGCGCTGCATACGGTCCGCGAATAAGCAAAAAAAACGCGCGAACACGCAAAAAAAAGAAATCCACAAATTCGCACTAATTTGCGGATTGCAAGTTCGATTTCGCCCGAATTCGCGCCCCGCGAATCTCGCAAGATGGCAGAAAAAAGAATTTTGGAAAACTGAAAGCACTTAGCAGGTGCAAAAGTTCAAGCTAATTTGTAACCATTCCCTGTAGTGCTTCCTGAGGGGCCCCTCCAGAGTTCAGTTGCCTACTTGCAACTATTCTCTGACCCTGCTCTGACCCTCAAAGCAGGGTCAGAGAATAGTTACAAGTATGGCACAATGCCTGTAAAAAAAATTAAACTGCAACAGGAAGCAGTTACAGCTAAGGAAGCAGGTGCCAGACTTGAAGCTCAAATTCAGTGACACATTAACCAGCCCCACATTAATTCATCTCAGTTGAGGCTGGGAAGGTGTGCTTTCCCCACCATAATCTACAGTGGTGAACAAGAGGATGGTAGTGGTGAACCAGAGGGTGACAGTGGTGAACCAGAGGATGCTGTGATGAACCAGA
Source organism: Lissotriton helveticus (assembly GCF_964261635.1). Classification (NCBI taxonomy): domain Eukaryota; kingdom Metazoa; phylum Chordata; class Amphibia; order Caudata; family Salamandridae; genus Lissotriton; species Lissotriton helveticus. The sequence continues at coordinate 2,009,669,528 of NC_136057.1, read as the reverse complement.
GGGTGGCAGTGGTGAGTGCTGAACCAGAGGGTGGCAGGGGTGAACCAGAGGGTGTCAGTGGTGACCCAGAGGGTGACAGTGGTGAACCAGAGGGTGCTGTGATGAACCAGAGGGTGGCAGTGGTGAGTGCTGAACGAGAGGGTGGCAGCAGGGGTGAACCAGAGACACATACTGCAATTGCTGGCTGTTTCCTTCGCTTTTCTGTCAAGCTTTGCAATCAATTGTCTGTTGCATGCTTAAATATCAATCAATCAATCCTGGATTTAGAAAGCGCGTTACTCACCCTTGAGGGTCTCAATGCGGGGGGGGGGGGTGGATGCTCCAGTTCAGGCGAAGAGCAAGGTCTTGAGGTCCTTCCTGAAGATGTGCATGTTAGGGGAGCGTCTGATGCTGACCTGGAGCTTGTTCCAGGTTTAGGTTTTACAGATTAGTTTCAAGAATTATCCCAAACTATTGAATCACCATGGTTGGGCAATGTGAGAAACCGCTAGGATTTTTGGCTTGTTCATCACCTAGTTTTTGACCTTTTACTGTAGGGGAGCATCATAGCCTGTGACTCACCCATGGTAAACTCATGATAAAATGGACTGCGCTTGTTTACCACCAGTGTCCACTTTTTAACATAAGGCCGCTGCTATGCAGCAAGGGAAAGAGGCACTTGGCTGCTTACACGTGAACACATGTGCATTTATGTGCGCACACATGTGAGGGCTGCATGTGGGAGACTCCTGTTGAGCAGTAACTACAGACAGCCTGAGCAGAAGGGACTATGTAGGGTTGGGTATTGACCTAGATAGGCCATATAATGTTGGTGTGCAGAGAGAGAGAAAATCAGTCTGTTTTACTGGCTCGTCTGCAGTGACCCTCCATCATACAATATAGGGAAAACTGCCTTAGTGTGCATCTCCACTTCTCTTTGGTCTAAAGACACCAGGGTCATACCAATGTACAGTGTACCCTGTCTGAAGAAAGCCAAGCTGTGAAGTCCAAAGTCATATCTGCACAGCTTATGAGTCATCCCGCCATGTCATATTTATCTGGCTCAGTTCAGGATGAAAACCAAGGCCTATTGTCACCCTGCTGGGCAGGGTTAAATCCGCCTGAGCGCTCTAGTGCTCAGGCAGCTGATCAGGTGAGCCTTTACTTAAGGCGAACACTTTATTCAACTCGCCCTAGGGAAAGGCTGTATTCGTATTTTGCTGCGCATTAAATTTACCAGCATTACCATTGGCATGCAATAGGGCTTTGCAGCGCTATATTTTAATATTACCGCGTTTTTCATCTTTGTTATTTATAATTTGTTTTCCCCTTGATTTTAAACAATACTATTTTACCCACATACCTGCATTTAAATTGTGCCTCCACCGCCTCTTAGGACGGAGTAAATTGTGTTTCTCTCAGCTGCTCGTGGTGTTTTTCGCCGCCATCTTAGGTGTGGCCGGGACCTCTTGTGTGACATCCGCCTGAGCGCTCTAGTGCTCAGGCAGCTGATCAGGTGAGCCTTAACTTAATCCTCACCCCTCCCGCGCAGCGGTAACGCGCAGCGGACGCGCCCGACTCGCGCCTGAGTCGAGCCAGAGTTTGCCCGTCTGCGCCCGTCAGCGCTAAGGAGGCGTGAGAGGCAGGAGACCCTGTGGGACTATTGCCGCCAGTTTCCAAACTTAACTCAGGTATGTCGAGGGATTATTTACTGTCCCATAAAGGACCTCAGGCCCACTGCAATGGTGTGCTCCTCCCTGAAAATTGGCACGGCCCCGTCTGCTGTATTCATTGTCGTATGACACTGACCCCGGACTCCCCATGGAAACATTCTCAGAACCCTCTATTGTACGGGGTGGATTAATTAATGCACGATCCTTATCCAAGAACGCCCAGAACATCTATGACCTCATTGTCGAAAATCAACTGGATTGGCTTCTGGTGACAGAAACATGGTTAAAGCCCTGGTGTAATCCTGATCTAGCTATAGCTCTCCCACATAATTTTCTTATCCAACGTATGGATAGACCCGAACAACGGGGAGGGGGCCTCGCCATCATCTACCGCAATAACCTGAAGTTTTCCTCTCAAGAACTGACGGATATTAAGGAAGCAGAGGCATTAGCGTTCTCTCTGGAGATTCATGACACCTTTGTCTTCTCTGGGGCCCTTATCTATCGCCCCCCGGGGCCACCATTGAAGTTTCTGGAAACAGTGGGTGACGCCCTGAGTGAATTAGCACTCAGATTTTCCCAATTTTCTATTTTAGGTGACCTAAATTTGCACCTTGAATCTCTTAGTGAACCTGGAGTGGGTTGTTTTATGGATATTATTGATGTCTTAGGACTCACACTTGTGAACCAGGAACCCACCCATCAGGCGGGGCATCTGCTGGATTGCATTTGTTCAAACTCAACCAGCCTGAGAGTTAAATCTCCTAGCCCCCAAACTTGGACGGATCATTTTTTTATTCCTTTTAACATTGTATGGAACTTGAAAGCCATCACTAATTCTACGACGCGCACAAATAAACCTAAGTCCAAACCTATCCCTAATTGGAAATTATTGGCCACTAGACCTGACGTAATTGATATGTTAAAAGTTAGTATACCCGTTTTAACCGATCTTACCCCAGCTGACAACCAAATTTTTTGTGACTGGATCGCCAAAGCGGGAACCCTGTTAAGCTCACCTGGAAACAACAACCCTAAAACCATCAAGTCTAAAAAGAATGCCCCTTGGTTCTCAATGACTTTGAAACTTGAGCTAGGTGAGGTCAGAGTACTGGAACGGAGGGGGCGTCAAAATTATGATGCCTCCGCCTGTAACATATACAAAGCAGCGCGACGGAAGTGTCACGCAGGAATAAAATCTGCAAAACAAAAAACACTATCTACAGGCCTTATCCATGGCAGGCCAGGAACAAAAAGCAATTTTCAAGATTATTAAGGATTTTATGAATCCATCAGCTCTATCGCAAGAGATCCCTCCATCTCAAGAGCTCTGTAACGCGATATCTGATTATTTTGATAATAAGATCCTTGCTATCGTGAACACCTTTCCATCAGAAGCAACCGCGACCGCGGATGCTGAACAGATAGTGGAGTCAACGGCCTATCCCTGCCTTGAGAAATTCGCTCCAGTATCTCTTGAAGAAACTTCCAAGGCAATCTTGGCTTGGAAATCGGGATCCCCTTTTGACCCCTGTCCCCCTCCGGCGTTGCATACTTTAGTAGAGATGGTTAATCCTATAATTAATAGGATTATTAATTCCTCTCTAACTACGTCAAGCATTCCTAAAGAGTGGAAGCTTGCAGCTGTCAAGCCTCTCCAAAAAAAGGCACTTGCTGATTCAACCACCCTTTCCAATCTGCGCCCTATTTCCTTGCTACCTGTCCTGTTTAAACTGACTGAAAAGTTCGTCAATAGTCAACTGACTAACTTTTTGGAGAAGAACAACATTCTCCATCCTAATCAGTCAGGATTCCGGTTAGAACATTCTACCGAGACGGCCCTGCTTTTTACCGCAGAGACCTTACGGGCGGCAATGGATCAAGGAAAGAAGGCTGTCCTTATCCTACTTGACCTGTCGGCAGCTTTCGATACGGTCTCACATAACATCCTAGTGGACCGGTTGGCTGCCGCAGGGGTAGGAGGACAGGTCTTGGCGTGGCTTAGGAATTTCCTCAGCAATAGACGCCAAGTTACAGTGCTAGGCCAATACCAGTCTGAGGCTAAAGACGTCAGCTCAGGGGTCCCTCAGGGCTCAAGCCTGAGTCCTGTACTTTTTAATCTGTACATGGTACCCCTGGTGAAACTGATTGCGTCATTCCAGATCAGTTCTATTTCATATGCTGACGATACTCAGCTCATACTGGTGCTGGATAGGGAACAACCAGGTGCCGAGGAAGATCTTAGGGAATGCTTGGCAGCAGTTTTTAAATGGATGTCCAGCAACCATTTAAAGTGCAACGCCGGAAAAACAGAAATTCTACCAGTCGGGAGTCATAATTTGTTTTCCCCAAAAACGTGTTGGCCAGTGGAGGCAGATGCTCCTCCCAATACAATTACTTCTGCCCGCAATTTGGGTATCAAATTTGACGATCAATTATCTTTTAAACCTCAAGCTGTGGCAGTGGCAGGGATGTGCTTTCAGATCATAAAAACACTGAGGAAGTTTTTTGATCTACTTCCGTTATCGGCGAGGAAAACAGTCGCAGTGGCCTTAATAAGTTCTAGGCAAGACTATTGTAACCGACTGTATGCTGGAGCCAATAAGATCGTTCTCCACAGGTTACAAATGGTCCAAAATGCGGCGGCCCGCCTCGTACTGCGCTGGCCTCGTAGGTCTTCAGCCTCAGTAGCACTTAACATTCTTCATTGGCTGCCAATAGGTAAAAGAGTTTTGTTTAAAATTCTTTTAATTACCTTTAGGGCATTTTACCAACGAGGTCCAAAATACATAAGTAACGGGTTCAAAAGATATCACCCGACGCGCTGCCTGAGGTCTGCCAGTCAGAATTTACTCACTCTGCCTCGATTCAAACTGGTTACAAAGGGTGGCAAATCCCTTTTTGTTTTGGGCGCTAGGGCCTGGAATAAGCTCCCCCCCTTTTTAGGTTCGCTTTCCCAAGAAACTTCCTTCAGGAAAGCATTGAAAACTTGGATCTTCTCTCTGCCTGATGACATGTGTAGGACTCTGGTATAATTGTGGTGTAGAATGCAGGACATCCATTTCCCTCTCCAACTCTTCCATCTGAGTTGTGTGAGCGCCAAGATACTCCTTGGAGTGAAAGCTGTGCGTTAGAAATGTCTCTTACATTACATTACACATTAAATACGTTTTTCTCCAACAGCAGGAACAAAGGCCTCCCTCAACAAAGGGAGTAATAGACCTTGCTTAGGTCAGCAATTCAGAAGGAAAGGGTCGGTGGATTTCCCTGCTTCAATCAGCCAGCTGTCATTCTGAGCCAGGAAGAGGGCAGTTTCAAGCCAACTAAACAAAGGGAGGGAGCACAGACTCTGGAGTCAAACCAGAAGGGGGCCTTTGAGGTTTTGCTGTGGCAGGCCCTGGCAGTGAGGCCCATGAGGGGTGGAACTAAAACCCACAGAGCACCTGTGGCAAGTAACTCCTGGGTGATGCCAGCTTGAAGTATCCCAAAAGGATGTGCAGAAATGTTAAAACAGGAAGGTGATGTGGCACCTCAGAATAGGCCAGAGGTACAGCCATCCTGGACACTTCCTCCCCACTTAAGAGCCCTTTCTTGGTTGTGCTTTACTGCTGGACACTGGGGCTGGAGGCTGACACCATGAACAATTGGAAAGAAGAATTGCCTCAGCGCCATCTGGTCTAAGGACTCTGCCTCAGGATGACCCTTGGACCAGTGGGGCACGGCCCAAGGACCAGGGACACTGGTCCTCTTATACCTCCTAAGGACTAGTCTGTGCAAGACTGGGCTTCTGCACCAGAAGGAAAGAGGCCCAGAGGAAGAGAAAAGCAAAAGACTGGTGTAGTGAACCATTGAAACCAGCTCCTTGCAAAGTTTGTTGTCTTGGAGGCCTGGAGACCTAAATAATGCACTCCAGGTTGATAGGGCCTACTCCCAAGAGAAGAATGAAACTGGAATTGTAGAAATAGGCCCGGTAAAGTTGGTTGACCTTTCACCTTGGGCTGAGCGGGTGACGATCCACTGGGGTCCAATGACATAATTCAACTTCCCCTTGAAGTGACAAGGGTCCGGAGCCTGCACCAAGATGAAGAAACTGCAGAGAGAGCATCTTTGCCCACCCCGCGATATCTGAGAGATCGGAGAGGGGCCTAGGGACACATCCCTGGCCCCTATGCAGAGCGAGTATGTGCTATTGTACTCCCCATACCAAACTAAAAGGGGGCCCATGTGATCAGCGAGACCTAGGACCCCATCCCTGGGACCTGGAAATAAGAAGGAGGTGAGGGAGTGCGGTGGCGCTTCCCTGCAAAGTCTGGAAGGCCGGCAAGCAATGTACCAAGCGGACAGGCCAGAACGCCACTGCTGGCTCCTGAGGCAGCATGACAGAGTGCTGGTCACACAGGGAGCCAGCTCAGACCAGCTTGGGTTTGCTCCTGAGGCTGTCCTGCACTGCTAGAGCAAGGGGGTGCCCGGGTGGGACTGGGCACACCAAGGAGATAAGTGTGGGAATGAGGCCACCAAGCGAAGAAACTAAGAAAGTGTTGCAGCTCTCCCAGCTCAGCAGGAGATCCTCTGCTAAGAAATTCATGAAGCCCTGAGGGGCTGGTGGCATTTCATAACAAAAGCACTCCTTTGTGGCTTGTGGTGGCCCCAGGAGCATGGGGTTACCACTAACATGATGCAAACATCTGGAGGGAGCTGCAGGAGCAGCGCATCCTCTCCCTAAAAGAAATCCAGAGTCCCCACTCTAAGTTGGGTCAGACTCTACATTCATAACTCCCCCAGGATTTTCTTGGATTTCAAAGCACTCACCAGGCTGGAGCTTTTGCTCTGCAGTTGGGAGTGTTGCATCCTCTAGGGGAAAAGAATATGGATGCAGTTTGATGGCCTGAAAGAAGTCAACATAAGTATTTGTGGTGGTAGACACCCTCTAGGGGAGAAAAGCTGTAATTACACATGGTTGAGATTATAAATGTAATGCCTTCAGTGGCTAAATTTGAATGGCGTTGCAGAAAAGATTCCAACCATCCCAGAACAAGCCACTTATACCACAGTCTTCAAGAATTGTAATTAAAATGGTATGGAAGATTGTGTTAAATGCCATTGATATATCTAATAAGATCATGGACAGGCACCATCATCATCTCTTTTCGGTCTGACGTCATTAGTGACTTTCACCAGCATTTTGTATGTGCCAAGCCCTTTCCAGAAACCTGACTGCATTGGATAGAATAGGTTATTAGATTTAATGTAGTTTGACAGAAGTCTTTGCACCAATGTTTCAGACAGTTTAGTATAGGTGGGCATCAGAGAAACAGGCTAGTAATTTGAGAGCGTTTTGGGGTTCAATCAAAGTTTTTTGAAAATGATGACAGGAGAGTGAGGACTAGTTTCATTGATGGTGGAGTGCAAAGACAAAACAAGCTGCTATACTTTTACATTTTTTTAACGGGCCACATCAGTAGGTGATGAGGAGAAAAAGGCTAGGAAAACCTTGGATCCCATCACTGGTGTAAAAGAAGCCCAGCTTGGTGAAGGAACATCCTTGGGTGGCATGTAATCTCCTGCTATATTAGCCAATAGATTGTCCAGCAGTGTAATCATTTTTGTGTGAAGCAAATTAGATAGGCCCTTATAAAGCTCTTGTAAAGGAGGCATGAAACAAGTTTCAATTGCTGGTTGTGCTCTTATAAAGTTTATAAACTTCTCTAGGGGGATTTTGGGAATTCACTATTTTATAACAGAAGAAGTATGCTTTAATTGTTTTGGCCATCCTGTAGTAGTCAGATAATTTAGCTTTGCAGGAGGCGCTATCCACCATGCCATGTCCATGTCTGCATTTTCCGATTGACCAATTTTTATGTGACTTACTACAAAATTCCTTGGAATCTAATAATTTCTCTACAGATTGGACTGGACCACAGAACAAATGCTCTAATTTAAACCTATAATATTAAACCTTTTCAGCTGAATGGTGGTCAGTTGTTTCTGGCCTGGTTGGAACAACAAGTGGTATTTGATTTTGTTGGTAGTTGATTTTAAAGGCTATATTGAGGTGTGCTAGTTCCAGATCATTGGATAAATGCAATTTACATGCTGTGTTCCTCTAATAGTGAGATGGAACATTTGGTTTGACCAGGGAGAGTGTATCTTGTTTTTGGGTAAATACAAATGTGAGGCAAGGGTGCCTGTTGGCACCAATATCTTCAATCTTTTCATTAAATATCTGCTTCCTGCTTCTCAGCGGCTTCTGATGCTTCTCCTTTCCTCATTGATCTATTTCTATCCTGTTTTCTTGATGAACAAAACTCTATTTTAATTGCTGGTGCAATAATGCTCTCCTATTCACCGAAATAAAAAGTGTCATTTATTTGTAAGTCATATATTCTCATGAGAATGTTTCTCTTCAAAAACATCATCCTTGAAGCTGTACCATGATTTGAGTATCAGGGTCTTAGGATCAACACATAAGGCAAATTGGGTCTTCTGATTAATAGGAGACAGCAAGTTCTGACCAGATATTTGCACTTCTTATTAATTTACAACTTTAAACTGGGGGTGTTCATTTGTCTGCCCCACCCATCACATTTCAGCCAAAGATTGAAATAAGCAAAGAATACAGAGCTGAAACTCCAACATGGTATTCGCTCTAGTGAGCTTCCAAGAGTCCGTGGAAGCCTGCCCCTGCAAAGCGTGGGTCCCACATGCTTCTGCTGATGCATTTCAGAGGCAGTAAGTGGGGGAGTGGAGAATAGCCTCCTGTGAGCACTATGGGAGTTCCGATGACCAGATGACACCTGAATTAAACCCCAATAAAAACTTTGCTAGTACTGACTAGTTGAGGCTGACCCCAAAACGGTGCCCGCCAGGGTAATACCACCAAAGAGTGAGGATCTTCCCTCAAGTTGAGGGAGTCACATTGTGAATCTTAGGCATAACAGAGTAATAGGTTTCACCATACCAGAGGCATGACCATCCGCTGAGTCTTGGAGATCTACAAACTCAAATTGCCTGACTTTAAGATGGCCAATAAACTCCATATCCAATCCCATTCTTCCAACCTCGTCTTCTCCATTTTCCTGTTTCCGATCCTGAGTACTTCAGTCACATTAGGAGCCTCATTCTAACCCGGCAGAGCCCGAGTAGCATGGCCGATTTCCGGTAGAGCTGCATCAACATCTATTGGGGGGATTGGCTCCGGCTCATTGCTATGTCTGTCACCTACCCAGCCAGACCTCGGACATAGATCTCATTGTTTCTCTCCGCTGCTGTTCTACTCCCTGTGAATTACTTTTCCCCATTCATGTCTTCCGCGAGGAGCTACTACTCTTGGACAAAAATTGGGCTTCGAGCAGACCTCGTGCTTATCCCCCTTCCGGTTCACCCATCAAGAAATAGAATACGTGAACTTGCCACCAACTGTTGAGACCTAGCATTTTGGCCGATGCCCGGTGGAGCTGCCTTGATAGCTATAGAGGAGATGGGCTGTGGACTTTCCCCTCGGCTGTCACCTACCTAGCCGGAATTTGGGCAGACTCTCTTTCGTCTCTCTGCCGTATCTCCGTCACTGTCTTTTACCTTTACTCTTCTCCGCTCCTTTTATTTTGTCTTCTATGCTTTTCCAAAGTTTTCTAGCAACAGACCTAACCTATAACTAATGTAACTATGTAACAATGTGGAACCTCATGTAAATCGCTCTGATACCTCCGGGTTTAGCCAGCGCTATATAAAACTCATCAAATAAATCAATACATAAAATAAAACCTTGCTGCTGAGCTGCCCTACAGCAAAGGAAAGGGCAGGAATGCATTGTATCTATTAGATACAGCGGATTCCTGTCCTTTTCCCCTTAGCCAGTGCCCAATGAGCAGCTGTGTGCAGGCCATGGATGTTGCTTGAAACACCCCAAGCAACACCCATGGAACTCCCCTTTCACACAGTTTTTTGCGTGAAAGGGGCACATATTTATTAGGTTATGAAAAGCCACGTAACATGACTTTATGTGGCCTAATAAATATGCAAGTGGCACATTGTGGAAGATGCTGGTCTTTCCCTCTACTCATACGCAGATGACACTCAGATTCTTTTCTCCCTCTCCACGGCCGCAGCGAACGCTCCATCTGCTCTGAAACTAGGACTCAGCCGAGTGGCAGAGTGGATGCAGGCAAACCTCTTGAAACTGAATGGAGATGAGACAGAGGTGCTCATTCTGGGCAAGCAAAAGCACCTCTGGAGCCCCGCACATTGACCGCTAGAAATGGACCCACCGCCTCTTCCAGTGACTCAGGTTCGCAACCTTGGCTTTGTCCTGGATGACTCGCTCTCCATGCGGCATCAAGTGGTCAAGGTGGCAGCCACCTGCTTTTCCATCCTGGGGTGGCTCCGGAAAATCCTATGGATCCTCCCAATATCATCGAGACGCCCGGTGGTCCAGGCCTTAATTACATCTCGCCTGGACTACGGCAATGTGCTCTACCTTGGAGTTACTCTGGAGCTTCGTAGGAAACTTCAGCTTGTCCAAAACTCAGCTGCCCGCCTCCTTTGTAAGGTCCCGTGGAAATCTTCCATCTCCCCCTTTCTTAAAGACCTCCACTGGCTCCGAATTGAAAACCGAGTCAAATTCAAGACTCTGTGCTTTATGCACAAAATCAAACAAGGGTCGGCTCCAGCCTACTTACAGTCCCTTGTTCAACAATACTCTCAGCCCCGTCTCCTCAGATCCTCATCCCAAGGAAACTTCCGCATTCCGCGCTTCAAACTGGCGAGAATGGGCAGACGCTCCTTTTCCTGTGTTGCCCCCAGGTTGTGGAACTCTCTTCCGGCCACACTGAAATCTGAACCATCTCTGTCGAAATTTCGCAGAGACCTTAAAACCTGGCTCTTTTCTCAATAACAACTGCGAAATGTAATCACTACTCTACTGGCGCCGGGAGACCCCTTGTGGGTAGCTGCGCGCCCTATAAATTCAACTACAATACAATACAACAATACAATTGTGCCACCGGAACATCCAAAAAAGTGCGTCCAGTGGCGCAATAGTGCCTGTAGGGCGTCAATTTATGCAAAGGGAGATGGTGTGCCTTTAAAACAATATAAACTACTGTGATTTCTGTGTAGCAAACAAACCTATTTGGTTTAGAGAAGTTATATACATGCTGAAGGTGAGCAGCACTTTCTTTTTTTATACCCCGCATATTAAGACAACAGTGGCTCAAAATCACTTACATGAGTGTGACGTGTGACGTGAAGAATAGGGATACAAGAAAAAGGAAAACACTTGAATTAATCTCTGCTTCTTGTAATTTCATGAACTACATCTCCGTTCATCATTTTTAGGTCTCGCCTGGAATTAGCAGCGCGCATGCGCTGTTAGCAGGGTGCATGCGCTGCTCTCGACGTGCGAGGGCCTTTTGTAATCGATACAATTCCAGAAGTGTACTTGGAGCCCTGCCCCTCTTTTCCATTGAGTTGCGTCATTGTTAATGTTAAACGATGGCGCATGATTGGTAAGCGGGCTTTTGGGTTACCTCCTTGTCCACTGGCCCCTGTGGACAGGCCGGCGCCTTCTTTGTTTGCTTTGCCGCGTGCTCTTGTTGTTTTCAATAGCGGCAAAATGTCACACCTTAACTTTAACAATGCGCGCCCTTGTTGTTTTCAACAGTGCCAAAATCTAACACCTTAACTTCAACAATGGTGCCCTGCGCCTATTATCAGCATTTTGGTGGCTTCCAACATTTTCGGCCGCTTTAGCAACATGATCACACGCTAACTTTAACAATTGCGCCCTGCACCTATTATCAGCATTTTGGTGACCTCCAACATTGTCAGCCGCTTTAGCTACGTGACCGCATTGGTGCTGTTCCCTTACCTGAACGTACCTCCAACATCCCTAGAGTCCCTGCAGACATGACGGACAGCGGCAGCAGGTTTGTTAACTTGCTAACTAAACATCACAAAAGAAATGCAGATGGAAGCTGAGTGGGGTTTGCCAACTTACTGCATTATAGCCCTGGGGGTGTTCAGAGCAGGCAACATTCAAGGCATGCATACTGCCGGGAGTGGGGGCACAAACACTGTGTATTGTAGCCCTGGGGGTGCTCACAGCAGGCAGCATTCAAAGCATGCATACCACCGGGAGCGGGGGCGGCAACTTAGTGGATTATAGCCCTGGGGGCATTCACAGCAGGCAGCATTCAACGCAAGCATACCACCGTTTTCCAAGCAGCCAGCCAGTGCTTTTTATTTCTCCCCCCTTCTATGCCAATACATTGAAAAGAGAGGCGGATGCCACCTTTACATTGTACAGGCTGTACAGCTTTTACGTCGACTGTACCTTTAAACATGGCAGCTGCCAATAGGCTCTGACTTAATCACATTAATGAAATACACTTTGAAGTTGTACCTCGGAATGTACGTTAATATCCTTCGAAATCTGCACTAATTATTTTGTTGCTTTAAGCCTATATTGTGACACTTAAGCATGTCCTTTATTGATCTAAGCTGCTCCGAATAGTACTGACGGTCTTGTTACATGACCTATGCTCCGGCATGTTAACGTTCCAGTTCTTTCCAGTAGCTATTCAAGGAGAGCCAGCGGAAGTAATATCTGCAGATGAAATCCATTGTAACCCTCTGCATTCCTGGGTTTGAATCCCTTTGTTGTGTCCGCATCTGGGTCATTAAGTCTCTAGGCTGCTGATAAGCCACCATATTGCAACAATCTGAAGCCAAACAACCTGTAAAAGATGTAATTCTATTGCTGGCAAAAACCTTTTCTTCTTCTGTGTAAGTTACAGCACAACTGTAAGTATCCCCTTGCATTCTTGTCTTTTACTGTCCATCTGTGTCCTGTGCTTTTTCGGTCTACGGGTTTGAGCCCTCATTTGGTTAGTGTAACATCTTGATGCTAGTACTCTCTCCACAGTCGGCCTGACACCCAACCCTTTCTCCGCTTACTGAACAGGCCCTGTTAGTATCTGGTTTTGGTTTCAGTCAACATCAGCCAATCTGGTCTGTCAACTTTCAGTGTGCGATTGACATAGCCAATAGGTCTCGCCTTTAGGACCTTATACGTATTTAGTTATGCAGCACAATATCCTTGGTGCAACAATATTAACTGTTGCACAGCTAAACACTTATAAGGTCCCAAAGAAGAGACCTATTGGCTATGCCAATGCTTGTTTATCTACCAGCCAAGCTCAAGCAGGAACCAGCAATATGTCACCAGTCTAGTTTGAACTGCCAGTGTAGAGTCCCTTTGAGCAGGAAAACAAACAACTCCAGATTGGTTCGGCATAGTTAAATTAGTCCTTGAGGTGGTGACAGGTTCAAAGCAAACCCAATTGTATGATGATTCAAAAAACTGAGTTGGTGTCAAGTCAGGCTTGATGATATGCAATATTTGGAGAACAAAAAGCTGAGTGCATAAACCCACCCATCCATATGTGCATCCGGAGATAATATTACATTTCTGGAAGTGCAGAATGGCTACATTTTATATAAATGTAGCAGCTTGTCCTAGGTCTGATTAGTGTACATGTAGATTAATATCAATCAATTTACCGGGAGGCTGGTGAACTAGATGTTGGAAGGTCCAGAAAACTATCGGCAGATGCTCCCTTATAGCATAGTTGACTATATGTAGTAATTTATATAGCATATTGTTATCCAGGTTGATGTAATATCTAAATCACTATCTGGTTTGAGGAAATCAAGATGTGTGGCTCCTAGGTTACAGAAAGGACAAGTTGTCTTGCAAAATACATTGCATTCCCCTGCACCTTATATCATTCAAATAATTTTTAAATGGAATATTGAATATAATATGGCATGAAGAACATACTCGCATTCAGGGGGAGAACTGAATTTCTGGTGGGAATAAGTGAGTGATGTGGATGTATATTGAGTAAACTCCCATGGCCTGTATCATAAATTGATGTGGTCATGGAGGTTCAACACGGCTGTGTGCCTGTTTCTATGCCATTGTACTGCATAATACACATACATTAAATTACATTTTCTCTGAGTAAGTATATGAGTTGCGGACAGCACACTTCCAAAACAGAGAGCCACAACCACTGTTCACTGTTTCAGATCTCTGTTATCTGCAGTCTGTGCACTTATTCTGAGAAATTCTGAGTTAAATCGTTGTATCACATTCATCTGTTTTGTAACATTCATATAGCACTTCCTACCTGTATTTAGGTAGCTGAAATGCTTCCCAAATGCACAGCATGCTACACTGTATAAGGTGTCTGGGTGGCACTGAGTTTACTTTGCTGTTGATCCTACATGTGAAGTATTTCCAAATCCCATTTGATGACCATCGTGGTGTGTTTTTATGTTATGGGACACAGCACTTGGCAGTGTGAACAATGAAGAAGTGTGAGAGAGAGAGGCATGCAGTTTATGTTTTTCAGTAAGCTGGCAGCTTTGAACAGATTTGTTATTTGATTTGTAGTATTTCATATGATTGTAATCCAATAAGCTGGTTATCACAATAGGTTGTTCATTTTGAGATTTTATTTTAAAGTTTATGATCCTGAACAGGTAAAAGTTGGAGTGAGAGATGATGGTGATATGTGAGATGACTTTGTTGTATCATACCATGATTATCATTGTGAAATTTCAAGAAGCGGTCATAGTATGTAGCTAGTTGGAAGTTGCAGTGCTGCACTACAAGAGAGTTAAACTTTGGCTAGTGGCATGTAGGAGAGTTCTTCAGTCATTCCATAACTGCTTAGATGACAATTGGTGATATATTGCTGTTGTGCCAGGCAATGAGTGTGACCTGTCTCATGTGAGCGTAAGGAGAGACAAGCTCTAGAGAAAAGGTATAATGCATCCCTTTTGAAGTACAATCACCCTCCCAGCCTCTGAGTTTTATAGAATTAGTATTAGTGAGGGTAAGGAAGGTTATATGTGATTTGACATTGCTATACATTACCAAGGCAAGACATAGGTGAGCGCTTCAAAGCTTAGCAGCACATAGAAAGTTGTGTGCTGGTCTGGCTGTTCCATATCTGTGAACTATAAGCCGTAGATGTTACTTGAAGGGGCTATTATATTATACCAGGTTCCGTCACAGACTTATGGAATGTTGTAGCACCACTGGGTTCATTTACTATTCTTGTCCCTTTATCTCCTAATATGGCACTTCAGGGTCATCTACATGGTCCTCCGATGGATCTTAAATCATGCTGAAAGGAATCAGACATAGGGGATCCAATCCAGTTATCTATTGAGGACCACACATTTGGTAACTGACCTACAAACTTGTAATTACATTCATATATATAACCCTCAAAATTAAGCCATATAAATATACCATTATCACAGCTAGACCAAATCTTCTGATGAAATTCAGTCATATTAGGATCATGCAAACCGATAATTCAGTTAGAGTTATGTAGAATAATACCATTAGTATCTATGGTCCAGAGATCCCTCTTTTCGA
Organism: Lissotriton helveticus; assembly: GCF_964261635.1. Classification (NCBI taxonomy): domain Eukaryota; kingdom Metazoa; phylum Chordata; class Amphibia; order Caudata; family Salamandridae; genus Lissotriton; species Lissotriton helveticus. The sequence continues at coordinate 2,009,654,423 of NC_136057.1, read as the reverse complement.
ATTCCTAACCCTCATTAATACTCAATTGGAATGCACAATCAGTCATTGGAGACAAAGCATGGAGAGACAGAAACAGTATTTAGTTATGGTTAGATTTTTATCAGTAAATTAAGAAGAGTAAATACACCAATATCAAGTATTTGAGATTTAAGAGCCCAGAAAAATAAAATGATTCTCTTTATTGTCATTAATTACCAAAGCTCTGGAAATGATTAGGAAAAGACATGAAACATGTCAGCACAAAGGTACTCTCTCATGTGGGAAAGAGTCAGAGAATGGCACACACAGGGTATGCGCCCGCCGAAGGAAGCCAATAGAGTTCGCAAAGAAGAAGCAAATGATGCCTCTCAGTCTGTGAGAAAGAGCAGCAGCTGTGTAGTTTATGTGGAATGTTCTTCCGTCCCATCAATGTATAATATAATTCTCAAGCTCTGGGGTGACACCTCCTGGATCTCCTCATCTGGTCAGACCACTCAGTCCATTGGTCAGTTCATATAGGGTGAGTGTCCAGCATTAAAAGACACATATTATTGCAAAAAGGTGGTAATCATTACGTAAGCTGAAGACCCATCCAGTGTTCAATGGTCCTTTTGCAAAAGGCCATGAGTGAGTTCAAGCAAACAGTTTCTCACAACAGATGCTCCCAGAGTTTCAAAATTGTTGCGAACAGTCCTAGTATGTGAATGGGAACTCTCTCAATGAGACATCGTTTCTCGTCACATTGCAAGTTTACGAAGCCTTTCCATGAGAACAGAATCAAGAAAAGTAAGGAAAACGCAGGCCTAAATTGAATTTGGTTAATGTAATAAATAATATAAAATAATGGAAATATACATTTCATTTAAAATCTTGTAAGAAGTTACTTGTTTCTTTAAACTGATTTGCAATCACAAAGCATTTTAGTTTCATTATATGTAGGGCATGTAACTATGACATATTACTGCATTTGTCAAAGTACCAATATGTAAAATTAATTCAAAACATAAATTATTAATATTGCTTCTAGCAATTCATATGAGTACATGTATGAAGATTATTCCCTAAAAGTTTCAGAGCGTTTGAATTTAGTATGAGTATGCAGCACCCTTTTCTCTTTTCTCTCTAGGTGCACAATTTCACATATGCCAAATATGGATTTTCAGAATTCGACCTTTCAGTATCACACACAAATCTCAAAACATGAATTTTATTACATTTTTCACACACATCATTATTTTAATTAGAATGGTTAAAAATCTTATAACTCCTTAGTATCTTACATTTATTTTTCAATTTATACACATTGAATTAGCAACTGAAACAGGTTAAGCTATAAACCTATATTACTTAATGTATATGTTCCCAATCTATCCTACATTTTATCTGCATGCTTTTACGATGCAGTAACTAAGTCTTTTCATAATTTATTTCTCATGATTCCTCAATAGTTACCACAGTTTGTGCGCATTTGTCATTTCTCTCTTGAATGTGTCATAGTCGGTTTTATGTGTCAGTTAAGGGATTCAGCATATTATCTGCTTCTCAGGAATGATGTATTTTTTTATTGGAAATAGCCATGTGCTGTAGAGTTAATGTGTTGCAAAACTGTTATATTATTCATTTTTTTCCTATCCCTAATTAACCTAAGCTACCATACCAAATCTCTTAAGTCCTATGATGGATCTTGTTCTGTAATGAAAGGGACTGGAATACTTAGAGGATCAAAAATTATCATATGAGCGCCTGGAATAAGATATTTGTTCACATTAAATATTGGGTGTAAACTCCCAAGTAATCCCACCTCTGGTTTTAATTAAACCACCAAATCAAATTGAGCTTAGCCACAAACAAATAATGAAACTGAATCAGCAGAGTAATTTATCTTAAATTATATTTCTAGTTTGATACAAATAAGTAGCATATGACCTTTATTTAAAATAGACCAATTTATGAAGCATTAGGGAAGCTCTGTGAGATCCAGATATGAAGGAACTATCTTCCTCAGCCGAGGGAGATTTTTATCCTAAGGAAAGTGAATTAGTAGAGAAATCAGTTTTGTCTGATACCAACCCTATTAGGAAAGTTCGAAATGACAATTTCCAGTTCATGGATAGATTTGTCTGCCTCTGTCCACAGTGCAGCGTCAATTCCACAATTGCCCTGACGCAAATCCTTTCAGCCAAAATGGTTCCACTACGCCAGCATACCAGCTGGCAGCACATTGCAGTATTTCATCATAGTTCATTTTGTTTCTGGAAGTCCAAATTGTCAGTCTCTGTACCGCAAGATGGGTAGAGGGGAAGATGCCTCTTAGTGTAAAATTTAGACAATTATACTCCATCGATTCCAGGTTTACACCCCTTGACATCACCAAATTTGTCTAACACTCTGTCCCATTGGTTGATCACGATAGGTTGAGATTATGTAGTAGGTAAAAGTATACAGATCCAGAAGAATGAAGTAATCCATTACTCGCCATTTCCTTAGAGCCACTGTAGTTTAGTCATTTGATTATTTGATGCATTTTGTAAGTAGACATTCCATTCTCAAACTTTTGCTCGAGGAAGTAACTCTTTTGTTGCAAGTCGATTCAAGCAAGCTACAAACGTCAAAGAAGGAGATAGGGTGTTAGAACACAAGTAGTAACTTTATGAAAGCTTCCCATAGGCTTCAGACTATTCAGTTAATAAGTTCATACTAGGAAAGGTAAGCAAAGTTTGAGGCCTGCATGAAATACAGCACATGCATAATGAAATTGTGTGCAAAATTTGAATCTTGCAGTACATAGAATAGTGCATTAATTTCCCACTTAAGCACATAACTATCACTTATTCATGAATTGCAATTAGTTCATGTAAGTATAGGGAACCCATAAAAAGTTTTAACATTCACTATCACTTCACATAAAAGTTAGTACATCTCTTTTGCACTTTGTATGTTGTTACAGCTTAGAAGATTTAAAAGCACATCAAAAACAAGCTTTACTAAAATTCAATTATATCATAACCTAACGTAGCAACTACTTTTCTTGTCAATGTCAGTGCTAGCGTTTATACATTCTAGGCCCGATTCACAGAGGTAATCTGAGACAAAAGTCTAACTCTACGACTTTCGGTATTTACAAAGGGCATTGACGTGTAGTAAAATTAGACTTTTGGTCTAAGTTTAGAGCAAAAGTGTAACTTACACCAAAAGTCTAACTTTAGTAGTGGAGTCGAACCGGAGGCTCAAACCTTGCATTCCCAGCCATGAGAACACATCCTCTTTAATAGTAGTAAAGTTAGACATTTGGTCTAAGTTAGACTTAAAGGCCTTTGTGAAAACCCAAAGTCATAAAGTTAGGCTTTCAACTCAGATTACTTCTGTGAGTTGGGCCCAATTATTGCTATCCGTTTTCTAACATATGAAGCATTTTGTTCTCACATAGAAGTTTTCTGTGGTATTTTTTAGTTATCATGCTTGTCTATGCATAAGAACACATGCCACTATAATTTCAGATTTCACTACTACTTATTGAATTATCTGTTTTCAGAAAACTACTTCTGACATTCTGCATGCTTTTATGATGAAGTATCTAAATCAGAACTTCATTGCATGTAGTTTTGAAAAGTGAAGCCTAATACACAGCTTGCCGTTTTCATATAAGATTGTGTCCCATAACATTTCCATGTAAAAATGCTTCAAATCTTGATTAGTAGTGAGTTGCAGAGTTTGGCAGCTTGTATGTAATTTAGACAGGACAATCACAGAAAAACAGGCACACAGCTCTACCCAGAATGAGTTTACAGGTCCGTGATTTGGCCCCTAATGTGTTAAACATGGAGTACCCATAGTATAGGTCAATGAGCCACAATTTACTCTGATGAAGGGGGGGATAATGCTGGAATGCTCCAATTGCAGCACTTTGAGCATTGGTGAAGCATTTTATAGGGTGGTGTTAGACCTGGCACCATTGGCGTGGGTCTCCCTCTCATTTTTTGCTGTGGCCTCATATGTTTTTGCTGGTTATAGATGCTCTGGGCACTGCGTCACTGCTATTCAGTACCACAGTGCAAGTGCTCTGTATGGTAAATTGATGTATGGATTAGTGACTCCATGATTGGCTTGTTTGTTTTTCTTGTCAGACTCTAGTACAGTGCACTGCGTGTGCCCAGGGCTTGTAAATCCATCAAATGCTGCTGGTGGGCTTGCAGCACTGGTTGTGCCTCCCACAGAAGCAGCCTGTAAAGTGTGTCGCAGGTCTGCCATTGCAGAGCCTGTGTGCAGTCTGGTACTGCCACATTGACTGGCAAGTGCACCCACTTACCAGCCCCTAAATCTTTCCTATCTGCATATTAGTCACCCCCATGGTAGGCCCAAGGGCAGGGTTCATTGTAGGTAAAAGGTAGAACATGCCCTGATGTGTGTGGCTTGTCCTCCCATTAGTGAATTACAGCAGTTTTCGTTTTTTTCACTATTGCAAGGCTACCTGTTCCCCATAGGCCAGAATGGGCAGTTTAATTATAACTTCTTATATTCCTAACTGACTCAGTGAACTAGGTAGAAATTCGAGTTTAGTATGCCTGAACTCAAAATGATAAAATATATATTTTAGTGAAGTTGGATTTAACATTCTGTGTTTGAAAATACAACTTTTAGAAAGAAGCATTTTCTTGCCTAGCTATCTAAGCCTGCCTCTGCTAGGTTGTCTATTCCTTGTCTGGAGTTTGAGTGACAAGGGCTGGGGGATTCCAGGTGACAGGGTGAGCCAGCACAGGGCTGAATAGACCCATCTGCATGTAGAGTGGTGGGAGGGGTGCACCTGGGACCTGAATAGGGCTGTACCTGCCTTCCACATTGCTGGCTCCACCTCCTGTGGTGTGTCTGATGTCCCTGGCCTGCACTGTCAAAGGAAGAGAAGGAGTCCAGTAAACAAAGTGCTCCAGGACTGCACAGAACTGGTTTGGACTAGGCACAGACACTCTCTGTCTTCAGAGACAAAAGATGTTGGTGTATAAAAGAGGGGACCCAGACCCCAGAACTTTAGATCACTTCTGGGAAACAAGAAGAAACTTTGCTGTGGAGAGGAGAGATAATGAAGGAGGAGACTATCCCTAAACTGAGTGCTGTTTGGGGGATTGTCCTGCAGTGGTTGCCTGACTGCCAAAGAAAGGAGAAAGGACTTTGTGCAACTTTCATCATCTTCTAGAAGATCTCCAAAAGCTTGGAAATTGCGCTTGCCTTCTGCTGAAGTGTCAGGGTTAACGGACTTCACCACCCAGCTCCCCTGAATTCCCTTGCTGAGAATCTGAAGTGCCTGCTGTTGTGCTGGGCTTTCTGAGAGACTGCGTGTTGCTAGGAGTTGGAAGCGTGACTCACGGAGAAGAAGTGTGTTGCTGGGAACTGGAAGTGTGACTAACAGAGAAGAAGCATGTCGCTGCCGCAGCCGATGTCGTTGCATCACTGAGTAAGGGTGTCGCTGCTGCCGCTGTCACCATCGCATCACCGAGAGCACCACTTGTCACCAGGGAAGAGTGTCACCGCTGCAGCCTCTGTTTTTGCATCACTGAGTAAGGGTGTCGCTGCTATCGCCATCGTATCCCCGATAGCGCCACGTGCCACCGGAGAAGATTGTTACCATTGCAGCAGACACCACTGTATCACCGGAGAAGTGTGTCACAGGGCCTGTCGCGGCTGAGAAGATTCACAGAGTCGCCACTCGGCCATCGGGCATGCACTCATCACCCCTTTGTTGTCGCATCAATAATTTTTGTTACATTGCCCTGGATCATCATTGCATCGCGGCACTGCGAGTCGCATCACCACAGTAGCGCAGTAAGAAACCGACGCATCACCTTCCCACGTGGAGAAGAACGGACGCATCACCTCCCCTCTGGTAAGGAACCAACACATCAACCTATCCAGCGCAGCAGCAGGGAACCGACGCATCACCTCCCCCCGAGTAAGGAAGCAACGCATCCCTGTTCTTGCATGTAAGGAACAGACACATTACCTTCCCTGCAAATCTTTTCTTTGTATCGCATTATGCATCCAAAGGTACATTGAACGTGAAGTGTTGCATTTACCATCTAAAGTGAACAAAGCTAGTTCTACCGTTCTAAAGTACAGTATTGTAGATTTTTGTTCTTTGTGGTCTTGTGATAAGCCTATATAAAGAATACTTATTTTTGATATACAACCTGTGTGGTGTCGATCTGTAGTGCTGTCATTATATTACTGTATGTGTTCACATCTACTTAACACACTGCCCCTGAGATAAGCCTGGCTGCTCGTGCCAAGCTACCAAGGGGGTGAGCAGGGGTTATTTTAGAAGTGTAGCCCCTTATCCTGAATAGACACAAGGGTCCCTATTTGGTCAAAGGTACCCACCTCTGCCAACTAGAGACCCCGAAATCTAACAGGTGGAATGTCCTGACTTTATTAAGACTGCTTATACAGAAACACAAGCTTGCCTATGCAATTGCTAAGTATGCTTGTAACAGTTTGTCGATTGAAAAATTAGGAGGAGTTGGGCCCAATGGGACAGAGGGTAGGTAGGGCCACGTTATACTTTGAAAAAAGGGAAGTTTACCTAAGCCTCTAATATCAATTTAGACAATAAATGCGAAAATACGGATAAACACAACTTTATTGGTTTATCCTGACATTGATTTATGTCACTTTTTTTGGATGAATCATCGAGTATTTTTTAGATATAGGCAGCAAAAAGAACGTAATCAACTTCATGTATTACCATATACATTTTAGGGTACATTTCAACACAAATCAAAAAATATATTTACACTCGTGAAAACATGACAATAGACATGAGACAACAATGTGCATACAATTTACAAAAACATGGAAATATTTACAAGCTGAATCATCAAGTATAAATCTTGAAGGGATGAAGGCTAGTGGAAATCACCCCAAAACCTGATACAGTCTAAATCTATTTGATAAATGACTGTCGCTAGCATTAAATGTCATTTGAATAAAAATGTCTATTGTCATGTTTTCACGAGTGTAAATATATTTTTTTGATTTGTGTTGAAATGTACCCTAAAATGTATATGGTAACTACATGAAGTTGATTACGTTCTTTTTGCTGCCTAGATCTAAAAAATACTTGATGATTCATCCAAAAAAAGTGACATAAATCAATGTCAGGATAAACCAATAAAGTTGTGTTTATAGGTATTTTCGCATTTATTGTCTAAATTGATATTAGAGGCTTAGGTAAACTTCCCTTTTTTCAAAGTGTAACAGTTTGTCGGCATAGAAGAACACCAGTATACAACTGCATCAGGAACACCAATGTTTGATAATGTAGCTGCTATACAATTATTATGTGCTGTATCTATGTTGTTAATAATTAGAACCAGGTCTTTTAAGGTTTTTCAGATAAATAGCATTCTATGATGCAAATGGATCTTAGATTTTGTCAATGTGCAATGTGAACAAACTCTCTATTGTCCTGGGTCGGAGGCTTTCTGGCCGACATCTGAGGTTGAAACTAACCCTGGGCATAATACTACACTACGCTAATGGAGCATGCAAAGTTTGTACTAATTTGCACTTCGCAAATTGTATGTAGTACAGTACCAAAACTGTGCTTAATCATGTAGCAGCGCAGCAGCTAAATCAACATCTTCAGATGCTTTGAAAATGCAATTTTTGATGCTTAAAAGCATAAAACCAATTCACAAAAGTGATCTTTTACAATGAAAACGTTAGGCAATGAGAGAGCTGATGATTTTGGGGTACCCCCTAACCTAGGGGAAGGACCAAGCAGATGCCTTGAACACAAAGAGCATAAACAAAAACACATTTTGTTGAACTTCAGTGGTGGTCCCATCCTCTTAGGACCACCCTAAGCACAGTTATTGGCAAGAAAACAATCCCAACCAAAGGCCCTGCAAAGCATTATGGGACAAGATTAGCAGTGGGCAGAGAATATTATAGTGTCCAATATCAAAATAATTCTACAAAGAGCTGCAGGCCCACTAGTCGTTATTAGATTTCCCTCACGGGTCAAATGCAAAACCATTGAAACCCCTTTCATCAAGCATTGCACTTGACTCCAGAGGGACATCTAGTAACCACCAGTTGAACAGCAGCTCTTTGTATAATTATTTTGATATTGGATACTATATAATAATCACTGCCCACTGCTAATCTCATCCCATAATGCTTTGTAGGACCTTTGGTTGGGAATGTTTTTTTTGCCAATAACTGTGCTTGGGGTTGTCCTAAGAGGATGGGACCACCACCAAATCGTTCAATAAGGTGTGCTTTTTGGTTTTCAAGGCATCTGTTTGCTACTCCCCCGAGGTTAGGGAGGATCCCAAAATCATCACCTCTCTCACTGCTTGCTTATTTTTAAGTTTCACTTTTGTGAAAGTACTATATGCTCTTTAGCATATAAAGATAGAGATACTTATTTAATCATAATTGGCACTGTGCAGGATGCCATTTCCTATTATTTTGCAATTTTTTCACAGTGTCATCAGCTACGCTACGCAGACTACGCGAAGTTCAAAGTATACTACGTGAACCTGCGTGTAGTGCTACTACGCCCAGGCCTAGTTTAACTTCTGATCGCCATCTTTCAAAGACAGTGGTCGGAGTTTAAACCGGCCGGTTAATCTGACTGGCTTTCAACCGGCTCTTTAACTTGTCTGACAGTGATTTACTTGACCTAACAATATAACATTATGTTACCTCAAATACCCAAGCAGCTGGAATTTATGATCAGCTGTGGAATGTGCAGAAATCATAAAAATTAAGAACTGGGACATTTCTTAACTAGTTGTATCAGCTTGTCAATGTGTGATAAGGAGGGCAGAGGTTTAACCTAGATTCTTTAGTGTATAAATTAACAGGAGCAGTGCTGCAATTATTGCAGAATAGAAATGTGCAGATCTTTCATGTGTTTTCCAATAGAAAAAGAGCCTAGCTATTATCAGAAGAATCCCATAGACTACTGGATCATGCAGAGGAAAGCATGATCTTTAAGGACTTGCTCCAGCATGACAATCGGGTCACGACAACCTGGAAGAGGCTCAACTGAGTGACTAATCTCACTTAAGTTGTAGGAGTAAGCTAATTAATCATTTAGAATTCCAGCTGTTTGAGTATTTCAGGTAACATGACACTATACCTTTGGTTCATGCAAATCACAATCACTCTGGCACTTCACTGCCTTTTGGCTAGGTTCGCCCTATCAAATACCTCGAATCCAATTAGTACCTCTTTGTGAATGTGCTGAAGTTACCACAGATCATAAACATAGAGGTATTCATGCATGCTCTTTTAATTAACAAGGCCACACACACTAAATATCTACAGATAGTTGTCCTGTCTGTCTATATCTGCTGAGTCACAAAAAGACACATTGTGGGGAGGTGGTGGGAGACCAACTTCTACCAAATGAGCAGGTTTAGGTGTGGTGTTGAATCTCCCCAAATTGTATCACTGGATGGGGAGTGAACAAATCAATAATAACGTCATCAGGACAGGGTCAGGACTTTCGGAAATGCCAATGTATCAGGGCCATGATTTGTTGGCTGAAATAGGGAATTGATGAAAGGGTGTTTAGTGGACCATGGTTTAATGGGGGGTGTGGTCAATAGTCATTGGATATTTATCAGTGGGGATTACTTTTGACTTGATGGGGCATTGGCCACTGTTATCCTTTACATTTATTATCAAACATCTTACTAAGTGGGAAACATCCTTTACAACGCAACTTTTACCACGCAGTGCCTTTACGACGCAGCTTTTACAACGCAAACCATTAAAACGCATTGCGCTGGGGGGCGCTCTAGGATAGGGAATAGATTTAATTTACTATCCAACACCTTCCCTACTATCCACGGGGACTGGAGTTGGAATAGTAAATTAAACTATTCACTATCCAGCGCCCAAAAGCACTATGCGTTGTAAAGGTATTCGTTGTAAATACCGCGTTGTAAAGGCATGCGTGGTAAAAGCATGCGTTGTAATGTCATACATCCTACTAAGTAGATCTCTTTAATTTGGGTTTTTAAGACAATCTACGTATAAATAGTTCTACCTTTGCATTGAGGATATAATATCCGGATGCCTCATGCTGTGTAGAATTAAACATATTCCCCTTATTTTCATTTTAGGTTTTTACGCATAACAATTTCAAGGGTTCAGTTGCAAATCTATTTTTACTGTCAAAATTCAGCAGCGCGAGGAACATACATATGTAGATACGATACATAAAACATGAACTCTACGGCTTTGTTTCTGCTATTGTGAAAAAAAGTCCTTCTTTTCAGTCGAGTTTATTTCTATAAAGTTTACTGTTGCCAATGTCTGTGTCATATTTATTTTCGGAAGTATTTTTCAAATGGACTCTGATTTTTCAATCATGAGATGAATGATAAAAGAGAAACAACGAAAGGAACTTGGCACAGCCAGTTCACTGCACTGGTGTCTTTCGAACACTATTATGTGAAATGATGCCTTGCACATATGTGATGAAAGGCTGAAATGCGACTGAATTGTATAACCCACTCTGTTAATCTGGGGGACTTGTTATTCCAGGGAAAGCTATCCCTTTCGACAGCCAACAGCAGGAATGTGCAGAACACATTACAATTTCACAAGCTGAGTTGGATTTCACCTCAAATAGCAGTGTTTCATCAGAAAACAGTTCTGCAAAACATTTCTACTAATTGCACCTGACGCATTAAATATTCGAGGACAGACACTGGAACGTAAGTCCAGCCACTTCGAATAGAGCATGTTCTACGTTATTATATTATCTATAATCTTTCTAGATAACACACATTGGGCCAGATGCATCAAGCATCCATTTTACGATTCCTTATTAGCGAAAAATAAGGAATCGCTAATAAGAAATAGCAAAATGGAATGCATCAAGAAATCACTACCAAAATAGCGATTTCTTAGAATTCCTTAATTGCGACTCGCAAATTGCGAGTCGCAATTAAGGAATACCTCCCCATTTATTCCTATAGGCCTAGAGGCCCATAGGAATGAATGGGAAGACAATCTCAATTTGCGAATCGCAATTAGCGATTCGCAAATTGAGATTGCGATTTCAAGGGTACAGGGGTGTCCAAAGGACACCCTGTTGCACCCCTGAATTTGATCTGTGCACATATGTTGCGCACACACATGCCCTTAGAGCATGTGTGTGCGCAACATGAAACTTTGAAAAATGCACAAAAGTGCATTTTTCAACGTTTTTGCAAATTACCATGAAGTTGTACTTCGTGGTAATTTGCGTGCCCTATTACCGAGTTCGCTATTTTTGAAACTTTCATGCATTGCATTTAAGGAATCTCAATTTGAGATTCCTTAATTGCAAACAATCACAATTTAGCGAATTCTCTATTTGCGAATTTTGCATTTGGGATGATGCATCCCAAATGCAAAAATACCGGTCGCAAAGGGGCAGATTCTGAGAATCTGCCCCTTTGCGACCGTTTTTTAGCATGATGCATCTGGCCCAAAATCTCATAATAACAGTGAATCTTTTCCAATCCCTAGAGGCTTGGGCCCACATGCATCATTGCTACATTTTGCACTTCCTAATTTGCGAAAAATAAGGAATCGCAAATTAAGAAGTGCAAAATGCTATGCATCATTATTTTCGGTATTCATTTGGGATTCGGTAAAAATCGCAATTTTTACCGAATCCCAAATGAATACCGATTTCTTAAGTAAATTTTCGCAATTCCCATTGATTCCTATGGGCCAAAAGGCCCATAGGAGTCAATGCAAATTGCGAGTGGCACTTAGAAAATTTCATGGGTGCAGGGGGGGGGTCCAAAGGACCCCCCATGCACCCCTGAAATGTATTTTTCGCATCATGTTTCACACACACATGTCCTAAAGACATGTGTGTGTTAAACATGAATGTTGAAAAAAATACTTTTTCACCATTTTAAACACTTTTTCCAAATTTACCGAGTGGTTCAACCACTCGGTAAATTTGGCACCCTAATTGCGAATTTCCACTTGTCCAAGTAATGATGCATTGCTTTTAAGAAGTCGCACATCTGCGACTTCTTAAAAGCACCCGCAATTTTAGAACTCGCAAAAATATTACGAATTCTAAAATTGCTTCATGCATCCCAAAAAGCACTTTTGCATTCGCAAACGGCCGATTTTAAGGAATCGCACCGTTTGCGACTACAAAAATGCTTGATGCATGTGGGCCTTAGTTTGTGATTGACCGAGTGGGTCAAAACATTGTGTGGCAATCTTAGTATGTCCAGATAAAAAGCCCTAATAGGAATTTGCATAACATCGCTATAAAAGTTTTAAAGTGGGAACAAATTATACATGTTGATAAGCACAAGAAATCATCAAGCCCCTAATGTTTCTCGACCAACTGTTCAAAAATAACCTTCTACAAAATAAATTACTTTTCCACGATCCAACACTTGACAGAAGTTCAAGCATTGTGCTTGCCTTTTATACGTTCTTACAAATGCATCCTTGCTACAGACTGTACCAAGACTAGTGCATAGATTGGCATGGCATAGTTATGTGGGGATCTAACTGAGAGTTACTACCATCAACACCATCTTCTAAATCTGGTTGTTTGTTGCTATCAATCAGTCAATCAATCAAGAATTTGTAGAGCGCACTACTCGCCCGTGAGGGTCTCAAGGCGCTGGGGGAAAGGAGGGGGGCGCTACTGGTCGAACAGGCAGGTCTTGAGTAGCCTCCTGAAGGTCAGCAGGTCTTGGGTCTGTCGTAGACTCAGTGGAAGGGTGTTCCAGGTCTTGGCAGCGAGGTGGGAGAAGGATCTGCTGGCGGTGGCTGTTTTTCGGATGCGAGGGAGAGTGGTGAGGGGGCAGGACCGGAGCTGGTGGTTGGGGATGTAGAAGAAGAGTTGTCTGTTGAGGTAGTCTGGGCCAGTCTTGTGGAGTGCCTTGTGTGTGTGGTTGAGAAGCTTAAAGGAAATCCTCTTGTTGACGGGGAGCCATGCAGGTTTCTCAGGTGGGAGGTGATGTGGCGTGGTATTCTATTTCTGTTTAAAAGATTTGTAGAGCGCGACAGCTGCCCCAGCCAAGAGGCGTCCTGGCGCTAACAGCAAATAGGCAACTTCAACGCAAGAGGGAACCAGAGCAACCTACAGAGCAACCTAAAGAGCAAAGTTTTAATAGCTTTCCTGAATTCGAGAAAATCGCTAAGGCCTCGAATATGAGGGTGCAGTGAGTTCCAGAGAATAGCCACTCTGTACCGGAAGGAACGGCCTCCGGCCCGGGTCCTCCTAACCCAAGAGACCACTAGCAAATGTTGGCCCATAGAGCGAAGCTGACGGGAGGGAATAAAGAAAGAAAGCAGATCAGTCAAGATGTTAGGGGAGTCAGACTTCAAAATTTTAAAGGCTATGCAGAGAGCATTGAACTTAATCCGTTGAGCCATAGGTAGCCAATGAAGGCGACGGATTGTGCTAGTCACCAAAAAAACTCTGCGCAGACCCAGAAGAGCACTTGCTGCGGCATTCTGTGCTCTCTGTAGCCTGTGTACTTCTGCCTTATTATCCTCCAAATACAGAGAATTCGCGTAATAAAGCCTAGATGTAATCAAGGTTTGAACGATGGTCTGTCTGTTTGGGGCATTAAAGAAACCCAAAATAGGTTTAAGTACGCGCAACAAACCAAAATAGGGGCCCGCCACCTTCTTCGTTTGGGTTTGGAAACTGAGAAAGGTGTCCATCCAAACCCCCAAGTTCTTAACAACCTGTTTAGGAGGAGGGGGGTGCCTAGATTCGTGGGCCCCCAGTACTCATTCCATAACCCATGATCCCTACCCACCAGCAACATCTCCGACTTGCTGGCGTTCAGCTGGAGGCAGTTAGCTGCCATCCACCCGGCAACTACAGCAAGATCGCCTTGAAACTTAGTGGCGTTGTGCTTAGAGCTGCTCGAGAGGGCTACCACCAGCTGAGTGTCTTCGGGGTAGGAGACCACAGTCAGTCCTCTGACCTTAGCAATTGCAGCCAAAGGTTGTACATAAAAATTGAAGAGCAGAGGGCCCAGAGAAGAACCCTGTCACACCCCATGCTTGATGAGGAAGGCAGACGAAGAGAAAGGGGGAGCAATCACCTGATAAGTCCTATCAGAGAGAAATGATGCTAGCCACTTCAAGGCAAGGCCACCGATGCCAGCCTCTTCCAAACGGAGCAAATCGGATTGCATGAGACACAGTGTCGAATTCAGCACTGAGATCCAAGAGGATCAGTGCCGATGTCTGTCCTGCGTCCAACGCTGTCCAGAGATGCTCTGTCACTGCCAAAAGCGCCAACTCTGTGCTATGGCTGGGGCAAAAGCCATTTTGCGAGGGATCTAGACTATTATTAAGGGTGAGGTGGTCTGAGAGAATGGAATTAACATATGCCTCTGTGATCTTGGCAGGCCATGAAAGTAATGAGATTGGCCTGAAGTTCCCTGTTTTTTTTAAGTCCAATGAGGGTTTTTGGAGCAATGGTATCACCCTAGCTTGTTTCCATGCTGTGGGCACAACAGCTTAGCTGAGCGATTTGTTGATCACTTGACCTAGGAGAGGAGAAATAGTTGGTAACATTTTCCTAAAATGATCCGATTTCAGTGGGTCGGCCGGTGAGCCTGATTTTATTTTAGCACGGAGGGCAAGTAAACAGTCCTGCTGAATCTAAGGAAAAATCTCTAAGGTGGCGATCATGCCATTATTGGGCATCTCAGGGAAGCCAGTATAAAAAAAACGGGGCAAGCTCTTCGCATTCTCTGTTCGAGGTAATAAGTGGGCCAAAGGTCCACTTCTGAGTTTTAAGACCTGAAACAATAGAGAAGATGCTCTTAGCTGGATTGGTGCTGTTACTAATTTCGTTAGCGTAAAATGCAGCATGCTCAGTATGGATAGCCTTATGATAAATCTTTACAGCATCCCGATAGCGATCTTTGGATAATGAATCAAAGTCCCTTCTCCAAAACCTTTCACATTTTTTACAAGTTTTCTGCAGCACAGCTAATTTTTCATTGTACCACGGGTTAGATTTGGAAGTGTGGTTCAAGGACCATTTAGCTGGGACCAGCTTATCCAGCGGCTGATTGATCCAAGCTGAAAAGGCAGAATTAGCCTTATCAGGATCAATCTGCAGGACCGGAATGGTAGCAGAAAGATGGGCTTGGAGTTGATCCCAGTCTAATTTATGCCAAGGGCGTTTGAGAGAGAGAGGGTTGCCTAATTTGCGCACAGGTACAGTGCCCTGAATAGCCAAGGGGACTAAAAAGTGGTCAGACCAAACCATAGGGACCGTCGGTTGGACCGTGAGGGACAAAATTATAGTGAAAACAGGGTCCAACAGATGACCAGCTGAATGTGTAGGGCCAGAGATACGCTGATCGAGCTGACAAGCAACTAAATCCGCTACCAAATTGGCCACATCCACATCGAGGTGGTTATCAAAATGGAGATTCAAGTCTCCTAAGGCTTTAAAATTAAAGGTATTAACCGCCAAAGTACTTATGGTTTCAACAAGAACTTCCCTAAAAACCTTGGATGGGCCCCGTGGGACGATATACCAATAAACCAGTCATGGTATAATTGGGATTAGAAGCAATTTTAAAACAAGCATATAACCAGCCCAAAATGGGCTGTTTAATGAAGGTGCAGGGATAGCCGGTTTTGACAATAACCGCAATACCCCCGCCTCTCGTTTCTCTATTAAGGGTATGAAGAACATAACCCTTCCGGGAGTACCAGCCCCTGAATTGCCACCGAATCTTCAGAGAGCTAGGTCTCGGTTAAAAACAGGGTATCAGGAGATTCAGTTTCCAACAGGTCATAGACATCAACACAGTGTTTAACCAAGGAGTGGCAATTCAGATGGAAAATAATTGTGTTTTTGCCTGGGGAAGGGGGGCTGGCATGTGGAACTACATGGGTAATAGATGTGAAGCCACAGCATTTACAGCTGAAGGGACCCTCAAATCCCCCCAAACCGTGAACCTGACAGTGTATTGACTGCTAACAGCTCATTCCGGGCATAAGTATGTTGCAATTTCGTAAAATTAGCAGCATGTCTGGCGTCTGGCAGCGGCCTGGCGTGGACGGCGCAGATGGGCTTGCCTTTGGCGCGCCTTCATCCTCTACATGGTCGGGTTGACATGCGGGTTATGTATGCCCCGGTAGCGGAAATGAGGAGAGGAGGGCGGAGCCACGTCCCTCCACGCAAACAGCACACGCTGAGGTGAACCAGGGACTGGCGAATCAGTGCAAAGA
This sequence comes from Lissotriton helveticus, assembly GCF_964261635.1. Lineage (NCBI taxonomy): Eukaryota > Metazoa > Chordata > Amphibia > Caudata > Salamandridae > Lissotriton > Lissotriton helveticus. The sequence continues at coordinate 2,009,638,187 of NC_136057.1, read as the reverse complement.
GCAGCAAACAGTGAGTAAATAGTATTAAAAACTATTTTAAAAAGCAGTTTTAGCAAAAGAACACAATGCAGGTGCGCTGTCATCTAATGCTGCGCTGCCAGGCTGAAATGCAGGTTATGTATGCCCTGGTAGCGGAAATGAAGAGTGGAGGGCGGAGCCACATCCCTCCATGCAAATAGCACACGCTGCGGTGGACCGGGGACTGGCAAATCAGTGCAAAGAGCAGCAAACAGTGAGTAAATAGTATTAAAAACTATTTTAAAATGCAGTACGTGAAGGATCAGGCGTGCAGAGGCATTTTGAATGTGTTGCAGTCGTTTGATGAGCTTTGCAGGGGCTCCCGCGTAGATGGTGTTTCCATAGTCGTGCCTGCTGCGCATGAGGGCCAGTGTGACTGTTCTTCTTGTATCTGTCGGGATCCACCTGTAGATCTTGCGGAGCATGCGGAGGGTGTTGAAGCAGGAGGAGGAGACTGCGTTGACTTGCTTGGTCATGGAGAGTGTTGAGTCGAGGATGACTCTGAGGTTGCATGCGTGGTCGGTGGGTGTCGTTGCTGCTCCCAGTGCCATAGGCCACCAGCAGTCGTCCCATCCCATGCTGAGGGGTTGGAGCCGAGGATGAGGACCTCCGTCTTGTCCGTGTTCAGCTTCAGTCGGCTGATCTTCATCCAGTCGGCGACGGCCTTTATTCCTTCGTGGAGGTTGGATTTGGCGGTGAGGGGGTCCTTGGTGAGGGAGAGGATCATTTGAGTGTTGTCAACATAGGAGATTATGTTGAGGTCGTGCTGTCGGGTGACTTGTGCGAGCAGGGCCATGTAGATGTTGAACAGTGTTGGGCTGAGGGATGATCCCTGGGGTACGCTGCACATGATCTTGGAGGATTCAGACCGCAATGGGGGGAGGCGGACGCTCTACATTCTGCTAGAGAGGAAGGAGGTGGTCCATTCCAGGACCTTGTCTCAGATCCCTGCGTCGTGGAGGCGAGTGCGTAGTGTGAAGTGGCAGACAGTGTCGAAGGCGCCGGAGATGTCCAGGAGGATGAAGGCCGTGGTCTCACCGTTGTCCAGCAGGGTCCTGATGTCATCAGTGGCGGCGATGAGAGCAGTCTCGGTGCTGGGATGGGTCCAGGATGCTGTTTTCTTTGGGGTATCGGGTTAGCTGTGTGTTGACGATCTTCTCGATGCAAGGAGATGAGCCGGAAGTTCTTGAGGTCTCTCGGGTCCGCCTTGGATTTTTTTAATAGGGCGTTGATCTCGGCGTGTTTCCAGTTCTCTGGAAAGGTCGCGGTCTCGAAGGAGTGATTGATGACGTTGCGCAGGTGGGGTGTGATGGAGCTGCTGGCTTTGTTGAAGATGTGGTGTGGGAGTGAGTCTGATGGGAAGCCGGAGTGGATTGTTCTCATGGTCTTGATAGTGTCATCAATGTTCACATTAGCCCAGGCTGGCAGGGGCTCGTGGTCGATGGTGTGCGCAGGAGTCAGGAGTGTTGATGTCTGTTGGGTCTGTCTGGGCATTGAAGCTGTCGTGGATGTCAGCGATTTTTCAGTGGAGGAAGGTGGCGAGGGAGTCGCACAGGCCTTGTGAAGGCGGGATGTCATTGCTGTTGGAGCTGGGGTTGGAGAGTTCCTTTATGATGTTGAAGAGCTCCTTGCTGTTGTGTGCGTTGTTATCGAGGCGGTCTTTGAAGGCGGTCCTCTTGGAAGACCTGATGAGGTGATGGTGTTTGCGGATGCTGTCTTTGTGGGCTGCGAGGCTGTCCAGTGCCTTTTCTTCTCTAGTTTCTGGAAGGTTTGCTTGGAGGCTAGGAGTTCTGGGGTGAACCAGCTAGCTCTTTTGCTGGTGTCTCTGTGGATGGGTTTCCTCAGCGGGGCGAGGGTGTTGGCGCAGTCGTCGATCCAGCATCTGAGGTTGTGGGCAGCATCGTCAATGTTGGAGGTGTCGGTGGGCTGGATGAGAGCGAGGTTTGTGTGTAGTTGGTCTTCGATGATTTTGCTCCAGCAGCGGCGTAGGATCTGTTGGGTGTGGTGGTGTGTGGTGGGTTTCTGGAAGGTGAAGTGGATACAGGACTTGCTGGTGTGGCTGAAGGAGACGTGGGAGCTTGAGAAGAAGACGGGGTTGAGCGTGTGGCCGGCGGAATGGGAAGGCGTTGTGATGAGCTGCCTCAGTCCGAGGTTAGCGAGGTTGTCGATCAGGGTGGTGGAGTTGCTTTCGTTGTTCTCAAGGTGAGGTTCAGGTCTCTGAGGAGGATGTAGTCGGTGGAGGTCAGGATGTGCATGCTGATGAAGTCGGCGATAGAGTCGCTAAACTGGGGTCGGGGTCTGGGGGGTCTGTGGACGAGGGCACCTCTGAGGGTGGTGTTGGGGTCTGTGTGGATCTGGAAATGCATGTGTTCGGCGGTGCTGAGAGTCGTCGGTGCTGGTCAAGACCCTGATGCTGTTCTTGTGGACGATGGCGATTCCTCCTCCAACTCCGTTGGTGTGGTCTCTGCGGATGACCTTGTAGCTGTCTGGGATGGCTCTGGCAATGTCAGGTGCGGAGGAGTAATTCATCCAGGTCTCTGTCAGGAAGGCGACGTCCGGTGATGATGTGTCGAGCAGGTCCCAGAGCTCAATGGCGTACTTGTGTGCATAGCAGGTGTTCAGAAGGATACATTGGAGGTGGTTGAGTTCTTTCTTGGCGGGTGGTTCGGCGGCTCTGAGGCTTGTGTAGCTGCAGTTCCGGCAGGTGAAGGGACCATATGTGCATTTCGGGGCAGCCTTGATGCAGATGTGGGTCTGCCTGGGGTTGAGGGCGTGCAGTGTGCTTGCATCATAGCCGTGGCGGTCGTCGTGGCTGGGGCGGAGGCCAGGGGTTCTGGAGCTGGACATTGTCGAGGCGCGCTATATATGGGAAGGTGGGAGGGAGCAACGACGGGGACAGAAGAAAAACACAGGGCACAAGAGAGAATACAGGCAGGGGAAAGACAGACAACAGCAGTCACGGACACCAAGAGCGTGCAATACAATGAAATGACAAATGACAAACAAACCTAAGGCCTACCACTGGCCACCAGGGATGAAGCACAGGTGGTAGCATGCGGGTGGAGAAGGGCCTGAGTTTCCTCAGCAGAGGCAGCTGGGGAAGGTCAGGACGCACAGGCGGTGTTGTGCGGAGGGGGAGTGACCTAGTTAACAAGGTCAAGGGTCGCTCTCCTCACTGCACAGCGGCCGCCATATATTGGGAGGTGGGAGGGAGGAGCAGCTGGGAGGCGGGAGGCAGGGACAGCGAATGGGCAGTCCGGGGGGAGGGGCTGCGGGGACGCAGGGGCGGGACAGAAGCAAGGGCACGGAATCCCGGGGGCAATGGAGGGGACAGAAGGAGAAAAGGCAAAGAATCACGGGGGCAATGAAGGGGACAGAAGTAGAAAAAGGCACAGAATCACAGGGGCAACGAAGGGGACAGAAGGAGACAAAGGCACAGAATCATGGGGGCAACGAGGGGGACAAAAGGAGAAAAGTCACAGAATCACGGGGGCGGCGAAGGGGACGAAAGGAGAAAATGGCACAAAATCACAGGAGCAGCGAAGAGGACAGACGGAGAAAAAGGCACAGAATCACGGGGGCAACGAAGGGGACAGAAGGAAAAAAAGGCACATAATCATGGAGGCAGCGAAGGGGACAGGAGGAGAAAAAGGAACAGAATCACGGGGGCAGCAAAGGGGACAAAAGGAGAAAAAGGCACAGAATCACGGGGCAGCGAAGGGGACAGAAAGAGAAAAAGACACAGAATCAAGGGAGCACAATAGATATCAATAGATATCACAACTGGGGAAAAGGGTTAGGGAGTCAATCAATGGATGGGGAGTGGGAATAAGAAAACATTGAGTGATCAACATACACAGCATCCAACAACTCATTGAGCAAAGCACGTTTGTCTTGAAAGGAAGATGACAGATAAGATAAGTTAATCTATTCAAACAGGCTTTAGCAGCTTACAGACTCCCAAGTTAGCTACTTAGGGTGAAATGCAAAATAGGGCGGAGGGCATAGCTCAAATAATTAAATGAAAGTAATACAGTATAAAAATGGTGCAACTACAATCTGGCATTTAACGTCTTTGGGACATAGCCAAACTGCAGAGCAGAAGCGCAAGGAGATTTCTTGCAGAAGAGAAAACCTTTGGAAAGAGAAAATTAAGTGACAATATTTGAGAGTTATATTACACATGGTGTGTGAGGCTTATGGGTGTGTGAAATTTGCTTTCATGTAATTAGGTGCAATTTCGACAAACTTACACAAATGTACATTTAACTACACTATATTCAAATCCGTCCTTTCATGCTATATATCAGCACACATTGTGTCCTCAGATTCATTTTTGAGGAAAAATAGTACAAACAAACAAAAGCACTGCAAACAACAGCAGCTTGTGTTTGCTGTTCCCATGTATTTGTGGTAAATCTTTACCACAGATGATGCTAATTATGTGGTGTGGTATAATGGAGTAATTTCAGGAATTTTGCACCACCAGTTTATTGTGAAATGCATGCATTATGTGAATTACAAAAGTGCAGTTTCTAGTGAGGAGTCGGAGTTAGCAGCATAAACTTGCGTACTTTTACCTAAAGGCCATACTAGCATCAGCCCCAGAAAACCTACTACATGTACCCTCAATGATTGATCACCCAAACAATAACAAGGTTTGGCTATGACCATTGTGTCCACAACATTATTCACTTAAGTTTTGCCACATGATCCACTAAAAAGCATCTTTATAAATATATCTCATTCAAGGGCTACATACCTCTATGAGTCTGTTCACACAAAAGAACATGGGGATGGGTCCACTTCCTGGATGTTGTTGATAAAACCTGCTGATTTTATTTCTTTCAAAATGAAGCAGACCTGTAAAACAAGAAACAAAATAAATTGAGAATTAGATTCAATGTAAATAAAGATATCAGCCGAGGTAATCGATGCTGGTTTGCAGTTAAGGTCAGTCCAGTAACAATACTTCTAGTGACAAGCGTTCAAGCAGAATGATCACTAAAACAACAAAAATTCAAAGTTTACTCAAGCCTCTCCCTTCCATCATTTAAATCATCATTTGGCACTCATTCATTATTTTAAGAAACCTGTTGCAATTATGATATCTATCTATTTGTCTCTTTTCCTATTGAAGATCCAAACATAAACAGTGCACTCATTTAAGCCTCCATTGACAGCAGGGCATAACAGAGTATGCATGGGAGGCATATTGTTCTTTAAGGAAATGGAGACATCAATTGCAGGCTTACAGGCTGTTGCTCACTGCAAAGTATGCAGTTGACTTTACGATTGGGTTACATGTTTTGTTTGTCACTTTGCTCAGTCAGTCCTTCTTGATTGTCTGTGCATTGTACACTAGTTTATTTAATTCAATTCAAATTTTTATTGCTTGATTAATTAAAATCAAACGATGTAAAAGCATCAATTACACAGCCTTATTAAAAACAATATTTCAATTTCAAGGACCAAACAAATAAATAATATGGGCACATTTAATTCCTCCATATTACAAATCTACAATACATATCTTTATATGAAAAAGACAAGTTACACCCAAAAAGATAATAAATTATATGCAAATTATCCTGTGCAAATTAGATTTCTATACTTGCCAATTTTAACTACTAAATTTACTATACTCAAATCACAAGCTTCTAGTTTCTTAATTGTTAAAATACATTTTTCTTAAAGTTTGCATTCATGATTATATCAGTTTGCTTAAAACAGACTACCAGAGCTTGTCTTCAAGATTGTACTCCTCTATTATTAAAATAGTTTTTTTAATATATTGTTCTTTCTTCCTTCATTTCTGGTCATATACAAACTAAGTAGATCATATTTTCTTCTCATTGGTTGCATAGTCTACAGGGGATCGACTTAGATGGTTGCAACCATGGCATTGCATGCTTTGATCCTGGAAGATTGCCAAATCTCGCTTTAATAAATATATTTTTTATTTTTGTAGATCAGGGTATTTCTAGATAAGGATGCGATATGGGGATCTTGTACTCATTCAGAACCCTCCATGAATACGCTCTTTTAGTAAACAGCTCTTTCTCTTTCAGCAGTGTAAATCGTTTTGTTATTCCATTAATTGTGTTTTTGAAGGATGTTGATGTTAAAGCCATTTCCCAAAACTCATGTGCCGATAACCCCTTCAGTCCTATTTGTAAATATTTCCAAAATAGTGAACTTTGATTCAGCTGTATTTCTAACCAGAGTGAGCAAAACATTGGATTAGAGGTTTTGTTCTTATTGATTTCCATACTTTTATATTACCCATCCTTGCAATATGCTAATTGGATATACCAAATTCCATTCTAATTTGTGCAGGCGATGCATTAGTGGGAAGTCAAAACAAACATGTAAACACTTTGATAATAGCATTATTTTAAAGAACAGAGTCCTTGCCGCAAAGTGCTCCGCTACCGTAGGTGAGGCTGGGCTGCAAATTTTGCATTTATTACCTTTAGCAGTGGGAGATAACTAGGCTCCTCCAAGGAACTCTGCAATGTATGAAATGTTATAAGTCGGGAGTTACTTCTCTTTATCAGCTCTTATTTATGTTGACAAAATCAGCCCTTATCATCAAAGAAAACACCCAGGTATTTATAGGTTTTCATTGGTTCTAATCGTTGATTTTGCAAATACCATTTATATTTACTGCGTTTAAATGCCTTGTTATTTACTGCCATTACTTTCGTATTAGCTTCATTTATTACCATCCTGTTCTCCACTGAGTATTTTGATATTTTATTTATAAGACATTGTAGTCCTATTTTTATTTGACTTAACAAAATAACGGCATCGGCATATAATAGATTTGAAATATGTCTGTCTTCTAATTTAGGTTGATGAGCAATCTCGTTATCTAAAGCATCTGTTAAATCAGATAAGAATACATTAAATAGATAGGTTGCAAGAACGTACCCTTGTTTTAGACCGTGGGATGTTTCAATTTTTCTTGATAGTTGCATGCCTTTACCTGGTCGAACCCTAGTCCTGGTATCAGTATATATTAATTGAATTGCTTTTAAGAGGCCAGGGCGATATCTTGTTTCTCTAATTTTCCCCAAATAATTTGCCGATTTACACAGACAATGTTGTAAGTACACATGTATACAAACATTGGCAGAGAAGAGGAACAATTCTCAGAACTCATTTATGAATAAAACACAGAACACGACACGAAGACAATATTGAATACATAATAAAAACATACACAAAAAACACATTATATTATTAAAAAACACATAACAAACAATGAGCTATTTGTGTATGTTTTTATTATGTATTCAATATTGTCTGATGTAGTGATTCGTGTTTAATACATAAATGAGTTCTGAGAATTGTTCCTCTTCTGAGCCAATGTTTGTATACATGTGTACTTACGTCATTTATGTTACAATTATTTCAAGTCTGACAAAGTTCAATGTTTTGAATGAAATGCGTTGGCTGAGGTTTTGCACAATTTGATGGATTATGAAATAAAGAACCACTTTCTCACAACGGAATTGACCAGTCTTTATTACTGAAACATTCATATCTGGGAGTGCACTTGTCCATTGTTCAGAAAGTACTGTATATCTGCCCAGCAGTTAGCATCTCTGAACGGCAGGTGCATGAGCTGATTGTGCACACCAACTCTCATCACATTGCTAAGAACTTTTCAGGGAACATAGCAAAGAGGTGTGGCTACTGGAGTCCGCTGTTGGTTCTTTGTTTTTCCTGTTTTGCTGGTGCTTTCTCTTCCCAAATTAATTTTCTCATATCTTATTAATCTTCTTTAATGTACCAGGATAATCTTGGTGCTCTGGCCACTTCTTCACCATTCTCAATCTTCTATTACACTCTCTTTTTAATAGACAACCTTCAAAAGACAATTTTACAAGTGACTGTGACTTTTTATCTTGTTGCTGGTTATTACTTTCTTTTTGAATATAGCCTGTCATTAACTTTTTTGTAAAAAGGGTAAATTTTCCAATTGCGTTGAGAGAGTCACCTTTAAAGCATTGTTCCACCAATGATTGCACTTTTATGGTCAAAGCGTTAGAGGTTTCCGACCAATAAAGTTTCCTATAGTTTACCATAGTTATGTCTCCTGGAAGCATCACATAATGTTCATGTCTTACACAGTTTAGTTTTAACTCTAATATTTGTTGACTATGGTCACTCCCGTTTGTTTCTGCAATCCGGTAAAATGGAATCTTCTGAAATAGATTAAGACATACTAATGAATAATCAATCCGGGATTAATTAACAAGTGAATGGTAAGTCCATGCAGGGGGAGAGTCTTGTGGAAATCACCCATTTAAAACCCTTAGACCCAAAGATTCTAGATATTTTAATAAGTTTTTACCAATTACCCCTTTTGGCTTAGAGTCTTCAATGGGTGGATGGTTAGGGATCGCGCATAGATAATCCTGCTGCTGGATGACTTAATCTCTAGCATATGACCAAAGCATATTCATGATAATTTCAGGTTGCATATCTTTATTTTATTGCTGTAGTAGTATAGTTGTTAAGTTACTAGCCATTGTTTTTCTCGAATTAGGATCAGGGTGAATATATAAATTTCTTAGTAATGGCGATTTTAATATATTTCTATCTTTATTACGTAATTGGACTATTGAACAGTGATAAGTATTTAGGGCTCCTAAATCACTTTCAAAGTTTAGTTGAATTGAGATAAGGGTTGCCAAACTTCCGCAGAATCTGCCATATTTACATAAAGCCTTCTAATTTAAAAGGATGGGAGGAAAAGACCCCTGAAAGAAAATAATTTGAAAGTTGCCCAATGTTATAGTCAAAGGCTAATTTTGAGTCTTTGATTTTATACATTTTATGATCACCATCAGATGGATTTTGTCAAGCCTGCATTACTCTATGTAGGGCAGTTGTCAGCCACCCAAATTTTAGTTCCTCCACTATTTCTCTTTTATACTTAGTAGTAAATGTAGAGCCCTGTCCCATTGTTTTACTAATAGAATTTTTCAATATTGAATATACCTATTTGTATCTGACCCTTTCCGTTGAGCCTCTGATTTATTTGGGGATTCAAATGGGCTTAGGTAGGAGGGTTGAATTGTCCCCGTGACTTTTTTCCCCAAGGTGAAAAAGACTTCATATTCCTGTAGGATTCGTTCTTCTAAGCCAGTACAATTCCAGGATACCAGTGTCAGTTCTTGGCTATCAACTTTGTTAGATAGAAATTCAATTGCTTCTTTATCTTCACTTCAAATTCTTCCTAGTGACGGTATTGCCTTACAAAGTTTAAGGATATTACTCCGGTTCAAAATGTCATGTTTGCCCCTAGACTGATATTCTGGTTTGAAAATTAGTTGTTTACTTCCTTCTTTATGTACCTGGTTTTTACTCTCGGATTCTCGGACTGTATCAAGTTTGTTTTGCAAAGTATTAGCATAATTTGATAATCCCAGCTCCCAGGATATTCCTGTGTAATTTTCTAACTTTTGGTCCAAAATCTATTTTATGGTTGGTTGTTGATTCGTAATTAAACTATTTGACGTGTTATGATTCTTGATTCCATCTGTACCCCGATTCTGAAGGACCTCGTCTTTCCACTTATTTTTCCGAACTCCTAAGATATCTTGAACAGTTAAGGTACCCTCAGCTTTAGATCTTTTCTTTTCTTTTTGCAATAATTCACAATTTGCCATCTTCTTATTTCCTCAACTTCTGGCATGCCGGTTTTGTGTTGTTCTTCAGTTTTTATCTGTTTCAATCGGTCTGTTAGATCTTTAATGGCTTTACTTACTTCTACGGTGATAGCTTCAGGCAGTTTTTTATTGAGCAAAGGGTAAATTGTTTCCTTTATTTCTGTGAATTTATCAGGTTTGTTCTGGGTTGCTTTTATAGCTTGATTTGAATTCTGTAATCTATTTCCCGTTACTAGTGTTACTGTTTTTTGGGGAAATACAGTTGTTGTACTGTTTTTTTACATTGTTTCTTGCTTTCCACTTTTTTCCCTCAGTTTTTTTGACATTTGGAATACTGGTGATGTTAAGAGGGAAGCTGATTTCTCTTCTACGGGCTCATCCTTCTTTTTGCCATTAAATCCATGTTATTTTTTTTATTTTGAGGAATTAGATTATTACCTGTAGTTATTTTATTTGTTACATGCTCAGTTGAAAAATCTTTATTTCCTTGAATATGTAAATTTCCTCTTGGGTCCTCGATTATTGTATTTAATACTTCTTGAATTGTAGCCAATTTATTAATCAACGGTGCACAATTACATTCTGTATATGATGCTATCGGTTGTGTCTGAGAAAGTGTTACTAAGTTGTTTAATGTGGCTATCTTCAGATCAATTCCCAACACTGAAGATGGCATGATGTTGAGAAGATCTATTTGCACATCCATTTTATTCGATTGATATGTTAGGGCTTCTAATGTCAATTGAGAAGTCCTGAAAAAAAGGTCCCAGATTGCCAACGAGTCCCAATTTCCGGAGACTAGTGCTCCTGGGACGTGGGTGCTTTCAATAGGGTGTTGTTTGTTATTCCCACATAAGGGGCTTAGTTGTTCTTCCTTTTTATGAGTGTGTTGCAGCATGTTACGATTGTTATTTTGATAGGGTGCACTCCAACGCTGCAAATTATCTAATTTCAGAATATAATCATCTGTACCTTGAGTTCCGTTGCCCTGTTTAAAATTCTCCTGCCACCTTTTTTGTTCGGTTTTGTTTGGAATAATATTAGTATTTATTTGAGGGCGTTGGGGTAGGTTAATAGTTCCATTAGGAATTTTGTGCAGGTCATCTCCTGGTATGGGGCGATATTGATATTCCTGGTTTGTTTGAGTCAAAGACGTAGGATCCCCTACAACGTTTGCAGTTTTAATTTTTTACTAATACTTCAGTTGGTAGTGCACCCCCGATGACAATAATTATTGAGCAACTCCCGACAATAATTCCGGTGAGCTTAAGTCCTCTTGTTGCAAATATGCGGTCAAAGGTACAGTTAACATCTCTAGGTCAGTTATTTGCCCCCATTGATTAGTCGATTCTTCCTTTGATTTGGGTTTTTGATCCACTTCGTTGTGGTCAGGCGCTCTTAATCCTTGATTTAGACAAGTTATTCTTGCCTCACTCACTGGTTTAATTGGAGATTGTAACTTATATGAATCTGTTTGTATAGTTAACGTGGCTCCCATTGGATCTTTCATGAAGTCAATCTTATTTGGAGTCTTCGTTGGTTTCCCAAATATACGTACAATAGGGGATATTAACAGCTGATTTTCCTCTGTTAATTTTACTTTCATTGTATTTAAAATTGTGGAGGATTGGAGTTTTTTTTTCCTCTTAATGGTGAGGGAAGGCGGTCTCTCCTTGCCTGATCACATAGGGGCATATTATCAAGGGGGTTTATCTCCGCTTTTTTGGCTTTAAAAGCCAAGAAAGCGGAGATAAAATTATCTCCCTATTACCTAGCTGTCGCTAACACCAGTTAGCGACAGCTAGTAGGAGATAGCGACCATCTTGGGCCCCGCTTTGCATGTCAGTGAAATTTATCACTAATGACATGCAAAGTGGGCGTGCCAAGATGTTAGCGACTGGAAACAGTCGCTAACATCGCTATCTCCTATTACCAACTTTTGGAGATATTCATGCTAAGCGTGAAGATCTCCAAAAGCTAACACCTGCCCCTGAGCAGTTCTTAGCCATGTTATCCAATGGTAGGTGGATAACATGGCTAAGAGCATTAGCTCGGTAATGCATGAATATCGCTGACTTTTCAGCGATATTCGTGCATTTCGGACGATTTTTATCGCTTAGGAGATAAACCTTGATAATAGCAAGGTTCCTAAGCGATACAAATCGCCGCAGCTCGGCGACAAAAATATTGCTGCTAAGCCAACATAGCGATAATTATCGCTAGTTTTTGGTAATATGCCCCATAGTTCCTCCAGCCTCTTACAGGGTACCAAACTCTTTACAAATACCTTAGGGACTGGCAAGGTTTGAAGGGGAGCCTGCACCTCAAAAGGATCTTTTGCTTATGATCATAACTCCCTGCCGTAATCCAGGATCAGTCTGCAGGAGTCCCTACATGAGGACTAAAGTTGGTCTAATTGCAGTGTTACTAAAGTGTAACTATAAATTATGAACAGTCAGTTTAGAGTGCCTTGTGTTGCACTGCACTGAACCCATGCCATTGCATTGCGCTGACCAGATGAGAGGGCAGGCCACACCCAGACCTACTGGACCTACTTGGAGCGCCTCCGGGGACCACCTGTGTCTCTCGCTCCGCAGTCGCACCTTCCAACTATTGGCAACCGCACTCGTCCTTGTTCCCCATGATCACCCGCAGATCAACCCCAAGTGCCAGACCCAGGTGCCAAACCAAAATACAAATCAAGCAAGGGTGAGGGAAATATAACAAAAAGGGGCAAGCAGAGTGACAGTGGTAAATGGAAAGCAGATGAAAAAGGTAAAATGAGTTCCTCACTGCCGCTCACCGTACTCCTGTAAATCCGCCTCCATCTCCCAAGGCACCTGAGGCTGAACTTGGTCGGCACTGGGCGGTGCAATGCGGAATCAAAGTCTTTTATGGCGGCGGAGGCAAGGGAGAGCAGTAACAATAACAAAGGATTTTGAGAAAGCTCCAAGGAGGCTCCAAGACATATCCTGCAACTGCTTGCCGTGCTCCGCTGCTTCTCCCCACTGGCTCACAACAGTGCTCTTGCTGCTCTTGCTGAACCACAGAATCGCTGACTCGTATATTTAGGTTTATTTACATTTTTGGGCACACTACATATATACATTAGAAATATTTTTTTTGCCTTTTTCCTCTTTTTACAGCACATTTTTCTGTTGTGTTTATAATTTATACATTTTTAGTCATGAATGCAGAGTTCATCTTAACTAAGGTTCTTTTCATGGGGGCCGATCACTCCCAGCTCTTGAGATATCAGCGAAATCACCTTCATTCACTGTTGTGACTTCTAGAGCATGACAACTTTGGTGCATGAAATGTTTATTCATTTTGATCACCGTAGTTTTTTCCATGTTTCAAAGGAGGGAGGCCATCCTTCTGACTGTGATAATTTGAGCATCTACACTGGTGGTCTGGAGGCCCCCGGGGGTCTGTGAATCCTACTCAGGGGGTCCGTGACTACTTAGAGGATTAAATAATTTTAGCAGATTAAAACAATGTGCATACATCTAGAAGCAAAATCTAAAATTGAAAATCTTTAAATGTTCAGTAAATGGGAAGGATTTTGAAATTGGAGGCTGAAAATAAGTTGGTATCCTCCTATTGCTTTGTGGGAGCAGTGTAAGTGAATTCATCAGAATGTAGTATGGACGATGGGTAGCCTCAAATGAATTTAGAAAAGCCCTAATGTTCCCATTAAAATATTTTTCTTTTTATACTTGAATTTCAATTAACTGAAATATCATTTGTGTATATCTTGATGAGTGTTTGATTCTATATTGCTGTTAATTGTTTTGTGGTTCAAATCATCAAAATGCCTTTACTAAGGCTGGGGTGCCTGGATTCCACTAATGACTCAGAGGGGGTCCCGGATTCCAGTATTGACTCAAATAGTGATCCCTACATTCCAGTAATGAATACTGAGGGTTCCACAGAAATCAAGAGCTTAAGAACCTCTGGCTTAGAAAATACACTGGCTGTAGAGTGCCATGCTTTTGTTTTTCCTCTTTGAAGGAAAGCTTGCATGTATTTATGCACATATAGTTAATAGATTGATAACTGGTCCACTTGTCTGTTGTGAGACCGATGCATCGCACAGTGCTCTCCTTCATTCTGTCACAAAAAAATCCTGCACTCGATGCTGCAGCTGTGGCACAGTGACAGTTGATTTATTGATAGACTGCTGAGTTTTGGTCACTGTTTCTTTTCCCCAGGCCAATAGATTAAAGGCTCTTGATCCAAATAGAGATTTATTTTGTCTTCCGAGTAGTTTTCTACCATCTTTCTTATTGACAAGATATGTTAATAAGAAAGGTGGTACAAAACTACTTGGTATTTGTTGTTGGTTTAATGTCTGCATCTGTGTCCTTGATTTAAGTACTGGAGCAGCTATAATTACCCAATTGCAGAGGTTGGGTAAAATAATAATTTGTTGATTTAGTAGCATGGATACCTTGGACTGATGGTTGTTTTACCACTTGTGGGGGCTGTTGCTGCAGTTGTGAAATGCTCCTGGACTTGGACAGCTTCTTTGCACTGAGAGATTGGTGATATCAGCACCTCAGTTCTTCTTTGTCCTCAAAGTTGCAATCTTTCAACTTCCAGTTCAATTACTAACAAGACACTCATTGGACCCGAGGCTGGCACCCCAAACCATGCCAAAAGAAAGCCTGCCTATGCGTAGACTGTACCAAGGGCCAGGAACTCTGGTTCTGCCCCTACCACTTCTATTCTGCTGGGCTCTTCCGTGCTCTCAACACCAGCACCCGCTCAACACACTGGAGCCACACTGCACCACACAGCACAGAATAAGCATCCAAATTCGTCTCCAGCAACTTCACATGTACTCTCCTACAACTTACACTCAGCATTCCCACACCAACAGAACCCTACTCACCCACACAAACCACCCACTTACTCACCCTCACACAGACCAAACACCACCCAAATAACATAATACACTTGTATGCTCATGAAGTCACACAACAGATATATGGAACCTACTGTACAACCATGCTCTACACCTGCTCTTCCTCATTGAAACATGGCTAAACCACATCCTCAGCACCAAGCATCTCTACAACCATCCCTGTCAGCTACAAGTTTGCCAGGCAAGACCTTCAGCACAAGTCTGGAGGGGTAGTTGCCATCATATTCAAAGATACCATCAATTGCACCACCTACACAGAGACCCTCACCTGCTACATGGAACACCTCAACATATTCATCACAGCAACCTGCTCCATGGGTGGAGCCCTTGTATCCAGACAGCTAGGGCCCCACACCAATTTTGCCAGTGACATCACAGACTTTGTTGTGCCTCTCATCATCAATGCAAGCACTTTCATCTTCCTTGGAGACCTTAACTTTTAGTGAAAAGACCACAGCAACCCATTCTAGAAAACCTAAGAAAACTTGGCATCACACAGTACGTTACCAAACCTACCCATACTGCTGGAAACCTCTTGGACCTGATTTTTTACCCAATCAGCAACATTAGAGTTGACAAGCCTGTATCAGTGGATACGGAACACAAAGTACACAGATCTTGCACATTGCATTAACATCAGCATGAACAGCAGCAAGGCAAACTTCCCCGTTATCAAAGCTTTTATTGCACCTCCTGCCACCTTTAGAAACACAATTCCCTCACAAGAACTTAGAAAGAGCTCTCGGAATTATTCTGTTACAAAATCTCCAGAGTATACAGCAACTTCAACCCACAACTGGACCACAATGGGCCACCATGGCCCATAAACGAGCCCTGACCTCATGAAATATTATCTTCACTGTAGAAATCCCTGATACAAGAAGACCATCCACTTAGGGGCCCCATCTGACCCTTAACTTCATCACGCCTTCATCAAATAAATTCTAGTGCTTGACAAAGCACAAACACCATACCCCTGCTCAACAAAGCATCTGCTGATCCAGCCACACTTTCTAACTACAGACCCATCTTTATTTTATTTATTTATTTTTTTTGCATTTATACAGCGCGCTGTTACCCGAAGGTGTCCTGGCGCTAGATGAATACTCCTAGAGGGTCAGGCCAGAATCAGGTTAGTGTGTAAACAGCCAGGTTTTAATACCTCTCCTAAAGGTCAACAGATCTGTCATGTTCCTCAAGGCAAAGGGCAAGGCATTCCAGGCCTTCTTTGCCCCCAAAATGAGGCTCCTGCCTCCCCACCGTGACTTCTTTATACGAGTAACTTTGACCAGGCGCTGCCCAGCTGACCTCAAGGGTCTGGGAGGAAGATACCATTGAAAGAACTGCTTCAGGCAGGGCGGCCCGAGGCCTTGCAAGGCCTTGAAGACCAAACATAGGGCTTTAAAAGAAATCCGCTTCCATACTGGCAGCCAATGTAATTTGACAATTTCGGCAGAGATGGAGGCATACTTTGGTAAGCCCGTCAGCAGTCTTGCATTCAAAAGCAGGCTGTTGCAATAGTCTAGACGCAACAACACTAATGCTGTAATACCTGTTTTTTTACTGCTCTCGGGTAGGAAAGTTAGAATCTTCCGTATCATTTTAAGTATAAAAAATACTGATGATGCTATGGCATTGACCTGAGGCCTAAAGCTGAGTTGCTCATCAATAAGGACACCCAAGTTCTTCACCTTAGCGACTTGAATAGGCGGGGAGCCCATCTCCTCCGGCCACCAGCGAGGACTCCAAAAGTCCTCCTTTGCGCCAAATACAATGACCTAGGTTTTGGCTGTATTTAATTTGAGGCAATTGTCAGCCATCCACCTGCTCACTGCCAACATACATTCCTTCTTCCTTCCCAGGTAACAGTGACACCACAATTTGTGTGTCATCTGCATAAGATGTTAAATCAAAACCAAAGGACCTAACAATCGGGGCCAGCGAGGTGACATAAATATTAAACAGTGTGGGGAACACCACAGGGCAACGCGAAAGGTTTTGATGCGTAATCACTCATTGCCACACACTGGTCTCTGTTAGTATGGAAGGCTTTCAAGATGTCCCACGCTTTCCCTTGCACCCCTCAGGCCCTCAACCGGTCCATCAGGATCCCATGATGTACTGTATCGAAGGCCGCGGATAGGACCAATAGGACCAATGCCGCTCTGCCTCCGAGATCCAGCACTTCTCTGATTTCCTCCGTTGCTTTAATCATAGCAGACTCGGTACTATGACCAGCTCTGAATCCGTGCTGGGAGGGATCTAGGGCTTGGGTGGCCCCTAAAGAGGCAGTAAGTTGAAGGTTCATCATATTTTCAACTAGTTTAGCTGGTAGCGGCAGCCTAGATATGGGACAATAGTTATGAGGGTCCATTATATCCAAGTTAGCTTTTTTATTAGAGGAAGGACGGAGGCAGGTTTCCAACAGGAGGGAAAAAGTCCGGTCACAAAAATGTTGTTGAAAATACCGTTAGAGCCGCGGCAATAGGTAGATGTGCCATTTTGGCAACCGTTGCCGGACACGGGTTACATGGGGATCCTGATCTCACCGTCAGGAGCAATTTAGTTGTCTCCTCCGCACTCACCGGAGCAAACTGCTCAAGCCTGGAACCCTGGACCTCTCCCACTTCAATAGTCTGACTAAGGCTAAGTGGATTGATCTTATCTGCATACAGAAAGACCCTAAAAATGGAATCCACTTTGGCCTGGAAGAACTTGGCCAAGGCCTCACATAACTCTTGGCTAGGTTGAGGACCTGGCACTTTCGGGGATGCGAGGCAGAATACTGTTCTAAATAGTTCCTTTGTTGAGTTACTGGCCAGATTAATCTGGTTTGTGAAGTAATCTTGTTTTGCCGCACAATCATTTTCTTATAGTCAAGAAGGCTCCGGTTTAAGTTTGTCTTATCTGCTTCCTTATAACTTTTACGCCATTCCCTCTCCAAGTTTTTACAACCCAATTTCCGCCTTCTAAGGTCATCCGTGTACCAAGGGGCCGAGGGAGAGATCCTATAGGACCGACCCCTACCTGGTGGCATAAGTGTAGCACACGCTCGCTCTAACCATCCCGTGTAAGCCAACGCGGCCTCTTCCACCTCTAGTGGGAGTTCTTCCATAGAGGCCAACAGTAGCTCCTCCAGACTTGCCCCAACCTGCTTATTCCAGGCTCGATGGCCCTTTACTCCAGTGCTGCCTTGCTCTACTTTAGGGAGTTTCGTAAAAGTTATCTCAAACTTCACGGCCATATGATCAGACCAAACAACTGGGCATGTCCCCGTGAACACTAATAATGGATGGTTGGAAAAATATACTATCCAGTAAATGCCCTCCGCTATGAGTGGGTCCTACCACGAGTTGCTTTAGCTCAACTCCCCCCATAAGGTCCAGAAGGGCAATGATGTCGGGATCCTTTAAGTTTTCCAGGTGGAAATTAAAATCCCCCACCAGGGTGTAAGCCTCCTCGCATAGACCTGCCTCTAGCACGACTCCTACCGAGGTAAGAAAAGCGTGTTTTGTCCCAGGGGGTCTGTACAATAGGCATCCTTTAAACAAATGGTGGTTGGTGGGAGTGAAATTGAAAGAGAGGGCTTCACATGTCTCAATCTGGATGTGCTGAAACATACCCTTTAGGGAGTTGTGGTATATGACCGCCACACCACCTCCTAATTTACCTTGCCTATCCTGCCTATAGCACAGATAGTCTAAGGGAGTGGCATTAATTATATCGGGCCCCGATGCCGCATCCATCCAGGTTTCAGTAATGAATACAGTTTTTATTTCTTTCTCAATTAACAAATCAGCGCATTCCAGGCTATGTTTCACCAGTGACCTGGCATTTATGGACAAACATTTGTAAGAGATAACAGCATCCCCTAGAGGCCCTTGTTTGGCCCTTCCTATGTCCTGGATGGACATCATTAGAATTTTAGGGACCGCTCTATTGCAAGCCGGGCAAGACTCCGTGATGGTACCTGGCTGGCTATCAGATTGCAAACAGACGCAATCAGCCTCCCGGACCGTATCCCTGAGCTCCATCAAAGTATCCCTGTCATAGGAGTATAGGGAGGCCTTATCGATCGGGCGATGACCAGGGATCCTGGCGCAGGGCGCTGGTCGAGAGCGGACGGGAGCAGACGGGCTTGCCTTTGGCACACCTTCAGCACGCTTACGACGCTCCAGCCCTGAATTTATTCGAACTTCCTCGAAAAGACTAGACCGCTGCCCTGGTTGGTCCACAAAATGGCAGACCTCCATGGGAGAGGGCAAAGTACCCCCAACCACCAGACCTGCTAGTCCCTTTCCTTCTCACAATTTTAAAATCAGACCCCCTAACAAACTCCAAGGCTAAAATTCAATAAAATTAAAAAAACAAGAGTTTGTGCAAAATCGGGATTTTTAAAAAAAACGTATTTGAAATATCGGCAATTACAGAATGAGGGTTGCTGTGTCCCCTAGCACCCCTCCTGGCTCAGGCCTCAGGAGTATTCAAGGCTGCCCGCCCGCGTCAGCCCTGAATTTATTCGAACTTCCTCGAAAAGACTAGACCGCTGCCCTGGTTGGTCCACAAAATGGCGGACCTCCGTGGGAGAGCGCAAAGTGCCCCCAAACCAGCAGACCTGCTAGTCCCTTTCCCTGTCACAATTTTCAAATCAGACCCCCTAACAAACTCCAAGAATAAAATTCAATAAAATTCAAAAACAACAGTTTGTGCAAAATCAGGATTTTTTTTTAAAGTATGTGCAATATCGGCAACCACAGAATGAGGGTTGCTGTGACCCCTAGCACCTCTCCCGGCTCACGCCTCAGGAGTATTTCTCTTGCTATACCCGGCTAAGGTCTTAGAGAAACAAATTCACCTATGCCTCATCAACCACCGCAGTAACCACCAGCTCCTCAACACTACACAGTCTGGTTTCAGGCCCAACCACAGTACAGAAACGGCACTTATCGCCAACACAGTTGCTATCTGCATGACCCTCGACAGAGGAGACACGGCAGCCATCATTATCCTGGAACCCTCGGCAGCATTTGATGTGGTCTCTCACTCCATCCTTTTCAGGCACATTAGGGTTTTGAGGAAATGGCAAAAATGTGCACAAATTCTGCATCAGGAGACTAGAATGCTGTGGAGTACTTCTTCTTCTTTGAAGAAGTACTGTGCAATTAAATTGATGCAATTAGCTAGTATCCTCTAACTGCCAGGACTTTGACAATACTACTGCATTGTCAGTGGCAACTGATCCATTGTTGAGACCTATGGCTTGAAACCATTTGTAGACTTTCGTATTGATTTAGTTCAGGGTATTGGCCTCTGCCTGAGCTCTCTTTATGGAGAACATTGCATCTGTTGCACTGAATGCTGTAAAAACATTAGCAACTGCTGCTCAAGTGACTAGCCTTTGCTTACTCTCCTGGAGAGTAACCTTGGGTATTGTATACAAAAAATGGGGTAGGGTAGAGCTGCAAGTCTTTGTGCTACACTGCCCCATGCCAATTTGAAAGGGCAGTAGTGCACCGTATTATGAGATACGGTGCATTCCTGTCCTTTCAGCCAAAGCCAGCGCACTATGTGGTGCCTAGCCCCAAATCAAGCACCTTGCACCATGGTGCATGGGTGTCTGCGTTGTTGGCAGAATTTTTTTTGTACAGAATGTAGCACACATGGAAAGAGACAAAAACGAGGAGAAATGAAAACATTTCTCCTCGTTATGCCTGCTCTGTGGAGGCGTAAGGTTTTGGCACTGCCCCAGGTTTACATGATTTTGTAAATCTGGGATAGCTTCAAAATCTATGGGTGTTGTGAGGGAACACCCACCAAAATGCCTCCGTGATGCAGAGTAAGTCAGTGCAGTGCTGTCTTGCCTTGCTCCACATATATAAGGGCATGCAAAGCCATTCAGGGTGGCATTGTGTCACCTTAAGCAAAGATATGATTAAGAGGCCTGCACAACTGAACCGTAAAAAGTGATGCTCTGGTGGCGCAGGCCTCTTGTAAATTAGCCTGCTGTGTACGTTAATGCACATATAGTTAATAGTTTGATAACTGGTCCACTTCTCCGTAGTGAGAGGGATGCATTGCATAGTGCTCTCCTTTATTCTGTCACCAACCAAGTCCTGCACTTGACGCTGTAGCTGTGGCAAAGTGATAATTGAAAAATAAGTCCTTCTCGAAACCTTTCAATTCCCAAATGCAAACATTGTGACCAGTTTTCCATTTTTACAATTTTCCAGATTATGGGTTTGATCGGATAGGAGCTCTTTGCTGAACATAGCATGGCTAGGAGTTGGTTATGTTTGTTTTTGCGACTATCCTACCACATCTATCGTCTTGGAGGTGATAGGTTGCTTGGGCTCTTTATGTTTACTGTTACAACCCACTTTTCCTTGTGTCAAGTTAAGTATACTGGAGATAATGAGGGCCCACGAGGCACAGGAGCGCTTTTCTTGAATTGCTATGCTCACCTGCTGTGCGTGATGTCTGTTTGATGTGTGGAGTTACTGCTGGGGCCATCCTGGACTATTGGGACCAGCATGCTGCGTGGCCCACGAGGCAGAGGCAATTTCAATCGTCAAGCTCACCTGCAGTGTAGGACAAGCCTGGGTGAAGGCCAGGCCAAGAGCAAGCCCGTCTACGCCCCTCCATGCCCAACCATGGCCAGCCTTCTTTCGACCGCCCTGTACATCGTGGTATCCTCAGGAGAGAAAAGCTAGGACCAGATAAGGACACCCTCCGTGTCTAAGTGAAAAGCTGCAGGACCCTCTAGTCCTCTGCCTGGTAGCAGTACACTTGATAAATGTAATGTTTGTGCCGTTGATGTGGACAATGAAGAGATTGAGCTAGTGGATAGGCGATTCTCAAGTGAGGGTCTCACCTCATGTGGTTTGACGATCGATGTTACATCTCCTGTTCTGTTTCCTTCCTCGCCGGTGTTCCTGTATGTGCTAACAATAACAGCCCTCTCATTGCAGAGCTGATAATTAAGCATAAAAGGCAGGTGCTGAAAGCCACCAATAAAAGTGAGGGGACTGCTGTTATCCATCGATTTTGCTTTGTGATTTACTGGGCACATTAGTAGACAATCTTGAGAAACCAAATGCGGATTGACAGACTTGCTTCTAACTATCCCTTCATAACCTGAAGGATGAAAGAGTATATGCCCAAGATGTCCCAGCGACAATTTTCTGCTGGGCCTCAAAGCTTCAGCGAGCTGAAGCCAATGCTGTTTAGAGAACACATAGAGCCGGCCCACTCCATCTCCTTTGGACAGCCTGCTAAAGCTACAACCAGTATCTCCCTCTTGGTTATTAGTGCTAAGTCATCTAAGGAAAGAGGGCGCCTATACAATGCAATCTCCATGCATGATCCACGCTGAAGATTTTGCAAACAATAATCTACCACCCACCCTGCCCCAAAGTTATAACTTTAATCAAATGTTCCATCGCTAGGTGCAGGGATTTCCGAGAGTCCTTTCCTGTTTATGAATAAAGACACTCACAGGTGTGGGCGTGGCTTAGGTGCTGCGAGGATAGACGCCTGCTAGCAGAGCTCAGAGGCGGCTCGGGAGGGTTGTTGACTAACTGGCGGTTTCCGAGCCACCTATTGGCTGCAATTGAAGTCTGTGGTGTCATGAGGACCTAAGACCCCAAGAACGACTTTCACGGCACAAGAAGGCACCAGTAATTGTTATTGCGGTGGTCGAGTTTCTTCTCATGAACTTGCAGCCACCGTTTTGTCAAACTGCCTCTCCTTTTTAGGTTTCGCCTGGCGATCCGCTGCGCAGCAGCGTTCGCGCAGGCAAAATCTTATGTTTTTACAGTATGGGGCTTTGTCCCGCCTTCTCTTCCATTGGCTAGCTCCATAAATGGAGGCTAGCCATTGGAAGAGAGATCTGTCCGTTATTGCCGGAGCAGATTCGTGGGCGTTCCCGCAGATTTTACTCATCCCACCCCTTTTCGTACGTCATGCGGCGGTGTGTCGTAATTTGGCAGTACCTGAGTTAGCGTTTGGCTCAGCTACACAAGCTTTTCTGTTAACTTTACCTAAATGTACGGGGGCCATTTTGTATTTGGTGGCTTCCATTTTGTATGAACATGCGGCCTCGTGGTTAGAGTGCCCTTTTGTCCTTTCTCCATGCCAATGAACCTTTATCTTGCCCAGCAACAGGCTATTTTTAGCGATGGTCAGTTTTCACGCATGCGCAAACACGATCTCTGGACTAGTGAGTGGTCACTCCTTAGGAATGTTCCCCCAACTGACCAGTGGTATTAAGCTCCTCCCACATGCTGGCTGTGCTCCAAAAATGTCCTTATATGTACCTAAAACTGTTCAAATGTATACTGCCTACCTTTTTATTGCTGTTAAACTGTATAAAAGAGGTTGCGCACCGATGATCGGTGTGATACTTCTTGCATTACCGAAGGGTGCTGTAGGAATGTACCACCACCCCATGGGGTCCTAATAAACTTGTCTCTTTGCATTTTCAGTTTCCGTGCCAACTTCTGTTTATGGTGTTCGAGTATGTAGGCCTGACAGAACCCGATCCCTCAATTGGCGACCACGAAGGGACTCATCGGCGACTCGGATGCCCGAAGGAGAGGTCACGACGAAGGATTGGAAACTCGCTATGGACGCGTACGCTGTCACTGAGTGACCCGAGTCTCGGCACCCACGGTGTTTTTCCTTTCCTTCTGATCTGACCTTCCAGGTGGCACCGGTCTTCGAGTGAGATCCTGATTGTTCGGTTTGTCGTGTAGTGCCCGTTTTGGCTGATTCGGCTACCGAACTTGGCAGTTGGAAATCTGGACACTTTTGAAGATATTTGGTAAGCTTATGTTTGGTAAGGTAGTCTGCTGACACTTACTGTGGCTTTTTGAATTTGAATTTGAATTTGAATTTGTATGAGTTAGCTAACATTTGGACCTATGATTTGAATTATATGTGGAGTGCACCTCACATAGGCAGGCATGTAGGGATATTTCACTGATTTTGAATTTGTTTGAACGGCACATCGTGCGTAAGTATCTTTAAGTGCCATTTGTTGTAATATCACGTTTCCGTGATATTTTGAACATGCCTGTTCTCAGCACACTCCGAGGAATGTGCTGCTTTGGAAATGGTACCAATTATCGATTAAATGAATCTCAGCCGGCTCCCCCAGAGGGGACTCCTAATCGCGAAATGTACATTAAATTTGGCCTTCCTCCCATAATGTATAGCACATTATGGCACAAATACACTAAATCTGATCGTGAATTGCAATGGCCACTACATGGGTCATTCGACTTGCGAAAAGTCCAGTATGTGGAACAGTGTTTGTTCCAGCGCAGGTCTAGACAGGACATGTTTGATTGTGTGCGTATGTGGGAGAAAGCGGTGCGTGAACGAATGAAGCGTGAAGAAGCCTTGGCGGACAAAGAGCAGCGTAAGGCTGCTCGGGATAAAGCTTTGCAGCTGCAGGAGAAGGAATTGCAGGAACAGAAAGAGAAAGAGAGTCGAGAACGTAATTTACAAGTTAATGGCCAGTTTCCTCTTCGGCGTCCTCTCTATCCTGTCCTTACTAATAAATTAGATGATTTTTCATTGTTAGATCGTTGCCCGCCTCCGTCTGTTCAGCCTACGGCTCCGGATGTGGAATCGGACGAGGATAATCAGGATAAACAGCGTACCAGGTTACATGCTGAGCGTATGACGGAATTGCGTTCGATTGCTCGTAAACTTAAAGTAAATTCTATAACTGTTTCAGAGGCTGATGATTTTATGAGTAAGTGGTCTGACAAGGAACGATTGTATTTTTTAGATCATTTTGCAGGTGAAGTTGTTGAGCGGTTTAGGAAACAATCTCCTGAGTTGGAACCTCAGGATATATCAGTTGGTCGTGACAATTTGCGTAAAGGTGTTTTTGCTCTTTCAGATGCGGAGGAATTTTTCCAGCGTTTGATTTGGTTACGGGATGAGGCAACACGATTGCGAGCGGTGAAAAAGGCATCGAACCCACCAGCGTCTGGATCGACGGAAAATTCTCGAGTGTGCCCTATCTATGGATCAGATAAGAGTGTTGCGATTAATGTTTTGCCTATGCGGGAAGCTGCACCTTTGTATGTCCCTCCTAAAGGAGATGGTACGGATGAGGATAAGACGTCTAAGGATTCAAGGGGCTATTTTGTGTATACTTGGGTTTATACGCCATGGAATAGAACAGATGTTATGGCACTTAAGAATGCTTTGCCTGACCCCCGTAAAAATCCAGCAGCTTTCTATGAAGGTGTGGAGGGCGCTATTTCTTCGTGTATTATGATGTTAGTTGATATTGATCTTTTCTTTGGGTTGATATTGCCTCCTGATATGTGGAGGGCGATTCGTAAGTTTGACGATCGAACGATATTAGGTGCAGATTGGAAGGACATAGTGAGAGCTGATTTAGAAAGGGAACCTGCATGTAAGCCGTGTAAAGTTTATTTTAGATTTACCGACGGCTATCTTGACTAAATTAAAAACGCTTGTCCCCCCTAAGAAGATAGATTGGACAGTATTGGCATCTTGTAAGCAGAAGTTAGACGAATCGGTTTCTGACTTCTTTTCACGTTTCGAGGAAGCATCCCATGATTACAGTGGTCAATCATTAACAGAGGGCACGGGTAGGCACTTGTTCGTAGACAAGTATGTGGCTAATCTCCTACCGGAGATTGCAAAACGATTAAAGGCTAGTGAAAGTTCATGGACCAATGCAACGCCCGCTTCTTTATTAACTATGGCTCAGTACTATGAACGACAGGAATTAGAGGCTAAAGAAAGTAGCGACAAGAAAGCGAAGGACTTAAAGACGAAAGTGATGTTGGCACAGGTTCATGCTACGCAATCAAGAGGGAATGAGAGGGGTAGACGAGGATCGTACGTTACGTCTCCCCCTCGTTCCGACATTTTTGAGGATCAGTGTGCATACTGTAAACAGTTTGGACATTGGGTTGCAGATTGTCCGGTACTTCGTGAGCAGCGTAGTCAGAGGGGTCGAGGAAGTGGAAGGTCACGGAATAGTTATTCAGGACCGAGAGGTGGAGCGAATGACCGTGGTAGGTTTGAAGAGAGGGGTCGTGGTCAGGTTGAACATAATACTTTTGATCGGCGGAATCAATACCAGATAGCTGAAGGAGAACATATTGAGTCACAGGATAATAGACATGCATAGGATTGCGTAGGATGGGGTGTGGAATCGGTTGAGGTACCAGTCGATCAAAGGGGTCCATATATATCAGCACATGTTTTGGGTTCTACTAATCAGTTTCTGGTTGACACAGGAGCTACTCGTAGCGCTCTGTCCAAACACTTGGTTCCAAGGGCTCCCCTGTCTGGCGAAATGATTACAGCAATAGGGTTCGATGGAACACCTTCTCTAAGCCCATTGTCTCAACCTCTTGCATTTCATGTTGCCAAATTCATTGCCCCATGTCCGTTTCTATTATCCCCAAATACACCAGATAATATTATGGGACTTGATATGCTAAAGCATTTTCGTGCAACAATACGCTGTGCCCCTGAAGGGGTGTGGGTTATTTTGAATGAGAACTACCCAGAAATTGAGAGATCGTGCCTCATGCAAGAGGCCGATGCATTAGCTTCCCTTCCAAGCACGTTATGGGCTACTTCCGATACTGATGTGGGTCAAATGATTATTCCCCCTGTGCGCATTACTGTGAAGGAGGGAGCGATTTTACCTCGTGTTCCTCAGTACAAGATCTCTAGAGAAGGCGAAATGGCTTTGGCACATATCGTGAATGACTTGATAACGGCAGGGGTGGTGGAGGAAGTTCCCTACAATGTTTGCAACAGTCCAATTCTTCCGATCCTAAAGAAAGATACAGATTCTAAGATCTATTGTTTCATTATTGATTTGAGGGAAATTAATAAGATAGTTGTACCCCAGTATCCAGTAGTGTCCGATATCACCACATTACTTACTTTGGTTCCACCCACAGCTTTTACATTTACGGTGATCGATTTGAAAAATGCATTCTTTTCGATCCCCATTCATCCTGATAGCCGATATTTGTTTGGCTTTACATTAAATAATAAATCTTATAGATTTTGTCGAGTTCCTCAAGGTTACACAGAAAGTCCTAGCATTTACAGCCAGGCTTTGAAAAGACAGCTTGATTCATTTGATTTGCAGTCTGGGGTGGCGCTTATCCAATATGTCGACGACATTTTGCTTGCGGCAGACACACAGGAGCAATGCAAGGAGAGTACACTCTCCCTGCTTTCTTTCCTTGCTGAACATAATCACAAGGTTTCACGGAAGAAGTTACAATACTGTAGACCAAAGGTGACATATATTGGTCATCTTTTGTCTAAGGAGAGACGTGCATTAACATCAGACCGAATTCAAGCAATTTTAGATACACCAGTCCCTTGCACGAGCTTTCATAGGTTTGACGTCCTTTTGTAGGCAATGGATACTAGGATTTTCGTACATTGTAAAACCTTTGTTAGCATTGCTGTCCAAAACTGCACCAACCCCCCTTGAATGGACGTACGAATGTCAGAATGCCTTTGAACAATTGAGACAAGCTCTTTGTTCTGCACCAGTGCTAGGTACACCAGATTATACAAAACTCTTTACACTGTATGTACACGAGAAGGATGGGTGCGCATTGTCAGTTTTAGTACAATTACACGGAGACAAACAGAGACCCTGTGCATATTTTTCAGCGGTACTCGATCCTGTGGCTCGAGGACTGCCTGGATGCCTCCGAGCAGTTGCAGCAACAGCAGTAGCTATACGGCAGAGTGAGGGAATAGTTTTATCACACAAATTGCTGGTGTTACTTCCCCATGCAGTAGATGCGCTATTGAACCAAACGAAAACGCAGCATCTAACCAGTGCCCGTTTAACGGGATACGTGTTAACACTGCTGGCGCCACACACAACATGATTGTGTTTTTCTGACTGACGAACAAACAAAGGGTCGTGTCGATTTACAGTACACGCCGCTTCCTGATGTAGATGGGGAATTGTGGGTTGATGGATCGTGTGTGAGATTGCCAGATGGTATGGCTTCCGCTGCCTATGCGATCACGACACTTAAGACAGTGGTGGAAACAGCACGGATACCGCAGAAATCGGCTCAAGCAGCTGAATTGATAGCCTTAATGAAAGCATGCGAGTTAAGTGCTGGATTATGTGTGAATATCTACACTGCTAGTCGTTATGCCTTTGGAGTAGCGCACGACTTTGGCCTACTCTGGAGGGAACGAGGGTTTATGACTTCACACGGAACACACATCATGTACGGAGAGTTGGTATGCGACCTCATGAATGCACTATTATGCCCAAGGACGGTGGCAATAATAAAATGTAGTGCACATAAGAAAGTGACAGACAAAATAGGGCAAGGAAACGCTTTTGCAGACCGCATAGCGAGAGAGACTGCCATGTTGCAAAATGACTCCCCTATGTATGTGGTGAGATCGCAAGCCGAGCGATGGCATGATGCTAGAGAAGAAGTTTCAGACATACAGAAGTCAGCATCTGAAGTAGAACTTGCAACATGGGCAACAGAGGGAGTATTGGATGATGAGGGTTGCTGGAGAAGCAAAGACATGAAGAGATGGAAATTACCTGCTGCTTACTTGCAGGCAATGGTTCAAATGACGCATGGGCTGGCACATATTGGAGCTCTTGCAATTACTAAATTGCTTACACGAGTTTGGGAGCATCCTGAGATTACCAGCACGGCTAGGAGAGTAGTGCAGACCTGTCTGATATGCCTACAGTACAATCCTGCTAAAGGGACCTCTACTCCTAAAGGAGGGTTCGTTCCACCTACTGCACCATTCGAAGTACTGCAAATGGATTACATCCAGCTGGAGCGCTGTAATAACCTCAAGTATGTCCTAGTGGTGGTGTGTGCTTTCAGTAAATGGGTTGAAGCCTACCCCACGAAGGATAATACAGCATTAACAACAGCTAAGGTGTTACTGAAAGAGTACTTCCCACGTTATGGTGTTTGTAAATTTTTGTGGAATGATAATGGTCCTCATTTCGTTGGGAAAGTAGTGGAGCACGTTCTGAAAGGATTGGGAATAAGACAAAAATTCCACGCTGTATTCCACCCGCAGTCAGCAGGTCTAGTAGAAAGGTATAATGCGACTCTGAAGCTGAAGCTAGCAAAGATCGTGGCATCCACGTCTTTGAAAGGGCAGGACGCTTTGCCATTGGCATTATTGTCTATTAGATCAGTGCCACACTCTCGAACTGG
The DNA here is from genome assembly GCF_964261635.1 of Lissotriton helveticus. NCBI lineage: Eukaryota > Metazoa > Chordata > Amphibia > Caudata > Salamandridae > Lissotriton > Lissotriton helveticus. The sequence goes on along the minus strand of NC_136057.1, from coordinate 2,009,609,301 downwards.
CCTCACACCCTATGAGGTGGTGTTTGGAAGGCCTATGAATATCTGGGGAGTTCCAAAGCCTCGTTTGATACATGATGTGCCTTGTATAATGATGAACGATTATTTGGCACGATTAACAAATGATTTACTTTCTATTCATCAACAGGTTCGAGAAGCGCTCCCCGACAATTCCATTGGAGAGCCTCACAATCTTCACCCTGGCGACTTTGTGATGATCCGGGTTTTTGAGAGATCCAGCAGCTTGGAGCCGAGGTGGCGTGGCCCTGAGCAAGTGCTGCTGGCAACGCGGACGGCGGTGCGAGTTACGAATAAAAAGCGGTGGATACATTCAACGCACTGCCGACGTGTCTCTCCGGATCTGGTGAACCCTACTGTGCTGTCCGACTACAGAGACATCTTGGATGCGGTGAAGAGCCCAGCTGTTACGCCTCACGAGTCGGAGGGAGCCTTCCCGGACCACACTGATTCTGGTGGAGCGAAGTACAATCTACGGCCAAGGAAATAACATTTTTTGTATTTTTCATGACTGGTTGGTAACCGTTCCGAGGTTTGTGAAACGGAAGCCGGGAATATCAAGGGGGGGGATCAGTTCTGTCCAGTGTAGCGACACCCGTCTTGAATCTCGGAGAAAAAATCAACGGCAGCCTCGGTTCTCAGCACTATATTTTTATTTTTTAGTTTGTTTCTTGAGACTTTTGTTCATTGTACTATGGCACCTATGACATTGAGAAACAGAAGAATTCTGGGTGCGGTTCTTTTTGTCAATAGTGGTAATAGCAGTAATAGCTTGGACTATAGAAAGACTATTTCCTGCACGGGACTATTTACTGCCTACCACTCCAATTCCATCTGAACATTTTCATTTTACTTTGCCCTATCATGAAGAAAGACATAGACAGACTTACTTGAATAATAGTTTCATTCAGATATTACATCACACGCATAATATGACTAATACATCCAACTGTTGGGTATGTGGGATGTTACCTGGGCATCAGAAGAAAGGAGGAACCCCACTTATTCCTCTTCCTTTTTCTCACAATGGTTCATGTAATGCTTGGTACACTCTTCACTTTACTTTCAGATGGCCAACAAAAGGTGGACTACTTTTCCGATTGAACAAGGTCTGCTATAATGATCGAGATGGCTATCCACAAGCAGAAGGAACTAAGTTCGAGTGGGAAGAGTATCGACCGGACAATGTATCTGCGCCTCGTATCTTCACTAATCAGAGACTTACAAATATGTCTAGTTTACATGTAATTACTGTTATTGATACGAAAGCACATCTCTGTATTAGGAATAAGGGAACAATTCCGGTGGGGAAAAGTGAATGCAATATTACTCTTGCTTTTGATACTCCCAATGGTATTTCATTTGTGGCCTCACGAAACACTTATTTTATTTGTGGTAATAAAGGTTATCATCGTCTTCCTCTTGGATGGTTAGGCACATGTTACATATCCCCCTGTGTTTATTGCTCATCCTATGTACCATAATGATTTTGTATTATATCACGATTTTATATTGAATAGAGTTAAGAGAACATTGGACATTGATGGTGTTGACCAAACCGACACCTCACTACAACAATATGTGGATTTTAATTTAGGGTTGTTTTCTTTTGTGGGTGCTGCTCTAAACAGCAGGAAAATTAGACGGCTAACACGTGTTGTGGAGGCAGTTGCTAATGAAACTGTCTCTGCTTTAGGGAATATAACTGAAGAGCTCCAGATTACTAGAATTGTCACGCTTCAGAACCGGATGGTTCTGGACGTAGTGTTGGCTGATCGTGGGGGTGCATGTCGTATCATCGGAAGTAGTTGTTGCGTTTATGTCCCTGATAATTCACCTTCTGTGTATGATGCCATTTCCAAATTGCACAAAATCGCCTCTGAAATTCACACTGACAATGGTACTTGGACATTTTCTGGTTGGTTTTGGACTATACTCAGTGCATGGGGCCGGAAACTGCTAACGGTTCTATGCGTGATTATTGGGATATTTTCCTTTTGTTGTTTATGTATTCAATGTGGTCCTACTCTATGTTCTGTATGTATTACGGCCTGTATCCCATCCAAACGAGCTATTGCAAAAAATGTACAAATGAGTAATGCTGAAGTGAAGCGAATCATGATGATCGATATTGAAGACGAACATCCGGATTATTTCCATTATGAGGTAGCTTCAGCTAAACGCTAAAAGGGCCGTCTGTCGTAATTTGGCAGTACCTGAGTTAGCGTTTGGCTCAGCTACACGAGCTTTTCTGTTAACTTGACCTAAATGTACGGGGGCCATTTTGTATTTGGTGGCTTCCATTTTGTATGAACATGCGGCCTCGTGGTTAGAGTGCCCTTTTGTCCTTTCTCCATGCCAATGAACCTTTATCTTGCCCAGCAACAGGCTATTTTTAGCGATGGTCAGTTTTCACGCATGCGCACACACGATCTCTGGACTAGTGAGTGGTCACTCCTTAGGAATGTTCCCCCAACTGACCAGTGGTATTAAGCTCCTCCCACATGCTGGCTGTGCTCCAAAAATGTCCTTATATGTACCTAAAACTGTTCAAATGTATACCGCCTACCTTTTTATTGCCGTTAAACTGTATAAAAGAGGTCGCGCACCGAGGTTCGGTGTGATACTTCTTGCATTACCGAAGGGTGCTGTAGGAATGTACCACCACCCCATGGGGTCCTAATAAACTTGTCTCTTTGCATTTTCAGTTTCCGTGCCAACTTCTGTTTATGGTGTTCGAGTGTTTTTGCAGAGTATGTAAGCCTGACAGAACCCGATACCTCAGGTGGGCAGGTGTTTTTTTTTTCTGTGATGTTTTGGCCATTTTGGATGTGTGTTTTGCAGGGGTGAGTTGCGCGATTTCAGTCCTCTCCTTATCAGGTAAGCAGCATTTTGTTTATTTACGTCTTTGCGTGTCTCGTTGCCGCCGTCCTCTGTTCCCGGATTGCCCGCCTCCTGTCGATCGCTCCCAGTGCCATCCAGCCACATTGCCCAATGCCCACCCGTCCAGTATCATCGCTTGTTTAATGTTCTTTTGGGTAATGTCCGCGCTATATAAAAATGCCCTAAATAAAAATAAGCCTGTGAGCAGTAATGATGGCTACCACCCGCACGGCTGCTTATATGGAGGAGCAGCGGACCTGCGCGGGAGCTCCGAGCGGCCAGCCCAGTGAGGCGGGAGAGCCCGGCCCCGTCTCGTCCAGCCTTCTGCAGGGAACGGGGGCTGGAGAGGCCGTTGCCGTTTGAAAAAGAGCAGGCTCCCAGCCCGCCTTTGTCATGGGCTGGCTCAGCAGCTGCCGCCGGTGAACAGATCACAGTCAAACACACCCCTTCCCAGCCCCTACTTGTGACCGCGGCCTGCCTAAACCTCTCGTTCCTTCCCCCCTTCCAATATGAACAGAAGCCTCGGACATATTTTAATGGAGCCCACACACGTTAACGGCCTCACCGGCGTCACCCCGTAACACTGTCCACGTCTCGCGCCCAAGGTGCCTCCCTTCCCGGCCCTCACTTGTGACCGCGGCCCGCCTAACCCTTTCGTTCGGTGCCCCCCCTCCCATTATGAACAGAAGCCTCGGACATGTTTTAATGGTGCCCACACACGTTAACGGCCTCACCGGCACCACCCTGCTGTGTGTGGCTGCCGGCCACCCCGTAACACTGTCCACGTCTCGCGCCCAAGGCACCTCCCTTCCCGGCCCCCACTTGTGACCGCGGACCGCCTAACCCTTTCGTTCGGTGCCCCCCTCCCATTATGAACAGAAGCCTCGGACATGTTTTAATGGAGCCCACACACGTTAACGGCCTCACCGGCACCACCCTGCTGTGTGTGGCCGCCGGCCACCCCGTAACACTGTCCACGTCTCGCGCCCAAGGCACCTCCCTTCCCGGCCCCCACTTGTGACCGTGGCCCATCCAACCCTTTCGTTCGTACGCATTATTCACACATTCAAACTCGAATACACTTGTGCATTTTTCCACAAATGCACACTGACACACACTTACATGAGTGCACATGCACGAACACACACGCACATTTTGGATTATGATTGCATAGATGAGCAGGAGAATGAGTTGCTGACATTTGTTGCATATTGACACCAGCCCTTCAAGGCCTTTTGCACACTATCTCTCTCTTTCACAAACTTACCCTCACACATGCACACACCACTTTCAACACATTGCCACAGATACAAACATATGCATTCTGACATTCACTTGCTTTCACTCACACATGCAGTAAACATTGTTTCTGGTCCATGATTGCCTCAGAGGGCATGAGGAAAAAATCCTTGCAGACCAATGAACTAGAGTGACACATACATTTTCATGCCTTGTGGATCCATGCATATGCACACTCACTCACATGCGCACATTCATACACACTCGTGAACGTTCATTCACACAATGATCATGCACACACACCCGTGCACATGTGCATACTCACGTGCACACGCGCACACACACCTACGAACACACACACCATCACTCAGGGAGCTCCTAATTGAATGTGAGCATTGCATGTCAGCAATACACAAGTGCACACACACACACACACACCTACAAAACACACACCATCACTCAGGGAGCTCCTAATTGTCAGCAAGCTCTTTAATGACTGCAACTTAAGGCAGGGTTTTTGGTCCTTTGATAAGAAGGTTAGTTAATAATCATTTTTACTGTTTGCGAGAGATTAAGCTATTGGCATTGTAAATAGCAATGCCATTTATTTATCTGTTTTCAAAACCAACACATAAATAAAAAAATTGTCATTTACAATGCCAATAGCTCTAACTTTTACAAAGGCGAAACCGTTGCATTGTAAATGCTTGTTTTTCTAGTCACATGTAGTAGCATTTATTTTATCGTGCGCCTCCTCATGCATGTGCTGACACTGCTCCTCCCCAATGAGCCTTATATTTTTCATAATGAAGTACAGTGCGACCACATTATGACAGATTTTATTATTTCTGTCTGACTTCCTGCTCTAGTTTTCGTCTGTATTTTATACAAATAAATATTTGGTGCCCTGGCTCAAATTTGTTCAATATTATGTACCTGTGGGCATTTTCTTTTCTTATATAGCTTTATGTTTATCTTTTCTCATACAGAAGTTTTTAAATAACTTTTACTCTGACCACACCTTACACCCTTGCTTTTTATGGGAAGAACGAAGTCTGTACATTATACACCCATTACTTCTTCTCCATCATTACCTCTAGAGAGTTATAATCATTTTAATATCCTTGTAACTGGCATGGAGGACTCTACTGTAACACTATACCTCCTTCCATAGGAGCTATACCACAATCATCAAATATTCCAATTTTAAGTGCCAAACATTCATCTAAAGCAAAGACCTCCTCTTCACTTGTATCTAGCAAACTCATACAAAAAGACACTCCTTCGACAGCTACCTCTACTCCACCTACCACCATGGATATGCTCCTTGAGGAGATTCGAGCCCTTCGACCTTATGAGGAGGAAACTAATAAACATCTTCATAATATAGAGGAAACATCTTCATAATATAGAGGATAAATGGTTATGCACAGAGAATAAAGTAGCACAAATAGAACAACGGGTAGATTCTTTTTAAGTTGTGGCGATCAAGGTTGCCCCTATGCAGTTGGAAATAGATCACCTCAAAAAACAAGCAGAAAATCTTGGAAGTCATAACCGACGTAACAATCTATATATTTATGGTTTGGCAGAGGGTCTGGTAGGTACAGATCCTATTTCATTTTTCAAGTCTTGTCTTCCAAAGATTCTTGATCTACCGGACACTCCAGTTCCTATTGCGTGGGTCGTGAACCTTATGCCTCGACTTCACCTACCAAACCAAGAGTTATCATCTACTTTCTGGAATATACTGAACTATTGAAAGTTATTCAATCAGAAAAACTTAAAGATCAAGGGCCATATGTATCAACATACCCTTTAGCGATTCCTAAATAGCGATTTTTAAGGAATCGCTATTTAGAAATCACAAAATGGTATGTATGAAGAAAATCGCAATTTTTGAGCAATTCCTTAAAATCCCTTAATTGCGATTAGCAAATTGCTAATCGCAATTAAGGAATAATTTCCCATTCATTTCTATGGGCCAGGAGGCCCATAGGAATGAATGGGAAATTATTCTTAATTTGCGATTCGCAATTTGCTAATCGCATATTGAGAATAATTTCAAGGGTGCAGGGGTGCCTCAAGAACACCCTGCTGCACCCCTGAAAATGACATGTGTGTGCATATGGCGCGTGAGCGTCACATGGCAGCATTGGATTTTCAAAAAAAATGCTTTTTTAAAAGAATTCGCAACTTACCACCAACTAAAAGTTGGAGGTAATTTGCAATTCCTTAAGGGCATTTTGGAATGTCTTTTTTCCTTGATACATTGCATTTAAGGAATGGCAAAATTTGCAATTCCTTAAATGCAATCGCAAAATAAGGAATGGCAAATTTTGCAATTCCTTATTTTGCACCCAATTTGTTTGATACATTACATTTTGCGAAAATGGGTTCGCAAACGCCGAAATTCTGAGAATTTCGGCATTTGCGAACCCATTTGGCCTTGATACATATGGCCCCAAGTTTCTTCACAGGGATCCACTCTTTTTTCTCCTAGGATTATGCTAAGGAAACAGCAGATAGGCGGAAGATACTTTTTGGACATGAGACGAGCTCTTTGCAATATCAAGGCCAGTTTTGGCCTCTTCCATCCTTGTTTGTTTAAAGTGACTTATAAAAACAAGACCATTACTTTTGAAGGTCCTGCGTTGTTACAACAGTTTCTAGACAATTGCAGGGAAGAAGAAATGGATATTACCAGGCTTTCAAGTGTCTGATTATGTTGTAATATGTTACTGATGTTTGATACCTTTTGTTTGTTACAACTACATTCTGTGATTGTGGTCATTAACTGTTACTAATTTTTTCAGTCTTTTCTTTTTTTAGGTGAGGTTTTCGTGCTTGATAAGTGTACTTTTCAAATGATGTAGCTGATGTTCCCCTCACTTCCAATCCGCCTTGGGTTTTCTGGTTGGTTGTATCGTCTTTCTTATGTGACATTACCACCGCCATTTTCATATTTTTTTCGGTATGTCATTTTATTCCTAACTTGGACGGTCCTTGGTTTTTGTTCTCTGTTTCCTTTTTACTCTTTTTCCTTCCATTTTTCTTTTCCTTTTCTCACAATCTTGCAACCCTTTACCCACTATTCTCCTTATGTTTGTTTTTATATTGGCTCTTCATTCTTCCTCTGCTCTTAACCATTTGTTGCTTTTTATATGCTACTCAATTTTGTTGGTTTATTGCGAATAATCTTTTGATAGTTCTCATTGTATTTTTGTTTTTAATATGTTTTAACTATTGTTGTTCTTTATCTCAACGATATATTCTTGTTTCTATATTATAGATGACTTTAAGACTTATTTCTTGGAATGTAAAGGGTTTGGACTCTCCTATAAAACGTCAGAGAGTTTTAACACATCTTTTTAATTTAAAATGTAATATAGCCTCACTACAGGAAATTCACATTCTGGATAAATAGACACTTTAACTTAAATGGCAATGTAATGGACATGTGTTTGCTTCTTCCAGCACTGGCATGGTGTTGCCATGTTATGTCATAAACATTTGGATGTACAAGTGATCACACAAGATACTGATACGCTGGGCGGATGGGTTTCTATTTCTTGGCTAATCAATAAAACCCTTATGCCAATTTTTTAACTTTATGCACCCACTTCCCCGGATAACACTTTTTAGCCCGACATCTTGCTATATTGATGTCTTACAAAGATGATTATTTAGTACTTGGTGGGGATTGTAACATGGTTTTTGATCCCATCGCTGACACAAATTCAAATCTAAATTAATTCCTTCCTGCATACACTCTCAATTCACATCTGCTATTCAACAAAGATCTTTAATGGATGCTTGGAGATTGTTTAATCCTACACTTTTAGAATGCACATTTTTCTCCCATGTATATGTATCCCAGTCTCAGCTGGATTATCCATTCTTTTCTGAATCACTTATATAGCACATTACTAATTCAAGTATGGGTTCCATATTAATCTCGGTTTATGCTCCAGTTGATTAGGACTTGGATCTTTTTCTCCTACTTGAGGTGCCAGAAGATAGAGATTTAATAATTCTCTTTTATTGGACCCTAACTTCACTCAAAGCATTGAGTCTTTTGCCAATACCTTTTTTCTTGAAAATGAGAATCCAAAACAGATTATGTGGGATACTTTTAAATCTGCCTCTGGAGATTTCATTATCTCTTTTGTGTCTCATAACAAGAAAACATTGTTCAATCAAGTGAAATCAATTACAGCAACTAGAACAATCTTATCTTGACAACATTTCTAAAACCTGCTTAGAAGAGCTTATTAAATTCAAATTCACCTTTAATAAATTATCAACAGAAAACGCTAATTAATTTTTACTTAAATTGTCTGCCAAATACTATGGTGATCAGAACAAAGCTGTAAAACTCTAGCAAATTATCTCAAAGTTAAAAAAGAGTGCACTAACATTGAATCTATCCTCACTTCCACTAATAGTACAATTTATAGAAATTAAGATATTTTAAAGGAATTAACTAAAAAAATTCAGAATTTGTATACACTAGAATCTCCCATGTGCATACATGTGCATACAGAATATATTCTTGACTATGTATCTTTTATTACTCCTCCTCTCTCTAACATAGATTTTTCAACACTAGATGACAATATTCAAATTCATGGTATTGCAAATTCTATTTTCACTATTAAACATGATATAGCACCAGGTCCTGAAGGTTTTACTATAGAATTTTATTCTCATTTCTCTAAACCCCTTCTTCCCAAACTAGAGCAACTTTTTCTCTTTTTTATCTCTTCTCACAATTCTATTTGCTAATTTCAAGATGCTTTAATATCTCTTCTTTCCAAAGACATTAATGATCATACTTTTTGTAAAAACTACAGGCCTATTTCTTTAATTAATGTAGTGTTAGCAATGGGGGTCTCTAGTTGGCAGAGGTAGGTACCTTTGACCAAATGGAGACCCTTGCTTCGAGTCAGGTTAAGTGGGATACACACTTTAGATAACCCCTGCTCACCTCCTTGGTAGCTTGGCACGAGCATACAGGCTTATCATAAAGGCAATGTGCAAACTATTTGTACCAACACTCCAGTAATACAGTGAAAACACCACAAATAGACACCACACCAGTTTAGAAAAATAAAACATCTTTATTTATACTAAACAAGACCAAAGAGATGAAAATCCAACATAAAAAAACTCAGTAGAATGTCTTTAGAAAGGTTGTTGCAAAAATAAACTTGTAGATGGTGAAATGTGACACTTTGCTCACAAAGTTCCTGGGATGCGTAACGCAAAACAAACAAAAGGGTCTCAGAGAAGGCGATGCGTTGATTCTTCCTGTGCTCCTGTTCCAATGCGACAAGGCTGCACCGTGATGCTTTGAGACGATCTGGTGCGATGTGAGAAAATGTCGTCTTTACTGCGATGGGTGAAAATAGAGGCAATGCGTGCACGCCCCTGGCCGTGTGGCGAAATCAGTGATTTTCTGCGCCTCGACAGGCACTGTGACAAGCTTCTGCGGTGATGCGATGACACCCTAGCAGATGGCGACACGCTTCTACGATGTTGCGGTGGCGATCAGCAGCACCGTGCTTCTTCAGAGATGCGACGGCCCAGCAACACGCTTCCTCAATGATGCCACAACGGCTGCTGCGGCGGCGGCACACTTCTCTCTTGTTGAGTCACACTTCCAGGTCCCCACAGCATAACGGTCTAACACACAATTACAGGCCCTCCTGGCAGAATGGAAATCCCAGAAAGGACGTTCATGGAAGCTGGTTGTTAAGTACTTTCGTGCCTGGGACTTCGGAAACAGGAGGCCAGCTCTTCTCAGGCCCATGGAGTCTTTTCTTCAGATGGACACAGCACACAGCAAAGTCCTTCTTCAAGCAGGGGACACAACACACATCAAAGTCCCTTGGTCCTCTCCTCATTAGAAACAGCAAACAGTAGGCCAACCCCAGACACACAGCAAGGGCAGTACTGCTCCTCAGTCTCTTCAGCTGATCTTCTTTGGCAGGGATTCCTCTTGATCACAAAGTAGTCTAAAGTTCAAGTGTTTCAGCTCTCATACTTATACCACAGAAGTCTGTTCTCTATGGGTAAGGGGTCCTGGACCCAGTCCAAACCAGTTCTGGGTGCACTCTGCCAGTGCACAACTTCTTCCTTTGTCAGTGTGCATCAGGGTCGTTAGATGCACCACAGGAGGTGGAGCCAGTATTGTGGAAGGCAGGCACAGCCCTATTCAGGACCAGTTGCTACTCCTCCCACCACCCCAAATGCAGATAGGTCTATTCAGCCTAGTGCTGACTAACACAGACACCTGGAGCCACCCCAGCCCCTGTCACTCTCAGACCAGACAGTCAATCCACAAACAGGCAGAGGCACACAGAAAGGTTGAACAAGAAAATAGCCACTTTCTAAAAGTGCTATTTTTTAACACAGAATTTAAAAAACATACTTCCTAAAAGATGTGTTATTACATTCTGAGTTCAGGGATACCAGATTCCAAATTTCTATCTTGCTCCTATGGGAAGATATGCAGGTAAACATGTTACACAGCATTCCCTATTCTGTCCAATGGGTAAGATAGCCTTTCAATACTGAAAAACTAAATTGCCAGTATATCACTATCAGGAAATGATACCTAAACTAGTACATGTCCTACCTTTCACATACACTGCACCCTGCCCAGGGGGGTACCTTGGAACTACATTAGGGGTCTCCAATGTGTAAGAAAAGGGAACGGTAAGGCCTGGCAAGTGGGTGCACTGGCCAGATCGACATGTCAGGTAACAAACTGTGCACAGTTACTGCGGTGACAGACCTGAGACATCTCTTTAGGGGTACTCATGTGGGTGCCACAATCAGTGCTGCAAGTCCACTAGTAGCATTTGAGGTACCAGCCCCGGCACACTTAGTGCACTTTACTAGGGACCTACTGGTAAAACAAATATACCAACCATGGGTAACCAATCACAATTTACACACAGAGCATATGCACTTTAGTACTGACCAGCAGTGCCAGAATCCTATAGCCAACAACCACAGGTCAGGAAAAACAATGGAGGAAGAAGCAAAACGTTTAGGGATGACCCGGCAAAAAGGGCCATTTCCAACATGTAGACTATAAAATATTTTCCAATGTTTTTTTCTCTTTGTTTAGTGCCCTTATTGCCTCATATGATTGGTCATGAGCAATGTGGTTTTGTAATTCTTTCTTTAGACACAGAAAAGGTGTTTGATCGATTTAGCTGGCCTTTTATCATTTCTACTTTATCATGGTTTGGGCCCTACTTTTATTAACTATGTCTCTTTGTTGCATTCCTCTCCCACATCTGCTAGTTTAGTTAATGGTCTTCTCTCTTCATCTTTCTCCTTCTATCGAGGTGTTCGAAAAGGCTGTCCCCTCTCTCCTCTTCTCTTTCTTCTTACTCTTGAACCCTTTTTGATTAAGATTCAACTGAACGCTCAAATAAACGGTTTTACTATGGTGATCATCAGTTAAATCTTTCAATTTATACTGATGACATATTACTATTTATGTCATGTCTAAAAACTTTTTTACCAGGCTTTTATTCATAGGTGAATCTTTTTGCATCAGTTTAAGGTTATAAATTAAGCACGGACAAATGTGAAATTCTTCCTTTAAACAAATTATGCTTTGATGCTGATTTTATCTTTTCTCAATATCATTTGAGTTCAGATAAAATAAAATATCCTGGTTTATGGTTTACTACCTCTAGTAAAGAGACTGTTTCTCTTAACTTTAAGGACTTACATAAAACAATGAGATCTTTTATGTCCTGATGGAATCCTCACTTTCTATCCTGGTGGGGCCCCCTAGACACCATGAAGATGATTCTGGTACCCATAATTCTTTTATTTATATCTCTGATATCCCTACAAGTATTCCTAACTCTCAATATAAATTACTTTCTTCTTTTTTATCTAAATTGCTATGGAATAATAAAAAAGCTTGTATGTCTACTGATAAACTTAAAAGTACCAAACACTTACGGGGGGAATACATGTCCCAGATTTTCATTCCTTTTCATATAGCTTTTTCACTTAAACAAGCTTCTTTATTACTACAAGAGGACGATGTACTCAACCTACCCTTGTGGACAAATATTGAAAAATTATTTATTCATCCACTTTCTTAGAAAGAATTTATGACTTTTACACATAGACCTCCATCTTTATCTCTTCCTATCTTTTGTAACACCTGTAACATTTTACAAACTTTTTTTCATTTCTTATCAAGACCCTAAAGAACAATCTTTGCAATCTTCAATCTATTTCAGTGAATACCTTAAGATTAATAGCAAATTTTTCTGGAAGGCCTGGCATGATAAAGGTCTTCACTGGATTTATCAACTTTTTCATAATAATAAATGTATCTCTTTTAAATCTGCTCAAGCATGTTTCTCCATACCTAACTTTTCGGAATCTTATTATATATCTTTAATATCACTGATTAAATCAGCCTATTATCAACGTTTGTCTGTTCCTATTTCTGCACCTTCTAGTCATACTATACTTTTACTTTGAACTAGCTCTCCTTTTGCTTCTAACTTATATAAAAAGATAACATCTCCTTCGAATACTCAAACTAAAACAGAGGTACAACTATCTTTGGAATCCGATTTCCAGACTTATTTTTCTACTTCTGTTTGGAATTAAATTTGGGCTACTATATGGAAGACCTCTAGAGCAGCTAATACTACTCACTCATTGTTTTTCATTATAATAAGGCTTTTGTACACTCCTTTTTCCTTCCATAAAATAAACTCTACTCTTTCCTCTTCTTTTTGGACATGCAATGCTATTTTTGAAACATATGTTATTTGAATGTTGTCATACCACAGCTTTTGGTTGCAGGTTTGGCAACAAATTAATAATGTTTTTCACACACAAAAAACGCTTTTTATTTTATCAATGTATTCCTTGGCAGTGTCTCTGAAGATTGGGCATTTCAATCCAATAACTTTCACATAACTGATTTACTCCTTGCCGTTGCTTTTCAACAGATCACTAAGGTATCTTTCCAAGCCTGGTAGAATGGTGTTCATTACAATCAGACAGAGCATTGGTTACTCCAGTGTCCCTCGATATCAAGCGTGATCTCATATGGTTATCCATCACTAATTTTTTAGATATGTCTGCAAGCAAAACAGGTTTTCATACTCCATGTATTGAAAAAGTGTCTAAACACCCATGAATTACTTTTTGTATTGATTTTATGGTACTTAGCAATTGACTTTCTATTTCCTCTTGCTCTCATATATTTTAACTATTATTATGCAATGGTTAGATATGAGTCATATGCATCATTTTCTTCTCCCTATTATCTATATTCTTCATCTAATAATTTAACAATCCCTATATATGGATTTTATCTTGTATGTATTACATTGTATTCTTTTATTATAAATAAAATCCTTTCTTAAACTAAAAAGACACTCACTGGCTTAGCAAACTTCTTGACCTCTTTCTATTGGTTTTCTGTTGCATCTTGTTAGGTGGATTTTGTGAATTGCTTCTGCACCAAAATTATTTGTGGGACACCATTGTAATCAGTTTTAACACTCTACATCTGGTTAGTTTTCACTCCTCCAAGTTTGCAATTTATTTGGCATACAAAGTGACATCCAGATACTCCCCCTGGGTTAATATTACAAACCTGTTTTTTACAAATGCATGTGCCCCTGCCTGAACATTAAGTGCCCTGCAGCCTTTACAATGAAAGCAATATCCCTCTCCATAACTGCTTCTCACCCCTGCAAGGTGCAGAGGGCATCGACTGACAATCCCAGTAGCTTCCCTCAAGTAGCATTTCTGCCACATCAGGAACTATGTGTAAGATTACTCAGGGTACTACTCCATGCCCAGGTCCCTTAAGATTAGTGAGTTGTAACTTAGCGGGATATGCTGCAAGTGCAGCAAGTAACGATTGTTGTTGTTACTCCATTGTAGCCCAACCCTCCAGATCAAGTAGAACCACACGGGGTTCATCCATCTGGTTGAGAATATCTTAAATAGTAAGGTAATTTCTGTAGATACCGCCAGCAGTGTGATTCAGGCATTAATTGTTAAATGTCATAATGCATTTAACATTTGTATATTAAAGTTTTACAACAATGGCTTTTCTTATTCTAACAACTTTAAGTGATTGTGTGAGATTATAGACAGCGTTAATACTCAGTATTGGCATTCTTTGAATGGTATTCATGTTTTATCATGTTGAGATTTCAATGCTGCCCTAAACCTCAACTTTGAGTTAGATTACCAGTCTGAATGTATCTCCTCAACTGTCTTCTCCCGTTTCAGTCTTAGAGGTTTTGAGCTTATGAGCTATATTATGGAGAGGCATCTGGTTAACATCAATTAATCTAATTCTAAGCAAAGAGTTTGAATGCACACACCAAGGTAGCACTCTAAACTTTGGCTGGGAGCATTCATCAAAAGTTAGATTACATGTGGTGTGCTTTTGACCACTTTGCTTGGGATTAGTTTTATTGATCTGTCCCTCAGGTCAGGTTGCAACCATTGATTAAAAAGATAAAAAAGTTTAAAATGATAAAAAACGATGTCAACTAAGGAAGAACGTTTTGTCAAAGAACACAGTGTAATAACATTGGGAGCACGTCAAGTTTATAATGATTAAAGGACTGGTAAAATTCCAAAATACTCATATATTGTACAATATTGTATCAGTAGATTAATTTTATGTTATTTAGATTTGCTCACGGTGTGGCAATAAGGAAGTTATTGATTTGTATTGTAGTCGTTATTTTGCAGTATTGAGGTTGAGTATTTCTTCTATTTTTTGCACGCTGGTTGTGAGCACCTAGTTGGGGCAAATTACATTGCACTTTTAAAAGGGGATAAGTTTCACCGGTTTGAGAAGGTTTAGTTTGGAGCTGCCCAATCTGGTCAGCCGAATCATTTGCAACACTATTATTATGTAACGGGAGAAACACAGGTCAGACCTAAAATATTGACTTACAGATTAAATTAGTTGTATGTCAATACAACGCGGTTGTTACACCACACTACCATTACAACGCGGGCTCTACAACGCAAGTCGTTACCACAACTTGCGCTGTAGGGTGCTGGACTTAGGAATAGTACAATTTACTATCCCAACAGTAGCCTACGTACAGTAGGGAAGGTGTTGGAATAGTAAATCTACTATTCCTTAGCCTAGAGCGCCCTCCAGCGCAAGTCGTGGTAACGACTTGCGTTGCATTGCCCGCGTTGTAATGGTAGCGCAGTGTAACAACCATGTCGTAATGGATGTTCTCCGATTAAATTGGTTGTATAGCATGTTTACATGGTACCACTCACACATGCGTTTTATTTCTGCTGAATTTACTAGTCCAACAGTAGCCTACGTACAGTAGGGAAGGTGTTGGAATAGTAAATCTACTATTCCTTAGCCTAGAGCGCCCTCCAGCGCAAGTCGTGGTAACGACTTGCGTTGTATTGCCCGCGTTGTAATGGTAGCGCGGTGTAACAACCGTGTCGTAATGGATGTTCCCCGATTAAATTGGTTGTATAGCATGTTTACGTGGTACCACTCACACATAAGTTTAATTTCTGCTGATAGAGTTAGTACACAGTATTCATTTACTGCCCAATGCCTTATGCATATGTTTTTCACATCTTGGCTTTTGCTTTTTCACACGATGGTCACTTGCATGCTGGTATCACATTTTTGGCATGATCTGAGGGTTACGGAATTTTCAAATAGAGTCAAGGTGTGTGGATTATTTTATTTGTTTAGGTTACTAATATGTTTCAAAAACTAAGTTTGATAAAATGCACAATCCCAAAAATCTGAAACACTCTCTTTATACTACAGTGTACTCTGAGGAAGGGTATGATACCGAAATGCATTGGGTTAACAATGCTGTAACTACTTGACGCTTGCATGAATTTTGACGTGCTGCTGCAATGGGCCTGGATTGGCAATTCACAAGCATATGTATATTGAAAGCACGATGTCTTGATGTAAACTTTAGAGAATATTGAAATAAAATGAGGAGCAAGAAGAATACATGAAAATAATTTGATTAAAAGGCTTATGATATTTATACATATATTTCAGATGGTGTGCACCTTAGGACTGTTGCCCATGTGGGCATCAGTTTATTCCCGATAACATTCACGAATTGCACCAATCAAACAATCATTTTTTGGTAGAGGATGTGTGAGTATTATTAGATCTTGAACAGCTAACCATTTAATTTGTTCATTGACGATCATTATTCGCTTACTTTGGCTTTTGATTTTCCTGGGTTACAGTCTGTAATATGGCCAGGTGCTTCTACTCCTATGACCAATAAAAACTACAATCAGCGGCTATATGAAAATAGTCTTTTCCTCAATTTTACTTTATCTGAATGAATTTGGAGCAATTCGAAGCCCTTTAAATGCTGTCTCTTTGAAGAGTCTGACGATGTATCCATTGTTGGGTCCATCACCAAAATATGCACACAGGTGAGAACAATGCTTTTGCAATCAGCTTTTGGCTCCAATGTATGGGCCCTAAAGTAGTTTGACAAAGCATATTTTTAAGCCAACCACAATTTGAGGCATTCTTTGGGTACAAGGTGTAGAAACATAGAGGTAGTTAGTGGGTGCCGGGTGAATTATAAACATATCCTGCAGGTAAAGAAGAAGGAAATTCAGGAAAAAAATTGAATGGCTATAACCGAAGCCAACAATCTTTAAGAGACAAAACTCTTCTCGTTGGCAGTCAACCAAATTAGTAATTGGAACCTAAGCATGACCCTCTTAGCTCCAATATCATAGCTGATCATCAGGTATCCCATTTCTGCAGCGTTTTTTGCTCTAGTAGCTGTGTCCGTTCCTCTATGGAACAATTTGTTGGAGATATTTCTAATGCTAGCCTAATATTTGATGTGGAAGAAGGTACTGCAGCTCTCACAGAAAGTCCTGCAAATAACGCATGAGTGCCTCATGGAGTATCAATTGATATGTTCAAGTGTAGTTACCATTTATGGGCTCCGTGCTCACAATTTGTTTTACTCACTTGCATGTTGTTTTCTTGGCTTCATCTTGGTCCTCCTCACCGATAGTATCAACTTTTTAAAAAAAGGGTATCGTACCAACCCATGTTGCTATCGGGGGAAATACCTCATTGACTTGCCCACCAAAATGTTTAGGAGAGTGATGTACAATTGGGTAAGAACTTGGGTTAACGATAATACCATTCTGAGCTTCTGTCTGTATGGGTTTAGGGAAGGTCTGGGGTAGGTGCAACAGTGTTTGAAGCCCCATCTCCTTATTTGTAAATATGTAGTAGCAAGGCACTTACTACTGTATCTAGGCTTCATGGAACCTGTCCAGTGCATTTGATTGCATGAACAGATGGTCTCTGTTACTGGAAAAGGGGTTAGATGCCAGCCTGGTTAATTCGTTGCACTTCTTTCATTTGCATTTATCTGCTAGAATAAGATTTAGTCAGAGTGGGGAGTATCATAGTGTCTTTGTTTCCATACAGGGGTTTGACAGGGCTGTATACTAATGTTGATTTTATGTGTTCATTATGTAAATAATTTGAGTCAATATTTGATATCATGCTGACAGCAGATTGACAAGCAACTGGTCCCTCTGTTACCTTATGAGGACAAATCTGTGCTGTTAGCTCATACACCTGAGAGCCTGTTGCACTTAGCATCATTTTTTTTCTCCTTCATGACGACCTTAGACATGGACAGGAATTACTCTAAGTCTCATGTTTTGGTATGTGGCACAACAAGTCATAAGTTGAGCACAATTTACATTAATTATAATACCTTGTCAGCAGTAAACAGTTTCCCATATTTGGGGTTTTTCTTTGACTCCAGTGGTTCCTGGTCTACATATTTAGCCACCAGTTGTCACAAATGTTCTCAACTGAGTGGTGCACTTTTTAACCTAACTCCCATGGTGGCAGTGGCATAACGAAAGTTGAGGGGGGCCCCCTGCAAGGTATACAGAGGGACCCCCACTCTAGATTTTATTCAGAGCTCTCAGGCCTGAGTAGTGTGCCAAGGAATCTGGTTCCCTAATTGACCCCGATGAGCTGGTCGGTTGGTCTCAACGGGCTGTCTGTATGCTTGGCAACGCCAACTGTGCCTTGTCCACTGAGCGCCGGCGCTCCATTCTAATGAAATTGGATCCAAGACTTACGGATTTGGCCTCTTCGGAGTCGAGCCCTCTAGCCCACGGTTTACTTTTTGGTGCCCCCTTCCTGAAGGAGCTGTCAAATTTTGTTTCCACCTTTAGTGGCCTTGACAAGGCCCAATCTAATTTGAAACGGGCTTTCCGTCCGGTTTTTGGCAGGGCCGGACGAAGGGGGCGTTCGTCCGGCGGTGGTTCCGACAATGCTCCCCAGCGAGGGAACAAGTCCCAACGTGGAGGTCATCAGTAATACTCCTCAAACAAGTCTTCCTTCTACCCCTCTAAGAGGAATGGAGGTCAACCTGGCAAAGGTGGATACTCCGGAGGTCATGGAGGACGACAAGACTCTTCCCCATCAGGTGAGCTTGATTTCAGCTTCAAATGTAATTTTGGGGGGCAGAATTCAATTTTTTCAAGACAATTGGCGTTTGATCTCAAACGATGCCTGGATACTGGAGACAGTGAAAGGGTACAAAATAGAATTTTACTCTCGCCCTCACCAAGATCTTCGTCCTCGCCCCCTTGTTTTTTCCCGACAAGATCAGGAGTTCATCTCCACGGAAATCTCCTCTCTTTTGACAAAGAGAGCCATCATTCTCACTTCTCCTCATCCCCAGGGTTTCGTCAGCAACGTTTTTCTCGTGGAGAAAAAAGGGGGAGGATCTCGTTTAGTCCTCAATTTAAAGGACTTCAACGGCAATGTAGTTTATCGCCACTTCAAGATGGAGGGCATTCATCTTCTGCGAGACCTTCTTCAACAAGAGGATTGGATGGTTCGTCTCGACCTAAAAGATGCTTATCTGTTAATCCCAATTTACGCTCCTCATCGCAGATACCTTCAGTTTCAATGGTTGGGCAGGTGGTACGACTACCAGGTTCTTCTTTTCGGCCTGTCCTCTGCTCCGTGGTGCTTCACGAAGCTCCTTCGTCCAGTGATGGAGTCTTTGCGGTCACGCGGAGTGCGTCTTATAGTCTATCTAGACGACATTCTCCTTTTGGCACAATGCCCTGTTCTTCTGCAATCTCACTTACACTGGTCCATAGACCTTTTGCAATCCTTGGGTTTTCTTATCAATCCCCTGAAGTCCGACTTTTCTCCATCCCAATCGATGTCTTTCCTGGGTTTTCAAATAGACTCTGTCTCTTGTCAGCTGCTTCTTCCAGGTCAGAAGATAAGGTCCATCAAGAGGGACTTGAGATCGTTTCTTGCTCAACAGACTGTCTCGCTCAGGTCAGTAGCCAGGATTGTAGGTCTCTTGTCGTCTTCCATCCAAGCGATCTTTCTGGGTCCTCTGCACTATCGGGCTCTTCAGCGCCTCAAAATTCGTCATTTGCAGAAAGGTCTTCGTTATTCAGATCACATTCCCCTCTCGGAGGCTGCCAGGACGGAAATGATGTGGTGGTTGGACCACATGGATTCCTGGAACGGCCGGGCTCTATTTGGGAGGACTCCCGATGTAGTGATAGAGTCCGATGCCAGCCTTTGGGGTTGGGGAGCCCGTTGCGGCTCGGTGTCGACCGGGGGTCATTGGTCTCCGGAGGAATTGACCCTTCATATCAATTGCCTGGAGCTGCTGGCGGGCTCCTTCGCGATTCGGTGTCTCACCCCTCAGAAAACGAATTGTTGCATTCTTCTCCGAATGGACAATGTTTCGGCGGTTCGTTATGTGAACAAACTGGGGGGTACCAGATCCAAGCTTCTCTCGGAGATTGCGAAGGATTTTTGGCACCTTTGTCTGGAACGCAAGATCACGATTATTGCGGAATACCTGCCGGGTTCTCGCAATCTGATCGCAGACTGGAACTCTCGTCACCTGAGAGATTTCAGCGATTGGAGGTTCCATCCTCGTGTGTTCCGCAAGCTGTCCCGCTTTTGGGGGACTTGTCATCTGGATCTCTTTGCCTCCCGGATCAACACCCAGCTTCCCTGATTCTACAGCTGGCGTCCGGATCCGGAGGCACTGGCCACGGACGCATTTCTCCAGACCTGGCCTCGCCATCTGTGCTATGCCTTCCCGCCGTTCCTCATGATTCCCCGGGTTCTGGCCCGAGCAGGTCTATTCTTGTCGGAACTGATTCTAATCTCCCCTCTTTGGAGGGCTCAAGCGTGGTTTCCAGTTCTTCTGGAGATGAGCTGCTCGACGCCGCTTCTACTTCCTCACATGTGGAACCTACTGTTGGATCCGCTTTGCGAGCCTCACCCACTGGTGCTGTCCGGTCAACTCCTTCTGGTAGCATGGAGAATTTCGGGAGACGCTGGCAAATCCAGGGCTTATCGGGCGACGCTACCAGATTTATCAATGAGGCTTGGGCACCCAACACACACAAACGTTATGCATCAAGTTGGAAACGCTGGTGTGATTGGTGCTCACAGCGGTCGGTGGATCCTGTTTCAGCGGATCTTTCTTTAATTCTTAATTTTCTGGCGTCCCTAGCATCCTCTGGGCTAGCTTACAGAACAGTTAATAACTTTCGTTCTGCAATTTCTGCAGGCCATGTGCCTCTTGATGGTAAACCAGCGGGAGAACATCCCCTGATTTCTAAATTGTTGAGGGGCATCCGGATGGTAAAACCTCCTTGTCCCAAATATGTAGCCCTTTGGGATGTCTCAGTTGTTTTGCGTTTCCTGTCAGCCTGGCCTTCTAACTCTCTTTTGACACGCAAACAACTGTCAGCCAAGCTCACTATGCTTTTGTGCTTGGTCTCTTGTAAAAGGGTTTCTGATGTGCGGGCCTTGGATCTCGCTGGTCGGTCTTTTTCTCCTGAAGGTGTTACCTTTATTATTTCAAGGAGGACTAAGTGTAATACACCCTCAGTCTCTTACCCTTCTTTTCCCCCCAATCCTCAGTTGTGTGTGGTTCAGTGTATTAAAGATTATGAGGTAAGTACAGCGCCTTTTCGGCATGATTTACAGGGCCAATTGCTTATTGCATTGCAAAAACCTTTCAAACCGGTAACTCCGGCTACTTTGGCACGTTGGTTACGTTGGCTCATGCATGAAGCGGGCATTGACATTTCTCTGTTTGGTGCTCATTCTGCTAGAGGAGCCATGGCTTCTAAAGCTTTTTCCATGGGTGCCAGCCTTCAGGACATCATGAAGGCTGCGGATTGGTCATCTGAAACTGTGTTTAAGACTTTTTACTTTAAACCTATTCTTGATGTTGCATCTGTTGTGGTGGCGAAGCTTTAAACAAGCATAATCAGAGCCTCCGTCCTGCCATAGAATGGAAAATTTGCTAACATTCGTGCCAAGAATTTTCAATTCTATTAAGGACAGGAGGCGAGGATTATCCCACCCTTATTTCATGCTTGTCTTTATATGATGCATATTGCTTTTTTATACTGTGCAATTCTAGTTCTTTATGAAATGTTTCCCTCCCTATACTGGTTACTATGTTCAACTCTTGGGGAACAGTTTTTACGGCCTCTATCTCTCTTTTCCTCAGGCTCCGACCTTAAATGAGGTGTGCCGGGATTTTCTTCTCCTGATTGGTCTCTTGCTGTTTCTCTGGTTCTTTGAAGTTCCTTCTCCACGTCAGCCGGACGACGACCTCTCCGGGGGACTCCTTTGATGGATTGTTTACCTTATGTTGATTTACTTATTATTGACTATGGACAAAGAAAGAGGAAGTGTTCACCTCTATGACCCTATTTATACCTTATCATACTCTATGGTTACCCTGTGTTTCTGGGTAATGTAGTTGTTTTATTTACTGCATTTTGATTGGCTGCTGTTTGTCAGTAAAGAAATTGACAAAGCATAATCCTCGCCTCCTGTCCTTAATAGAATTGAAAATTCTTGGCACGAATGTTAGCAAATTTTCCATTGTCCCTGCTAAGTAGTGCCACCCCAGCCCTGGACCCTTGGAAGTGGGCCTAAGGTGCTTACTGCAACAAAACACATGCATCTTCTGTTGTACCGGCACAATGACAATTTTGCATACATCTAAACCAGAGCATCATCCCTGTTACGTGGATCGCATCAACACATTGCTACTGTTGTGAGGATCAGAACCCGTGTGATGCTCCTTTGATTGGACCGGAACTGGAGCATTACCTCTACTACGTGGATCAACCCCAATGCACCATCTTTGGAATCCCCTCTGCACATAGTCTCTGCAACTCCATCGATGTCATCCTTGATGACAATGCTGAATCTCCACATCACATCTCTTAGTTCATTGGAGCCGCCACATTTCTTTCATTCCTGAAAAGTGAGTAACTCTCCTCTGTTAAACAGGTGAGTGATGATGTGACAACCTCCCACCCTCCAGGCCTCAAAAGGTCCCTCTTGTAGATCCGGAGGGAACGCAGCATGAAGGTATATAGGTGTGTAGGGAGAGGGGAAGTTGGTGAGGTGCATTCTCTTAGTAAGTTTATCCCAGACTTTTAGGGTGGTGGATGTAGGCATGTTAATATATAAGCGTTGAGTGGTCTGTCCTGCTTTGGTTTCCCTAGGAGGTCCCAGATGGTACGTCCTGTTATCTGTCTATCTATATGAAGCCAATGCTTCTCTGATGCCAGCCTCGACCATTCCGTGATTACCCTCAATTGGGTCCCTCGGTAATAGGATTGAAAGTCCGGAAGTGCTAAGCCGCCCTCTTTGCGCAGTTTTGTAAGTAAATTATAGGGAAGTCATGCCCTCTTTCCCTGCCAAATAAATTTGGTAACCATTTGTCGCAGCTCCCTAAAAAGACCTCCCTCCACCGGAATAGGCAACCCTTGAAAAAGGTAAAGCAAGCGAGGGAGAACATTCATCTTGATGGCATTAATCCTGCCCAACCAGGATATGTAAGCCACACTTCATTTGTCCAGATCGGTCTTCAGTTGTCGAAGAAGGGGGGAGAAGTTAGCTATATATAGATCCCGTATACGTGGGGTGAGCTTGACGCCTAGGTAGGTGATCTCTTTTGTCGTGCAGCGTAAAGGTGACACTCCTACACGTCGCCACTCTTCTTTCAGTGTTAGATGTAGTAAGAAGGATTTGACCACATTAACCTTAAATCCCACCACCCGTTCAAACATCACCAGCTGGTCATGGATAGCCAGTAGAGAGACAGAAGGATCGGAGATTGGGAGAAGCACATCATCGGCAAATAACAAAATCTTATGATGGTCTGAACCAAAACGTATCCCCGAATATCTGGGTTTCCTGTAATCTTATGAGCTAGGGGTTCTATGCTCAAGTCGAAAAGGAGAGGGGATAAGGGGCAACCATGTCTCGTATCGCGAGCCAGGCCAAAGGGGGAAAAAGTTACTCCATTAACAAGGACCCGAGAGCTGGGAAAGTGATAGTTAGCGCAAATCATCCCTATAAAGGTCTCGTTGAAGCCAAAGCGCTAAAGCACTAGAAACAAAAAAGTCCATTCCACGCGATCAAATGCTTTCTCCAGTGAGAGAAGCGCTGCTGAAATGTTTTTCTTGCGGGCCTTTTCAATGATATGGATGATGCGTTGCAGGTTATCGTGGATCTGTCGCCCCTTAAAAAACGGACTGATACTGATCAATAATACCGGGAAGTATTGCTTCGAGACAAGAGGCCAGGATTTTAGAGTACATTTTTGCATCCAGGTTCAGGAGAGCAATCAGGTGGTAAGAAGAGCAAGCTGTGGGATCCTTACCAGACTTAGGGATCACTGCCACTATCGATTCGCCCATGGAGGGAGTGACTCGTTGCGCAGAGGCAATGGTGTTAAATAGAATAGATAAAAAGAGTACAAGCTCTGGCATGACGGTACGATAGAAGTAGGATGAGAAGCCATCCGGCCTTGGAGCTTTCTGAAGTTTAAGGGAGTCAATCGCTTTCGGGACCTCCTCAGCGGTTATTAGTTGCACCAAGTCTTGGCCCCTACTTGAGGGAGGTCCAGGGAATTCAGAAAACCCGATTGGACATGCACCCTTGGGTTTTCTGAAGTGTGAAGGGTTCTGTAGAATGTCTCAAAGGCCTGCGCGTTCCCCTCGTCTGTCTTGTGAGGAACACCCTTCTCGTCAACAATAGTTTGATATACTCTCTTTCCTGCTTGGCTTGTATTTGACGTGCCAGTAAGGACCCCACTTTGTTCCTGCTCTCGTATCCCCTGGTTTGCAAATGCAATATGTTTTTTCCTTTCTATTAGTGTAAAGAGCCTGTAATTTTCCCCTCAGGGCCATGACCCACCACAACGCCAGAGCAGAGGGGCTGGCCTTATGGGTTTGTTCTGCAGTCACTAATTCTCGTTCTACCTGGGGACGCTCCTCTTGTTGCTGAGATCTCAATGTAGTGGCTAACTCAATGCACTTACCCTGGGATACTGCTTTGAGGGCTTCCCATGTAGTTGCATTGGAAGTAGCCTCAGGATCATTGTGCTCGAGGACTTCCTTAATGGTCTTCCTGAGTTCGTCACAGAGAAGTCTGTCCCTGCAGGGAAAATTGGGGAAATACCAACATGCATGTTTTGGCGAGGGTTCGGCCAAGTGATTGTCATCTCTAGGGGGGCATTAGCTGATAGGCAAATCAGCTGAAACTGAGTTTGCAGCAGCGAAGGGGGCAGGGATTGACTTATAAAAATGTGATCAATAACGGAGTAAGTTCTGTGAGAATGAGGGAAGAACGAGTAATCATGTAGCGTGGGATTACCATCCCTCCATACGTCCCTCAACCCCATGAGTTGAAGATGTGACTTGCGCGCCTTACCAAACATCCCTCCCGGTGCTCTCTCCGAGTGTGTCATGTCCATGTCCTGATCTCATATTAAATTGAAGTCTCCCAAGAGCAGAATGTCTCCCTGAGCAAAGTTCTCATAGGAAAGGAGAGAATGAAGTCCTGCTGACCCGTATTAGGTGTATAAAGGACTGCGAATGTGCATTGGTGGCCTCTTAGGTCTCCCCTAACCATAAGGCACCACCAGCATTTGACATTTTAGTTTCCTGAGCTTTGAAGGGGACTCTGAAGTGGAACAACAGCGCCACCCCATTTTGTTTCGAGGAATGTGAAGATCTAAATATCAGGGGATAAGCTATATGGAGCAGCCGGTGTTCTTCGGATTTTTTGAAGTCCGTCTCTTGAAGTGCCGCCACTTGGACATTATGATCCAGCAGGTATTTCCAAAAGTGTTGGCGCTTGTTAGGGAATTCAATCCCCGGGCATTCCAAGTGATAGTTCTATCCGCCATTGTCATCAAGAAGGGAGTGTCCCCAACCTAGCGAGGGGCTTTGCTTAAAATCTACCCTTGTTCCTCCCATCCTCAACCGCCCATAAATTATAGAAAAATAGGCACCATGACATCGACCTAAATTAATTAACCATAACAACGATTTAAAACAAGTCTTTAGGATCGCCCTCCTAGAGGGAAATCCCTGTACCAAGATACACTTAAGGAACATGACCATTTCCATTCCCCCAGCCCTTATTGTATCATAAATCAAGGCATATGTTGTATGAATGTTACAACTAGATAACAATTAACATTTGGATTGCGACCCTCAGAGTGGATATGTCTATCGGGAACCACCCATGAGCATCCAATCAAAAACCTTTTACTGATGCAGAATGAGATCAGTCTCCCTGTCCTCTCCCAGCAAGTAGAGTGTTCTCACAAGGTGCTTACGCCAAGCGCAGCAGCTTAACAGAATAACAATTAGTTAAAATAGCTTACAGCATATATACTTAGATAGAGTCCCGGAGAGCACAAGAAAGATGCAGGTCATCCACCTCCACCACCCTCCAGACAGAGACCCCCTTACAGCTGACGAGACAGATCAGTACCCATAATCTCTCGCTACAGGCCACGAGCTGCCCAAGGCCCTGCCAACAAGTTCTGAGTCCCAGGCTTCCGAGTAGTGACAAGTCATCTGGGCCCTCCACTGATATGTGGCTTGCAAGTCCTCCACTCCATCAGACTCACCATGGCAACTTCAAGCCGCCTCCAAGGGAAGAGGCCGTGCACGAGCCTGATTCAGTCAAGAAAAAAGGTTCACTGTTAGCTCCATCCCATATTCTTAATGTCAGATAGACATTTCAAAGTAGTTCCATCTCCTAGGTGCTTCTGGTGGTGCAGTAAAAGGCATCCTGGACATTATCTTCATCCTGTGGTTTTCTTACCCCCGGTGCCCATTGTCCGCCACTGGTTTCCATTCTGTCGTCTGCACTTCTGTTCTCCCTCTGTATTTGGTGGGTGCGTGTTGTCATGGGATGTGGAGCTCTCGATAAGATTCAAAGCCTCTCTGAACTCCGTCCAATGATGATATTTGTTGTCCCATTGGAAAGGGATGCCAAAGGGGTAAGTCCATCGATATCTGGTCTTTTTGTCTCTCAGGAAGTCGATTAGCGGACGTCGCAGGAGTGTGGCATGTGCCACATCTTAATAGAGCGTGCACTTGGTGTTTTGGAAGGTACTTTTTAGAGGACCAATTCCTTGACATTAAATGAGCTAAACTTCGCCAGCACATCACGGGGCCTTTGATTCTCTCTCAGCAGACTCACTCTGTGGACTCTCTCCAGCCGAACCACAGGCCCCTCCTCCCCCAGCACCGAGGAGAAGAGGCCTCTCGCTCGGATGCTGTCACATAGGGAGCGGTTTACTAAATCTTTGCACTTAAGCAGGGAGGCCTGCAGTTGCCCACTCAGGTCCGCCGACTTTTCTTCCGAAGGGTGTGAGATGGTTAGCCATCTCCTGGTATTTTACTTCGAGATCCAAAGTTCTAGTACACAGTGAGTCCACATCCACTTGTAGGGTCACCATTTTCTCTCTAATTTCGACGCGAAAAGATTCGAAGGAAGCATCCATATCAGCCTTGATGTCTGCCATTAGTTCCTTTTTGAATTCCTGTTGGGAGGACAAGAGGTCTTCTCGTGTTAGTGCCATGGTCCCTGATGAAGAAGTCGCCACCTCGCCTGCCGCTCCGGAACCTGCGGTCGCAAAGTAATTAGAGACCTTGTTGTTAGGGGTCTTTTTGGGTGGCATGGGGGGCGCTTCCTGGTCACCATCTGACCACCTCTCCTGTTTCTCAGAGTGAAAGCCAAGTGATTGTGGTCACAGTTAGGCCCCAGGCCTCTTATCTTCTCACGCAGGGGGTCCTCTCTGTCCCCAGACCCCACCGTCCTGCAACCTGTCTGCTATATAGGCCAGCGCCTATGCTATCCCCCTTGGTGTGTCGTAAGTCTTGGACTGCTTCCTGCCAGGGGGGTCTAACCGGTGCTCTATGAAGCGCTGCCAGTAAGCATTTAGTGTTGTGCCTGACCCAGATTGGCTGCCATGATAAGGCAAGGCCCCAGACTTCGGGGTTTCTGCGGCATGAGGGTCCCCGGCTGTCTCTCCTCATGTGCATTGCTTGGTCCTGCCATAGCACAGACCTACGAGCGCACTTGCCTCGACCCTGGAAGTGGAGAGTCGCCTCCGTCGCTTGCAGTACTTCAGACACCATGGAACTTGTTAGTGGGCTCCCTCTGCTTCCCGCTATCTGTGACAACCAAAATGCAGTTGTGCTAGCAGGGGGCCCCATCCAGAGTCAGGAAATCGATGTCTCCACACCGCCGAGGACCGGGTCGCGGCCATGTGTACCACGATTAGCTTGCAGGAACCGCCATTTTGTGCATGCGCTTCCACTCCTGCAGGAGCTTCGCCCACAGTTCCCTCCACACCTCAGACCACCTTGGGTGTTACACCTGCACAATAGGGTACCCCACCTGTGGTCAGCTTCATCCGGGCCCCCTTAGTCAGCAATAGGGGTAACCTGTGCTCCGTTGGTTCACCGCCCAGGGGTCCGTTGCAGATCATGGCACCATTTTCTTCATCCTCCGTGCACCAAGCACCGCCGAGGCCATCAGCGAGCAAAACCTCTCTTGGGGGCCCCCTACAGCAAAGACGTGGCAGTCCTCATCACCTCTCCATACAGGGGTGCCCCAATACGGCTCTGGGGCTCTTCAGGTATGCCTTGTTTCTCTGGTTTATGTGGGGCCTGAGACAGAGCTGACCGAAATCACTTCCAATTGGCCATATTAGTTGGCCACGCCCCCCCGAAACC
Organism: Lissotriton helveticus; assembly: GCF_964261635.1. Lineage (NCBI taxonomy): Eukaryota > Metazoa > Chordata > Amphibia > Caudata > Salamandridae > Lissotriton > Lissotriton helveticus. The sequence goes on along the minus strand of NC_136057.1, from coordinate 2,009,580,990 downwards.
TATTTTTAAAGATAATTCATAACAGACGGCATCAGCAGTTAGGTCCTAAACAGTCATGTTTTCAGCTTCTTCCTCAACCTCACATGGTCATCAGTGAGCTGGATGTCTAAAGGTAGTTCATTTCAATGTACGGCCACCAAGTATGAGAAGGAGCGATTCCCCGCTCTGACCTTTTTTATGTTTCTAGTTTTAGCCAGAGCACGATTGCAAGACCTCAGTTTGACAACAGACTAAATATAGTGGAATAGTGTGCAGGTAGAACATAGCTCTGACCCTAAGTCTGTAGTGTTTTTCAAGACCTCAGTTCTTGTGATGGAATATAAAACTCAACTTTGTCCCGCAAGATGCAGGGGCCAAGCTTGTATAAAGCTCTATGCGCATGGCACAATAGTTTGAACTTGGCCTTTGGCACATAGGCAGCCAATGAAGCTCCTCCATGCACTCTGATGCTCAGTTGTACTGCCAGTGATGTGTGGATCAGTACCTGAGCATTGCCAGCACTATGTGGATCAGCACTGATACATTGCTTCAGCTGCACCTGACATCTTTGACATCACCACAGCCAAGATCAATGGGCTTTTGTTCTGCGGGCCTCACTGGGTCCCTGTGTCCGACCAGCGCTCCATGATGGTCAGCCTGAACGTTTGACTTTGTCCCGGTCCAATGTGACCAGATATCTCAAGCAAGCTTTTATCGGATTGTTGTTGTTTTGGTCTGGTTTTATTTATTAAATTGGGTTCTATTTTTCTAAGCTGGTGTGGAATTTTTTTTCTGCGCTGTTTTCATTGTTTAGCTGTTTGAAGGATTGCACAGTTTCCAATACGTTAAGCCTGACTGTTCTGTGCTAAGCTACCACAGGGTAAGCACAGGCTCATTTAGGGTTTGCCTCCTTCTTACCCTGACTAGGATTGTGATTGCTGCGTGCCTTTGAATACCCCTTTTAACCTCCAAACCAATTTCTAACATTGGTGATCGTTGGTGAGGATAGGCTTTGTGTTTGTGTAGTACCATACAGTCACTTTGTATACATTACCCATTTACATCTTAGGCCAAATGAAAATGTTAAATTCTCCCTAATTGGCATTTTTGATTTACTCCAAAGCCATGCCTCTGGCTGCTGGTTCTATAACTGGATCCATGAAATTTGAGCTTCCCAACCTGGAAACGTATACAATAGCCCGGCTTAAGGACTTTTGCGAGAAGATTGGGCTTCCTGCAAAAATGCTATCAAGATGGGGGAATTACAAAAGGTGCTGGGAGCCTGGGGAGAAACCCACTCCAAGGAGGATGATGTATTAGGAGAGCCTGATGAATTACCTGCAGTGGCTGATGGTGAAAACACTGAATTTAAGCTCCCGGTCAAGGCAGGGGGCAGTGTCTTTTCCCATGGTTTATCCCCACAAGAACTGGCGGAGGGAGAAGAGGGAATTCAAACTTGCCAATTTGAGAATGAAGGAAAGAATGTTGCCATTGAGGAGACGAAGGATAAAACAGCTTTGGAAGAATTCTTTTTGTTGTTGGCTCATGAGAGAAGCCTACAAGATTTGAATATCAAGGCCAGACACTTTGATTCCAGCAGTGATGGTGGTAGTATACCTGCAGTACTTAAAGAAGAGAAAGGGTTCACATAAGCAAGCATTTGGTGCCCAGTTATGTGGTGGAAGAGGACATTGATAAATGCTTTTTTGCTTATGTATTTGCATTGAAGGTGCACAGGGTGCCCGAGGAGCACTGGGGTGGTGGTCTGTGGAAATTAATGCCTACTCTGGGGAGATACACATTTCTTACACTAAAGGTTGGAGACCAAACCAAGTATACCTCTATGAAGGCGAATTTAATCGAAAAATTTGGGCTGATTCTCAAGAAGTATTGCCAAAGATGCAGCCAAAAGCTCCCCAACCAATCCTGGGTAGATTTTATGGAGTACAAAAAAAGCACTGGGTGTAAGATAAATTCTTATGTTGGGTTAATCATGACAGAGCACATGCTTAGTATTTGCTTTGCAGAGTTGCGTCAGCACCCAGTTGACAGTAAACTGACTGACCCCATGAATCTTGCTAAGGAGGTGGACCTCTGGACTAGCACCAGAGTGTCTTAGAAGGTATCGGGGGGACTCCAAAAAAGGTGGTCAGGATTCCAACTAGAAGAAAGAGGGGAAAGAAAAACTTAAAAGCAAGGTGTTCTCAAAAGTCCCCCCAAAAATTTTTCAAGGGTGTAGTGATACTTGTAATCAGTCCCAGTCTGATACTAAGATAAAGGGGTTCTTTGAGCACAAAACAGGGATGTTTATACCCCAATGTACTACAAATTTGGGCAGTCCTGCACCAACTCCAACTGTCCCAAGAGGGCACAGCCTCCCACTGGCGGGCAGACACCAGGGTTGGCGACTGTGGTGCTTGAGGAGGAGGTAGTCCCAGTTAGCTTTGGGAGACAGACAGAGATTACCCTAGTTTCCTTAGGGTAAAAAGTGATGATGCCTAAAGAGCAATTTCTGCTAATACGCCCAAGTATAGGCAGTCGGTCACCATTAATGTGCTGTGGGCAGAGGCTCTGCAAGGTACAGGAGCCACCATGATTAACCATGGTTACTGTCAGGTGTTAGTTGATGTCTGCAAAGCATGTCCTACTGAACACATTCCACCAAGTCACATGTGCCGATAATTGGGAAAGCCATCTACCGGTGACTCTGGTTCCATTTGAATGGGGGCATCACAGGTTCTCCGAAAGTTGCTGTGAGCCCTGCCATGCCTGTTGATTGTTTGCTAGGCTGTATGACCTGGAGCATACTGCCTGGAGGAAGGTATAGCGCAGGTCACACTTGGAGAGGATGATATTACCTGAATGGGTCTAAATGACCACATGGACCATACCTGCCAGTGAAGGGAGTCAACTGTATCTGGAACCCATAATAATGGCTAAGACAGTTGCCAAGGCGAGGGGCATGGGCAACAAGCCTTTAAAATGTTCGCAGTGGAGGTTAACGGGTCTCTGAGGACCCTGAGCAAGCCAGGGAGGACATAACCAGCCTAGGTGACCTACCTGAGCTTGCTAGCTGGCATGTTGAGGGTAGGCCCAACAAGTAGGAATTCTGCAGAGCACATCAAGAGTTTCACACTCCTGAGGGCTTGAGGTGACAGGCCTCTCCTGTGCAGCAGGTGAAGCCTCTGAGGACCACCAAATCTATAGGGAGATTGACCTCTTTATGCGCTTGTGCCCACCCCACAGGCCCCAGTGTTAGAGGAATTTCCTACTGGGTGTTTCTCCCAATATCGCACTGGAAGGACATTTAAGAATGTTCACCAGGCTTCACCACGATTGTCTCCTACTGTTATTGCCCCAGAATTCTTCTGGTCCTGTCCAACTTGCCAGCCAATGAGAAATGAGGGAAAAAGCACAAAGTTCTTTGTCTACATGGAGATGCCACAGAAAGGAGTGCGGTTCAGCCCTTTTGAACTCCACTGTGGCCACCCTGTATGGGGACTTCTGGGCCTTGTCAAGAAGGGATGGGAGCAAGCTCCCAAGAAACCTCCTGGGAAGTGATCAGTACATGCAGCATCCCACAACCAGATGCATCACTTCTGAAAAAAGGCAACAAGCAATTTAGGGGCCAGTCAAGCAGTCATGAATCTCTGGTATGACCAGAAAGCCTCTCTGATGGTGTTTCAGTCAGGCCAGAATGTATGGGTCATGGAACTAGTAGAGCCCACGGCTCTCCAGGACCACTCGTCAAGCCCATACAAAATCAATGGGCATGAGGGTGAAACCACCTACTTTATGCTCTCCAGACCTTTAGGAACCCCTTAAGGGTGCTCCATGTGAACAGACTCAAACCTCACTTCAAGAGGTCAAAAGCGCGCATGCTCCTTGTGACAGATGAGGAGGTTGAAGAGGAGAGTGAACCTCCCCCTAACCTCCACTAAGCACAAGGACATGATAGGTCAGTAGACGGTGTCAACCTCTCTTCCACCCTATCCCCAGTACAGCAGAGTGACTGTTATCTGTTGCTGGGACACTTTGCCTCACTGTTCTCACTCACTGTAGGACTCACACATCTGTGCGTCCATGATAGTGGTACCCGAAATATACCCCTGGCAGGACATTTAGGGCAAAACAAGTCCTTCCCCATGGTTGTCTCCCACTTTTATTGGGTCTGAATACAGAAAGCATCAGATGCATTCTGCAGATCCTGTCCCACCTGCCAGGTCAGTGGGAATTCAGGGAAAAAGCACAAAGTTCCTCTGATATCATTACCAGTCATTGCCACTCCTTTGCAAGGGTAAGCATTGACATCATTAGACCCTTGGACCCCAATACAGCGTTAGGCAACAGGATTGTCTTGGTCGACCATGCCAACTGCTACCCAGAGGCCATCAGTGGCTGTACGTTTAGTAGCTAGAGCTCTGATTGGGAACATTACCTGTGTTGCGTTCCCCAAGGGGGTAGTGACTGACAAAGCTACTAACCTCATGTCCACGTGCATGAAGTCAATGTGGGATGAGTCTGGTGTAAATTACAACATCACCACACGCAATCACCGCCAAACCAATGGTCTTGTGGAGATATTCAACAAGACTTTGAAGGGCATGATTATGGGCCTGCTGAACCCATGAGGCATAGGTAGGACATCCTCTTGCCATGCCTCCTCTTTGTCTCTTTGTTGTAACGACTTTCGTTGTAATCCCCGTGTTGTAATGGCATGCGGGGTAAAAGCGCGCGTTATATTGACATACAACCCGCTCTGGGCCCTTGTGGACCGCTGGACCGACCCATACAAAATTAAGGAGTGTAAGGGTGAGTTCACCTACTTTGTGGATATCCAGACGCCTGTGAGGCCCCAAAGAACAGAACATTATATTGATACTGGAGTTAGTCTACCTGTGTAGTACACAATTTACAGGTTGTCAGACAGGGTGAGGGGCAACATCAAGGAGGAAGGCTCCAAGATGTTGGCATTAGGGGTGATTGAGCCCTCTAATAGTCCTGGTTCCAGCCCTGTTGTGCTGGTACCAAAGGCAGCCTCACATCAGAGCTCTTGTTCTGCATAGACTACAGAGGACTCAATTCTGTCACAAGGCTGACGCACACCCCAACCTCATAGCTGATGAGCTCATTAACAGACTGAGTGCTGCCAAATTCCTCAATACCTTTAATTTGACATAGGGTATTGGCAGATCGCTTTTACTGAGGGGGCAAGTAGAGGTCAGAATTTTCCCTGCTACATTCCAAAGGTTGATGAACAGGGTCCTAGCTATTAAGGAGGCCTTTTGTGCTGCCTACTTAGATGACATCACCGTCTACAGTTCCAGCTGGGATGAACATCTGCATCACATCCATGAGGTGTTTCAAACCATGCAACAGGCAGGCCTGACCATCAAAACCAGTACGTGCTAGATTGGGCAGGGTTACGTGGAGCACCTGGGTCACTTGGTATGTGGAGGCAAGGTACAGCCCCTCCAGCCCAAGAATGAAACTATCATGGCCTGGCAACCACCTAAAAGACAGATGTGAGAGGCTTCCTAGGCATATAGGCTACTACATATGAATTGTTAAGGGTTGTGGCACCATTCATGTCCTCTTAACTGAGTTGACTTACAAAAAGCAGCTCAGATTGATGACCTGGACAGAGGCTTGTCAGAAAGCTTTTATACTCTAACGGAAGTCTAACATACAGGACCAGTACTCAAGGCACCTGATTTATCCAAGCAATTCATAGTGCCAATGGAAACTTCAGAGCATGGCAAATGGGCTGCTTAGCTTAGTTGAACGAGGAAGGCCATACAAACCGGTACCCTTCATTAGTAGGAGGTTACTTCCACGGAAACTGAGGTAGAGTGCCATTGAAAGGTAAACTTTTGTTGCAATCTGGGCACTGAAGAAGTTGAGGCCATACTTCTTTGGGGCTCGCTTCCTGGTTCAGACAGACCACAGGCCATCAGATTGCTCATGCAGCTGAGGGCCGAAAATCCCAAACTGTTGTGGTGGTCCATCTCCCTACAGGGAATAGACTATACAGTGAAGATCTTCAGGGGTCAGACCATGCCAATGCTGATGTACTCTCCAGGTTGAACTGCCTTAGTGAAGAGAACTCCCAAGGAGTTGGGTAGCTCACCCCACTTTCACCTGGCAAGACATGTGTTAGACCTAATAACCTTAGGGTGGTCTTCCCCCAATTTTTTTTACCTTCCTCTGCCATTGTTTCTGACATTGCCTATGCAGGATTTAGAAATCTGTGCACTTTACCACCGTTAATCAGTGCTGAAATGCTTGTGCTCTCTCCCCTAAACATGTTCCTTTTGGCCCATCCCCATAGACATATTTAAGTTACTTATACGTCCCTCAAAAAGTGTGCTACATGTACCCAGGGCCTGTAAATTAAATGCTACTAGTGGGCCACCCATTTAAGTAGCCCCCTAACCATGACTCAGACTTGATGCTGCAGAGCCAGTGTATGCAGTTTAAATTGTTATTTTGATCTGTCATGATAACATTCTTGGTCGGTCAAAACCTTTCCATTTTATACATATAAGTCACCCCTAAGGTAAGCCCTGATAACACAGAGGGCAGGATATGATGTATTTAAAAGTCAGGACAAGTACTTTTAAGTTTTACATGTTCTATTAGTGAAGATTTCTTAAATTCATTTTTCACTACTGCAAGGTCTATCTGTCCCATAGCTTAATGATGCAGGTACCTTTTTACATGTTTTCTTTGTAATTCCCAATTGTGAAGAGATGGACTTTTTTAAGTTCGGTGTCTCTGGAATCAGTATTTAAAATCACAACTTACGGTGAAGCCTGACTTTAAATTGCAGTTCTGAGAATGCCACTTTTAAAAAGTTTGTAATGATGTTTCCTATTACTGACTCACAAAGTAGGGCTTGTGAGTTGGTATTAGGATGATGCGTTCCCCTTCCTAATAGTCAGTCGCAGGGCAATGTAAAACTTTAATATTTTACCTACTCCATGAAGGAGGTGGTAGTCTACTTAAAAAAGGAAAGGGATCCCCAGAGGAACACTTTCCCTGTGTGTATTTGGGCATCAAAATTGTTTAAGAGCAGGAAATGGTCCCACGGACCACTACCTGCTCTTAAAAAATTAAAACGAAACGTTTCATTTTTCTTTTTTAAATGCATGCATTTTTCCTTTAAGGAAAATGGGCTCCATTTCAAAAACAAAATTGCTTTAATTGAAAAGCAATCACAGACATGGTGGTCTGCTGACCCCACAGGCTACCATCCCTCTGATTACAAGCAATTCCAAATGAGTCACAAATTGTGACCTACTTCATGAATATTGATGAGGTAGTTCATTTGAGACCCCATTAGGAATCGCGAAAATGTCTGAGACACATTAGTACATCGCATTTTGTGAGTCCATAATTGAAAGTCGCAAACAATTGCAATTAGAGACTCACAAAACAAAGTGGTTGTACATCTGGCCCCAGGTGCCCGCTGCCTACCTCTGATCAGTCAGGGGTGGGTGAATGCTGAGCTTTGTGTATTTCTCTTAGAGAGCACACACACACAATGGGAGCTTAGGTGTGACTTAATGGGTCATCCTGGGAGGATGGGAGGTGGACTTAGCCTCACCTACACCTGAATACAATCTGTCCTGTCTCCTTTCAAAGGGTTACATACCCCTTTGTAGTGAGTCTGGAGTTAGGGCAGGAAGGGAGGACCTGTGTGCACTTCAAAGACTTGTCTTTGAAGTCTCCCCCACTGCAAAGGCCCTACTACGTATAAGTACTGGATCTCTGACACCATGACGTCTCTATACTTATGTGGCTACTCTGCCAAGAAGAAGGACTGCTTTACTGCCGAAGGACTGCCATTCAGCTGGACAGTTGCTTGCTGGGCTCTTGAATGGCAATGCTGACTTGTGGTCTGCTGTTTCCCTGCCTTGGTGAGAAGGACGAGACCTGCATCATGGGAACCCAAAGTGGAGTGGTGTGGCTCACTGGTTAGAGGCGGCAGACCCGGTAGCAGAGAACGGCCCGGGACCAGGGTTCAATTCCCGACGCGGCAGGGTTGTGGACCAGGGTCAGCGGACTCGACAATTCTCGCCTCGGTGCCTACTCTAACCAGGGATCACACTCGGCAACTCTGGGCATTAAGCTTGCCTCATCTCTACAACGGCCCCCCACAGACGCCGAGGATGCCTGGTTTCACCTTGGAGATACCCAGAAGGGACCATCTCACAGGGAAAGCCAGGACGGGTTCCCCAGCGGTCTCCAGCACCGGGATGCTTACGGGCAGCCGTGCGCTTTACAAGTCCAACACATTTACATTTACATTCCAAAGGCTAGCTGTCCGAACTCCTGATCTGAAGTCTCTGAAGTGAGGATTGGAGAAGATGGGCAAATGGTCTTTAATTTCTTCAAAGTAGAAGACTTAGAAGATGAGGAGTCTGACGTAAAAACAGTCACAACATCCTTTAGCAAGCTCAAAGAAGATGGTACAGCAAGTACACCACATTGCCCACCTTGGCTGAAAACAACTGAGGGCTTGATGCCAGTGATGAAACAAGCTTTTCCTCAACTGTGGCTGAATTCTGGGCAGGGCCTCTTCCATAGACGCTCACAGTCGCTTCTTGTTGGTCAACATCATGAGTTGTAACAGCTAGTAGACAAGTCTCTGGGCCCCGGTGTCAGAGGTCTCAGTTGTGTCTACCTCTAAGCAGTAAAAGGGAAGGTAGACAGTCAGAATTCTTGTCCATGCTATACAAGCCCTCATCATCATAAAAATAATATACTGATTTGTAAAATACTAATTTTATTAGACACTGCTTAGGCCAAAGTCATGGCAACATGTCTTAGGAGACCTGTCGTTTAACAGCGGAGTTTGCATCTATTGATGCCAGATTTGATTAAACGGAGAAAAATGTGCATTGACACAAAGGAATCCTTATTTGTCAGTTTACCTGACTGAAGACATGTCTGGCAGCTCCAACACAACCTAAGTGACCTAGGGGACATATTGAGATGAGTTATTCAACATGGACTTTGCTCTAAAATAGAAGCCCATTACATAAGGCCCAGGAATAGTGACAACTATTGCATCGCATCCTCGCCACATCTCACCACCAACACATCACTTCGTATGCGTGATGCATCTTTTACACAGATCTTTGCAACACTCCGTAAACTAGGATTTTAGGTACTTTGTTCAGCGGGCCTAACTGGGTCCATGTAGTCAGACCATGCGCCATTGCAGTTGGTCTGAACTTGTAACTTTGTCCCAGTCTGGTGCTACCAGATATCCACTCACTAAAATGTTTAACATTTCATATCTCCGGGTCTACTGCTTGGTCTTGTTTTATTTATTAAAGCAAGATCGATTTCTCTAACCTGGTGAGGCTTTTACAAATGTTTTCCAGATTGCCTCAAAGTTAAGCTTGACTTTTCTGTGCCAAGCTACCAGAGGTTTGAGCACAGGTTAATTTAGGGTTGGCTTGTGTCTCACCCTGACAAGGATTGCGGTTGCTGCTTGACGGAGCTCATACCTCAGTGAAGCTGACAACCTGATTTCATACAAATGAGGTCTAAATATTAGAGAGAGACACAGACAAATCTAAATCCCCATCGTAGGGAGACGTGAAGTTTCCCACCAATGATGTGAGACCATTGTCAAAATAGCTGCAAGTGTTATATGCTATTTTACTAATGATGTAGACATAGCTTTCTTTAATAAACTTGGGAGGGGATGAAACATTTTCAAAATACAAGGTAGAGGGACAAAAAGGGGAAAAGTGTGAGAGATATGAGAATATCTTGACATTGTAATATGATGCAGTTCTATGTGTGCTGTAGAATGCAGCACACATAGAAAGAGGAAGTAACAGGGAGAAATAAAGATATTACTCTTCGTTATGCCTCACCTGAGAAAGTGTAGTTTTTTTCGCATTCCCAGGTTTACAATAATGGTACACCTGGGAATGTTCCAAACTCGATTGGTGGCTGCATGGGAACACCCATGCTCCACCCATGGTATGCCTTCCCAGCGCAGAGTACTGCAATGCAGCAATTTGTGTTGGGCTCATTACCCTAGATATGTAAGGCAGGCTTGATAAACCTAACTGAAGAGATGAGTCACTCTTGCACCATATTGCATTGTGAAAGAGCGATGCAGCTCCTTAATAGACTATTTTGGGGAGCAGTATGTCTTGTCAAGAGACAAACACACTCTTGTGGTGGTCCTTACACACCTTCGAATTGAGGGGAGTGGCTTTATTGGTAAAAAAAATCTTCCTCTGAAAGTTGTGAAAACATGGAGATAATTATATTTTCTATACGCATTTACTAAAAACATAAAATCTTGGACAAAATATTGATTATTGGCTCTATACAACTAACTTTGCCCACCTCTCTAGTTTTACAATACTGAATCGCCCTATTGTTGAATGAGGTCACACCAGCAAATAATAAGAGGAGATTGGAATCATCCTAGAAAGAAAGGAACTTCCTGACAGGGGGAATTATTCAGGCTGAGCAATATTGCATGATATTGTTAACCATGTCCTTGCAGATATATGGTGCCTAACTGACCTGCCTCTTAAAGACTACACCTTTATCTCTTGTGAACATGGCTCTAGCTCCAGAATAGACTATTTTCTGCTATTTGGAGATACAATCACCAAATCCAGCTCATGCCAGATACTGGTAGGCAGAATACCGGACAATTCTCTAGTTCATCTTGGTCTATGCACGGGTAGGGTATCCTTACTTAACAATGTATCACATCAATAGTTCAAAATACAAACTCCCAGAGCAGAAGAAACAGCGACGATCTCATGCAAACAATGAGAGTTTTCTTGCCTCTTCATAAATGCCCTTGGAAGCCTTTACAGCTACCTGGTGCATGGGAGACAGGCCAATAGCTTGCAGAAAAACAAAGGGCAACTAGACGGAATCTGAGAATTCAATTAGACACTTCTGTCATCAAAAGACCCTGCAAGAGACGTATACAACACTTAGAAGTGGAATATGCACTTGATGCAAAATTTCTGATAGTTGATTGTGCCATTTCACACATTTATGAGTACTTTGGCACACAATCCTACTGCAGCAGCACAGGAACAACAAACTTAAGAATGTGAGCAGCTGCTGCTTTTTGTGTTTTGTTGCATTAAGCACTATTTTTCTTTGCATAAAAGACATCCTTTATATTGCTAAATGCTTGCTTTCCCTCCTTGCATTATTCTGCAAGATCTTGCATGATTTGGCACTAATTCTGCATCTAAATGCAACAGCAAATTATACAAGTTATGCCAATTCCTAGTATAAATTAAAATGCCTACATTATTAGCATGGGGTAAAGGTGGCATGACTGTTGGCAGCCCAATCAAAGCAGAGAGAGTCCTAGGTGGAGGTCCAAGCATTAATGGATGATGGAAGGAGATTGCACACAAACCCGCAAACCATAATTTTGCAGGCTTCCTGTAACAATTATATCAGTCAGAAGAGATCCATGTAATAGATGTGAAAGAAACATTTTTCACATGCTTCCCCATCTTGAAGATGTCAAACAGAGTTCAAAATATCAGCAGTTATACAATAAATTCACACCGACATTTGAAAATGGGTGACCCTCCAGTCATTCCTACTTGGGCACAGTACAAGCTATTAAAATGGACAGATAAGAGCTTCATCACTATAGCCCACACACTTTTCATTGGGAAGTACCCACATTTGAAGACTTCAGATCTAAATATGGAATAGATGTATCTCAAACCTGAAGGTTCTAACAGCTGTGACACTGCCTATCATGTACCTTAGGGATGTTACCACTACCTGTAGCCACATCTTCCATACACACTTACATCAAGCAGTAGGGTTCACATAAGGGAATAGTATCAGGTCTATATCATCCCATAGTACAGGCACTTTTTGTATCCCCACACTACAGGCTACACAAGAAAGACATAAAACATTTTTTTTGATTGATAGAATGTATGGCTATTGAAGCTTACGACCGTGGTATATGAGGGAGCCAACTCCATAGCTCATCATTAAAAATATTACACAGATGGCATTGGACACCAGCTTGTTTAGTTAAATGTTGTACCACACATAACAACAGCTGTTGGCAATATAAACAGGAGAAGGACTCTCTATGTCACATATCATGGGGCTGTCTCTTAGTTGCCAATTATTGGACGACATTTTAGAACACACTTTACATCGCCAGTTACCTACCTTTTTACTCATTCATGAAACTAGCCTTAATGTATGTCTTCTAGTACATTCTGGAAATCCATTCTTTGAGGCACAGATTGATGGCCACTTCATTAGCAATAGCAAAGGTCTCTATACCACACCACTGGAAATCTAAAGCAATAGCCTCGCACACGGATGATGGACAGAGCTTTTTAGGTTAGCCACCTACGAGAAGTTAAATTGAAAAAGCCAACATTTTATGGAAATAACAATATCTTGGCCCTCCTGCTGGAATGTAGATGGAACTGGGACACACAATATGCTGGCAGCCTGGAAGTTTCTAATTAAAGTTTTTCTTTTAATTAATTCTTTGGTGTTACACTACAATCCATTTCTTGATCTTTTCAGAATACATAAGGCCTGATTTTCTGATTTGACAGACTGCAGTATGTCATATTCGGAGGTTACCCCTGGATCAGTAGACATCTCAGTACACTGAAAGGAACAGACTTCAGGGAGGCTCCTTGCAAATTACAAAAGGTTTGGTGATTGGCCGCCATCGGTTTAAATGGCCGTTCACCAAAACCTTTACATTTGTGTTGTTTTTTCAGAAACAAATAGTCACAGCTGGAGTTTTTTTCTTAAAAACAAAAGAAAGTGATGACCGCCACACCGTGGAAGCTTTCTCCGTGGGTGTATGGGTCATTAATGGTCATTATTTTTTTCGGGACCACACCACCAAGTTTTTCATTGCGGTAATTGGCATGAAAAGTTTTTTGACTCAACCATCCACTTTAAATAGGGCGGGCAGTCTATTTTCCTTCGCTGGTGCAGTGGTACTGGCATGGATCGAGGGTGGCAGGGGTGAGGTGGTGTAAAAAACAAATAGAAATCAACATATCTTATCACCATTCTCTCCTCTGTCATCTCTCACATCGGGCTGGAAACAGGAATCACCCAGGCTCCCCAAAGCCAATCACAATGCTGCAATGTCTTGGTTCTGCACCCAACCAAGAAATGGGAGTGGGACATGTTCTACACCAAGGCTATAATGCAGCCTGGGTGGAGAACATTCACAGTGTGCATGATTGTTTGGCCGACCCAAGACGGGCGGCCAAACATGCATGCCCAGTTCGGAGTGTGCCCACTACTCCTCCCCCCGCTCTGAGGACAGCAGCCCCGCCCTGCAAAGCTGCAGCAGCTGGAAAATATAAAATGATAATAAAGTAGATTTATGATTTTATTCTTCCTTTTTTTTACACTGCGAAACGCAGTTGGGCGATGCTCCTCCGCCTTAGTGGAATAGCTGCCACTTCACCGGTGGCCCTACTGTTTCCACCCACTGGAGGAAGTTTTCCAGTGACAAGCAAAACCTAAGGACCTTCCATATCTAAATACAGCAGGACAACCATAGGTTTAGCGGACATGGCATTTTGTCACGTTTTCGATGGGGTAACCTGACTGCCAAACTCTAAATCAGACTCATTTTGTTTATTTGCCTCGATAGCTTTCTGTTACTCCGAGAAAATATGACTAATGTAGATTTGTGTTTAGACAATCTGCATGATATTTCTGTACTACTGTGAGATTTGCTTGCAAATGTATTTGTCTACTATGCCCATTATTTTCTGTCTTGAATTAGTAAGAATTTAAAGCTAACTAGTGCTGCTGGTTTCCATTGTGGAAATATGTTACTCAAAGTCAAAACAGCTATATTCGGTGACAACAAGGCAGACACCATAAAAGCATACTAACACACATATATCAAAGAGAAAAAATAAAAATACATTCTGAATATATCTTGTATATGGAAATTGATTATAATAAAATATGTGCAAATTTAGAGTACATGGAAATGACACAATGAAATATTAAAATCCATTTTCAAAAGACTCCTAAAAGTACGAACTACCACTAATTTGTCCAATAAAGTGCAAATGCGTTCAGTGCAAAAGGATGCGGTCAAGAAAAGAGTGGTATTACTCATCAAATTTTTCATACAACAGAGCATCCAAAAGACCATATTCTTTTCTTTTCCTGATTGATTTTTGTATGTAACAGGCTACAGAGCTTATAATTTTCATTGTATCCAAGCTGCATAAAAAATTAAACGCATCCTTATAATTAAAAAGCATATTTTTTAAAAATAGTGGTTTCGATACAGTTTTTCGAATATCCATATAAAAAGGGCAAAAAAGAATAAAGTGCAAAGTAGACTGGGTGGTTTTGCCATCACATGGACAAGGGAGCAGGGTACTGTGCCATTTCTCTGTTCTGGGGAAAGCAATTAAATAATGTAAGGTGCCCAACCTTAGACTAGTCAAGTAAAAATGATGCTGGACATTCCGTACCAAGATAAGATATAACTGGGTAGCACTCATACATGGGCGTTCACAATAAGCTACTACTGTTTCTTTTTGCCTAATCATCCTATCCCTATCACGTTCTATAACTGTAAGATATCTCAATTTCAGGTCGCATTTGCTGTATTCTTGTATGCTTATGGGATCGTCTATGCATATTTCACATGTAATCAAAAGTTTAGAAATGTGCCCCAACCATGGTATTTTCATACACTGATCTAGTGCTAGATAGTCAACGATTAAATCCTTTGAACATGTTGTTTCTTTCTTTGTCCATTAGCCATGCCACAATGTAAGTGCAGCTATATTGAGAATATCACCTAAATATGGGACGGACAGTTCTTTGTGAACGATCAAGTTTGCGGTCGCACTGGGGATTGCCAGAACTTGTTTTCCTTAGTTTGAAGGATTGTGGTGTTTGCTCTCCCCCATATGGCAGCTCCATAATTAACTGCTGTAACACATTTACTTTTGTACAAAATTAAAATTGCTCATAGGGGTTTATTCCCAAGTTTTACAGCAAACCTGAGAATTCCCTTGGTCGTTTTAAAAAACTTCATTTTACATAATTCAATGTGCGAATTCGAAGTACCGTTATTACAAAATAATAACCCCAAATATGAAAATGTCGGAGCTCTACTTATTGGAATCCCGCCCACGTGGTGCTGTCTGCACTTTTGTCTCTTTTGTCTCTTTCCCCCACATGACATTACGAATGTTTTTTTTTAAATTCAACTGTAGGTCTATATTAGTCATGTATTGGGAGAAGTGTTCTATTAAGCATTGTAAGCCATTTGCAGTTCTAGACATAAGGACAGCTTCATTCCTGGACCAGTTTTCCGCCATTAGACGATATTATAATATGATCCATATTTGAAGATGACCTTGTTCCCACAAAGGTATGCAGGTTTTCTTCACCCTCTAAGTTAGTTGACTCTAAAATTGATAGATCATATTTATGTATTACGTTATTAATGGCTTCCCCATATCTATCATGTTTAAAGGGTACGATCTTTTCACCAGTGTGGTCACAATACCCACATACCTCACCAGCTTCTATATCACATGTGACATGATTAAAATCCCCTGCCCAAATTAAAAGATAAGACCCTTCAATTTCCTTTATAAAGCAATCTAAGTCCCTTTCTAATGAATCAATTACAGTGCTCCTTGAGTTGTCAAAGACATTATTATAAAAAATTATAATAACAAAAGTATTTTTTTCCATTGGAGGTTAATATTAATAACTGATAATATTGTGAGTTAATAAAAATCATCCCTACAGCCAGGCAGGATGTGACTGGAATTAAAATTGCCAAGCCTCCCTTCGCCCTTCCCTTTCTAGATGGTATTGCAGTTGTACAAATGCTTTTATACCCATTTATATAGAATGTTTCGGTACACCAGGTTTCTTGTAATAAAACTACACCCCCCATTCCCTCCAGTGTGTTTTGCCAATTGGCATCATTTATCTTATTTTTGATTCCAGCTATATTCCATGTCGTGATTTTAAAGACGTTACTCAAACATAGTTCATGGTCTGCTATCGTGTAGTTAACAGTTCGGGCGCTATAATCTTGCTCAGGTGCGTCCTCTATCTCCTTTTCGCTATAATCAAGCTCAGATGCTTCCTCTATCTCTCTTTCACAGGTATCTATGAAAACAGCCTCTTTCACTTTTAATTTAGGGTTGCCATATCCTGTGTTGGTATTTCTGATACAGCGATTATTACCAAGGATCAGCGCCCTACGGCCCCCTTCTGTAGCACTAATATAAGATTTTTCAGACATTAAGTTATTTGCTCCTGGGTGTGTCTTTGTACGACTTGCGTCTTGCTTGGAAGCTATAGTTCTTGCATTTAGATCACTTTGTGTGATGGTTTTTGGAAGAGTAAAGACCCCCAAGTTATGGCTGTTATGATTTGAGATCAGCTCTCCCTTGTCCCCTGTGACTGAGTGTGCGAGAGTAAGATGTCTGGGTTCCGAGCCCAGTCAATCATTCTGATCCAGTGTACTCAGTACCTCAGATCTATTGCGAATAGGAACTTCACTGATATTAGGGTCCAACTGCCAACCCTGGTTCCTTTGTGTTCCTTCTTTACGTAATACATTAGCTTGATAAACATTAATGACATCATTCCGTATTGAAAAGTGAGCTGCCCTTTCCACAATACATCTAACAAAGTTTGGTGACCTAAAACTTAGAACCACGTTGTCCCCGGCCAAACCTTTTTCGGAGTTTCCTACCCAGGCAGCCCTTCTGGCCATCATGAAGTTGTTAAACAAATGATTTACAAGTGCAGGTTTTATGTTTAAGTAATGAAGGGCCTTGTTTTTTAATGACGACCAATGTTCCTCCTCTTGTGGTGAAAATGTTACTCTAATACAGCTCCATATGGTTCACTATATTTTGAAAAGATATGTTCCAGGAAAAGCCTTTTTTTGCATTTGTCTTGCACTGCAAAAACATTTTCACCAGCAGCGCCTCACTTGGTTTGAAAGATAATAAGGCATGTTCAGTCTGAACATGTTTTAGTCCTGTGTTTTCGCTGCCTAACTGACATCTAAATCTGTTTTTGAGACATACTCGTACCAGTGAATGTCTGCTGCTATTAATCGTACAATGACATACTAAAGTTGTTAGATGAGCCTGGCAGATGAATGGTACAAGTAATATTAGCAGTGGTTAAGGTCAGTTGAAGTGTATTAATGCAACATGTTTGTTTTATGTAACTGAATCCCTCTAAGTGGGAGTGCTATGACCAAGCATGGGTGACATGTTCACAGTTTCAAAGGTACTCAAGCTGCACCTTTGTGATGAGCTGAAACATTGTTGGGGAGTTTGTATCACCATTCATAATAGAGGTGGCATATACATATTTTCGTTTGATTGCTTCTTTAGAAAAGTCTCCACGTCTGGCCCTATAATGACACAGGTGAGCTACATTTATTGGAATGGAATTTTATCCCCAAGAATTCATAACACTTGAGACCAACCCAAAGATTCCATTCAGCACCATTGGACTGTCGTTGAGAATAATGAATGATAGTCAGATGGGCCCTATTCTACCATGGTACATGCATAGATCTAATGTCTATTGACTATAAATCAAACACTTCGCCATTGATCGTACAGGTTAACATATTGTATACAGCTTCTTTGACATTTTTGCTATGAAGATGAAGCTCAATGAGAGTAGATGATGTATCTGCATGATACGTTTCTCTAGCTAAGCTATTTCCATTTGTTGAGGCTAAGAGTTGACTGTAGAGACAAGAAATATCTGCATGAACATCTCTATATGATCCACAACTAACATGCAAAAAGGTTTTACTTTTTTGTGAACATAAAGCTGCAATAGTGATTCACCTAATATGGTTTTACAGTGCGGATACAACTCATTCAGACATACATTATACATGCAACAAAATCATCTCCCCAATGCAGAAGTGGGCCTTCCATGGCAGTAATGCCCTTTGGAAGTTTGGAAAAAAATAACAAACATACTTGATTGAAATATTAACAACTTTCTCCAGGGCCCATTCCTACCCTGGAAACAGATACTTACTCCTGTCTAGAGTTGAAGTAGGTCAACTTCTCATGTGGACATGGAAAGGCAAAATTCCCAAAATTGGTAATCTCGAACGAGAAGGGCCTTCTTAATGAGGAGACATTTCCCTCTGGAGAAAAAAATAACAGTTTCAAAGTGCACTTACACTAGTTCAAGACATTTTATGTAGAGGTACAGTATTTACATTTAAGCACATACAAGGCTCTTCATGTCAATGGGATTAAAAAAAGATTTCCAGGAGTATTCCTGAGAAAGTGTGGCCATTGCAGCGTCCAGATATCCTTCATGAATCCTCTAGCAAAATTCCAAAAAATTTAAAATTTACTTAAACTGTAGGATGATACCTAGGGATTTACAAGCCTATTGTACCACAGGTGCATCACTTTTTTTGATGCACCAGCATTTGTTTTACGCCATATTTGCAAAGTGATGCATCTAGGGAGATGCGTTACATATGAAAGACCTGCGTTGAAATGGGTCTTCCCCAGTACCTGCATTGAAAGAAAAGGGCAGGAATGCACAGTATCCATGAGATACAGCACATTCCTGACTTTGTCCCCTGCACTGGCACACAATGGGCTGCCATGTTCCAACACAGGCACCCTTGCACCATGGTGCAACAGTGCCTGTGTTGTGGGGCTGATTGATGTGTGCAGGAAGGGACACCCTCCTGCACAAAGTCAATCAATTGAGGTGATTTCCTTTTTCTATGTGTGCTGCACAATGCATGCCAAGTGATTTATAGAGGGTTTTTACAATTTATGCCCATGGCACTTGAAATCTTTGCAGTTTTACAGGATATTGTCAACCTGGCAATGCATCAATACCCTACACCTCACCAGGGGAAGCATACGTGAGATGAAACATTGATCATTTTTTTTAGTTTCTCACATCATATCTTTTGAATTTGACTGCACCAATCAGCAGCACACATTGACAGTGTTTGAATAGTGCTGCATTGTCTTTTAGTAGGAATGTGTCCCTACACACATGCATTTGCTGCAAACAAGTCCTGTGTCCTACTTTCACATGTCAATGTACCCCTGTTTATGTCTCATAGGTGGACCCCAGTCCTACACAAGAGGAGAGATGGACTCCTTTCAGGACCCCAATTCTACCAGTGAGTATTAAGTTAGAATAGGTTGCTCAATAATGCTACTTCTAATATGTTGCATGGAATGTTAACTCTTACATGTGTCACAACTATCATCGGCATGTGCAGACAAGATGTACCATACATGTGGCTTGACATGCTATCTTGGAAGATGTCACATCAGTGTATCCATCTGAGAAAAATGTATCCAATCACAATGCGACTCATGCAGCCACACTTAAGGGCATATTCACAGTGAGTCAAAGCCCCCAGAACATCACTGTTTTAAACGTTCTGGTGACGTTGACTTGTTCACCTATTTACAAGGTGACTGTAAGCCACTTGACGTGTCTTCATGCGGCCTTTTAAATTATGCCCCTATTCACGCACCACTAATCATGAAAAGGACGTGCAATGGGTGTTGCAGTGGGCGTTCCATTACAACACCTATTTGACGCCGCCACATATTTCCATGTTTGGGCCAGGGCCCGGTCTTCAACGGGTGATACGAGAAGAAAAATATTATTTACCTTTCAACATCGCTCTTTCCCATGTGTGCTGCATTGTGCAGCACACATGGCAAGATGAAACAGCCATAACACAATAGGTATGAGCTGGAAGGTGTACCTCCCAACACAAAAACAAACTTCCCTGCAATGCAAACACCCTTACACCATGGCACAAGCTTGCCAGCATTGGTGTATAGCAAAGTGTTGTATGCCAGGACAGAATAAAAGGACCAAAGAGCACCATAAATTGGCAAATTGGGCCATTGTTGTAGTCATCTCTTCAGTCACTGCAGCGCAATACTAAGTCTAGTAGCAGTGCTGTACATCTGAAATATTTGATTGTGATGCAAACTATTGTTCCAGGCACCGTTTATAATGCCTCATGACAAATACATTTTGGTTTGGATGGTCTGGGACTTTACATTAACAGTATGTGAGGGAATGTCTGGTATGCAGCTTTGCACAGGGTTGAAAGCTGTTTGAGAATTAACCACACACATACTTTGCTTTGTCTACAGCATGTATGAAGTCACCCGTAACATTGTGCAGAGCTGATTAGCATGCATTCTCCTTCCTGTGTGTGTGGGCAAACATTCATGACTAAGACTGCTTTATATGTAAATCCACATGAACTATATTGGTATCCAATAAGCATTTGATGCCACATCATAGTTTACTATCATTTGCATATTTGTGTGTAACCATGAGCTGTCATTACACAATATGAGAGTGTGCTAGATAGCTTCAGAAAGAAATGCTATCATCATTACATGTGAGCATGTTCACATGGCCAAAATATGTTCATGCACATCCTCTAAATGTCATATGTTAGGGTGATGTGCCATAGTACTAAATAAACAGTCATGATAGCAACAAAAGTATGTAGTACAACTAGTACACCACAGATATCATAGACTGCATGACTTCATTGTGGCATGTCATCATCTCATCGGTGGTACTTAGTTGCCCACATGCAACATGTATATTGGTGATGTCAACCTAAATCACGGTTGCCTACACATCCTTCCGAGTCCTGCATGTAAGTAACATGATTGTGGTAAGCAAGTGAGCTAATGTGATATTAACTTGAGGCATATTGGACAGTACCCAAAAAAAGTGCTGAGAAAATGGGATGGATGGACTGCAATTGCCCTGACCAGTGACATTGTCAGAAAAATGCAATGGTGAGGTATCTAAAATGTGTCACTACTTTAGACTTCTGCATATACAATGTTCTCATGCATTTGACAGCAGAAACTGGCATCTATGATCACAATGTCATAGAAATGTGTACTGTGTCCTTCTTCTCCAACAGGCAACATCACTGCAGAGGAGGAACGGCGATTCCACATCCGTAAGACACGTTACCCTCACATCTCTCGTATCATGAAGGGGTTCCTGAGGATGGGCTGCATGTTTGACAATGAGAATGTCTCCGGAACGTGGGTCTCACCTGCTCATGGGAGAGTGCCACCAGCAGTAAAGGACATGGGACATGCAGTAGGGTAGGAGCCTCAAGCAGTACCTTCATCTGCACGTACACCTGTGGATTGCTAACCTCCACAACACAGTGCTGGACAATCTGCAGATAAGGGGGTGACTTCCCAGTACGTGGCTGTTTTAAATTGAAGCTGGCTGGTCTGGAGCTGTAGATGGCCATACTCATGAAAATGGCTGACACTCTGTAGCAGTCTGTGGACCGCATCCTGCAACAGCTGTAGTCCCCCAAATGGACAAATCAGTTTTTGCTTAGTATGTTATTGTTATTTTATGATAGTAATAATGTTGTAATAGGTAAGGTCAGGTTAGTTAGGGTTAGATTGGGATAGACATAGATTTGATACTGTTTATGTTTGTTTTGTAGTAGTTTTACAGTGTGGGTAGTTTTTTGGGCAGTTGGGCTCTGGTTCATAGGTTTGTATTATAAATGTGTCTTTAAAAAGTAAACATGTAGGCTTCAATGTTTAGTTGGTGGAGGTAAGGGTTAAGTATATATTTGTCCAAAGTGCATAAATGTGTTAAGAGGAGGCCGTGGGTAGATGGTTAATTGGTCTTCTATGATACACGTGCAGCATAGATTTATTTAAGGTTAGTTAAGGCAGATTATAGATAAGATAGAATAGGCTAGTTTAGGTAAGATGTGTTAGGTGCAGGAATTTTATTTTAGGATTAGTAAGGTTTCTATATTATGTTTAAGGTTTATTTGTTCTTTTTAATAGAACTTAAAACACATCTTTTATCTGTCACATTCTTGTTTACTGTTGTGCAGCATGAGTTGGGCCCATGCTATGTCATTTGAAATGTGTGTATGTGTACATGTGTGAGTGGCTGTGGCACATTAGGCATGGATCATTGTCAATTTCTGTCTGACTACTTTATGTTTCCCCAATTTTGATACTCTGGTGACAAATGTACAAACCGCCCACTGCATTTATCACCTTGCTATTGTAAGTGCATGAGCATGTTTTGCAAGAGGCATTTTAAGGATTACTATTGGTGACTGTTGCATACGTACCATCATGTATTGGCTCAAACACTGAAGGCAACTACATGCACACTCAACATTGCCCCATTACGAGGTAGGAAACCTTGGATTTGCTGTCTCATCAACATGGTAGTATCTAGAAAATGGACAATTTGTACTATTGTTCCTCACAATTACTGTTTAGACACAATTTTGCAGAGGATGAATGAGACCTGGGGTCAAAAGTTAGTACTTCACATGCATCATAGGTTCTAATATGACAGTTAACTCTCACTGTGGCTATGTTGTAATATGACCATGGTTAGATAATCTCTTCACATCGCTATAGTTGTACATGATGGTGATGCATGCACATATAAGTCCTTGCAGGACGCATGGAAATACATTCCACAGACTACTACAGTTGTTCCTCTTTATTTACACATCTCACAAGGAGCAATGGGTTAGTGCCATTACTTGAGAATATTAACCCAAGTTCATAAAGTGAGACTTTGGATGTGCAGACATGTTCTGGGAGTAGATATGTGAAGATACATGTGTAGGCAAGTAGTATCAATTCAATTAAAAAAAGTCTTTATTGCGATTGTTCATCTTAAAAGACAGCAAAAGTGCTGTCTTTACATGGTTTGACAGCAAAATCAAAAAAAAAAATACCTATAGTTACAGTTTAAAAACAGTTCTTAAGAAAGGATTAAATGTAACCCACGCACAAGACTTTATACACATAATAAAATCCTTAAAATGTCAGTTCCACACGGTGGACACAGTAACCCAACAATGTAATCAAATAGCTATTGAGGCCCTCCATATTTCACCCGTAGTACCCATGCCCAACTCAGGAACTTAGCTACTCGAATAACTGCGATATCGTTAGAGCCAGATTTCAGTATCCTCTTAGCGACCATCGCAGAGCTAGTTCCTAGGTTCCGACATACTGATTTCAGCCACAAGCTTCTGGGTTGTTGGTAAACCGGGCAAACATATAAAAGATGATCAATATCTTCTGTATTATATGGGCAAAAATTGGCACTTATCGCTAGATCCCGGGTGCCATTTGCATGTTAACCTACTAAACGGCAGTGTCCGAACTCTAAACTGATGATAAAGCTTACGATCTAAGGGCTTCGTTATGAGATCCCAGTAACTTTCCAGGCAGGGTTCATCTTTCAGCTCAAGGAAATCCCTAGACAGAGTAGAGCTAGTAAGGGAGGAGAATCTCCTGATTTTAGTTAGCTCCCAATATGCTACTCTATAGGATTCTTTTGAGGGGAATTCCGCCGTCTCTGGGCTATCCCAGAGATCCCTCATCCCCATATCAATAAGTAGAGCTTTAATACTGGATACCCATGAGATCCTGTGTGAAGGATCCAATCCCCTTACTTCTAACAGCGCCCTGGCAAAAAGGTGGAGCTCTGGAGTGATCCAGAGACGCCTCCAAAAAGCCAGCGACTTGTAGCGAGCGATGTCCTCAATTGCATGGCAGCCTAGATTAAGGAGCAGTGGAATGCGGAGGGGGGGATTGAGGCAGACCCACAACCGATCTCATAAATTTATTGTGTGCAAAAGACAGTTGGGTCAAATTACTAAATCCCCAGATTTCAGCACCGTATAGGA
This sequence comes from Lissotriton helveticus, assembly GCF_964261635.1. Lineage (NCBI taxonomy): Eukaryota > Metazoa > Chordata > Amphibia > Caudata > Salamandridae > Lissotriton > Lissotriton helveticus. Next base: position 2,009,557,202 of record NC_136057.1, on the reverse strand, counting down.
TAGCAGGAATGACTTGCGTTGAGTAGATTTTAACAACAGGAGCTATGGGCTTGGTTAGAGATATCAATTAAGCAACAAAGGAGTGACTTTCAACAAAAAATTATTTTAAACGAGTGAAAAGCAAAAAGAGGAAACCAGTGGGTGTCAAGTGAAAGAATATCAAAAATGATTTTTATAAAACCCACATTCACCCGTCTATTGGGTGACATGCTTCATCATTGGGTTATTTTCACCGGGCAAGCCAAATGCGTGCCCGGTGTGCTACTACACCTGCAACTGCAGTGGAGCTGGTTACTATTAAAAACAGTGTAAAAGGTGATAGTGAAAAAAAGTGAGAATAAAAGAGTGCGTACTCCAACCTAAACCCAACTTTAATAAAGGTTGATGCAGGCACGACCTTAAAAATTAGTAGGTGGACAGGATTGACTATAAATTTGAGTCAAAATGTCCTGTTAGGTACAACAAATGGTCGACATGTTTCTGCTCGTCATGGCCATTTTGGCCGAGCTTTCATCAGGACCAATCTCGAACACTGGGCGGTATACGCACGCTAAGGCGTACCCTAACCTCAGTGTGATTGAAAAAAGGGTTTTTTTGGGACTCACGTTTTTTTTTACCGGATCACCCTGGTTAATCCAGGTTTTTTAACATGTGAAGGAGACAATCACTTCACTTCATGGGTCAGTGGCGGGGGTATTCTTCACACCGGAATCAACTTCATTCCGATGGCTCCCCGCGTAAACACCTACGTCGTGCTCTACCACCGCCCGAATAGTTTGGTTAGAGATAACCTGTGTTCCTTAATCAATGCTCCAGCTAATTGGGCGTGTTTCAGCGCAAGGATCTTAACTTGAGGTTTCCAGCTCAACTTGTCGCCGAAAGTGACACCCAGATAGGTGAAGACATCGGTCTGTTCCAGGAGCTTCCCATCCATAAAAACTCGTGCTTTGACGGGCCTGGACCCATGGAGCACCATAAACGTAGTCTTCCCAACATTAACCACAAGCTCATGTTCACGGCAAAACACCTCAAAGCGAGTCAGTGCCAGCTGTAACCCCTGTCTCGTCTTCGTTAGTATCAGGGTGTCATCCGCGAACATGAGCAAGGGCACCTTGAGGCCAGCTAGCATTGGCGCATCCGTTGGGTGATTAACAAAATACTGCACCACCCCATTAATAAATAGCGACAGGGTAGGTGCCAGCACACACCCTTGTCGGACGCCTTTCCCTACCTTAAATTTCTCAGAACCTCACCCGGTTTGCCCCAACGTACCTGGGCATAAGTAGATTCATGGAGTCTTACCATAAAGGAGACTAACCGCTATATGTATCAAGCTATTTAGCATTCGCAAAGGCCGAAATTCTGCGAATTTCAGCCTTTGCGAATGCTAAATAGACAAATGGAATGTATCAAACAAGTTTGATGCAAAATAAGGATTAGCAAAATTTGCTAATCCTTATTTTGCGATTGCACTTAAGGAATTGCAAATTTTGCGATTCCTTAAATGCAATGTATCAAACAAAGATTATGGAAAAAATGCCATTAAGGATTAGCAAATTACCACCAACTTCTAGTTGGTGGTAATTTGCGAATTCTTATCAAAAAGCTTTTTTGAAAAAAAACACAGGTGCCATATGACGCCCATACATGCCCTTAGGGCATGTATGTGCGCCATATGCCCCCAAATGTCTTTTTCAGGGGTGCAGCAGGGTGTTCTTGAGACACCCCTGCACCCTTGAAAAAATTCCTAATTTGCGATTAGCTAATTGCTAATGCAAATTGCACTTTCATTCCTATGGGCCTCCTGGCCCATGGAAATGAATGGGTAATTTGCGATTAGCAAATTGCTAATCGCAAATTAGGAATGCTAAGGAATCGCTATTGAAAAGCGATTTTGTACATACATACCATTTTGCATTTCCTAAATAGCGATTCCTTAAAATTCGCTATTTAGGAAATGCAAAATGGTTTGTTGATACATATAGCGGTAACTCTTTAGGCATCCCTAGCCTTAATAAAACCTCCCACAATTTTGCTCTTGGGATGAGGTAAAAAGCGGATTTTAAATCCACGAAAGCTGCATAGAGCTTTCCCCCACCCAAAAAGACCACCTTCCAATATATTAACACAAATCTAAAGGCTTGGTCCAAGGTCCCCATATGGGACCGGAACCCTGCTTGTAGAGGTGATAGAATGTCATCTTCAGCCATCCAACACTGAATCCTACCCAGTATCACACGTGCTGCTATCTTTTGCACTGCATCAATTAAGCTGATGGGTCACCCTTCAAATCAATCCGAATAATTTCCGCTTCGAACCAAGATAAAGGAATTGGTGCACCACCAGCTAATGAATTGATCAGATTGGTAATATAGGGGACCCATAGATCATTATCCTGCTTAAATAAATCAGCAGGAATGCAGTCAGGCCCCGGTGCCTTACCATGTGGGATAGACTTCAACACTGCCTCTACCTCTCTAACATTGAACAGCAAGGGATCTTCGATTATAATGTGAGGAGCAACCTCTATCCTCTCCGTGTCTAATTGAAATTGGGTTTCAAAGAAGGCGACCCATTGCTGCGGTTCAACATTGTTGTTCGGGGTTGCCGACCGCTGCCCATTCCCCCATTTAATAAGATCCCAAAATTGGGTCATATTCCTGCCTTTACAAACTGATAATAGACATCACCAACGATCCTCGTCCCAATCTCTCTTGGCCTGTCTTAAGGCTGATTTGTATGTTGCTCTACACAACTTAATATTACCATGGGACCTAGACTTGATCGCCAGCACTAGAGCTTTATGCGCTAGCCTACACTTGTTATTGTACCACGAGTTAGGCTTATGCATACTAATCCCGGCAGTTTGGCATTTAGCATATCTTGGGAGCCGCATTCAGATAGTTCCCTTAGAGACCGTGATACTAATGCTCTAATCTCCGCCACTTTCCTTTCGTCTATTACTACCCGTGCCCACCGAACTCTTCTTAAATCGTTACAAATAGTTAACAAATTAGGGCAGGTACCATCTTCCGTCAGTACGGGTCCAGAGAAGCTTCTACTGTTTAGTGTGAGAACCAAGGGATTGTGGTCACTTTCAGGGCGGAATTGCACTTCCATATCCACTACTGTAGACCATAGCTCCACATTCACGAGAATGTAATCAATGCGGCTTTTGGATCTACCATTATCAAAGGTCACCGCTCCCTTGGCATCGGACTTAGTCCTGCCATTGGCTGCCCTTAAGCCCCGTTCCAGGCACAACCCTTTCACTTGTAGTGCAGCCTCAGTCCATTTCTTGATGGGCTGGAGGTCCAATTGCGGCACCCCCCAAAGCGAATCAACCGCTTCACTAAGCCTGCCATCTTCTGGGTCTATTTGTTCAAAGCAGGTGTTAAAATCACCTGCAATGATTAAGTTACCATTGGGGGCCTCTTGTAACAAATGACTCTCTAAAATCGCAATAGCCAGAGAACTCCTTCCACCAGGTTGTCCCCTAGCGTAAACATTGTACAAAGTTATGTCAAGGCCACTCACCGATCTGACCCATATAACCAGGATATCTGGGCTATCGATAGTAACCTCACCTACCCTTATCCACTCAGATTGACTTACCCAGCAGGTCAGTCCACCCACTGGTCTGCCCCTAAAACCCCTAATTGCTGGTTTGAAGAAGTTTAGAAAACCAACATGGAATATAGGGGACCCATAGACCATTATCCATTATCCATTATCTGTAGACCATGTTTCTTGGAATGCCCAGATATCTGCGCCTTCTATGTATGATGTCCAGTCAGCTGACAATACTTTCGATTCCAAGCCCGCTAAATTCCAGGAGGAAATAATCATTGATGATGTCCTCATAACCAGACCACCACACCCACTAAGTAACCCAGTCACATTTAAACTAGATTCTAATACTGGGGGGTGAGGTAACATGGAGGTTCCAAGGGTGGAGAGAACCTTTGTTGTTACTACCTCCGTTGTAACTTGAGTTGAACATCCCACCTCCATTGAAACTGGTGTTATGCACCCTACAGTCAGCAGGTCCTTGGCCCCTGCCTTCTTAGCCCCCCCACCTGATCCCAGCTGTCCATTACCATCCATTCCCAGTCAGTCAATATCCTCAAGTGAGGATAAAACCTCATATCGGTTATTGATCTGAATGGGAAAATTGGAGCAGTTGTTGAATTCCTGTGGTGCAGAATAAATCCCTGTTTCTAGGCATCATATCCTGTTTGTAAAAAAAACCAAGTGGGAGGAGTCTAATCCCATCCGCATTGTATGGTAAATGACCGGCCATCTCAAAAATATAGCGAACCAAAGCGGGTGACCTGAAGCTCAGAACCACACAGTCACCTGGCATAGATTTGACAGAATGGCCCACCCATTTAATACGTCTAACCATTTTAAACTTGTGGAATAAGTCATCCCCAATGCCAGAGTATGGGGTTGCTTCTGGTGGGAGGTGGAGGTAGGGTATCTTATCTGACCCACCCTTGTTACTAAGTTCAACCTGCCTCCAATTGCCCTCAAGCCTAGCCAATTGCTGTGGGGGCATGGGCTTAGCAATACTAGCACCAGATAGTGGTGCGCTCACAACCCCCCCCACTGGTTTTATCCTATCCGCTGTTATCTGTGCATTCACCGTGGTTCCCCCCTGTTCCTTATGTATTTCCCCCACACTAGCAGGGGAAGCCCCTCTGGTTGCCTGTGGACTTGGTTGAATAGGGGTCCCTTGGGGCAAACGTGACATGGCTTCTTCAATCTTGTTGAGTCTAGCATCAACAGAATCTAATCTTTTCATTTTTTAAAAACTTTTTTTTGTTTAGAATTTTTTTTATTTATCATTTGAAAGATAATATAAAAGACACGTCGTGCATGTTAGGAAAAAAATATAAATACATAAGACTACGTATACATGTCATATGTAATCATAAATAATTTTATAAGTAAGAGGGAAAAGAGAAAGAGGATAGGGGAAGATAAGGGAAAAGAAAAGAGGAAAGGAAAAGAGAGGAAAGAGGGAAAATAATAAAAGAAAGAGATGATAAGAATTAAAACGTGGAATTAGTAGAAAGTAAGGAAGTCGGAGACTTGGAGGAAAGATAAGTGGTGAACGAAAGCCAAAGAAGATCAGATTTAATTTTTAGGGGGACAGAATTGGATGATGCAATAGAAATTCTGTGTTCATCACAAATAAAGTTCCATCAAGTATGCACAGAGAGCTTAGAATTATCTTTCCAACACGATAAAATAACTTTGAATGCAAGAGCAATAAACAGGTCCAATAACTTAGCAGAAGAGGATACAATAACAATATTATCGGATAAAGAACCTAAAAAAACATTCAATAAAGATAATGGGGTGGAGCAAGAAAACATTGGCATGCAGATATTCCATACTTCAGTCCAAAATGATAAAACAGAGGGATATTCGTATAATTGATGTTTAAAAGTCCCAGTTTCCTTGGAGCATGACCAACATAACGAGGAGGAAGTATGGGAAAACTTGTGTATACTAACCGGGGTAATAACAACCCTATGATATATAAAGAAGAAAGATTGAGTAATACGTGCGGCATTTGATACCTTAAAAAGTTTGGACCATAACCGATCCCACAATGCAACAGATAGGGAGACATCTAGGTCAGTCTCCCAAGCGTTTTCTACATTCGATTTAGGGCGGTCAGAAACATTTGATAACAAAATTGAATAAACAAGAGCAGCTTTGGGTTGGTGAGTGGAAAATAAAGAATACAATGGGGTGGTAGGGATAAAAGAAGGAAAAGCAACAGGCAAGGAAAGGGAAGATAAATGTGATTGAATGGCAGACGTTATAATCGTATATTTAGGAAGAAACGATGAAGGCAAATGGAAAGAATTTTGCATAACTGAAAAGGAAATGAGAGATGGGCCATCAAAAAATTGATGTACAAAAAAGATATCCTTTTCTTTCCAATGTTTAAAGTAAAATGATTTGCCTTTATATCAAAGGAATTTGTTGTACCACACAGTAGAGGATAAAAAACATTGAAGAGGGGATAGAGTAGAAGATAAAACAGTATGTAACAGTGAGTGGGAGTATTTCAAAATAGGATATTTGGTTAAAAAAGAACAATTTGACATGAAAACAGTGTCTTGAAGTGAGAAATCTTTTAAAAGGGAGCGTTCTAGGAGAACCCATTTAGGTACAGGGTTATCAGCGAAGTCATATGCCAAAGAAAATGACTGTGTAACCAAAAAGGCAGAGTGGTAAATTTGAAAATCAGGAAATCGAACGCCACCCTCAGATTTAGGTCGAATTAACTTGTGCAATGCAATTCGAGGGCTTTGTTGTTCCACAAAAATTTGGTACAAATAGAGTTAATACTTGAAAATAGGATTTGGGAATTTTAAAAGGAAGCATGGAAATAGTATAAAGAACATGTGGAGTAATCATTATTTTGATGGTGTCTAATCTGCCCCACCAGGAAAGGAATAAGGGGGACCAACTCTGAAGAAGGGATTGGATTTTCTTAAAAAGTGAGTCAAAAGTTAATTTAAGGGTATTTTTTAAGGAAGATGAAAACCATATACCAAGGTATTTGATTTTGGAAGGACACCATGCAAAATCCGTATTGTCAAACATGTATTGGAAACAGATCGAGTTTAGGGACAGGACTTTCATTTTAGATAAATTGAGTTTGCATCCTGATATAGATTAGAAAGTGTGGGAGGGAAGATTCAGGATCTGACATGTATATCAAGACATCATCTGCATAAGCAGACAATTTAGTTTCAGTAGAAAAAAGTTTAAGGGCAGTAATATTAGGGTTGGAACGAATACGTTCTAAGAAAGGTTCAAGACAGAGAATAAATAATAAGGGGAAAAGGGGACATTCTTGTCTCGTGCCTCTAGACAATGAAAAAAAACTAGAAAATTGATTTTTGACAAAAATACTGGCACGGGGGGAAGAGTAGAGGAATTTGACCAAGGATATGAAAGAGGGACAAAAACCAAACCATTTAAGGGTATGAAACATGAATTGGCAATTTATACGATCGAAAGCTTTTTCAGCTTCTAAGGACAAAGCCGCCAACGGGACTTTAATGTTTTTTTTTTTTTTATTTTTTTTTATTTTTCCAAAACCTTTATTGCACTTAGCATAATACACAGCGGATCGTCTACAACCCCACGGGCCGGCCGCTATATCGTGTAAGTTAGACATGATTCAAATTTGCAATGTGGAAAAGAAAGCAACATTGTTGTCAAGTGTCCAGTAGAACATATTACACATTAAAAGTGCATTCGATACAGATTTATCAACGTTAGAAGTGGTTTTGGTGGCATTTTGTCTTTTTATGAAAAACAACAAACTACAAACCGAAAACAGTAGGAATGATAGTGCGGTCTGACGTAGGTCAATGCAATTTCTCTCGGGAGATGTATAATCCCTCCCCCAGTTTCAGTGTGCTAATTCCCCAGTTCTCCCCCCATTTCCGTCCACCCTCCTCCCCATTCAGCACGTCGAAAGAGGGGACGCATGCAATAGCCCCGTTCGCTCTCCTGCCCATCTGCTGCAACCCAGGTCATCCCCCCTCTCCCTCATCTCCAGAATCCTCTGGTTCGTCCTCATCTAAAGGATCACAAATGTCCCCCCTGTAACCATTCCATTTCAGCCACACTTTGTTCCATTTCCTCGGGCAGGCTCGACTGGAATACACCGCCCTCTCAGTCACCATCACCGCATCCATGTGTAGACACCATTGGGATTTGGACGGGAGGACCGCCACCCCCCATCGCTGTGCTATGTCTCGCTTTGCCATCATCAATCCCACCGTGACCCAGATTTGTTCATACCTAGACAGGTCCGTGGGTTCCCAAATGTTAAGCAAGCACCTCCGCGGGTCGGGCAGCAGGGACCGATTCAGAGTTTGGGAGATCGTACGTAATATTTGTTTCCAGTATTCCTGTATCCTGGGACATTCCCATATAGTGTGGAAAAAGGTGCCCTCCTCCCCACACCCACGGAGGCAGTATTGATGTGGCGCCCTATGTATGCGGTGTAGCATGTACCTCGTGTAGTATACTCTGTGCAGCACCTTGAATTGTACCAGGCGCATACGTGCTGAGATGCCCACCTCTTTGGGGGAGCCCAGTGCTGCATTCCATTCATGTTCATCCATGTCCCCTACGTCCTCTTCCCATTTCCCTTTGAGTTGGAGTGTTGGATCCGGGGAGTTATTAAGCAATTTACGGTACGTGAGCGACGTCGCCCTCTCCAACATATAATCAGTGAGGAGGCGGTCCTCCAGAGGCGAGGAGTCGGGCAGAGATGCGTCGGGGGGCAGGGCCGCGAGCAACGCATGTCGTATTTGAATGTATCTATAAAGCTCCCTGTCACCCAAGCCATACAATTCTTTTAAGCGGGTGAAGGGTATCACAGCATTCCTCTCCCATAAGTCACCCACCGTGGAGATGCCTATCGCGTCCCAGTGTTCAAAGCCCTTAGTGTTTCTCATATTACCCAGTGCCCGCGAGTCCCATAGCGGAGTCAACCCGGTGAGCTTCCCCTTCCAGCCCAATGCCGCCGTCGCCGTGTGCCACAATTGAACGGTTAATTTAGTGGGGCCCACTAAAGCCCGTACCTTACGACGGTCGTATAACGGTCCCAGCATGGTATCTATGCCCAACTGATCCCTATCCAACTGGAAGGCAGGTTCGGTATGCGGGGCGTGAATCCATTGGTTTATTGGTTTCAGGTGTACAGCCCAATAGTACAACTTGAGATTTGGCAGCGCAATACCTCCATCATACCAATCCCTATGTAGCTTTGATTGTGCCACGCGTGCAGGGAGGTTACCCCACAGAAGGGTCGATACTAGAGCAGCGACTTTCTGGAAGAATCGCGGTGCCACGGGATAGGGTGTATTTTCGAGGACGTACAAGAAACGCGGCAGTGCCATCATCTTATAGAGCGCTGCCCTGCCCAAGAGTGTCAGTGGCAGGTCAGACCAGAATCCGACATCTCGTTTCAGCCTGTCCAGGTGGGGTTTCAAGTTTTTATCGACAAATTCAACCGGATCCCTGGTGACGTGGATCCCTAGGTATTTAAAGGAAGAACCCGCCCGTTTCAGCGGGCACGTGTCGGACAGAATCGGGGCCGGGCCTCGCAAAACGTACAGCTCCGATTTGGTCCAATTCAGCGCATATCCAGAAACGCTGCCATACGCATCGCAGATATCCAGCAACGCCGGCACCCCATCCACAGGGTCTGTCAGGTAAAGCAGCATATCATCTGCGTACAGTGACAGACGGTCTTCCCAACCCCCCCTCCACCTTATGCCCTTGAGAAGCGGTGTGGTTCTCAGAAGGGTCGCAAGAGGTTCCAAAGAGATTGCAAACAGCAGGGGCGAAAGAGGGCACCCCTGTCGTGTGCCCCTTCCCAACGGAAATGTACGTGAGATATGGCCGTTAGCCACCACCTGCGCCACTGGGTCGGTGTACAGTAGTTTGACCCATGCAATGAAGCGAGGGCCGAACCCCAGACGGCTCAATGTTTCAAACAGGTATTCCCACTCCACCAGATCAAAAGCCATTCTGGCGTCCAGGGCCAAAATCACTGCTGGGGTGTCGATATCGTCCGCTCTAGCCAAGATCCCATGTAACCGCCGTAGATTTAAAGAGGTGTTTCTATGCGGCATAAACCCGGACTGGTCCGGATGTATAATTGACGACAGATGGGGCAGGAGCCTTTGTGCCAGGAGTTTAGCCAAAATCTTCGCTTCGGCGTTAAGTAAGGAAATAGGCCGATAGGAGGAACATTCATCCGGCGGTTTGCCGGGTTTGGGGATGGCCACGATGGTCGCCGCCCGTTGGTCCGGTGGGAGGCGACCCCCTTCCAGACATTCCGCATACATCCCCAACAGATGCACACTGAGGGCCTCAGGCATAGCTTGGTACCATTCAATGGGTATGCCATTTGGGCCCATTGCTTTTCCCGGATGTAGAGCCTTAATTGCCATCTGGACTTCATCGACAGTAATGTCTGCCTCCAGCTCAACTGAGGCCTCCTGTGACAACGTCTGGACCTCTATCGGAGCCAAGAGGGCCCTGGCCCTTTCCGCGGTAACCATACATTCCGGGGTGTATACTCGCTCAAAATGGGTCGCCAGCAACTCTGTAATTTGTCGCGGATCTGTGTGTATCACCCCTCTCACATCTTTCAGACTTTGGATTCCCCTAAAGCTGCCCTCTCGCCTATCAAGCCACGCCAGCATTTTTCCAGCTTTGTCTCCTACCTCATAAATTCTATTACGAGCGTCGGCTAAGTGACCCTTCACCAGCTGACGCAAGTGATCAGCATATAATTGTTGCTGGAGGGTGAGGGCGTGAAGGCCGGCGGGAGAGGGGTTAGCCTCATGGGCCTCGGTTTGGGCCAGCAGCGCCACCTCCAGCTCATCCAACTCCCGCGATAGCTGCCTTCTATGCCCCGTGATGGAGTTGATTGCTTGCCCCCTTAGAACCGTTTTGTAGGCTTCCCAGAGTACTGCCGGGGAGCGCACCGAATGTATGTTTTCAAGGAAATACTGCTTCGTCGTGTTCGTGAGAGCCTTACGGACCTGTGGGACCTTGAGGTATGTAGCACTAATGGGGTAAATGCGTTTTCGCGCACTAGCCTGTGAGGAGAGTGACAACGTGAGTGGTGAGTGGTCGGAAATCCCCCTCGGGTGAATCCCCATTGCATCAACATAGCGGAGGCCCTCCCCCAGTGATAGGAAGTAGTCAATGCGCGACAGACTGCCATGCACCATAGAGTGGAAAGTGTATTGTTGCGCGCTGGGGTGTAAGTGCCTCCAGATGTCAGTCAAACCCATGGACGCCGCGAAGCGTCGGAAGTAGGATTCCCCCCCCTGTGACGCAGGCGCGGGGTGTTTGTCCAATTGTGTGTCCATGACAGCATTAAAATCTCCCCCTAGAATGATCTCACCTTCAGGGAGGGTCAACAGGAATTCCCCCAGTTTCGGGAGGTGGACCGACTGCAAAGCTGGTGGAATATATACAGACACCACATTGAAGAGCCTCCCCTCCCATTGCCCATGTAAGGCTGCGAAGCACCCCTGGTCATCGGTCTTAGTAGACAAGGGAAGGAATCGGGAGTTCTTTCGTACCAATATACCAGAACCCCTGGATCCCGACGTAAATTCAGAGTGAACCCACATTTTATAGCCACGCCTATCCAGGGCTTTCGCTGCCCCCCCTACCAAATGTGTTTCTTGCAGCAGGGCCAAGGTTGGTCGCTGGCGCTTAATTGCAGTCAGAACCAACCCCCGTTTAACCTTGTCACCCAAGCCTCTCACATTCCAGGACAATAAACATAAGGGAGGGCAATGTGAGTCAGTGGACCCCACGTCCATTACCGGGCCAGTACCATCAGCCATCAGTGCTTAGAGTGATCGGGGTGTATCGTTTGAACGGCTGAGTCGCAAACATGGCCGTGCCCCTGCACAGCAAAGAGGAAGGGAACATCACGGGGGCATAGCATCGCTGTCTTTTCCCAGCAACATACACTGGCGCACACAAGGGGTAAAGCAGTGGCCCCGACCGCTCACACACATTCCTAACAGAAACAAGAACAGTTCTGAACAATCCCCCCTCCCTGCCCCCCTGCCAAACGGACTTCGAACTGCCCGCCACCCCAACCAAGCAGAGTGCTTTACCCTTCCCATAACTAGAGTACTTGCGTGTAGGGGGGGAGAGCGTCTCCCCGGGCTGGCGGCCTCCCTGTATGCCGTCGGGGCGGCCATGCCAGAGTCTACGTGCAGCAGTCCAAACAGCAATTCACAACGGGAGCCAGTAACCTCTAGCGATGCAGAGTTCGGGGTAGGAATCATTCGGTCCCACCTCCTCCTTCAAAGCCATGGGACGGAGACCGCTCCAGTCTCTCTCCTCGACCAGATGTCTGGGAGCCTGTTCTACTGCCACCCCTACGATCGTGATCCGGCCTATGCGTCTTGCGTTGTCTCCCAACAGTGTGCCAGCCCTCCAGCCAGTCCCGGGCCGTTTCAGGGTTATCAAAAAACCACACCTTTTTGTCCGCTACCACTCGAAGTTTAGCCGGGAATAACATGGAGTACGGCAGTTCCTTTTCTCTCAGGGTCTTTTTCACTTCTAGGAACGTTCTCCTCCGCCTGGCCACTTCTGCCGTGTAATCCGGAAAGAAAGCAATCTTTGAGTTTTGTACTTGTATGGCTGGCGCAATCCTTGCTGCCTGCAGAATGGCGTCCCGGTCGCGGAAATTGAACAACCTGGCCAGTATTGGACGCGGCGTGCCTCCCGTCTTGGGCTTTCCTCCCGGAACACGATGGGCCCTTTCAACCGAAAAGAAGTTCGAGAGCCCCTTAGGTTGCAGCCGGGTCTTGATTAAGTCCTCCACATAGAGGTCTAGTGTCCCCGTGTCTTCCGATTCCGGCACACCTAAAATACGGACATTGTTACGTCTGGAACGGCCTTCCTGGTCATCCAACTTGTCTTTAAGCAGCTTGTTGTCCGTCTGCAGTCGTTCCACCGTCGTCTGTAATTCGGACACATCCTCGACCAGCGACTTGGTGACCACTTCCACCTGTTTGACCCTTTCGTTCATCTTTTGGAGATCTGCCCGTATCAGGGTGACTTCAGTCGCCGTGGCACCCACCGTCGCTTGCACCTGGGCCAGCGCCGCCAGGACGTCATCAAGCGTGGCTTTCTTCGCCCCCTCCGCCTCTGCCACTTTACCAGCCGATATTCGTTGCTCCTGGGGTGGTGATTGTCTGTTGTACGCAAACTTGTCCAATTTGGCTTGGGCGGAGGCATTTTTTGGGCCCCTGTGCGACATGACTCAGGTTAGTCCCGCCAAAGAAGGGGAGGGGCTCCTCCCGTCGCACCGGCCCGCGCAGGTGGACCCACAAGGAAGTCGAGGATGGCCCCTCGCAATTACACACCAGGGGGGGGGGGGATGTCGCCCCTGCCAACGCCACTCCTCGGCTGTTTGCCGGTTGCGCCCCGAATCTGCCCCCCAGCTGCCTTCCGGATTATGGCCTCATGGTAGGCCTCGTGGATCGCCCCTTCTCAGTGTCACTGCTGTGCAGTAGTGTCCAATCTCCCGCCTCGTAAATAGAACCGGCAGCAGGGGCCCCACCGGTGCCCTCGGAGAAGTGGCTGTATTTGACACACTTGGGCCCCTCACTGCCGGCTCCGTGAAGATGAACTGGCCGGCCCCCGGCCCCGTCGCAACCTGTTGGGGGCAGCGGGAGAGCGAGTGCTCCGAGGCGCTGTCTGCTCCTCCGGCTGAAGCGCGTGAGACGGGGGCCACATTCGAGCGTCCCCAGGGCCCGACAGTACTGGATAGGGCTCCGTGGGTGTGTAGATCGACTCACCCGGCGCACCGGCACTTCCGGCCTCCCCTCCTCCGGCTTCAGGCCACTTCCGGTCGGCAGCCTGCGTTCTGTGGCTCCGCGGCTGCAGCGCTGCAGGCAGGCCCGGCTCCTCCTCTACGAGCAGTCGGCGATTCCGCTCCCGGCGAAGCCTCTGTCGCTCCCAAAAGTTCAGCAACGATAGCCGCACGGTCTCTGGGTCCGGTCCGCCCCACCCAGCTGGTGAGGGAAGGATATAAGATACGGATTGATGCGGGAAGCCGCTTCTTCCCGGGAGCCTCCCTAAGCAGCGGCCGCCATCATCGGCTGCTAGCCACGCCCCCCGACTTTAATGTTTTTACTGTGAGCAATGACATTGGAAAACAGGCGAGCATTGTCCGCAGCAAGTCTACCTTTCACAAATCCCACCTGGTCTGTTTTGATTAAACGGGGAATAATAGAATCAAGATGAGAAGCAAGGATTTTAGCAAAAATGTTACAGTCATAATTAATTAAAGAGATGGGGCGGTAATTTTTACAATGTGAGTGATCTTTGTCAGGTTTGGGAATAATGACAATTAGAGCATCCAAAAAGGACCCAGAGGCTTTGGCATCTAAAATAAATGAATTAAATAATTGAAGGAGTTTTGGTGCAAAAAAGGAGTGAAAAGAAGAATAAAACTCAACAGGTAAACCATCAGGACCGGGGGCCTTTGACTTTTTGAGAGAATTAATGGCGGCAGTGACTTCTTGAAGAGTATTTTCCCGTTCCAAGTGAGCAAAGTCAACCGGAAGGGAGGGAGGGGATGGGAGGCCTTCAAAAAATGGCGTTAAGTGCTCATCAGAGGGGTGTGTGTCATCAGTATATAAGGCTTGATAATAATTATGAAATACTTCAGCAATATCCTCATCAGACGAAACCAATTTATTTATGGATTCATTAAATATAGGACCTACAGTTTTACGTTCGGATTTGATTTTTAAATAGTTCTCCAACATTCTCCCTGCTTTATTCTGGCCACCGTGGAATTTAGATTTGATTTTGAGAAGGGTGTGACAGGCTTCATTGGTGATAATTTTGTTTAGGTTTGTTTTGGCAAGGATTAACTCCTGAAGGGCAGAGGAGGATTTGGAGGAAAAATAGGAATGTTCAAAGCGCTTAATCATCTGAAGCTGGTCTTCATACTTTTGTCTATTAAGTTTCTTCTTTTTAGAAACATAGGATATAGTGAATGCTCGGAAAGCAGCCTTAAAGGCATCCCAAGTGTTGGGAATGGAGGTGTCCGAAGGATTATTAAAGGAGAAAAACTCAGTAAAAAACCCCACACACTCTTTCTGAAAACTGGCATCAGTTAAAAGAAAAGAATTACATTTCCAACGACTGAATTTAGAGGAGATAAGGGAGAGGTCTAGGGTAGTATAAACAGGAGCATGGTCAGAAATGAATATAGAGCCAATGACAGATGTTTGAATGGAGGGCAAAAGAGACTTACTAACCATAACATAATCAATTCTAGAGCATGTATGATGCACATTTGAAAAAAAGTATATTCTAGCAAATCCGGATTACACATTTCCAAGAGTCATATAAAGGACGAGAGGCAATAGCAGATTGAAAACTCTTATGGGATTTGTCAGGTTGAAATTTACTGGAGGATAATCTGTCTGAAAAAGGGTCTAACCACTGGTTGAAATCACCTGCTATGACAAAGTCAGGACAATCTATGGACGAAATCAGGACATTAATGTCTTTCCAAAATTTTGGATCAGGGCGTACTGGACCATATATGTTGAGTAATACCAACGTCTTATTTTGTATGACAACCTTACCCATTGCCCAACGTCCTTCATCATCATTATGAGAGGAAAGAATTTGAACATTTAAAGACTTATGAAACAATATAGCAACCCCTCCCTTTTTATTTACAGCAGGTGAGAACACAACCTGACCCACCCATTGCCTCTTCAGCTTAACAGATTCAACATCCGAACAGTGCGTTTCCTGAAGAACAACAACCTGTGAATGAAATTTAGATAAATGGGACAATATCTTTTGACGCTTGACAGGATGACCAAGACCACGCACGTTCCAAGAAACAAAGTTACACATGATGGTAGAAAGGGAAAATGGGCGACAAATGGACCAAACACACGGCAAGGAGATAACCACAAAAAGGAAGACAAAAAATACAT
This sequence comes from Lissotriton helveticus, assembly GCF_964261635.1. NCBI lineage: Eukaryota > Metazoa > Chordata > Amphibia > Caudata > Salamandridae > Lissotriton > Lissotriton helveticus. The sequence continues at coordinate 2,009,541,636 of NC_136057.1, read as the reverse complement.
AAGTGATTAAAGAAGGGAACTCCCAGAACTGTCACAATACTGAAATCAAATACACCAAGAGATAAAAGAAATAACATCACGAAGAACAAGAATAGAAGTAGAGATCGCTTAGGATTAGAATGGAACTGAAAAAGGGGAAAAAAGAATAGCACCTCCCCACCATGGGCAACCATCTCCTCCCCTCCCAGGGCTACACTCGCCAACTGACGGGGTGGTGCACTGGGTGGTGCACTAGAGTTCTTCAAGGGACACTGAGGATCATAAAAACGGTGTCCCACCTGCTTACAAGCGAAGCAGGTCATTGGGCCCCTATGACCAGGTTTACCTGGCGGGGCCTCTGATTTCTTCACAGGGGGAGGCTGAGAACCCTTCCCTTGGTTCCCTTGGGGATTACTTTGGGGCCCTTTCTGGAACTCCCTCTGTTTACCCTTGTCCCCCCCACTCTTCTGCTGGGGACCCTGCCCACCTTTGGCTGAGTCTCCCACTGGACCCTTGTGGACCCTGGTACTGACCCAGCGGTCCGCCTCCTCAGCAAGTTTTCTAGGGTTAGATATCTTGCTATCAATAAGGTGCTGGCGCAGCTCTGGAAAACAGTTATTAGACAAGTGCTCCCAAGCAAACAAATCATAAAGAGCATCATAACTTTCCACTTTGCTGCCCTTTACCCAACCATCCATGGCTCTGCAAAAATATGACACATATTCCACCCACGTAGTCCCAGGCAACTTCTTACATTCTCTAAAGGCCTGTCTGTACTTTTCTGGGGTTAGGCCATACCTTAACATTAAAGCATCTTTCATATGAGTATAAGACATCCTATCCTCAACAGGCATGTCTAACAGGGTATCTCTTCCCTCATTCACAAAGCGACCCCATAACCCCGCTCCCCAATCCTTCTCAGGGACCCGGTGGGCCAACAATGCTAACTCATTGACCAATATCTTCATTCTTCTGAAAATCTTTGATCACATCTTTGGGAAAATAAATAAGTGTGAGCGGTAAATCCGTTACGCCCACGGATTTTTCGGATTTTTGGGGAATCCGCAATACGCGTATTTTACGGATTTCCCACAAAATCCGAAAAAAAATCCGCGCGGACGTAAGGGGTTCAAAAGTTGAACCCCCACAATTTACAATGGCGCCAGCAAGCTGCCAGCGCCGTTGTAAAATAGTTACAAAGTTAGCTTGCACAGGAACCACTAGATAAAACGAAGCAGGTGCTGCTTTATTTTATCTAAGTGCTTCCTGTGCAAGCTAACTTTGTAACTATTTTACAACGGCGCTGGCAGCTTGCTGGCGCCATTGTAAATTACAGCAGCACCTCACCCAAGGGACCCCTGCGCCCTTCGGGGCGATTGCATAGTAACACACACATGGTCACTGTAGACAACTCTCTGGCACTTTAGGAAGCTGTAGTATGGCACAAAACGGTGGCGTCTTCTTGAATAAATATGAAGGGCAGGGTTCATTCTGGCACGATGGTCCTGGCACAAAAATTAAACCTCAACAGGAAGCACTTACAGATATCAATAAAGCATGTGCCCTAGTTGAAGCCTAAATTCAGTGACTCATTCATCAGCCCAAAAACAATCGTAAGCGTTGTCAAGGCTGGGCAGATGTGCCTTCTTCCCAAATCTACCGTCGAAAATCAGCTGTGATGCTGGATAGACTTTGCATCCTTGACTTTCACGAGCGCAATACCCAGGCACATTGTGTTCGCACGGGTTTCTGCACGTTCGCGAGCGTTTTGTACAATAAAACCCTCGCGAACTTGCAGAAACCCGTGCGAACACAAAAAAAAATAAAAATACGCTAGGATCCGCGGATTTTGCGTATTTTCGAAATCCGCAAATCCGCAAATCCGCAAATAAGCGGATTGCCAATACGCAAAAATCCGCTCATGCTTAAAAATAAAACCTACTTTCTGCAGGCACAGATGGGATGCTGCCTCCAGAGGGATTCAATTCTAACTCTTTAGCTTTGAGCTCCAACTCCCTCAACCTGGTATCACGCTCCAAAGCTAACTTCTCTCTTTCAAACTCCAACCTTTTGATCTCCAAATCAGCTTATCTCCTGCCTCTTGCATTCTCTAACTCCAACTGCCCAGTTATCTTAAGTTTTGCCATTTCCATGTTGTATGCTCGCTCCTTCGCCCTTTCTTCTCTTTCTTCAGGAGAAAGACCTTTGGAGGAAACACTGCTGCCGGGAGGGGATGTGGGCCCATTCACTGGCACTTCCTCCTCCCCTTCCCCTGTCGGTACCACCACCGGATCAGAGGGATCTCTGGCCTCTAACCAGGCCTGCAATGCTTTGAGAAATTCTGGTTTGTTTTTGCAGCCTGTGGTAGGAACTTTAAATTGCTTGCAAAAGGATTTCAGATCCTGTAACTTGTAATCCTTTATCTTACTCCTATCAAATTCCTCCACAACAACAACAGGGGTAGTGACTCCGGCATCACTCATGGTCAAAACTGGCAGTTTCAAAAATCAAGCTTCAGGAAAGCGGAGAACAAAAATAGGATATCCAACCAAAACAGATTGTGGCTGCGCTATGGTCTGCTTTCACTATGTAGCGCACACTAATCACTGCACATGGGTCATAAATGCAAAGTTCAAATCCTCACCGCTGACCCACCAATGTTAGAAGCGGCTGTCTCTAGTTGGCAGAGGTATACACTTCTGACAAACAGGGACACACCTTTTCTAGTCAGGGCAAGGGGATCACACACTTAGATAACCCCTGCTCACCCCCTTGGTAGCTTGGCAAAGCAGACAGGCGTATCTCAGAGGCAGTGCGTTAAGCATTTATGACCACATACAGTAATAAAGTGAATACACTACAAATGGACACGACACAGTAGTATTATAAAAATAAGTATTTTTATATAAGGCTTAGCACAAGACCAAATTACGACAAAAATATACCACAGTCTTAATAAATACTCTTGGAAGGAAAAATAATAGTTCAAGCACGGTTTCTTCTTAGCACAAAGTCTTTAGTAACAAAAGCAACTCTTCTTCTTTAAAATACAGTTCTTGGCAACAATGTAACGCACACGGGAAACACACGACGTCGAGGCAAAGTTAATCCAAAGGTTCGGCGTCGACCGCGAGGAGCGTTACGTCGAGCCCGGAGTCGCACAGACCCCAACAACACAGTACCTTGGAAAAGTGAAGCACTCGATGATCAGCGGCGTCGAGATGTCCGGCGTCGCGTCTTCAGCGTCGATCGGGCCTCGTAGTCGGGGCGGTCTGCAGCGGCGTCGACCGAAGTCAGGCGGGAGCAGCGCTCACGGGATGAAGCAGGATACGGCATCGTCGATGTCGATGTTGCAAGAGTGAGCAGAGCTCACGGCGTCGAGAGGGCTCGGCGTCGATGCGATCAGCGGCGGCGTCGACACAGGGTCACTTGGAGCTGGAGCCGAACTCGCTACTCACTGGCGTCGCTACTGGCGTTGATCGGGCCCGGCGGCCGGCGTCGAAGGTGCGGGACACTGGAGCCGTTACTCACGATGTCGAGCTGGATTCGGCGACGTCCGTCGGCGTCGAGATTGCTGGATTCTTCAGAGGTGCTGGATTTCAGGTTCCAGCAACAAGCACTTTTAGATGAAGTCCTTTGGCCCTGTGACTTCAACAGGAGGCTGGCACTTCTTCCAGCCCTTTTAGATTTTCTTAGCAAGTTTGAGAGTACACACTCAGTTCCTCTCTCCTGGTTCCTTGGCAAAAATAAAGAAGCAACTGCAGGATTCCCCCAACAAACAGCGCTCTGGCAGAAGGGGTAGGCAGTCCTTAGATCAGCAGGCTTCTTGTCCTTGGTTCAGGTTTCCTTGTCAGAAGTGATCTAAATTCTTGGTTCCGGGGTCCTTCTCTTATACCCCTTTTTGGCTTTGATCCCTTTGTCCATGCAGGGGAATTTCCCCCCATCCTGGGTTTGTTGTGGGTGTTGCCAGGCCGAGGCACCTGGCCTATTCACTGGGCAGGGCAGAGTCCTCAGCCGCCCAGCAGGAGCGGAGCCAGCATTGTCACTGGCAGGGGCAGGGCCATCAGTTGCCCGGCAGGAGGTGGGCCAGGAAAGTCCCAGGCAGGCACAGAGTCATCAGCCGCCTGGCAGGGGGGCGGAGCCAGCATTGTATCAGGCAGGGCAGGCTATCAGGAGCTACTCTTCCCCTACTCTCAATGCAAATGCCCCACTCACCCCACACTGACTCATTCAGACCTCTGGAGCCACCCAGCTCCTGTCACACGCACACCAGAACCAGCAGAGACCGGTAGACAGTTAGACAAGAAAATAGCTACTTTCTAAAAGTGCTATTTTCAAACACAGAGTCTAAAAACCATCCACACAAACGGATGCGTTATTAAACCCTGAGTTCAGGGATACCAAACTCGACATTGCACCATGCTCCCCGAGCCCGCTAGGATTATAGCATTAATAATCCTGGCAGCCCATTCTAACTGATGGAGAGCAGGTTACCTTACAATAGTGAAAAACGAATATGGCTGTAATTCACTATCAGGACATGCCAACCTTGTCAGGCTTGTCCTACCTTATGCTTACAATGCACCCTGCCCTTGGGCCTACCATAGGGGTGGCTAACATGAAGTTAAGGGAAGGTTTAGGGACTGGCAAGTAGGTGTACTTGCGCAGTCCTCGTGACAGTCAGACTGCACGTGGTCTAGCAATGGTAGACCTTCAGACATACTTTTACTAGGCCGCTCTTGTGGGTGGCACAACATGTGCTGCAGGCCCACTAGCAGCATTTGTATTTACAAGCCCTGGCACTCCTGGTGCACTCTACTAGGGACTGACAGTAAACCAAATAAGCCAAACATGGAAGTCAATCAATACAGCAATTTCACATAGGGAGCACTTGCACTGTGACACTGATCAGCAGTGGCACAGTGCCCAAAGCAATATACCAGCAAAAACATCGTAAACAGAGGAGGCAAACAGAAAAAATGGAGGAGAGACTCATGCCAATGATGTCAGGTCTAACAGGAGTGTTATGGGTACTCTCTTAGTTAAATCAGTTCTCTTTTAGGCTACCTTGTCATTGAAATACCTTAATTAAACCATATGGTCCTACTAATGTTTGAAAAGTGATTCTGCCCTCAAACATCCCTGAATTGAAAAGAACAATTTTATACATTGGCCTTAATCAATCAATCAATCAATCAAGGCATTTGTATAGCGCGCTACTCACCCAGGAGGGTCTCAAGGCGCTGGGGGAGAGGATTACGTCACTGCTCGAACAGCCAGGTCTTGAGCTGCTTCCTGAAGGAGAGGGGGTCCTGGGTCAGCCGAAGGTGGATGGGGAGGGAGTTCCAAGTCTTGGCTGCCAGGTAGGAGAAGGATCTTCCTCCGGCGGTGGCTCGGCGGATGCGTGGTACGGAGGCGAGGGTGTGGCTGGTCGATCGTAGCTGGCGGGTGGGCGTGTAGAAGGTCAGGTGGTCGTTGAGGTACTTTGGGCCCAGGTCGTGGAGAGCCTTGTGTGCGTGGGTGAGGAGCCTGAACGTGATTCTCTTGCTGATGGGGAGCCAGTGCAGGTCTCTCAGGTGGCCGGAGATGTGGTTGTGTCATGGGATGTCCAGGATGAGTCGTGCGGAGGCGTTCTGGATGCGTTGGAGTCTTTTTTTGAAGTTTGGCTGTGGTTCCGGCGTAGAGGGTGTTCCCGTAGTCCAGTCGGCTGGTGACGAGTGCCTGGGTGATGGTCTTCCTGGTGGCGGTGGGGATCCATCGGAAGATCTTGCGGAGCATGCGCAGGGTGTTGAAGCATGATGAGGAGACGGCGTTGACTTGTCTGGTCATCGAAAGGGAGGAGTCCAGGATGAAGCCGAGGTTGCGTGCATGGTCCGTTGGTTTGGGAGTGGTGCCCAGGGCAGGGGGCAACCTGCAATCATCCCAGGCAGAGGGCGATGATCCCAGGATGAGGACTTCCGTCTTGTCTGAGTTCAGTTTCAGGCGGCTGTTCTTCATCCACTCGGCGACGTCTTTCATCCCCTCGTGTAGACTAGCTCTGTCGGTGGCGGGGTCGTTGGTGAGGGAGAGGATCAGCTGGTTATCGCGGCGTAGGAGATGATGTTGAGGTTGTGTTGGCATGCGATGGCTATGAGGGGGCTCATGTAGACGTTGAAGAGGGTTGGGCTGAGTGATGATCCTTGTGGTACGCCGCAGATGACTTCGGTAGCTTCGGATCTGAACGGGGAGGCGGACTCTCTGGGTTCTTCCGGCGAGGAATGAGATGATCCACTCCAGTGCCTTCTCTTGGATTCCGATGTTGCTGAGGCCGTGCACTAGGATGCGGTGGCAGACAGTGTTGAACGCTGCGGAGAGGTCCAGGAGGATGAGGGCCGCTGTTTCCCCATTGTCGAGCAGGGATCTGATGTTATCAGTGGCTGCGATCAGGGCGGTCTCGGTGCTGTGGTTGGCTCGGAAACCGGACTGTGAGGGGTCGAGGGATCCGTTCTTCTCGAGGAAGGCGGCGAGCTGTCTGTTGACGGTCTTCTCGATGACTTTGGCAGGAAAAGGGAGGAGCGAGATGGGGCGGAAGTTCTTGAGGTCGGTGGGGTCCGCTGTTGGTTTCTTCAGGAGGGCGCTGAGCTCGGCGTGCTTCCAGCTCTCCGGGAAGGTGGCGGTGTGGAAGGAGGCATTGATGATGTCCCGGAGATGGGGTGCGATGATGGCGTCGGCCTTGTTGAAGATGTGGTGGGGGCAGGGGTCGCGGGGGATCCGGAGTGGATGGTGTTCATCGTGTGGGTGGTGTCTTTGGTGCTGACCGGGGTCCAGTTGCAGAGGGTGGTGGTGGCGGGCATTGGTTCGGTAGTTGGGTGCGTGGTCTGTGCGCCGAAGCTGTTGTGTATGTCGGCGAACTTGCTGTGGAAGAAGGAGGCGAGTGAGTCGCAGAGGTCTTGCGACGGGGTGATGTCGTTGTTTCCGGCGCTGGGGTTGGAGAACTCTTTGACGATGCTGAAGAGTTCCTTGCTGTCGTGGGCGTTGTTGTCCAGTCGTTCTTTGAGTGCTGTCTTCTTGGTGGCGCGGATCACCTGGTGGTGCTTGCGGGTGGCATGCTTGAGGGCGGTCCTGTTGTCTGTGGTCTGGTTGTGGCGCCAGGCTTTCTCGAGGGTGCGGCAGTTCTTCTTGAAGTCCTTGAGTTCGTCGGTGAACCAGGGAGTTTTCTTGCAGCCGGGTCTGCTGGGAGGGTTCTTTAGTGGTGCGAGGTCATCGGCGCAGACGTCAGCCACTGTGTGAGGTTGCTGGCTGCTTTGTTGGGGTCCGTTGTGCTGGTGGGAGGGTTCTAGTTGAGGGAGGCGGTGAGCTGCTCGGCGGTGATCTTGCTCCAGCTCCGGCGAGGAACCTGTTGCGGGTGGTGGTGGGTCGTGGTTCTTCTGAAGCTGAAGTGGACGCAGCTGTGGTCAGTCCAATGAAGTCTGGTGGAGTGGCTGAAGGAGATGTGCTTGCTGGATGAGAAGACGGGGTCAAGCGTGTGGCCGGCGTAGTGGGTCAGGGTGTTCACCAGTTGCTTGAGTCCGAGGTTGGCGAGGTTGTCCAGCAGGGTGGTGGTGTTGTTGTCATTGTTGTTCTCCAGGTGGAAGTTGAGGTCCCCTAGTAGGATGTAGTCGGCGGAGGGGAGGGCGTGCGGGCTGATGAAGTCTGCGATGTGTTCGCTGAATTGCGTGCGAGGTCCCGGGGGTCTGTAGATGAGAGTGCCTCTGATGGTCGTCTTGGGGTCGGTGTGTATCTGGAAGTGGAGGTGTTCGGCGGTGGTGAAGGTGTTGTCGGAGTTGGTCGAGATGCGGATGGTGTTCTTGTGTACGATGGCGATGCCTCCTTCCGTCTGGTTAACGCGGTTCCTCCGGGTGATCTTGTATCCGTCCGGGATGGCGATGGCGATGTCGATGTCGGGCGCTGAGGAGGCGTTCATCCAGGTTTCCGTGAGGAAGGCGACATCTGGTGCTGTTGTGTCGAGCAGGTTCCAGAGTTCGACGGCGTGCCTGTGGACGGAGCGGGTGTTGAGCAGGATGCACTTCATGTGGTTGTTGCTGGGGCTCGGTTTGGCGGGAGCGGTGCAGGTCCGGAGGCAGGAGAACTTGCAGGCTTGGCAGGTGAAGGGTCCGTGGGTGCGTCTCGGGGGGGATTGGTAGCAGGCGGGGTTCCGGACGGTGTTGAGTGCGTAGAGGGTGGTGGAGTCGTAAGTCCGTCGTGTGGGCTGGCATCCTCGGGGGCCAGGGGTCCTGGTGCTGGGCGCGGTCCAGGCGCGGACGGGCATAACGGGCTTGCCTTTGGCGCGCCTTCGGCACACAATCAGCGCGCCCGCTGTGCGTGACCGATGCGCGTCCTCGCGGTCTCCATTTAAGGCGAAGTGGGAGGGAGGAGCAGCTGGGAGGCGGGAGCAGGGAGGACACGGAAGAAAAGGGGGCAGGGCCGCGAGATCACGGCGGCGGGAAGCGGGGAGCGGGGCTATCACCAGGGGAGGCAATACAGGGTACAAATATCACAAATGAGACAGCAGGGGAAACAGTGAGGCAATACCAGGAAAAAACGAGCTAGGAAAAAACAGGCAAAAAACGGCAGATCATCACAATGAGCAGCAACGAGGGGGCACACACACAGCTGGGGGCCGTGCGGCGCGGGGGTGTCCTGAGAACAGGTCACACTCACCTGCGCCACGCGGTCTCCATTTAAGGCCAAGTGGAAGGGAGGAGCAGCTGGGAGGCGGGAGCGGAGAGGGGAAGAAAGGGGGCGGGGCCGAGATCACGGCGGCGGGAAGCGGGGAGCAGGGCTATCACCACGGGAGGCAATACAGGGTACAAATATCACAAATGAGACAGCAGGGGAAACAGTGAGGTAATACCAGGAAAAAACGAGCTAGGAAAAAACAAGTGAGTTGTGGACATATGCAGAATGTTACCTTAACAACATGCCATCTTTCACTATGCCTCATTTATCTTTGAGATTTTGTTTTGGATCACTTTTGCTCCGGAGTTTCAAACCCAATTGACCACCAGAAATGTTCACTAGTTGCTTTTGCTCCACAATAATGCATATTGTTAAAATACACTTCCATTTTCTTTAAAATGTAATGCTAGGCACTTGCTTAATTTGTGCAATAAAATATGTATCCACTTCAGTACAGTCAATTTCATATACAGAGCATCGTTATGAAGGAAGAGGATTGTTCCCATTTGAGAGTGTATATCTCATTTAGTTCCTAAAATCCCTGTTCACTGTGATGAAGCTCTATATATACATGTATTTTAGCCATGCAATATTTTCCTAAATGGGGTTTTGACAAAGAATGCACTTGTACTTAATTATTACAACTTCTTATAATAATTTACCTTTATGCACTTGTTTATTACTATCTCTATAGATTTACTGTACTGCTTTTTTCCTTTTAACATCAATGTACAGTAACAGAATGTAGTTAATGGCCATTTCAACTTCTAAAATACAGTTATTGAGGATGATGACTACTCCTTATCATAGGGTGTTTGAGTTCCAATTTGTTTTGGATAGTATAAGGACCTTCACAGTTGTGAAAACTTCGAGCAAGTAAATTACAATTATGTAAATATAGCAAACGGAGGTACTTCTGAAGTGTTGCTACCAATGTAGGTGGCAACATGACCTTCACTAATAAAACATTTAAAACCGAAATGGGGCTTGCAGTGAGTCTTTCACGCTGCCAGAAGTCAAGCCCTGGGTTGTTGAAAGTACCCAGGGACAATCCCTAAAGTTGGTTGGGCAGAGGATGGAGATAGAAGTAGAAGTCCGCTAAGTATTTTCTGGATCCCTAGGTGCGGGAAATATAGGGCCTAATTCACAAATGGCCGCCGCAGTCTTGGTAGAGGCCTCATTGTCATAGGCAAGCCCTGGACTCAGGGCGAAATCTCCGCAATGAGAATTCACATTGCGGAGATTCCAACCCGCGTGCGGAGGCTTCCCCATGACTGCTGGATCTCAACCAAGAGTGAGGAATCCCTTTGTCAATCAGGCCCTTAAACTAGAAAAGGCTCAAAAGACCACACTGGGATTTCTAAAATGGCAGCTAAAATGTTGCTGCCTTATTCCTCTAAGTTTGAAATGCAATCAAATCCATAGTTGATTTGGTCCTGGCTCCTTTACCTCTGCATTGCTGCTCTTGGCTACAGCCATAAGAAGAGGGCATAGACTCTATTACAACACTTGAAAATGCGTAAAGGCTTCAATTTAAGGAGACATTTGTAAATGATGCCTCAGATTCCTCTTTAGCTACTGATTTGAGAATCGTATGGTGTAAGCAAACAACATTTTTTTCATAGCTATGTTTATGTTACGTGAATATTACTGGGAACTGCTAGGTGTATAAAGAAAAGTAGGGTTGTGCATAATATTCGTCATGGGGAGGTTGTAACTTGTTGAAATGTAGTATTCTTTGGAGAGTTATGACTTCAATTCATTCTTGAATTGGAGCAGAATCATGGCAATTCAGCTGTAGATGTAACTGCTGTTTTTAGACGCATCAAAAGCAGAGAAAGAGAAGGGCTGTTTTATTTATTTTACTTTATTAGTTGACTGTTTCTAGTTTGTCTTCGTTAGACCTTCTGATGATGCTTAGACCCTCAGAGGTGGGTAGATTTCCGGCCAAAAAGATAAGGACGCCAACTCAAATGGTAATGAAGGTGATGTAGGTGATGCAGAAATCGCAAACCAGAAAATACTACCATTGTTTTTTGATGGAGTGGTTGATTTCAGTATTTCTAAATTACTCTGTTACCCTAATGTACCCTGGCTCTAGTAATGCGCACAGACCTTGGGTCAAAACAGAAAGGTTTTGAGAGATTTCAGAAAGAAGAGGAGGCTAGGCCTAAGATAATCACTCAGGGAAAGAATGTCCGAAGGTAGTGCCAGTGTAAGAGAAGGAGCACCCTTCAGGTCATGAAGTTGGGGACAAAATGAAGAAGGCAGCTCGGCCTGTTTGAAGAGGATTTCTGCTGAATGTGTTTAGGCCCAGAGCCATAACTATCCCCGTGATCCCAAATACAGACCTTTAAAAGAAAGACACTTTTTAATGAAAGTCAGTGAAGTATGATAAGCTGAGGTTTGATAGAATCATATTTTCTTACTCCTGTAAGAGATGAGCAGCCATATTCAGAATTAGTTAAGCTTGGCAATTAGACATTTGATGATTCACCGCTTCAGGGCAATTGATGGTCTAACCTTGATTATGTTGTAGCTTGACTAACAAATATTTTGCCACTAGTTGCAAAGGAACGAATAGTTTTTGTAAACATTTTAAGAAATAGAAACAGGTCGAAGCACCCATGGGCACTAGAGGAGTAAAGAAAAGCTCCGAGTCAAATATTACTCCAAAATCTCTAGATGATTTCAACCAAAAAAGAAGGTTTTGATGTATCATTGGAAACCAAATATCCAGACTGAGCTGAGGCCACCAATTACCTTCAACTCAATTGAACTGGATTTAATTTTAGAGTGTTGTTTGTCATCCAAGCCACAACAAAATTGAAAATCTGAAGACAATTTGTCTGAATGTTTGTGAAAGTGAATTAAAATAAAAAGCACCATCAGCATACACAACTGCCTGTAAATTTGAGGATTTATCGAGAGCAGCTAAAGATGCAACATATTTGTTAAGAAGAGTTAGTGCACTAAAACACAAGAATTTACTGGAATGGTTTAGACACCTGGGATAACGAAAATGAACAGAAGACAGTTATTTATTGGAATGCAAAAGACTAATAATTATAAGAAAAATCAATGTTAATGTTGGAAATTGATCTCTAGTTGGCAGAGGTATGCACCCTGTACAAGTAGGGACCACAATCCTAGTCAGGTCTAGCTAGAAACACACTAAAAGATAACCTCTGCTCATCCTCTGGTAGCTTGGCACCGAGCAGTCAGGCATCTCTAAAAAGGCAAAGTGTAAAGTATTTGTGCAACACATTAACACAATGAAAACAATATAAGAAATACTCCATACAGATTTAGAAAAACAGAGAATATTTATGTGAGTATAACAACAACAAATCATCAAAAATCCAATTAGTAGAACCGGAGTTATGAATTTTTAAAGAATAAACTAAAAATAGTGCCATTAAGTCAATAGCGCTAAAAGGTACCTTGAAGTTGTGCTAGACCTGGGTAGGTCCAAAGTTGAGACCTACTGTGATGGAGGGCAGGCTGGCCACAGAACTCAACAGGTCCTGCTGACAAAGTCCCTCGCATGGAGTAAAGCGTCACCTTCCAGAGTATGATGCGTTAGTTCCGAGTTAAGCTGTCTGCTTGATGCATCGAAGTTGAGCCTCATGGTCGCGACCTCAGATTGGCGCTGTGCCAGAAGTGAACCTCACAGACAGGAGCTTGAATTGGCACTGCATCATCAGTGAGCTGCACATGGATGTCTTCAGATCAACACTCTGTCAGAGTCGAAGGGCACTGCGCCAGTTTTGATCGGCGCTGCGGTGATGATAAATCCTTTTTATAACAAAACAACTGCAGAACCCACTTCTGAGGCCCAGGATGGGATTAGGAACCCCAGGCAAGAGTAGAACTCATAGATGGATGAATCCAACAGCACCAGCAGAGTTGTAAGAAGTCTCTTATGACCCTGAGACTTCAGAAAACAGAAAGCAAGCCAGCAAGCCCCTGGAGTCACTCTGGGTTCAAGAGGGATGGGTCCAGTCCTTGTCCTCAGCTGGGCAGAGATCAGAAGGCAGCAGGGGCAGCTCAGTACAGCAGTGATGCAGTTCCTTAGAACAGTAAGTCAAGCAGAGTGGCAATCCTTGTAGCACGGCAGTTCTTACTCCTGGCAGACCTCTTGTCCAGTAGTGTACTGCTTTGGTAGGGGTCGGTGCCCCAGTACTCATACCCAAATGTGCCTTTGAAGTGGGAGTGACTTCAAAAGAAGCTCCTTGAAGTGCACAGGTCTCCTTTCATCCCAGGCCAGTCTGCCAGGCTATCTGTTGGGGGTAATCTGCCTTTGTGTGGGACACAGTACACAACCTGGACAGGAATAAGTGTTATCTCCACTCCCCTTTACTGCCAGGATGGCTATCACAATGTAGATGAATGTAAATGAGTCCTTTGTCACACCCTCTGATTCTGACATTGTGGTTGTCTAGAAGGAATGCACAAAGTGTAGCTGTCAACCAGCCTTGACATGTATTGGAGACAAGATGCAAGGCACACAGAGCAGTAAGAGCAAAGTAATAAACGTTACCATTAAAGATTATTGATCATTACCCTCCCAAAGTTATGAAACATGATGCAGCGTCTCCTTTCAAATCAGGAATTACAGCTGAAAAGAGTTGTAAGACATTCCCAATGCTAGTCTATGAGAGGAGTAGGCCTCACAGTAGTGAAAAATGAATGTAGCTGTTTGTCACTAACAGGACATGTAGAACTTAAAAGTATGTGCCCTACCTTTTAGGTGCACAGCACTTTGTCCTTAGGGTTAAGCTACCTTAGGGGTGACCTATGAGTAATAAAAGGAATGTTTAAGGCTTGGCAAGTGGTTTTAAATGCCAAGTCGAAGTGACAGAAAACTTCACACACAGGTCCTGAGTCAGAATTGAAAAGCTACTTGTGTGGGTGGCACATTCAGTGCAGCAGGACCACTAGTAGCATTTAGATAACAGGCTCTGGGTACATGACATACCACTTTACAAAGGTTTTTTTTGTAAACTTAACTTGCAAATCAAGTATATATCAATGTCACCATATTTTAGGGAGGAAGCACATGCACTTTAGCACAGGTGAGCAGTGGTGAAGTGCTCAGAGCCCTAAGGCCAACAAAATGAATGCAGCAAAAAGTGGAAGTAAGCAGGCAAAACGTTGGGAGAAGACCACCCTAAGGGTGACAGGTCTAACAGTTAAGAAATTATGAAGCAGGATTTTCTGTATCTCAGTCTTCAGTAATTATTAAATAACCCCCACCACTGGTCGTATAGACCTTTGATTGTCGACAGAGTGAAATGAGCAGCAATTATCTACATAAACAATACATTGCTAAAGATGTATTATTGAGCCAATAAAGAGAGTTAGTGTGGATTAAATGGTTTGATTTTCAAATCTTTTAAGTTTTCATCAATTTATTTATTAGACATTAATCTTTAGATTTCAGCATTAAAAGTTATTATAATCAATCAACCGATATTTATTTGTAAAATAGAACAGAATGTCATTCAATCAAAATAGTAATAATACAGGCATGTTCCATAAAGGAAACTTCCTATTCTAAATAGTATTTGATTAAGAGAAGAAAAGTGTTCAAAAACACACACATAGTTCTGATGAATGAAAGATCAATGCCTAAGCATGAAGTCTTTGTAGGATACCCTGAAAGCATTCTCAACTCAAAATAACAGTAGATAATTCAAGGAATAATCAAAGAAAGAAGCCTCAAATGAAGATAGGCATCAGAAAGTCAAAAGGTGAGTCTTGGGCCAGTGAGTTCAAAAAGGAATTTGTAAGAGCTGCCTCTCGGGGTCTGAGGTCTATGCTCTGGGCTCTAAATTACTCCAGGAAAACACACTATTATAAATAACAAATTCTATGTTGCAAGTAAGCATGGGCGGATTTTGCGGATTCGCAATCCGCGAATTTGCGGATTTGCGAATTTGCGGATTGCGAAAATCGGCAAAATCCGTGAATTCTCGCGGATTTTGCGGATTTTTTTTGGAGTGTGTGTTCGCACGGGTTTCTGCAAGTTCGCGAGGGTTTTGTACAATTTCGCAAATTGCGAACTTACTTGTCGGGTCGCCAGTTTTGCGAACTTGTTGTTTCTACGTGCCCAGCCTGTTTGCAAGGCTTTCTTCATCACTGCCACCCTCTGTCACCACTGGCACTCTCTTTGTTCACCCATGCCAACCTCTGGCTCACCCATGTCACCCTCTGTGTCATCACAGCACCCTCTGGTTCACCAGTGTACATTATTGGGGCAAAGCAAAGCACTGCCATCCTCTGTCAACACTGGCACTCTGGTTCACCCATGCCACCCTCTGGCTGGCACACCCATGCCACCCTCGGTGTCATCACAGCACCCTCTGGTTGACCAGTGAGTGTACATTATTGTGGCAAAGCAAAACACACCTGCTAAGTGCTTTAAGTTTTGCAAACAACAACACCTGCCCTGCCCCAACTGACATTAATGAAGGCTGGCACCTGCTTGTCTGCTCCCTTTCCTTTTTGTTGCAATGTAAATTTTTTTTAACAGGATGCAATGGCATACTTCTAACTATTCTGTGACTGTCAGAGCAGGGTCACACAATAGTTGCAAGTAGGCAACCGGATTCTGGAGGGCCCCTTCAGGAAGCACTACAGGGAATGGTTACAAATGATGAGGTTGAACTTTTGCACCTGCTCATTGCTTTTGCAAAAATCGTTTTTCTGTAATTTCGCGCTATTCGCGAGGCGCGGCGTCGTGCGAAATCGACCGTGGAAGCCGCGAACTCGTGCGAATTACCCCAAGGTCGAGTATGGGCGCCGCCATTTTGTTTGCGTGACGTATTTCCGTTTCCGCCCGCGAAGTGTAATCTCGCGGAATGAGCGCCTTGCGAATACAAGTTCGCACGAGTTCGCGAGAGAAATCGCGTGCGAACTTACTTACGCGCACGTGATCGGGCCGCCATCTTGTTTTTCATTCATTCCTATGTGTCTGGGCATGGTGTTTCTAATCCTTTCTATATCTCTGCCATCCTTTGCTTGTTATAATATTTTTTTAATCTATTTAAATTATTAACTATCCCTCTAGTTTTCTAGCTTTATATTTTTGTGTTTTAGGCTACTTTTGTTTACTTTTCAACTACTTTTTTAAACTTTTATTTTCTTCTTCCCTAGTCTTATTCTTTTTCATTTTTTCTCCTTGTTCCTACCACCTGCCCAGACCATGGTGAAGCCAGCTGTGAAGCTGCCCAAGACGGGCCCCGCAGCCCGTGCCCGGCTCCCGTGTGGCCGTTTTAGGGCAGAAACGGTGGTGCCCAGGGACATCTTCAGCCCTGAGGAGGTGGGCGCACTCGTTTTCTATGTACAGCGCCGCCTCCCCAGGACCATCGCGGCAGGCGGCAGGATCGCTGGTGGCTACACCAACCGCCAGGAGCGACGGAAGCGGTGGGAGCAGGTGTGCCGGGCCCTGTTTGACATCTCGGGGGTCCAGCGCACCTACAACCAGGTGACCCACCGCTGGACCGATATCCTGGACCGGGAGCGCAACCTGCTCGACCTGCTGGGAGTGGAGGTCCCCGGGCTTGGTGAGAAGTAGTAGCAATTTTTTCATCACTCACTACTCTGTTTTTTCTCCTGCTCTGTGTGTTATATTGCAAATGTTTGTTTTAACTGTTTTACAAAGAGCAATAATGCTGCCGATTACATTGATAGGAGAGGTAAATTAATATTTCAAAATCTTCTGTGCATTTCAGGTGCACTGCTCTCCTTCTCTGTGGCGGTGCCACTGCTTATTTGTTTTCTATTTTGTGTTCATTTAATTGGGCTGAGTAATGTATGAGTGTACTTTACAGAACTGCGTAATGCTAGACACAAAGGGGCAGATTTACAAGCCCCTTGCGCCACGTTTACGCTGCCTTACCTGACGCACAGCGACGTAAACGTGGTGCATCCCTGCGAGTCATGTACAACGTGATGCATCTAGGGAGATGCGCCACGTTAAGGCCTGGGCCTGCGCCACAATGGGTGCATTCCCATGCAGGGGGGTGGGGGGGTAGGGGGTCAGGCAGCTGTGCGCCTCGCAAAAGTGCCTGCGTGAAATCTACAAGATTTAACGCAGGCGCTTCCGCGACGCTGCTACGTCAATTCTTTATGCCTGCTTGCTTGAAGCAGGCGTAAGGACTGATGCGGTATGTTGAGTATTGGGCAGCCCTGAGCATTGCTAGAGTTGCATCGCGCCTGCGACGCGACTCTAGAGATAAGCCCCTCTTTCGTCACGAGATGCGTCACGCATCTGCCTACCCTTGCGCCAGGGTTTGCCGCATTGTAATTGCGGCGCATCTGCCGTGACGCAAGGTTAGTTTTGCGTTACGCATTTGTTCTGGTGCACCTCTGGAGGTGTGCAGCCCAGAACTCGTAAGTATGCGCCTAAGTGTCAGATTAGCAATTACCTGCGCATTCCTGCAAAGTGTGCGGCACGCCAGCACCACCCATGGTGCGCCGTATTTACAATGCGGCACACCATGGTCCCAAAACGTCACCAAAGCGTTACGCATCGGTGCCGTAAAGGCGGCTCATTGATGGAGTTGCGTTGCAACGATGGCGCAGCTCCAGCAATGCTGGGTCAAGCCGTACGTCTGCTTCATGCAGGCGCAGGGTTTCAGTGACGCATCATTGTCCTAAATGACTGATTGAAATTTTATATATTCCCCATAGCCACTTTTAGCATGCGTTCCTGTGCAGGAACGCCCTCCCTTGCGCTGGAACGCTCCCTTATGGCGCAGGGCTTTAGAATGGGATGCATCTCCCATATGCGTCACGTTGTTAATATACGCCACACCATGGCGCCTCTCTTGTTGTGGCGCTGCGTCACAAAAGTGACGCAAGAACAGAGCAAAAGAGCTGCAAAAGGCTTGTAAATCTGCCCCTAGAGTAGAGGCTCAGGTGCAGTCCTTCCTTTGTAGCCCTCTTTTTGGCTGAAATAGTTGGTTCTTGTTCTTTCTAAATGTTTGATTTGGTTGACAAGGACATCGACAAGCAGCAATCATCAATGTTTTCTGTTCTTTCTTTCATGTTGTACGTCAGGTCCGCCCAGGGGCAAGCGGACGGAAAAGGAGGATGCTGTTGCTCCAGAGGAGGAGGATGCAGGCCAGGGCGGCGAGTGCTCCTTTGCTGGCCCCAGTAAGTTTTCATTTAAATATAGAGGACCTATTGTTGTCCAAGCGTTCCTAATTTAATTTTTTCGAAATAGTGTTTAGATAGGAGCAAAATCCATAATACTACTGTTGCAGGGACAATTCTCCACAAACCGAATGATGGACACTAAACACCAGAGTAATAATATTTCAGAGTGGCGTGTTTGGCACACTGTATAAACCTGGTAGTGTCAGCGGCACAGACTCCTCCTTGCAAAAATTGCAAAACCCTTCGCTCAGTCACTCTAGTCTGGAGGACCAAAAACCACAGAGTCTATTCAAGTTTAAAAGCTTTATTAAAAGTAAAAGTAAACACATATATTAAAATAAAGTTAGCTGGAAATGGAAAAGTGCTTGGTGCTGAGTTGATGAGTAATGGAACACATTTCTTGTGGTCGAGCCGAGCTTTCCCCTGGTTTGAAGTTGATGTTGCTCTTGTCCTTAGAAGTCCAGCTTCTGTCTGTTCAGAGAAAAATGGTGTGTGTTAAAATTAAGCAAGCATTCATCAATTGTGACAAAAAAGTGTAGCAAGACAACAGCCTTCCCTGGAAGGAGGGACATTTTTACTTTAGACTAGAGTAGACAGTCAATTACTTTTTCTGTTGTTTTCACATTTCTTCATTCCTAGACCAAATACTAGTGAGTGGTGTAATCTAACATTCTTAAATCTACTTTGTAGGTGGAACATCTGGTGGCGGGGCCAGCTCGGATGTGGTGGTGGTGATCGACTCCGAGGACAACTCTGGGGAGGAGGCGGCGCACGTGGCCCAAGAACAGACTGTGAGGAAGCAGACAGTGGTGGTGGCGGGTAGAGGTAAGCTGGATCATGGTACTATCTGACTCTTAGATAGCATATGATGTGTATCTACAGAGAGTAGACGGTCACTGGATGAACTACGAAAATACTATGAAATGTTTCCAGGGGGGGGGGTGCAACATCATCACCATCTCCTGAGTCCTACTCCTGACATGATTGAGCACAAGTATTAAATATTTTTTTTTTAAATCTAACACGACATAGAGCTTAAATAAACAAAGAACCCCATAGGGGGAAGAGAAAAATCTTGCGCGGCACCACAGCAGACGACCTGGCAACTACATTAAAACAGAGGGAAAAACAAAAAATGCCAGAAAAAAACAATTCAATCTAAATCAGGAGGATGTGGTTATAGAGCATGGGTCCTCACAAACTTTCTCTCGGGGCCAAATTGACAGTGTGGTTTGTGGCCAAGGGCCGCACCGAAGGGGGCAGGGTCAGTGGGGGAGGGGGGTGGATCTAGAGCAACAACAAAAAACTATGACCATGAGGTTGAACTCATGCCCCTGCAGCGGATGCCTTCGTCCACTGAGCCACCAGACCTGGCATACACATTACACACATCTTTCTTTCTCTCTCTCTCTGTCTCTCTCTCTGTCTCTCTCCCTCCCTCTCTCTCTGTCTCCCTCCCTCTCTCTCTGTCTCCCTCCCTCTCTCTGTTTCCCTCTGTCTCTCTCTCTCTGTCTCCCTCTTTCTGTCTCCCTGTGTCTCCCTCTACCTCGCTGTCTCTCTCTCTCTGTCTCCCTCCCTCACCCTCCCTCTGTCACCCTCTGGCTCCCTCCCTCTCTCTCTCTCCTTCTGTCTTCCTCTCTCTCTGTCCCTGTCTCTGCCTCTATCTGTCTGTCGGTCCCAGCCTGCTGTAATTACCATATTGTAATTTATCACTGGGCCAGCACTGGATGGACCTGCGATCCAGGGGGGGGGCAAGCGCCCCCCCTTGCCCCTCCCTGCGGACGCCCATGATACTGGCCTGAATAGTTTTGTACTGCGCTGGCTAGTTGCTAGTTGTACTGTGACACAACTTCCTGCTGAATCATTTTGTGTTAATCATATTCTTAAAGAGCATTGGTTACAGATTATGTCTTTCTTTCTTCATATAGTTGGTCATACTAAAACATCAAAACCAACAAGGAGTGTGCAGGCTCTACTGGCCCGGCAACGGAGGCTGGATGCTACTGTTGCCCAATATCGGCGGCTGGTGGAACTGGAGGGGGAGGACACGCAGTCCAGTACATCGAATGGGACACCTGCATCCTCCTCCGTGACCCCACGTTCTGCCGGTCAGCGCAGTGCTCCGGCGATACGGAGCCGTGCTGGCAGACGCCACCGCCGAGCAGCAAAGGCTGCCCCTCACAGTACTCTAAAGGCTCGCTTGCGCCGTGCAATCCACAGAGTGTCCGACCTGGAGGCGGAGGTCCGGAAATTGAAAGAATATCAAAATTTGTTGGAGGGCCTCCGCTTAGACCACGCCACCCTCCGGGAGCAGTACGATGCCCTGGCCCTAAGGCATGATGCCCCGGGGGCCAAAGTCAACACCATGCATCCCTAGAGTGTCCCTTGCCCCTTTTTTAGAGACTTTTGGGGGGTGGGAATTGGGAGTTGGGGTTTTTGGGGACTTTTGAAGGACTATTTATTTGTTGGGGTTAGGGAGGGTCTTGCGGGAGTTTATTTTGTTAGGGATATAAAAATATTCTTTTTCAAACTTTATCTGAGCATACCTGTTTTTTACTACTTTTGAGCCTGGTGGGTGGTGGTTTTGCAGTAAGTTCGTTTTACTGAACACTGTCATCGTTTTCCAAAGTAAATGCCTGTCACAGAGTTTGTTAATTCAAGAGTCCTAGGACTTTACTACTAGTACCACTGTCACTCTCTCGCCTCTCCTAATACTCCATTATACTACCTCCCATCCAAACGCTTATCTTACCTGTAATTTGTGTTTGAGGGCTGGCTCCACCTGGAATTCACAGTGTCCTAAAGCGTTCTGCAGCAGGGCCCCAACTGGAGTTTCCCGGCGTGGATTTTCTGCAAAACAAAAGCAATCAACATTAGAAATGTTTCAGAAAAGAAGTGGTGATGAACAGAGTGCCTGAATTAAGCAGACCACTCTTACCCAGTCCAAAGATCAGGGCTTGATCCATCACCGTTTTTTAGCTTACTACACCATCCCAGCTCAGAACTTGGCTATATGCAAATTAGTCTGTTCCTGTCCCAGTGCATGATGGGAACAGGGCAAACCAAACTACCAAGCCAATTCTTATACTGGGAAGGAAACAAGCTACCGGGGACCGGTTTCTGGCATTTCAGCCTCGTCGGCCCGGCTTGCTTGAATCCTGATGGTGCAATGAGCAAGGGACTCACATCTGAGTATACCCTTCCACGCTTATGGTGGACAAAATGATTCAGAAAAGGGGGTGGTGATGAACAGAGTGCCTGAATTAAGCAGACCACTCTTACCCAGTCCAAAGATCAGGGCTTGATCCATCACCGTTTTTTAGCTCACTGCACCATCCCAGCTCAGAACTTGGCTATATGCAAATTAGTCTGTTCCTGTCCCAGTGCATGATGGGAACAGGGCAAACCAAACTACCAAGCCAATTCTTATACTGGGAAGGAAACAAGCTACCGGGGACCGGTTTCTGGCATTTCAGCCTCTTCGGCCCGGCTTGCTTGAATCCTGATGGTGCAATGAGCAAGGGACTCACATCTGAGTATACCCTTCCACGCTTATGGTGGACAAAATGATTCAGAAAAGGGGGTGGTGATGAACAGAGTGCCTGAATTAAGCAGACCACTCTTACCCAGTCCAAAGATCAGGGCTTGATCCATCACCGTTTTTAAGCTCACTGCACCATCCCAGCTCAGAACTTGGCTATATGCAACTTAGTCTGTTCCTGTCCCAGTGCATGATGGGAACAGGGCAAACCAAACTACCAAGCCAATTCTTATACTGGGAAGGAAACAAGCTACCGGGGACCGGTTTCTGGCATTTCAGCCTCTTCGGCCCAGCTTGCTTGAATCCTGATGGTGCAATGAGCAAGGGACTCACATCTGAGTATACCCTTCCACGCTTATGGTGGACAAAATGATTCAGAAAAGGGGGTGGTGATGAACAGAGTGCCTGAATTAAGCAGACCACTCTTACCCAGTCCAAAGATCAGGGCTTGATCCATCACCGTTTTTAAGCTCACTGCACCATCCCAGCTTAGAACTTGGCTATATGCAAATTAGTCTGTTCCTGTCCCAGTGCATGATGGGAACAGGGCAAACCAAACTACCAAGCCAATTCTTATACTGGGAAGTAAACAAGCTACCGGGGAACGGTTTCTGGCATTTCAGCCTCGTCGGCCCGGCTTGCTTGAATCCTGATGGTGCAATGAGCAAGGGACTCACATCTGAGTATACCCTTCCACGCTTATGGTGGACAAAATGATTCAGAAAAGGGGGTGGTGATGAACAGAGTGCCTGAATTAAGCAGACCACTCTTACCCAGTCCAAAGATCAGGGCTTGATCCATCACCGTTTTTTAGCTCACTGCACCATCCCAGCTCAGAACTTGGCTATATGCAAATTAGTCTGTTCCTGTCCCAGTGCATGATGGGAACAGGGCAAACCAAACTACGAAGCCAATTCTTATACTGGGAAGGAAACAAGCTACCGGGGACCGGTTTCTGGCATTTCAGCCTCATCGGCCCGGCTTGCTTGAATCCTGATGGTGCAATGAGCAAGGGACTCACATCTGAGTATACCCTTCCACGCTTATGGTGGACAAAATGATTCAGAAAAGGGGGTGGTGATGAACAGAGTGCCTGAATTAAGCAGACCACTCTTACCCAGTCCAAAGATCAGGGCTTGATCCATCACCGTTTTTTAGCTCACTGCACCATCCCAGCTCAGAACTTGGCTATATGCAAATTAGTCTGTTCCTGTCCCAGTGCATGATGGGAACAGGGCAAACCAAACTACCAAGCCAATTCTTATACTGGGAAGGAAACAAGCTACCGGGGACCGGTTTCTGGCATTTCAGCCTCGTCGGCCCGGCTTGCTTGAATCCTGATGGTGCAATGAGCAAGGGACTCACATCTGAGTATACCCTTCCACGCTTATGGTGGACAAAATGATTCAGAAAAGGGGGTGGTGATGAACAGAGTGCCTGAATTAAGCAGACCACTCTTACCCAGTCCAAAGATCAGGGCTTGATCCATCACCGTTTTTTAGCTCACTGCACCATCCCAGCTCAGAACTTGGCTATATGCAAATTAGTCTGTTCCTGTCCCAGTGCATGATGGGAACAGGGCAAACCAAACTACCAAGCCAATTCTTATACTGGGAAGGAAACAAGCTACCGGGGACCGGTTTCTGGCATTTCAGCCTCGTCGGCCCGGCTTGCTTGAATCCTGATGGTGCAATGAGCAAGGGACTCACATCTGAGTATACCCTTCCACGCTTATGGTGGACAAAATGATTCAGAAAAGGGGGTGGTGATGAACAGAGTGCCTGAATTAAGCAGACCACTCTTACCCAGTCCAAAGATCAGGGTTTGATCCATCACCGTTTTTTAGCTCACTGCACCATCCCAGCTCAGAACTTGGCTATATGCAAATTAGTCTGTTCCTGTCCCAGTGCATGATGGGAACAGGGCAAACCAAACTACCAAGCCAATTCTTATACTGGGAAGGAAACAAGCTACCGGGGACCGGTTTCTGGCATTTCAGCCTCGTCGGCCCGGCTTGCTTGAATCCTGATGGTGCAATGAGCAAGGGACTCACATCTGAGTATACCCTTCCACGCTTATGGTGGACAAAATGATTCAGAAAAGGGGGTGGTGATGCAAGCCGGGCCGACGAGGCTGAAATGCCAGAAACCGGTCCCCGGTAGCTTGTCTCCTTTCTGGCAATTTCTTGGGGGCAGCCATTGCGAGACCTTTTTGTTAAAGTCATCCAAAATGTTGGCTGCAGTATGAGTTTTCTCCATGCCAAACATGGCTAATGTTGCATGTTTACGAGCACCCTTAAAAATCTCGACCAAGTCACCACCTGCATTTATCTGTTTTGCAACCCCTGAAAAAGAGACCCAGTGTGCAGTGATGCACATGTAATCAAGGGCTTGGCAACTGGTCCACATGTCTGTTGTCAGGTGTATAGTGTGAACAGCACTCTTCTGCAAAGCTGCCCCAACCAACTCAAGCACCTCTTTATGTAGTGCTGGAACAGCAACCCTGGCAAAATAGAACCGGCTAGGAACCTTCCATTTAGGGGCCAGTGTTGCCACGAGTTCAAGAAAACCCACACCTTCGACAAACGAAAAAGGGAGAAGGTCCACCGCTAGCATTTTAGCCAGCTTAGTGTTATACAGGCGCACAATTGGGTGGCTGCGTTGAAATGTTTGTAATGGTGCGCTGGACAAATTTACTGGATGATGCTGATGCCTTCTTCGACCCACTTATGCTCAGTGTTGACATTTTCCGCATTGGTGTGTCTCCCAGACTCTCAGTGTGCCTCCTATGTGTTCCGGAGGGTGTGGTGCTGCCAGGGGTACTGGGTGCAACCGGACAAATGTCTGACGCTTCTTCTACCTCCCCGTCATCTTCAGATGAAACACCTAGTATGGGTATATTTTGGCCACTTGCCCTTTGGGATTGCTTTCCCTTGATGTTTGCTAGGTGCGCAAACCATTCGACAGCGTGCCTTCTTTTAAGATGACCTATCTGGCCTCCTGTTCCATAGTTGGTACCAGTCTTACCATGGCTAACTCTAGTCTTACAAATGCAACAAACGGCTATGTTATCATACTTTGCATGGACACTAAAAAAGTTCGAAACTGGGGACTGGAAACTTCTGGTTTTGCCGCACGAGATGATACTGCCAATGCCAGATGAAGCAGTGGTGGATGAGCCTTGCAGACATCTACTGGGTTGTGCAATTATTGCAGCAAACCTACTTGAGGGAGTCGAGCTGGATGGAGTCCCCCTCTGGGGAGAAAATATGGGAGCTGTAGGTTTTGTTGAACTTGTTGTACTACTTGACTGCGTTGGTGGTGCTACCAGTGCCACGTCGCCAGGGTCACGCTCAGCATGACGTCTGGATAGGGTATAAATGTCTGTCTGCTGCATGGCCGGTGAGGCTGGAATGACGTGTGTGATGACTAGGTCATTGCTGTCATCCTGTTCAACAACATCAGAATGCACCACTTCATCAAGTCCGACATTCGGATCCATAAGTATGAGCTTTCCGGGGCTCTTCCTTTTAACATTTGATACCTTTCGCAGCTCATGGTGTGCCTCCCTCTCAGACGTCGGAGATGGGTGCCAATCTAGATCCAGATCATCTGATGGAGCGGGGCTTGAAGAGGAACTTCTACACACACTCCTTGATCTTTTCCTTGCTGGGGAGCTGGGAGAAAATGAATCATCAGGAGGAGAGCCTTCGTCTTCCTGACATGATACCCCGGCTCCAAAGTCAATTTCCTCCTGTGCCCCTACTTCTGGAAGAACAACCATTGTGGGCACTTGCACCGCTCCATGCGCCGCTACATGGGCCTCTTCACTGACCTCTACTTGCAACTCTCCATGGACCTCTCCTTCTCGGCCTTCTCCTTCTCGGCCTTCTCCTTCTTGGCCAGCTCCTTCTCGGCCAGCTCCTTCTCGGTCAGCCACTTCTCGGACAGCTCCTTCTCGGACAGCTCCTTCTCGGACAGCTCCTTGCGCATGTACTTGTGCTTGTACTAGTAGCCCATGCAGTTGTTGTTGCGGCTTTGGTTGTTGAATAGTACTTGTGAGATGAGTTACAACCTGTGTTGATGGTGTGCTGCTACTTTCTTGCGATGAGCCAACATCACTGGTCGTTGGTGATTGAACCACTAAACAGGCTACCTGTGCAGCACTCATGGTGGACCTTTGTTTTTTCCACAAAAATGTAGTGGTCGAGCCACCAGTCTCCTTGGTAAGTGGTGCCACTTGCTTATTCTTCTCCTTAGTAGAGACATCTTTCTTGCAAGAGGAGCTACGGGCACCTCTTTTTGGAGCCATCTTCTTCAGATGTCGGAACAGCAGGCCGCAGCAGGACTTCTTCCTGGCACTGATGCTCAACAATGATGCGGAGTTATTGACTTTGTGCACCTAAAAGCAAACGAAGACAGAGGAACATCAGTTAAATATATGTTGCATATGTAGCGCTTCAATTAATAGTTTGCAAGTAGGCATTTATTAATACACACGTGCACACCACACAATATGGAAATATCAAAAATAAGAATTGCTAAATTTTTGGGAAACAGGAATTTAACATTGATCCAAGAGAGCACACAGAGAGAGGGTTGTAGTTTCATGTACCACTGACTCCCCCTGGGCACAATGGGTGAAAGCAAGGCAAAATGGGTGCAGGCCTATGGCACAAAGCTCACTGCCTGCCTTCAAAATGGCCGCTTGACCCCCATCCACATGGCCAGGACCATGCCTCAAAATGGCCCCCACCAACATAGCCAGCCCCCAACCCCTACTCCAAAAAGTCAAAAAACGCAACACAAATCAAATCACCACAATCCAATGCCATCCATCAAGTTTCAGAAGGTTTATGCTGCCTGCTGGTGGTTTTCTGGTGCAGAATTGCAACTTTTGCAATTTCGCGAGTGCGAGATTGTTGCTTCACGACGCGAACGTGGCGAAAAACCAGCAAAATCCGCGAACAGACCGATTCTGGGCCCCCTGGGCATAATGGATGAAATCAGAGCACACTGGGTGCAGGCCTATGGCACAAAGCACACAAACTGGCTTAAAAATGGCCCCTAGACCCCCACCCACACGGGACCAGGCAATAAAATGGCCCCCACCCACATAGCAAGCCACCAACACCACCCCAAAAAGTCGTAAAACACACAAAAATCACCACAATCCAATGCCATCCATGCCCTGGCCAGAATCATGTTAAAATTCAACAAAACAGTTGTATCATGCATGCACCCATAACTAAGCCTGGTGGTTTTCAATTCATGTGCAGAATTGTAATTTTTACAATTTCGCGAGTGCGAGATTGTTGCTGCGCGGGACGCGAGCAGTGCGAACACAGGCAACATTTTTTTTTAAAAAGCCGATTTTCGGTAAATCCGCGGGAGTTCTAGGCCCCCTGGGCATAATGAAAGAAATCAGAGCAGACTGGGTGGGCCTAGGGCACAAAGCACACTGCCTGACTTCAAAATGGCCGCTTGACCCCATCCACATGGCCAGGACCTGCAGGACCATGCCTCAAAATGGCCTCCCACCAACATAGCCAGCCCCCAACCCCACCCCAAAAAGTTGAAAAACACACACAAAAATCACCACAAACAAACAACATCAACTTATCAACTTACTTGTGAAATAAAAATTTCGAATCCAAAAGTAATCCAAAAGGCCTCAAAGCCAAATATCCAGCAGCATCCACAAAAAGTAATCCTTCCCAGTCAAGATCGAATTCAAAGTGGCCAGGAAATGGACTAAGCAATGGGAGGAGCTTGCTGGACAGGAACAGGAAGTTGGAGACTGGGGCACTTCCTTCACCCCACCCCTATGGGAGGAGCTTGCTGGACAGGAACAGGAAGTTGGAGACTGGGCCACTTCCTTCACCCCTCCCCAATTGTAATTTTTGTAATTTCACGAGTGCGAGATTGTTGCTGCCCACGCCGCGGACCGCGAGCAGTGTGAACACAAGCAAAAAATCCGCAGCGCGCGGATTTGCGGATTTTCGCTACATCCGCGAGAGTTCGCGGATTGTGGATTTACCGAAAATCCGAAAAATCCGCGAGCGGAACGGATTTTACGCCCATGCTTAGTTGCAAGATTATTTTCTGTCCTCTTCTTCATCCACCAATAGAATATCAGCAGAAAAGACTTTCAGACATTAGTCCTAGAAAGGATACAAAGTTGTTTTCTTGTGGTCCAAAACTTCTTCCAATGAATCATTATTCCTGTCATTTTGATCTCCTTCCAATGAGAACCTCAGTATGAGATGTCTAACACAAAACAAGTGTATATTAGTGTCTAATTCTGCAACATCAGCAAAGAGAAGAAAAACATATTGCACAAACAACTATTCAATGTGAAAAACAGGCCTTACATAATTGTCCATTTAACATGGCAGCAGCAGTTATGGCAACTTGGTTTGGCACTTTATTTATATGCAGGCCTATAATTCTTAAGTGTGGTTACCTAATACAAATGTTTTCATTTTAGCATTTGCTATCTTAAATGTAAACCTGTGCACATTATTAATATGTGCTTTCAATAGCGATAACATGCAATGCTGCAACTCCCCCCCCGAAGGTTGATAAGGCATCGCAATTTCTATCATAAATTAATGTTTAGTGTGCATTCTCATTTTCAGTTTATTATTTAATTTATTTTTTAGGCTTTTATCTTTCTTCAACCTTTTATATTCTCTATTCTTTCTCTCCTCCATTTCTAATTATTTCTGATTTTTCTTTTCCACTCTTTTTTCCTCTCATTTGCTAAATAGTATCTAAATTCTCTATAAAAACATATCATCTTATCAAGTAAACATAGATTATTAATATAGGCCTTATTATGACTCTGAAAAGATTTCTTCCTACAGTTATAAACCAATTGCCAATGATTGAAGCTCCTTTGCTTAAGCTCATTAATACACTAGTGGTCTCTAAGGGTTCTACTTACCGATTTCAGATCAGAAATTTTCTTAGTAAATTTATTTAGCATTCTACTCTTGTCTGGATTATACGGGCAACAATGTTGAGCTTTCAGCATCTTGCAGACTCTGCCATTCTCTGCTAACAAAATATCTAAAGGTAATTGATATTGGAAAACCATTGACCTAATAGCCACTAATTATGTGTTAACAGGTAGCAAAGCATAAGATGTAATAGTAGCTAATTTATCCACTACTGTTGACCGTTTTTAAATTTTATCATCATTTACGACTACTCCTACAGGTAGTATTATTGCTTTAAAAATATCTCCCACTAATTGTGTTCAATCATTTTACTGCATGAATGTCTATGCAGTGGTGTCATTGTTAAAGTGTCTATACTTTAACAAACACCCTTCCCAATCAACTAGCCACTAGAAAAAAGCATCTTGTTTACACACAAAATAAACTCCAGGAATAACTGCCTCATCCTCCTAAAACTTCAAAAGTGTGTTCACAGTTACTAATCCCAATATGTCTTTTCCTAACTTGGTTTAGCTTTTTGTAAACAGATAATTTCCCTTTTTGTCTTCTATCTAATTTCAATTTCGGATAAACCATTTTCTTTCAATATTCATATTCTTATTTTTTCCAAACATTTCTTAAACTTCTTCTGTATTTTTACTACAGGAAAATGTAAGTTCTCCTCTCCTCTAATGTTAACAATAATTTAGTTTCTAATGGTTTCATTAGGCAGGTTAAGTTATTTCCGTATGCCTTAACAGTGTCTATGACTGTCGTAATTTGGCAGTACCTGAGTTAGCGTTTAGCTCAGCTACACAAGCTTTTCTGTTAACTTGACCAAATGTGCGGGGGCCATTTTATATTTGGTGGCTTCCATTTTGTATGAACATGCGGCCTCGTGCTCAGCGTGCTCTTTCGTCCTTCCTCCATGCCAATGAACCTTTACCCTGCCCGGCAACAGGCTATTTTTAGCAGTGGTCAGTTTTGCGCATGCGTACATCTGATCTCCGGACTAACGAGTGGTCACTCCTTAGGAATGTTCCCCCAACTGACCAGTGGTACTAAGCTCCTCCCACATGCTGGCTGTGTTCCAAAAATGTCCTTATATGTACCTAAAACTGTTCAAATGTATACCGCCTACCTTTTTATTGCTGTTAAACTGTATAAAAGAGGTCACGCACCGATGTTCGGCGTGATACTTCTTGCATTGCCGAAGGGTGCTGTAGGAATGTACCACCACCCCATGGGGTCTTAATAAACTTGTCTTTTGCATTTTCAGTTTCCGTGCCAACTTGTGTTCCATGGTGTTCGAGGGTTTTTGCAGAGTATGTAGGCCTGACAGAACCCGATACCACAATTGGCGACCACGAAGGGGCTCATCGGCGACTCGGATGCCCGAAGGAGAGGTCACGACGAAGGATTGGGAACTCGCTATGGACGCGTACGCTGCCACTAAGTGACCCGAGTCTTGGCACCCACGGTGTTTTTTCCTTTCCTTCTGACCTGACCTTCCAGGTGGCGCCGGTCTTCGACTGAGATCCTGATTGTTTGGCCTGTCGTGTAGTACCTGTTTTGGCTGATTCGGCTACGGAACTTGGCAGTTGGAATCTGGACACTTTTGAAGATACTTGGTAAGCTTATGTTTGGTAAGGTAGTCTACTGACACTTACTGTGGCTTTTGAATTTGAATTTGAATTTGAATTTGTATGAGTTAGCTAACGTTTGGACCTATGATTTGAATTATATGTGGAGTGCACCTCACATAGGCAGGCATGTAGGGATATTTCTCTGCTTTTGAATTTGCGTATGTACCTTTAAGTGCCATTTGTTGTAATATCGCGTTTCCGTGATATTTTGAACATGCCTGCTCTCAGCACACTCCGAGGAATGTGCTGCTTTGGAAATGGTACCAATTATCGATTAAATGAATCTCAGCAGAGGGAACTCCTAATCGCGAAATGTACATTAAATTTGGCCTCCCTCCCATAATGTATAGCACATTATGGCACAAATACACTAAAACGGATCGTGAGTTGCAATGGCCACTACATGGGTCATTTGATTTAAAAAAGGTTCAGTTTGTGGAACAATGTTTGTTTCAGCGTAGGTCTAGACAGGATATGTTTGATTGTGTGCGTATGTGGGAGAAAGCGGTGCGTGAACGAATGAAGCGTGAAGAAGCCTTGGCGGACAAAGAGCAGCGCAAGGCTGCTCGGGATAAAGCTTTACAGCTACAGGAGAAGGAATTGCAGGAACAGAAAGAGAAAGAGAGTCGAGAACGTAATTTACAAGTCAATGGTCAGTTTCCTATTCGACGTCTTCTTTATCCTGTCCTTACTAATGAATTAGATGATTTTTCATTGTTAGATCGCTGCCCGCCTCCGTATGTTCAGCCTACGGCTCCGGATGAGGAGTCGGACGAGGATAGTCAGGATAAACAGCGTACTAGGTTACCTACTGATCATATGACGGAATTGCGTTCGGTTGCTCGTAAACTCAATATAAATGCTATAACTGTTTCAGGGGTTGATGATCTTATGAGTAAGTGGTCTGACAAGGAACGGTTGTATTTTTTGGATCATTTTGCAGGTGAAGTTGTTGAGCGGTTTAGGAAACAATCTCCTGAGTTGGAACCTAAAGATATATCAGTTGGTCGTGAGAATTTCCGTAAAGGTGTTTTTGCTCTTTCAGATGCGGATGAATTTTTCCGACGGTTGATTCAGCTCCGGGATGAGGCGACATGATTACGAGCGGCGAAAAAGGCATCGGATCCATCAGCATCTGGATCGACGGAAAATTCCCGAGTGTGCCCTGTCGATGGATCAGATAAGAGTGTTGCGATTAATGTTATGCCTATGCGAGAAGCTGCACCTTTGTTTGTCCCTCCTAAAGGGGATGGTACGGATGATGATAAGACGTCTAAAGATTCCAAGGGTTATTTTATATATAATTGGGTTTATACGCCATGGAATAGAGCAGATGTAATGGCACTTAAGAATGCTTTGCCTGACCCCCGTAAAAATCCAGCAGCTTTCTATGAAGGTGTGGAGGGCGCTATTTCTTCGTGTATTATGACGCTAGTTGATATTGATCTCTTCTTTGGGTTGATATTGCCTCCTGATATGTGGAGGGCGATTCGTAAGTTTGATGATCGAACGATATTAGGTGCAGATTGGAAGGACATAGGGAGAGCTGATTTAGATAGGGAACCTGCATGTAAGCCGTGTCAGTTGATTTTAGATTTACCAACGGCTAATTTGAATAAATTAAAAACGCTTGTCCCTCCTAAGAAAATAGATTGGACAGTATTAGCATCTTGTAAGCAGAAGTCGGATGAATCGGTTTCTGATTTCTTTTCACGTTTTGAGGAAGCATTCCATGATTACAGTGGTCAATTATTAACAGAGGACAGGGGCAGACATTTGTTTGTAGATAAGTATGTGGCCAATCTCCTACCGGAGATTGCTAAACGATTAAAGGCTAGTGAAAGTTCATGGACCACTGCAATGCCCGCTTCTTTATTAACTATGGCTCAGTATTATGAACGACAGGAATTAGAGGCTAAAGAAAGTAGTGATAAGAAAGCGAAGGATTTAAAGACGAAAGTGATGTTGGCACAGGTTCATGCTACGCAATCGAGAGGGAATGATAGGGGTAGACGAGGATTGTACGTTACGTCTCCCCCTCGTTCCGACATTTCTGAGGATCAGTGTGCATACTGTAAGCAGTTTGGACACTGGATTGCAGATTGTCCGGTACTTGGTGAACAGTGTAGTCAGAGGGGTCGAGGAAGTGGAAGGTCACGGAATAGTTATTCAGGACCGAGAGGTGGAGCGAATGATCGTGGTAGGTTTGAAGAAAGGGGTCGTGGGCAGGTTGAACATAATACTTTTGATCGGCGGAATCAATATCAGATAGCTGAAGGAGAGAATACTGAGTCTCAGGATAATAGATATGCATAGGATTGCGTAGGATGGGGTGTGGAATCGGTTGAGGTACCAGTCGATCAAAGGGGTCCATATATATCAGCACACGTTTTGGGTTCTACTGATCAGTTTCTGGTTGACACAGGAGCTACTCGTAGCGCTTTGTCCAAACACTTGGTTTCAAGGGCTCCCCTGTCTGGCGAAACAATTACAGCAATAGGGTTCGATGGAACACCTTCTCTAAGCCCATTGTCTCAACCCCTTACATTTCATGTTGATAAATTCATTGCCCCATGTCCGTTTTTATTATCTCCAAATACACCAGATAATATTATGGGACTTGATATGCTAAAGCATTTTCGTGCAACAATACGCTGTGCCCCTGAAGGGGTGCGGGTTATTTTGAATGAGAACTACCCAGAAATTGAGAGATCGTGCATCATGCAAGAGGCCGATGCATTAGCTTTCCTTCCGAGCACGTTATGGGCTACTTCCGATACTGATGTGGGTCAAATGATTATTCCTCCTGTGCACATTACTGTGAAGGAGGGAGCGATTTTACCTCATGTTCCTCAGTACAAGATCTCTAGAGAAGGCGAAATAGCTTTGACACATATTGTGAATGACTTGATAACGGCAGGGGTGGTGGAGGAAGTTCCCTACAATGTTTGTAACAGTCCAATTCTTCCGATCCTAAAGAAAGATACAGATACTAAGATCTATCGCTTTATTATTGATTTGAGGGAAATCAATAAGATAGTTGTACCCCAGTATCCAGTAGTGTCCGACATTACTACATTACTTACTTTGGTTCCGCCCACATCTACTACATTTACGGTGATCGATTTGAAAAACGCTTTCTTTTCGATCCCCATTCATCCTGATAGCCGATATTTGTTTGGTTTTACATTAAATAATAAATCTTATAGATTTTGTCGAGTTCCTCAAGGTTACACAGAAAGTCCTAGCATTTACAGCCAGGCTTTGAAAAGACAGCTTGATTCCTTTAATTTGCAGTCTGGGGTGGCGCTTATCCAATATGTTGACCACATTTTGCTCGCGGCAGACAGACAGGAGCAATGCGAGGAGAGTACACTCTCCCTGCTTTCTTTCCTTGCTGAACACAATCACAAGGTTTCGCGAAAGAAGCTACAATATTGTAGACCAAAGGTGACAGACATTGGTCATCTTTTGTCTAAGGAGGGACGTGCATTAACATCAGATCGAATTCAAGCAATTTTAGATACACCAGTCCCTTGCACGCAGAAGGATGTTCGTGCTTTCATAGGTTTGACGTCCTTTTGTAGGCAATGGATACTAGGATTTTCGTACATTGTAAAACCTTTGTTAGCATTGCTGTCCAAAGCTGCACCAACCCCCCTTGAATGGACGGATGAATGTCAGATTGCTTTTGAACAATTGAGACAAGCTCTTTGTTCTGCACCAGTGTTAGGTACACCAGATTATACAAAACTCTTTACACTGTATGTACACGAGAAGGATGGGTGCGCATTGTCAGTCTTAGTACAATTACACGGAGATAAACAGAGACCGTGTGCATATTTTTCAGCGGTACTCGATCCTGTGGCTCGAGGACTGCCTGGATGCCTCCGAGCAGTTGCAGCAACAGCAGTAGCTATACGGCAGAGTGAGGGAATAGTTTTGTCACACAAATTGCTGGTGTTAGTTCCCCATGCAGTAGATGAGCTATTGAACCAAACGAAAACGCAGCATCTAACCAGTGCCCGTTTAACAGGATACGAGTTAACACTGTTGGCACCACACTTTACATTGAAGAGATGCGCCACTTTGAACCCTGCTACTTTATTGCCATATCCTGTTACTGAGACCAAGAAAGAAGAACAACATGATTGTGTTTTTCTGACTGACGAACAAACAAAGGGTCGTGTCGATTTACAGGACACGCCACTTCCTGATGTAGATGGGGAACTGTGGGTTGATGGATCATGTGTGAGATTGCCAGATGGTACGGCTTCCGCATTAAGACAGTGGTAGAAACAGCACAAATACCACAAAAATTGGCCCAAGCAGCTGAATTGATATCCTTAACAAAAGCATGTGAGTTAAGTGCTGGTCTATGTGTGAATATCTACACTGATTGTCGTTACGCCTTTGGAGTAGCGCACGACTTTGGCCTACTCTGGAGGGAACGAGGGTTTATGACTTCACACGGAACACACATCATGTACGGAGAGTTGGTATGCGACCTCCTGAACGCACTATTATGTCCAAAGAAGGTTGCGATAATAAAATGTAGTGCACATAAGAAAGTGACAGACAAAATAGGGCAAGGAAACGCTTTTGCAGATCGCATAGCGAGAGAGACTGCTATGTTGCAAAATGACTGGAGCTCTTGCAATTACTAAATTGCTTACACGAGTTTGGGAGCATCCTGAGATTACCAGCACGGCTAGGAGAGTAGTGCAGACCTGTCTGATATGCTTACAGTACAATCCTGCTAAAGGGACCTCTACTCCTAAAGGAGGGTTTGTTCCACCTACTGCACCATTCGAAGTACTGCAAATGGATTACATCCAGCTGGAGCGCTGTAATAACCTCAAGTATGTCCTAGTGGTGGTGTGTGCTTTCAGTAAATGGGTTGAAGCCTACCCCACGAAGGATAATACAGCATTAACAACAGCTAAGGTGTTACTCAAAGAGTACTTCCCACGTTATGGTGTCTGTAAATTTTTGTGGAATGATAATGGTCCTCATTTCGTTGGGAAGATAGTGGAGCATGTCTTGAAAGGATTGGGAATTAGGCAAAAGTTCCATGCTGTATTTCATCCGCAATCAGCAGGTCTGGTAGAGAGGTACAATGCGACTTTGAAGCTGAAGTTGACGAAGATCGTGGCATCCACGTCTTTGAAATGGCCGGACGCTTTGCCATTGGCATTATTGTCTATTAGATCAGTGCCACACTCCTGAACTGGCCTCACACCCTATGAATTGGTGTTCGGAAGGCCCATGAATATCTGGGGAGTCCCAAAGCCTCGTTTGATACATGATGTGCCTTGTATAATGATGAACGATTATTTGGCACGATTAACAAATGATTTACTTTCTATTCATCAACAGGTTCGAGAAGCGCTCCCCGACAATTCCATTGGAGAGGTTCACAATCTTCATCCTGGCGATTTTGTTATGATCCGGGTGTTTGAGAGATCCAGCAGTTTGGAGCCGAGGTGGCGTGGCCCTGAACAAGTGCTGCTGGCAACACAAACAGCTGTGCGTGTCACGAATAAAAAGCGGTGGATACATTCAACTCACTGCCGACGTGTCTCTCCGGATCTGGTGAACCCTACCGTGCTGTCTGACTACCGAGACATCTTGGACGCGGAGAAGAGCCCAGCTGTTACGCCTCACGAGTCGGAGGGAGCCTTCCCGGACCACACTGTTTCTGGTGGAGTGAAGTACAATCTGCGGCCAAGGAAATAGAATTCTTGTATTTTTTTCATGACTGGTTGGTAACCGTTCCGAGGTTTGTGAAAACGGAAGCCGGGAATATTAAGGGGGGGGGATCAGTTCTGTCCAGTGTAGCGACACCCATCTTGAATCTTGGAGAAGAAATCAGCGGCAGCCTCGGTTCTCAGCACTATATTTTTATTTTTTAGTTTGGTTCTTGAGACTTTGTTCTTTGTACTATGGCACCTATGACATTAAGAAACAGAAGAATTTTGGGTGCGTTTTTTTTTGTTGCGACAATAGTGGTAATAGCAGTAATAGCTTGGACTACAGATAGACTGTTTCCTGCACGGGACTATTTACTGCCTATCACTCCAATTCCATCTGAACATTTCCATTTTACTTTGCACTATCATGAGGAGAGACATTGACAGACTTATTTGAATAACAGTTTCATACAAATTTTACACCATACACACAATATGACCAATACCACCAACTGTTGGGTATGTGGGATGATGCCTGGGCATCAGAAGAAAGGAGGAACGCCACTTATTCCTCTTCCTTTTTCTCACAATGGTTGGTGTAATGCTTGGTACACTCTTCTCTTTACATTAAGATGGCCAACAAAAGGTGGACTACTTTTTCAATTGAACAAGGTCTAGTACAATGATCGAGATGGCTATCCACAGGCAGAAGGAACTAAATTTGAATGGGAAGAATATCGACCGGACAATGTATCTACACCTCGTATATTCACTAATCAGAGACTTACAAATATGTCCAGTTTACATGTAATTACAGTTATTGATACAAAAGCATATCTTTGTATTAGGAACAAAGGAACAATTCCGGTAGGGAGAAGTGAATGCAATATTACTCTCGCCTTTGATACTCCCAATGGTATTTCATTTGTGGCCTCACGAAACACTTACTTTATTTGCGGTAATAAAGGTTATCATCGTCTTCCTCTTGGATGGTTAGGCACATGTTATATATCATTTGTATTACCCCCTGTGTTTATTGCCCCGCCTATGTACCGTAATGATTTTGTATTGTATCACAATTTTATATTGAATAGAGTTAAGAGAACATTGGACATTGATGACGTCGACCAGACTGATACCTCATTACAACAATATGTGGATTTTAATTTAGGCCTGTTCTCTTTTGTCGGTGCTGCTTTAAACAGCAGGAAAATTTGACGGCTAACACGTGTTGTGGAAGCAGTTGCTAATGACACTGCTTCTGCTTTAGGGAATATAACTGAAGAACTTCAGATTGCAAGAATTATTACGCTTCAGAACCGGATGGTTCTGGACGTAGTGTTAGCTGATCGTGGGGATGCATGCCGCATTATCGGAAGTAGTTGTGGTGTTTACGTCCCAGATAATTCGCCATCTGTGTACGATGCTATCTCTAAATTGCACAAAATTTCTGCTGAAATCCATACTGACAATGGTACTTGGACTTTTTCTGGTTGGTTTTGGACTCTGCTTAGTACATGGGGTTGGAAACTGTTAACAGTTCTATGTGTAATTATTGGGATAGTTTTCTTCTGTTGTTTATGTATTCAATGTGGTCCTACTTTATGTTCTGTATGTATTACAGCCTGTATCCCATCCAAACGAGCTATTGCTAAAAATGTACAGATGAGTAATGCTGAAGTAAAGCAAATTATGATGATCGATATTCACGATGAACATCCAGATTACTTCCATTATGAGGTAGCTTCTGCTAAACGCTAAAAGGGCCGTCTGTCGTAATTTGGCAGTACCTGAGTTAGCGTTTAGCTCAGCTACACAAGCTTTTCTGTTAACTTGACCAAACGTGCGGGGGCCATTTTATATTTGGTGGCTTCCATTTTGTCTGAACATGCGGCCTCGTGGTCAGCGTGCCCTATCGTCCTTCCTCCATGCCAATGAACCTTTACCCTGCCCGGCAACAGGCTATTTTTAGCAGTGGTCAGTTTCGCGCATGCGTACATCTGATCTCCGGACTAACGAGTGGTCACTCCTTAGGAATGTTCCCCCAACTGACCAGTGGTATTAAGCTCCTCCCACATGCTGGCTGTGTTCCAAAAATGTCCTTATATGTACCTAAAACTGTTCAAATGTATACCGCCTACCTTTTTATTGCTGTTAAACTGTATAAAAGAGGTCACGCACCGATGTTCGGTGTGATACTTCTTGCATTGCCGAAGGGTGCTGTAGGAATGTACCATCACCCCATGGGGTCCTAATAAACTTGTCTTTTGCATTTTCAGTTTCCGTGCCAACTTCTGTTCCATGGTGTTCGAGGGTTTTTGCAGAGTATGTAGGCCTGACAGAACCCGATACCACATGACTGTGGATGATATAACAATTACCAGTCAATTTCCAAACACTTTGCTTGTCAATGAGGATTCACTCATTCTGAACGGGGGACATTAAAAGGATCATATCATAATTGGAAAAATAGTCTTCAAAACATTCCTGTCTATAAAATAACCTAAACAAAATGCTACAAATAAATGTATATGACAATAGAATATGGTGGTATGCCACTTCTTCTGCAGTTGAGGAAGGTAGATGTGTGCAAACATAACAGTCCTTTGCATCTAACGTTTTTGCACATTCCTGAACTAATCTAGAACAAACATTAGTTGAAAACCCTTCTCTGGAATAATATACAGATGAAGCCTTTAAATGCATCTCATCTACTGTGCACCGTTGTTGTAGGTGCAGGTGTAGAACTAGGTGTTTCTCCTTCTGGTGCAACATTCATGCAAACTAAAGGAGTATAATAGCTAAATAATAACTCTTAGTCTGACTACAACTACAACACTACACAGCTTTGGTAAGGATACACAAGTTTGTCTACAGTCAGACTAAGTAGAATAATAGCAGCTGGCAGATTAATATTCTTCACAAGGGGGGGAGCATACTGCCTCTCATCCCAGCCCAGTTCCCCCCATTGCATTCTGGAAAAAACAGTGCATTTACATGAACGTTGCTGTAGTTTTTCACCAACATTAGTGCAGGTAGTGTGGTTATCTCTAGATGGATAGGTTTTTCTGGGCTTAGCCCTTCATCAGTCAGGAGCAGACGTAGTAGAGAGAGCAGAGAAAGGTCATCTAGGGTTGCTGAAATATTGCTGCCCAAGTATTCAAAGGTCACAGTATCACTCCACAGGCACACAGGTGCAACCCAGGTAAGCTTGTCAGCTCATTGGCTCAAGGAAGCCTTTTAAACACACGGGGGGTTTAAGCTCACTGCATCTCATCCCACAACAGTTCATCCCCATTGCATTCCAGCAAATGCAGTACGCTTACTTCTCTTACTTACATTTCTCTTCATCGATGATCAAAGGTCCATATGACCAGTGGCGGGGGGTTATTGAATGATTACATCTGAGGATTGAGATACAGTAAACCCCGCTCCATCCAGTGGTAGCAAGAGGACGGTTAGGATCACAAGAGAAAGGAGCTGGAATAAGTTGCCCCAACTTAGAATAGTCCATGCCCTTTAAGCCCAAAGCCCAAACTTGAAGGCTAAAGGAGTTATAGTTTCGAAGACAGTTACAGTGGAGGAGGTGTATCAATAGGGTTATGCACCGCCATTGTCTTTTAGTGATTATGTTCTAATGATTGAAGCTATGTTTTTTGCGTTTTTTGAAATAGCAATTTTTGCTCAGATGTTGAGCAGTTGAAGTTGTTATCGAACTCAAATTAGTCTAAGTTCCCAGGATAAACAGTTGAAATTGTGCTGGTATTTGTCTGCTGAAATTTTGTGTTGTAGATTTGTGATGTATCTTTGACTGCACATTTGAGATAAGGAGTTTAATGATTTGTTGGCATTGTACTAATATTGATTGGTATTAGTGGAGAAGTGTGGCTCAATGGTTAGAGCAGGCAGACCTCGATGCAGAGCTCTGGCCAGGGACCAGGGTTCGATTCCCGCCTCGGTGGGTCTCGGGCTCATTAATTCCCCTGACCGGATATTCTCGCCTC
This sequence comes from Lissotriton helveticus, assembly GCF_964261635.1. Lineage (NCBI taxonomy): Eukaryota > Metazoa > Chordata > Amphibia > Caudata > Salamandridae > Lissotriton > Lissotriton helveticus. The sequence goes on along the minus strand of NC_136057.1, from coordinate 2,009,501,965 downwards.
AGTGCCTATTCTGATCATGGGCCCCAAGCTGCAACTCTGGGCAATAGCTTTCTTAGTCTCCACAACGGCCCCCACAACGCGAGGGATGCCTGGTCTGCACCATGGGGGTGCCCAGGAGTGGACACTTCACAGGAAAGCCAGGAAGGGTTCCCTTGCGGTATTCGTACAAGCGCCGGGAAACCCACTGCGGGTAGCTGTGCGCTATACAAGTACAAAAACATTTACATTTACATTTATTAGTTAAACCTAGTGTGTTTGCGTGTCTGTGTGTGCCAGACTGAGATTGTTTGATGAGTCACCAAATATCAAACTGTGATAGGGTTGTGAAAGAAAGGTTGTGACAGGATTTGAGCAAGGGATTGGTGTATACAAAATTAAAAACAGAACCAAAACATTGACATTTTGAATTTGATCACTGTAAATTTACTGTTGAATTATTGCAAAGATTATGTTTTAAAGCTCGTAGACACTGAATGAGGGAAGATGAGAGAGCCCCTGTTCAGGAGGGTGAGGAGGCACCTCTGGAACGCAGGCTAGCTTATTATATGGTGCCAAATTGTATTGTTTCATACTTGTCAGTGGCTCTGCCAATGGTGCAAGATCACTGAAAAGGAAAAACCGTTTATATTTCAAAATATAGAACTTTTGATTAAAAATGATTGAGAACTTATGAGAAAAGTTATATGAAATGAAGCCACCTCCAAAAACCACACAATATGAAGCGTTCAATGCTTGGGAGAGAGCAGGAAAGATGGGTATCAGAAAAGAGCAAGGTGAGCAGTGCAAATGTATGCAGATGCTCAATGTAATGAAGGGCAGCAAATGTGGAGGATGTGTGTAGTCAAGGAATCTAGAATGTATCTGACTATATCTACATAAAAGACTAAAAAGAATTGGAAACAAAAAAATGATGATGAGGAAGCTGCAAAGAAAAGGGATTGAAACTATTGTAGAGGATGACATTTTAGATGCTTTGTTGTCCTCACATCTACCTCTCTATGTGGCTCCTCCAATGAATACAGATGGTCTTACAACCACTACTGTTACGGTGGCTACAGAACCTGTTGATCCAAGCACAATTCAGAATGCGATACCTCCAGCACTTTCAATTGATCCTACACCAATTGAGGCAACCCTTCCTGTAATTGCTTCAGGTGTTATTGTTTCAATTCACAATGTTCCTGCCCCAGTATCACAAGTTGTGACAGCATGTCATTGGCAGGTCCGGTTGCTACTGCATCAATAAATATTGTCCCAAACATGTTCATGGAGCTGTACGATGAGTAGCTCTGACAACGTTTATCCTGCTCTGACAGCGTTTATCAGGATGTAGCTGAATTCACAGATTGTTGCCTGAACACCGCCCTGTGGTGTAAAAAAACTTGAGGGACTTCCTTGCAAGGTACATGGAGAGGGCTCCTCTCCGGATTCAATCAGGAACGTTCAGGTCAGGTTACTATGCTGAGGGAGCCCTTGCAACTTGCCCCCCCCGCACCATGGGGTCTGCGGGGGTCTATGTTCTGCCACTGACACAACCACAGAATCTTAAATCACTGAGAAAAGAGAGGAGAATTGTCTTTACAACACCAATTGTGCACGGATAACAGGATCATTCGAAGAAGGGATTTTTTTCCCATGGTTTGAATTGACTTCGATGAATTCGAGAGTGGGAGAATTAAAGAAACCACCTAGTAGTCAGAAAAAGGCAAGATGCTTTGGTGTTTCAAAATTAATGGTTGAATTAGAGGAAATTATCAGAGAATGCTTAGATATTTAACATCCGTATATATATTGAGAGAATTAACTGATTTATTTAAGCAAAGGAATTACGAGAAATGTGACTGTCACCCATGGTAAATTAACTGAAATAGCGAGATAATATGATGTGGCTATTTATAAAAGTGGGTCTTTACAGAAACGATTTAGGGCACAACTAGATTATGAAGCTATTGTGACAATGAGGCCATCAGGATTGAGTTTGCAGACTTAATAAAAGGAATCCGTAAATGGGTGATTTTGACAGATTAGTGAATAAGTGGATACGAGTAAGGAAAGAAAAAGAAACAGCCAGACACCAACGGAATGAATGGTAAGCCAGGGAAGGCATGGCTTGGCAGTTCGGGCTGGACTGTTCCCATGAGGCACAGGGTCAGACTGATTTGCATATGGCCATGTCCGAACTGGGGTGGCAGAGTGGGCTAAAGAACGGTGATGGATTAAACCCAGATCTGTTGACTGGGTGTGAGTGTTTGATTGGTTCAGATGCTCCGTCCATCACCACCCCCTTTTGTACCGCTTTGGCCGCCATAAGTTGGCTGGGTATGCTCAGATGTGAGTCCCTTGCTCACTTTGCCACTGGATTCAAGCAAGCCTGGCTGCAGACGGCTGTAATGCCAGAAACCGGTCCTAGGAAGCTTGAATCCTGTCCAGGGAAGGCATGGCTTGGCAGTTCGGGCTGGACTGTTCCCATGAGGCACAGAGTCAGACTGATTTGCATATGGCCATGTCTGAACTGGGGTGGCAGAGTGGGCTAAAGAACGGTGATGGATTAAACCCAGATCCGTTGACTGGGTTTGAGTGTTTGATTAGTTCAGATGCTCCGTCCATCACCACCCCCTTTTGTACCGCTTTGTTTGCCATAAGTTGGCAGGGTATGCTCAGACGTGAGTCCCTTGCTCACTTTGCCACTGGATTCAAGCAAGCCTGGCTGAAGACGGCTGTAATGCCAGAAACCGGTCCTAGGAAGCTTGAATCCGGTCCAGGGAAGGCATGGCTTGGCAGTTCGGGCTGGACTGTTCCCATGAGGCACAGTGTCAGACTGATTTGCATATGGCCATGTCAGAACTGGGGTGGCAGAGTGGGCTAAAGAACGGTGATGGATTCAACCTAGATCTGTTGACTGGGTGTGAGTGTTTGATTGGTTCGGATTCTCCGTCCATCACCACCCCCTTTTGTACAGACTAATATAACCTAAGCATATGTGAGGCCCATGTTTTCTGTACTCCTTAGAATGCATTCTACAGTTCCCGAGGGTACTGTGTGACTTAGTCTCCCTCATCTGAGGTGAATAAAAGATGTCTCTTATATTACATCTTCTGTGCCAATCTCTTCTTTGTTGGTTTAAAGAACCAAGTGTATCAGTGAGACCCTTGAGAAGGTTTCTATTTTCTACACTGTCACCTTGGTGACTTCATCAGCCAATGAATACCCTTCAACGTGAATGCCATCACATTGATGACTCAGTGTGTGTATCACATGAGCTCTTGGCAAGTCTTTTTTCAGCTCTGCCACTTGTTCCCAAAGCAATTTGAGCTTGATTGTGCAACATTTTGAGCCTTTAAACCCATTCTGACCCCAGTAGTGAAGATATTCATCGTAAGAATGGTCCCAGTAAAATGAATCACGCACTGTAAGTGTGGGGAAGTCCCGATCTGTTTGTATTAGTACTACGGCTTTTAATTCTGCCAGCTGTGCCATGCAGTCTCCAACCTAGAGACTGTGTCTTCATATTGCTGGGATGGAATTTGCCGTCCTGCATATGTCCTTTTACAATCACACAAGCTACGCTGTATTGCTGTTTACTACCTATGGCTAGCTGAGCAGAACTGTAAGTGTAAATAATGTATTCATACTTATCCAGTGGCATTATTTCATTCAGGAGAGGATATTCTTGTTTGTATGGCAGGAATGCTTGTGTTTTTAATGTAGATTCAAATTTGTAGCCTACATCAGTTGCAGAGAGAATTACCCCATTGTATCCATCATGGATATAGCGCTTTTGCATTTGGAACACTAGCTTTTGTGACAGCCTCTAAGACCGGTACTAGAGTACGACAATTATTATTTTACCCTGTGCCAGTGCTTTTCCTCTCACTACAGCAGACTGTACTGCTGTCAGAATTATTTTTGTAGAAGCAAAGTGCATTTCAGCATTTGTGTACAAGTGTGACCCTCCAACCCCAATCTCCCCTCTCAGACATCTCAACTTCTAATACTGTCTTCCAAACCCCAACATCCACATTTTTACTCTCTCTAACTACCCTCTCTCCCCCTGACATCTCAATTGCATACCCCATATCCCAAACTCACACGCTCTCCAATGACTGATCCCCTACAACCCCATTTGCTACCTATTACCCCTCTCCTATCTCCTGCCCCCCTTCCTGGAACCCCCTACTCTACTCCTCCTGGCCCCAACATCTCCCTCTCCTAATCCTCCTAATCCATTATTTCCCTCTCTGAAATACACTCCACCGCAAACCTCGATGTGGTTTCACTCCACTCTCCCCACGCCCTCTTATCATCGCAAACCACTTCTCCTGATGCAATGAATGTCCCGTCTCCCACCACATCCGTCCCCTCGTCCGATAGCTAGAGCACTCCTCATACTCCCTCCTGGCCTCACATGCCCTCCGCGCAACAGACCTCCCTCCAGGGTGAACACAGAACATCCCCTATCCCCCTCCCTCTTCAACTGCGTTCCCTGATTCTCTTTACCCAGACAACTCAACATAGAAAGTAATATCTCTACCTTAATGACCAAACTCAGACGACCTAGAGAGCATTTCAACTCCCTCATCTACGTGACCCTTCTAAGTCGTTCGATTTCCCCGGACTCTGGCTTACAAAACACCACTCATTACAAACATTAGAGAACTACACCTCTCTCTCTCCGTACTCAGAGGCCTCTCCTCACTATGAGCTATCTCTCCCCTTCCAAACTTTTTGACCTATGCAACTCTTACATTCCTAATTCTTCGATTAGGGATCCTCTCCTCCTCCACTTCAACATCCCCGTTATCCTGGGGACTAGCAGAATTCCCTCCTCTCCAGTCTCCCCCAGAACCCCACCTCAACTCACCACCATCTACTCCTGCCCCCCCCAAGACAACCCTAAACCCCTCGCCCGCATGCTTGTGAACTGTCGATCAGCTGTCAGACATGTGATTGAAATTTCTAAAGCCATCTTAAGTGAAATTATTGACATCGCCTTCCTCACGGAAACCTGGCTCAATGACCAGTCAACCAGCATACTCGACTTACTCTCCCCCCGGTTACTCTATCATCAGAAAGGACAGACATAACAAAAAAGGGGTGGTTTAGCTATAATCTTCAAAAATGAACTTCAGCTCTCCCTTGTTAACCTGTTCTGTGCTCATGACAACCTCAGCTCGTCAAGAGGCACAGTGCTCAGGTGCTCATGACAAGCTGAGCTCGTCATGAGCATGGGGGCGCTGTGCGCACCCTACCCAGCACAGCGGGGGGAATTACCCCAGCATGCAAGGGGTTAAAAGCCCAGACCACGCTATTTTGAATACATTGGAGCCAAACTAAATGTACAGAGTTTTTACCCAATTTGACTACAAAATATCTACCATCCTCCTGGAGATCCTCTTCCCTTCGCTGAGGAACTATCCGAGCTCCTGACACAATCCTCACTATCCAACTAAAAAAATCTCTTCCTTGGAGATTTTAACCTCCACTGGAACAATTCAGAAGATCCCACAATCAACCTCCTCACTAATCTTCTTGAGATTAGTGACCTCAAAAAAATGTGCCATTCCCCAATTCACACCAAAGGGGTCATTCTTGACACCATCATTACCAACAATGACTTGGCCTTCCTTTCTAACATCATCCCCTTTGACTGGTCTGACCACCAACTCATACTATTCACCATTACTACCACGGCCCTACCTCACCCACTAAAAACATAAAACCCACAAAATTCACCAGAAATGTAAATCTTATCCCCCCTGATGAACTGAAATCTCTACAAGCTCAACTTCTCACTCCCCTCAACCAAAATGCAAATGAGCTGACCGACTACTACAATAAAACTGTCACTGATGTCTTAGACCAAATTGCCCCACCTAAACTAAAAAGTCAAAGAAATATCCTATCCAAATCTTGGTACAACTCAGATATCAACAACGAAAGAGTCTAGCTAAGACTGACAGAAAGAGCATATAGACAGCACCCCTCTCCCTCACATCTCACACTCCTTTGATCAGCTATATCTACTGACAAGAAACACATTTTCAATGAAAAGGCATCCTTCTTCCGTACACAACTTGAGTGTGCCAAAAACTGACCCAGAGAACTGTTCAAAATTGTTCATATCCAAACATCCTCCGCCCCCCTCCTAAGTTGACGGCCTCTACTGCTAGATGCGAAGAAATTGTTAACTTCTTCTTGGAAAAAATCGTCAAAATAGATCAATCCTTCCTATAAACTCAGATCCCTCCCAACTTCCAACTTTCTACTGATGCTACTTTAAAAGCTCATTCCTTATATAGACCCTCTGACTTTTCGTCGCACTTACCCGTTACTACACCACTTGTAACCAAACACTTTAACTCAAAGCTAAAAAACAATGCCTCCTGACACAATTTCCACCCTGTTACTGAGCTCAAAGTTTTTAACATCATTGCTAAACTAAAACCGTATTCTCACACTAAATACACCCTCCCTTATAACCTTGTCCAAGATCTAAAGCACATCATAGCTCCATTTTGGACGACAATCATCAACTCCTCCCCTTAGCACAGGGAGTGTCCCTATCTCCCACCAAGTCAGACAAATCACTCCCACTATAAAAAAAAAACAATTCCCACCCTAATGACATTAACAACCTCTGCCCTATCTCTAACCTCTCCCTTCTTTCCAAAGCCCACGAAAAATGTGCCCTTCTCAAATTGGACAAACACTTCAACACTTTCAACCTACTGGACTCCTTGCAATCCGGCTTCAGAAAAGGCTGCAGTACGGAAACTGCCATGCTAAACATAGTCAGTGACATCCACCACTCCCTTGATAATGGTGAGACCTGCCTTCTTACCCTCCTTGATCTCTCTGCTGCGCTCGATACAGGTAATTACTCCACCCTACTTATTGTACTCAAAGATCGCTTTGGCCTCAGTGGTACTGTCCTTAAATGGTTCGCCACCAACACAGAACACAACAAATAAAAATCTACAATTACCTTTCAAACACCACACCTGTCTCCCTAGGTGTTCCCAGAGATCTCTTCTCTCTCCCTCTCTCTTTAACCTCTTCATGGAACCCTTTACCCTCATCCTAAAACAACTGAAATCAGCTACCACCTCTATGCCGATGACAACCAACTTTACTATAAGATTAAATCCCACTCAGAGGGGCTGCACCTCAATAAAACCCTGACTAAGATCCAATCCTGGTTTCACTACAATCATCTTAATTTCAACCCTAAAAAAACTGAAATCATTCTCTTCTCTCCAAAAACAACCCTCTCCCCATCCAAACGTGGATCTCTGACCTCAATGCCCTCAACTATTCGCTCTCCATATCTAACTCAGCAAAATCTCTTGGTATCGCCATTGACAATAGCCTAACTCTCAATGTCCACATGAAGAATTTGGCTAAAGGAGCACTCTTCACTCTCCGTCATCTCAAGAAAATTAGACCCTTTAATGCAGCTGCTGACTTTAAATTGGTTGTCCAATCACTGGTCCTGCTGGAAATTGACTACGGCAACGTTATTCCCATGGGAATCCCCAAGGTCCACCTAGCCTCACACAAATCTGTGCTCAACTGAGCGGCCAGGCTCGTCACTGACTGCAAACGTTTTAACCACATCTCCCCTGTCCTTAAGACCCTTAATTGACTTCCCATCAAAGGCAGATCCTCCTACGAATCTGCATGCATTATGCACAAAGCCCTTCACCAAAATACCCTGCTGTACCTCTCAAATAAACTCAACAAGGCGGGCTGCTCATGACCAATGAGAAGCACCAATGCTCTCCTCCTCGTCCCACCTCTGTTAAAAAAGAAAACCACACAATTTCACTCCTTCTCCGGAAATGCCCCAAACATCCGGAATGCCCCCCTCAAAGACCTGCAATGTACTCCTTGCTATGTCAGCTTTAAAAAAGACCCCAAACTGCACCTTCTCAACAAATATTGGGGTTCATAACTCTTGGTTCGGACGCCCCACCCTGCTTCCACCATCCGTGTCCCCCTCTACTTTCCTACTGTTTTCCACCTCTTGTACCTCCCCCCTTCCTTCTATATTCCACTGGCTCTATTTGATCCCTTACTCACTTGTTCCCCGCCACTCCATCACCCATTCTTTCCCTACCCCTCCCATATGCTCTCTCCATCCATAATTCCCCCTTCCTCTTTCTGTTTCCCACCCCCTATTCACGCCTAACCACTCACCACCTGTAGTCCTTTATGCTTCCTCCATCTCGTATTACAGTATAACATTTTACCACCTATATCCATGTAATATATGTAGATAGCTCATTTTTCCTATCTGTTAACTTGATCTGTATCAATTCAAGTTGTTCTTTTTTTTGTTAACCTGTCGGAATTCTATGCTATTGAACAATTGTATTATGCCTCTACTATCTTCATACTCATGTAAAATGCTCTGATACCCCTAGGTCTAGCCAGCACTATATAAAACCTTACAAATAAAATAAAATGAATAAAATATGCTATCGGTAGTGTTTAGCCTTCATTAAAGAAGGTTAGGCAAGTGTATCCTGAATGACCCGCAATTACACGGATCACGAGATATGTGGTATTTAAATGTGTGTGTAGGTGTTTGGAAGCTATCATGTCATCTTGTAATGAATGAAGGATATCCGTATGTTCCTGTGTCCAATGTCTAATTGAAAAATAAGGTCAAAATGTATGTTCTGCCAATGTTTAGGAATCCCAATATGGATTGTACATTTTTCAGAGTTTTTTGAAGGTTGGAGCAGCGCACACTGTTCTAAAGAGTTAGCTGCTAAGCTTTTTCCTTCATTTAATAACTCGTATACCAAAAATAGGATATTGAGGTGGGCTATTTTTTTGTTAACCTGTCGGAATTCTATGCTATTGAACAATTGTATTATGCCTCTACTATCTTCATACTCATGTAAAATGCTCTGATACCCCTAGGTCTAGCCAGCACTATATAAAACCTTACAAATAAAATAAAATGAATAAAATATGCTATCGGTAGTGTTTAGCCTTCATTAAAGAAGGTTAGGCAAGTGTATCCTGAATGACCCGCAATTACACGGATCACGAGATTTGTGGTATTTAAATGTGTGTGTAGGTGTTTGGAAGCTATCATGTCATCTTGTAATGAATGAAGGATATCCGTATGTTCCTGTGTCCAAAATCTAATTGAAAAATAAGGTCAAAATGTATGTTCTGCCAATGTTTAGGAATCCCAATATGGATTGTACATTTTTCAGAATTTTTGAAGGTTGGAGCAGCGCACACTGTTCTAAAGAGTTAGCTGCTAAGCTTTTTCCTTCATTTAATAACTCGTATACCAAAAATAGGATATTGAGGTGGGCTATTTTCGATTTTTTTCTAGTTGAATTTGTAGCCCTCAGAGGCAAATCCCCACATTATGTTGCTCACCCTGGTCAAATGATCCAATAAATCATCATTAGTCATATAAATATCATCCTCATAGGACAATGCCTCCTCATCAAAATTTTTAAATAACTCTGTTACCCTAGCTGAGAACAACCCGTGCTATACCTATACCCTTGGGGTAGTCGACAGAATTGACGCTAAGAACTGAGGGCTGAATATGCTGTCAAATATCTGCTTTCAGGCACTATATTTTGTCAGGAAAATCCATTTGAGATATCTAGTGTTGTTTTGTATTTTTTCTGCACAATGTTATTCATTAATGCAGCACTATGTACTTTTTGTACTGCAAATGTCTTTGTGCATGTGTTCAGGTGTCTGTAGTCTAAAACTAGAGGATATGACTTATCAGGTTTCATTATTGAAAACAGAGGATTATTCATTGGAGTGGTGCAATTCTCTAATACACCTTATTTAAGTTGATCTACAAACTCCCTTACTTGATTTTTCACTTCTTATTTTATTGGGCACTGTCTCAGTGGAGTTGGATTTGTTTTTAGAGGGATTACAGGGTGAGGTGACTAATTAGCCTACTCTACCTGGGTGTGATATAATGCTGGAGCAAGTGCTACCGCCCACTCCTGCGCGTATGATTGTTTTAGTGATACTGGAACATGGTTAGAAAGCAGGTGAAATTACTGTTTCTCCCTTCGGGCACTCCATAACAATTTCAGGTGGCCAATCTTTTTCAGCCAAAAGGATTTCATATCCATGAGTCAAGTTCTCCCAAAAGAGACCCCGAATTATTCTGGGTTTGTCCCCCTCCATTTGGAATGTTCTTTCATATAACAGGTGTGGGACACTTACCCTAGTATCAGTTGTTTCCACCGTGATATATTCATTCAACGCAGATGTCACCAGAAATTCAGGTTCAGGGTAACTATTTGCTAACAATCTGCTTGCCAATGGGGATAGCTCCCCAGATAGAGGCTTCTACCTTTTGGGGAACAGTTTTTGCTGCAGTAATACCAGATGTATAGAGACAGATACAGAATGACTATGGAGCAGAACCTGCTCTGAACTTCGGGATGAAATTGTTAGGAAATGTTGCCCATGTATCGACTATTATATTAGCAAACATAAAAGGGAAGGAAGCAGCAGTGGTGATATACCAATGCCTGAGGGATTTCCTTCCTTTACAACAGCAGCATGGATTACCTAAAATATTGATTATACATATGCCAAATTAGGTAGAGATAATTTGGTAACTAGAGCAGCTAAACCTCAACTCATGGGTGGTCCTGAAAAGGATAATGCCAAGCAAGCACCTGATTTTTCCAAGCAGAAATGGGACAATAAAGAATAGAGAGAATAGATAACAATCAACGAGTGAGTCTCCTGAACAGACGCCCTCTGAAAGGAGTTTCAACCTTAGGAATCGTGATAACATTAAAAAACCTAACAGGTATTAGGATACTTATACACGCTCCTCTCATTCCTGATGGACGGACGGTCAGAACACAGACAAGAGGAATTAACAAAGTCTAGAGATACACTACGTACTTCAAGAAAGAAGATAAACAAAAATCAAAACCTTAATTTAAAAAGAAGATTGCTAGCCTTTAAGTTAGAAATGCCAAGGATACTGAGAACTCAACTTCTGAATGGGGATGGGCTCTGACGACTTTATCTCAGAGGCAGACACACAAGAAACGGTGGGGAAGTTTTTCAATAAGCATTTATTGAACCAGCATCGTTCTAGTGTAAAATAGGTGTGCTGAAACAACCATAAGTCAGAAAGCAATATAAATTATTATAAGCACCAACAGAGTCAATGGATGGTAGATTTCTACCATTGTGCTAAAAATGAATATAGGAAGGTGTATAAATACATGACAATAATATTGCATACTCCTACGATGCAACCCTAACTAGATTTACCTAAATGTCCCTAGCATGTATGTAGGTGTAGAGCCAAGAATCCCCCAAGGATGAGGCCAACCCCATTACCTGGTGGGAGAGAATAAATAACCCTCTCTTGGTCTTTAGATGGACACCCCACGAGGGATGTCAGACCACTGCGTGCTGGAGTGTCTGCGCGCAAGAACCTCAGCGTCTCATGTCAGTGGTCAGCATGGAAGTCTTTCTCCTCTGCCTGCCCCAGCAAAGATATGTTGTATATAAATCCAAAAGGTGGAGAAGCGTGGCTCAGTGGTTAGAGGCGGCAGACCCGGAAGCTGAGATCAGCCGTGGACCAGGGTTCGATTCCCCGCCTCGGGGTCTCGGGCTCAAAAATTCCACGGACTCGACAATTCTCGCTCCGGTGCCTACTCGACTCACGGGGTCACACTCTGCGACTCTGGGCAATAGCTTGCTTAATCTCCACTACGGCCCCTCGCGGCGGGATGCCTGGCTTTCACCTTGTGAATACCCTGCTGGGGTATCTCACAGGGGAATACCAGGACGGGTTCCCTAAGCAAGCGCCTTGAGACCCCTGGGTGATTCGTGCGCTATATAAATCGAAATACATTTACATTTACATTCTCAGGGGCCGAGGATGATGGAAGGGATGACCCCTATACAGTTATGATGCAGAAGATGGTAATCCTGCTGTGATTCTGAGAATTCTCATAATTAATGAGGCTAGTTTTCTGGGAAACCCACACAATGTTTTATGCATCACTTCACTTCGTAAAAGGTCAATACCAAAAACCGTAGTACAATGTCAGGGAAAATGTAGATGAAAGGTTAGGCGACTACCCAGGACTATATTGGGGTACATTACAAAACGTAATAGTATTTTGAATGGGCATCTTTGCGAAGGGTGTCCCTTCTAAATAATGATTCACAGTGGTATCTGTCTATGTTGTGACCAACTTCCAGTTGCAATTCATTAATCGTTTACCAAGTACTGAAAGGTAGTGGTAATGCAGTCACAAATGGGAGGTTCTCTCCAAAGGACCCAATCTCTTTGAGAATGTTGAAAAATGCTGTTTTAAGAGTAGGTCAAAGGGACCATTGCCTATTGTTAAAAAAATCTGAAAGTATTTGGTAAAAGTCTGTGCTCAATTTGTGACAACAGTTACCAACTGCATTCTTTATTCATCAGGGGCCAGATGCACAAAAGAACAGCTACTCGCAAAACAGCCACTAATGGTTTGTCAATGGATAAATGGTCAGTCACCAAGAACAAAAGCTTTTCATAAACCGAAAACAGTGATGCAACCTATTTTTTGCAAATGGGTAGAGCGAATCGTGTTTAGGGAATCGCTAATAGTGACTCCCAACCAGGGGCCTTATTTATGACGCCCTTGCGCCACCGGTGCGTCACTTTTAACATGGGAAAAAGTGACGCACCGGTGGCGCAAGGCCTTCATAAATAAGGCCCCAGGATGTTTGAAGGAGTCACAAATAGTGAATAGTCACAATTTGGCACATTTGCTCATGCAATTTACCACCAATTCAAAATAGATGGTAACTGGGTACAAACTCTAAAAGCTTGCCCAGAATGCTCCATGGATGTTGTACCTGGACTCCAGGGCAGCGCAGTACTCCGTAAAAAGCTTTTTCTACTTTAATAATGAATACTTGATTGAAAAGGTTAGCCAGAGGAGCAGAGACATACCTTTATATCACAACATCTGCCTGCATTGAAAAACAAAAATATTTAACGTTTCGAGTGGAAGGCTCTCCCATAATGATCTAAAATATGAATCCATCAGACACTTCTCTACAAAATTCCCGACCTGAGAGGTGCCCGAAGAGTTATTACACCATTTAGCTGAACTAAAATTCCCTTTCCTAAACCATTTGTCGAGCCCTGACACATAAATTCAACTGCGCGCCTCACTCATTTGGCGCTTTAGTGGTAAAGCACAGCCTACGCGTGAGATCAATCATATTGTATTTTGTTTTACGAATATTAATGTGATTGATGTGAACACAATTTATTTGTACCAGAGCATAGAAAATGGATATCCATATTGTGTGCAAGCTGTAATGAGACTTGGCGTTCTCTTGCGCCCCAGTCAGGAAGTTTATTCTATTTCACCACACTGAACATTTCACTCTCCTCCGAGGGTGACATTTTAATGTGTTGTGAAGATTTAAAGTGTGATGCTGGCTGGTTTCAGCAATACAAATGATCTGAAAAATGAGAACATTCTGAGGCCTAAAGCCACTGTCTAATTAATAGAAGGTAAATTATTTTCGTGATCCAGCTATCAAAAACATGCTATGATGAAACCGCAAAATAACTGTATTTTAAACCATGCAGCTCGCTCTTTTTAAGCACATCCGCTTGTAATTTGTTTGAAAACAATAATAAACGTTTGGCGCACATATGGAATACCTGTCAGCTCATTGCTATACGTGTTCTTTTTGTCATATCTGACACCTTCAGACAGTTCTAGCTTTCTGTCCAATAGCAATTTGCATGCTGGAATTTTTAAGTCCTTACCCTTTTTTGTAACTTTGTAACTACAAGTCCGAGAACATAGGTTACCTCAGTGGAGAGAGTGTAGCATCGTATGCAGTCAGCTGTGTTTATAATGAGTCAAGCATGCATAGGTCAGCGGGGGTTACTGGCAGCACCTTCCATTTGTTGTCAGTATGAGCGTGAAGGTCAATATTAGATAAATCCACGCCCTGCAAGTGGTTGCACTGGATGCATCGGGCCTGCTTCACATGATTTAGCTGCGACTTTCTGTTGTAGGTAAGGGGTATATTAGCAAGAGCCTCGTTAAAATTATGGCGATAATGGGCTTGCTAATATGCGTTTAAGAATTCCAATAGAAGCCCAGGTTATATGTCCTGCACATCTAACCTGGGCTTCTATTGGAATTCTATAGCGCATTATAGCAAGCCCATTATCGCCGTTTAAGTTGCAGTTTTCTGCTGCTAAAACGGCAATACTGTTATCGTCTGTCTTGATAATATGCCCCCTAGTCTTTTTGGATTCCTTCTGAATTCCAGGAGTAAGCTAAGAGTAAGCCAGGAGTACTTCTGGATTACTAACAGTCGGAAATAATCAAAGAGTGATGCCAGAGTAAGTCACCTTCTGACAGAATAATCTTTGTGAACACGGCCCATTAAGGACAGCACGGTATTATGTGGCATTAGCCTCACTGTTACAATCACATTTATAGTCAAATCAGGCTAGAACACTGCTTCGTCACGGCATCTGCCCTTCTGGTTGATGTCACTCCTGCCCTTTGTGGAAGCACAAGCTGCCTCTTGAAATTGAATAGCAATAAATATGATGGGGTAACCCTGTAACCCTCAGAACCTGGGCGGGTAATTAACCAAACTATAATGGTGCTGTCGGACAAAACAATTCAATTAAACATGGTGTTTAATACCCAAACGAACTCATATATCCAAGGAAGGATATATACAGTTTAAATTCAATTAATAAATAAACACTGACCCAAGTGAGGAGAAAGTACATTTTTAGTCATCAACTTTCTTCTAAGCATTAATTATGCAAAGTTTTTGATCTGCTATCCAATATATAGATATACAAAAATTACAAATAGGGCATAAATAGTGATATTGTGACTGAGTGATATAGGTGAAACAACACATATACATATATAACGATGAACTTTGTTCAGAAATCCACTGTGAACCACAATAGTCTCAAGAATTTAAATGTATGTCTTGTGTTCTCTACGACTTTGTACAGGCATCAGGCAGGTAAACAGTTTAGGAAGAAGAGAATGTTTGATTGGTTGGTAGGTAACAGGTTGTTTAGAGTAACAACCCATAAATCATTTAAAATTATGATAAAATACTATTACATTAATTAACACAATAATTTTGCAATTACTTTGTCACCTTAAGGAGAAAAATGTTGGCATTTGATGTTCTACTTCGGAACACTTCTTGGTTTAGCTGAAGAGGATTCTGAGAAGAGACTGCAAGAAATGTGTTGTCTCTGAATCAATGGGTGGGCCCTGTTTCGTTTCTTGCTGATTCAGTCTGACACCGGCAGCAGACCTCTACATTATTGACAGGTTAACCACCTATAAGAAGCCTGCAGGGTGCATTGCGTTATTTAGATCAGGTGTCAGTGAGTTGAGTGTGGTGGAGCATGATTTGTTCAGAAATGACAAATGTGTGTGTCAGTAACGTTATCATGAAAACCAGCCATAAAGGACATATGGTCTGAAGATTCTTTGAGAAAGCACTTCGGGTGGCCTGGCATAGGTAGGAAGGCAGATCGCTTTGTAAGGAAGTGCAAAATGTGTGCAATTGTTTTAAAATGTTTAGTACGTGTCTCCACCACTGCATCCACTATACTGTGGCCTATTTATTTCCATGGCAAAAATTCGCCTTCCACATAGCGGGTCCTCTTAAAAAAATGCCAAGTCACATGCACTATGCTATTGTGTTAGTTGGCTAATTCAAAACTTTGCCAAACGTTTTTAGCAATTAGGAACATAAGGCTATGACAGCGCTTAAGAATTGTTTGACAACACAATGTGGGTGGCCTAGCATGGATAGGGAGGCAGATTGCCTTGTAAGAATTTACGAAATGTGTGCCATTTCTGATAAAAAAATCTTACAAACGTCTCTCTACTATTACAGCCCAGGCTTGCGTCTCGATGGCATAAACTTGACTTTGACATAGTAGGTACTTTTACAAATAATGCCACGTCGCATGCAATATGCCATTATGTTAGATGACTACTTCACAAAGAGGAAATTCCGCTTGCAAGTGGAGGTGTGCACATTTATGCATAGACCTGTGTGGTCTTTAACCCATTCTCATCCTTTCGATAATTAATCCATGCCAAGTTTTATGTTTTATGATACTGCCCCAAAGGATGAAACTGCCTTGTCTCACCCTTTGGGGCAGTATCCCGAGCAACCATGGCTGCAAGAGACCCCCGAGGAAGGGTCACGAGACCCGAAATGCATCGGGTAGATGTTGAATGTATAAGTTGAAAAATTGCCAATTGATTATGAATTGACAATCGTGATGATCGAAAAGAAAGAATACATTTTCATTTGAAATTAACATAAAACTTGGCATGGATTAATTATCGAAAGGATGAGAATGGGTTAAAGACCACACAGGTCTATGCATAAATGTGCACACCTCCACTTGCAAGCGGAATTTCCTCTTTCTCCATACTTCAGTTCGTTACAGTGTTCTTTGACAAAACACTTTTGAGGGAGTCGCACGACTAGAAAAGACTGAACATAAGCATTTGAATTGAGAATAAAAGGGAGTGCTAGATGGACACTTATCTGATTACTTCACAAAGAGTCCAGAAGTAATCTGGTCAAGAGTGTTACTAATAAAGAAGTCTTGGATTTCTTGAGAAAATTCGTTATTCTGGAGGAATTCCTAGAGAATATTTTCAGAGACACCATTTTCATCCAAAGAGATGATTCACTTTCTCAAAACACATAGTATGACACATATTATAACAATCATTTATAACCCCTAATGTAATGGTTTTGTGCAGAGGTCTAATCACTACCTTAAACACAGTGTCAACTTAGCTTTCCCAAACAAAATACTGGTCATTCAAATGATCAGAGAGAGGGTGTAGACTTACTGGGAAAGTTCACATTAAATGGTTGCAACCAGTCCCTTCAGGTTGCTCAAAGGTAGCTCACCATCTTCTGAAGTGTGCCCATGGTTGCTTTTGAAAAAAATCCCCAACAAAACAAAAATTAGAAAGGCATTGGATCATGATCAGCAGTGAAAAGGATTTTTTAGACCTTTCAGCCTCAGCGTGGTCTTCCCACAATGTTTTGCACCCCTCCTCCATTTCTTCTGATCTCGGTTTTGCTTACATTTGGGCTCCAGTGCTTAAGTGCATGTGCTCACTCCCTATACCCAGGACCTCGAAATTAATGGTAATAGTGGACCTGCATCGTGAATACAAGAGAACCCCAATATTTGAACCTGTGGTGGATAATGGTATTATAAGAAAACAATACTTCATGGAGGGCCAAACAGGTCCCAAAATAGCGAGATCTGTTGAGTTAAGGCATTGTTAATCAATATGCCTACAGCATTGAGCATATATAGGCAATTAATGCCGGACGGAGCAATAACAGGCAGTTTTTTTAATGCAGGCAGGGACACAGAAGGGCTTTTGCATCGTGGAGTATTTATTTATAGACAATATTGCAATGATTTTTCTGGAAATAAGGTTCAAGTGCTCACAAGAAAGTGACAACAAGCGTAATGTGGCTAGTGAAGGTGACATTTAAAATATATACATTGCATTGACAACATAGACAGAAACTCCTGATTGTAATTTAAACAGTAAAAGGAGTTTTTTGTTGTGTAAGGGTCGATGGCATTTCGATCTCACTGCTTTGAGATCATCATCAGAACAAAACATTGTGAGCATGAAGAATCTAGAGGAAAGGGTATAATAAGGGATATTTGTATTACACTATGTCCCTGGGTCATTAGTTACAACAAAATTAATCAAGTGTTGACCTAGTTCGCCCAGTGGATCTTATTCA
The DNA here is from genome assembly GCF_964261635.1 of Lissotriton helveticus. NCBI lineage: Eukaryota > Metazoa > Chordata > Amphibia > Caudata > Salamandridae > Lissotriton > Lissotriton helveticus. Next base: position 2,009,484,109 of record NC_136057.1, on the reverse strand, counting down.
CTATTGTCATATTAATTGAATCCTCAATTTATAATAAAGCCATTCGTAATAAAGCAATTACAATCAGCATGCTTAAAAAAGGAAGAAGAAATTAGGAAAGATGAGAAGAATCTGGAGGAAGGAGAGGAAGGCACTGCTAAGTGCTTAAAAAGCAGTATTTGCAAGGTGTTCAGGAGGGTAACTTACTGGGCAACCAGAAGGAAGCCGATGAGTAAAAGGAACCCAGTATTAATTGGGCCATTTTTTACCAGTCATGTGTAATGTGAGAGTGGAAGGGTCATAGTGAAAAAAGTGTGATTAAAAAATACCTGGCTTTGTGGAAACTAGATTTTAATATTCCTTCTAGCTGGTATTGTTAAAAATGGGGAGTTGAGGATGTATGCTATGATGGGCTTAGGACTATAGGGCAAAGGAAGGCATCTGCAAATCTGCACAAAAGCTCCAGGATAGATCCTGTGCCTGATACTATCGAGCGACGCCGTGGTTTTGTCAGATCCTTATGAATTTTCGGGATCATATAGAAATTTGGGGTTCTGGGAGGTTCGTTGGTGAGAAACTCCCCTTCCTTTGCCGAGATCCAGTCATGTGCGAGTGCTTCCTCTACCATGTTGGCAATCTGGACTCTCAGTGACTCAGTTGGGTCACTCCGCAAGACCTCGTAGTTCCTCCATTCTTGCAATAGTTGTCGGCATTTCTGATCTTATGTCACTCTCAAAGGTAGCAAGGCACCCACTTAATTTGTAAGCGGTCATGCACCTAGTGAAAAATATATCACTACTGAGACCTTCCACAAGTTGGTTGATGTGGTCCTGCACTTATTATATTGCTGCATTTAACAATGTTGTTTCTTTATCCTTCCAGATTAACTTAAGAGACTATACCATCTGGGACAATCTCCCATATGGACAATTCCTGCATCTAAGAAGGAACTACTCTGAAGTGAAAGACTTCAAGGAACAAGCGGCAGACCTACGCAAGAGATTGGAGAAATGGAACTATCCATCAAAAATATTGGACAAAGCCTTTAAACGAGCTAGAAATAACAACAGGGACGCCCTTTTAGAACCTGCACCAGAAAAACCAAACGAAGAGAGTCCATGTATAACTACATTCAATACTGGCTCTAACTTGGGGAGAGGGGATGTAGCCTTATGGCTAGAGAGGTCCTCCTCGAAGCTGGGGAACTGGGTTTGAGTCTCTGCAACAAAGCTTAACATCCTGTGATTCTGGGAAAATCACTTAATCTCCCTGAGCATAACAAAAATGAATGTGTCCATCTGTAACAAAACTGGTGCTCATGTAAAGCACTCTGATACCCGATGTCTCGGGTCTAGTTTGCGCTATTAAAATCTCTAAAAAAAAAAAGTCAGCAAGATCGTCAACAAACACTGGCACTTACTCAACTGTTGTCACCTCAACCTACCTAAACCCATGTTTTTGCAAAAGAGAGGAAAATGTCTGCAGGACATGGTGGTCCACACAAGACTATGCATAACTACCAAAATAGAGTTAACAACTACTTTGCGTCCGTCTATAAGAGGTCACCACCCATGCAGCCACTGTAGCATGTGTCACTTGACTACAAAGAGCAGAGACATTACGTTCAACAACAGTACAGAGTGGGAAGTAGGAATATAATATATATGACTACCTGCCCATGCAACATGTACTACATCGGGATGACGACACGTCCAATAAAATCCTGCATTTGTGAGCACAAGAGCAATATCAACTGCTAAAAAACAACCAGCAAAATGTAATCACATTACTTGGAGGTAAATCACACCATACATGACATGCATTGGACAGTCATAGAAAAAGTGAACAACGAGGTGACAGTATTTGAGAAAGAACAATGCTGGGTGTTTCATCTGGGAACTCATGTCACAGGACTTAACAACAAAATGTCCCCTATAGAATGAGCCACCATCTGTCACTAATGACAGCGCAATGACCTTATGACTAAGTGTGGGCGTAAAATCCAATTCGCGGGCGAATTTGCGGATTTTTTACAACTTCGCGATCCGCGAATCACGCGAAATTGCCTTATAATCCGCAAATTCGCAAGCTACAAATTATTTTGCTTGGTCGCGCTTGAAAAATACAATATCCTGCGCGCGGTGTTGACTCTGAGCCTGGCGAGTTGTTTTTCTCCCGTTTTTGCATGTGCTGCGCCATTTTCGATCTTGCTGCGTGATCGCGTGAGAGTTTTTCGAACGCAATTACGTCATCGCGGCTTGCCATCTTGCGCACCGAGAGTTTGACAACGCGAGTACATCATAAATGCCCGCGACGGCGCGCAGCTGACTTCCGGCGGGAGATTTGAACAGCTCGCGTTCGCGAAATTGCAAAAATTGCAATTCTGCACAAGAAATCCACCGCAGGAAGCATAAACCTTGTGAAAATGATGATTTTGATCAGAATAACTCCTCAGATTGACATTTGGCTGCACTTTTTGGTGCAGGAGTTCATTTTTTGGGGTGGGGTGGGAGGAAGGAAGTGCCCCAGAGTCTCCAACTTCCTGTTCCTGTCCAACAGGCTCCTCCCAGTGCTTTGTCCATGTACTGGCAACTTTTCATTTGGCCGTTGAGCTGGAAGGATTACTTTTTCTTGCTGCTGGTGGATTTTTGTATTTGAGGACTTTTTGGACTTTGGAGTTTGGATCACTTTTGGACTTGAGATTTTACAAATAAGTTGGTGTTGTTTGTTTGGGGCATTGCAGATGAGGCAAATCCAGTTCTAAAACTTTTTTCACAACTTTAACAAAATATATATTGTGGTGGTAGCTAGCCACAGTATCCAGTAGGCCCAGGGTTAGTCAAGGGTGCATGATACAACTGTTTCTCTGATTTTCTTTTACTTAATTCTCATTTATGTCATGGAATTTTAGCTCACTGTTATATGTTTTTTTATTTTTTTATTTTGGGGTGCCTGTAAAGCCTCACTAGCCAGTAGGCCCAGGGGTAGTGAGTGGTGCATGGGCCAAGTCTTTCTGTGGGGTGTCTTGAATTTAAACATCATTGAGGGCATGGATGGCATGGGATTGTGGTGATTTTTGCGTGTTTTTCGATTTGTTGGGGTGTTGATGGGGCATGGCCATGTGGGTGGGGGCCATTTTGAGGACTGGTACAGGCAGGGCCTGGCCATGTGGTGGGGGTCAAGGGGCCATTTTGAATCCAGGCTTTGTGCCATAGGCCTGCATCCAATGTGCCTTGCTTTTATCCATTATGCCCAGGGGTACTCAGTGGTGCATGGGCCTAGTCTTTCTGTGGGGTTTCTTTAATGTAAAAATCATTGAGGGCATGGATGGCATTGGATTGTGGTGATTTGTATGTGTTTTTCGATTTTTTGGCTGTTGTTGGGGCCTTTTGCCCAGGGGTACTCAGTGGTGCATGGGCCTAATCTTTCTGTGGGGTGTCTTGAATGTATACATCATTGAGGGCATGGATGGCATTGGATTGTGGTGATTTTTGTGTGTTTTTCCACTTTTTGGGGTGTTGTTGGGGCCTTTTGCCCAGGGGTACTCAGTGGTGCATGGGCCTAGTCTTTCTGTGGGGTGTCTTGAATGTATACCTCATGGAGGGCATGGATGGCATTGGATTGCTGTGATTTGTGTGTGTTTTTCGATTTTTTGGGGTGTTGATGGGGCATGGCCATGTGGGTGGGGGCCATTTTGAGGACTGGTACAGGCAGGGGTCAAGGGGCAATTTTGAATCCAGGCAGTGTGCCTTGTGCCATAGGCCTGCATCCAATGTGCCTTGCTATCATCCATTATGCCCAGGGGTACTCAGTGGTGCATGGGCCTAGTCTTTCTGTGCGCTCTCTTTACTGTAAACATCATTGAGGGCATGGATGGCATTGGATTGTGGTGATTTTTATGTGTTTTTCGATTTTTGGGCTGTTGTTGGGGCCTTTTGCCCAGGGGTACTCAGTGGTGCATGGGCCTAGTCTTTCTGTGGGGTTTCTTGAATGTAAACCTCATGGAGGGCATGGATGGCATTGGATTGTGGTGATTTTTGTGTGTTTTTTTCGATTTTTTGGGGTGTTGATGGGGCATGGCCATGTGGGTGGGGGCCATTTTGAGGACTGGTACAGGCAGGGGTCAAGGGGCCATTTTGAATCCAGGTAGTGTGCTTTGTGCTATAGGCCTGCATTCAATGTGCCTTGCTTTCATCCATTATGCCCAGGGGTACTCAGTGGTGCATGGGCCTAGTCTTTCTGTGGGGTCTCTTTAATGTAAACATCATTGAGGGCATGGATGGCATTGGATTGTGGTGATTTGTATGCGTTTTTTGATTTGTTGGGGTGTTGATGGGGCATGGTCATGCGGATTGGGGCCATTTTGAGGACTGGTACAGGCAGGGCCTGGCCATGTAGAGGGGGTCAAGGGGCCATTTTGAATCCAGGCAGTGTGCTTTGTGCCATAGGCCTGCATCCAATGTGCCTTGCTTTTATTCATTATGCCCAGGGGTACTCACTGGTACATGGGCCTAGTCTTTCTGTGGGGTTTCTTTAATGTAAACATCTTCGAGGGCATGGATGGCATTGGATTGTGGTGATTTGTATGTGTTTTTCGATTTTTTAGCTGTTGTTGGGGCCTTTTGCCCAGGGGTACTCAGTGGTGCATGGGCCTAGTCTTTCTGTGGGGCGTCTTGAATTTAAACATCATTGAGGGCATGGATGGCATGGGATTGTGGTGATTTTTGTGTGTTTTTTGATTTGTTGGGGTGTTGATGGGGCATGGCCATGCGGGTGGGGGCCATTTTGAGGACTGGTACAGGCAGGGCCTGGCCATGTGGTGGGGGTCAAGGGGCCATTTTGAATCCAGGCAGTGTGCTTTGTGCCATAGGCCTGCATCCAATGTGCCTTGCTTTTATTCATTATGCCCAGGGGTACTCAGTGGTGCATGGGCCTAGTCTTTCTGTGGGGTTTCTTTAATGTAAACATCATTGAGGGCATGGATGGCATTGGATTGTGGTGATTTGTATGTGTTTTTCGATTTTTTGGCTGTTGTTGGGGCCTTTTGCCCAGGGGTACTCAGTGGTGCATGGGCCTAATCTTTCTGTGGGGTGTCTTGAATGTATACATCATTGAGGGCATGGATGGCATTGGATTGTGGTGATTTTTGTGTGTTTTTCCACTTGTTGGGGTGTTGTTGGGGCCTTTTGCCCAGGGGTACTCAGTGGTGCATGGGCCTAGTCTTTCTGTGGGGTGTCTTGAATGTAAACCTCATGGAGGGCATGGATGGCATTGGATTGTGGTGATTTGTGTGTGTTTTTCGATTTTTTGGGGTGCTGATGGGGCATGGCCATGTGGGTGGGGGCCATTTTGAGGACTGGTACAGGCAGGGGTCAAGGGGCCATTTTGAATCGAGGCAGTGTGCTTTGTGCCATAAGCCTGCATCCAATGTGACTTGTCTTTCATCCATTATGCCCAGGGGTACTCAGTGGTGCATGGGCCTAGTCTTTCTGTGGGGTCTCTTTAATGTAAACATCATTGAGGGCATGGATGGCATTGACTTGTGGTGATTTTTATGTGCTTTTCGATTTTTGGGCTGCTGTTGGGGCCTTTTGCCCAGGGGTACTCAGTGGTGCATGGGCCTACTCTTTCTGTGGGATGTCTTGAATGTAAACCTCATGGAGGGCATGGATGGCATTGGATTGTGGTGATTTTTGTGTGTTTTTCGATTTTTTGGGGTTATGATGGGGCATGGCCATGTGGGTGGGGGCCATTTTGAGGACTGGTACAGGCAGGGGTCAAGGGGCCATTTTGAATCCAGGCAGTGTGCTTTGGGCCATAGGCCTGCATCCAATGTGCCTTGCTTTCATCCATTATGCCCAAGGGTACTCAGTGGTGCATGGGCCTAGTCTTTCTGTGGGGTCTCTTTAATGTAAACATCATTGAGGGCATGGATGGCATTGACTTGTGGTGATTTTTATGTGCTTTTCGATTTTTGGGCTGCTGTTGGGGCCTTTTGCCCAGGGGTACTCAGTGGTGCATGGGCCTACTCTTTCTGTGGGATGTCTTGAATGTAAACCTCATGGAGGGCATGGATGGCATTGGATTGTGGTGATTTTTGTGTGTTTTTCGATTTTTTGGGGTTATGATGGGGCATGGCCATGTGGGTGGGGGCCATTTTGAGGACTGGTACAGGCAGGGGTCAAGGGGCCATTTTGAATCCAGGCAGTGTGCTTTGGGCCATAGGCCTGCATCCAATGTGCCTTGCTTTCATCCATTATGCCCAAGGGTACTCAGTGGTGCATGGGCCTAGTCTTTCTGTGGGGTCTCTTTAATGTAAACATCATTGAGGGCATGGATGGCATTGGATTGTGGTGATTTGTATGTGTTTTTCGATTTTTGGGCTGTTGTTGGGGCCTTTTGCCCAGGGGTACTCAGTGGTGCATGGGCCTAGTCTTTCTGTGGGGTGTCTTGAATGTAAACCTCATGGAGGGCATGGATGGCATGGGATTGTGGTGATTTTTGTGTGTTTTTTGATTTGTTGGGGTGTTGATGGGGCATGGCCATGCAGGTGGGGGCCATTTTTAGGACTGGTACAGGCAGGGCCTGGCCATGTGGTGGGGTCAAGGGGCCATTTTGAATCCAGGCAGTGTGCTTTGTGCCATAGGCCTGCATCCAATGTGCCTTGCTTTTATTCATTATGCCCAGGGGTACTCAGTGGTGCATGGGCCTAGTCTTTCTGTGGGGTTTCTTTAATGTAAACATCTTTGAGGGCATGGATGGCATTGGATTGTGGTGATTTGTATGTGTTTTTCGATTTTTTGGCTGTTGTTGGGGCCTTTTGCCAGGGGTACTCAGTGGTGCATGGGCCTAATCTTTTTGTGGGGTGTCTTGAATGTATACATCATTGAGGGCATGGATGGCATTGGATTGTGGTGATTTTTGTGTGTTTTTCCACTTGTTGGGGTGTTGTTGGGGCCTTTTGCCCAGGGGTACTCAGTGGCGCATGGGCCTAGTCTTTCTGTGGGGTGTCTTGAATGTAAACCTCATGGAGGGCATGGATGGCATTGGATTGTGGTGATTTGTGTGTGTTTTTCGATTTTTTGGGGTGCTGATGGGGCATGGCCATGTGGGTGGGGGCCATTTTGAGGACTGGTACAGGCAGGGCCTGGCCAAGTGGTGGGGGTCAAGGAGCCATTTTGAATCCAGGCAGTGTGCTTTGTGCCATAGGCCTGCTTCCAATGTGCCTTGCTTTCATCCATTATGCCCAGGGGTACTCAGTGGTGCATGGGCCTAGTCTTTCTGTGGGGTTTCTTTAATGTAAACATCATTGAGGGCATGGATGGCATTGGATTGTGGTGATTTTTATGTGTTTTTCGATTTTTGGGCTCTTGTTGGGGCCTTTTGCCCAGGGGTACTCAGTGGTGCATGGGCCTAGTGTTACTGTGGGGTGTCTTGAATGTAAACCTCATGGAGGGCATGGATGGCATTGGATTGTGGTGATTTTAGTGTGTTTTTCGATTTTTTGGGGTTATGATGGGGCATGGCCATGTGGGTGGGGGCCATTTTGAGGACTGGTACAGGCAGGGGTCAAGGGGCCATTTTGAATCCAGGCAGTGTGCTTTGGGCCATAGGCCTGTATCCAATGTGCCTTGCTTTCATCCATTATGCCCAAGGGTACTCAGTGGTGCATGGGCCTAGTCTTTCTGTGGGGTCTCTTTAATGTAAACATCATTGAGGGCATGGATGGCATTGGATTGTGGTGATTTTTATGTGTTTTTCGATTTTTGGGCTGTTGTTGGGGCCTTTTGCCCAGGGGTACTCAGTTCTGCATGGGCCTAGTCTTTCTGTGGGGTGTCTTGAATGTAAACCTCATGGAGGGCATGGATGGCATTGGATTGTGGTGATTTTTGTGTGTTTTTCTATTTTTTGGGGTGTTAATGGGGCATGGCCATATGGGTGGGGGCCATTTTGAGGACTGGTACAGGCAGGGCCTGGCCATAGGTGGGGGTCAAGGGGCCATTTTGAATCCAGGCAGTGTGCTTTGTGCCGTAGGCCTGCATCCAAAGTGCCTGGCTCTCATCTATTATGCCCAGGGGTACTCAGTGGTGCATGGGCCTACTCTTTTTGTGGGGTTTCTTTAATGTAAACATCATTGAGGGCATGGATGGCATTGGATTGTGGTGATTTGTATGTGTTTTTCGATTTTTTGGCTGTTGTTGGGGCCTTTTGCCGAGGGGTACTCAGTGGTGCATGGGCCTAATCTTTCTGTGTGGTGTCTTGAACGTATACATCATTGAGGGCATGGATGGCATTGGATTGTGGTGAATTTTTGCGTGTTTTTCCACTTGTTGGGGTGCTGTTGGGGCCTTTTGCCCTGGGGTACTCAGTGGTACATGGGCCTAGTCTTTCTGTGGGGTGTCTTGAATGTAAACCTCGTGGAGGGCATGGATGGCATTGGATTGTGGTGATTTGTGTGCGTTGTTCGATTTTTTGAGGTGTTGATGGGACATGGCCATGTGGGTGGGGGCCATTTTGAGGACTGGTACAGGCAGGGGTCAAGGGGCCATTTTGAATCCAGGCAGTGTGCCTTGTGCCATAGGCCTGCATCCAATGTGCCTTGCTTTCATCCATTATGCCCAGGGGTACTCAGTGGTGCATGGGCCTAGTCTTTCTGTGGAGTCTCTTTAATGTAAACATCATTGAGGGCATGGATGGCATTGGATTATGGTGATTATTATGTGTTTTTCGATTTTTGGGCTATTGTTGGGGCCTTTTGCCCAGGGGTACTCAGTGGTGCATGGGCCTAGTCTTTCTATGGTGTGTCTGGAATGTAAACCTCATAGAGGGCATGGATGGCATTGGATGGTGGTGATTTTTGTGTGTTTTTTGATTTTTTGGGGTGTTGATGGGGCATGGCCATGTGGGTGGGGGCCATTTTGAGGACTGGTACAGGCAGGGGTCAAGGGGCCATTTTGAATCCAGGCAGTGTTCTTTGTGCCATAGGCCTGCATCCAATGTGCCTTGCTTTCATCCATTATGCCCAAGGGTACTCAGTGGTGCATGGGCCTAGTCTTTCTGTGGGGTCTCTTTAATGTAAACATCATTGAGGGCATGGATGGATTGGATTGTGGTGATTTTTATGTGTTTTTCGATTTTTGGGCTGTTGTTGGGGCCTTTTGCCCAGGGGTACTCAGTGGTGCATGGGCCTAGTCTTTCTGTGGGGTGTCTTGAATGTAAACCTCATGGAGGGCATGGATGGCATTGGATTTTAGTGATTTGTGTGTGTTTTTCAATTTTTTGGGGTGTTGATGGGGCATGGCCATGTGGGTGGGGGCCATTTTGAGGACTGGTAAAGGCAGGGCCTGGCCATGTGGTGGGGGTCAAGGGGCCATTTTGAATCCAGGCAGTGTGCTTTGTGCCATAGGCCTGGATCCAATGTGCCTTGCTTTCATCCATTATGCCCAGGGGTACTCAGTGGTGCATGGGCCTAGTCTTTCTGTGGGGTGTCTTGAATGTAAACATCATGGAGGGCATGGATGGCATTGGATTGTGGTGATTTTTGTGTGTTTTTTTTATTTTTTGGGGTGTATAACTGATTTTCCTCTGTCTTCCATTGCTTTTAGGTGCACAAGAGAACCACCAGTGCCAGGAAGAAGTCCTGCAGCGGTGTGTGCAGAACAACGTCACGCGATGTCACTTATGGCCACAGACAAGACAACTCTGCAACTCGTGCAACTGCGGCTTGCTGTTCTGACATCTGAAGAAGATGGGCCCAAAGAAAGGTGGCTGTAGCGCCTCAGCGAAGAAAGTTGCCAGTGCCACTGCCAGTAAGAAGGAGCAGAAGAAGCAAGTGGCACCACCTACCAAGGAGACGGGTGTGCCCACCGACACCTTTTTTGGGAAAAAAAACTACGCCTGCTGCAGCAGCGGTGTCCGCCGGGGACCAAGCTGGAAGGAGCACCTCCGCCTCATTGGGGTCAGTGCCACCATGCCAAGTTAGGTCCAAGATCATGAATGCTGCTGCGGCAGCTACTTTGGTTGTTCAATCACCATCGACCAGTGATGTTGGCTCATCACAAGAAAGTACCATGCAATCAACGCCTGGTGTAACTCAGCTGGCGAGTGTCCAACAATCACAGCCGGGTGTAACTCAGCTGGGGTCTGGGAGCACTGCTGGCACAGTCTAATGTTGATTGCATTTGTTTTTCAGGAAATCCATGGAGTGATTTTGGAATGAGGCCTAAATATTTCTAAGTGTGAGCTTTTCCGGTTTTGCTTTTTGCCTGTTTGGGGGTCTTCTACTTGTTTCCGCCTGGGTTGACGGGTCTGGGGCCATTGCTGGGAAGGTCTAATACCGGATAAAAGTGTTTTGGATAAAATACATGGTTAAAAAGTTTTTCACTTTTTAGTGTTTTCTCTCACTTTTGTGTTTTCGGGGGCCTGCTTGGGGGGGTTCCTGGTGTTTCGGGGTGGGTTTTGGGGTCTTGGAGCAACGCTGGGTATGGATACTTTTGATTGCAAGTGGTTTGAAGCAAATCCATGGTGGTAAAGGGAAGTTAGGGCCTAGCTGCAGAGCGCGCGGTGAGTGATTTTGGAAATTTGCCTGAAAATTTCTAAGCCCCCACTTTTGTATATTTGCTTTTTACCTGTTTGGGGGTCTTCTACTTGTTTCCGCCTGGGTTGACGGGTCTGGGGCCATTGCTGGGAAGGTCTAATACCGGATAAAAGTGTTTTGGATAAAATACATGGTTAAAAAGTTTTTCACTTTTTAGCATTTCCTTCACTTTCGTGTTTTAGGGGGCCTGCTTGGGGGGGTTCCTGGTGTTTGGGGGTGGGTTTTGGGGTCTTGGAGCAACGCTGGGTATGGATACTTTTGATTGCAAGAGGTTTGAAGCAAATCCATGGTGGCAAAGGGGAGTTAGGGCCTAGCTGCAGAGTGCGCGCTGAGTGATTTTGGAATTTTGCCTGGAAATTTGTAAGTCCCCACTTTTGTATATTTGCTTTTTGCCTGTTTGGGGGTCTTCTAATTATTTCCGCCTGGGTTGACGGGTCTGGGGCCATAGCTGGGAAGGTCTAATACCGGATAAAAGTGGTTTGGAGAAAATCGGTGTTGAATTTCTTTTTTGCGTTTTTGCTCACTTGCTTGTCTTTGGGGTGCTGTTTGGGGGGGGGGGTTCCTGGTTTTTGGGGTGGGTTTTGGGGTCTGGGAGCACTGCTGGTACAGTCTAATGTTGATTGCATTTGTTTTTCAGGAAATCCATGGTGGAAAACCGGAGTTATGGCCTAGCTGCACAGCGCGCCTGGAGTGATTTTGGAATGAGGCCTAAATATTTCTAAGTGTGAGCTTTTCCGGTTTAGCTTTTTGCCTTTTTGGGGGTCTTCTACTTGTTTTCGCCTGGGTTGACGGGTCTGGGGCCATTGCTGGGAATGTCTAATACCGGATATAAGTGGTTTGGAGAAATTCCAGGCTGAAAAGCGTTTTGGCACTTTTTTTTAACTTAGGGCTCGTTAGGATTAGCACTGGCAGCAGTATTGCATGTGTTTGAGAGTGTTCTAGATTTTTGCAACTGGGTTCTGGGGTCTTACAGCACTCGTGGGAATGTGTAATTTTGGTTGAAAGTGGTTTGAAGAAAATCCATGGTGGGAAAGGGGGGATTTGGCCTAGTTAAAGAAAGCGTTTGCCACTATTCTTAACTTAGGGCTCATTAAGGTTAGCAGTATTGTATTGCATGTGTTTGGACCGGGGTTATATATTTTTACGACTGGGTGGTCTTGGAACACTTGTTGGAATTGTCTAATTTTGATTGCACGTGGTTTGAAGATAATCCATGGTGGAAAAGGGGAGTTTTCGGCATACTTTCTGAGTGCGTTTTTGGCACGATTTGAAATTAGGCCTCTGCGAGGTAGCAGCAGTATTCTGCAAGTTATTGGGAGGGTAATGTGGGGTGTTCTAGATTTTGGGGATTGTCATCTCTGGAAGTGACAGTATAACTTTTGCACTACACAGCGTGCCTTATACATTTTTTTTCTCCGAGATGTCTTTAACACTTACTGTTGTGTTTTTCCATCATCAATTACAGGCAGGCTTTTACCCTGTGCCATCGATGTACTACTCAGGCTTACAATTAGCGATCCGCAAATCCGCATCAGGCAGGCAGTGGACAGTCAGTGTGTCTGGTCACCAAGATTGATCGACGGAGCATCCGATGGAATGAAGGAGTACCGCGAATAAGAGGAATGGCTGGATGCATCAACTTCACAAATTCAAAGGGACAACTACAAAAAACTGTAACAGTATCCAAAATTCTCCTTATCTTTTAAATGATATTCTTGTGAACTTGAACTTACTTCTACGAGTGTGACTCTGTGCATTTGTTTGATCTCTGCTTCAAATTCATCCCTCCAGCTATTTGATACGTCTTTGCTATGTTGAACACTAATTTAATGTTCTAAGTGTTTATTGTCTGAGGGCAGAGAGGCAAGTGAAATTGCGTAATGACTGTAGCCCTGTACTGCCAACTTGTTCCTTCGTAGTTACTAGTAAGTTGCAGTAAGTAGTAGTACTTCAGAAGGTTTATCGATATCTTCAAATCCAAAGATTTGTTTCTCTTCATTTGTTGTTTGATTGTCCATGCTGTGTTTTTTTTCCTCTCTACCAAACTTTCCCAAAAACTCCCATTCCCATCCAATTTTCAAACCCTAACCCTCTTCCCCGGGCTGTGTAGTATTTCATTGATGTTTGACCGACAACAACAATAAATTCCACACACTTGCTGGGGAGGATAAGGTCAAAGCAACCAGAAGTTCATGTGCGCCATCGTGGATTGATAATAAGAACATCCTCCTCCTACACGACGTGAACAATCTAATGCTTAATGCTTACCTTACGTTGGCACTGCTTAGGCTACAATTTAGGACACTGTTCTGTTCCGTACTATCTATTGTACTGTTTCTAATGCTACGCTCAGGCCACTCAATGTTTAATTTCCTCTTTTTTTCATATGGTGATACTGCAAGTGTGTACCACTACTGCTATCAGCACAACAATGATATTGCATTCGTCGAGGATTCAAGTTAACCACCAACCTTAATCACCATTTGCAATGCAGCCATCCCTGGGGCTACCCCGATTCTCAAACACGAATCACAGGTAAGATAAGCATTTTGGAGAGGTAGAATAATGGGCTAGGACTGGGAGGAGAGCAGAGATTGCCAGTACTACTAGTAAAGTACTAGTAGAGCTACTGAATTCACTAACTCGGTTACAGGCACTTTGGTACATTTCAGGACTAGATGTTTCATTCATGCTGGTAAGTTGGAAGAAACCAAAGCGCCCAGTAACCACCGCCCACCCCCACACAAAATAATATGAACGCGTATACTATGTTTTGGTGTGAAAAATAATTATTAAGAAATATATTAAGGTAGTCAAAAAATTAAATAAATTAACCCAACTCACCCCCCTACCTAACCCCAACCAATGTCCAAAAGTCCAAAAGTCCCCTTTCCCAAAAACCCAATTCCCACCCCCCCAACAGTCTTTAAAAAAGGGGCAAGGGACAGTCACTTCCTCCGGTGGCGTAGTTTTGCAAGCTGTTGCTTCATGTCCCGCTGCTCTTTGCGGAGGTCCCGGAGCTAGCACTGATATTTCTCGGCCAACCGCTCCAGGTAGTCCACTCTTTTGCGTAGTCAGCGCACACGAACGATCCAGGATCTGGGGAGGGCCGCTGATGTTGTTGCTGCTGTGCGGCGGCGGCGGGAGGCTGTCAGGCCACGGCTCCGTTTGGCTGGAGGCTTCTGGCTGGTGGACCCGGGGGCAGTGGAGGAGGATGTAGATGTTGATGTTGTCTCCTCATGCTCCCGAGCCCACAACCCCCGATACTCGACACAAATAGCCTCCAGCTTACGGGCCCTGGCCCGGAGAGCCATCTACTTACGGGTGAGCTTTTTGGGAGTAGCATCTATGAAGAAAGAAAGAAAAATACTGTAGCCAATAGTCCTTAACATAAAGTCAAAATAATTCAACGGAAGGTTGACACTCAGTAACACCAGCAAGTAGCAAACACAGTATAACATTTTGGCCTGTCCCTTTCCGCCGTCTTTGTAAGCCTGTGACACTGTGAGTTTCAGGAATTCCACTAGCAGTACTATAGGTGGACTCACTACTAGTACAAACATAGTCAGATAGTACTAAAAAGTGCCTTTTTTACTTTTTTTCTCTTGTTTTGCAAAATAAATTACTGGTACGTGAACTTGTGGTAGCCGCCATAATGGCAGCTACCACAAGTTAACCCAAGAAATACAGACACAGGCCATGATGATGCAGACTCGCAGTACTTTAAGCAGTACATGCAGGCGGGAATAGGAATGTCTTACTTTTCTATAGGGGTGGCACTGGCCATACTTCATCCACTCAGCGTCTGCTCTACTACATCATACACCTCTGCTATCGACGAGGAGGATAAAGAAGATAACATCCACGCTTCCAAAGTACGTCTATGATTCTTCTTAATGTCTCAAATGTACCAACATTTCTTTTTGTCAACAACCAACTAACACCCTTTTCATTATATTTTGGAAACCGCCGTCTTCTTTCTTATGTTAAATTGCATTCAACAAAACCATGCTTTACAGTCATAAATAAATATTAAGACTTGCTCGTCCTTCGTTTCACCCTTCTTTAACTTTTCGTTCTTCACATCCCTAAACTACATCTGATCTGATATGACTTGGCTTCACAATAAAAATTTGCCAGCTGAGTTCAAGTGAAATAGAGGGGGCCATTGGTTACCAGAGAAGTACCGCCGCTAATGCTATTACAAGTCAAGGTTGACTGTCTTCTCCGTGATAGCCCAAAAAGTAGTTATAAATTAGTAAATGTTATTGACAGTACAGTGTACTTATACTAGTGTACTGTGTACTACTGTACAGTACATCATACACTCCTTTACGAGCCTACTCAAAAGAATTTCAATAAGTAAGGAGTATAATAACTTACCACCATCCGCCGCCGCTGAGACTTCCCCCCCAGCTCCTCCTGTTGGCGCAGCCGCATCCAGAGTGGACCCCTCCGCACTGCTGGCCCCGGCACTGGTGGTCATCTGTGCCGCATCAGATGTTGTGACGTCTAGGAAAAACATGTCATATTTTCAGATGCCATACACAACCCCCTATTTTGTCTCGTAATGGAAGGAAATGTTACATAACACATTTTTTATTACTGGGATTGAAAAAAAGTAACGGTTTTGGGGAGGGTGTTAACCTTTTAGATGCTTATTCCATTAAATGCTACACTTCTTCTTATGACAACTGATGAATGCTTGCTTAACATGCACCATTTTTCTCATTACAGAAAGAAGATTCCATTGCCCTTCTGCCAGACGATTCACCAACTACTACTGAGTCACCACCAGCAGTACTTTAAGTACTTTAAAGAAGGTGGGGGCTCACGCACAGTTATTCTACTAATTTCCTGTGTCTGTTAGTGTTAACTATTATTACGTTTGAGTCATACTAATTTTGATTCATGGGAATGTTGTTTAAACTTTAACGTCATCTTCATCCATAAGAATACTACGCTATTAAAAATAAAGAAATAATGTTTTATTTCTCAATTGAAAATAAAACTTTAAAACTAACAAACACTGGGGCATATTACCAAGCAAAAGCGATAATTATCGCTATTGCTTGGTTAGAGACAAAAATTTACCGCTGAGCTGTGGCGATTTTTATTGCAGATAAACCTTGGTATTACCAAGGTTTATCTCAAATGCGATAAAAATCGGCCGCAATGCATGAATATCGCTGAAAAGTCAGCGATATTCATGCATTACCGAGCTAATGCTCTTAGTCATGTTATCCACCTCCCATTGGATAACATGGCTAAGAACTGCTCAGGGCAGGTGTTAGCTTTTGGAGATATTCGCGCTTAGCGCGAATATCTCCAAAATTTGGTAATAGGAGATAGCGATGTTAGCGACTGTTTCCAGTCGCTAACATCTTGGCACGCCCACTTTGAATGTCATTAGTGATAAATATCACTGACATGCAAAGTGGGGCCCAAGATGGTCGCTATCTCCTACTAGCTGTCGCTAACTGGTGTTAGCGACAGCTAGGTAATAGGGAGATAATTTTATCTCTGCTTTCTTGGCTTTTAAAGCCAAAAAAGCGGAGATAAACCCCCTTGATAATATGCCCCACTGTGTGGTTTTTGTTAACGAGTGAGTTAATGTTAATGTTAATGTTAATGGGTGTCTTATATAGCGCACAGCTACTCCAGGGAGTGTCCCGGCGCTTTCAAACCCGTGCTGAACGAAAGATAAGGAAACAGGGGACAATCCAGTTATTGATTGTAAAGCCACGTTTTCAAGGCCTTTCTAAAGGCCAGCAGATTGAGAATGCGGCGCAGATCGACGGGAAGGGAGTTCCACAGTTTAGGGGCGAGATGTTTAAACGAGCGTCCACCTATCCTGACTCTCCTAATGGGTGGAACAGTTGCCAGGCCAAGAGATTCAGATCTAAGAGATCGAGTGGGTTTATAGAGAGAAAGCCGTTTCTGAATGTAATAGGCACCTACCGAATGGAGTGCTTTGTGGGCCAATGTCAGAGCCTTAAATGTAATCCGCTTCCTGACAGGAAGCCAGTGAAGGGAACAAAGCAGTTCCGATGCCCTAGCGTGGCGGGGTAGGCCAAAAATGGCCCTTGCCGCGGAATTCTGGACTACCTGAAGTTTGTGCAGGAGGTAGTCTGGCAAACCAAGGTAGAGGACATTGGAGTAATCGAGCCTGGAACAAATTAAAGCCTGTACCGTCAGCTTCCTGTGGACCAGAGGGAGCAGAGGAAGGAATTTGCGCAGCATTTTTAGCAGACTAAAGCAAGTACTGGTGAGACCTGTAATTTGGGATTTCAGTGATAGGGTATTGTCAATTTTAATCCCAAGGTTTTTAGCAACAGTGGAGGAAGAAGAAGGGGGTGACATACTCACTGGCCACCATTCCTGCCAAGGCGGGTCTACCTGACAACCAAAGAAGAGCACCTCCGGGGTTGCACTTGAGGCTGCTTTGCTGAAACCAGTCGAAGACAGCCCCAAGGCAACCGCGGATGCTCTCCCCGTCGAACTCCGTGCCTTTTTTACAGGTGAAGAGAAGCTGGGTGTCGTCAGCGTATGATATGATCTCGGCACCCAGAGACTCCGCCAGTACCGCCAATGGAGTCATAAAGATGTTAAAGAGGGTCGGGCTAAGCACCGACCCTTGTGGGACTCCAACATCCATCGGCGGCACCTCGGCAGAGTACGGGGGGGCCCAGACCACTTGTCGACGACCTGCTAGGTAAGATCTCAGCCAGCTCAACACCGTCCCTCCGAGACCGATCTCGCGAAGTCTTCTCAAGAGGGCCTCATGAGGGACGGTGTCGAAGGCCGCCGACAGGTCCAACATCACCAGCATAGCTCTTCCGCCTGAGTCGAGAGCTTCCTTGATGGCTTCATTCACTTCCAATAGAGCGGTCTCAGTGCTCAAATTGGAGCGGAAGCCAGACTGGGTAGAGTGGAGTAACCCATGGTCTTCAAGGAAGGAGGAAAGCACAGAGTGGACGTGCTTCTCGACTATCTTAGCTAAACTGGGCAGGAGAGATATGGGTCTGTAGTTGGCATGTTTCTCCGGATCAAGGCCAGGTTTTTTCAAGAGTGGAACAACCATTGCCCTCTTCCAGGCCGGCGGAACAGTGCCACTTGTCAAAGACAGATTAAGAACAGGATTTATTAACGAGTTCAGAATCTTGGCGTTGCTTGCTAAAAAAGTCGCAGGACAGGGGTCTAATGGAGAGCCTGATTTAATCCTAAGTAGGAGATCCAGAGAAATAGATTCCGATAGAGCTGGAAACTCCGATAAAACGGGGCAGGAATCGGATGAGAAGGACGATGGATTACAGTCGGTAAGAGATGAGCTGGGAACAGAAGGAGGGAAAGATTCTTGAATCAGTTTGATTTTAGTAGTGAAGAAAATAGCCAGCTCCTTTACCCAAAGTTCCGAAAACTTATGCTGAGCTGTGCTGGATTTGGGAGAGACAAACTCCTTAACGATGGTAAAGATTTATTTGCAGGAGCTTGATGCTGACTCAATTCTGTTGGCAAAGTAGTTCTTTTTTGCCTTCAGAATATCGGCGTGATAGGACTTGACGGAAGATTTGTAGGCGGACTTGGCTTCCGCATCGTATTGCTTCCGCCAAAGTCTTTCGGCTAACTTGCAGTTGCGCCGAGCCAAAGCAAGTGACTCTGAGAACCAAGGAGCCGAGCTACGCTTAGTAGATGAACGAGGCGTAGAAAGTGGGGCGAGATCATCAAGCCTCTCGGACAGCCATTTCTGAAACGTATCAAGATCCCTCTCCAAATGACCCGATAGAATGCAGGGATGTTCCTGATACGCTTGAGCAAGGCTTTCGGAAGTGATTTTATGGTAAGGTCTACTGGGGTGGCTAGGATGGTTAGAGTTTGTGCAGGATAATTTACTTCTGCCCTGAATTAAAAAGCTGATCAAGGAGTGGTCAGACCAGAGAACAGGGATAGAACAAGTCAAAATAAGGGGAATGGTGGAGAATACTTGATCCAGAGTGTGACCCTTGTCATGAGTCGCACTCGAGATGTAAGGAGTTAGACCTAGAGGGGCAGTGATGTCATTAATTTTAATAGCTTCACTGTCTAACTCGACATCCATGTGGATATTAAAATCCCCTAGCACTATACAATGTTTGACCTTCAGGCAGAGAGTGGTGACTGCTGATTGAAACTCATCGAAGAAAGAACCCTGCAGGTCAGGAGGTCTATAAATCAGGAGCCCAGAAAACGATTGGTGAGGGGACAGAGTGATGGAAAAGGTGAGGGATTCACAACCAGAAATAGGCAAGGATGGTATGATCGCACAAGCGAAAGATCTTTGAACTGCAAGTGCGACTCCACCACCCCTACCCAGTACCCTATCCTGTCTGTGAAGTGTATAGTCGGCAGGAATAGCTGCCGCGATATCTGGGTTAGAAGACTCATTGAGCCAAGTTTCCGTGAGCATAAGACATAGTGGTTTTTCTGACGTCAACAGCTCAAAGATGTCTAAGGCATGCCTGTGCAAAGAGCGGGTGTTAAGTAATAGGCACTTATAAGTGTTAATAGGGAGTATATGGGGCCCCTCAGAAGCCCGATATATGTTAGGGTACCACCCACAACCTGGACAGCAGCATTTACCGTTATATCGGCCAGGGAAGACATGGCGACAAGTGGCAGTATTAGTCTTGAAAGATAGTAGATCCACTGCGGTGTAAGTGAGCCTGTGGCCAGCGCCGTGACGCGGACGGGCGCAGACGGGCAGGACTCTGGCATGACTCCGGCGTGAGTCCGGCGCATCCGGCCAACGCGTCCGCTACGCGGTGAGTGGATGTCCCTTTTTACGATCAACTAGAGCGCGTCACAGCGCGTCTCACCCCCAAGATGGCCGCCGCATTTCCCTTTGCCTACTCGGGACCAACTCTCAGCGTCAATACTCAGCTGAGAGCGTCCCGAGTAGCGGAGGAGGTAAGAGAAGCTTCCAACAACAATTGCTAATGCTCCCAATGCAAGTTAAAAACCACTGCTTATTAATCAAGCAGGGTACAAGTAATTGCGCTAAAAACAAGGCAAGTAAGGGATAGAGTGAAGAACCTCCCGGCTGCGCCTCAGGAGGGGAAAGAGTGCTCAGGCTTGCAACAGACGCCGAGCCAGGACAGCCCTTTTATGATCTACTAGAGCGCGTCACAGCGCGTCTCACCCCCAAGATGGCCACCGCGTTTCCCTTTGCCTACTCGGGACCAACTCTCAGCGTCAATACTCAGCTGAGAGCGTCCCGAGTAGCGGAGGAGGTAAGAGAAGCTTCCAACAACAATTGCTAATGCTCCCAATGCAAGTTAAAAACCACTGCTTATTAATCAAGCAGGGTACGAGTAATTGCGCTAAAAACAAGGCAAGTAAGGGATAGAGTGAAGAACCTCCCGGCTGCGCCTCAGGAGGGGAAAGAGTGCTCAGGCTTGCCTGAGTGAGCGGAAAGGTTTGAACTACTGCACTTGGAGTCATGTTTCAGTGACTCAGATAGGCCGGGACTCAGAGGTAGTCTTCTTCTGTTCTTCTGGGTCGTAAAATCATTGGTCAGACATTCTAGATAGTCGGTCAGGGGAATGGGAGTTCAACTTCTGTTCGGACTGAGGCATGCCGAAAGTCGAACTGCACCTATCATCAACAATGTCCTATTTATCTTGTCCATACTTCTTTGTGTGCAGAATAGTCCCTGAAACACTAGCGGTATGGGATGTGCTCCTCTCAAATCAAAAAGGCAACTGCTACCTTTTACTTGGTGTAAACAATGACATTTTGTTGTTGGAAATTGTCAAAACACTTACATTAAGAAGACTGGAATAGACAGCAAGGGCAACCCAGAGGACTGCACTCAGTGCCTAGAGCTATTGCTGTATCAGAGTTTTGTTTCACACCGTTTGCCAAATGGGCAAGCTTAGCTACCTACACAGACCGACTCATAATTGTAAATAGTAGTAGCACAGAGAGTGATGGTAGAGGCAGGATAAGAATGTAGAAAGTAGTCTACATTAGAAGAAGATCAAAGACTATTTTGTAAAACATAGATTTATTAGAAACCAGTTTGTAATGAATAGGAGCTGTAAAAGTTAGGGAAGTATAAGTATTAATATAACGATAGAACAACTTACTGGGGCCAGCAGAAGAGCCTGCAAGGGACTGAGCCTCTCCACCTTCTGCCACCGGAGTCTCTGTCGCCGCCGCCGCCTTGCCCCTGGGAGGTCCTGGTGATCATGAAATAATGAAACACAACATGAATGATTGTTTTTGGGAAATATTTGATTTCTTTGTACTCAATCTAAAATTATGTCGGGGAAACAAATTAACATCAATTGCATCTGATCTGGTCAACTAGGAGGATAGTAGTACAGTATTGCAGGATTCGCAGACCATCTAATAGGAAAGTTATGTAATTCACTAACTACATCAAACACAAAAAGGTTCTACTACGACTGCCATCACTCAGCAGCACGAGACGTCGCGTGACAGACACAGTCCATCATCATGATTGCAGACCACTAACAAATGTCCTATAACAAGTAAAAAATAATAAACTCAACATATCAATCCACCACTATCTCATCAAAGTGGCAGCAGCAGGAGTACAAAGAAGGACTAGACTTGAGTCTACTGTCTCTAACATTACGCAGTAATGCTCTCAAATGATTAAAAAGTTGCAAACAAGTAAGCATAGTAGCAACGCCAATAACCAGGCGAGCACCTGCAATGACAGAAGCTATTTAAACATTAATTTACCTGCAATGTAATCGAATCAGCAGCATTCGGAACTCTTCAGGAGAAAAATAGTTTAGCAATATAACAGAGCAGAAGGAAAAAAAAGTAGTTATTAAATAGCTACTTACCAAGGCCAGGGATCTCCACACCGAACAGGTCGACCATGTCATGCTCCCGGTCCAAGATGTCACTCCACCGGTGCGTCACTTGCTGGTAGGTGCGCCGGACCCCAGACTCCTTATACATGCGCCGGCACACCTTCTCCCACAGCTGGCGACGCGCCCGTAGAGGACCGCGTGGGTAAGTTTGCAAGATATTTTCCACGCGAGCACGCAAAAACGCCCACGAACACGTAATCGCGCGCCGCATATGTCGCGAGCATGCAACAAGCGCCCAGAAACGGAAACAAGTCATGCAAACAAAATGGCTGCGCCCATACACGACCGCATGGGCAACCTCGGGGTCGGTGCGCTGCAAGCGGTCTGCGAATAAGCAGCAAACCGCACGAACACGCAAAAAAATAAGAAATCAGCAAATTTGCACGAATTTGCGGATTGCAAGTTCGATTTCGCATGAATACGCGCCCCGCGAATCTCGCGAAATGGCAGAAAAACGACTTTTGGAAAACTGAAAGCACTTAGCAGGTGCAAAAGTTCTAGCTAATTTGTAACCATTCCCTGTAGTGCTTCCTGAGGGGCCCCTTCAGAGTTCAGTTGCCTACTTGCAACTATTCTCTGACCCTGCTCTGACCCTCAAAGCAGGGTCAGAGAATAGTTACAAGTATGGCACAATGCTCATGCAAAAAAAAAACTGCAACAGGAAGCACTTACGGCTAAGGAAGCAGGTGGCAGGGATGAACCAGAGGGTGGCAGGGATGAAGCAGAGGGTGACAGTGCTGTACCAGAGGGTGGCAGGGGTGAACTAGAGGTGTTGTGATGAACCACAGGGTGACAGTGCTGTACCAGAGGGTGGCAGGGGTGAACGAGGGGTGCTGTGATGAACCAGAGGGTGCTGTGATGAACCAGAGGGTGGCAGTGCTGAACCAGAGGGTGGTAGTGATGAACCAGAGGGTGGCAGGAATGAACCAGAGGGTGGCAGGGATGAACCAGAGGGTGGCAGGGATGAACAGAGGGTGGCAGGGATGAAGCAGAGGGTGACAGTGCTGTACCAGAGGGTGGCAGGGATGAACCAGAGGGTGGCACTGGTGAACCAGAGGGTGCTGTGATGAACCAGAGGGTGGCAGTGCTGAACCAGAGGGTGGCAGTGATGAACCAGAGGGTGGCAAGGATGAACCAGAGGGTGGCAGGGATGAAGCAGAGGGTGACAGTGCTGTACCAGAGGGTGGCAGGGGTGAACCAGAGGTGCTGTGATGAACCAGAGGGTGCTGTGATGAACCAGAGGGTGGCAGTGCTGAACCAGAGGGTGGCAGTGATGAACCAGAGGTTGGCAGGGATGAACCAGAGGGTGGCAGGGTTGAAGCAGAGGGTGACAGTGCTGTACCAGAGGGTGTCAGGGGTGAACCAGAGGTGCTGTGATGAATCAGAGGGTGCTGTGATGAACCAGAGGGTGTCAGGGATGAACCAGGGGGTGGCACTGGTGAACCAGAGGGTGCTGTGATGAACCAGAGGGTGGCAGTGCTGAACCGGAGGGTGGCAGTGCTGAACCAGAGGGTGGCAGGGATGAACCAGAGGGTGGCATGGATGAACCAGAGGGTGGCAGGGATGAACCAGAGGGTGCCACTAGTGAACCAGAGAGTGCTGTGATGAACCAGAGGGTGGCAGTGCTGAACCAGAGGGTAGCAGTGCTGAACCAGAGGGTGGTAGTGATGAACCAGAGGGTGGCAGGGATGAACCCGAGGGTGGCAGGGATGAAGCAGAGGGTGACAGTCCTGTACCAGAGGGTGGCAGGGATGAACCAGAGGGTGGCACTGGTGAACCAGAGGGTGCTGTGATGAACCAGAGGGTGGCAGTGCTGAACCAGAGGGTGGCAGTGATGAACCAGAGGGTGGCAGGGATGAACCAGAGGGTGGCAGGGATGAACCCGAGGGTGGCAGGGATGAAGCAGAGGGTGACAGTCCTGTACCAGAGGGTGGCAGGGATGAACCAGAGGGTGGCACTGGTGAACCAGAGGGTGCTGTGATGAAACAGAGGGTGGCAGTGCTGAACCAGAGGGTGGCAGTGATGAACCAGAGGGTGGCAGGGATGAACTAGAGGGTGGCAGGGATGAAGCAGAGGGTGACAGTGCTGTACCAGAGGGTGGCAGGGGTGAACCAGAGGTGATGTGATGAACCAGAGGGTGCTGTGATGAACCAGAGGGTGGCAGTGCTGAACCAGAGGGTGGCAGTGATGAGCCAGAGGGTGGCAGGGATGAACCAGAGGGTGGCAGGGATGAAGCAGAGGGTGACAGTGCTGTACCAGAGGGTGGCAGGGGTTAACCAGAGGTGCTGTGATGAACCAGAGGGTGCTGTGATGAACCAGAGGGTGTCAGGGATGAACCAGAGGGTGGCACTGGTGAACCAGAGGGTGCTGTGATGAACCAGACGGTGGCAGTGCTGAACCAGAGGGTGGCAGTGCTGAACCAGAGGGTGGTAGTGATGAACCAGAGGGTGGCAGGGATGAACCAGAGGGTGGCAGGGATGAACCAGAGGGTGGCAGGGATGAACCAGAGGGGGGCACTGGTGAACCAGAGGGTGCTGTGATGAACCAGAGGGTGGCAGTGCTGAACCAGAGGGGGGCAGTTCTGAACCAGAGGGTGGTAGTGATGAACCAGAGGGTGGCAGGGATGAACCAGAGGGTGGCAGGGATGAACTAGAGGGTGGCACTGGTGAACCACAGGGTGCTGTGATGAGCCAGAGGGTGGCAGTGCTGAACCAGAGGGTGGCAGTGATGAACCAGAGGGTGGCAGGGGTGAACCAGAGCGTGGCAGGGATGAAGCAGAGGGTGACAGTGCTGTACCAGACGGTGGCAGGGGTGAACCAGAGGTGCTGTGATGAACCAGAGGGTGCTTTGATGAACCAGAGTGTGGCAGTGCTGAACCAGAGTAGTGATGAACCAGAGGGTGGCAGGGATGAACCAGAGGCTGGCAGGGATGAACCAGAGGGTGCCACTGGTGAACCAGAGGGTGCTGTGATGAACCAGAGGGTGGCAGTAGTGAGTGCTGAACCTGAGGGCGGCAGGGGGGAACCAGAGGGTGGCAGTGATGAACCAGAGGGTGGCAGTGGTGAACCAGAGGCTGTCAGTGGTGAACCAGAGGGTGGCAGTGTAAACCAGAGGGTGCTGTGCCCACGTACACAACCGCATGGGTAACTTCGCCATGCAAGCGGCCCGCGAACACGCAAAAAGCCCCGCAAACACGCAAAAATGCCCGCGAACATGCAAAAAAACAAAAATTCGCAATTTCGCATGAATTTGCGAATTATGCGGATCGCGAATTCGCTTTCGCGTGATTTCGCGGACCGCGATTTCGCTGATTTCGCCCATACTTAATTATGACTGGTTTTGTGTAAAAGAATATGAGTATGCTAAGTAAACGCCTAAGGCATACAAGGTCTAGGTCCTGACAACCACATGAGAGCGCAATAATCTTAGGAAATGTTTTTTATAAGGTAACATGAGTATACTAAAGTCACCACCTAGGACATACAAGATAACCATGGTCTGGGTCCTGACAACCACATGAGCAGGTACACTCGTGGCCCAGCATCCCAATGTGCACAATAACAAGATACCATGTATGAGTAGGTCTAACTAGTATTCTGCACTCTGCCAATATGAATAAACGCTTAGTCTGTCTCACTGGGTCCGTGTACCAACATGGACATAATACACACGACACATGTCGCTAGCAAGGGGTGCCATCAAATTTCCTCTGGGTGGAGAGAAAAGACCGTGAACGCAAAAAACTGTGTCCCATGAGTAATAACAAGTATGCGTATGCACAGAAAACTTGCCATAAGCATCCACTACTAATGGTATACTTGCGTGGATGCGGATGTGTCTGCATTCTAGGAATAAGAAGTTCCATTACCGGCGGTCATTTTTAATAGGTTAGCTCTTCAGCTTCTCTCAGAGACCACAATCCTTAGAGGTCCCACTCAAATACAGAAGTGGAGAAGGGTCCACGTGGAGAAGGGTCCACTTCGGGCGGCCATTTTGAGGTGAATTAACGTTGCAACCTTCTCACAACAAACAAGAGTGAAACGCGGAAGGAAGGTACTATTTAATACCGGCTCCTGACACTCATTCCTTATTCTTCGGAGCCACAGAGAGGTATTTACTAGGGTGAGAGAGCAGCTTTGACAAAGTAAGTAAGGCATAGCTGATCCCCCTAGACAACAAGCATTTTCAATGATTTGTCATCGCTTTTACAACAATCCTGATTTCAGATGAACTTTATCTCCCACAGTGTGTGACGACAAGCGCTCCTCCCCTCCCGTGAAAATAGCTAATGGGGCTATAGTGTGGTAATAATAATGTATCTTAACAATGCTTTCCCATATTACTTTTTCAAACACCTCATTTGGTAGAGACATTGCGATGTATTTCACCCGCATTTATAAAAATAACGAAGAGTTTACAGGATTCCAAGAAATGGATCTGTATACCAGCAAACAATTGAATATAGAGTGTGGGTTTTATGGTTCATGTTGTTATGTCTAGTATTGTACTGTATGTCACTCTAAAGGGAAGCACACCACCCAAATAATTATTTGTAAGCGGTCTTGCACCTAGGGAAAAATATACCACTACTGAAACCCTCCACAAGTTGAGTGATGTGGTCCTGCAATTATTATATTGCTGAATTTAACAATGTTGTTTCTTTATCCTTCCAGATTAGCTTGAGAGACTATGCCATCTGGGACAATCTCCCATATGAACAATTCTGCTAAATTGATTGGGCAGACCACATTGTTGTTTTCTGAATAGAGTGGTGTAGGGATCATTCTTTTTGTCCTGATGAGAAGTCAGGGGGATGGCTTCGAAACATGTAGACTAAGGAGGTAGTAGCCCGCCATAGCATACATCCTCCACTCCCCATCTTTAACAATACCAGCTAGAAGGAGTATTAAATTCTAGTTCCCACAACACCAGATATTTTTTAATCACACTTAATTCACTCTGACCCTTCCACTCTCACATTATACATAGTATAATTTCACTTCTAAATGCTCCCACGTCTCTGTCGGTTACAGCACGCATCGTCCCGTAGTGGTGCGGGAAGAACTTGATGATAAAGCATGCCACTAAGGTACCTTTTGGTGGGTGAGGGTTAATGTAACAACACATTGTGTTGCCATATACATATTTAGGGGACACGCAGTTCTTGCAATGTTGAACTGATCTATAACACCATTGAACTACTTTACTTCTGTGTCTGGCTCAACAACTGCCAACCAGATCTCAAATGCCCATGCTTCCGAATGCAATACCCTGCTCCAGTACACCAGCTCACATCACAGAGCACTCAGGCTAAAAAGCGGAAGCCCAAGTTGGGCAGTTAATCAAGATCAGCAGATAGTGTAGAGATGTCATAGGAAATACATCTGTCAACAGTGTGGCACATACTGTAATGATCATAGCACCATGTTAACATGAAGTGAGAAGCATGGATAAAAATACATAGCAAAACAGTCTAAAAACATTGGTTATGTGCCACAATTCACATAGCTGGCAACCTAATGTATCATACCAAATTAATGAGCAAGCTGACAGTAAAACACAGCCTTGTTTTGTCATAGTGCTGATGGTCCTCATACAATTGTATGAACTATATATAAGTTCTAGTGCGTTCAAATGTGGGTATTATAGGCATGAACACGCAAGCCATAATCATTAAGTCAGTTAAGAAAAAATGAAGATCCCAATCTACATTGAGACCTTCGTCTATGGCTCGTAATTGGACGATCCATCGACTTTCCAGTTGCCTAAGGGCCAGTGTTTTGTAATGCAGTAAGCAACACATTTGTTATTGCAGTTTTTGAAACCAGTAATTTTATGTGTTTTGCTCATGTTGTACTTAAATTCGGTAACCTTGTCTTTGTCAAGTCAAAGAGGCAAACATTGCAGTGACCACATTTGTAAAAACTCTTAGGGATTGCGCCAGCCAAATAAGTGAATCAATCCCAAGTTCTCCTCCACACTATCTCAGACCCACTTAGCTAATAGGTCTGCTTTGACCAAACTGCTTGCTCTGTGCTCCTAAAAACACCCCTCCCTTTACAAATCTATTCAAGCCTGACCCCGGGACCTTTATTACCCTCTTTGACACGTCCTGGGTTAACAGCAGTGAAAAGCCTCTGAATCTTGCAGGTTTGCTTAAACTTGCTTTCTGGTCCCTTGTGCCCTTATATTGCTCTATGTCCTGTGCTTGCTTTGATACTTCTATTTGTATTTGTTTAGCCGTATTTGGCCTTGTCCACATCTAAGGATTTTACTGATGACTGCCCTATATATTCTCCTCTGAATGCCTATGAGGGGCAGAAGAAGCTTTTTCCAAGACGTGACACTGCGTCTGCCTTCTGCCTTGGCATGCAAATAAATGGACAAAGGTGCAAGAACATTTCCTGTGTTTTGTGGCAGCTGGGGTCTGTTTGCTTTACGTCGCTCTGAAGAGGGTTGGAGGATTTATTACCCAACATAATGGTTTTATTACCCAACGAAGTGGCTTCAGAAGTGAGATGCATTGAAGGACTGTAATGTCACCAGTTGGTAAGTAGGCTATAGAGCTAAAATAACTTGCTGGAGTGACCTTTCAGTGTTTCAAAAGCTCAGTTAGAACATAGTATCTTTTTTCTTTAAGAGAGGGGGTAGTAACTGGCATTTCATCTAACTAGGGGACTGTAGAGAAACATTGATTGTTTTTCATCTCTGATTGATTTTTTTTATTATTGATTGAAATTTTTATCATCATTGAAATCTTTCTCTGTATCAATACCATGGAGTTGATATGCGACAGGGGTCTAAGGGACCCCATACGCAACAGGAGAGCCTAGGTAAGACAATAATTTAAAACCCAAAAGTAGAGGGACGAAGAAATAAAAACAACCCTCCCAGTGTAGCGTGGGAAGCATTGACTATTGGCTGGCTGCAGGACATAAGGAAATGATTTTAGGAAATGATTTTCAAATTTGAACTGTTCTGTTATTGATCAATGACTGTATTTAATTATGTTTATGTGTTGATCTTTAAAAGTATTGTCCCAGTATGTTTCTTTGAAATGCTTCTTTAAGTGATATCAAAATAAATTGCATCAGAGAAGTAAAATTGCTTTATGTGGTGTCTGAGTGGTCCACAACTGTTGATTTTTTATCTCCAGTCTCTCTATCCAAATCCTAACAACTTTTTCCTTCCTGGAGACAAATCTGTTTAACTTTCAGGGTTTGAAATTGTGAGTGAAGGGCACAATGGGTACCAGCAATTCCAAAGGAACTATGGAGGTGGTAAGGCCTCCCATGGTGAAAAAGACAAAACAATTGTTTAAACAACTTTCATTAGAGAGCATGACAGAAAGTATACACTTAAAGGGTGTCCCATCATGGGATTCAAATTATGTAAAAGATTGTTTACAGCAGTGGCTTTCAATTGCAAAAAATAAAGCTCTCCTTTCAAAAAAGAAAGGCCAGGGGAATGCCTCCACTGAATACAGAGACTGTTCTACAATAGCAATGGTGAATAGTGAGTGCAAGAAGCCTACTACAAAAGAGCTAGAATTAGCAAAAGATTGCCCCACATCTCATAGCAAGTGTTTATTGGAATTAAGTAACTATGTGCAAACAGAACAGCATTTGTTGTCACTATGGCAAAAGTGTAGGTTTTTAACAATTGAAGCAGACCGGGTTAAAGAAATGTCAAATACCACTACTTCTAGACGGGCTGATGCTCTGCTATGTATTTGGACGCACCGCCAAGTAAATATTGACATAAATAAGTTAAAGAAACTGTTTATGGCCTCCAAGCCTCAATGCCTTTTTGTCAAACTGGGGGAAGGAAGAGACAATGAGCAAATAACGAGTAGTGCATTGCCTGATGAGGACATTTTGTTGCTTACTGAGGAAGAAAGGAAAAGACAGAGAGTAGATGCAAATTGTGAATTTAATTCCTGGGTCTAAGATAGAGCCGGGAATAAGAACAGCCACCAAACATTGAGACAAAACATCCAGTCTGCAGGGCCTGTTTCTCCTGCATCTCAATTCTCATCCCCTCCTCCAACAACTTCTATTTACCCATCACTTTCAGGCCCCTACATACAGTGTGAAAGACATAACACACCTGAGCAAGCACAGGCTTCACAGGCTTCACAACCAAGCTTATCGCATGTACCTTATTTCCACATATCCCTGGAAGGTAATTTCACTAGGGTCCCTGACATACCAACTAACCCCAGAGAGGGCAGTTTTAGAACACCAGTCCTGAATGGGCACTTATCCTCAGGAGGGGACATGCTATATGCTTTTGAATCCCCAGTCCAACCTTCCACTGTTGGTCGGAGGGAAGATTTAGGGCTGAGTGCAAAAGAGAGAAATGATTAGGAGGAACATGAGCAGTTGACACACCTGAGGAAAAAGGCAGATGAGTTCCAAGAAGAAGTGAACACTGATAGAGGGGAAATACAACGCTCCATTAATAAACTCCAGGATAAGCGAGAGAGGAGGGAATGGCTGATACATATACGGTCACGAACACGGACCCTAAAGAGAAAGGGTGAGAACTCATATACTGATGACATATTATTGAGCACTAAACTAACTGCACCAAAAATAGAGTTAGGGGTAGAGCCATGCTAAAGCCATGGACCCCCTTGGAGGCAACCCAAATGACTAAGGACGCGCCTGACCCACTCACTGCCATTGTAAAATATTATGAGTGGCTTCATAAAATATGTATTGCCTATACCCCCCTACCTCGAGATGTAGAATTGTTATTAAAAATAGGAAATGGGAGCAGTTGGTCTTTAGTAAAAAATGTGTTCCAAATTCCACAGGAAAGAGATTGGACCATACTGACTAATAATATGGATTTCACAGAAAAGAGTTTGATTAATTGGTTAGAGTCTATCAGGGACACAATTAATGGCCTAGCAGTTAAACATGGTGACTTTTTTCAAGTCACTGCTGGTGAGTCAGTGGCTGATTACATCTTAAGGTACAACGAAGCATGGGATAACAGTACAGGGGTACCGTGCACCACAGAGGCCTACAAGGTATTAGCTACGCAAACCCTTATGAATGGATTGCTAGCTTCTGCGGCCCACAGTTGTAAACTACGCCACCCTGATTGGTCTGCTAAAGGATATCACGAGTTGTGCACGCTTCTCATAACTATGGAAAGAGATGGTATTTTTTAAGGTAAGGAAGGACATCTCTACAAATGACAAAGGAATGATGTTGCAGCACGTACAAAGAGAGGAAGAGTCAGAGGGAATGTACTATCAGGGGGCACAGCAAAGACAGGATAATGGACAATGATACCAGAGGAGAGACAAGAGTAGGGATCAGTGCTATATTTGCCTGAGGTATGGGCACTGGGGACGCAATTGTAAAAATAATAGAGGTAGAAGGGACTGGAATGAGAGAAGTGACCAGTATAATAGATTTGATAGAAACAACAGGAATGAAAGCTTTGACAGAAATGAGACCCAGCCATCTGCACCACCCATGCCCAGAGGGGTGACCTTGCCGAAGACCACTAGGGAGTGGGCCTCTGTCCCCGATCCTAACCCGGGCCTAACCCCGGCCCAGGCGCAGAATTTAAAAATAACGGCATTGTTGAGTAAGCAGAAAATCTCCACCCGGAGTGCCAATACCACAGGTCCAATAACAGACAGGACCCAAAAGGACACCATCACCCCACAGGGAGTAAAATGTTCCCCAGAAGACTGGCTCAACATCGCCAGAGACTCTGAGGAAACTCCTGGGATTCAAATGACCTCTAAGGTGCCCAGCAGATGCGACGAATAAGAAGCCCCAGCAACAGTGCTTTCAGTAGCCAGCTCGCCAAATAATTTGAATTCGTGGATCTCAGGTCCGGTAACAAATGTATTGCAAAGTTCCCGAGGTCTACTTCGGGACCTTAAGTCAGAGAAAAACACATTCTCATCACAAAATCTTAATCAAGAGCAACCAGAACTTTGCAAAGGCACAGGAACGACCGCAGCCCAAGATAACAAAATAAAGAGGCAGTCGCCCGCCGGGCATCTTTCCACGGCTCCGGAGTTGTTCGTGGCCCAGGCACAAGTCCA
The DNA here is from genome assembly GCF_964261635.1 of Lissotriton helveticus. Classification (NCBI taxonomy): domain Eukaryota; kingdom Metazoa; phylum Chordata; class Amphibia; order Caudata; family Salamandridae; genus Lissotriton; species Lissotriton helveticus. The sequence continues at coordinate 2,009,452,566 of NC_136057.1, read as the reverse complement.
CCACCCGGCTCAGTTCGAGTATCCCCTAACCCCTCCTAGAGTTAACCTTCCTGTGCTGGTCTGCTCAGACCCTATTCCACCAAAAGCTTCGGTCCCAGAGGCCTCGTATCCCACGCAAGAAGAGTGGGAAGAATTGGTCGCCTTGTACACTTCACCGCCTCACTCAGCCCCAAAAGAAGCTGCAACAAGCCCAACAGAAGCTGCAACAAACCCAAAACGAAATGCCACACAATCTAGCACCACGGCCCCAACACCACATGCTAAGGTAGATATATGGGAATCTCTCTTGCACACAATGCAACTGTCTGTCAATGCCATCCAATACCAATCGGATAAAATGGACATACAGCTATCAGTCTTGCACTCACTGTCAGTCTTTGTCTCCAACATCGACAACAAGCTAGCCGAACTGAACAGTCTGGTCAAAAGGGCGCAAGAGGAGACAGCACTCATTCAATCAAACTGCCCCGGCATAGCAATTGTGGATAAGCTGGCCACACTCCCTGAAGCAATGGACAATCTCCTTATAGGAATCAAGGAGGCAGTTAAAAACAGCTCACCAATGGCTCAACTTGAGAGGAATAATAGTGCAAGGGAAACAATCAACCGGGGAACCCTGATATCATCCGAGGGCCCCCCCCCATCACAAAATGAAAAGGTGACAAGGGACAAGGAAAATGCAGCGCTCTTAAGAGCAAAAGGACACACTTGGGGAGGAGATACTCCAATATTAGCAAACAGTGACCCAGTTCTCACTCTGGATCCGAACCTAAACGAAGCCCTACGGAATCAGGGTCGCTCCCCAAAGCGGGGCAGAAAACAAAAGAGGAAGGGCCGTAAGTCAAAGCAATGGGCTTTGGGTGATGGTAAAGCTGGGATTAATCAAGTCAGTATTTTGCGCTCAGACCCAAAGCCAGACAAGTCAGCTCCAATGAGTCCTGAGACAGATACGGAATTGGACGCTTGTCCCTTCCCCAACCAGGATCATTGGCATAGGGTCCAAAGGAAAAAGAGTCGGAAAACACTTTCTTCTAACACGACGACTACAAAGAAAGCTGACGACCCAGCCCTGAGGAGCAGCGCAGAAGTTACAAATTCTGACAGCAGCAAGGTCCAGGACAAATGTGGGTAAGAAGCCACCAGTGACCAGAGCACCACAAGAAACAAAAATCCACCTCCCAACGCAGGGAACGGGGCACAAGAAGAGCAGCCTCGAGATGTCACATCAGTAGGAAACCATCCAAACCAGAATCTAATAGGAGCTGAACAACCAAAGGCTGATGACCAGAGAATGCAAACAGAGGAACCCACCAGAGTTGAGACCACCCCCGCAAGCCCACAGAGTGGTCTTAACAGGTCAAAGACGTATCTCAGCAACCCCTCAATATTACTAATCCTGGAATACACTTCAAGGGGCGCTTTCGACATCCTAAACAGGGGTAACATTCTACCCTTGCTAAACTCCATAGATAGCCTAACAAACATATGCTCCAACGACCTGGACTTAGTAGAATTTATAGTCTCAACGGAACATCCAGGGGTGGAAGTTACCAAGACAATATGGGCCACAACAGAGTTGGCCGACAGCGTGCTCAACGAACAAGCGAACCTTAATAGCTGGGGCATAATACTTCGCCCATTTGTTAAACCAAGACACCCAGATTTCTTGGCATGTGATTTCCTACATCGGAATGCACAAAACCAGGCCAACCATGACCCTCACTCATTCTCAGTACTGCGAAGGACTCGCAGCAACACCCCCAACGGCTCAGAACGAAAAGAACTCAGCGTTAGAAGGAAACTTGCCGCGGTAGAGCGAACCAATCCAGACTGGACATGGCTGTCCAGGACAATTAATAAAAAGTCGGAAAAACACTGACATGATAAGTCAGTAACTGGGAAGTCCTTCAAAAACTTCAGATTCTGCTCCTGGAACATCAACGGCATTGGGGATAAGCTTGCGGACTCAGAACTAAAAGTTTACATGCAAAGCTTCGACATCATAGCCCTGCAAGAAACTTGGTCAGATTCCCCGCCTCTACTCCCAGGCTTTGCCATGAATTTTATCCCTCCAACCCAGTCCGCAAGATTTGGCCACAAAAAAGGTGGCCTCGCCATATACAGTTCATTAAAAAGCACGCAGAAGGTGGAGCCGCTTCAATACAACCTAGACTCTCCGAATGCAATGCAAGTATTACGAATCTCTATTCATGGCCAGGGAAATACGGAGGAGATAATTCTAATAAACCTTTACCTACATCCCGAGGGTAAAAGAAGGGGGCAGTGCAACTGAAAGAAGAGCTCACTAAGCTACTAACCGCAGAGAATACAAATAATCTGATTGTTAGCGGCGACTTCAACCAGAACATGCTCAATAAGCCGGCCACTGAAGTCATCACTGGCGAGGACCAATTTGCATTGGAACAATACCCTCAGGACAACTCTTCAGGGGGAAGAATCACAATAGCAGCTCAGAGACTTTTAATAACTCTTGAAGAACTTGGTCTTCGAGCGCTTAACGGGAGATTCCCAGGGGATCGGCCCCAAGCAGCAACATTTCATAACACAACGACCAGTTCAACAATTGATTTCACTTTCCTCTCTGGTAGTTTGTTTCAAGCAACAACTGACTTTCACATTGGCTCAATTGACTACACTGAGCATTTACCACAGGAAGTGGCACTAGAGGCTTTTATAGCGCACAGACAAGCGCGTGCCATCGGGCACGAACTGGTTTATGCAGCAAATGATAGGCGCTTAAAGTGCAGAACAGATGATCCTCCGGGCCTACTGCTCTACGCCAAACAAGTTCTAAGCGAAGCCCATAATGAAACAACAGACCTAATTACCAGCTGGGAAAAATTTGCAGAAATATTACGCAAAAATATGGGAAAATACAGAGGAAAAAACAGCTCGAAGGAGGGGCCAATGCTCCCAATCAAATTCAGCACTACAGTCACGCCTTTACAAACAATGCTCACCTAAAAAATCTAAAAACTCCCATCGGCCAAAAATTACGAAGGGTAAGGCCAGACCCTGTTGCCAAGGATGATTTGAGGTTGTGAAAACAGGATCGCAGGAGGCTGGTCTGGCGTCTTAAGCGAGAAGCAGAAGAGTCCTTGTGGGCCAAACTCTTATATGACGCTAAATCAAACAATAGCGCCCAATTTTGGAGAAAGATCAACAACTTGTCTAAGGCGCTGAGTCAAGGCGTCAATTCCTTTGTCCCAGAAGAAGACTGGATAACTTTTCTTAGCACGCACTTCAAGGGTATCGATATCAACATCCAAGGATCGCCTAAACTTATAAAACATACTGAGGATTGCTCAACACTCAGCTATGACCGCCACAAGTCCAAGCAATTTGACGAGACAATTATAATTAAATGCGATTTGATTTGCAAAAGAATTTCGAAGGGAAGACGCAAGGGGGCCCCGGGACCTAACGGGATCCCCCCCATATTGTTTAAGCAAGATCCTGACTTTTGGGCGGCTGCCCTTAAACCAATGTTCGTCAAGATTTTGCAAACATCATCAATTCCATGATCATGGAGGGGAGCCATTATTTCGCCCATCTTTAAAAAGGGAGACCAAAGCGACCCAAAGAACTATCGGCTAGTGGCTCTGCTCGACAACGAAGCAAAATATTTTGCGGGTCTGCTTCTAGAGGAACTGACATCCTGGGCAGCTGAGGTTTCTGCAATCCCATACAACCAAACAGGTTTTTGCAAATGCATGGGAACTAACTCTAATATCCTAGCCCTTTCTTTATTAATTGATGCAGCCCAGGAAGCAAATCGCCCACTCTACCTGTGTTACATTGATTATAGCTCGTCTTTCGACCATGTCGATAGAAACCTTCTGTTGGAAAAGCTACATAAGTTGAACATTCCCCCGCTGCTTTTAAATCAATGAATTCTCCTTCATAGCGATACATGGGTGCAAGTTAGGCTGGGCACAGGCGACTACCTTACAAGAAAGATTCCAACATACACAGGGGTAAAACAGGGCTGTGTACTTGCCCCAATGCTTTTTAATCTTTTTATGGGAGACCTATCTACACTACTGAACGAATGCAACTCCCACGCTCCAAAGCTAGGGGGCTCTCAGATCTCAAACTTATTCTACGCAGACGACCTGCTACTTATCAGCCAGACCCCGGTTGGCCTCAAGCGGCTGTTGGACATCACCTCAAGATATTCTGCTGCCAATAGGCTTAACATCAACCGCGAAAAATCAAAAGGTATGTGCATCAACCTTTCCGAGAAGAAAGCAACATGTAACTGGCTCTTGTCATCCAGAAAGCTAGAAAAGGTCTCTAAATATCGATACTTGGGGGTCATCATAGACCATAAGGGAAATTATTTGCCGCAACGCGAAGCCATAAAAAGGAGAGGATTAATCGCTGCGGTGGCACTCAGAAAATTAAAAAACACAGTCTCTGGTCCCAGCTTACATCCTCTCATAAAGGTTATACAGGCAAAGCTAATCCCAGCCATTACCTACGGTAGTGAAGCCATGAGAGGGAGGGACGCTCCTTTATTAGACCGAACAGTGGCAAAAGCGCTACGTATGATCTTTGGCCTCCCAAGGTATTCATCACCTGCCCAAATGAGACTAGAGTTCGGGTTAAAAAAAGAAGAGCTGGCACGCAAGGGAGCCTACATAAAAACTTGGCATAAATTAAGCAGAGGAGCCCCGAAAACCTTAAATGCTCTTCTGTGGAAGGAACTTCAAAACAAAGAAACATGCCCGGCAAGGCGGTACCTGGAGGCAGCCATTGAGGATCTTGGCCTACAGCAACTTTGGCTACTTCCATGCTCAACAGCAGTTTTCAAAAAGATGGTCAATAAGACAGTCCGTAATGAATCATTGCTGAGAGACAAAGCCGCCCTAACAGAGCGGGCCCATGGTTGGCTCACAGTCCAATCATACACCGCGCCTTTGCCTCAAACATACCTACAGATAGGTTTTACCCAAAATATAAAGGAGAAATTCTTGAAATATCGCATAGGGCTACTGCCGTCAGCGGCCCACCTACCCCCATGGTTACGGCCACATTTGCCAACAACATGTCGACTCTGTGGTAACGGCAAGGAAAATATAGTCCATTTGATCACTACTTGTGCCAAGCTCACTCAAAATCGACGCGTCCTCCTGCGACCACTTTTCAACAACCGTAAGATACGGTCCTGCAGACAAGCAGTGCTAGCCTGCTTCAAAGGGGATGACATCCAACTGAGTTGCCGAATGGTAACATTTCTTGCAACAGCTGAGGCTTGCTTCAAAATACAGAAATAACCGAACAAATTTAGTAGCACTGCAAATGGTCAAACGGACGAGCTCAATGGTACCCCAGAGGAGGAACGTCCAGAGCGACATCTCTGACCCTCCCTTACAACGACTGACAAAGATCATCCAATAGGGACATTCTGATCTGTTATTATAACTTAACCACTTTCTTTTGAATGATGGCATTATTTTATCTTCTTTTGACCGCTAGGGAGGTAGTTTCGCATTTTTAAATTTTTTCCAGGATAAATAGATCGTTCAATAATATGTTAGCCTTTTTCTTAATTGTGTTACTGCCACCTTACTACGTATTCTTGTTTGTTTTATGGACGGAATCTTTGGTTTTAACACGTTTAAATCTGATTCATGATTTTTTTTCATAAATTGAATTTTCTTTCTTTGATATTGTAAAGGTTTTAATTAACCATGCACAATAAAGCATATCTTATCTTATCTTATCTTACCATGCCCAGAGACCTGAAGCAGACCCAGCACTCCCTGAGGAATTCTTTGCAGGAGCAACATGGATCAGCATAGGACCACGCGGAGAGAGAGATGGGACAAACTGCAGCAACCAGAGCCCAGTGCTTTATGATGAAGGTATGAGAGACACCAGAGGAGAATCCCTTGTTTCAAATTAAGGTAGGAGATAAAGAGATCGATTTCCTAATAGACAGTGGTGCAACCCTATCCGCAATAAGAAACAAGTTGGGTCCTGGTAGTGGTGAAACAGTCACTACTATAGCAGTAAATGGAATGATGATGCATGAAGAATTGTCAAAACCCCTACCAGTTTCTGTTGATGACTTCACAATGACCCATCAGTTTCTGATATCACCAGACACACCCATCAATTTGCTGGGGAGAAACCTCCTCTGTAAATTTCATGCAACATTATATTTTTCACAAAATGGGATTTACTTACAAGTACCTGAGGACAGGTTGGAATTGGCTAATAGAACACTTGGTGCTTGCAAATTAAGTGAGGACTCTGTGTTATGTGCACCCCCGTCTTGTCTCTCTCCCCAACAAGTTACCAATGGACTCCACTACATGGAGATTTTTATGAAAACATGTTTCAAGAACTGTTTAAATACAGACCTGACATTGAGAGTGAATTGGTCACTCATTTAGTGCAGTTGCCATTAGTACCTGGGCCCATACACTGTACTGCAGCATTTTTCAAAGGAGCAGTGCCTGAATGGTACGCACATAGGGCAGTCAAACATTTGCACTGGACAATGGAGTTGCTTGAGCACACATTATATGTAGGAAAAGAAGGGTGTGCAGTGATCATTGAACTAGGACCACAGGAAATGAGGTTATTTCAAGAGCCAGATTCGGATCCACATGTATCCATAGCTGTAGCACCAGGTTACTATCCTAAGGAATTGGGCCCCATGTCAAACACCTTCAGGACTTACCTAGAACTAAGGATTTTACATTTCCTTTAGGAATGTTGTCTATGTTAGGAGATGGAGAAGGGTGGTGTTGGACATTGTGTATGAACAGAACGGACAGGACTGCGGTTTTTGACAAGCTTGAAGGGAATACTATTTACAGCTGACTAAAAACAAGGTCCTAGAGAAAGTTAACTAAGAGGTTTGGGCAAAACACAAAAATGAGGCAGGATTATTGAAAACATGCCCTCCCCATAAAGTGACACCTAAAGAGAATGCTGAATTACCTTATGTCCATCAGTACATGCTGTCACCTCAGGCAGAGGAGGGAATAAAACCTGTGATTGAATCTCTCTTGCAACAAGGTATCGTTAAAAGACATTCAGCCCCTGTAATAGTCCTATCATTCCATTGCCCAAGGGCAATACTGGGCAGTATAGATTCATACAGGACTTTTGATAGATAAACAACATTGTGGTTCTCTTAGCACCTGTTGTGCCTGACACCAATATTATATTATCATCTATACCTAGAGAGGCAGAATACTTTTCAGTCATTGATCTCTCCTCTGTGTTTTTCAGTATTACAGTTCATCCAGAGAGTGAGTACCTTTTTGCTTTCACAGTCTAAGATACCCAATTTACTTTCAGAAGACTAGCTGAAGGCTATACTGAGAGTCCCACGGTCTATGTGCAGGCAGTAAACAGAGACCTGGATCGTCTACACCTGGAAGGAGGTAGCATCATCTTGCATTACGCTGATGATCTACTTGTGGCATTTCCATCACGTGAGGCCTTTGAAAAAGACACTGAGGGCTGCTGAATCACCTCCAGGAGATAGGACACAGAGCTTAATTGTCAAAATCCCAGTGCTGCCAAAAAGAGATGACTTACCTTGGTTATGTGGTATCCAAAGGTACACCCGCATATCATCTGACAAAATAAAAATGATTCAGGGCAGGCAGCCTCCGTCCACCAAGCAAGGAATGCTGTCATTCCTGGGGATGATGAACTACTGCAGCCAGTGGATCCCTGAGTACAGATCCTATGATGCCATCCTGTGACAATGTACACTACAAGATGCTCCCAACAACATTGTATGGACTAATGAACTTGCAAACTGTTTTAAGAAACTGAAAAAGACTTTGTGTACTGCGCCAGCCCTGGGGCTGCCTGATTACAATCTGCTCTTTCATCTCTATGTGTCAGAGCAAAATGGCATTGCAAATGGTATGCTGACACATCATCATGGCACAGGAAAAAGACCTGTGGCATACTACTCGTTGACTTTGCCTGCACAGGTAACTGGGCATCCATATTTTTTGAGAGCAGTGGCCTCATCAGCTGTGATGGTAGAGAGGATGCTTCCCATTGTGTCGGACTACCCTTGTATTGTTTATGTGCCACATTCGGTACAGTTGTTGTTGTCATATGCAGCAACACAACATTTTTCGGCGGCCAGGTAAACAGGTTATGAGGTCACTCTGTTGTCTAACAACATATCACCATTAAAAGATGCCCACCTGTTATTTTGGCAACATTATTACCTCCACTAGGTGATTCAGATGAGATCACTGACCATGACTGTGTTGAAGTTGTAGAGACATGCACCACACCCAGACCAGATTTGCAGCAAATACCATTAGAAAAAACTGACCATGACTGGTACACTGATGGTTCCTCCAGCAGACTAACAGACACTGATTACAGAGCAGGGTATGCTATAACAACAGTAGATACCATAGTTGAAAGTGCAGCCCTCCACCCTGGCACATCGGCCCAGCAAGCCGAGCTGTATGCTGTAACAAAAGCATTCATCCTAGCTGAGGGAAAAAAATGTTAATTTTGACATTGATTCACGTTATGCCTTTGGAGTTGTCCATGATTTTGGTCAGCTGTGGCAGTATCGTGGTTTCATAACAGCAGCAGGACGTCCCATTCAAAATGGCCCCTTAGTAAAGAATTTGCTACAGGCAATACTACTACCCAACAGAATAGCAGTAATAAAATGTGAGGCACATTCAGGAGCTAATACTGAGATAGCAAGAGGTAACGCCATGGCTGACACAGCAGCAAAAGAGAGCATGTTACAGCCAGTCCAGATGGTGCCTTCAATGGCAAAAAGTATTCCAAAAATACAGCTGATTCAGAGACAATTGTTGCTAGATGATGTGAAAGAAGCACAATGGTCTGCACCACCAGAGGGAGAAAGACTGTAGATTGATGCTGGATATGAGCCAAATGATATGGGATTGTTGGTCCACCAGGATGGGAGGCCTGTGGCCCCATGCAGTATGTTCCTGCCCCTTACAAGGCTTGCCCATGGACCCAGTCACATGGCTCAAGGAGGGATGAATGCTTTGATTAGACAAGAATGCTTTGCACCAGGAATAACAGCTTTCACTGCACAATTCTGCTCCCAATGCCTTGCCTGTGCCCAACATGCTAAAGGGCAGTCCCACGCTACCCATGATCACTTGCCAGTACCAGAGGGTCCCTTTACCAACATTCAAATAGACTTCGCCTATATGCCCCCAGTGAATGGATTCAAATATTTGCTTGTATGTGTGGATCAATTTTCAAAATGGGTGGTGGCATTTGCCACTAGGAAGAATGATGCAGCAACTGTTGTGCGAAGCTTGATGAAAGATTTAGTACCTCGATTTGGGGTCCCCCAGAGCATAAACAGTGACAGAGGGGGTGAATATGTTGCTGCCATTGTGGAAAAGATGTGTGACTGTTTAGGAATAGAGTGGAAACTGCATGCCCCTTCACACCCACAAAGTTCAGGCCAGGTGAAGCGAATGAACGCCACAATAAAACATAAATTAGCCAAAACAACTGATGCAACAGGCCTGAAATGGCCAGATGAGCTGCTATTAGTGCTTCATGCCATAAGAGCAATACCATCTAGAACAACTCTCTTGCCCCCCCAATGAGGTATTTATGGGGCGGCCTATGTCGGTGGGGTTGAGGTTGCCTCTCACAGCATACCAAGCAGCAGTGCTGTGGACGGATGAACAGATTTCTGACTATGCTGTACAATTGTCAGTGGTCTTGAGACATCACCACCTCCAGGTGAAGGAAGCTTTGCCCCATCCTACCTTAGAACAAACACACACTTTTAAACCTGGGGACATGGTCACAGTGAGATAAATAAAAGAAAAATTCTCTCACTTTTAGGTGGACTGGACCTCACGTTGTGCTCCTGGTTACCAGAACAACACTAAAGGTGCAGGAACGTCCCGAGTGGCTTCACGGAATACGATGCAGGGCTGCAACAACAACGTATGAGGTAGAGGCACAGGACAAGGGGGAGACAGACCAGACCTTTCCTAACAACAACGCTGAGGGTCCATCATCAAGTGTCCCAGGAACGGTGACACCAACTGATACTGTTGAGTGAAGCATGCAGGGCAGGTCCGTGAAACCGTCCCTGAACAAGACGACTACTGACTAGGAGGAGAAGCAGCGCACCACAAGAACTTTCATTATTGACACTTACAGAAAGTACCCTGGAACTGAGACAGAAAGACACTGCCTAACAATACTTTAAATTCTTGAAAATGAGATTTATCGCTGTCAAGAAATACATTGCATTATGCTAACAATATTTTTTATTACCTTCATTATGTGTGTGCTACCTGTACTGCAACAACCTGCTGACCACCCCCTCATTGCAGTACATGAGAAAGTTGCCCAGGCTTTAGGTTTTCAAAATTGCTTGATTTGTAGGGAATTATCCAGACACCCCAGCGACCCAATTGGCCTTTATGAAACACCAGTGCCTATGCAAAATGATGCGCAAGGAATAGGATGCCGTATATCCAATGTAACCTGGGATTGTGGAGAAGGAAGGATTGGATGGGTCCCACGTTGTACCATACTGCCAAATATTCAAGCCCAATTCCAAGTGTATCCTACATTAGAATACAAAGGCAAGGAAGATAATTTCCTGTATGTTTAAAGCATCCTATTTCGGGATATAACCCACCTTCCCGATACTTAGGACATTTAAAAAGTAGCCAGTGTCCTAACATATTAGAATTTGATAATATCACAGGAAATTGGAACATAAAAGACAGACCGTTAGTAAGTAGGAACTGGACAGCTAAGGTACTGTAGTAGCAAGCCTCAGCCAGGCCTACTAGTGCAAGGGATTCGCCCTTCTCTGCTCAGAGTCCTTAGACCAATAATAAGAAGTTGGCACAGAAACTGGAATAGAAAAGACAGAGTTTATTAAACCTAATGAGGTCGAATTACATTCACACAACACCCTTCGGTATATTAAGAGGTAGCACACTGACTAGAAGGAGCTTGGTCCTTTTATACCCACACAGGGGCGGAAAAGAAGACAGTACAAGGCACAGGGTGTTGGTTTCAATACATACAAGGTCATACAGAGAGTTTGCTAGCAACAAGTGGGAAGGGCTGACAGTCAGCTAATTTTGGTGGACACAGCTTGACAGTTACAAATTGGAGACAGCTGTATGCTCTTCTGATCATGTGCAAAGTAGAGGAGACTAAATATATCTTGTCTCTAGGCAGATTTCAAGAGCAGTTGACAGGAAGGTAGGACAGAGCACATGGCATACAAAATGGCCTACAGAAATACAAAATGGATTCCGTAAAACGGGCAAGGTAGTCTCGAAATACCGAATGTCTTCTGCTAATGCTTAACCTAATTATTGCTAAACTACCACAGTACGAGGAAAACAAGTAAACTATACTTTTCATTACTGTAGATGGAGCTACACTATTAATAACACCTGATGGTCTTCTATATGATCCATTTATTGAGCAAAAGAATAAGCATGCTAGGGCACCAAATGTGATTTCTAAAATATTAGATTACCCCTTATGGTCAGCTCGCTGCTCATACATGGCACCATGGGCAAATGTTACGCTTATAAATTCTTCATGGATTGATTACAAATGGTGTAATGAATTCCAAAACACTTTTCCTGAAGGGGTAGGCCTTCCTCTCAGTAAATATCAAACACTGGACACACAGTCACAGGGTGGAATGTATTTTATTTGTGGCACTAAAGCATACAAGGTGCTTCCCCGGCATTGGGAAGGCATGTGTGCTGTTTCTTATCTTACACCAAACATTTCAGTCATGCCACACATTGCAGCCCATGAGCCACTAAGTTTGGGGAGTTTTGCTCATAGATATAAAAGAGATAAACATGCACTTATTCTGGAAAGTAGACAAGGTCTATTCTTTGAACTAATGTGTATAAATATTCCTTGATATGGGGTGTATGATGGGGTGTATGATTTAGAATTGGCCCTAGTTAATATGTCTGCTGTGCTAGCTGCAGCATTCAATGCAACAAGAGATGCACTTTAACAGTTGCAGATGGAAATTAAGCTGCCATGACTATTCAACACCGAATTGCACTTGACCACCTGACACTACAACAAGGAGGACTGTGCGTTTTATTAAATTCCTCTTGCTGTTATTTTTTAAACAAACATAGCAAGGGATGTCGCACAAATTAAGAATGCAGTTCAAATATTCAGTGGAGCAGGGAAAAATACAGATTCTGATGACTAGTCCCGGCTATTTATTTATTTATTTATTTATTTAACTTATATAGCGCGTTATAACCACCGGGGTCTCTAAGCGCTGTGGCTATGATCATGGCTACCAACAGGATGGTTAAAGCACTTACATTTAGCGCTAATTGGTATCTTTTTAACAATAGTGATATTTTTGTGTTGTCTTCAGTGTTGCTGCTCCATGGTGCAGCAATTGTTTAGTACAAGTATCCATTCAATTTCCACAGTTAAAATTCTACCTCCTACAGAGCAGGAGCTAGCCTACAAATATCTCCAAATACAACAGGATGTGGAGAAAGCACACAAAGAAACATTTCAATTAATGGCTATAGATATATAAAATAAATGGATTGAGTATTAGTATATAATTTTATCTATGTTGAAAAATGAATACCTCTTGGATGGGTCCCCGCCAATATATGCATGTTATTCAAACACTGTGTAATGCTAGTGAAAGATATGTACTTTTTCGATACTTTATATTTCTACCATATGTATATATTCATATTTTTCTTACAATGGTATTTGAAATTGCTATCAAAAAGGAGGGATATTGTGAGGAAAAATATATATCTATATGTTTGCATCAGCCAATAAGTGAATCAACCCCAAATTCTCCTCCACACTATCTCAGACCCACTGAGCTAATTAGGTATGCTCTGACCAAACTGCTTGCTCTGTGCTCCTTTAAGACCCCCCCTTTTTAAATCTATTCAAGCCTGACCCCAGGACCTTTATTGCCCTCTTGATACATCCTGGGTTAACAGCTGTGAAAAGCCTCTGAATCTTGCAGGTTTGCTTAAACTTGCTTTCTGGTCCCTTGTGACGTTATATTGCTCTATGTCCTGTGCTTGCATGACACTTATATATGTATTTGTACAACCGTAATTGGCCTTGTCCACATCTAAGGATTTTACTGATGACTGCCCTTTCTGCCCTATATATTCTCCTCTGAATACCTATGAGGGGCAGAAGAAGCTTGTTCCAAGACGTGACACTGCGTCTGCCTTCTGCCCTGACATGCCAATAAATGGACAAAGGTGCAATAACTTTTCCTGTGTTTTTTGGCACCTGGGGTCTGTTTGCTTTGCATCACTCTGAGGAGGGCTGGAGGATTTATTACCCAACATAATGGATTTATTACCCAACAGAGTACAGCTAGCCATGTGTCTGTTGTAGTGGGTTGCAAATAACTTTGGCAGAGTGTTGGTGTCATGAAGACGGTTCAAATAGTGAAAAGAAAAAAACTTGCACTTATTATACCTTGCAGTGTTTTGAATACAGAGCTATATAAATCTATTCAATGTTTAAAGTATTTGTGCAAAACTTCAAACAGTAAACCAGTGAAAACAGCCACAAAAGAAGCCCACCGCAGTTAGAAAAATAGAGTAATTTTTATTAAATAACACAGACCAAAACAACAATAATCCACTTAGTGGAACAAAGATATTGAATTTTAATGTTTTTCGAGAAATAGCGCTAAAAGGCATAAAGCATCAACTGTAAATATCTGGTCAAGCCAGATCGGGACAAAGACACACGTTTAGGCCAACCGCTATAGAGAATGGGCCGGCTACAGCGACCCAGTTTGGCTTGCTGAACAGGATACGGTAAATCCTGGACTGCTGAGTGTTGCATGGATCTGCATCGAAGAAGAGTCATGCAGCAGATGTGATGCGTCAGTTCCAAGATATGACGCGACAGTAGTGTGAGGTCCTGTTGTGTCAACATTGAGGATCCCATCAATGGGGGCTTGTGATGCAAAGTTCGGCATCGTGGATTTAGTGCACAATCAGAGCGATACGTTGGTTTTGAAGAGCTGCTTATCTCAAATGCGGAGTCCATCATCGAGGCTGCCGTTGATGAGAGATGTGAGGGCCTGCGCCGACAATGTGTCACACAGTGATGGTTCTGAAGGCAATGCATGCTGCTGCGGCAATGCGAGTCTTAGTGATGGGTCTGAACAAGGCAGCAGCAGAAAGGCATTGATCCTGCTCTGGTTTGCGCCGTTCAGCAAAGGCAATGCGTCCGTTTTGCTGGAACAACAGAGGCGGGCAAATCACATTTAGTCCAATACCAAAGGTCCTCGACTGGGGTGGCAGAATGTTATGGAGGTGATCGGTATGGCATGAAGAGCAGCCCACGTTTCTCAGACAGGTGGATTGTTGCTTCACACTGGCAGGCCTCCTCAAGCGGTCAATGTTGCTGTGTGAAGAGATGAGCTGGCAGCAGCTCACACAGATTTTTGAGGCAAGTGGTGGCGTTCCAGTGTGAACAGGCTGATTCAAGGTCACAAAGTAGCCAACATCTTGACTTTATGAGGTCAAGAGTCACACCCAGTGTCCAGGACCTGAGAGGAACTTCTTGGGGTTCAAAAACTCACTGATGACAGGTCCAAGGACTGTTAAGGAGCCTGTTTAGTCCCTGAGACTAAGATCAGGAGGCCAGCAGACTAGCCCTGTGAGTCACTCTGGGGTTCTGGGTTCACGATGGCTTGCAGGTCCTGTTCTTCCTCCCCAGGAAAAAGGGCAGCAGGTCACTACAGAAAAGCAGTAGCTCCTTCCGAGCAGGAGTCCATCAGAGTGACAGTCCTTTCAGCAGTATAGTAGTTCTTTTTCCTGGTAAAGTGTCCATGGATCCAGATGTGTACTGAAGAGTTGGTGTTTGGGGTCCAATATTTATACTTGGACCTTCCTTTGAAGTAGGAGAAGCTTCTAGAGGCTTCCCTTTGAAGACACCAGGCATTCTCTCTTCCTTGTTGTGGTTCCAGGTTAACTACAGGGGGTATGCAGACCTTTGTGTTGAGGCAGAATAAAGCCTATTCAAGTGTAATTACGGTGGTGCCTAGCTCCACCTTCACCAAACCATGTAGACTTCTACACACCAACTGAAAGACTGATACAGATATCCATACAGATTAGTCACTCATCTATACATTCACTGGGACACGTATAATTACTCACTTACAGAGTCAGTCACGCTCCCACTGAATCATCCATACAGACACTCATACACCCATTCATTCTTTAATACACCTTGGTGCAAATATATATAAACTTTTTAGAAACACTCATACTCACTGGCTGATGCCATCAGTGATGCCATTGACCATTTCATGTGTGATGTAATATGTGATGTCATCAGCAGTGCATTGCGGAGGCGTGAGTTACAGTTAGCTTAGTTAACTATCGCAGCTGAATTTCTCTGCTTTTGTATGAGTAAAATGTCAGCCTAATTATAACGTAACTGAAAGCTCTGTTTTTTTCCAGTGAATTCTAAGGTTTTTTAACTGCTAATTCATATCCTCAACATCCCTGAAACCAATGTTTTTTTCAATTAATTTGTAAGGTTTTTTAAATGCTAATTCCTAACTATAATGTCCCTGAAACCTATGTTTTTTGTCAGTGAATTTCTAATGTTTTTTAAGTGCTAATTCATAACTACAACATCCCTGAAACCAATGGCTTTTTTCAATGCATTTCTAAGGTTTTTTAACTGCTAATTCCTATTTATAACGTCCCTGAAACCTATGTTTTTTTCAAAGAATTTCTAAGGTTTTTTAAATGCTAATTCCTAACTATAACGTTCCTAAAACCTAAGGTTTTTTAAATGAATTTCTAAGGTTTTTTAAACCATTTTATTTATGAAAAGATGTTCGTAAGTATTTTTATAAAGTTTTGAAATAATTATAATCAGTTTTTAAAAATACTTATAACATAGCTGATCAAAGATGTATAGTGTTATTTATCTGAATTAACATTATTTTCTTGTTTGTAATTTTGTACAGTATGATATCATACAACAGAATTTTAAATTGAAAAAGAAAATTCTCCAAAAAACTGTTTAGCATATTTATTCAAGTTTGTTTTTGCTAAATTACATTTTGTATGATTGCTTTTAATAATGAGAAACTTGTTTTGATATTTTCTTATGATAAATATCTTCTTTATATGTATTTATCTTTTTTTAATTTAAAAAAAGGTTGTGAACCATACACAAACCTACGCGGTGGGTATGTGGTTCTGTTATATGAATATCACTCTAAAAAACATATTTAGAACTAATTAATATATTTTTTTGCTGTAGAGGTTTATTACTGAGTACATAAAAATTGTAATAAAGAAGTTATACATTTGTTTTAAAATTGTTTTAACAGATTTTTAAGGACGCAGTGGTATTAAGTACAGGATGCAGATCTATGTGTTGGGTGCATGAATCCGTTACGCAAATGTAACTCTAAAATAATATATTTTTTTAACAAAGAGGTTTATTCATGAATCCATAAAATTAGTATTAGTGTTCTTGTGCAATATTTTTAAGATGTTTAAAGCACAGTTTTATGGACACAGCACCATCACGCACCAGACATGTAAGCCTGTCATCACTTATTTCCGGGGTTGTGTATGGGTTGTGATTCCGGTGAAATTTTCAAAAGTATGAATTATGAATGTTTCAAGTTTAAATGTCTGTTTTGCTTAAAGACTTTTCATTGAAATACTTTGATACACAATATTCTAATAGTAAATTACAGTTTTATATTACATTTAGTACATTTTATGGGTGTGTAACATATGCGTGACGGTTGCGCGACCCCACAGTGACTCTATGTCACATAGAAAGAAAGTTTGTAATTGGTTAAAGAGGTTTTCATTTTCTTGGTGGGTGGAACCAAGACCTCTTACAGTCCATCCATTGTGTGTGTGTGTCTGTCTTAAAGACTGCCTGTTTGTAGGCTCTGTCAATTTAATATTTTCTGGGGTGGTTTTCATTTTTGAGAAAACAAATGGCGTCAGCGTTCCCTGAAGAGCAGGAGGAGGAGATGGAAGAGGTGGAGGAGCCAGTGGAGAAAAGAAGAGAAAGTATCTAGTGGGCTTTTCCTCACTGTGCCTGAAGGTGAAAAGAAGGTCAACGCACACAAGGTGACCTGTATATTTTGCTACAAAGTCCTCTCTAGAGGATCAGAGAAGAAGTACTCATGCAGTACTTCTTTAATAAAGAAACAGCTGGAAATGATTTACCCTGTTCATCATGCACGAGAGGTGGAGCACTGAAGAAGGGAAGAAGCAGCCAGTGATTGTGGAACATCTGCAGGGGCTGTTTTGAATACTCCACAACCTCTCATTGTTCCACTGCAGAAAATGTTTGACGGTGGTGTGTATAGGAGAGCTCTGTATACGTGCTATCAAGACTCTCCTCAGAGCACACAAGTATTAATTTTTGTGTTTGTTTTGTTGCTTGTGTTTCTTCGTTCAAAAGAAATAGCTGAGTTGGACTCTTTGACTTTAAAGTTTTGTTTTAAAAAAATTACAAACACCCCAAAAAAAAAATGAAAATACAAAAATAATATTAATTGTTCCCAAAAAATAAAAAAAAGTTTCTAATGAACGCACCTAAACTGGTTAAAAATAGAAAATTGTATGTAGTGAAAGTGATTATATGAATTTGAATATGATTCATGTTAGAGTTGTGTATAAGTAATATCTCAGTGAGTGGATGAGTGCATTCGTAAAACGTAAGTGAATAAATAAGTCAAAGAGTAGTGCTTGTGTGATTTGATATGGGCATAAGTAGTAGCAGAGTGAATGGATGACCGTATTCATAAGACCTGTGTGAATGGTTGAGTGTAAGAGTAGTATCTGAATGATTGCATGAGTGCATGAGTGCATTCGTAGGGCCTGGGTCATTGTATGAGTATGTGTCTGGGTGATTACATGAATGCATGGGTACTGCCAGAGTGAAACAAGGAGTGCAACAGTACTGCCTGAGGGTTTCTATGAGTGCAGGTGTATTGCCTGGATGATTAGATGAGTGCTTTGATAGTACATGAGTGAATAGAGGAGTGCATCGATCGTGCTTGAGGGAATTGCATGAGTACAGGGATAGTGCCTGGGTGATTGCATGAGTGCAGGGGTAGTGCCTGGGTGATTATCTGTGTGCATGTAAATACCTGAGTAAAAGTATGAGTGCAAGGCTAATACCTGGGTCATTGCAGGAGTGCATGGGTAGTGCTTGAGGGAATAGATAAGTGCATGGGTAGTACTTGAGTGAATGGAGTAGTCTGACTGTGGTGCCTGTGTGATTTGATTAGTGCATATGTAGTGCCTGAGTGAATGGATGAGTATATGGATAGTGTTTGAGTGAATGGTTAAGTGCAAGAGTGATGCCTCTGGTTATTTCATGACTGTGTAGGTAATGCCTGATTAATTGGATGTGTGTATAGGTAGTGCCTCCTTAATTGCATGAGTGCATGGGTAATGCTTGGGTGATTTCATAAGTTCAGTAGTACTTCCTGGGTGATTGGATAAGTGCATTGGTAGTGCCTGAGTGAATTCATGAGTATAAGAGGACTATCTGGCTTCTTATATCAGTGCATAGCTAGTGCTGAGTACAAGGATGACCGTAAGAGTAATCCGTGGATCATTGCATGAGTGCATGTGTAGTACATGAGGGAATGGATGAGTCCATGGGTAGTGCATGAGTGAATCATTGAGTGCAAGACTAGTGCATGGGTGATTGCACAATTACATAGGTAATGCCTGATTGATTAGATGTGTGTAGTGCCTACTTAACTGAGCATAGGTAGCACCTGAGTAAAAGGATGACTGTAAGAGTAATGTCTGGGTTATTGGATGAGAGCTTGGGTAGTGCTTGAGTGAATAGTTCAGTGCAAGAGTAGTGCCTGGGTGCTTGCATGAGTGCAGTGGGTGTGCCTGGGTGACTGTATGAGAAATACCCGAGAGAAAGGATGAGTGCAAGGCTAATGCCTGGTTTATTGCATGAGTGTATGTGTAGTGCTTGAGGGAATGTATGAGTGGATGAGTAGTGCTTGAGTGAATGAATGAGTGCTTGGGTAGTGCCTGACTAAATCGATTAGTCCAACTCTAGTGCCAGGGTCATTGGATGAGTGCATGTGCACTGCCTCAGAGAATGGATGTGTGCACGTGTAGCGCCATATTAAATGTTTGAGTGGTAGGGTAGTACCTGGGTGATTCCATGAATGTATTGTTAATGCCTGAGAGATTAGATGTGTGTATAGGTAGTACCTGAGTGATTTGTAGTGCTTGAGTGAATGGATGAGCGCATGGGTAGTGCCTGAATGACTGAATGGATTAGTCCAACTCTAGTGCCTGGGTCATTGGATGAGTGCATGAGTAGTACCTGAGTGAATGGTGGAGTGCAAGAGTTTTTTTCTATGTGATTGCATGAGTGCATTGGTAGTGCCTGGGTGATTTCATGAGTGCAGAGGAAGTCCCTCAGTGATTCGATGAGTGTATGACAAGTATCTGATTGAAAGTATAAGTGCAAGGGTAATGCCTGTGTCATTGCATGAGTGCATCGGTAGTGTCTGAATGAATGGATGAGTTCACGGGTAGTGCCTGAATGAATGTTTGAGAGGTAGAGTAGTGCTGGGTAATTCCATGAATGTATGGTTAATGCCTGAGTGATTAGATGTGTATACGGGTAGTACCTAAGTGACTTCATGAGTGCAAGAGTAATGCCTGGGTGCTTAGATCAGTGCATGGGTAGTGCCTGAGTAAAAGGAAGACTCCAAGAGTAATCCCTGGGTGATTACATAAGTGCATGTGTAGTACCTGAGAGAATGGATGAGTGCCTGGGTAATCTCCGAGTGAATGGTTGAGTGCTAGAGTAGTGCTTGGATAAGTGTATGAGTACAGGGTTAGTAACTGGGTGATTGGATGAATCCATGGGTTGTGCCTGTGTGGAAGGAAGAATGCAAGAATAATGCCTGGGCTATCCTATTAGTGTAAGAGGTATGCTAGAGAAAATAGGTGAGAGCACAGGTAGTGTTTGTGTTAAAGGATTACTGCCTGGCTGATTACATCAAAAACATGATGATAGTTTGCAAATAGTGTAAAGGATCAACATTATTTATATTAGAAACAAATAACAAATAAATGAACTTTACATTTTTGTTCACATTAACATCCATATTATTTTAAGTATTCCTACCTTTCAAGTGATTTAGATACATTACTCAGTAGAAGCATTTTAGAGTAGTAGTGTCCTAAACAGCATTAAAATCTTTTCAAACTTCACCAGTAGCTACCATAAAGAAGAAGAAAAACTGTTATGTAATGTAATGATATACAGAAATTATAACATTATATTTTCAAGAACATAAATTTAGAATTACATAACATTTTCAGTTTCCCTTATTTTCTGTTCTCAGATTGCACTTAACTTCACCATTTCAATGTAGTATCATCATTGAACAGCGGGGAATAAAATCAGCATAGAGCATCATTTTCAATATGTGTAGCTATCTGTTTTTCTATCTACAACTCGTTTAAATACTTCCTTCATCTACATTAACTCTGGGACATATTACCAACAAGTAGCGATAATTATCGCTAAATAGGCTTAGCAACGATTTTTTTATCGCTGCCTATCGCTGGGTATGTTAGCGGAGAAAACATGCTATTAGCAACGTTTTTCTCCATTGTGCTAAAATATCCAGCGATAGCGAAGAAATGCGTGAATATCGCTGAGAATACAGCGATGTTCACGCATTAGCGACAAAATGCTCTTAGCCATGTTATCCACCTCCCATTGGATAACATGGCTAAGAACTGGTCTGGGCAGGTGTTAGTATTTGGAGATATTCGCGCTGAGCGTGAATATTTCCATCGCTACGCCTGCCTTGCTAATAGGCGATAGCGACTTTAGGGACTGCTTTCAGTCGCTAACTGGTTGGGTACGCCCACTTTGCATGCCATTAGCGATAAACATCGCTGACATGCAAAGCGGGCCCCAAACCGCTCGCTATCGCCTAAAAGCTGCCGCTAACATCAGTTAGCGACAGCTTGCTAATAGGGCGATAGCGATAGCGGTGATAATTGCCTATCGCCCTGCTTGATAATATGCCCCTCTATTATTTATCTCAAATACATTCACCTAAATGTAGACTCTCATTTACATCTGGTATAATATAGACAAGAAATATATAAACTATTTGCGTTTAAATACAATTTTCCAAATGTAATATCAACTAGTGCAAATAATAATCCAAACACTAATTATAAATACTAATTGTGTTCAGTGCTGTCTACTTTCTGTTCACATCTTCCCATAAGGCCAAATGATGTATTCAAAATTTTTGCTTCAAAAAAATAAAATATGAATTTGATAATTCATATGACAATCTAGGTTCGAATTCCAAGTGTGCATCACTGCTATGTGTCAATCCTTTATTACACTTTAAATACACAGTATAGTGTCCAGATGTTGTAGTAGGTCCATTATGGAAAATAATAGCCACTGCTATAAAAGTTCTTCCTGAAACAGATATTTGACTACCATTTAAAAAATGTATTTTGGTTTCCGTAATCTTGCTCGTCTCATTGGAATTTTGTTTGTTTCCTTTTCCTTATGCCTGCTTCATAATCTGTTAGCCTCTTCATCATGGCTTTCTTCAAGTCTTCGCTGGATTAGATGTCTTTTTCTTTATTGATCAGTTCTTCCAGTTTGCGTATTTCTGCCAAACATTTTTCCCGATCACTTCACGCATATTTCATTAAAATTAGTACCTTTCCTTTTGCTGAGTCAGCAGTTTAGTCAGCCCATTGTTTCAGAAGGGCTGAATCGGTGTTCTCATATGACGTCACTGTAAACATGCATAAGCCTCTGGGAATCCTATTACAGTCCACATAACGTTGTAAAGAAGTGGCTTCCCACCACTTTCTGATTTCTCTTTCCTGCATTTTCTCCAATTGTTGATACAGAATTTTGAGATTGCTGGTGGGTGTTTGCAGCGCAGCCGCGATATCAACTCTTGCAGGGACATCGCTAACGAATAAAAAAAAATCGTCCGCCACATATTTCCTCTCTTCGATACTAGACATGATGCGTTCAGATGTTTTCTAGCATGCACAGTTCTAAAGGGGGGTTCCTTGCTCGGGGTCTGTACTTTTTCCGGTACCATACGGGACAGAGGATAACCTTTAATTATTACGGGAAACAAAATAGTCTTCACTTACTGGTCGGAGTCTGGAAGTGTAGTCGCATCCTCCGACGTCAGCTCCACGTCCATTCACGATTGGCAGGTAGGCAGTCCATATCTCCGCTTCGTCCTCTTGGAATCCGATATCCGGGCTCCAACTCGGTATGTGTTCAATGCGCCTCACGGCTGACAGCCATATTAACTTCCCACACAGTACATCACCGCTGTCGCTCCTCCTGATTCCCGGGTGCTTCCATCCAGCTGTGGTGAGATGCTTAATTATTCCAACACTATCACTACAGTTCACACTGAAAGCAGAGAGCACACTGGTATCCTTGCCGAAGATGCTTAATTACAAACCGCTCACCCCCCCGACAGACGTTTTTTGCCTCATGGCTTCGTCAGTGTCGGTTTTCTGTGCTTGACAAACAGCCATTTCTACTCATGAAGCCTCATGAGAACTACATTGACATAAAAGAAGGACCTTGACAAAGGCTAAATGTCGCAGCCTTCTTATGACATGTTTTGTAGAATAAAAACTTGAATTTTGATGCATTTTCATTTATTATGTTTGTCCCCCGATGTTGCAAAAACAAAAAAATATATCTTTCTTGGAGCAGCTTTGCGTGGTCTTGTTTCCTTAAACGTAGCGCCGAAGGGGATGCGTGCAGTGAAAATAAACCGGCAGAAGCTTACCGGCAGTGAGTGTGCCCTCAATAGCCTGAACCTTTGCTCACTCATATAGATATCCCTGATGGACCTCTACCTCACCATGGCATTACTTTATTATTCTCAGGGGGCCCAGGGTACACCAACTCCCTGGGGCTCCAATTAAATTTTAGAAGTATTGGGGGTCTCCTGCACCTCCCCACACTGCCCTGCGGATCACCACCTCCCTGTGGCACAAAATATATTAATATGGGGGTCGGTCCCGGGGGCTATGTCACTGTTGGGAGGTTGTCCGCGCGGCCCCTCTCATGGTGCCTTCCTTGGCCCTGGGGACTACTACCCCACAGGCCGGATATTTCAATGTCATACAGTGCCCACCCTGGGACATTGCTATTTCCCATGGCTGGGTGGGAGCACTCTGCCATAGCAAACAGTGCTTTGCTTCTTGGACAAGAGGAACTGCATGTCAGCAGCTCCCCTATTCGAAAAGCAATGAAGGCTCCCACAGGAGGCGAAGAGCTGGCAGGGACCACGGGGGCATTGGGGCTCCCTGGCGGTCCCCATCACAGAGGCCAGGCAAGGGGAATGGGGTCCCTGGGGCCAAAAGTGGCCCAGGGAAAGGAGCCCCCCCACCTTTTGTATTTTAAAAATAAATAAGGCCAGGACCCGTGGATGGGGTCCCCTGGTCCCAAAATTCACCTCAGGAGGGGGGCCACGTGGCTTCCTTCCCAAAATAAATTGTTGATGGGCTGTGGGGGATGGGGTCCCCAGGACCGAAATCAGCCCCCTTCCCTGTAAAAAAAAAGGAATGGCCTAGCCCCAAGTTATGGGGTTCCTGGGGTATTAATCAGCCTCAGGCGCCTCAAGCCCCCCCTTTTTTTAATAATAATAATAATAATAATAAATAATAACAATTGGCCCTGGTCCTGGGATGGGCTCCCCGGAGCCAAAAAGGCTCAAGAAAAATGGGGGCCACACAGCTCCCTTTCTTAAAATAAAAATAAAAAACAGTAACTCGGCGGAGGCCATGCATGACTCTGCAAATGCACCTCCTGGTGTGCTCTGCATTATGGGATTAAGTCCCTGTTGCTAGTGAAGGTCCCCGGGGGGCCTACAAGGTCACAAGGAACCTCCAATAAGCACCACACAGTTGGATTGCTCAGAGGAGGTACAAGGCCATGCCCCTATTTACACCACTTTGCAAATGCACCTTGAAGCACTCTGTTGATGGGTTGATGAGGTCTCCTTGTCCCCTTGTGACCGCAGGACTGAAGTGGACTTCATCCCTCGATCAGCTGTGCACCAGGTGGTGCGTTTGCAGAGTGGTGTAAAAAGTGGGCATGGCCTTGGACCACTCCCAGCAATCCAGCTATGTGGGGCTTACTGGAGGTAACAGGAGGGTGTGTTGGCCCCCAGAGATCATCAGAAGGCAAGGGGACTTCACCCTCAACCAAGAGCATGCCAGGAGGTGTGTTTGCAGAGTGGTGGACAAAGGGCCGAAGTCTGTGTCCACCTATCAGCAATCCCACTGTGTGGGGCTTACTGGAGGTAAAAAATAGGCTAGTTGGCCGCTAAAGACCCCCAGCAGTGAAGTGGACTTTAATCCCAATGCAAGAGCGTCCAAGGGAGCACTTTTACAGAGTGGTGGGGAAAGAGGACGAGGCCTGCTATGAGATCTTAGCAATGCTGCTGTGTGGGTACCTTTTCTGTTACCTCCACTAAGTCCTACACAGTGGGATTGCTAAGAGGTCTTCAAAGGCCACGCCTCCTTTCTCCACCACTCTGCAAAAGTGTCTCCTTTACCTTATTCCTGAGGAGTTAGGGGACCGAGAAGCCCTCATGGTACCTCCTGTAAGTCTTACGCAGGGGAATTCCTGAGCGCTCTTTGGAGGCCCAGCCCCCTTTCTCCACCACTCTGCAAACACGACTACCAGTTAAAAAAGCACTTGTAATATAATAAGTGTCGCATTTGCAATAGTTAGAGCTATTGGCATTGTAAATCTAAAAGTTTTGTACTAATGTTGTTTGGTGTGGAGTGGATGTACCTTGTGTGTAGTGGAATTACATGGTATGTTGTGCTGTGAAATTATGTTGATAGAAAGTATGTGGTACTTAGTGTAGAGGAATTATGTAGAGTGGGATTATGTGTTATGGAGAGTAATTTTATGAGGGATACAAATCCAAATCCCCCTATATTAGCAGTATTAGCCATATCTATATATTGTGTTAGCATGATGTATCTACATACTCTTTGTGTTTTATATGCATAATGCCTGACCTATATCTGTTTGAGCTAGTTGATAAGTGTATATGCTGTTTGTGTGTTCTGTTTACATCGAGTAGATTGACAACCATACAGACGCGATCTTTTCTCTGCCTGTGCCAGGCCCGAGCAGTGATCACATGTTAATCTCCAATAGTTGTCAGGCCCCTATTCAGTTGAGTTACTGAGAGCAGCTCAATGCACACCGTTCTTCCTCTGTCATGGGACTCAAGGTTGCATCTGGCTTTGGGTGTGATAAGCACACTCCTGAAGGCGCCGTGCCTGCACTCCCGGGCATCGGGACGAAAGGGAGTCACCCCTCCTGACCTCCCCGATAATAACTAAGCAGAGCATGGAAATAATCATGTGTGCCATATATGGTCCTTACTCGAGGCCCAAGAGCCAAGTAGTGTTTTTCCATTTACGGTGACTTCATGTACTGTGCTGAAAGTATATGTGTGCTGTTTTGAATGTAAGCCAGCAGTCTTCTCCGCACACCTGATGGGTGAGGGTTTGAGAGGCTCCTCTATAGAGTAGTTTGCATAATAAACGATTTAACTTTCTTCACTGCCAACTGACTGGTTATTTGGTAATTGGTATTGGGGCTATTGGAAGGTATAGCTCCTTAGGTTATTTTTTATGGTACTTCTGTTGGAGACTCTGGTGGGACTCCGCGTTGGGGTCGTCCTCCCGTAACCGGGTAGAAAGGACAAAGAAAGGGGAGCCCTGGTCGAGTGGGTGGACTGACCAGAGATTCTGACTTACTCCGCTCACGCGATCAGGGTGCCCCAGCTGCTAGTGACCCTTCACCGGAGTCCTACAGGCGTAACCCAGGAGCTGACCATGTTGGTCTTCAGGAGTTGGCAGTGGAGAATACGCAATTGTACCCATGTGCACCAGGTGAGTGAATTGTTATTGGTGTTTTTGGGAACATGCTGTTGAGCAGTGCTTTGAAGCAGTTAACTGTATTAGATTTTGTGGTCGGTGTACCACGGAGAACCTTGAGGGTCTGACGGGGCAGCATTGTGGCTGCACAGGCAGATCCTCCACGGACTTGTTTGGTGAATAATAGAGGCACCGATCGGACGCCATGGTGTGGCTTTTGCGGTGCATACCCTGCCGGACTGCTCTTGGCAAAGCCCGTGATTGTACCTGGGTAGCCTTTGGGACACATCTGTAGCGAGGGTGAACCAGGAGGATGGCAGGATGGTCTGTAGGACGGTCTGTGGTTAACCCCTGTCCGACAGTCTCTTGGTAGTCTCTGGACTGCCTGATTTTGGTATCTGTTGGTCTGGAAAATCTGAATTGATTAGTTCTCCACGAACGGGAGTCAACGGGCTCTGTTCTTCTGTTTTGGAAAAGAAATATCGTTTTGAAACTTTCTTTTAGAATATACTTATTTATGTATTGTCTTGTCTGTATTTTTGATTTCGAATGGTGAATGGAATGTTCAGAATGTATGAACATGGCCATGTTTGAAGGATCGTTTTTCTGAATGAGATTGAACTGTCAGTGAATATGGATGTCGTGTTTTAGTAAATTATGTTTTGGATGTTGTTGCCGCCGAAAAGGCACGCGAATGGATGAAAGTCAGCCTGCCCCGCCAGAGGGTAGCCCGAGCTATAATATTTATGTTAAACTTGGTATTTCACCCATTTTGTTTAATGCGCTGTGGCATAAATTCACTAAAGACAATGTGGAACTGCAATGGCCCTTAACCGGGTCTTTTGATGAGAAAAAGATACATTGCTTGCAGGATTGATTATTTTCCAAACGTAGTCGACAGGCAATGTTTGATTCTTTAAATATGTGGCAAAAAGAAGCAAAGCGTAGACGCATTAGTGAGGAGAAGTTATGTAAGATGAAAGGAGGTCAGACGATTACACAGAAAACTTTAGCTTATGATAAAGATCGGACTGAGAAAAATATTGATTGCACGACAAGACAATTCAGGTTGCAGGTGGATAAAAGCTATGTACCTAGGACAGAGTCAGAGGATGAAATAGATGATTTATTAGATGTGCGTCCGCCTCCCCCTAACGCCCCCCAACCCATATATCCTGCGGTCCCTTTGACTCCAGCCTCGGCTCCAATGGCTTCGGCACCCATTGTATCCTCTTCCCCCGCCCCTTTGGGAACATCTTCTGTTTTGTCTCCCCCAGCATTTGGATCGGCTACTCTAATGCCCGATGCGTTGTCCTCTCCCACCATGTTCACAGTTGTCTTGTCTCCCCCAAATACAGCCTGGGCTTCTCAGTCTTCGAGCACGACCCCCACCCTAGCTGACCCAACTCTCTCTCATGTTCTGGGGAATCTTGGCGCACAACGGTTGTATACTTGATCATCAGTAGGGCTAGATGAGAAACAGATGGTTGCGGATCAGGCGTCCCAATGGATGCGGAATGCCGTGTATACTATAACTGATATATTAGAGATTATGAGCCTGTTATGCAGCAACATGCCTTGAATATGGCTACAAGTCTAATTTCCTTATGGGAACAGTGTTTCCCAGACGGAAGAGCCCCTCCAGTGATGTATGATATTCTGGACCGGGCTCATGAGTTTGAACTAGGATTGGAAGATGTGTACAAGAATGTCGAGACTTTAGTGAAATATCGAGGGCGGCTGCACTTGAAATGTCCTAATTGGGATTCCATGCATCGTATGCGGGAAGTTCAACCTATTTATCATCCCGAAATACCAGAATTAAGAAATTATCAGGATCAAGTAACTAGAGCTCCTGTGGAAGCACGATTTCTGGAGCAATGGGTATATACCCCTTGGAAAAGGAGTGAGGTCCTTTCCCTGAAGTCGCAACTTCCCGACCCCCGTAAAAATCCTATTGCTTACTATAAAGAGCTCAACGAGGCTGCCTCTTCGGCTGTTATGACCCTGGCTGACATAGAGTTATTTTTTGGTTTAATAGTCCCTGTTGATGTGTGGCATCAGGTGCATGATCAGGATCATGCCACAGAGTTGGGAGGGACTTGAGATCAGATTAAAGAATGGGACAAGGACCGAAAGCCTGGTGATAAACCTAAACCTGAAATATTGGCTTTGCCAGGTCGGATTATTACCTACATACATTCCTTAATTCTGCCCGTAAGATGGATTGGGACAAATTCACAGCATGTAAGCAGAAAAAGGACGAGAGTGTTTCGGATTTCTTCACCAGATTTGAAGGTGTGTTTATTGACTTTAGTGGACAGGACTTGTCAGTGGAAGGTGGTATACAATTATTTGTTAATCATTTTGCAACAAATCTGTTACCTGAGATCTCCGCGCGGCTACAAGCTGCTGAGAGTACTTGGACCACTTCCACACCTTCGGTTATATTGAGTATGGCTCAGTATTATGAACATAGGGAAAATGAGAGCAAGGATAAGTCAGAAAAGCAAGTAAAGGATCTTAAGACACAAGTATTGCTACAGCAAGTTATCAGGGGACGAGGCAGAGACAGAGGCAGTAGAGGGTCCGTCCTGGGGGGGGGGGGGACAGGATGAGGCGGAGGTCCAGCTGTTGCTTTGGGAATAAACCAATGCGCTTACTGTAAACAGGAAGGGCATTAGCGAGCTCAGTGTCCATTGTTGGTGGCTCAGAATGGGGCAGTAAGAGGGAGAGGGAGAGGCCGAGGTCATGTGAATCGAAGTGATATGAGAAGAGAAGAAGCAACGCACGGTGAGTCAGAAACGAATTACTTTGATAATCCGAGAGGAAGGCAGTATTACAATGAAGATTGTGTGATTGAGGGGGCAGATGGGTATGTTTACACATTGGACAGCCACGGACAGAGTGGGGGCCAGGTGTCAATACCTGTTGATCAGCTAGGGCCTTATGAGAGAGGGCGATTGATGGGGACTTCTGAAAACTTTCTAGTTGATACGGGTGCGATGAATAGCACTATTGCTCATTCGCTGGTCCCAGGGGCTGCTCTGTCAGGGCAGAATAATGTTTTGGTGGGATTTTCTGGAATCCCGGTGGTGAGCCCCATTTCTACACCTATCCCGTTTATAATTGGTCCGGTCACAGTGGACTCTCCGTGTTTGTTAACTTCGCATTGCGGAGAAAATCTATTAGGGTTGGATTTGCTAAAGAAACTGCATGCAAAGATTCATTGTTCCCTGATGGTGTTTATTTGACCATACAATCTCCTGGTAAACATACACTGCAATGCTTTGCTAAAAATGAACCCCTCCCTCTGGAGCTCGCTGCTATCCCATCGACCCTGTGGGCGACCGGGGATACAGATGTTGGTCTATTGAAGATTTCGCCTGTTTCTATTACTCTGAAACCAAATGTTCGTTTACCACGTATACCTCAGTACAAAATGTCACCAGCTGGTGAAAGGCCTCTGCTCGCTTTTATCCAGGACCTGATTGATAAGGGCGTCGTGGAAGAGATGCCTGCCAATGTATGTAATAGTCCTATATTGCCGATTTTGAAAAAGGCCCCTGTTGGAAGTGATCCTGACCATGTTGTTACTTACCATTTTGTAATCGACCTGCGAGAAATAATAAAATAGTGGTGCCGCAGTACCCTGTGGTTTCTGACATCACTACTATTCTCACTATGATTCCTCCTACTGCCAAGTATTTCTCAGTTATCGATCTATAGAATGCTTTCTTTAGCATTCCGACCATTCTGATAGCCGTCATATTTTCGGCTTCTCCTTATCTGGGCGCAGCTTCCGGTTTTGTCACACTCCCCAGGGGTACACTGAGAGTTCTAGCATTAATAGCCAACCTTTGAAAGCAGTAATGGATGATTTAACCCTGCCCCCTGGTAATGTGCTCCTCCAGTATATAGACAATCAGTTGGTGGCTTCTGATACTGAGGAAGGTTGCAAGGAAGTCACTGTTAAATTGTTGTCTCACTTAGCAGCCAATGGTAATAAGGTATCCCTCTCCAAATGCCAATATTGTCGACAGGAGGTGACTTATCTTGGTCATCTACTGTCGAAAGAGGGGAGGAGACTAACCCCTGAACGTGTGACTACCATCTCTAACATGTCTGTACCTCGTACTCAGCGTGATGTTCGTGCATTTCTAGGTATATCCTCTTACTGTCACCAATGGATTCCTAATTTTTCTCTTCTGACTAAACCTCTCTTGTACTTAACCACTAAAGATGTGCATAAACCTCTACCCTGGACTGATAAATGTCAGGAAACTTTTGACTCTTTAAAATATGCCCTTTGTTCTGCACCCGTCTTGGGTACTCCTGACTACCGAAAACCTTCTGTGCTTTATGTACACGAGGTGGACGGTGGTTCGCTTTCTGTGTTAGCACAAGGATTTGGTGGTAAGCAAAGACCTTGTGCTTATTTCTCGGCGGTGTTGGATAACGTCGCCAGAGCACTTCCTAGCTGTTTAAGGGCTGTAGCTGCAGTCGCGGTGGCCATTCGACAGTCGGAAGGGCTCATTCTGAATACTGACCTTACAGTGATGGTACCGCATGCTGTGGATAAATTATTGAACAAAACAAAGACCCAGCACCTTACGAGTGCGCGTCTTACTGGATATGAATTGACTTTGTTTGCTCCCCATATTACAATTAAGCGGTGTGCCACTCTGAATCCTTCCACGTTACTACCCCTCCCTTCGGACGAGAATAATAATGACGTACATGATTGTATATTTCGGACTGAAGAAGAGACAAAGGGATGGGTAGATCTCACATACATTCCTCTATCTGACCCCCAATGGGAATTGTATGTGGATGGCTCTTGTTTCAAGTTACCAGATGGCACGACAACAGCTGCATACGCGATTACGACCCTACACACTGTACTTGAGGCTTCTCGAGTACCCTATCAGTCAGCACAGGCAGCTAAGTTAGTGGCATTGCTGCGGGCCTCTGAGTGGAGTGAAGGATTGAGAGTAAACATTTACACAGATAGCCAATACGCCTTCGGCGTGGCTCATAGTTTTGGCCGGCTGTGGGCGGAGAGGGGTTTTCTCACTTCCCATGGTCAAAGAATACAACATGGCTCTTTGATTTTACGATTACTAACAGCATTGACATTACCAGAGTAGGTGGCTGTAATTAAATGCAGTGCACCTGAGACAGTAGTAAATGCAGTAGTTAAGGGAAATGCTTTTGCCGATCAGGTAGCAAAGGTAACTGCGAAATCCAAAATCTCTTTGATGTTTGTACCTACCTCTGCTAGGTGGGTTGCGGAAACAAAGATGTTTGAGAACACTATGGAGAGTGTCCGAGAGATGCAGAAAGAAGCTACTCCTGCTGAACTGGCTCACTGGGAAAAGAAAGTGGGGAGATTAGATGAAAACGATCGTTGGGTTGATTTGACGGAAAAACAGAGATGGTTGTTGCCCAATGCATTGGTTAATGCTGTAGTAACTATGGCACATGGTTCAGCACACATCGGGGCAAAAGGCATTTGTGCACTTTTGGATCCTTTATGGAATAATCCTAATATCCCAAAGACTGCTGCCCATTTGGTTCAATAGTGCGTGGTTTGTTTACGACATAATCCTGGAGGCAGGGAACCTGTTCTCAGTGGGAACTTTGCACCACCATCTTTGCCTTTTGAGGTGCTCCAAATGAACTATATCCAACTGGAGCGTGTGAATAATCTAAAGTATGTCCTGGTCATGGTGTGCGCCTTTAGTAAATGCATGGAGGCCTACCTGACCAAAGAAAACACTGTTCTGGGAACAGCAAAAGCTTTGATAAAGGAGTTCTTCCCACGTTATGGATTACCTCGGGTGATCTGGACAGATAACGGGGGACACTTTAATGCCGAACTTATCAGTCATGTTCGTAATGGGTTGCAAATTAAGCAGAAGTTTCATGCTGCACAACACCCCCAGTCTGCTGGACTGGTTAAAAAGTATAATGGAATACTGAAATTGAAACTGGCCAAAATTCAAGAGGGTACTGGGCCGAAGTGTCCCGATGCCCTACCATTAGCATTGATGTCTTTACGAGTTACTCCACATTCCCGATCTGGGTTGTCACCGTATGAGGTCGTCTTTGGACGACCAGCCAATGTTTGGGGTGTCCCAAGACCCAGATTGTTTCGTGATATTGATTATCCTATGATGACAGATTATCTTTATGCTTTGACTAAGGATCTCCGTTCCATTCATCAACAGGTATCAGCAGTGTTGCAGCTTCTGCCGGAGGGGTCCCGGACATCTTTTGGAGCCAGGACAGTGGGTCCTGGTCTGCAACTATCAGCGAAAATCCAGCTTGGACCCTCGGTGGTCCAAGCCTCACCAGATTCTTTTGGCCACGCGGATGGCGGTGAAGGTGGATGGTAAGAGACATTGGATCCATGTCTCCCATGTTAAAAAGTTGCCTCTCCCGCTTCCTTAAGATCAGCGGAAGCAGGAAGGAATTTTGACCCACGAGAGCGAACAAGCCCCTCGCTTTGTCCCTTTTTCTGATGCCCTGGAAGTTGGAGAAGGGCAAGGAGAAGGAGCAGAGGGCTCGGAAGGGGCTTCATCAACTGCACCAGTCATTGCCCCACATTCTGTTGCCCCTATAGTTGAACAAAAGGTTCATGATATTCCTGTTGCAACGGATGTACCCTCCTCTGTTTTGTTCTCTGATCAGGAAACGCCTGGCCATGTTCGATACAATCTGTGGCCTAGAAAACAACACGGTACCCCAGATGAAGATGGAAGGAGATAGGGAAAGACTTGAGTAATAGGGGTTGTCAGAAACCTTCCTGGGGTACTGAGCGAGACACTGGACTGAACACGCTGAGAGCCTGGAACATTTTG
The DNA here is from genome assembly GCF_964261635.1 of Lissotriton helveticus. Classification (NCBI taxonomy): domain Eukaryota; kingdom Metazoa; phylum Chordata; class Amphibia; order Caudata; family Salamandridae; genus Lissotriton; species Lissotriton helveticus. The sequence continues at coordinate 2,009,419,664 of NC_136057.1, read as the reverse complement.
TTTGCTCTGTTCAGAAAGAAAGACTGAATTTCCTGAAAAAGGTGCCCAGGTTGTGTGAGGATCTGTTTTGGTTTTCTTTGTGGTGAACGATAGGAGCCTGCCTGTGAGGCTCTAGACGGACACAGGAAAGAAGAACCCTCTGGCAGGTTGGACTGCATTGCCCGAGTTTAGTTTTGGAATTTTAGCTAGCATGTACCCTTTTGCCCGTTTTGTTCCTTTGTTAATAATATTAATTAGTGTGTTTGTACATTTGGAATTTCGTCATCCTATGCATACTGTCTTCGGAACACCTACCCCGCCTCCAGAACATCTATTTTATACTTTAGCCCCGCATAAAGAAAGGCACTGTGAGACTTATACTAAAAATGTATTTGTTGAAATGCTTCATCAAACGCATAGTGCTACGAATACAACAAACTGTTGGGTTTGCGTCCTTCTGCCCTCTGTAATGCACAAACATGATCTATTTATCTCTCTGCCATTATCATATTTAGGAAGTTGTGAAGCTTGATTTAAGTTGTTATCTATGATGTACATGCATTATACTGTAGATGCTAAACGATAGTCAGAGAAAGACTATGAGATGATCCTAGCATACATAGACGTACATCAAGGTTTTGACCCCCAGGGAAATGAAGGGGAGGGGTCACAAATGCCTGTATGAATTTATATGCCAAACACGAAAATGTCACCTGGTTGAAAAATGAAAAACTCGACTTTGAAGAGTTTAATTTTACCGAGTATTTTCAGCAATTCCAGGAAAGAAATGTTACAGATGACAAAGCAATCCCAGTGCCCATATTAAACAGTACTTCAGCATTCTGTGTTCAGGGAGCAGGATACATTTCAGTGGGAGAAAGTCGATGTAATTATACCTATCGGCTGCGCACCTTCAGTAGTCGTCCATTTTTGACTCCCCCTAATGCTGTGGAGAAAATGCATATAAATGGCTTCCCCATGGTTGGGCTGGCCGTTGTTATTTGTTCTTTTTGTATTCTCCAGTATACATAGCACCCTCTAATTATCATAAGGACCATTGATTAGATAAACAGAGTCTGCCACTTGTCAGAGATAAAAGAGAGATTGATACCACCGACATAGATCAGACAGATACTCCTGAGCAGCATTTTATTGACATTGCAAAGAGGGTGTTTCCTATTTGGGGTCCCATCATTACCAGTAAGGAAGTGAGGTGTCTGTGTAGAATAGTTGAAAGGGTGATCAATACCACTGCAGGTATATTGACCAATCTAACCGTAGAGCTTCAAGCGATGAGACTCGTCTAGCTTCAGAATTGGATGGTTTTAGATGTCATCATGGCCGACCGAGGAGGAGCTTCCCGCGTGATCGGCAGCTCCTGTTGTGTATATATCCCTGACTTTGCCCCCTCTGTTCATCTGGCCATTCAAAAATTACACCGTTTGGCATCTGAAGTGCATGCAGATACTGGTACCTGGTCCTTATCTGGTTGGTTTTGGGGTCTATTGTCCACCTGGGGATGGAAAATTTTGATGGTACTAACGGGTATAGCTGGTATCATATTCACCTGCTGTCTCTGCATACATGTGGGCCTGCTTGTTGCTCTTACTGTGCTGCTAAGCTCGCCTCTTCTGTGACTGGTCCTTCTCCAGCAGCAGTAAATGTTCAATTAGTTCAGCAGGAAATAAAGGATATCATGCAGATTGATGAAGGGATTTTTGAAGACTGACTTCCCTTTTAATTAGCTACATCATGCTAAAAGGGCGGTTCTGAGGGATACAAATCCAATTCCCCCTATGTTAGCAGTATTAGCCATATCTATGTATTGTGTTAGCATGAAGTATCTATATACTCTTTGCGTTTTATATGCATAATGCCTAACCTATATCTGTTTTAGGAAGTTGATAAGGGTATATGCTGTTCGTGTGTTCTGTTTACATCGAGTAGGCCGAGAACCATACAGACGCCATCTTTTCATTGCCTGTGCCAGGCTCGAGCAGTGATCATGTGTTACTATCCAATAGTTGTCAGGCCCCAATTCAGTTGAGTTACTGAGAGCAGCTGAATGCACACCATTCTTCCTCTGTCCTGGGACTCAAGGTTGCATCTGGCTTTGGGTGTGATAAGCGCATTCCTGAAGGTGCCGTGCCTGCACTCCCGGACACCGGGACGAAAGGGAGTCACCCCTCCTGACCTCCCCAATAATAACTAAGTAGAGCTTTGAACTAATCATGTGTTCCATACATGGTCCTTCCTCGAGGCCCAAGAGCCAAGTAGTGTTTTTCCATTTACGGTGACTTCATGTACTGTGCTGAAAGTATATATATGCTGTTTTGAAAGTAAGCCAGCAGTCTTCTCCGCGCACCTGATGGGTGAGGGTTGGAGAGGCTCCTCTATAGAGTATTTTGCATAATAAACGATTGAACTTTCTTCAATGCCAACTGATTGGTTATTTAGTAATTGGTATTGGGGCTATTGGTAGGTACAGCTCCTTATGGTATTTTTTATGGTACTTCACATGTGGTATGGCAGTCTGTGTTGTGGAGTGTTAACCTCAGGTTCAGTCTTCCTCGTTTCCATAGAAGATTAATTATGAACTCAATGAGATGAAACAAAAGAAGGTATCACTGAGGAGCACTTCTGGACCTAGTCAGAGTATGAGCAGTGCCACTGGTTTTAGGCAACTGTTTGGCTGCTGCAACTTTCGCACAATTATACAATTTCCGCATGAGCCACATAATCCATCATCTGCGGGGTAATCTGCAGATTTGAATAAAAACAGCTTTGTTTCTAGCTTAAACAGCTCAAACATTACCAAAATTGCAGTGATAAGTGTTACAGCATGGTGGAAGGTCCTTTGCAAACCTAAAATGGTCACCTGTTACTTATTGCTAAATGTGGGTGTTAAATTGGTACTAATGGTGTGCAAGCCACTCTTACTTCTTTCTGCACTTTTCTTGCCTATTTCTGCAAATCATATCTACTCTCTGCACCTCTTTTTCCTCTTTCTGCACCTCTGTTGCCTCTTTCTGCACCTCACTTGCTTCTTTGTGCATACCCTCTTGTCTCTTTCTGCACACTTCTTCTTTTTTTCAGCACCCCTATTGCTTCTTTCTGTACCTCTGGGCCTTCTTACTGCACTTCTATTATTTCTTTGTACAACTCTCTCCTTCTTTCTGCACACCATTTGCTTCTTTCTGCACCCCTCATGCCTCTTTCACATCCCAATTCCATCTTTCTGCACCACTTTTGCCTTTTCTGGACATCTGTTCCTTCTTTCTGCACTTCTTTTGTTTCTTTCTGATGCTCTCTTGTTTCTTTCTGTATCCCTCTTACCTCTTTCTCCACCCACTTCCCCCTTTCTGCATGTCTGTTGCTTCTTTATACATATTTCTTCATTCTTTATGCATCTCTCTTGCTTCTTTTTGTACCCTCATGCCCTTTTCTGTACCCTTCATTCCATTTTCTGAGCTCTTCATGCCTCTATCTGCATCCCTCTTCCCTTGTTTCTGCATCCCTTCTGCCTCTTTCTGTACATCTATTCCTTCTTTCTGCACTTCTTTTGTATCTTTCTGCACCTCTCTTACTTCTTTCTGCACCCCTCTTGCCTCTTTCTCCACTCTCATACCCCTTACTGCACCTCTGTTCCTTCTTTCTGTACTTCTTGTGTTTCTTTCTGCACCTTTTACTTCTCTCAGTACCCCTTTTGCCTCTCTCTGTGCCCGTCTTCCCTCTTTATGCACCCCTTGCCTCTTTCTCCACACCTCTTCCTCTTTCATCATCCCTGTGCCTCTTTCTGCACCTCTGTTACTACTCTCTGCACTTCTTTTGTTTCTTGCTGCACATCTCTTGCTCCTTTCTGCACCCCTTGTGCCTCTTTCTGCACCCATCTTCCCTCTGTTTGTACCCCTCTTGCTTCTTTCTGCACCTCGGTTGCTTCTTTCTGCACTACTCTTGCTTCTTTGTGTATCTCTGTTGCTTCATTTTGTACCACTTATACTTCTTTCAGCATCCTCTTCCCTCTTTCTGCACATCTCTTTCTTTTTTGTGCACCACTCTTGACACTTTCTCCACCCCTGTTCCCCCTTTCTACATCTCAGTTGCTTTTTCTGCACTTCTCTTCTCTCTTTTTCCACCCCTCTTCCCTCTTTCTGTACCTCTCTTGCTTCTTTCTGCACCTCTGTCCTTTCTTTCTGCACCCCTCTTCCCTCTTTCTGAAACCCCTCTTGCCTATTTCTGCACTTCTCTTCCTTCTTTCTGCACTACTTCTGTTTCTTTCTGCAACTCTCTTACTTCTTTCTGCATGCCTCTTGCTTCTTACTACACCCCTCCTGCTTGTTTGAAATCCCTCTTCCCTCTTCCTGAACCCCTTTTGCCTCTTTTCTGCACCTCTGTACCTTCTTTCTGCACTTATTGTGTTTCTTTCCGCACCTTTCACTTCTTTCTGTACCCCTTTTGCCTCTTTATGCACCCCTCTTCCCTCTTTCCTCACCCCCTTCCCTTTTTCTCCACCCCTCTTTCCTCTTTCTTCACTCCTGTTGCCTCTTTTTGCACCTCTGTTGCTTCTTTCTGCACTACTCTTGCTTCTTTCTGCAACTCTTTTGCTTCTTTCTGCACCACTCATTCTTCTTTATGCATCCTCTTCCCTCTTTCTGTACCTCTTTTGCCTCCTTTTGCACCTCTCCTGCTTCTTTCTGCACCACTCATGCCACTTTCTCCATCCCTGTTCCCCTTTGTGCATCTCTCTTGCTTCTTTCTGCACCCCTCATGCCTCTTTCACATCCCAATTCCCTCTTTCCGCACCCCTTTTGCCTTTTCTGGACATCTGTTCTTTCTTTCTGCACTTCTTCTGTTTCTTTCTGCACCTTATGTGTTTCTTTCTGTATCCCTCTTGCCTCTTTCTCCAGCCCACTTCGCCCTTTCTGCATCTATGTTGCTTCTTTCTGCATATCTCTAGCTTCTTTCTGCATCTCTCTTGCTTCTTTCTAGATCTAGATGCATCCCTCATCCATCTTTCTGTACTCCTCTTGCATCTTTCTGCACCCCTCTTCCCTTGTTTCTGCAACCCTTCTGCCTCTTTCTGCACCTCTGTTCCTTCTTTCAACACTTCTTAATTTTTTTCTACACCTCTCTTGCTTCTTTCTGTACTCCTCTTGCGACTTTCTCTACCCCTCTTCCCCCTTTCTGCATCTCTGATGCTTCTTTCTGCACCTCTTCTGCTTCTTTCTGTACTCCTTGTGCCTTTCTCACAGTCCTCCGCCCGCTCCACTTTTGCCTCTTTGTGACCTCTCTTCCTACTTTCTGCACCGCCTTTGTTTCTTTCTGCACCTATCACTTTTGTCTGTACCCCTTTTGCCCCTCTCTGTACCTGCCTTCCCTCTTTCTGCACCTCTTGCCTCTTTCTCCACCACTCTTCCCTATTTCATCACCCTTGTTGCCTCTTTCTGCACCTCTGTTCCTTCTATCTGCACTTCTGTTTCTTTCTGCAGCTCTCTTGCTTCTTTCTGCACCCCACGTGCCTCTTTCTGTATCCCTCTTCCCTCATTTTGTACCCCTCGTGCCTCTTTCTGCTGTTCTGGTGCTTCTTTCTGTACTCCACTTGCTTCTTTTTGCACCCCTCATGCCTCACACTCCTCTTCCCTCTTTGTGCACCCCTCTTGCCTCCTTGTGCACCTCTGATCCTTCTTTCAGCACATCTTTTGTTTCTTGTTGTGTAGTGTAGTTCCTATATTCCCAATAGGCTCTGCGCATTGGAATAATAAATCCTGTAGCTTAGACGTAGGACTGACGTCGACTAGGTCTCTACCAAATCTTTTAGACTTAATTGTAAGTGCCAGCTAGCTCAGAGGTCACTAGAAACGTTCTCGAATTCACAAGAAGGGATTAGTTTCTGACAACCGAATAGACATGACAACTTTGTTTCCCAAGAATAAGAAATCAATCTCTAGAGTCGCGGAAACAATAGATTTTACTCAGTCATTCGTGCATGCTTCGTTTCACCAGAGGTGCTGAGAAATTAGAGAGACGGGTGTTTTCAATAAAACTTATTTATTGAACAGTCTTCTTTCTCAAGCAAAAGAAATGTACTGCTACAATCGTAATACTGGTAATAAAGTACAGAGTATATAATACGATCAGTATTATAAAGTAGTACTGTAAACGCATGATATGGTTTCTAAGCCATAAATTGCCTTAAAATGGATAAAATACATACAGTGTTAAAATGATGGCTAAAAGTACTCAACTGGTGCTTCTAAAATACGCCTACACCGGTGTACCTGACCTAAGTCTAGCACAAGGGAAGAAGTAAGTAAGGAGTAGTTTAAGCTTAGTATTTCCTACCAAAGGTCTTGTATCTCTCTCTCAGGACTCGATTTCCCAGCAACCCGCGAGGGTAGCCTGAAAACACTGGAGCTGGATTTCTCGGGAGGAGAAAAGACAGAGTCTCTCAGTGCGTCAGCTGGAGGGTCGGCTTCCTTCGGCACTTGCTGCTGCAGGGCGTCGGGCAAGTAGTTAGTCGATCTGCTCCAAACCACCGTGTATCTGCTTGGGCAAATCTAGGCATATTTATACTATGAAGGCGCCGAGTTTGACGTGTGATTGGACTTAATAACGTCATAGAAGATTTAGTTATTCGAAAACGCCATGATTTCCTAGATGAATTAGTATTCAGGCAAGGGGATGTCCCTAGCTGCTGAAGGCGGGTTTCTCTAAGAAATCGTTGTGATTCTTGGAACATAGTGGAAGTAGCCATGACGTATTTGGGCTGCATATGCTCAGTCTAAATATGGTAATGATTTCTATGCCTATATAAGGATAGGATAATCCGTATCTATATAAGGGCATGAATCGGGAACATTTCAACTAGGGTCCTAGATTCATTTACAGCACCCACTCCATGATCTTAAGTTCAATTAAACTAAACCTGTAAGCACTGAACATATCTAAAGCTGGTTTATACAATCCCACCCAAAATACAACATACAAAATTGCATTTGAAAAAGGCTTGTTTGAATGTAATAGAATAAGCAGGTCTTCATAGACATGAAGCATAGTATACATTCTATCATTGTAAAATATATTCATGAAATGTCTCTGAAGCTTTTTACAGAAAGGAAAAATAAATTTTCGAGACCATCCCATATCATATTTAAAAATACCTTTTTGTTCTGATTATTAGGCCAAATATAGTCATTTAGGAAGTTTTTCAAAAGAAATCTTGTTCTCTAAGAATATTTCTACTTTAAGCAGATTACTCTGTGCCAAGTTCTTTTTTGAAAAAAGTTCAAATTAGTAGATTGTTTTGAAAAATGAAGGCCGAATTACAGAGTTCAGAGAACACTGTGTGAAATAATCAAAAGTTATTCTCAGGAGTGTCAGGAGAAAACATCAGATCATCTAGGCTGGCCAAGAAACCGTCTACCGTAATAGGTAAAAGTGGAACCACTTCAGATAGCAGATCAAAGGTGCAGAAGTGTGGATCATCGCCATCAGCGTTTGATGCATTAGCAGTGTCCGTAGGAGATGGTACCTGTATGCCTGTAGTTTCTCGTATCGCACCCTAAGTTAGACTTGCCGGTGAGACCTCAATGAATGCCATCATCAGAATAGGCAGCCGTTGGGGGCAACACGATGCATGAGCCGTTACTGGACCTAGCAAAGCGTCAACATCCGATGGCAGTACTGATGGAAGTGTAAGACAAATTTCCAGCACGCATTCCTGTCCGCAAAGCAGGCATCGAAGAACAGGTAAGATGCAATCTTGCCAGATTGGTCTGAACGATAGAAACCAAGTTGTGTTCAGATCTCTTAAACGAGCCAAGCCAAGAATCATGGCAAGGAGGCATTGTTCCATGGTATTCTGGGTGTTGCTGGTGGCCGGACTTGCCATATCGGAGCAGAAGGAATAAAAATAGAATTCCTGCTCCTAGTCCCAAGATGAGAGGCAGGCTACCGAACACAGAGTGCACGAAATTTGGAAAAATGCTGAGGACTGCTTCAAATGGTGTTAACAGTCCCGAAAAAATCGTCTTAAATACATGTGTGATGCTGCTGGTATCAGACATGTTTAGGATTTGACTTAACATTTCTGCGAAGTGTACTGGGCAGTTTGTTGATAATAATGCATGTATCTCTGCAGAAGTCCTTGCAACTTGCAGATCATACGTTTCTCTAGATGCTTATCAGTGGCACATTGTTTTGTAAAAGAATGATTTTCATTCTGCTTAAAGTATCAATTCGTATAGAATAGATATTCAGTGAAGGCCATAAGTCCGTCCCTCTGTCTGCCTTGTGCGTTGGAAACAATACTTGCATACAACAAGTGACCATGAACGACACACTAACTAGATAAGCTTTTCCTGGCAACATGCCACAACAGCTGTGATCATTCAGCATAACGTAACTGCCATTGGATAGTTGCCTGAAAATTGGTTCTATCACTGTAGAGGGTGTCCCGTGCAGATGGCATGAAAGGTTATTTGCAGAACCGTCGCAGGCTCCGTGTAAATTAATACCTTTGCACAAAAGTGTACCGCTTAGTGAGTTCATACAATTATTACCACTAATGAATACCTCTTTTCCTTATTCCAACATTTATGTGTGTAAGGTAAAGTCCAGGTCGACTTAATGTATTCTTTACCCAACCTTTCATACAGGCCCGCTGGTATATGCTGTAGACAATACTCGAACTGGAAAATCGTCACTGGTATCGTAATGGCGCCATGTATTATCCATTCAATGACAGGCTTCTCAGAAACTGTTAAGGGTAATCTTTCCAGTTTTTCAATGCTCAGCACTGTATAGTCTGCTCCTTTTTGTGTCAAAGATAATTGTTTATCTGTAAGGCTAAATACAGAAAACAATGACGTTGTGTTGATTAGACGCCATGGCACATAGGCTAAACGCAGATTTTCTAACGTCCAGCCCAGCTGCATTATAGAACGTAATTGAGACTGGCTATGTTGTAACATTAGCAAGTCCTGCTCTATTATGTCAATTGCAGATGATACAATGCTGTCCAATGAATATATTCTGGAGGACAGAGTTGTTAACCCATTGTCTACTTCTGAGAGAGTTTTCTCTACATTAATACGATCAATTTCTTGTATTCTTTCTGCAGTTTCTATTTGCGTCACTTTCCAAGCTTCGTTGTACGCAGCATATATACCGGCGTATATGAAACGTTTTTGACGCGGTTTGCGAGGCCCCATTAAGAAATCTTGCAAATCATTGCCTTCTTTAAGTAAAGATAAGTGTTGTTTGGTTTCCGGAAGTGTAGATTTCTGTAGCCACTCAAGGCATACTTTTCCTACACTGTATGTTGTTACTATCCCTGGATGTTGTCTCTGGGAATATCTTGGATCTGGCCTGTTCATTTTAAGCCCCTATGTTTTTTCCAGGAATCTATCATGACAGTTATTAGTGTCTGTGGGCCAGATTAACCATTTTTTCCAATCAGGATTAGTTCTGTTCTGTTTTAAAATATAGGGTACATCTACCTCTTCTTCTGTAGCATTATTACTGTCAGATGTGGGTTTAGGTATAGACAGTTTATTCAAATATTTTATCTTAGCTAGGCCAAGACAAGAAGTTTGTTGAACAGTGTCATTTAAAAACATTATTTGTTCTGGCATAATGCAGGCTCTGAACAGGGCTTCTAAACCTTGCACGTGCCAGTCTTTTGTGCCCCAAACAGTTTTTGTCTCGATGTTGTCTTTCCAAAAGTCAAAACCTAATGTTGACAGCTGGGCATAAAAGTTTTCAGAATACATTTGTTTAGAATTGGTCAACTTTGTTTTCATTCCTGCCTTATTCTCATTTTTGAAATAAAAAATATTCTGGATTTGTAACATTAAGCCCTGTGAAGTATGGAAATTTTTCATAGAATATTTTTGAGTTGCCTTTCGGCGGCATTGGACAATGTTCCCATTGATTATATGTATAAACATTTCTAGGGTTTGCAGATTTATGCAAATAATGATGACTATAATGATTAAAACAATACATTTGTTCATATTCTGATGAACCTTGTAAGTATTCATGTTCAGTAAATTTAGCTGACATCTCTAAATCTGACATCATATTATTAATAGTCTCAAAGTACCAATCATCAGAAAATGTGTTTGGTGATACATAGTCACTTAAAAAGATCTTGAACTGGTGCGGAATCTTCAGAAGCTCTACCGGGCCATAGATGTCATACTCAGTTTTGTCCCATGCTATACCACCAGGTATAGGAACGGCTGTGATGTTCACTGATGACAGATCTCTTCTTTCACGATGGGAAGATTTATGAGGTTTCAGGACCAAGTTGGTTTCCTGACTTGGTGTGTCCATTGTATTATATTTTCCATCTATCATTCTTCCCAAGCTCAAAACTAGAACAAGCCAGAGGAGGAGGAAAAGTACTCCTAACACAATCCAAAATTTACAATCCATGGTGAAACCAGATATATTTTCTCAAGTTGATGAAAGAGTTCTTTTATTTTTACTTTGAAACTTTTATTTGCTGGCTCATCTTCGGGCTCACTGGGATCCTCAGAAAATGTATCAAAGTTGATGAAATAGCCTGAGGCAGTTCTGTCAATTGTTGGAATTGCATCAGATTGTTATTAATCTTTGAAGCTGCTTCTTCCTTTGTCATATTTGTATAGTCAGAGGCTACAACATTGTAGACAGGTGTTTCTTGACAAACTGTTATTTGGGTCTCAAGAGGCAGGAGTTCCATGGCTTTGTTACATAGTCCTTCTTTTCTTACTGCAGGTTTATCAATGGTGATAAGTCTTTCAGTTTGAACCTCTTGAATAGTAGCGAGATTTGGTCTTCTGCTACTTCTTGGGAGTCCACTGGGCCTACTACTTATTATTGGCAACATAATTGTGGTTTGACCAAGTCGATAGACACAACTCTGTTCTCCCTTTTACCAGCAAGGGGCGGTAGTACTACTGATCTTGTTCCTTGGATTGCCAAGACAGGTACTGATTTTCTGTAATAAGGCCCAAATCCCTTCTTCACCGCGATCGTCTCTCTGACTAGATCCCCAATCTTTGGAATCCAGACAGATCTTGCTGGGACAGGTGGTTTTTCTTCAGTGGATGTTCGCTTTTGTGTTGCGTTACTTATAGTTTTTCTTGTTTCGTTCAAGTCCTGTAAAACAGCTAAACGATCTTTGACATCAAAGGGTTTTTGTTCCACCACTGAAGTTTGACAATCGAGGTCTTTGAATAACATTCTAGTACCAAACAGTAATTCCTACGGAGTGATTCCACCCAGAGAATTTCTTGGCAGATTGTTTACACTACGTTGGACACTTATTAGATGTTTGACCCACCCCTCACCCGAGCCTAATACCTTAGCTGTTATGGATTGCTTTATGTCACAGTTTTTTCTTTCCACTACCGCATTACCCTCAGGATGGAAGGGACTAGAATACCGCTATGCAACGCCCAAACTAGCCATGGCCTCCTTGTAAGCTCGAGAGCTTAACGCAGGACCCTGGTCAGAATGCAGCATGCCTATTGCGTATGTGCTAATGAAGACTCGCAAATCCTTTATAACAGTTCTGGCGTCAGCCGAGCGCTGGGGCCACATCCAAATAAATCTTTGTCCTAGTAGTTGTGGGACCGCATCCATTCAATATAACGTTTGCCTGTAGATAGTCTAATGCTGTCTAGCAATGATATCTGAACTGGGCTAGCTACTCAGCCGTCAGGTATCTGGTGGCTTTCGCTTCTGCGATTTCTGTTGCAGTTAGGGCAATAAATTGCGAAATTCTACACATCAACTCCCAGTCCCGGCCACCAGTACATCTTTTCTAATTCTATTAGAGATTTCAAGATCCCTTGATATCTCAGACCCTCTCCCATATGTGCTTTGTGTACCAAAGCAGCTCTCTGATTCCTGTTTGGAATTGCTCTGTCCCCCACTCCAGGGATTTGAGCAACAGGAACGGACTTTGCATCAATTTTGTATGTATTTGTGAGTAGATAGTTTAGAGGTAATGCTGCATAGCTGCCTTCCATTGAGGTTTTTACTGCTAGTAACGTTTCACCATCTATTACTCTTTTCAAATGAGTGATTGTAGCTATGGAAGCCGTTTGCACAGCTGCCTTCGCGGCTTCATCAGCCAATGAATTCCCTGCAACGTGAACGCCACCACGTTGATGACTCAGTGTATGAATCACATGAAAGCAATCACAATGGAGGGCACACCGCTAGCCCCTCCTCCGGATCGCCCCTAGGGACTCTGGTACATGGAGTTCTTGAGTGGTTCACCCCAGTGGGTGCAAGTCGGTACTTGTAGAACTGATGAGCTCTAGACCCGATACATGTCCCGGGTTTTTGGATATCGCCCGAGACATGGTTCGGGTTTCGGGATAACTTCCCTTATCAGTAGAGAAAATAGTTAGGGGTGGAAGAGAAGGCCACCAAACAACCGTCAATGGCCTCGATGCCCAAACCGGCACGCAGGTGCGTCGTCCAGGAGCCCGTCGGCTCAAAGCTCAAGGGAGCCTATTTGTAGAAGCAATCGCAATGGAGGGCACACCGCTAGCCCCTCCTCCGGATCGCCCCTAGGGACTCTGGTACATGGAGTTCTTGAGTGGTTCACCCCAGTGGGTGCAAGTCGGTACTTGTAGAACTGATGATCTCTAGACCCGATACATGTCCCGGGTTTTTGGATATCGCCCGAGACATGGCTCGGGTTTCGGGATAACTTCCCTCATCAGTAGAGAAAATAGTTAGGGGTGGAAGAGAAGGCCGCCAAACAACCATCAATGGCCTCGATGCCCGAACTGGCATGCAGGTGCGTCATCCAGGAGCCCGTCGGCTCAAAGCTCAAGGGAGCTTATTTGTAGAAGCAATCCATTGCGGTCCATTGCTGTTTTTTCTATGAATCACGTGAGTCTTTTGTAGTTCTTTCTGCAAAAGAACTACTTGTTCCCAAAGCGTTTTATGCTTAATTGTGCCACCTTTTGAATTTTTGAAACCGTTTCGAACCCAGTTCTGCAAGTGTTTGTTGTAAGATTCAACGCCGAAATAGGAATCGCACACTCTTAGTATGGGGAATTCGCGATCGGTATTTTCAAGCGCCATCTTGAAAACTTGTAGTTCAGCTCGCTGAGCTGTACAGTCTCTGAGTGATTGAGTTTTAGTGACCATAGGTCTGAATGTACCTTCGCGTCAACGACCTTTAACGATCGTGCACGCAGCACTATAGGCTTGTTTACCCCCAGCTGCGGGCTGCGCTGATCCGTCTGTATATATATATAATGTTCTAGAGGCAGAATCTCGGTCGGCAGGGGACATTTGTACTCGTATTGTAGGAATTTTTGTGTTTTTAAGTAGGGGTCAAACACGTATTCAACATCTGTTGCAGCAAGAGAGTTAACCCATTGTATCCATCTTGGATGTAAAGCTTTTGCATTGGGAATGCTTGCTTTTGTTACTGCCTCTAAGGCAGGTACAGGTGTAACGATCATTATGCGTTGACCCTGTGCCAGGGCTCTCTCCTTTGCTACTGCAGTTTGAACCGCTGTCAGAATTTTTTCTGTAGAAGTGAATTTTATTTCCGCTTGTGTGTACAAGTGTGATTTATATGCTATTGGTACCTTTTCACCTTCATTAAAAGTCAGGTACGTGTATCCGCATCTCCCTGGGATGATTCGGATCACAAGGTTGCGTGTATTTTCACGTGTATCTAATTGTGTTTTTACTAACATGTCTGTTTGCACTGAACGCAAAATTTCTGTCTGCGTTTTAGTCCAATTAATTGGTTTGAAATCAGGTTTGATTAGTTCGTAGAGAGGTTTAACCCTTTCTGCGTAATTCAGAACATCATTTCTTCCAAGATTCAGGAAACCTAGAATTGACTGTAAGTTCTTCAGTGTTTTTGGAGTTTGGAGCAGCGCACATTTCTCTATAAAGTCTGCTGCCAGGCTTTGCCTTCACTTGATAACTTGTATCCTAAGAATAGGACGTTGAGGTGGGCAATTCGTGATTTCTTAAAATTGAATTTGTACCCTTCAGAAGCAAACCCAAGTATTATGGTGTTCACTCTTTTCAAGTGCACATCCAAATCATCATCTGTAAGATAGATGTCATCAACATATGATAATGCCTCATCATCGTACATTTTTAGTAACTCTGTTACTCTGGCTGAGAATAACCCTGAACTATTCTTGAATCGCTGTGTCCCCATAAATGAGAAAGTGGTCAAATGCATGCTTTCAGGTGCAATGTTTTGACAGAAAAACCCATTTGAAATGACTACTGTGGTTTTATATTTTTTCCGTACAATGTTATTCATCAGTGCTGCACAATGTGCTTTTTGTACTGCAAATGTTTTGCAACAGGAGTTTAAGTGTCTGTAATCCAAAACTAGACGATATGAATTTTCTGGTTTGGAGACATGAAACAAAGGATTGTTCATTGACGAGGTGCATGTTTCAATCACCCCTTGGTATTCAAGTTGATTTAAAATCTCCCTGACTTGTTTCTTAGCTTCCTGCTTAACTGGATACTGCCTTTGTGCAGTAGGTTGATTTTTTAACTGGATTTTATGGTGAGGGGAGTCTTCATCCCATCCTGTATGATTTTTATATAAAGCTGAAGCTTGGGCCACAGCCCATTTTCTTGCATATGTGTATTTTTTATGAATAGGAATGTGATTTGAGAAGGCTGGCATAATTACTTCCTCAATATGTAACACGTGCTTTGAGGTGAGGCACGGGTCCAGTCAGCACACAAGCGTGGATAACAGATAAGATAAAGAAATAAAAGTTTGAGTACGTTGATGAACATTGGTGTGCATCCTACCACTCTCTAACTGCATTTATAGAATTATTCTTACCTCAAAAAACGGCAGTTTGCACCCAGCAGCAAAAAATTGTTTGGACCGGATTAAAAATTGTTTGGACCGGATTAAAAATGGTCTGGACCGGATTATGACTGCACAGTAACAGCATCACGAAGAAGACTGTGTTCAATTCTCGATAAGGAAACAATGAACTTTTGCGTTTTACTTTGATGCTTATGGTCGTGCAGCACGGTAAAATAAAATTGACGTATCTTATGTCTTGTTCAGTCACGTGAAAGGAGATAAGCGCATTAAAACACGAGAACATTTATATTATATTGTTTTGCACTGTTAAAAATATGTTTTGTTCACACTTAAGGTGAAACACAGTAGGGACTGTCGAGGATGGAAGTTCAGAACAAGATGGAGGGAATGGGAATCATGCGTAAGGGGTTGTGGAACATGTAGTTGGAGGGAAGGGAAAGGGGAAAGCAATGCGCCAGAAGACAGGTGGAATGAACCCGGAAGTATTTAAGGAGGAAGGAGGGGGAGGAGTGAGTTGTTTGAAACTCCGTTCGGCAACAAGCAGTAAATGAGAGAAGATGTCGGTAAAGAAAGGAGAAGAGCAGGTATGTAAGGAAAACGGGTTTACAAGAGGGTTTACAACCGGGATAGAAGTGGGAAAAGCAGTGAGGTCGGGCGATTGGGTTACGCATGAAAAATGTGTGGGAGGATCGGGAGACACAAGGTGGTTAGAGGCAATAGGAGCACATCGGGTAATGGAGAATTCGCTAAGCAACGTGGTTTTATTTGGCAGGTACGATATCGAGGATGGAAGTGGGGGAGGTTACCGCGTTCGGCGGACACTCTACAGGGTGTCAAGATTCAGTTTGGGGTGAAATAATGGCTCTTAAGGCATCAATGTGGTGATTTAATAAGGCATTTAGTTATTTCAATATGATTTAAAACATTTAAATATGATTGTTAGAAAACAGAGATTTTTTGTGAATCTGTGGTAAATAAATAATTAATTACCGGTACTATTTTTGACTAGATATAACAATAACAGATAGCTCAATAAATAAGAGGCAGGATCCGATGTGTCCGAGTCAGAAGGATTTATTCAGGCAAAAAGGAAGGGACTGGAACGGGACAGCCTGAAATAAAATGGAGAGGCAGCTGCAATGCTTCATCGACAGTGCAGCATATATATAGTACAATATTACATTACATTACATACAGTAGGCGTAACTTATGACAAACGTAAGATAAGAGTGAATGGGTGGAGAAAGAAAGGCGTGTACAGGGCGTATACATAGACATGTGGTATGAAACGTCACAGAAGTGTCATGAATGGGGCGGAAACATGGAGGGGGCTACTCGAGCAGCTGGGACCTTTAACCTAGTGGTGCGCGCAAACGGGCAATGACGTGTTACCAGGGAGAACTGGGGGCTATGACTTCTGCGCTAGAAGAGGAGACTAAAGTCTGCGGTGTCAGGACGACATGTACCTATATCATATCTGGTATCTGGTGTTTGGAGTACATGTTGATAGAATCCAAAAGTTATCAGGGCAAAGGCTACTTGACACTAAGACTGGTGCATGCATAATTCTACATGTATTGCGTGTGCTAGGAATATTCTATGAATATTAATACAGTATTTCTCTTACATGGAGACAGAAAGGCTAGACCATAGCTGGAACTATTGATGCGATTCAGTAGCTTAGGAATGCAGAGAAGGAGGGCTGGACTGATAACTAGAAGCATAACATACTCTTGGCAGACAGGCAGGCAGAGCCAGGCCGGGCCGGGCACTGTGCGGCAGGAAGTAAGTGAAGGGTCAGGGATGCAGGTGGGGGCTACATCGCTCCTCAGAGAGGGTTCAGGAGACTGGAGCTTGAATCTGATGTCCGGGCCCTTTTGAGGCCTAGGAACGGGGACAATGCAATGAATTAACGTGCACATTGTAAAACGTGGCAACATAGGCCTAATACTCGTTGCTTTCACGAGAACTGGAAACTGGCATACTAGAGTTGGACACAACTATGATTGCGTCTTTAATCGATCATAGGGGGATACATGCATATCGATCATGCACATATAACATAGGATGGGGAACACGTAGGCACATATAACATGGCAAAATTTACTTTTCCACAAATCTATTAAGACTGTAAGCATAAAAGACACTAACAGAGGTTCTTTGTTTTAACTTGACAGCTATCCCTGACGAAGGGCAAAAGAATGCCCGAAATGCATTGGATGTTTTAAAATCAGAGCTGCTTAATGTGAATTGTATGTGCCTACGTGGAACAGTAAAAGGCCTGGATGGGCATAATTGTTTCATTTGAAAAATGTGGGACTTTTTTCAGTCTAATCGTGTACTGTGGAACAAAGTCTGATCAAATCAGGATAAAAATTGGAATAAATATGGATTAAAACACAAGATGAATTTTGCAATTATTGCTTCAAGCTGTGCGATTGGAATTGGAGCGTCACAACGTTGCAAATGTTTTAAATATGTAACACGTGCTTTGAGGTGAGGCACGGGTCCAGTCAGCACGCAAGCGTGGATAAAAGATAAGATAAAGAAATAAAAGTTTGAGTACGTTGATGAACATTGGTGTGCATCCTACCACTCTCTAACTGCATTTATATAATTACTTCCTCGCCATGTGGGCACTCCCTAACAAATTCAGGTGGCCAGTCTTTTTCAGCTAGAAGTATGTCATAGCCCTTAGAGAGCTTCTCCCAAAAGAGTGCCCTTATTTTTCTAGTCATGTCCTCCTCCATCCGGAGTGTTACTTCATATAACTTGTGAGGCACACTAACACTGATATCGGCAGTTTCAACCTGAATGCATTCATTCAATCGACTGTCTCCAGATGATCCATCAGGATCCTGCGAACTATTGTGACTTCTACAGCGCTGTCTAGCATTGTCTGGGCCCTCTCTCCGTTCTTGAGTTGTGTCCTCAACATCCTCGGCATGTCTGATCTTTATGCTGGCTACCTTCTTTTTTGTGAATTGGGTTTTCTTATTTTTTGGAACGTGCTGTTCTTCTTTGGACTTCACGCGTTCATTTTTCTGTTCTGATCGTCCTCTCCTCTCGGATTTCTGCGTAGAAGTCTGAAAGGTACGAGAGGAACGGGTATCAGTATCTTGATATCTATTAGGTTTTCTTAAAGTATCCCTATTTCTAAGGTTATACCTTTTTCAGAGGGTTCCCAGTTGGGAGACCTATCTCCTTTTTGGGGGATCTTCCTCTGGACTGAGAATATTTCTCTTTAGGAAGTGTCTGTTTAGTATTTTCCCACTTCTTTCTAGGAGTGATGAGATTATTTTTAATAAATACCTTTTCATGATTTTCAGTTAGCTGGGGTTTTAATGGTTTTCCTCCCAGACTATCTCTTCCTAGATCTTCATATGATTTTTCAATAATTCTTGCAAGCTCATATGGTTGGTCTGCTATACCTGTTTCTTTTAACTTCTGGCGGATTGCCACGGATGCTGCTTCACCTTTGATGTTGGCTAAGAGTATAGCCGAGACCTGTTTGAATTCTTTCAGTAATTTCTGTCTCAGAACGTCTGGTATCGCCGCCATGGACGGTACATCATGTGTTTTTGTATAGATTGAAGCAAAGACTGTACCCCAAGTGTCACAGTCCTCAGCATGTGGTGCTATCCCAATTGGTAAGCAGATTGTCAGAATTCTGTGTTTCTCATGAGGTGTACTATCAGGGAAACCTCCTCGATTTGAGTAATTTTGTGTGCTAACCAAAACGGAATTTGTTCCCTTTTGACAGGCATTTTACCAATGACTGATTGTATAGTCTGTGGTGTGATTTTGTTTGTGTTCCCCTGGTGAGGGGTGTGCTGTGGAATCTTTACAGTAGGTTGTACTGTTAGGGTCCGCATAACATATTGAACCAATTGTCTATGTATTTTAATTAACTGTTCCAACTGTTCCAGCTGTGCTAGCAGTTCTCTACCTATCATACTTTCTATGTCAAAATTAAGCATGGGCGTAAAATCCGTTCCGTTCGCTGAATTTGCGGATTTTCTGCAATTTCGCGGTCCTCGAATCTCGTGAAATTGCAGAAAAATCCGCAAAATCGTGTTAGGGACGGATTTTCAAAAATTGAAGTACATAAAGCACTTACAGGGTTACAGCAGGTGCCAAAGTTGAAGCTAATTTCTTTGTAACCATTTACAAAATGGTTACAAAGAAATTAAATTCAACTTGGGGACCTGCTGTAACCCTGTAAGTGCTTCCTGAGCGGCGCCTCCAGAGATTTTGCCTACTTGCAACTATTCTCTGACCCTCGAAGCAGGGTCAGAGAATAGTTACAAGTATGGCACAATGCTCCAGGCTGTCACAAAAATTCAACCACAACAGGAAGTACTTACAGATTAGGAAGCAGGTGCCAGACTTGAAGCTCAAATTCAGTAACACATTAACCAGCCCCCGGTTGAGGCTGGGCAGGTGTGCTTTCTCCCCATAATCTTCAGTGGTGAACTAGAGGGTGCTGTGATGAACCAAAAGGTGCAGTTGTGAACCAGAGGGTGCTGTGATGAACCAGAGGGTGGCAGTGATGAACCAGAGGGTGGCAGTGATGAACCAGAGAGTGACAGTGATGAACCAGAGGGTGGCAGTACTGATCCAGAGGGTGGCAGTGATGAACCAGAGGGTGGCAGTGGTGAACCAGAGGGTGACAGTGGTGAACCAGAGGGTGGCAGTGGTGAACCAGAGGGTGCTGTGATGAACCAGAGGGTGGCAGTGATGAACCAGAGGGTGACAGCGATGAACCAGAGGGTGGCAGTGGTGAACCAGAGGGTGGCAGTGGTGAACCAGAGGGTGGCAGTGATGAATCAGAGGGTGGCAGTGATGAACCAGAGGGTGGCAGTGGCGAACCAGAGGGTGGCAGTGATGAACCAGAGGGTGGCATTGGTGAACCAGAGGGTGGCAGTGATGAACCAGAGGGTGGCAATGATGTACCAGAGGGTGGCAGTGATGAACCAGAGGGTGGCAGGGGTGAACCAGAGGGTGGCAGTGGTGAACCAGAGGGTGGCAGTGATGAACCAGTGGGTCGCAGTGATGAACCAGAGGGTGACAGTGGTGAACCAGAGGGTGACAGTGGTGAACCAGAGGGTGCTGTGATTAACCAGATGGTGGCAGGGATGAACCAGAGGGTGTCAGTGGTGAACCAGAGGGTGGCAGTGGTGAACCAGGGGGTGCTGTGATGAACCAGAGGGAGAAAGTGGTGAACCAGAGGGTGGCAGTGGTGAACCAGAGGGTGGCAGTGATGAACCAGAGGGTGGCAGTGATGAACCAGAGGTGGCAGGGGTGAACCAGAGGGTGCTGTGATGAACCAGAGGGTGGCAGTGATGAACCAGAGGGTGGCAGTGGTGAACCAGAGGGTGGCAGTGATGATCCAGAGGGTGGCAGTGATGATCCAGAGGGTGGCAGTGGTTAACCAGAGGGTGGCAGTGAGGAAATAGAGGGTGGCAGTGATGAACCAGAGGGTGGCAGTGGTGAACCAGAGGGTGCTGTGATGAACCAGAGGGTGGCAGTGATGAACCAGATGGTGGCAGTGGTGAACCAGAGGGAGCGGTGATTAACCAGAGGGTGGCAGTGATGAACCAGAGGGTGGCAGTGGTGAACCAGAGGGTGCTGTGATGAACCAGAGGATGGCAGTGATCAACCAGAGGGTGGCAGTCGTGAACCAGAGGGTGGCAGTGATTAACCAGATGGTGGCAGGGATGAACCAGAGGGTGTCAGTGGTGAACCAGAGGGTGGCAGTGGTGAACCAGGGGGTGCTGTGATGAACCAGAGGGAGAACGTGGTGAACCAGAAGGTGGCAGTGGTGAACCAGAGGGTGGCAGTGATGAACCAGAGGGTGGCAGTGATGAACCAGTGCTGGCAGGGGTGAACCAGAGGGTGCTGTGATGAACCAGAGGGTGGCAGTGATGAACCAGAGGGTGGCAGTGGTGAACCAGAGGGTGGCAGTGATGATCCAGAGGGTGGCAGTGATGATCCAGAGGGTGGCAGTGGTTAACCAGAGGGTGGCAGTGAGGAAATAGAGGGTGGCAGTGATGAACCAGAGGGTGGCAGTGGTGAACCAGAGGGTGCTGTGATGAACCAGAGGGTGGCAGTGATGAACCAGATGGTGGCAGTGGTGAACCAGAGGGAGCGGTGATTAACCAGAGGGTGGCAGTGATGAACCAGAGGGTGGCAGTGGTGAACCAGAGGGTGCTGTGATGAACCAGAGGATGGCAGTGATCAACCAGAGGGTGGCAGTCGTGAACCAGAGGGTGGCAGTGATTAACCAGAGGGTGGCAGTGATGAACCAGAGGGTGGCACTGGTGAACCAGAGGGTGTTGTGATGGACCAGAGGGTGGCAGTGATGAACCAGAGGGTGACAGTGATGATCCAGAGGGTGGCAGTGGCAAACCAGAGGGTGGCAGTGATGATCCAGAGGGTGGCAGTGATGATCCAGAGGGTGGCAGTGGCGAACCAGAGGATGGCAGTGATGAACCAGAGGGTGGCAGTAATGAACCAGAGGGTGGCACTGATGAACCAGAGGGTGACAGTGATGAACCAGAGGGTGGCAGTGGTGAACCAGAGGGTGGCAGTGATGAACCAGAGGGTGACAGTGATGAATCGGAGTGTGGCAGTGGTGAACCAGAGGGTGGCAGTGATGAACCAGAGGGTGGCAGTGGTGAACCAGAGGGTGCTGTGATGAACCAGAGGGTGACAGTAATGAACCAGAGGGTGGCAGTGGTGAACCACAGGGTGCTGTGATGAACCAGAGGGTGACAGTGATGAACCAGAGGGTGACAGTGATGAATCAGAGGGTGACAGTGGTGAACCAGAGGGTGCTGTGATGAACCAGAGGGTGGCAGTGATGAACCAGAGGGTAACAGTGATGATCCAGAGGGTGGCAGTGGCAAACCAGAGGGTGGCAGTGATGATCCAGAGGGTGGCAGTGATGATCCAGAGGGTGGCAGTGGCGAACCAGAAGGTGGCAGTGGTGAACCAGAGGGTGTTGCAATGAACCAGTGGGTGGCAGTGATGAACCAGAGGGTGACAGTGATGACCCAGATGGTGGCAGTGGTGAACCAGAGTGTGGTAGTGATGAACCAGAGGGTGACAGTGATGAACCAGAGGGTGGCAGTGGTGAACCAGAGGGTGGCAGTGATGAACCAGAGGGTGGCAGTGGTGAACCAGAGAGTGCTGTTATGAACCAGAGGGTGACAGTGATGAACCAGAGGGTGGCAGTGATGAACCAGAGGGTGGCAGTGGTGAACTACAGGGTGCTGTGATGAACCAGAGGGTGTCAGTGATGAACCAGAGGGTGACAGTGATGAACCAGAGGGTGGCAGTGGTGAACTAGAGGGTGCTGTGATGAACCAGAGGGTGGCAGTGATGAACCAGAGGGTGACAGTGATGAACCAGAGGGTGATAGTGGTGAACCAAAGGGTGGCAGTGGTGAACCAGAGGTTGGCAGTGCTGAACTAGAGGGTGGCAGTGGTGAAAAAGAGTGTGGAAGTGATGAACCAGAGGGTGGCGCTGCTAAACTGCCTGGGAGCCCTGTGGGCGTGAGCCCCTGCGCTGCTGAGCTGCCCAGGGGTTGTGAGCCCACGCGCTACTGAACTGCCCCGGGGCCCAGTGGGTGTGAGCCCCCGTGCTGCTGAACTGCCCCGGAGCCCTCTCAGTGTGAACATCGTTTGTGCTCAATTGCCTGGGAGCCCTCTGGGTGTGAGCTCACATTGTGCTAAGTGTCCCCCTGCCCCCAGTACATATATACCCGTACCGCACAGCACCATTATGCTCTTCCACCATGAAATCTGGTGCCTGGATGTTCCTGATCCGTGTAGGTGGTACCACCGTCTGGTGCAGTCAAAATGTGAAGTCATAACTTGCTACACAGCACCAATAAACACGTGTCCCTCCTGGCACCGTTATGCACATGTACCAGGCGTGGAGCACCCGCATTCCACTGCACCCTACTGCCCAAAGCCAGCATATGCCTGTACGGGGCAGTTTAGTATTAGATGAGATATTGTCCAGCAGCAGCAGCTGCATGCGCCTGAGCACACTGAGAAGGATCACAATGGCTTTGTACCAACACACGCAGCAGAGCTATCTTGGACATCTGAAGGATGCTGGGGTCCTGTGCCAAATGTATTTTTGCATCCATGAGTTTCCCGAGCGCTATCCCCGTGTAGCTCCTGTGACCAGGGGGCTGCTTTCTCCTCATCTGCTGCTTTTTTGCAATTTCGCATTCGGACCGCGAATTCGCAAATTTCGCCCATACTTAGTCAGGATGTGGTGTATAGCTCGCTAGTACCGGCCATGTAGCTCCTGGTCTACCTAGTGGACCGAGCCTGGTAATGTGATTTTCATGTTTTAGGGCGCTTTTGAACCAGAGCTGATGCTCTTGGTAAGTTAATGCAATTTCAACGTTCTCGTAAGGAACGTATTCCTCGGGAGGTTCCTCTACTTTGTAGTAGTGGAACTCGTGTGTTCCACCATCTGCAGGAGGAAAATGAATCCATGAATAGAATACCTCTTTCTGCCGATATTCATGAGCCTCTATAATGAAGATAACTTTTTCACCTCTAGGTGATTCTCCATTATTTATGAGTCTGTAAGTTATAGTTTTTCTTCCGTTTACCGGGATGATTATAGCATCCGGGTCATTCTGTAGCCTATTTCTGTCATCTAAATCTGCTTGTACTGCTGCTGCAGCTAATTCTTCGTCAGTAACCATTATTTTTACTGTTTGTAGAGTTTGCAGGACATGTTTCAAGGAAACAAAGACTAGGTGCACAATATTTTGGAACACTGTATCCTTCAACATTCAGCAAACCAAAAACTAATACTTTTGGCGGATATTTAGCCTTTCACCCACTCCAGACGTCTATTGGAGTTTTTACTTGAGAAAGGGGTCTGTGTGAAAAGCACGACTGAGTTACTCTAGTATCTAGCGTTAAATTATCGCCATACCAAACGTTGGGCGCCATATAGTGTAGTTCCTATATTCCCAATAGGCTCTACGCATTGGAATAATAAATCCTGTAGCTTAGACGTAGGACTGAGGTTGACTAGGTCTCTACCGAATCTATTAGACCTAATTGTGAGTGCCAGCTAGCTCAGAGGTCACTAGAAACTTTCTCAAATTCACAAGAAGGGATTTTTTTTTGACAACCGCATAAACATGACAACTTTGTTTCCCAAGAATAAGAAATCAATCTCTAGAGTTGCGGAAACAATAGATAGCTATTTTACTCAGTCATTCGTGCATGCTTCGTTTCACCAGAGGTGCTGAGAAAATAGAGAGACAGGCGTTTTCAATAAAAAGTATTTATTGAACAGTCTTCTTTCTCAAGCAAAATAAATGTACTGCTACAATCGTAATACTGGTAATAAAGTACAAAGTATATAATACAAACAGTATTATAAAGTAGTACTGTAAAAGGATGATATGGTTTCTAAGCCATAAATTGCCTTAAAACGGATAAAATACATACAGTGTTAAAATGATGGCTAAAAGTACTCAACTGGTGCTTCTAAAATACGCCTTCCCCGGTGTACCTGGCCTAAGTCTAGCACAAGGGAAGAAGTAAGTAAGGAGTAGTTTAAGCTTAGTATTTTCTGCCAAGAATCTAATCAAGAATTCTCTAAGGGTCTAATCAGCTCTGTACCTTGGTTTAGAATGAAGGAGGTCTTGTATCTCTCTCTCAGGACTCGATTTCCCAGCAAGGGTAGCCTGGAAACACTGGCGCTGGATTTCTCAGCAGGAGAAAAGACAGAGTCTCTCAGTGCGTCAGCTGGAGGGTCGGCTTCCTTCGGCACTTGCTGCTGCAGGGCGTCGGGCAAGTAGTTAGTCGATCTGCTCCAAACCACCGTGTGTCTGCTTGGGCAAATCTAGGCATATTTATACTATGAAGGTGCCGAGTTTGACATGTGATTGGACTTAATAATGTCATAGAAGACTTAGTTCTTCGAAAACACCATGATTTCCTAGATAAATTAGTATTCAGGCAAGGGGATGTCCCTAGCTGCTGAAGGCGGGTTTCTCTAAGAAATCGTTGCTGATTCTTGGTGCATAGTGGAAGTAGCCATGCCGTATTTGGGATGCATAGGCTCAGTTTAAATATGGTAGTGATTTATATGCCTATATAAGGATAGGATAATCCGTATCTATATAAGGGCATGAATCGGGAAAATTTACACTAGGGTCCTAGTTTCATTTACAACAGTTGCATATCTCTTGCTTCTTTCTGCATCCCTCATGCCTCTTTCTGTAGTCCTCTTCCCTCTTCTTGAACCCCTTTTGCCTCGTTTCTGTTGCTTCTTTTTGCACTACTCGTGCTTCTTTATGCACCTCTCTTATTTTTTCTGCACCACTCATGTTTATTTTTGCACCCTTCTTCCCTCTTTCTGCATCCCTCTTCTCTCTTGCTGCACCTCTGTTGCCTCTTTCTGCACTTCCCGTGCTTTTTTTCTGCACCTCTCTCCCTTCTTTCTGCAACCCCTGTGCCTCTTTGTGTACGCATCTTCCTTCTTTTTGGACCCCTCTTGCCTCTTTCTGTACCTTTATTCCGTCTTTCTGCACTTCTGTTTTTTTTCTGCTCATCTCGTGCTTCTTTCTATAGCCCTCATGACTCTTTCTGCACTCTTCTTCCCTCTTTTTGCACCCCTCTTCCCTCTTTCTGCACTTATGTTGCTTCTTTTTGTATTACTTGTACTTCTTTCCGTACCTCTCTTGCTTATTTGCACCCCTCTTCGTGCACCCCTCTTGCCTCTTTCTGCACCTGTTCCTTCTTTTTGCACTTCTTTTCTTTCTTTCTGCACCTCTTGCTTCTTTCTGCATACCTTTTGCTTCTTTCTGGACCCCTCTTGCCTCTTTCTGCACCTCTGTTCCTTCTTTCTGCACTTCTTTTGTTTCTTTCTGCACCTCTTGCTTCTTTCTGCATCCCTTTGCCTCTTTTGCCTCTTTCCCCATCCCACTCCCCTATTTTTTCACCCCTGTCATCTCTTTCTGCACCTCTATTCCTTCTTTCTACACTTCTTTTAGTTCTTTCTGTACCTCTTTCAGCACCCCTCTTCCCTCTTTTCTAAACCTCTTACTTCTTCCTGCACCTCTTTTGCTTCTTTCTGCACCACTCATACTTTTTACTGTATTTTCTTCCCTCTGTCTGTACCTCTCTTGCCTCTTTCTGCACCTCTCTTGCTTCTTTCTGCACCTCTCTTGCCCTTTTCTCCACACCTATTGCCCCTTTTTGCATCCCTGTTGGTTCTTTCTGACCTTCTCTTCTCTCTTTTTTTGCACCGCTCATCCCTCTTTCTGCGCCAATGTTGCTTATCTCTGCACTACTCTTGCTTCTTTCTATATCCATTGTGCCTCTTTCACATCCCAATTCCCTCTTTCTGCACCCCTCTTGCCTCTTTTTCTGCGCTTCTTGTGTTTCTTTCTGCCCCTTATTTGTTTCTTTTTGTATCCCTCTTGCCTCTTTCTCAACCCCACTGCACCCTTTCTGCATCTTTCTGCATCTCTGTTGCTTCTTTCTGCATTTTTCTTGCTTCTTTCTAGACCCTGCATGTCTCTTTCTGCATCCCTCATCCCTCTGGCTGCACTCCTCCTGCCTCTTTCTGTAGCCCTCTTCCCTCTTTCTGCATCCCTCCTGCACCTCTGTTCCTACTTTCTGCACTTTTTTGTTTCTTTCTTCATCTCTCTTGCTTCTTTCCAGACCCCACTTGCCTCTTTCTGCACCTCTCATCCCTCTTTCTGTACTCCTCTTGCATCTTTCTGTACCCCTCTTCCCTCTTTTTGCATCCCTCCTGCCTCTTTCTGCATCTCTGTTTCTTCTTTCACCACTTCTTTTATTTCTTTCTGTCTTTCTGTGCCTCTCTTGCTTCTTTCTGTACTCCTCTTGCCTCTTTCTCTACCCTGCTTCCCCCTTTCTGCATCTATGATGCTTCTTTCTGCAACTCTTTTGCTTCTTTCTGCCCCCTTTGTGCCTCTTTCACAGCCCTCTGCCCGCACCACTCTCGCCTCTTTGTGCAACTCTAATCCTTCTTTCTGCACTTCTTTTGTTTTTTTCTGCACCTATTACTTTTTTCTGCACCGCTTTTGGCTCTCTATGCACCCCTCTTTCTTCTTTCTGCACCACACTTGCCTCTTTCTGCACCTCTGTTTCTTCTTTCTGCACTTCTTCTGTTTCTTTCTACAGCTCTCTTGCTTCTTTCTGCACACCACGTGCCTCTTTCTGTACCCCTCTTCTCTCATTTTGCACCCCTTGTGCCTCTTTCTGCTATTCTGGTGCTTCTTTCTGTACTCCACTTGCTTCTTTCTTTACACCTAGTGCCTCACACTCCTCTTCCCTCTTTGTGCACCCCTCTTGCCTCCTTGTGCACCTCTGTTCCTTCTTTCAGCACATCTTTTGTTTCTTGTTGCATATCTCTTGCTTCTTTCTGCATCCCTCGTGCCTCTTTCTGTACCATCTTCTTGAACCCCTTTTGCCTCGTTCTGCATTTCTGTTGCTTCTTTCTGCACTACTCCTGCTTCTTTATGCACCTCTCTTATTTTTTCTGCACCACTCATGTTTCTTTTTTCACCCCTCTTCCCTCATTCTGCATCCCTCATCCCTCTTGCTGCACCTCTGTTGCCTCTTTCTGCACTTCCCGTGCTTCTTTCTGCACCTCTCTCCCTTCTTTCTGCAACCCCTGTGCCTCTTTTTGTACGCATCTTCCTTCTTTCTGGACCCCTCTTGCCTCTTTCTGCACCTCTGTTCCTACTTTCCGCACTTTTTTGTTTCTCTCTGCATCTCTCTTGCTTCTTTCCAGACGCTGCAGGCCTCTTTCTGCACCCCTCATCCCTCTTTCTGTACTCCTCTTGCATCTTTCTGCATCCCTCTTCCCTCTTTCTGCATCCCTTCTGCCTCTTTCTGCATCTCTATTCCTTCTTTCCCCACTTCTTTTATTTTTTTCTGTGCCTCTCTTGCTTCTTTCTGCACTCCTCTTGCCTCTTTCTCTACCCCTCTTCCCCCTTTCTGCATCTATGATGCTTCTTTCTGAAACTCTTTTGCTTCTTTCTGCAACCCTTGTGCCTCTTTCACAGCCCTCTGCCGACACCACTCTCGCCTCTTTGTGCGACTCTGTTCCTTCTTTCTGCACTTCTTTTGTTTTTTTCTGTACCTATCACTTTTTTCTGCACCGCTTTTGGCTCTCTATGCACCCCTTTTTCTTCTTTCTGTACCACACTTGCCTCTTTCTGCACCTCTGTTTCTTCTTTCTGCACTTCTTCTGTTTCTTTCTGCAGCTCTCTTGTTTCTTTCTGCACACCACGTGCCTCTTTCTGTACCCCTCTTCTCTCATTTTTCACCACTCGTGCCTCTTTCTGTACTTCTGTTGCTTCTTTTGCATTACTCGTGCTTCTTTCTGTACCTCTCTTGCTTTTTTTGCACCCCTCTTCGTGCACCCTTCTTGCATCTTTCTGCACCTCTGGTCCTTCTTTCTGCACTTCTTTTGTTTCTTTCTGCACCTCTTGCATCTTTCTGCATACCTTTTGTCTCTTTCTGGACCCCTCTTGCCTCTTTCTGCACCTCTGTTCCTTCTGTCTGCACTTATTTTACTTCTTTCTGCACCTTTTGCTTCTTTCTGCATTCCTTTTGCCTCTTTCTCCATCCCACTTTTCTATTTCTTCATCCCTGTTATCTGTTCCTGCACCTCTATTCCTACTTTCTGCACTTGTTTTAGTTCTTTCTGTACCTCTCATGCCTCTTTCAGCATCCCTCTTCCCTCTTTTCTAACCTTCTTACTTCTTTCTGCACCCCTGTTGCTTCTTTCTGCACTACTCTTGTTTCTTTCTGCACCTTCAACTTCTTCCTGTACCCCTTTTGCCTATTTCTGCACCCCTCTTCCCTCATTCTCCACCGCTCTTCCCTCTTTCTTCACCCCTGTTGCCCCTTTCTATACCTTTATTCCTTCACATCTATTGCTTCTTTCTGTACCCCTTGTGCCTCTTTCTGTACCCCTTTTCTCTCTGTTTGCACCCCTCTTGCCTTTTTCTGTACCTCTGTTGCTTCTTTTTGCACTACTCTTGCTTTTTTCTGCACCTCTTTTGCTTCTTTCTGCACCACTCATACTTTTTTCTGTATTTTCTTCCCTCTGTCCGTACCTCTCTTGCCTCTTTCTGCACCTCTCTTGCTTCTTTCTGCACCACTCTTGCCAATTTCTCCACACCTGTTGCCCCTTTTTGATTCCCTGTTGCTTCTTTCTGACCTTCTCTTCTCTCTTTTTTTGCACCGCTCATCCCTCCTTCTGCACCACTGTTGCTTATTTCTGCACTACTCTTGCTTCTTTCTATATCTCTTGTGCCTCTTTCACATCCCAATTCCCTCTTTTGGCACCCCTCTTGCTTCTTTCTGCACATCTGTTCATTTTTTCTGCACTTTCTTGTGTTTCTTTCTTCCCCTTATTTGTTTCTTTCTGTATCCCTCTTGCCTCTTTCTCAACCCCACTGCACCCTTTCTGCATCTCTGTTGCTTCTTTCTCCATTTTTATTGCTTCTTTCTAGACCCTGCATGTCTCTTTCTGCATCCCTCATCCCTCTTTCTGCACTCCTCTTGCCTCTTTCGCCAGGCCCTCTTCCCTCTTTCTGCATCCCTCCTGCCTCTTTCTGCACCTCTGTTCCTACTTTCTGCACTTTTTTGTTCTTTATGCAACTCTCTTGCTTCTTTCTGCACTTCTCTTGCTTCTTTCTGCACCCCTCGTGCCTCTTTCACATCCCAATTCCCTCTTTCTGCACCCCTCTCACCTCGTTCTGGACATCTGTTCCTTCTTTCTGCACTTCTTCTGTTTCTTTCTTCACCTTATTTGTTTCTTTCTGTATCCCTCTTGCCTCTTTCTCCACCCCACTGTGCCCTTTCTGCATCTCTGTTCCTTCATCCTGCATCTCTCTTGCTTCTTTCGGGACCCCGCATGTATCTTTCTGCTTGCCTCACCCCTCTTTCTGCACTCCTCTTGCCTGTTTCTATACTCCTCTTCTCTCTTTCTGCATCCCTCCTGCCTCTTTCTGCACCTCTGTACCTTTTGTCAGAACTTTTGTTTCTTTATGTACCTATCTGGCTTCTTTCTGCACTCCGCTTGCCTCTTTCTCTATCCTTCTTCCCCCTTTCTGCATCTCTGTTGCTTGTTTCTGCACTTCTCTTGTCTCTTTCACCAACCATCTTTCCTGTTTCTGCACCTCTGTTGCTTCTTTCTGCACTACTCTTGCTTTTATCTGCACCTCTGGTGCTTCTTTCTTATTTTTATTTTATTTATTTATTTATTTTTTAGATTTCTAAAGCGCGTAGCTACCCTGGGGCGTCCCAGCGCTGACATACAACCTATTAATCCAGGAAGGGAAGGGGGAGATAGGCATTATGGGAAGAGCCAGGTTTTTAGTTGCCTGCGGAAGGTGAGCAGGTTGTGTTCTCTTCGAATGGAAAGCGGGAGAGAATTCCACAACTTAGGGGCGTTGTAGGAAAACAATCTTCCCCCCGATCGGGCTCGGTTTATTCTTGGAATACAGGCAAGGGAGAGGGAATCAGACCTGAGTTGTCTGTTAGGGTGGTAGGGATTGATGAGGGATTTCAGGATTGGCGGGCCTTTGCCTTGCATTAACTTATGTGTGATGCATAAGGACTTGAAAGTGACCCTTTCCTTGATCGGGAGCCAGTGAAGACTTCTAAGAGACGGTTTGGCCGAACATCTGGACTTGGTTCCTGTAAGGAGTCTGGCGGCAGCATTTTGGGCGTATTGCAGATTTTTTATGACTGAGACAGGAGCTCCTAGATACAGGGCATTTCCGTAATCCAGTCTGGAGATCACCAGACCCTGGATAAGCATTTTCCTAGATTGGAAGGGGAGTAGATGAAGAATCTTTCGTGCTTGTTGAATGAGACCGAAGCAGATGCCAGAGGTTTTCCTGGCTTGGGTTTTAAAATTGAGTTCCTGGTCCAGCCAGATCCCCAGGCTCTTGACTTCTTTTTTCGGGGTAGGGGGTACGCCCATGCATGGCGGCCAAGAGAGGGAGGTGGGGAGTTTTCGTGGGTTGCCTAGTAGGAGAATCTCGGATTGCTCACCGTTTAATTTGAGGCAAGATTCACACATCCAGCGATGGATGTCATTTAGGCAATCCGCCAAGTTGTCCAGACTTTTACTTGAGTGGTTTAAAGATACCACCAATTGGGTGTCATCGGCATACATGACTGTTTTTATACCAAATGGGGAGATGACGTCCTCTAAGGGGGACATGTAGACATTAAAAAGTGTGGGGCTCAGGGAGGAGCCCTGAGGAACCCCACACTGTAGGGGGAAAGCCTTGGACAGCACAGGTCCATCGGACACCTGAAAGGTCCTACCTTCCAGGAAGGATTTGATCCAGGACAGGGCGGTACCAGACACTCCTGCCGAGCTGAGCCGGTGGAGAAGAATGGAGTGATCCACCGTGTCGAAGGCAGCACTTAAGTCGAGGAGGATCACTGCCACTGATCCTCCTGCGTCTAAGATGGTTCGTGCCTCTTCGACCACGGCAAGAAGTGCGGTATCGGTGCCCTGTCCAGGTCTAAATCCTGTCTGGGATTGGCGCAGGAGATTGTTGGTCTCTAAGAAAAGAGATAGTTGGGAATTAACAATTCATTCGGCGATCTTTCCCATGGCCGGGAGGAGAGAGATGGGTCTAAAGCTGGATAAATCTTTAGGGTCAAGGTGAGGCTTTCTGCACCACTCATACATTTTCTGTATTGTCTTCTCACTTTCTGTACTTTTCTTGCCTCTTTCTGCGCCACTCTTGCCATTTTCTCCACCCCTGTTCCCCCTTTTTGCATCTCTGTTGCTTTTTTCTGCACTTCTCTTCTCTCTTTGTGCGCCGCTCATCCCTCTTTCTGCACCTCTGTTGCTTATTTCTGCACTTCTCTTGTCTCTTTCACCACCCCTTTTTCCTGTTTCTGCACCTCTCTTTCTTTTTTCTGCACCCCTCATACCCCTTTCACAAACCACTTCCTGTACCACTTTTGCTTCTTTCTGCACATCTGTTCCTTCTTTCTGTACTTCTTTTGTTTCTTTCTGCACCTCTCACTTCTTTCTGTGCCCCTTTTAGCTCTTTCTGCACCTTCTTTCTTCTTTCTGTACTCATGTTGCACCTTTTTGCACCTCTGTTCTTACTTTCTGCACTTCTTTTGTTCCTTGTAGCATATCTCTTGCTTCTTCTATACCCCTTGTGCCTCTTTCTGCACTCTTCTTCCCTCTTCCCTCTTTTTGAACCCCTTTTGCCTCTTTCTGCACTTCAGTTGCTTCTTTCTGCACTACTCTTGCTTCTTTATGCACATCTCTAATTTTGTCTGCACCACTCGTGTTTCTTTTTGCACACCTCTTCCCTCTTTCTGCACCCGTCATCCCTCTTTCTGTACCTCTGTCACCTCTTTCTACCCTTCTCTTGCTTCTTTCTGCACCTCTGTTCCTTCTTTCTGCAACCCCTGTGTCTCTTTGTTCATCTATCTTCCCTCTTTCTGTATCTCTTTTGCCTCTTTCTGCACCTCTGTTCTCTCTGTCTTTAAAAAAAAAATGTATTGGGTTTTTTCAAACATGATGACAATAGTTATGACACATTATACAGCTGATACAGTTGAATTATCTTGAGCAGAGCCTCTGGTCAATAAACAACAGGACTACAAAAAATGACACATATGTCACTTGTAAATTAAACAAGGTCAACATTAAGACATTTAGAAAAAAAGAAGGAAACTGCTCATTCTTCAATTCATTTGGTAAACGGTGCCCACAGGTTCTTACCCCATTCCTATTTCCTACGACCTTTAAGTCTATACACTGCTAAGTCCATACTGTAAATGGCCAATAATATTGCTCTCTAATTAATAAACGTCGGAGGGTCGGGACTGATCCATTGAGATGTGATATTAGCTCTTAAGATAGCCATTGCCATGAAAATTAGACCTATAACCGACCTAGTCCATCCCTTCAGATTTTGGGATTGATCAATCGCCAGGATCACTAAACCAACTGTTATTGAAAGAGACTTGCTGAGGATCTGGGTCAGGAAAGACTCAATATCTCGTAGGTATTTAGCCAACCTAGGGTGGTTAAAGAACATGTGAATCGTATCGGCTGCTATGAGCCCACACCTACTACATGTCTTACCCCGTGGCCCAGACCATTCAGCAATTTTCTCCGCGGTAAAATATAGGTCAAAGATAAACATGTAATGTTGTGCTCTCAGACTGCCAGTTATTAAAAACTGATTATCTAATTCGATAGAGCCTTTCAGATCCGTATTACCCTGTACCAACTTACTCTCCCACCTGCGACTCTGAACAGCTAAGTCATCAGGAAGGGTAGAGAGTAAGGTTTGATAGATTTTCCCAAGTCTGGATTTAGATGCTAAAATGTCCACCAGTGAAATCTTAATAGAGTTGCTCCTCCCCTGTGTCATAGTTTTAGTCAAGAAACTTCTAATTTGTAAGAACTTAAAAAATGTCTTGTGGAGAGTATGTATTTATCTTGCAATTCAGAAAAAGAAATGATTTGGCCCTTACTAAAAAAATCTCCCAAAACATTAACCCTGAGGGCATCCCACTCCCTAGCTGTTTGGTCCTGAAAAATCGGCTGCAACACCTCATAAGAAAGCAAGGGGGTATATGCATTTAAATTTGATCCCCCTAACTGTCGCTACATTTTTTTTCATATTGAGAATGCTGATTGAATTTTTTGAATTTTTTTTTCTTGTAATAACTCAGTTTGATGATTCTGACTAAGCAATTTGGTGCTTTCTCCCCTAATAAAAGCTCATATATTGTAGGTTTAACTGGTTCAGGGACTACCACTCTATTTCCAGCCAGCAGTGTCCCCATATGCTGTAACAATGCTGCCCAGTGGTAAAGCCGGAGTGACGGAAGTCCCCAGGCCCCCTCTTGACTCCGAAGGATTAGCCATTTAGCTGCCCTTCTAATTTCATGAAAACTCCATAAAAATCTGATATAGACGCCTTCGGCTTTCGACATCCAAGATGCTAGAAATTCAAGAGGTATTGTCCATAACAGGTATAGGAATTTTGGAAAGATGGACATCTTTATAACATTACTGCGCCCGTACAGTGAAAGGTGAAGGTGATCCAATCTTTCTAATCTTGACAGTGCCTGATCAGTGCTTTTTATTATGGGTAATATAGTCAACTCAGCGATCCGCTCAACCACGTCTGTGATCTTTATACACAAATAAGTTGCTACTGGTACTGTTAGGATCTCCTGTGGTCTAGCAGTATCAGAATGTATGACCTGAGTTTTATCGGCATTTAGTTTATAGCCTGATGCAAGACCAAGTTGTTTCGCTATATCATAAACTGCAGGCAAGGCAGATCTTATATTTGTTGAAAATATAGCTACGTCATCAGCATATGCTAACATTTTATACGAGATCCCATTTACCGTAACAGCTTTGATCTGTTGATCAGCATCCAGATTACTGAGCAACGGATCAATATACAGGGCAAATAATAATGGTGAGCAGGGGCACCCCTGGCGAGTTCCTCTGCTAATAGATAATACATTAGATTCTTGCCCAGAAATCCGAACATGTGCTTTAGGTGAAACATATTGGGCCTGTACAGCTGTAACAAAGTCCAGCGGGAATCCTTTAGTCCTCAACATCCGCCAAAGAAACCCCCAAGAGACCCTGTTGAATGCTTTCTCTGCATCCAACAGGATCATCCCCAGGGGTGTCTTCGAGACCTGGGCTCAGTCGAACAAGGCTATTGCCCGCCTGACATGGTCCAGGGATGAAACCGTGTTGTCGGATGGAAACCAGAGGAACAGTAACCCTTCCCAACCTCCATGTTACTATTTTAGAATGAATCTGGCTGGCTGCGCATATTAAAGAAATGGGACGATATGAAAAGGGGCTGAGTTCCAGCTTATCCTTTTTTTTATAAACCACAATAGTTGTATTATGCCAAGAATCAGGAGTCTGGGCACTCAGCCCTACCTGCAGCCCATGATATTATGGCAGTTTCAATTTATTCCCTTGAGATCGGGGCAGAGAGCATATCCCTCTGTTCAGGAGTAATCTGAGCAGTGCCATAATCAGACAGAAAGTCCTCACCTGTGGTTGCCAAACATTCCTTTTCTGTAGTATAAAGCCCCTGGTAAAACTCCTGAAAGACCTCCAGGACGTTAGCCGAGAGATCCTGAATCTGTCCCCCTGAGTTTTTTATACAGCATATTCTATTCTATTCAAAACTGCTCTGTGGTTCTGAAAATCTGGACCCTGTTGTTATCCCGATATCGAGGTCCTTTTCCGTGTCACAAAACATCCACATACCATGACGAATTTGGTATCGACGAACCGATAATGACTAGGACATCATTCCTGTGCATTTGCATCATAATCAAAGATTGCCAACACCCCTAAATCGTAGTTTCCGTTCCGACCCGTTGGGCGGCTCCTCGCCCAGTGGCCGAATACGATAACATCAGTGCATAACATTCCACAAACCATTCACTACATACAGACCATGCTTTCTGCAAACACGCACCTGTCCACGTTCCTTGTTTAAGGCCAGTTTTATGACTGGGAGGTGCCCTTCTTTATTGAGGTTTCATCGATATCTGATGGGAGTTCCAGGCCTAACTGGGTAATCTATCAACGAACTGGACATCTAAAATATGGGCTTGCTTACATGACTTCGCTCTTTGTATTATTGTAGAAATATGTGTATAGCCATATCATAAACTCAAGAATTCTTGCTTGGAGCTATATATTTTGTATATAAGGAAAAGGCTGGTTCTGTAAAAACGAACAGTCTCCCGAGAACCTACTGTCCGTGAGGTGTACTTCTGGGACACGTGTTACTTGGTAGCTGCCAATAAAACTTGATCTTTGACTGCGATAGAAGACTCATTGTTTCTGTGGTCCGGAACAAGGGAGAACTCAGAGGTCTTCGGGTGTTATCCCCTGGCACCACCGGGTTCCTAAAAACCCGGCACCTCAGTTGGCGCCCAACTCGGGGCGGTATCAAGCGGCGACGGTCCAAGCCAGATGTTCGTGAGGAGCTTCGTGTGAAAATTCCGGAGGACGGCCAGCCACTTCAGCGACCCCTGTATGTCGACGTGGTTCCGAAGGTCTTTGCTGCGAGGTTCCCCGCGTCCCGGCGGCTACGAAGGACTGCTGCCCTGACTATCGCCTTGTTTTGGACCCAGTGATCCTTGGTAGAGCGAAACGATAGACGAGTCTTCTAGCGACGTCACAGATCTTCAAATACTTCAGTTAAGTATAAGTGGAGCGTCTCCCAGTCCTTAGTTTGTCCTTAGTTTTTGGTATCCTTGAGATAGGCTTTGATTTGGTACTTGCAAGCCCCAAAGCCGAAGGACTCATGTATTCACGAGAAATATCGTAATAGATAATCCTTTGAAGTTTGAAGCTAGACTAGTGAGCGAAGATGCCTGGTTTTAGGAGACTTGGAAACTTGTTTTGTCTTGGTTGTAGTAAGGACTCCCGATTAGAGGATTCTTGTCCGGTTCCTCCGATTGGAACTCCAACGTATGAGCTCTATGTCAAACACGGCGTAGGTCCTATCGCATATAACGAAGTATGGATAAAATACACCCGCAAGGATGGTGTTTTAAAATGGCCCCAATATGGTAGTTTCGACTCAGAAATATTAGATAACTTAGAGGTCAAATTGTTCAAGAAAAAAGCCCGGCCGGCGATGTTTGACTCTTTCCGCCTATGGCGCAAAGAAGCCAAACAGAAAGAAATAAAATTAGCAAAAAGGAATAAAAGAGGTATGTCGATGGTGCAAGCTGCCGTTGCATACAGAGATAACGAGGAAGAGCAGGAAAGCGAACAAATGCTTAGGAGCAAGAAACTAGCAGTAGATAAATGTTACCCGATGTTACCAAATAAGGGACAGGGTCAAGAGAAAGGATCCGAGAAAGATCCATTAATGTCCCACTTATTGAATTCGCCACCACCCTATGCACAAAATGCCACAGCACCTCCGCAACCTTTAGTTGCACCTCTGGTAGCTGTTATACAGGCTCCTTTACAGCACTCACCAGCTGCTCTTCAGCTGGCTCCTGTTTCTCTGGTGCAGCCTCCTCAAGGCTCACCGATCACATCTACTTCTCCTACTGTTCCTTCTAAAATTTTGCCTAGCGCACCTTCTAGTCTCTCTGATACTCTTTCTACGAATGTTTCTGTTTCTGCTCTGCGTGACTCTGTTCTACCACCAGTTATTCCTCCACTTTCACCTTCCGTCTGGCATAAAATGGCCAGCATTGTTACTAACTTTCCTTCACCACTTTTTCGGTCGCCTAAAACGACCCCTAATACGGAACGAAGACAATTACGAAGCCAAATGCCCGATTATCAGGAAAGGGAATTATTGAATAAGCTAGCACGGAATTGGGCTATTGACACCGCAAGATATGATGTAGAGTCTGTCATGAACGTTTTCCGTCAATGGGATGAACCGACGCAAAGATACGTGTTTGAGCAGATGTGTGTTTTCCTGTGTGAGGATTTGGAAGATAATGGTCAGAAGAGCAACCCGCAAGAGTTGTGTAGTGTACGATTTAAGTTTGGGGAGGGTATGATTGTGGGTCCCGACGTTGAAAAAGCAGTTGAGATATTATTGTCACATCGAAGTACGGGTGGTAATTCTGGGTCATCCTCTGAAAGTGGTACATCTAGTAGGAAAAGAGCGAGACAGTACCCCATGAGAGAGGTTCCTCCGGTTTGGAGGGAAGGTGACGCAACTGCAGTTCCACCGGTTCTGCCTCATTTCCAGCGCGTATGGGTACATGTCCCCTGGAAAAGATCCGAAGTTTTAGCACTCAAGCAGACACTACCCGATCCCTGTAAAAACCCGACTGGATATTATAAAGAGTTGTCCCAAACTGCAAGCTCATGTATAATGAATTTAGCGGATATAGACATGTTGTTTGGGAACGTTGTTCCACATCCTTTATGGAGTAAAATTCGTCATACGGATCATGACCAAGAATTAGGTGACTCGTGGGCGAACATTGCGACTACAGATGCTAGACAAGTCGGTGGTTTCAAGCCTGAGCCGTTAATAGCTGAACTTCCCGGTAGAATTATTGCGTACATGAAGACAATTATGCCTGAAGTACGCGTAAACTGGGACAAGCTATCTGCATGCAAGCAGAAGAAAGACGAGAATGTATCGGATTTTTTCACGAGATTCAAGGAAACTTTCACCGATCATAGTGGTCAGGATATGGCTACCGAGGGTGGCCAAAGATTGTTCGTAGACAAATTTGTACATAATTTGCTTCCTGAACTGTGCACTAAACTAAAAGATTCAGAGAGTACTTGGGCTGTCTCTACGTCAGCGCAGATTTTAGCAACAGCTCAGTACTACGAAAACAGGTGCAAAGACGAGCTAGATAAGGCAGACAAAAAGACAAAAGATTTAAAAACTAAAGTTGTTCTCCAGCAGGCCTATCCGCCTTGTATGGCTAGTCAGCCCAATTATCAGCAACAACCGCAGTATTCGAGAAACGCGCAAGGAAACTAGTTTTCCCATCAGCGTGTTCCGTATGGCCCGAATCAATGTGCGTATTGCAAGGAAGAGGGCCACTTCAAAAGTAATTGTCCGGCTCTTGCGCGACGCTTAAACAGTGTTTTAGGTGTAAGGGGAAGAGGTGTTCAACATGCCCCTAGAGGTAGGGGCCGTGGAAATTTTGCCCAAAACACAGCTTCTTTTCCGCCTCAGAATTCCATGAATAGCTTTGACCAACAGAATAATACATCGTCCAGGTCAGCTCAGTACTATGCTGACGACTATTACACCGAACACGACAATGAGGGTAACGATTGCTAGGACAGCCATGGACAAAGAGAGGGAGTTGTTTCAGTTCCAGTAGATCAGGATGGACCTTATGTCAAGGTAATTACCTCAGGAGTGTCAGAGCCATTTCTGCTGGATACTGGTGCTACAAAAAGTTCTATTATGCACTCGAAACTTCCTGGCGCACCTTTGTCTGGCGAAATGAATGTCTCAGTAGGCTTCTCTGGCGCCCCTGTTAGAAACCCGATCTCTAGTCCTATATCCCTTTCTGTTGGCCCCTGTGAATTAGAAGCACCCCTCATTCTTACAACAGGTTGCGGTGAAAATTTGTTAGGATTGGATTTGCTAAAGAGGTTGTATGCGACTTTGTACTGTTCTCCCTCGGAGTACAACTTACTTTAGGGAAAAAGTCATTTCTCCAATGTATTTGTCAAAAGAAGATATTCCAACTGAATTGTCATCACTTCCTGATATACTGTGGGCTAATGGTTCCAATGATGTAGGTCGTTTGGAGATAGCACCGTACGTTATAACTTTGAAAGCCAACGTTAGATTGCCACGTATTCCCCAATACAAAATATCTAACGAATGCGAAAAGGCGTTGTTAATGATCGTTTATGATCTGATCGACAAAGATGTTATCGAAGAAACAACAGGTAACGTTTGTAACACTCCAGTTTTACCGGTCTTAAAACGTACTGATCCTTCACGACCACCTGTATACAGGTTCGTGATCAACCTCAGAGAAGTGAATAAGGTAGTTATACCGCAGTTTCCAGTTGTCCCCGACATTACTGTATTATTGACAATGGTTACAGTTTCAGCAGCTTGGTTCTCGGTGATTGACCTGAAAAACGCTTTCTTCAGCATCCCAATTGCTGAAGAGAGTAGAGATATTTTCGGCTTCAATTTAGGAGGACGAAGTTTCCGCTTCAAATGCGCTCCTCAAGGCTACTGCGAAAGCCCATCAATATTCAGTCAGGCTCTGAAAACACAACTAGACACAATTATGCTGCCAGATGGGTCAACTTTGATCCAGTACGTAGACGATCTACTGATCGCCGCAGACACTGAGGAGATTTGCAAGGAAGCTACGTTGTCACTATTGCGTCACTTATGTGACATGAAGCACAAAGTCTCCCTTTCAAAACTGCAATTTTGTCGACAAGAAGTGACCTACCTAGGCCACATCTTGTCGAAGGAGGGAAGGAGACTGACACCAGAAAGAATACAGGCAATTGCAGAACTAAGTGCCCCAAGGACACAGAGAGAGGTTCGAGCCTTCTTGGGCATTACATCGTACTGTAGACAGTGGATACCGAATTTCTCACTACTAGCCAAACCTTTGCTGGCACTACTCCGCAAAGAAACGCCTAATCCTATGCCTTGGTCTGAAGATTGTCAGACGAGTTTCCACGAGTTGCGTGATGCATTATGTTCGGCACCTGTGTTGGGAAACCCCAACTACAGTAAGCCTTTTTTATTATATGTCCACGAAAAAGAAGGTTGTGCATTATCAGTCTTAACGCAAAACTTTGGGGACAAACAGCGCCCATGCGCGTATTTTTCGGCAACTCTAGATCCTGTGGCTAAAGCCCTACCAAGTTGTCTGAGAGCAACCGCCGCAGCAGCTGTCTGCATTCGACAGTCTGCTGGATTAGTCATGAATAACACTCTGATCGTTATGTTTCCGCATGCAGTAGACATTTTGCTAAATAGGACAAAGACACAACATCTTACTAGCGCTCGACTATCCAGT
The DNA here is from genome assembly GCF_964261635.1 of Lissotriton helveticus. Classification (NCBI taxonomy): domain Eukaryota; kingdom Metazoa; phylum Chordata; class Amphibia; order Caudata; family Salamandridae; genus Lissotriton; species Lissotriton helveticus. The sequence goes on along the minus strand of NC_136057.1, from coordinate 2,009,379,245 downwards.
TACGAACTTACACTGCTAGCAAGTCACATCCACATAAAGAGGTGTGGTACACTCAACCCCGCTACGCTACTTCCCATCCCAACAGAAACAGACACAGACAAGATTGATAACCATGACTGCTGCTTTAGGACAGAAGAAGAGACAAAAGGGAGAGTAGACTTACAGGACACTCCCCTTCCTGAATGCAATGACACTTTATGGGTTGATGGTTCATGTTTCAAGTTGCCGAATGGTGATACGACTACAGCATATGCCGTAACGACATTACACACCATTATAGAGACTGCGCGTATTTCCCACGATTCTGCACAAGCCGCAGAACTTATAGCGCTTACCAGAGCATGTGTATTGGCGAAAGGAAAGCGAGTGAATGTGTACACTGACAGCCAATATGCCTTTGGTGTGGCTCACAGTTTTGGGAGATTGTAGCGTGAACGTGGGTTCCTTACGTCCCATGGTGCAAAGATACAACATGGTCAGCTAGTTAATGAGCTCCTTGAGTCACTTACCTTGCCACTACAAGTCGCCATCATAAAATGCAGTGCACACAAAAAGTTTCAGGATGATGTTGGCCGCGGGAATGCATTTGCAGACAAGGTTGCGAAAGAAACTGCAAGGAACACAATGAGTCGGATGTATGTTATGGGTCCCGCTAGATGGATTGCTGATGTGGGAATGTGTAAGGACACCATTGAAAGCGTGAAATCGATACAAGCCGAGGCCACTGAGAACGAGGTGAATGAATGGAGAGAAAGCACAGGTAGATTAGATGCGAATGGTTGTTGGGTCGAACTATCAGAACACCAGCGATGGCTATTACCTAATGCATACGTACTTGCAGTAGTAACGATGGCTCACGGAATTGCGCACATCAGTTCGAAATGAATATGTAAACTATTGGCCCCAGTATGGTAGAATAGCAATATCCCAAAATATGCAGAGAATGTGGTCAAAAACTGTATGGTGTGTTTGAAGTACAATCCCGGTAGGGGAACCCCAACTCCAGCTGGTCATTTTGCGCCTCCAACGTATCCGTTCGAGGTTTTGCAGCTCGATTTCATCCACATGGAGTGGTGCAACAATCTAAAGTATGTGCTCATTGTTGTTTGCGCCTTTTCAAGGTGGGTGGAAGCGTACCCCCTTAAGGACAACACCGCCTTATCAACTGCCAAAGCCCTTGTCAAAGAGTTCTTCCCGAGGTTCGGTATGCCTAGAATTGTCTGGAGTGATAACGGAAGTGAATTCGTAGGATGCGTGATGAAGAGAGTGTGTGAGTGTCTAGGCATCCACCAAAAATTCCACGCTGCAAATCACCCCCAATCAGCTGGATTAGTAGAGTGCTACAATGGCACTCTAAAACTCAAACTAGCCAAGATCCAAGCCAGTACAGGTCTTAAATGGCCCGACGCCTTGCCTCTAGCACTCTTGTCAACCAGAATGACTGTCCATTCCAGATTAGGACTTAGCCCCCATGAGATAGTGTTTGGCCGCCCAGCCAACGTCTGGGGCGTGCCAAGACCAAAGAAACTCAGTGAAATAGAACACCCCGTACTGCTTGACTATTTGTGCGAATTGACAACTAAATTGCGTGTTTTACACCAACAGGTTCACAGTTCCTCTCCGCCAGCCTCTGACGATCCAGGTCACCTCATCGAACCCGGCTCGTGGGTTTTGGTGCGGAATTTCCAGCACACCAACAACGGACAGCCGAGGTGGACCGGACCATACCTGGTGCTGCTTTCAACGAGATCAGCTGTTCGGGTGGAAGGCAAGAAGAACTGGGTACATGGGACCCACTGTAAACGGGTCCCTCTACCCCTTCCATACGACCGATGGGTCAATAAAGGACTTGCCGACTCCAAGACCGAATCCGTACCTCGCTTCATCCCTTTCAGCGATGCACGTTTGAAAGAAACTGGTACCGAAAAGGAGAGTGATCATATTTTACAAGGACTTGTGTCACCGTCTATGCAATTGGACACTACCGAACCTGAGACATTGTTTGAAGACCACACCGTACCTGGGAAACAACGGTACAACCTACGGTCTAGACAAAGAGACTAATAAAAGCTTGATCTAATGTGATTTCCCTTTTCCCCTAAGAACTATTTTTTGGATTTTTCAGCTCTCTCGTCCCAGGGAACTAGCTCATTTTTGATTTTCGAACCGCCATCCGGTTCTGCTGCTAGGGTCGCGGTTGAAGTCTGGGGAGTGCAACTGGGGAAGTTTTAGGTCCACGGTTCTGGTTGGTCCACGGGAGTTACCCCGGACTGAACAGAGTGCACCCCCTGGGAGAATCAATCAACCACCGCGGGCAGCAACTAGAGGATGGAGTTTCCTAGGGTAGAGAGACCTATCAGACTCACGAACTTTGAAAAATAATTATGCACGATACTGTCCAAAAGAAGATTCCTGGTAATATGTGTTTTAATGTTATGTAGCATAGTCGTGTTTTTTACTGGTTATACTCTATTCGTATTTAAAGTTACCTTCTCGAATGACACCCAGCCACCACCTCCTCCCACTATTTCTCCACACTACTTTCACCCTCTACCTGAACACGAGTCTGCCCGAAGACTCGAATTTGTAAATAACTCTTTCATTCAGCTTCTACACCAACACCAGTCCATAATGAACACATCAAACTGTTGGATATGCGGACTCATGCCACACACAACCGATAAGGGGATCCCATACTTCATTCTGCCATTCAGTTACTATGGTTCTCTGTGGGCTTTCCAGACCATGTTCCTATTCGCCCTAGAACCATACCCGACCCGTTCCACTGAGAACGATTCCAGTAACAAGGCACTAATTGCAGGGATAAGAAATATGAGTAGGGATATCGACACATACCTGACAATACCCAAAGATGAACTCAGTCCCTACACCCGTTGGAACGTGACTAAACATGGGGTTTACCTGGTCAAGAGCCAGGCAGCAAAGAAATCCCGCCCAGTTTGGATAGTGCCCCACCGAGGTCACTTATATTTACAGGGTATTGGTAGGGACCCCACAGCACAGTTAGGAAAGAGCATTTGCACAGAAACATATGTATTCGCTTCCCGAACTTCCCCTATACTCTTAGCAGCCAAAGGCACGTATTTCGTCTGCCACGACCAAGCCTACACCTGGTTGCCCCCTGACTTCTCAGGTACATGTTTCATCTCATTTCTGCTACCTCCCACCTACACGGCCAGAGCAGATTACCATCGGACAAGGACAGCTAGAGGTGTCGTGAGTAAAGACGACACCGGGGGTCAGGAATTCGCTGACTTCGCAAAGGGTTTTCTGCCGTTTTGGGGGCCTATGGTGAACAGCAGGAATATTCGTCAGTTAGCAAGGATAGTTGAATCCGCCGTGATTACAACGGCCGGAGCCCTTGGCAATTTGACAACCGAGCTTCAGTCGGATCGACTTATGACCCTTCAGAACCGAATTGCCCTAGATATCATACTCGCCGATCGTGGTGGTGTGTGTAGAGTCGTCCAATCTAGTTGTTGCATTTTCATCCCTGACAATGCGCCGACGGTATACCAGGCCATCTCTAAGCTACATGAAATATCTGGTTCCCTTCACGTAGAGAAAGGGGATTGGTCTTTGCTGGGGTGGTTCTGGGAGCTGATCACCGCCTGGGGATGGAAAACATTGATCTTCATTGGGATGATCTTAGCACTCCTGTTCATGTTTTGCCTGTGTATACAGTGCGCTCCTGCACCATGTGGCCTCTGTGCTACTTCGTGTGTACGGAAGCCCGTGTCAAAGGACGAACTGAGTAACGGAATGATGCTACAGCAACATCTCCGCGAATTTCTCCATACCGATTTGGACTCAGATTAACATGAGTTATTGCCTTACATAAGGGCAAAAGGAGGGTCTGTGGTTCTGAAAATCTGGACCCTGTTGTTATCCCGATATCGAGGTCCTTTTCCGTGTCACAAAACATCCACATACCATGACGAATTTGGTATCGACGAACCAATAATGACTAGGACATCATTCCTGTGCATTTGCATCATAATCAAAGATTGCCAACACCCCTAAATCGTAGTTTCCGTTCCGACCCCTTAGACTCCATTTTGTAAACGGCATCCATCTTACGTCTTGCCCTCATGATAAGTCAATTAAAGGTCGAGCTTGATCCAAAAGGACACGTCCACCTTCCCTGACTTCCCCCTGACCTGTCCCAACTGACTCCACTGCCTTCGGCCAGACCTGTTTGGGCGGCTCCTCGCCCGGTGGCCGAATACGATAACATCAGTGCATAACATTCCACAAACCATTCACTACATACAGACCATGCTTTCTGCAAACACGCACCTGTCCACGTTCCTTGTTTATGGCCAGTTTTATGACTAGGAGGTGCCCTTCTTTATTGAGGTTTCATCGATATCTGATGGGAGTTCCAGGCCTAACTGGGTAATCTATCAACGAACTGGACATCTAAAATATGGGCTTGCTTACATGACTTCGCTCTTTGTATTATTGTAGAAATATGTGTATAGCCATATCATAAACTCAAGAATTCTTGCTTGGAGCTATATATTTTGTATATAAGGAAAAGGCTGGTTCTGTAAAAACGAACAGTCTCCCGAGAACCTACTGTCCGTGAGGTGTACTTCTGGGACACGTGTTACTTGGTAGCTGCCAATAAAACTTGATCTTTGACTGCGATAGAAGACTCATTGTTTCTGTGGTCCGGAACAAGGGAGATCTCAGAGGTCTTCGGGTGTTATCCCCTGGCACCACCGGGTTCCTAAAAACCCGGCACCTCAGCTCTTTGCTGGTTCCATTTAGCTAGTAATCTGCTAGTGTTCTCTCCATATTCATATATATCAGCCTTATATTGCTTACATTTTATAGCTAGATCTTCCCCAAAATGCTGATGTATTTTAGGTTTTGCTATTGCTATCTTTTTTTGACATTCCTCACTCTTCTTTAGCTCCCCAATTACCTGTATAAGCTCTTCCTCAGCCTCCTTGGGCTGATCTATCCAGCCGTTGACATTCTCTTTTATTTTCCTCTGTTGATGCAAAGAAAAGCTCAGAGGTTTGCCCCTCACTGCCGCTTTAAAAAGCAAAAAAATCAGCAATCCATTTTGAAATATATAGGCAGTTTTCTAAGTCAAGTAATAGCTTTCTGTCAAAAAGACCACGTTGTCGTTACTTATGCAAAATTTTCAATCAGAAATTGGTTCACTAAAGGGTTATGATCAGATTTACGTCTTGGAAAGAGCTTACAAGTAACCCTTCCTCCTATTGTATTAGTGACAAAAAAATAATCTAAGCATACAAGTTTTTTATGGGGAGCCAAAAAGAATGTATATCCGAATGCCGTTTGACGCTGACTATGCCAAACATCAGTTAATCCGTGTTCCTGACATAACCCTTGTAGAGCCTTGAAAGTTTTAACTTTCCATCCGGAATAGGAGTCATTACTTTGGAGATTAAAGCAGGCATTCAGATGGATATTAAAATTCCCACAGAGCACTATCAATGGAGACCACAGAGGTAACTCAGTGTTTATATAATCAAGACTAGTGGGGTCGTCTAAATTGGAACCATACAAGGAGCATATAGTGTGCAATGTCCCCCTAATAATTGCCTCAATAATTACCCATCTCCCTAAGTTGTGTTCCTTAACTCGATTACAAGTTAAAATCCCATGCCTTGCTATTATAGCTGATCCACGCGTATTGGTCGCTTGCCGAGTGCATGCAAGGAGATCGATTCCCTAATCTTTTAACCATATTCGATTGTTCCAACAAATATGGGTCTCCTGTAGACATAATACATCGAACCTCATGTAACTAATAAGTTTCGTCAATATGCCTCTCTTTTTCCTATCATTGAGGCCGCAGCAATTTAAAGAGCCAATACTAATATTTTTATTATTTCCTGCCATACCAAGTTGCTTCTTGCAGCCAAAAAGACATCAAGATTTTACCACCAGCTTTCCTGCAGAAAAAAAGAACTTAATGAAAAATATGATCTTGTCACAATTACTGTATTTGTCATAACTATACAACTGAACACATACTAGAGTGCCCCCCACCCTCAGCCTCCCTCTCAACCCCCTGAGGTCCTCCCCAGTACAAACCCTCCCCCTCCAACCTCTTCCCATCGCCCATCCCCCCTCCCCCAACACACCCCCATCATACGAGGCATGGGGACCTACTGTCCCTGGTGATGCTGAACTATCCCAACCCATCCCCCTGGAGAGTGAGACCTTAGAGCCTAATATGTGTGCCTTCCATTAATAGAATTACATGAACGATTTGAACACCCAGAGACTAAAATAAAATCATGCATAAGGGTGAAAACAAGACAAAAATAAAAAAGAAAAGAAAAGAAGAAGAAACAAACGAGATAGGCAGAGGAAAAACAAAAGAAAAGGAGTATCTGCTTAAAGTCTTAGAAACTAAAGCTCCCAACTATGGGGTAGATTACCCCAGAGTAGGAGGGAACGTCCGCATGGGGTGCGCCGTTCCCTCCGTGCAGATTAGGAAGTGACAGCCAGGGTGGCGGTCACATCCTCTATCTTTAACATTGCGGCGGAATGTTAAAGATGCATGCATCGCATTTGTGTGCACAAAGCAGCAGGCACTGCGTGGTGCCTGCTGCTTTGTTCACGCAAATGCAGGGGGGTACCATAGGTACCCCCCATGTGCATCCCCCACCCCCCCTTCACCCAGGGGGCCCACAACGGGCCCCGGAAGCGAAGGACCGTAAGCTTTACCACGGCGGAAAAGCTGCAGCGGAAGGGCATACTTCTTACACCATCCTAATATGGCTTGCGGTGTCTGATAGACACCGCCAGCCATGTTAAAGCTTTTCCACCGCGGTCGGAAGGCGACCGCGGCGGAAAAGCTGCGGACACATTTCAAGACCCACCGCCATCATAATATGGCGGTGGGTCTTCTGAGGCTCCGCAGCGGTTTTCCCGCATCCTCCGGGCCGGCCCGGAGGATGCGGGAAAACCGCGATCCTAATCAACCACTATGTTTTCACATCTGAGCTCATATTCAATTGTGCCAACAGAGTTTGAAGACATATTCATCGACAATAGGAATTCCTTAGCCTGGATTTCTGACTGGAAGTACTGCGTACGACCCTGAGAGACCACCTTCAGTTTGGTTGGATTGATGAGAAATGCCTGAGCCCCTTTTGCCTGAAATTCAGATATTAGTTGACGCAGAAGGCAGCGCTTTTCAATCGTCTTCTGGCAAAAGTCAGGACGAACAAAAAAATCACAGCCCTTCCGAGGTCTTTTGCGATTAGGTCTAGCAAGGTCGTATAGGGATTTCTTGGCTAAGAAATTATTTAGAGAGTTCATAATAGCGTGTGGGCGGTTGTCAGATTGTCCTGCTGCTCTCCGTTGATTGAAAGGGAAGCGGTGTGCCCTTTGAATTTGCATCTTACAGGACCACTGCGGTAATTCCGGAAAGGCCTCTTCAAATATGTCTTCACATAATCAAAAGGCGAAATATCAAGATCACTTGTCATGAATATGGATATCAAGAACTAATCCTAAATATTGTACTAGGATTTGCCTGGACCTATTAGTCATTGTGGTATTATTGCTACATATGAAATGGCACTTTTTTTGGACAAGGAGCCAGTTGAGAACTATGAGGTGGAGGGTTAATGATATTGAATTGCTCTCTTGGACTAAAAAACCCAAACCTTTCACTAAGAAGCTATGCAAGTCATAAGCTGTCCTTTTTGCACAAAATATGGTCTCTATATTTTTGCATTTAAAAAAAATGTAATCTATACACAAATGTTTAATTATATATCAAGTATTTTCAACCACCTTTAAATACGGCTGTGCAACAAAAGAATACTAGTAGGTGGAGACATCTTGCATCAGGATCAGAGGGGCTTTGCTAGGGGTCGACAGCTTACAGACTTAACGTACGACTTGATCGGTGCCATTGATATTGAATCTACTCAATCTCTCCCACTGGCAGTACTGACTCTTGATGCTACCAAGGCCTTTGACAGGGTAAATTGGTTATACCTGTCGGGTGTCCTGGGTAAGTTAAAGATCGGGGAAAAATTTCGCCGAGCTGTTGGGTTGATATATCAGAATCCTTCCGCAAGCTTTTTGGTGAACGGTACTCTTTCTGACCCCTTTAAGATTACAATCGGTACTCGTCAGGGCTGCCCTCTCTCCCCTCTCCTATTCGACTTGTATATCAAGCCCTTTGCCCAACGGTTGAGGAATGATTTTAACATCAAGTTCTTTAGGTGTGGGGAGTGGGAGAGGAAGGTAGCCCTGTATGCAGACGACATTCTGTTTTTTTCTTCTGATCTGCATAAGCTCTTCCCTCGGTTGACAATTTAGCCAAGGAATTCGGAGCGGTTTCCGGGTATGAAATAAATGCCGCCAAAACAGATATTATGGCTCGGAATATGGGTGAGATTAAGCAAGGGCTGCAGCTTAGCTCTAAAATGAGATATCTTGGAATCAGTATCCTTCAGGATGTTATGTTAGGTTATGTTATAGAAAACTTGTATCGCGCACTAATACTCTAGAGTGTCCTGGCGCGGAATGTTGTTACCGAGATTGTTGAAACCAATTTCTCAGATGTGGCGAGGGAGTGCCGAAAACTTATGCGAGTATGGGCTCTACTACCCCTGTATATTTTGGGAAGGGTGAATTTAGTCAAAATGTCAATTTTGCCTAAAATTACGTTTCTTTACAATACCATTGCCCTTTATTTTGAGAACACCTCTTTAGTTAAGCTGCAGAGTGACATTAATTCATTTATTTGGGCATATCACTTGCCTAGGATCGCCTGGAAAAAACTTAGGTGGTGGAGGGAAAAGGGAGGCCTAGCTGCTCCAGATCTTCAGATGTATGCTTGGACTTTCAAACTCTCTCATTCTCGCATGCTATCGAAAATGCCTACGAACACTGGGGCTGGCCACATGTTCTTGGCTATGCTTAGAGGTGCTAGGTTGCCAGAGGAGGGATTTTTGTTTAAATTTGGAAATCCTATATTTTACAAAAAATCAAGCTGAAGGTTTTACAGGGTTTAGCTAAAACATGGGCTAAGTTGAGATGCTCAGTAGCACTAGGTTATTTTTCTAGCATGGCCCCTTTGTGGGATACGCCGGGAGGCCCGGGAAGGCTTAAAGATAGGCTGCTCCTACCCTGAGAGAGGTTGGGATTGAGGTTTGGGGAGATCTGTTTGTGGAAGGGTCTTTAGTTTCATGGGAGTCTCTTAGAGTCAGAGTGGGTATAGGCCTCTCCAGATTTAAATACTTACAGATAGACAGTTGGGCTCAGTCACAGAAACCTACCAAGAGCAAATACCAAATCGGAGGGGGTAACTATTTGGAACATCAGCTTATTAACAAGGTTCCAGGAAGGAAGGAAGTTTCTTTTTGGTATCAAGCTATATTTGGATAAACTCCTGTAAGACTCTGTGGGAGGTAGTTAAACCAGCATGGCTCAAAAGGAATCACCTGTTTACTATTCACAGGGCCTATTTTTCACCGCAGAGACTATTAAGAATCTCAAAGGGCCCCCCGGTGTGCTGCATGAGGTGTGGGATGAAAGCTGCCTCTGACATTCACATTTTTTTGAATGCCCTGCCCTCACCTTTTTTTGGGACTCTATTGGTAAACACTAACAATATCCCTTGGGTGCCCTATCACTATCAATCTACCACTGATTATTTTCGGCCAGGTGGAGGGTGTGATGGGCCCCGCTAAACAACTTCTTTTTTATGCCATCCTGTTGGTTAGAAGAGAAATTTGTAAAAAATGGACTGAACCCTCACCTCCCTCCTTCTCGGATTGGCAGTCATCTGTGTTAAAAGTCTCTAGCTTAGATCTTATGAGAACCGGCAGCCAAAACAAGCGAGCCTTCTGGAATCTTTTGAAGTGGGAGACGACTCATAGTTAGTGGTGGCATGATTTTTTTTTTTTTTTCTCTGAAATTGTCATATGATTATGCTGCCCTGCTACTCTATAGACACTCCCAGCGCCATCAGGCTGCACTCCTGTGGTAGTGTATTGTTGAGTGCGACTAGGCTTGGTAAGCCTGGTAAAGAGGGACCCCGGAATGCTCCATATAGGCCCTTTAGATTCCTTTTACACTGGTAGGCAAGGGCCCCCACTTCCATATGCCTACATATCCAGTAGGCTGAATCAGTGTGCAGATGCCTTCAAGGTAGATTGGAGCAAGTTGGGTAGAGAATGAGGACAAAAAAAAATAAAGAATACTAACACAAATATTTATCACAAGTTCAAAGGTAACTTTGCTAAAACATTTGTATTAATTTCAGTAAGAAGCAAAATGGGTCTTCAACAATAAGAATGGATTCAGACAATACAACTTCTCTTCTATCACAGTATGTACACTCTTCATCCAACAGCTCCAGTCTTGCACTTCACAATTTCATATGAAAGTGCACCGATCACAGAAAAAGCCCACCCTTTAGGTATCATGATATTCTATATATAGAAATGCCCCACACCCCAAAGTGATAGTGTTGCTGCCCTTAAGAGGGCAGTGGGACTATTGTTCTTGTTATAGTTATCGTTATTCAGCACCTGGATAGAGCACAATATGCAATTAGTAGATTTGATGTTGAGTCTTGTGATTTTAGCTGATACTGGGACAGGTATATATGACATCCTTTGGTTGTCACTCCTGTGACTGCTCCGGTGATATCAGAAATCCATCTTACTAGTGTTATGCTGCAGTTTCCATTTCCACCTCACTAGTGTTAGGTTGGAGTGATCACATCATATCAATCACTAGTGTTAGACTGGTGTGATTACTTCAAAGATCCACCTCACTAGTGCTAGGCTGGAGGGGGTCACATCAAAGATTACCTCAATAGTATAGTGTTGGAATGGTCACATCAGAGATCCACCGCAATAGTGTTAGGGTGGAGTAGTCACTTCCGTTAGACAGGATTGGTTAGATCCACCTCAGTGGTGTTTGGCTGGAGTGGTCACTCAGAGATCCATTTTACCATTGTCAGGATGGAGTGGCAACATCAGAGATCCACGTCAGTAGTGTAAGGCTGAATTGGTCACTTCAGAGACCCACCTCACTAATGTTATACTGGAGCGGTGACACCAGAGATCTAACTCACTAGTTTAGGCTGGAGTGGTCACATCACACATCCAAGTCACTTGCATTAGGCTAGAGTGGTTCACCTCAATAATGTTATATATGTACTTCACATAATCAAAAGGCCAAATATCAAGATCACATGTCATGAATATTGATATCAAGAACTAATCATGGAATGTTGGTAAATTCACGAAAAAAAGAGAGGTCTATTATGCACTAAGCATTATTTCCCTCGTAAGAAGTAAGGTTCGCTTCCTATGGACTACAGCTCCCACAATGCTTCCAAAATGGCTAAAGTGGCACTAGTATAAAAACCTTTGTGACGGAAGACTCACCTACCATGAGAAAGATCATGAGAGGTGAAAACGTATTGGTGGAGCAATTGTGCATTTCAATAACATCTCTTCAATTGGAGTTCATGGAGTGTGATGTAATTTTGTGGTGTGTATCTGTTCCCTCTTTCTGCACTTCCTTTGTTTCTGCTCATCTCCTGCTTCTTTCTGCACCCCACATGCCTCTTTCTCACTTCTGTTGCTTCTTTCTGCATTACTCTTGCTTCTGTCTGTACCTCTCTTGCTTTTTTCACACCCCTCTTACCTCTTCGTGCAACCCTGTTGCCTCTTTCTGCACCTCTGTTCCTTCGTTCTGTACTTCTTTTGCTTCTTTCTGCACCTCTCGCTTCTTTCTACACCCCTCGTCCCTCTTTCTGCACCTCTGTTCCTTCTTTCTGCACTTCTTTTGTTTCTTTCTGCAGAGTTATTGCTTCTTTCTGTAACTCTGGCCTCTTTCTACACCCCTATACCCCTCGTTCCCTCTTTCTTCACCCCTGTTGCCTCTTTTTGCACCTCTGTTCCTTTTCTCTGCACTACTTTCGTTTCTTGCTGCAGATATCTTGCTTCTTTCTCCAACCCTTGTGCCTCTTTTTGCACCCCTCTTCTCTCTTTTGCACCCATCTTGCCTCTTTCTGCAGCTCTGTTTCTTCTTTCTGAACTTCTTTTGTTTCTTTCTGCACCTCTTACTTCTTTCTGCACCCCTTCAGGCTCTTTATGCACCCTTATTTCTTCTTTCTGCATCCTTCTTGACTCTTTCTGCACCTCTGTTCTTTCTTTCTGCACCTCTTGTTTCTTTCTGCAGATCTCTTGCTTCTATATGCACTCCTTGCCTCTTTTTCCACCCACCCATCCACCATCTTTTTGCCCCTCTGTTGCATCTTTCTGCACCTATGTTTTTTCTTTCTGCACTTCTTTTGTTTCTTTCTGCACATTTCTTAGTTTTTTCTGCACCCCACATGCCACTTGCTTCTTTCTGTACACCTCTTGCTCTTTTCACACCCCTCTTCCCCCTTTGTGCACTCTTCTAGCCTATTTCTGCACCTCTGTTCCTTCTTTTTGTTCTCCTTTTGTTTCTATCTGCATCTCTCACTTTTTTCTGTACCTCTTCTGCCTCTTTTTGCACCCCTCTTGCCTCTATCTTCACCTCTGTTCCTTCTTTTTGCACTTCTTGTGTTTCTTTCTGTAGCTTTCTTGCATCTTTCTGTAACCCTTGCCTTGTTCTCCACCCCTCTTCCCTCTTTCTTTACCCTGTTGCCTTTTCCTGTACCTCTGTGCCTTCTTTTTGCACTTCTTGTGGTTCTTGCTGCACCTCTGTTGCTTCTTTCTGCACTACTCTTGCTTTTTGTTGCACACCTCTTGCTTCTTTCTGCAACCCTCGTGCCTCATTCTACACCCCTCTTTCCTCTTTTTGCACCCCTCTTGACCTTCTGCAACTCTGTTTCTGTACTACTCTTGCCTCTTTCTGCACCTCTTGCTTCTTTCTGCACCACTTGTCTTTCTTTCTCATCATCCGGAGAGACCGCGTCAACCAGACAGGAGGAGGCATCGCCATCATTCACAGGAACACCATCCGCATCACGACCAACACCGACGACACCATCGCACCCGCCGAACACCTGCACTTCCAGATCAACGTCAACCCCAGGACCACCCTCAGAGGCACCGTCATCTACAGACCCCCGGGACCACGCACACAATTCAGCGAGGACATCGCCGACTTCATCAGCCCGCTCGCCCTCCCCTCCGCCGACTACGTCCTCCTTGGGGACCTCAACTTCCACCTGGAGAACAACGACGACCGCAACACCACCACCCTGCTGGAAAACCTCGCAAACCTGGGACTCAAGCAGATGGTGACCACCCCCACCCACCTCGCCGGACACACACTCGACGCCGTCTTCTCATCCAGCAAAGACATCGCCTTCAGCCACGCCACAGGACTCCACTGGACGGACCACAGCTGCGTCCACTTCACCTTCAGAAGAACGACGATCCACCACCACCAGCAACAGGTTGCCCGAAGAAGCTGGAACAAGATCACAGCCGACCAGCTCGCCGCTTCCCTGAGTCAGCACCCTCCCGCCAGCTCAGCGAACCCCAGCCAGGCCGCCGACAACCTCACGAAGTGGATCAGCAACTGCGCAGACGAACTCGCCCCTTTGAGGACCCCGCCCAGCATCCCCGGCAGCAAGAAAGCCCCATGGATCACAGACGAACTCAAGAGCTCCAAGAAGGACTGCCGAGCCCTCGAGAAAGCCTGGAGAAGGGAACCAACACCGGACAACATGACCACCCTCAAGCTCGCCACCCGGAAGCACCACCAACTGATCCGCGCCACTAAGAGAACTGCATTCCAGGACCGGCTGGACAACAACGCACACTACTGCAAGGAACTCTTCAACATCGTGAAAGAGCTCTCCAACCCCAGCGCCGGAAACAACGACATCACCCCATCGCAAGACCTCTGCAACTCCCTCGTCTCCTACTTCCACAACAAGATCACGGACATTCACAACAGCTTCAGCATTCAACCATCGCACACAACGACCGCAGCACCGCCGCCCACCACCACCCTCCGCCCCTGGACTCCGATCAGCACCGATGACACCGTCCACATGATGAACTCCATCCACTCCGGATCTCCGACCGACCCCTGCCCTCACCACGTCTTCAACAAGGCCGACGCTGTCATCGCACCCCACCTGCGGGACATCATCAACACCTCCTTCGACACCGCCACCTTCCCGGAGGGCTGGAAGCACGCCGAGCTCAGCGCTCTACTAAAGAAACCCACTGCGGACCCCACCGAACTCAAGAATTACCGCCCTATCTCGCTCCTCCCGTTCCCAGCCAAAGTCATCGAGAAGACCGTCAACAAGCAGCTGGTCGCCTTCCTCGAGACGAATGGATCCCTCGACCCCTCACAGTCTGGCTTCCGTGCCAACCACAGCACCGAGACCGCCCTCATCGCTGCCACCGATGACATCCGAGCCCTGATGGACAACGGAGAAACAGCGGCCCTCATCCTCCTAGACCTCTCCGCGGCTTTCGACACTGTCTGCCACCGCACCCTAGTGCAGCGCCTCAGCAACGTCGGAATTCAGGGGAAGGCACTGGAATGGATCGTCTCCTTCCTCGACGGAAGAACACAGAGAGTCCGTCTACCACCGTACAAGTCAGAGGCCACCGGAGTCATCTGCGGCGTCCCTCAAGGATCCTCCCTGAGCCCCACCCTCTTCAACGTCTACATGAGCCCCCTCGCGACCATCGCACGCCAACACAACCTGAACATCATCTCCTACGCCGATGACACCCAGCTGATCCTCTCCCTGACCAACGACCCCGCCGCCGCCAGAGCCACCCTTCACGAAGGGATGAAAGATGTAGCCGAGTGGATGACGACCAGCCGCCTGAAACTGAACTCAGACAAGACGGAAGTCCTCATCCTGGGTTCCTCGCCCTCCGCCTGGGACGACTCCTGGTGGCCCCCCGCCCTGGGCACCGCACCCACACCGACAGACCACGCACGCAACCTGGGCTTCATCCTGGACTCCTCCCTCTCCATGACCAGACAAGTCAACGCCGTCTCCTCGTCATGCTTCAACATCCTGCGCATGCTACGGAAGATCTTCCGGTGGATCCCCACCGAAACCAGGAAGATGGTCACCCAGGCCCTCGTCACCAGCCGACTGGACTACGGCAACGCCCTCTACGCCGGAACCACCGCCAAGCTCCAGAAGAGACTCCAGCGGATCCAGAACGCCTCAGCCAGACTCATCCTCGACATCCCCCGACGCAGCCACATCTCCGGACATCTGAGAGACCTGCACTGGCTCCCCGTCAACAAGAGAATCACCTTCCGTCTCCTCACCCACGCACACAAAGCCCTGCACGATCAAGGCCCGAGCTACCTCAACAACCGCATCAACTTCTACACTCCCAAGCGCCACCTCCGATCAGCCAGTCACGCCCTCGCCGCCGTCCCCCGCATCCGAAGAACGACAACAGGAGGAAGGTCCTTCTCCTACCTGGCCGCCAAGACCTGGAACTCCCTCCCGACCGACCTGCGCCTGACCCAAGACCACCTCTCCTTCAGGAAGAAGCTCAAGACCTGGCTGTTCGAGCAGTAGCAGCACCCCCCCCCTCCCAAGCGCCTTGAGACCCTCCGGGTGAATAGTGCGCTCTACAAATGTCCTTGATTGATTGATTGATTGATTTCTGCACCCCTCTTCCCTCTTTATGCATCCCTCTTCCTCTTTTTACATACCCATACCTCCTGCCTCTTTCTGAACCTCTGTTGCTTCATTCTGCAGTTCTTTTGTTTCTTGCTGCACATCTTTTGCTTTTTTCTTCATTTCTTGTGCCTCTTTTTGCATCCCAATTCCCTCTTTTTGTACCCCTCTTGCCTCTTTCTGCACCTCTGTTGCTTCTTTCTGCACTTCTTTTGTTTCTTTCTGCAGCAGGTTTTTTACTTCTTTCTGCAACCCGTGCCTCTTTCTCCACCCCTATTTCCTCTTTCTTCACCCCTGCTGCCTCTTTCTGCACCTCTGTTCCTTCTTTCAGCATTTCTTTTGTTTCTTGCTGCACATCTCTTGCTTCTTTCTACACCCCTTGTACCTCTTTATGTACCCCTCTTCCCTATTTTTGCACCACCCTTGCCTTTTTCTGTAACTCTGTTGATCCTTTCTGTACTACTCTTGCCTCTTTCTGTACCTCTCTTGCTTCTTTCTATACCACTTGTGCTTCTTTCTGCACCCCTCTTCCCTCTTTTTGCACACCTCTTGCCTCTCTGTAACTCTGTTGCTTCTTTCTGCACTGGTCTTGCTTCTTTCTGCACCTCTCTTGCTTCTTTCTACACCGCACATAGTTCTTTCTGCACCCCTCTTCACTCTTTCTTCACACCTGTTGCCTCTTTCTGCACCTCTGTTCCTTTTTTCTGCACTTCTTTTGTTTCTTGCTGCACACCTCTTGCTTATTTCGGCATTTCTTCTGTCTCTTTATGCACCCCTCTTCCCTCTTTTTGCATACCTCTTGTCTCTTTCTGCACCTGTGTTGCATTTTCTACACTACTCGTGCTTCTTTCTACACCCCTGTTCCTTCTTTCTGCACCCTTCTTCCCTCTTTATGTACATCTCTTGCCTTTTTCTGCATCTCTCTTGCCTCTTTCTGCACACACAGGATTACTTTTAAACTGACCTCATACTAGGCAGTGTACACATGCAAGTGCAGAAAGGGGCTGCTGGTCTCTAAACTGCCATGCCTTATTATATGCTAGGGACTTAGATGTAGTTTTAATCCCCCTGCCTTATTATGTATTAGGGCCTTAAGGGAACTTCATGCCAATCAATCAATCAATCAGTGTTATTATAAGCGCGCTGCTCACCCATGAGGGTCTCAAGGTGCTGAAGGGAGGTCTGCAAGTGTTTTTAGCCGAAGAGCCAGGTCTTGAGAGTCTTCCTGAAGGTGTTCATGGAGGGCGCGCGTCTGATGTCTGCTATGAGCTCATTCTAGGTCTTGGCTGTGATGTGAGAGAATGATCTTCCTTCTGCTTTGGCTCTGTGGATGTGCTGGGTTTCGACCAGTGCGAGGATGGAACATCAGAGGTTTCTTTTTGGTATGTGGAAGTTGATTGTGTAATAGGTAAGAATTTTTAAGGTGATTCTTTTCTCCACAGTGGAGCCAGTAGAGCCTTTGTAGGTGTTGGCTGATGTGTTTTGTGATGGGGAATGCCCAGGACGAGTCTGGCGGCAGTGTTCTGTATCATCTCTAGTCTACCGAGTAGGCACTTGTTTATGCCGGCGCATAGTGCTTTTCCATAGTCCAGTCTGCTGGTGATGAGTCTGTGGGTGACTGTCTCCTTTGCCTAGGGGGATCCATTTGAAAGTTTTGCGGAGGATGCCGAGGTTGATGAAGCAGCTAGAGGTGACCAAGTTGACCTGTCGGTTCATGGTGAGGGATGAGTCGAGTACGATGCCAAGGTTTTTGGCATGGTCCAAGGTGGGCTTTCGAGGGCGGTCAGCCACTAGGTGTTGCCCCATGCGGAAGGGGTGGTTCCAAGGATGAGTACTTCTGTCTGTTTGACGTTGAGATTTAGTCAGCTGTCGGTCATCCAGACTGTGACGTCCTGCATTCCTTTCTCAAAGTTGAGTCTGGTGGTGGTAGGGTCTTTGGTGAGGGAGAGGGTGAGCTGGGGGTTGTCACCGTAGGACACTATGTCGAGGCCATGTTGTCGGACGATGGCGGCAAGGGGGGGCCATGTAGATGTTGAAGAGGAACAGGCTCAGTGATGACCCCTGTGGTACTCTGCAGGTGATTCTCATGGGATCGGAGAGGAAAGGTGGCAGTCTGATTGTTTGGCTTCTTCCGGTAAGGAATGATCAGATCCAGTCTAGGGCTGTTCCTTGTATGCAGGCACTGTGTAGTCTGGCAACGAGTGTGCGGTGGGAGACGGTGTCAAAAGTTGCTTATAGATCCAGTAGGATGAGGGCTGTGGAGTGGACTTGGTCCAGGATGGTGTGAAGTTGACTGTGGCAGTGAGTAAGGCGGTCTCAGTGCTGTGGTTGCTTTGGAATACAGATTGGGATGGGTCGAGGTTGGGGTTGTCTTCGATTAATCGTGTCAGTTCCCTGTTGACTGTTTTTTCAGTGTCTTTGGCCCAAAGGGGAGGTGTGAGATGGGCCGGTAGTTCTTGAGGTCAGCTATGGGCTTCTTGAGCAGGGGCCTGATATCTGCGAAGGTGCCTGTGTTGAAGGTGGTATTGATGGTGCGTTGTAGTTCGGGTGCAATGGTGGCAGCGGCTCTGTGGTAGATGTGTGTTGGTCAGAGGTCAGTGGGGGTCCTGGAGTGCATGCCTTTCATGGTCGAAGTGATGGCTTCAGCCATGAACTGCATCCAGTTGGATATGGTGGGCTGGCTGGTGTGTCTGGGCGGGAGGCCGAATGTGGCATCTGGTGGATGGTTGATGAAGTTGTTGTAGAGGTTTTTGATCTTGGATTGGAAGTGGGTTCCAAGCTTATCGCAGAGGTCTTGGGATGGGGTGATGTCGGTGTCTTCGCTGCGGGTTTAGTGAATTCCTGAATGAATGGTTCTGATTTGGTTGTGGTAGTCAGTCATGGTGTTCTTGTAGGTGGTGTGGTTTTTGGGTGCTCCTACAGATCTTCTCCAGGTGTCTGCAGGTGAGTCTGTTTTTTTGGAGATCTGTGGTGAACCAGGCGGCTTTCCTGGGGTGCTGTTTGTTGGGGTTACGTGAGTTTGTGCACAGTTCTCTCTCTACGACATTGGCATTAGATGCTGAGGTGTGGCTGTCTCTGGTGAGGGTGGAATTGAGTTGCTTGTCGGTGACCTTGCTCCAGTTCTGACGTGGTGGGTATGGGGCTGGTTTGGGTGTCTTAATTTGTCGATGGTGAAGTGTATGCAGTTGTGGTCGGTCCATGGGGGTTGCCTTGTGTGGCTGAAGTGAACACTATTTTCTGCAGCGAAGATGGGGTCAAGGGTGTGTCCTGCCCTGTGGGTTGGTGTGGTGACAAGTTGTTTTAGTCCGATTTTGGCAAGGTTTTCACAAAGGGTGGTGGAGTTGGGGTCGTTGGAGTTGTAGAGGTGGAAGTTTAGGTCTCCGATGAGTATGTAGTACATTGAGGCAATGGCTTGGGGTGTGATGAGATCAGTGATGTTGGTGGCAAAGGGGACCCTGGGGCCATTGAGTCTGTCAATGAGGGCTCTGCAGAGTGTGGAGTTGGGGCGGGTCTGGATCTGGAAGTGCAGGTGTTCGGTGTAGTGGACCCATAGTGTGCCCTAATGTATGTAGATTGTTATTACTGTATTCTAAGTGTCTTTCAGCATAGCACTGGCTCTGAGCCAGGTTAGGCAGAGCCCAGGGTCAGTCAGAGTCAGTTACCACCAGTATCAGTCAGTAAAAAGATGGGGGCTGCTTAGGGCACAGGATGACTTTGTAACAAAGCCTCTTTCTGCACCTCTGTTGGTTCTTTCTGTATATCCCTTGCTTCTTCCTGCACCTTTCTCCCTCTTTCTGGACTTTTGTTGCCTCTTTCTGCATTTCTCTTGTTTCTTTGTGCACCTTTCTTCCTCTTTCTGTACATGTCCTACCTCTGTAGGCATAATTAGAAATTAGCATTTAAAAAACTTTAGAAATTCACTGAGAAAAACATAGCTTTCAGGGACGTTATAGTTAGTAATCAGCATTTAAATTTTTTTGATATTCACTGAAAATACCATAGGTTTCAAAGACGTTATAGTTAGTTGGATATTTCACTCGTACAAAACCAGAGAAATTCGGCTGTTATAGTTAGTTGAGCTAATTATAACTCGTCCACCCGCAATGCACTGCTGATGACATCACATATTACATCACTTATGACATGGTCAGTGACATCCCTGATGATATTGCTGATGACATCTCAAATGACATCACTGATGACATCATCCACGTGATACTCTGATGAACCTCCTCATACCCTAATATAACCTTTGATACACCCACTCTAAAATACAGACTACCTTTCTTGAAACTATAGGCACACTAATACCAATTACCATATAGCCACTCGCTAATTCCTAGGTCTACACACACATCTACTCATTCACGCATACAGTTACTCATACATGCAGTCACTCATCAATACAGCCACTATCATATGCACTCTTACACCTATACGGACACTCACACCACCACTCACCCATAGAGTTACTTACACAGCTAGTCAGTCATGCAAAGAATCAATCACACTCCAATTTACTCACATATAAAGTTATCCACACACCACCTCACTTATTCATACAGATACTAACACATACTCACTCTCTTATACAATCACTGATACAAGCACATACTCATCCATACATCCACTCTAACAATTACTTACTCTCACGTATAGTCATTTATATAATCCAACAATCACATATACTGCCTTTCACATATGTAGTTACTCACACATGTGCCACTGAGACATCCACTCACTTACCAACACAGCCATACACACACTCACCCACCCATACAGCCCCTCACAGATGCACTCTTAAACCCATACACCCAGTGAATCACCCCATGCAGGGAGTTACACACACCCCACCCACCCACCCAGACACTCAGGCACCCATACAGTTAGTCAGACAAACAATCAATAACCCATTCAGACATTCCCGTAGTTAGTCACAAACCCATGCAGCCACTTACACACCAACAGACAGACTGATACAGAAATTCACACAGTTTAGTCACTGACCAATGCATTCAGTAAGATACATGTAATCACTCACTTATATAGTCAGTCACACACCTATTAAATCATCTATGCAGACACTCATACACCCAATCATACATATAGTGGTCTAGTATCTCAGTTAAAAAACACTTTCACTTTTCCCAGCATGCACCAATATTCAAATTGAGTGTCACGGAAAGTCCTCTGTATTACATGGTGCATTTGTGTTATTTTAATTTCAAGCACAGTGATCTTTGCTGCCACACACAACGATACCTGTTTGAGATTAAAATCACAGTCTGCCAGAAAGAGGAAATACCTCCTTCGTCTCCCTTTCTCTTTGCCATCCCCAAATCAATTCGAAAGTCCATTATGCTGGTGTGGTGTCAAGTGCGTCATGCCCCTCCATTGAAACAACACGCATTTCTCCACTTTACTGGGGCCACCGACTCTGCAGGGCAAATATATATAAATATAAATATATATATATATATATATATATATATATATATATATATATATATATATATATATATATATATATATATATATATATATATATATATATATTTATATTACCTACTGGCGGTCGCCAGTAGGTATATATAGTTAGGATTTTTTCTCTATGGGATTTTTGAAAATTCTATGTCTAATAACTTTGGCGTTTGTGGACGGAATTGGCTGAAATTTTCAGGAAAATGGCACATTTTGTTTCTGAGCAGCCCCTGAAAATTTTGGGGGGGTTCGTCAAGGGGGGGCCGAGAAAAAAGGGGGGTCCCAAAACGCGTTTTTCCCATGTTAATTTCCATAGGGCGGTTGGCCTCACTTTTAGCCCGAACGGCTGAATGGATTTGCACGAAACTTGGCAAAATTGTAGGGACTGGTAGCCCGATGTGCCTTTTGTAGGTCTCAATATATGTGCTCCAGTGGATTTTGAGAAATTAACGTTTAAAAAAAGATATATATCTGTAACAGCGGACCGGGCAGCGTCCCAGGACGCGTACTTTTCGCGCAACGGAGCTTTGTGAAGCGAAGCTGATTGGTTCTCCGGCGTCTGTCAACATTCCAAACAGTCCGTAGCGGCCGCCATCTTGTCTCTCGGTAGGATCGAGAGACAAGAGGAGGCCAAAGCGAAGGGGCAAATGACCATAAGGGGGAATAGTAGATCCTCGCTGACCCCCTACGTTTGATGTGGAGGTTTTAAAAGGGCCCCGCGGGGCAAAAAAAAATAAAATAATAATAATCGAACGGCTGAATGGATTTGCACGAAACTTGGCAAAATTGTAGGGACTGGTAGCCCGATGTGCCTTTGCTAGGTCTCAATATATGTGCTCCAGTGGATTTTGAGAAATTAACGTTCAAAAAAAGATATATATCTGTAACAGCGCTCCGCTTCGCGTACTTTTCGCGTTACGGAGGTTTGCGAAGCTGATTGGTTTTTCGGCGTCTGTAAACATTCCAAACAGTCCGTAGCGGCCGCCATCTTGTCTCTCGGTAGGATCGAGAGACAAGAGGAGGCCAAAGCGAAGGGGCAAATGACCATAAGGGGGCATAGTAGATCGTCCCTGACCCCCTAGGTTTGATGTGGAGGCTTTGAAAGGGTCTCGCAGGGCAAAAAAAAATATACCGTTTTTTTAGTTTTTTTGCGTGGAGTACGCCCGGTTCGCGAACCGGGAAGCGTTCTGGGGAGCGTACTTTCTTGAAAATTAGTGAAAAAAGTTAGAGTAAAATAATAATTGTGAGTGATCAGATGTAGGGTAGCTCTGAGAAGAGCTTTTGGGTTTATGGTACATTTAGGTACTTATAAGTAGGTACCAATGCACAGTCTTAAATTCAGATGGAAACTCTGTTGCCCTCATCTGAGAAGTGAACTCCATCTCCTCTGTAGATATCTTGCATGTGGTAACGCAAGTTATTGTTGTACAGGGAGCCCATTCCATGGTCTCTCATGTAAGCTGAAACAGATTTGTTTACATGCTTCCTCGATTTCTCAATTTGTGGACAAAATTGGTTCGACCACCTCCATTTCTGTCTTTGGCATATATTTGAATATACCAAGGCAGTCTGAGGAAAAAGTGCCATCAATTGCTCAAAGGTGTCCTTTAAAAGCATTTCCAGACCTACCCCAGTCAAAGTGCCCAAATCATTACCTCCACAGTGCACAATTAACAGGTCAGGTTTTGGCAAATGCATAAAGGTTTTCACCAATGGTATCAATTGGTGACATTTTAATCCTCTGTGGCCAAACCACTTAATTTCCACATCTTGTAAATTGAGGTTAGGTAAATTCCTGTTTTCAGCGTACCTTTGATCCCAATATATGTAACTATGTCCAACAATCCAGACAGAAAACATGGTGAGAGAAGGTTCTGCTGCAGTCAGATGAAGTGTGGCAATGAAATGGCAGTTGAAAAAATGAGAGTGTAAAATGAAAAAAACTGAGGAGTTTCTGTGTTAATGAAGCAGTAAGAGTGATTGGTGGATTTTGATTGCTGAAAACAGAAAGTTAGTGTGCATGGATGAGTTCGTTGAAAGATGTATTTTGAGTGGCGAAGAAAAAATCATTAAATGAAAGAATGCTCTGGATATGCAGGTGCACTGAGAGTTCAGAGTTCAATTGCAACATTGTTGTGTGAGAGGTCTTGCAAGAGGTGGTTGCTATGCAGAAAAAGCAGAGAGGGGGCAGAGGGGGGAAGGGTTTTGCTTTGAAAAAAAGTGAGGGAAGAGTTTTGATTGGGTGACATGAGAGATATGTGTGAGGAATTACAGCATTTCTGTGCTTTTGATAGCTGCAGACTCTGGAGTGCATACCTTTTGCTCTGCTGAAGACAAATTGGTGTGTTTCTGAGACTGTTTTGAAACTCAAAGTATTTGCTAAGGTGAGAAAAGATTTCTTTAATTTAGATAGAAAATAGTGTGCTTTAAGGAGAAAATTATGAAGAAAGTTGTGTTTTTCAAATGTTGCTTTGTCTCAAGTGTTTCACAAATAGATTTTGTTTCTTTGAGAAATTGTAATTGGAGAAAATGTGAAGTATTAGTACTGACAGGGCTTTTATGTGCATAGGAGCTGTGGAGTGTTTTCAAATTATGACTTGTAAATCGTTTTTGAGAAAAAGCAATGGTTTAAATATTGATGAGAAGGACATAATGGTGTCTGCTTCTTTATAAGGTAATTGAGAGTCTCTGATGTTATTTTTCCCATTTCAATGTAAGAAGTTTGTCTGTGGAGCAAATTGCTTGTAAATATGCTTCCACCTGTGCATGGCAAATTTAGATTTTGAATGTTTCCGTTACATAGGCATGTTAAAGGTGACTGAAACATGCTGCAAAGGCAATCAAAAAATGCTTTTATGTGTCTTAAGGACATTTTTTAGTCATTTCCCCATGTGCAGTGTTTTCAAATTATGAGTTGAAAATCGTTTTTGAGGTAAAGGAATGTTTTCAAAATTTATGTGCGCCATATGACCCCAAATTTCTTTTTCAGGGGTGCAGCAGGGTGTTCTTGAGACACCCCTGCACCGTCGGAAAAATTCGTAATTTGCGATGAGGTAATTGCTAATCGCAAATTGCACCTTCATTCCTATGGGCCTCCTGCTGCATGGAAATGAATGGGTAATTTGTAATTAGCAAATAGGTCATCGCAAACTAGGAATGGTAAAGAATCGCTATTTATTCCTTAAAGTTCGCTATTTAGGAAATGCAAAAAACTTTGATGATACATATGGCGGTTTATCTCTAACAAGATAAGAAGCATAGGGATAGATTTATGATGACTGGCGCATCACCAGGGATGTGTTAGTCATTCTGTGCCGCTGTTCCGTCACCTATGGTGTGCTGCATTTACAATGCGGCGCATCATGGGGCAAAAACAGCACAGATGCGTGACGTATTTGTGCCGTAAAGTTGGCGCATTGATGGAGTTGTATCGCAAGTGTGATGAAGCTCCAGTAAGGTTGAGGGGTGCCCCTGTCGCAGGGTTTCTGTTCTGACACAGAACTGTGGACAGAGGATTGGAACCTCGGCGAATTAGGGTGTCCCAAAACTCACCTTAGTAATCAAAACCCCTTAGCAAGCTAGGTACAGTGTCACATTGGATATAACAAACTCTCAATGTTTAGACAATCCAGAATATGAACTTATAGTACCTCAGGATACGTGGAACTCATGAACAGTCGGTCGTTATATATTTCTTAGAAACGAGAACATGGAGTTAAGAAGAACACATGTGTATTTGAAATGTTTATTTACTAATGCCGTCTTCTCAGGCGTAGTATCTTAGATTATACAAGTACACATATTATCAGTAGCAAAATTACCAGCATAGTCAATAGTACATAAAAAGCGAATGGTGACAGTATGTTAACATGCTGTAAATGAATAAGAGTGAGCAACACTTATAAGCAGCCGCGGGCCGTGGAGGGAGTTACGGTGGGGCAGGGAGGCGGGGAGGGGAGGGGCAGGGTGGAGAGGGCTCCACCCTGCCCCTCCCCCTCCCCGCATCCCTGCCCCACCGTAACTCCCTCCACGGCCCGCGGCTGCTTATATCTCACCCTCCCTAATACACATAATATATTATTTGCTAAGAAGGTCTCTTTGTGTTGGTTTAGGGCGTGCCGATACTTTAGTGTCTTAGATTTGAAGGAATCACATCAGCATAGAAAAGATAATCCATATGCCGTGCTTAATATCGCCAACGGCATTGTGCCATAATATTCTAGCATGCGATTGCGGAACAGTGTCAGCAGCTGCAGGGCGGGAGCTTGCACAGGAGGGACATCCATATTTAAAAATGTAAAAAAGCACAAGAGCGTCCGCTGGTAATGCAAGTAAAAATGGGAATCCACGAAGCAGAGTGGAAAAAATAGAATGTAAGAAAGCAGGGATGACTCCAAAGATTTTCTCAAATGAAGTCACGAGACCACTGGTAACAACTTTAAAAAAGTGCGCCAGGCCCTTTGTGGAGGACGCGTTAGAGATAGTCCGAACCATCTTGCTGAAATGGAAAGGCGAATCTGTATTTAAAAGGGTCTGCACCTCTGTACGGGTGTTCGCTGTGTGAAGCACGAAAGTTTCACGGGCCGAACTCAAGGCCACCTCTCTCTGAGACAAAATAGCTCTTATTCTTGCCATGCCGTTGAAATGTGCTCCGGTATTTGTGGCCAGATTGAAAACTCCCTATGTTCATGTGTGGGAGGAAATAGAACATTTCTGCAGCAAATAACCCGTTCATTTACTGTTACGATAAAATGAATACTTTTAATTAACCCAGAACAATCTTCATTATTGAGCATCAAATAACTACCATTTTCCAAGAACTTGAACGTGGGGATGATAGCAGGAACTGGTGTGCCTTGCAACACGCAAGCCATATTTGGTCGGTGTTTGTTGCATGAACCGTGTAACTGTATGTGCCTACACATTAGTGAATGATCTGGCGTCTCAGTGCATTCCTCTCCATTCAGATAAAGTTCTTGATCATCTTTGAAAATCTGTATGTGTATGGAAGCGACCAGACTTCATGAAGAAAACCACTACCTAAAGGTTAATAACGACCTATTGGTATATATTTCATACAATTTGAAAACTTATATAAAGCAAAAGGCAGCGTTATTAAACCGTGGATAAGGCACGTTGCCAAAGCAGTCAACCTTTTGGATTTATACTGGAAATGTTAAAGGAAGAATTACGGAGTAGGGCCTGTAGATCTTTAATAGACAACGAGTAAAATTACTCCAACCATCATATTCCTCTAACTCCGGGATAGTAGGGGTGTTTAATTTTTTAGAAGTAGCCAATCCAAAGCATTTGGTCTGGGAAATTGTTTCATTCACAAACAACATATGTTTTGGGATGAGACATGCACGGTGGAAAGCCTCAGTGCCTTGTACCTGCCAGGTTCGTGAACCCCAAACTGATGTAGATCCTGGATATTTTTACTCTGTATTACGTTAGCATGGTCTCATTACTGGTTTAAACGCCATTTTTCCTTTTTTGTAACTTCTGCACACGACACTTAGTTGTTGCTTTAGCTTTCAGCCTACCTGCGTCAAGATCTATGCCTGCTTCAAGCAGGCGCAGGGTTTTGATGTAGCTTTGTCCTATCTGATTGTAAATGCGGCACACCGTGGGTGGCAGAGCAGCGGTGCACGTTAACTGGTGCATCCCTGGGGATGTGCTAGTTAATATAAATCTGCCCCTTTACATTTAATTATGTGCAGGGGACACAGAGTAGGTGAGGTTTATCCAAGGTTAAGAAGAGATGAGTCCTGTTCAGTGAAAAATTGGAGATAGGCTTCAGTATATTATATACTTAAGTAGTGTGTTAAGTTTTTGATGACTGTTATTAATTTACTGTTGGGTAATAGTGGTTAATAACATTTTTTATTATATTTTACCACAGATTCAACTGCAGATTATTTCAAGATTTTAGGATGCCTAGCAAAGAAAGAGTAAGAAAGGCTGCAAAACGTCAAAGACAGCAGGACCATGGAATAATGCAGCAGTCCTCTAACAAAAAGATTTGTCAAGTCACCAAGAAAGCACCGGGTAAGAGTCGAAAAACAGTCATAAGAAATATGTGTAGTAAAAAAAATATTACTACAGAAAATGTTTCAGTCCAGAAAAGGAGAAAGAATTCAAATGGTAAGGAAAGGCCAATGAGAAATGTTACTGCTAGAGTAAGAGATAACTCTATGCATGAAAGTAGAAGGAAACAACAGTTTAGGGATATTCGTAAACGAATGTTCCGCCACAGGATAATTTGGAATTTGTTAAAAAATATTAAGAAAGGTCAACAGAAAGTGGTTTTTTATAAGAGAAAAAAAATAGTTGAGAAAGTTATTGATCAGGCATTTGAAATTAAACGTAAGTTATTTATTTTGACAATCAATAGAATTAGGAAGCTAAACAAGGTAATTTATGATTTCAAAAGAAATAGTAGATGGAAGAGAATAGTTAATCGTAGTAATTTTTGTGAAGTTTTTTCTGGAGAATGGATGCATAGTTCAAGCTCTGAGGCATTTTTTAATGAGGAGAGTTATTTCCAGGATAATGATTTGGTGCATGCAGTTGACACCAGTGGTCGAGCTTATGAAGTGAAAGATGGTTGTCCAGTTGAAAAAGAAAAACTTGTGAGAACAGAGATAGAAGAGGTGTTAGGTAATGAGGTTTTAGGGAGACGTCCTAAGGGTCCTGTGTACACCTGGAAGTGTAGTAGTATTTGCAGTGTACGACAGGATTCCATCAATTTGCTTTGTGAATTTATACGGTCATTTAGTAAGAAAAGTTTGAAGCAGAAAATGAAGTTGTTGCAAGAATTAGATCCTTGCAGAGTGAGAGAAGTGATAGGTTTGCTTGGTCATTCACTGGTTTGTCTTTCCAGGAGAGTATGCCAGAGTGTTTTTCATCATTTCAGGATGCTAGCAGTGCATCATAATAAAGTGAGGAAATTAGTTAGAATGTTGTAATATGCTAAGAGTCCAGCAATTATGCTTAAACAATTATGCGCTGCTCTTTTGCATGGTTCTGAAATAGATGTGAAGAATATATGTGAAGAAATTGAGTTTTGTTACTTTGGAAGTAAAGAGGAGAATGTTGAAATTGACCAAGAAGAAGAGAGTAATGTGGAAGATAGTGTACAGGTTTCCAGTACAGATAATTTCCAGAGGGAAATTGCGACGTTTGAGGTGAAATCAAGTGAGAGGCCAAATTTCACTTGTGTGTGTTGTCGACGCACTTATTATAAGAATCAGACTAAGTTAGTGGATTTATATGGAAAAAGTGAAAGGGAAAATAATAGTGAATGGAAGGATTTTACAACATACTTGATGGTAGAAAATTGTTTTGATTTGGGATTGGATCAACGTGTGTGTACTTATTGTTGTAACAAATTAAATCAAAACCAGATGCCTGCTAGAGCAGTTCATAATAATCTGGAATTGGTTGAGATTCCTTCTGAATTGAAGGATTTAAATACTTATGAATCTATTTTGATTCAAAGTATCCATCCCTTTCAGGCTATTGTAAGAATGGAGCCAAAGACAGGGAAATTGCCTCCATCAGATTTACAGAGAGGATTAAAGGGAAGAGTTGTTTATTTGCCTCTAGATTTGAAGAAAAACATTAACACAATTGGAGTAGAAAAAGTGGAAGAGGAACCTCTTGTTATCTTAGTTAATGGGGTTCCGACAAAGAATAAGAAAATATGGCAAGATTTAGTAGATGTTAGGAAAGTCAAAAGGGCAACATTGTATTTGAAAAAATATAATAAATACTATAAAAATGTAAATGTTGCAGAAGAGGAAGTAAGTGAGGAAGAGGATAGCGATTTGTGTGCTGGTCAAATTGAGAAAGTAGAACCCTGTACTAGTGAAGAAATATATGAACATTATAGTGTTCATCCTTTGCATTCCAAGGAAGTCATGGGGAATGCTATTGAGTTGTTTCAAATGAAACAAGCGAAAGGGAGTCCCATTAGTGTTTGGGAGGAAAGTTTGGAAGCTCGGTGTTTCCCACAGCTTTTTCCAACAGGTCAGGGAGGAAGATATGATGAGCGACCTCATCAAATTCCTGCTTCTGAATACCGGACTTTGCGATTGTATGCAGGAGATCCTAGGTTTCGACAATGCATTCCTTATTTGTTTCATCTCCTGTTTGAAAGCGATCTGTCTGGACTGTCATATGCAGTGAACCACATCTTGAAAAGTGGTATACACATGCAAAACATCTCGGCAAGTGACTTTATGGATAAAGTCAATGTCCAAGACAGTATTTTGGATTCTCACCTGATTAATCTCATGGCGTGTCAGCGTGGTACTAATGAGTACTGGTACCGTCGTCATGGTGATTTAAAATGTATGCTGAGGAACTTAGGAACTCCCACATGGTTCCTCACTTTGAGCTGTGCTGAGTATGGCTGGGAAGACTTACTTGAATTTCTACGAGAGGCAAATGCTAACGTAGAAAACATTGAATTCAAGACACCCGGAGAACTGTGCTCTTTGGATCCAGTCAATGTATGTAGGTACTTCAATCATAGATTTGAAGGTATGATGTCTTTCATCATGAATAAGAAGAATCCACCTCTTGGAGAGGTGTTGGATTTCTTCTGGAGGAAGGAGTACCAAGCAAGAGGTGCTCCTCATATACATATGTTGCTGTGGATCAAGGATGCACCTAAATTTGGAACGGATGCAGACGACTCAGTGATGAGTTTCATAGAACAGTATTCTACGTGTGCTGTTCCAAACGCAAAGGAGAAAAAAAGCCTAAGAGAAAAAGTTCTACGTTTCCAAAGCCATCGATGTGGAAAGTACTGTCGTCGTAAATTCCGGAACAAAGACAAGTTCTACACCAAATGTCGTTTCGGCTTTCCACGATCGGTGATTTCTAAAGGAAGAGTGAACAGTTTGATGTCTTCGCTGCGACATAATGTGATGAAGAAATCACCTAAAAACACATACAATTTGAAGAGGAACGAAGAGTCTAAGTACATCAACGACTACAACCCGGTGATTTTGTCCATGTGGAATGCTAACATGGATATACAGTTTGTGGCTGATAACTGTATGGCTGTGGCTCGGTATGTGACATCTTACATCACCAAAAAAGAGAAGACAGAATTGAAGGATATGTGGGAGGACATTTCCCATGAAAAGAGCCTCAGCAAGAAGTTGTACAGTTTCAGTCTGAAGATGTTGTCGCATCGAGAAATCGGAGCTTACGAATGTTCTGACCAGTTGTCTTCAGCAAGTCTCTATGCCAAGTCCAGGAGTATCGTTTGGGCGAGTGTTGGTCTTGCTGCAACGCGTAATCGAGTTCTGAAACCTGTGCGGGAAATTGAGTATTTGGCGGAAAAGGAGCCAAACAGTACCGACATTTTGAAGAGCAACATGTTGGATACATATTATCCAAATCGAAGCAGTCACCTCGAGAATGTTTGTCTGTATGAGGTTCTGCAAAATTACATATTCAAGAGGAACATCAAAGAAGATAGTGAGAAAGGAGTGTATGCTGTAATAGGAAGTGAGGGATGTCTGGTCAAGCAAAGAAAATGCCACTTGATAAACCATCGAAAATTGAGTGGCGAATCTCGTGAAAAAAAGGAGTTTTTCTATTTAGCACTTTTGCAACTTTTTAAGCCTTGGCGTGCAGAAGAGGAACTGCTTGGAGATTTCCTTTGTTACGAAGACTCATTCAATGCTGCCAAGGAGACCATAGAATGTCCTGCTTTTCCCAAATATGTAGAAATGTTGAATGTGGAAATTGAGCAGGAAGCAACGATTGCAGCCGAGATTGCCAGAGACAGTTCTCAGGACAGTCAGAGTTCTGCTTCATTGAGTCAGGATCCACTAGGAGGACCTCTTATCGAAAATGAAGCTGCCACTGCTATGAATGAAGTGGAAAAAGCCATGGCACATGCTCAGGAGGATGCGGTTAACTTAGAAGAGTTGGAAAGACAACTCAACGTTGAGCAGATGAAAATATATGACGAACTTACCATGCAAATTGATCATGGATTAAGTCATGACAAGAAAGAGTGCTCATGTACGTCGTTGAAGCCTGTCCGACTGTACGTGAGTGGAGAAGCGGGAACTGGAAAAAGTTTCCTTATTAAAGCAATTTCATGTTATTTGCAGGAAAGGACAGAGTCATCGCTGTCTTGTGTTGTCACCGCTCCAACTGGACTGGCAGCACATAACATTAAAGGGATTACTTTACATCGTTTACTGATGCTGCCAGTGGAGCATGACAACAAATTAGAATATCACAAGCTATCTGGAGATGCTTGTTTTGAAGTTTCAAGAGTCTTGAGGAAAATGAAACTTCTTATCATTGACGAAGTAAGCATGGTTTCCAATGTCATGCTTGCCTTTGTGCATTTGAGAATGCAAGAAGTTCTCAAAACAGAGTATGATGTGTTATTTGGTGGCAAACACATCATTGTTTTCGGAGATCTTCTGCAGCTGACACCAGTGAAAGGGCAACCTGTGTTCAAAATGCTCACGCATGAAGATACCTGGAAGTGCTTAGGGAGTATTGGCAACGTCAATATATGGTTAAACTTCAATTATGCTGAACTGCATGAAAATATGCGTCAGGCAAAGGATGAAGTTTACAAGACTATTCTACAAGATGTTAGAATTGGAAAAGTGACCGAGCATGGGAAAGAAGCTTTACATGCACGATTACTGACAAATTTATATCCAGACGAAGATGTTGTGCCTGAGAATATTTTTCAGAAAGTTACTGAGAAAAAATCTGGAATATGTTTGATGCCAACTCTTGCAGAATGTGCCAAATTCAACAACAAAATGTTGCATTTAGAAAAGCAAGAGATTGTGAAATTGGAAGCTATTGACAGAGTAGAGCATATGGGATCAACAATTATTTTGTCTGAGAATCTGAAAACAAAATTGGATTCATTAGAGAAGAGTATATCTAAAACTGCGGGTTTTGAAAAGACTCTGAATGTGTGCTTGAACTGCCGTATAATTTTAAGAAGGAATTTACATGTTGAAAGAGGTCTGGTAAATGGATCAATGGGTAATGTTGTTGATTTTGTGAAATACAGAAATAGAGATGGAATTGAATTTTTAAAAATTAAATTTGATGGCATTGAGGAAGTACAGCTAATTGCTCGTTGTTCTGCTAGATTTTTGCTTGTAAAAGACTTATATGTTCGTCGTAAGCAGTTTCCTGTTTGCTTGGCATATGCGGTGACAATCCATAAATCGCAAGGTTTAAGTGTAGACTGTGCATTGGTGAATATTGGCAGTTCTGTGTTCAAGGAGGGTATGGCATATGTGGCATTGTCACGAGTTAGGACTTTATCGGGATTGTACTTGATTGAGTGTGATGTCACAAACATTTGTGCGGATCTAGATTGTGTTAAGGAATACAATAGGTTGAGAAGAGAGTATGCGCCACATTTGCCTCAGTATCCTTTGTTTGAGAAACGTGTGGTAGGCCGGAAACGAAGAAATGTGACCAATACTGGGGAGGTTGTAGCAAAAAGACGAAAAGTCGATGAACCTGAAATTATAAGCAGAAACAAAAAGGATTCTGTTGAAGATGTTGTTGGTTTTCAATTTGAAAACAGTTCTGGTGTCAACTGCTATGCTAATGTAGTGGTTAATGTTTTGTTTTCTCTACAAAATGTAAAAGAAGAGATTGTGGTCAATTCTGATCAAAGATTTTGCAGTTTGTTAAATTCTGTGTTAGAGAAATGTAGCACTGATAGAACAAACATAGAAAGTGTGTCTGAAATTCGAAATCTGTTAGACAGATGTTCAGGCCAAACACAATTCTCTCAAAATAGTCAGCAAGATTGTCAGGAGTTTTTAATGTATATGCTTGATGTATTGCATGCTGAAGGTGTAGATGTAGATCACCTGTTTGGGCTTTCTTATCAATGGCAGCATGACTGCGAGAACTGTAGGGTATCAAGTAGTACTAGTGTAGACTCAGAAAGATTTATATATTTAACTTTGCCAGACAGTAAATCAGTCTCTTTTAATAAGCTAGTAAAAGCAGCTGATCACAATATGGAGTGTAGGCAATGTAAATCTGAAATGATGTCCACATTATTTATACGAACATATGGCCAGTATGTCATTTTAATGTTCCAACGATGTAGGCCTGATGGAATAAAATTGACAACTTTAATAAAAAATGTTGTGGCTTCACAGTTGTCAATATCAGGAAGGACTTTTGTAACTGTAGCAATTATATATCATGATGGTCCTTCAATCACATCAGGACATTATACAGCTTATTTAAAGTGTAGAAATGGCTGGTCATTCTGCAATGATTCTGTTTTAATTTTCAAAAAAAAATTGCCATATGACCTTAAAAACTCTTACCTGGTGTTTTTAAAACCAAAATTTTAGGGAAAGAATCTCGGGATGTGCTCTGAGGAATTTCAAGAAGTTCTCATGGCTCCTACACTATTTGGCCTTGAGGATAAGTGTAGTACAGAGACATAACTTTTTACCATAACACTGGACGTTATTGAGAAATACGTGCACTTTGAATGAGTTCAGAAAAACTATTTCTTTTTATAAGCTAATTGAAGCAGCCAATCAAAACATGGAGTAGAGGGAATGTAAGTCTGCAATGCTGTCTACTGTTATACATTGCTTTGTGATTAAAAGTGATGTAGAGAATTAAATAATCGTACTAGTCATAAAGGTAGTGTAAGTCTGCTTCATAGTAAGCAGTATCAGTGTGATAGGAAATGTAGAACATGATTGAGCAAGAAGGGGAAGATATTACTAGTCCAGGATTGTGTAAATGATCTTCAACATTTTAATTCTGAAAGTTGGCGAAATGCGAAAAGACGGGATTGGCTAACAAGAAATCCAAGAGTTATACATGGCTCTGACAAGATTTGGCCTTGTGGAATCTTGTGGTAGAGAGCAAGAAGTCATTTATTGTATGTAACATGTTTTTGAAAACGATGGAGGTTTTCTTTCAGAAAGTGGCGGGTTGAAAGTAATAACAGCACAACAGAGTGTAAGCTGTTCATAGGACATCCTTGGCCGTCATGGAAAGTAAGTTAACTTTAAGGAGTTCTGAATTCTGATTTGTAATGTTGTATGGGTTTTTTAAACACAATCATTTTGATTGTGTTTTTTTTTCCCCGCTGTTATATGATGAATACCTTCAAGTCACTGTTTTAGTGAAATTTGATACATTCTGAGAACAGCAAAAATAAACCATTTAACATGTATAATTAATTCTGTTCTGTTTGCATTTATGATGTACATGTAGAACTGTGTAGGAGGCATGGAGAAGGTGAGGCTTCTGTAAGTGTCAAAGTTGTTGCATACAGTGCTCATATTCTACGTAGTCTTTTATATTTCATTACTTTCACTGTTTCTGACTGATCTAAAAAATTTTTTTTAAAAAGAACAGTAAGTATAAGGGAAGGAAACAGACAGTTATGTTAAAAGAAACACAGCTATAGGGAATAAACTAGGGATACTGTTACCCGCAATCCTCTGCTGATGATGTCACTGAGCATGTCATGAATGATGTAATATATGACATCATCAGCAGTGGATTACGGGTAATAGTATCTCTAGTTTACTCCCCTATAGCTGTCTTTCTTTTAACATAACTGTCTGTTTCCTTCCCTTATACTTACTGTTCTTTTTTTGTAAAAAATTTTTTGGGTTCGCTTCCGGTTCGCGTACCGGGGAGCGAACTGGGAAGCGAACTAAGAGAAATAGAGGTTGGCACAGTTGCAAATATTGTACCAATTTTTTAATAACGGGGAGGTAGTTCTGAAAAGAACTTTTTTTTAAATTGTTTTTGTTGTTTTATATTTTTTTTATTATTTTTCTGAACATTTTTTTACTTTTTTTGAATTTTTCTGAACAGTTTTATATTTTTTTTGTTTTTTTTTCGGAGGGGGCAACGAAAACGATTCATTGTAAAGGGCTCAACAGGAGCAAGAAAACAAAAAAAAAGAATTTATTGTTTGGGGAGTTTCGGACAAACATGAGCATGATTGTCAATAGCTCTGTTGATCAGAGTGATGCTACTTTCTCCGTAGCAAATGAATCCACTGCAATGTACGCAGACTTGTTTTACTTCACGAAATCTCGTTTGTATATTTGGCATCATCTCCCTGCCCTCTGGTCCCGTTACTTCCGGTACAACAGATCTTCTGGCCATAATAGGGAGATTATCTAGGTCGTCCTGTTCCTCTTCTTCCTCTTCTTGCTGAATTATAACTTTAGCAGGTGGTCCACTCTTCCTTGGATGTGGTGGAGGTGGTGGGGAAGCACCAGCTGAAGCTAGTAAAGAAGCCATTGCTCACTGGTAACAAAGGGTCTTTCTCTCACAATGATGAAAGTCAGAGTGAGGAAAGAAGGAGGGATTTTCACCATTTGGGAAAAAAAATAGTTCTCAACCAATGAAAAGTGTTCATTTTAGATCATATGACCTAGTCTTACATCATTAGGAAACCGAAAGTGAAATGAACCAATGAAAAGTGTTATTACCAAGTCACATGACCTGCTGTGTTTACGTTACGCGCTTTGCAGGGCCTCCCGGTTTGCTTCCAGAAACCTGTGCTTTGCGACTCGGTAAGCGTATGAGTTCGCTAACGTAGCACGTCATATGACGTATCACGCGACAACGCGAAACGTCATGCGGACGGGAGGCGTCACGATGTTGTTTTCTAACGCGGCAGTTGCGGTAAAGAAACGTTTACCGGCTCGCGGTCTATTTCGCGGCATCAAGGTCAGCTAACGGGAAGCTTCCCGATTCGCGAAGCGGGAACGAAGAAAAAAAAATATTAAAAAAAAAAGTTATTAATAAACATATAAAATATATTTTTGGATTTAAAGAAGAATACATTTTACAGCTACAGATATTAGCTGTTAAAAAACCAATGAAATTCACTGAAAAAACCATAGGTTATAGACCATATATAGTTAGGAATTAGCATTTACAAAACCTTGAAAATTCACTGAAAAAACCATAGGTTATAGACCATATATAGTTAGGAATTAGCATTTACAAAACCTTATTTTACTCACACAAAACCATTGAAATTCCATATATAGTTAGTTGCACTAACTATATATCGCGCACCCGCAATCCACTGCTGATGATGTCACATATTACATCATTCATGACATGGTCAGTGACATCACTGATGACATCACTGATGACATCTTAAATGACATCACTGATGACATCACTGATGACATCTCAAATGACATCACTGATGACATCATGACACACCAATACCAGTTACTACATACTCACTCACTGATTCCTACGTCTACACACACATTCACTCATTCACCCATACAATCACTCATACATACAGTCACTCATTATTACAACACTATCATATGCACTCATACACCTATGCAGACAGTCACACACTGCCACTCATCCATGGAGTTACTCACACACCAAGTCAGTCCTGTAAAGAATCAATCACACTTCCATTTCTTCATCTATACAGTTAAACACAGAACACCATACTTCAGTGACATCACTGATGAGATCACTAATGACATCTGAAATGACATCACTGATGACATCTCAAATGACATCACTGATGACATCATGACACACCAATACCAGTTACTACATACGCACTCACTGATTCGTACGTCTACACACACATTCACTCATTCACCCATACAATTACTCATACATACAGTCAGTTATTATTAGAACACTATGATATGCACTCATACACCTAGTCAGTCCTGTGAAGAATCAATCACACTTCGATTTCCTCATCTATAGTTAAACACAGAACACCATACTTTTCACACATATACTAACACATACTTACTCTCTTATACAATCACTGATACAAGTACACATTGATATGCACAGCGTCACACACCTCCCAGCCAGCCACACACACACTCAGTCTCCCATACAAATACTTGGACAATCAATCAGTAACCCATATAGTTAATCATATAGCTACTGATCAACACATGCAGCAGTTTACAGAACAACAGACATAATGATGCACAAATTAAGACAGTTTAGTCACTAACCCTAATTCCTAACTATATATGGTCTATAACCTATGGTTTTTTCAGTGAATATATATATATATATATATTACCTACTGGCGGTCGCCAGTAGGTATATATAGTTAGGATTTTTTCCCTATGGGATTTTTGAAAATTCTATGTCTAATAACTTTGGCGTTTGTGGACGGAATTGGCTGAAATTTTCTGGAAAATGGAACATTTTGTTTCTGAGCAGCCACTGGAAATTTGGGGGGAGTTGGTCCAGGGGGGGCCGAGAAAAAAGGGGGGTCCCAAAACGTGTTTTTAACATTGAGTTTTCCATAGGGCGGTTAGCCTCACTTTTAGCCCGAACGGCTGAATGGATTTGCACGAAACTTGGCAAAATATTAGGGACTGATAGCCCGATGTGCCTTTTGTAGGTCTCAATATATGTGCTCCAGTGGATTTTGAGAAATTAACGTTTAAAAAAAGATATATATCTGTAAGCGCGCTCTGGGCAGCGCTCCGGTCCGCGGACCTTAAGCGTACCGGAACTTCGCGTAGCTAAGCTGATTGGCTCTCCGGTGTCTGTCAACATTCTAAACAGTCCGGAGCGGCCGCCATCTTGTCTCTCGGTAGGATTGAGAGACAAGAGGAGGCCAAAACAAAGGGGGAAATAACTATAAGGGGGCATAGTAGATCCTCCCTGACCCCCTAGGTTTGATGTGGAGGCTTTAAAGGGGCCCCGCGAAGCAAAAAAAAATAATTTTTTTTTGGTTTTTTTCGTGGTTAGCGCCCGGTACGCGAACCGGGAAGCGTTCTGGGGAGCGTATCACAATGAAAAATGAATGATAGACTTTTCAAATGCTGTATGTTAATTGATTGTTGGTTTTGTTGATTATTTTTTTTTTTTTAAAGTTTTTTTTATTGTGTTTCATAATTTAATAAACTTTCTAACATTTCATTGTCAGAAATTTCATAATCATGGAATATAGATTGTAGTCTCTGAGGTTGTAAAATGTCCTCATTTGCAAGGAGGTTATCTACTGCTTGTACACATTGCAGTAGTTCTTGGTCCCAAGATTCATCCATAAATTCAATCTCATTTGGATCAATGATTTCTGTGTTGGACTCTGGAAGGACAATTTCAAATGAAATGTTTTGTTCACTTTCCATTTTTCCTGAAATTTGCATAAAAAAAATATATATTAGTAGAGGTAGGGCACTGTTGGGATTAATTTTAGATAGGCAGTTTTTAACAGAGAATTTATCTTTGGGCAGTGTATAGTATCAGAGTGGAAGTAGGAATATAAAAAAGTGTATCTAAATTTATAAGTACTACAGAGGGATAGTATATAACTAACAGAAAAAGTTTGCCATATTAACTTAAAGTGCTCAATATACTTCAGTTTTAAAAATAACAACTTACCTTTAAAAAGAAGTTGAAGTTATTAATGAAAATTCTAATAGAAATGTACACCAGGAAGTAGTAGTCAAAATGGCTGTGTTTCCTTCTCTTCCTTTATATATATTCGGGTACATAACCAATCAAATGTCAGGTAAAAAAAGTAGAAAATGAAAGTAACATTTTAATTGGTTGTCAATTCCAACACTTCAGATGTGTTTTGTGAAGTAATTTACCTCACGGTATTTAGTGAGTTCTATAGGCTAAATGGCTAAATGGAATTCCAATCAAATTTGTGAAAATGGTAGGGATTGGTATGTAGTATGAGCTAATCTATATTTGGTGAAATTGTCTCCAGTGGCTTTTCTGTGAACTACTTTCCCACCTTTTTTGATGGTGCGCTTCCCAGGAAGCGACCCGGTACGCGAACCGGTGAGCGCCCTGGTACGCGAACCTTAAGCGTAACGGGAGTCCACCATTTTGTGTTTCGGTCGAATTATGATACAAGATGGAGGGCAAATAATGTTCAGAATAGGTAGAAGGGGGCATGGTAGACTTATCTTGACCCCCTAGGTTTTGTGAGGGTGGCTGAGGAGGCCCATATGTGCGAAAAAAAAACATTTTTTTTTAAATTTCGCGAGGTTAGCTCCCGGTACGCGTACCGGGTAGCGCCCCAGGGAGCGTACTTTGTTGAAAATTAGTAAAAAAAGTTAGAGTAAAATAATAATTGTGAGTGATTAGATGTAGGGTAGCTCTGAGAAGAGCTTTTG
Source organism: Lissotriton helveticus (assembly GCF_964261635.1). Taxonomy (NCBI): domain Eukaryota; kingdom Metazoa; phylum Chordata; class Amphibia; order Caudata; family Salamandridae; genus Lissotriton; species Lissotriton helveticus. The sequence continues at coordinate 2,009,339,921 of NC_136057.1, read as the reverse complement.
GGTTTATGGTACATTTTGGTACTTATAAGTAGGTACCAATGCACATTTTTAAATTCAGAGTGAAAACTCTGTTGCCCTCATCTGAGAAGTGAACTCCATCTCCTCTGTAGATATCTTGCATGTAGTAACGCAAGTTATTGTTGTACAGGGAGCCCATTCCATGGTCTCTCATGTAAGCTGAAACAGATTTGTTTACATGCTTCCTCGACTTCTCAATTTGTGGACAAAATTGGTTTGACCACCTCCATTTCTGTCTTTGGCATATATTTGAATATACCAAGGCAGTCTGAGGAAAAAGTGCCATCAATTGCTCAAAGGTGTCCTTTAAAAGCATTTCCAGACCTACACCAGTCAAAGTGCCCAAGTCATTACCTCCACAGTGCACAATTAACAGGTCAGGTTTGGGCAAATGCATAAAGGTTTTCACCAATGGTATCAATTGGTGACATTTTAATCCTCTGTGGCCAAACCACTTAATTTCCACATCTTGTAAATTGAGGTTAGGTAAATTCCTGCTTTCAACGTACCTTTGAGCCCAGTGAATATAACTATGACCAACAATCCAGACAGAAAACATGGTGAGAGAAGGTTCTCCTGCAGTCAGATGAAGTGTGGCAATGAAATGGCAGTTGAAAAAATGTGAGTTTGAAATGAAAAAAACTGTGGAGTTTCTGTGTTCATGAAGTAGTAACAGTGATTGGTGGATTTTGATTGATGAAAACAGAAAGTTAGGGTGTAGAGATGTGTTCTTTGAAAGATGTATTTTGAGTGGTCAATAAAAAATCATTAAATGAAAGAAAGCACTGGATATGCAGGTGCACTGAGAGTTCAGAGTTCAATTGCAACATTGTTGTGTGAATTTGCAAACACCAGAGTTTCTCCAAGAGGTGGTTGCTATGGAAAATAGGCAGAAAGGGCAGAGGGGGAAGGGTTTTCATTTGAAAAAAAGTGAGGGAAGAGTTTTGATTGGGTGACATGAGAAATATGTGTGAAGAATTACACCATTTCTGTGCTTTTGATAGCTGCAGACTCTGGAGTGCATACCTTTTGCTCTGCTGAAGACAAATTGGTGTGTTTCTGAGACTGTTTTCAAACTCAAAGTATTTGCTAAGGTGAGAAAATATTTCTTTACTTTAGATAGAGAATAGTGTGCTTTAAGGAGAAAATTATGATTTATGTGGCGCAAATTGCTTGTAAATATGCTCTCACATGTGCATGGAAAATTTAGATTTTGAATGTTTTTGTTATATAGCCATGTTAAAAGTGACGCAACCATGCTGGAAAGCCAATCAAAAAATGATTTAATGTGTTTTAATGACATTTTAAGTCATTTTCTGATGCGCAGTGTTTAGAAATTATGATTTGAAAATCGTTTTTGTGGAAAAGGAATTGTTTTTAAATTCATGACAAGGATATAATGGTGTATGGTTATTTATAAGGCAATTGACTGTCCTTGATGTTATTTTTCTCATTTTAGTGTAAGACCTTTCTCTGTGGCGCAAATTGCTTGTAAATATGCTCTTACATGTGCATGAAAATTTTAATTATCAATGTTTGTGTTACATAGCCATGATAAAAGTGAACCAACCATGCAGGAAAGCCAAAAAAAAAACGCTTTCATGTGTTTCAATGACATTTTAAGTCATTTTCTCATGTGCAGTTTTTTGAAATTATGATCTGAAAATCGTTTTTGGGAAAAAGGAATTGTTTTTAAATTCATGAGAAGGACATAATGGTGTATGGTTCTTTATAAGGCAATTGACTGTCCCTGATGTTATTTTTCCCATTTTAATGTCAGACCTTTCTTTGTGGCGCAAATTGCTTGTAAATATGCTCCCACCTGTACATTGAAAATTTTGATTTTGAATGTTTATGTTACATAGCCATGTTAAAAGTGACCCTACCATGCAGGAAAGCCAATCAAAAAACGCTTTTATGTGTCTTAAGGACAATTTAAGTAATTTTCCCATGTGTAGTGTTTTGAAGTTATGATTTGAAAATCGTTTTTGAGGTAAAGGAATGTTGTTAAAATTTATGTTCGCCATATGCCCCCAAATTTCTTTTTCAGGGTTGCAGCAGGGTGTTCTTGAGACACCCCTGCACTTTTGGAATAAATTCCTAATTTGTGATGAGCAAATTGTTAATCGCAAATTGCACCTTCATTTATATGAGCCTCCTAGCCCATGGAAATGAATGGGTAATTTGCAATTAGCAATTTTCTCAAACAAATTTGGAATGGTAAAGAATCGCTATTTATTCCTTAAAATTCGCTTTTTTGGAAATGCAAAATAGTTATATGATACATATGGCGGTTGATGTCTAACAAGATAAGAAGCTTATGGATACATTTATGATGACTGGTGCAATGAAGTAGAAATCACTTACTTCATTGGTAGGCCTTTACAATAAATTATCTCCTCTGTATTCTTCATCAAGCATAACTTTAATCTGCAATCCTGAGTAGGCCTCACCTTAAACAAACCTCTGGATAGGCCACATCTTATTGTCATCCTGATTTAATCATTTATAATGCTAGGGACAGATTTATGATATGTGTATACCTCTTTTGTGCCACTTAGAAAACATTGTCCATGGGGAAATGACTTAAAATGTCATTAAGACACATGAATGTTTTTTTTTAAAACGTTTGCAATTTTTTTGGGTCACTTTCAACATGGCTATGTGTCTGAAACAGTCAAAATCTAAATTTGCAATGCACTGGTGGGAGCATATTTACAAGGAATGTGCTTCATGGGGAAAGGTCTTATAATGTAATATGGGAAAAATGACATTAGAGATACTGAAATGCCTTATAGAGAAGCATACACCATTATGTCCTTGTCATAAATTTGCAAACCATTACTTTTCCCCAAAAACGATTTTCAAATTATATTTAGAAAACAGTGCACATGTGGAAATTACTTAAAATGTCAATAATTCAAAATTTGTGATTCCTTAAATGCAATGTATCAAAAAAAAATATGTAAAAAATGATATTAAGGATTTGGAAACTACCACCAACTTCTAGTTTGTGGTAATTTGCGAATTCTTTTCAAAAAGCATTTTTTTTTTAAAAAAAAAAAAGGTCCCATATGACGCCCATACATGCCATTAGGGCATGTAGATGTAACATGTGCTCCCAAATTTCTTTTTCAGGGGTGCAGCAGGGTGTTCTTGAGATACCCCTGCACGCTTGAAAAAAATCCTATTTTGTGATGAGCTAATTGCTAATCACAACTTGCAACATTAATTCCTATGAGCCTCCTAGCCTATGGAAATGAATGGGTAATTTGCAATTAGCAATTTGCTCATTGCAAATTAGGAATAGTAAAGAATCGCTATTTATTCCTTAAAATTTGCTATTTATAATATGTAAAATATTTTGATGATACATATGGCAGTTCATCTGTAACAAGATAAGAAGCTTAGGGATAGATTTATGATGAGTGGCGCATCCCCAGGGATGTGACAGTCATCCTGCGCCACTGTTCCGCCACCCATGGTGTGCTGCATTTACAATGCGGCGCAGCATGGGGCAAAAAAGGCACAGATGCGTGACGCATCTGTGCTGTAAAGGTGGCACATTGCTGGAGTTGTATCGTAAGTGCGATGCAGCTCCAGCAAGGATCAGGGGTGCCCCATCTATACAATGCTGCGTCAAGACCTATGCCAGCTTCAAGCAGGCGCAGGGTTTTGAAGCAGCTTTCTCCTATCTGATTGTAAATGCGGCACACCATGGGTGGTAAAGCAGTGGTGCACATTAACTGGTGCATGCCTGGGGATGTGCCATTTAATATAAATCTGCACTTTAACATTTGAGTATGTGCAGGGGACACAGAGTCGTTGAGGCTTATCCAAGGTTAAGAACAGATGAGTCCTGTTCAGTGAAAAATTAGACATAGGCTTCACCTGCTCAGCATCGCTGGACATGGCTAAATAATAGCTGCAAAATGTTACTCTTGTTAAATAATTTTACTATTATAATCTGTGAGATTTGTCTCTTACTCTGCAACATCTCATTGTTGTTGTCTTTCTTTAAAGATAAAGACAACCTCAACATGAGCGACAATCTGCAATCAGTTGATTTTGACCTCATCATTGAACTTGTAATTGAAACATCAGTGGATGTTGATCCATTGGATGATTTAAATCCTGAGGATGAAGAAGAGCGTGATGAGGATGCAGATTTGTCCGAATTATATGATATAGGATGGGAAGCTGACCTGCTTGAGCCTTTGGAATTATAAACATTTATTTTTAAAATTTATAATCAATAAAAAGTAAAAAGGTAAACCGTTTAATTTAAAAATAAAGACACCTTCAAAAACAGGTTATGTGTAGTGTCTTCAATAAAATATTAAAATATGCTCATAAAATTAGATCAGATTCACATATAAAATAGCATAGGTAACATAAATATAAATCTCATTTCTTTTCTGCTATTTCTGTATTGTAAATTTGCAAGGACTAAAAAATCTTCTATTTAAAATGTCAAGTAGTGTGTTATGTTTTTGATCACTATTACTGATTTACTGTTTGATAATAATGTTTAATAACATTTTTATTATATTTTTCCTCAGATTCAACTATGCCTACAAAAATAAGAGAGATGAAGGCTGCAAAACGTCAAAGACAGCAGGAGAAAAAAAAAATGCAGCAGTCCTCTAACAAAAAGATTTCTCAAGCGATGAAGAAAGCACCGGGTAAGAGCTCTAAATATTTCATAAGAAATATTTCTAATAAAAAAAATATTAGTACAGAAAATGTTTCAATCCATAACAACACAAGTAAATCAAATGGAAAGAAAAGGACAAATGAAAATGTTACTGCTAGAGCAAGAGATAAATCTGTGCATGATAGTAGAAGGAAACAACAGTTTACGGAGATTCGTAAACGAATGTTCCGTAACAGGATAATTGGCAATTTGTTAAAAAATATTAAGAAAGGTCAACAGAAATTAGTTTTTTATAGGAGAAAAAAAAAAGTTGAGAAAGTTATTGATCAGGCTTTTGAAATTAAACGTAAGTTATTTATTTTGATAATCAATAGAATTAGGAAGCTAAACAAGGCAATTTTTGATTTCAAAAGAAATAGTAGATGGAAGAGAATAGTTAATCGTAGTAATTTTTGTGAAGTTTTTTCTGGAGAATGGATACATAGTTCAAGCTGTGAGGCATTTTTTAATGAAGAGAGTTATTTCCAGGATAATGATTTGGTGCATGCAGTTGACATCAGTGGTCGTGCTTATGAAGTGAAAGATGGTTGTCCAGTTGAAAAAGAAAAACTTGTGACAACAGAGGCAGAAGAGTTGTTAGGTAATGAGGTTTTAGGAAGACGTGCTAAGGGTCCTGTGTACACCTGGAAGTGTAGTAGTATTTGCAGTGTGCGACAGGATTCCATCAATTTGCTTTGTGATTTTGTACGGTCATTTAACAAGAAAAGTTTGAAGCAGAAAATAAGGTTGTTGCAAGAATTAGATCCTTGCAGAGTGAGAGAAGTGACAGGTTTGCATGGTCATTCACTGGCTTGTCTTTCCAGGAGAGTATGCCAGAGTGTTTTTCATCATTTCAGGATGCTAGCAGTGCATCATAACAAAGTGAGGAAGTTAGTTAGACTGTTGTATTATGCTAAGAGTCCAGCAATTATGCTGAAACAATTATGCGCTGCTCTTTTGCATGGTTCTGAAATAGATGTGAAGAATATATGTGAAGAAATTGAGTTTTGTTACTTTGGAAGTAAAGAGGAGAATGTTGAAATTGAGCAAGAAGTAGAGGGTCATTTGGAAGATAGTGTACAGGTTTCCAGTACAGATAATTTCCAGAGGGAAATTGCGACGTTTGACATGAAATCAAGTGAGAGGCCTAATTTCACTTGTGTGTGTTGTAGATGCACTTATTATAAGAATCAGACTAAGTTAGTGGATTTATATGCAAAAAGTGAAAGGGAAAATAATAGTGAATGGAAGGATTTTGCAACATACTTGATGGTAGAAAATTGTTTTGATTTGGGATTGGATCAACGTGTGTGTACTTATTGTTGTAACAAATTAAAACAAAACCAGATGCCTGCTAGAGCAGTTCATAATAATCTGGAATTGGTTGAGATTCCTTCTGAATTGAAGGATTTAAATACTTATGAATCTATTTTGATTCAAAGTATCCATCCCTTTCAGGCTATTGTAAGAATGGAGCCAAAGACAGGGAAATTGCCTCCATCAGATTTACAGAGAGGATTAAAGGGAAGAGTTGTTTATTTGCCTCTAGATTTGAAGAAAAACATTAACACAATTGGAGTAGAAAAAGTGGAAGAGGAACCTCTGGTTATCTTAGTTAATGGGGTTCCGACAAAGAATAAGAAAATATGGCAAGATTTAGTAGATGTTAGGAAAGTTAAAAAGGCAACATTGTATTTGAAAAAAAATAATAAATACTATAAGAATGTATATGTTGCAGAAGAGGAAGTAAGTGAGGAAGAGGATAGCGATTTGTGTGCTGGTCAAATTGAGAAAGTAGAACCCTCTACTAGTGAGGAAATATATGAACATTATAGTGTTCATCCTTTGCATTCAAAGGAAGTCATGGGGAATGCTATTGAGTTGTTTCAAATGAAACAAGCCAAAGGGAGTCCCATTAGTGTTTGGGAGGAAAGTTTGGAAGCTCGGTGTTTCCCACAGCTTTTTCCAACAGGTCAGGGAGGAAGATATGATGAGCGACCTCATCAAATTCCTGCTTCTGAATACCGGACTTTGCGATTGTATGCAGGAGATGCTAGGTTTCGACAATGCATTCCTTATTTGTTTCATCTCCTGTTTGAAAGCGATCTGTCTGGACTGTCATATGCAGTGAACCACATCTTGAAAAGTGGTATACACATGCAAAACATCTCGGCAAGTGATTTTATGGATAAAGTGAATGTCCAAGATAGTATTTTGGAATCTCACCTGATTAATCTCATGGCGTGTCAGCGTGGTACTAATGAGTACTGGTACCGTCGTCATGGTGATTTAAAATGTATGCTGAGGAACTTAGGTACTCCCACATGGTTCCTCACTCTGAGTTGTGCCGAGTATGGCTGGGAAGACTTACTTCAATTTCTACGAGAGGCAAATGCTAACGTAGAAAACATCGAATTCAAGACACCCGGAGAACTGTGCTCTTTGGATCCAGTCAATGTATGTAGGTACTTCAATCATAGATTTGAAGCTATGATATCTTTCATCATGAATAAGAAGAATCCACCTCTTGGAGAGGTGTTGGATTTCTTCTGGAGAAAGGAGTACCAAGCAAGAGGAGCTCCTCATATACATATGTTGCTGTGGATCAAGGATGCACCTAAATTTGGAACGGATCCAGAAGACTCAGTGATGAGTTTCATCCAACAGTATTCTACGTGTGCTGTTCCAAACGCAAAGGAGAAGAAAAGCCTAAGAGAAAAAGTTCTGCGTTTCCAAAGCCATCGATGTGGAAAGTACTGCCGTCGTAAATTCCGAAACAAAGACAAGTTCTACACCAAATGTCGTTTCGGCTTCCCACGACCGGTGATTTCTAAAGGAAGAGTAAACAGTTTGATGTCTTCGCTGCGACATAATGTGATGAAGAAATCACCTAAAAACACTTACAATTTGAAGAGGAACGAAGAGTCCAAGTATATCAACGACTACAACCCGGTGATTTTGTCCATGTGGAATGCTAACATGGATATACAGTTTGTGGCTGATAACTGTATGGCTGTGGCTCGGTATGTGACGTCGTATATCACCAAAAAAGAGAAGACAGAATTGAAGGATATGTGGGAGGACATTTCCCATGAAAAGAGCCTCAGCAAGAAGTTGTACAGTTTCAGTCTGAAGATGTTGTCGCATCGAGAAATCGGAGCGTACGAATGTTCTGACCGGTTGTCTTCAGCAAGTCTCTATGCCAAGTCCAGGAGTATCGTTTGGGCGAGTCTTGGTCTTGCTGCAACGCGTAATCGAGTTCTCAAACCTGTGCGGGAAATTGAGTATTTGGCGGAAAAGGAGCCAAACAGTACCGACATTTTGAAGACAAACATGTTGGATACATATTATCCAAATCGAAGCAGTCACCTAGAGAATGTTTGTCTGTATGAGGTTCTGCAAAATTACATGTTCAAGAGGAACATCAAAGAAGATACTGAGAAAGGAGTCTATGCTGTAATAGGAAGTGAGGGATGTCTGGTCAAGCAAAGAAAATGCCACTTGATAAACCATCGAAAATTGAGTGGCGAATCTCCTGAAAAAAAGGAGTTTTTCTATTTAGCACTTTTGCAACTTTTCAAGCCTTGGCGTGCAGAAGAGGAACTGCTTGGAGATTTCCTCTGTTACGAAGACTCTTTCAATGCCGCCAAGGAGACCATAGAATGTCCTGCTTTTCCCAAATATGTAGAAATGTTGAATGCGGAAATTGAGCAGGAAGCAACGATTGCAGCCGAGATTGCCAGAGACAGTTCTCAGGACAGTCAGAGTTCTGCTTCATTGAGTCAGGATCCACTAGGAGGACCTCTTATTGAAAATGAAGCTGCCACTGCTATGAATGAGGTGGAAAGAGCCATGGCACATGCTCAAGAGGATGCGGTTAACTTAGAAGAGTTGGAAAGGCAACTCAACGTTGAGCAGAGGAAAATATATGACGAAGTTACCATGCAAATTGATCATGGATTAAGTCATGATAAGAAAGAGTGCTCATGTACGTCGTTGAAGCCTGTCCGACTGTACGTGAGTGGAGAAGCGGGAACTGGAAAAAGTTTCCTCATTAAAGCAATTTCATGCTATTTGCAGGAAAGGACAGAGTCATCACTGTCTTGTGTTGTCACTGCTCCAACTGGACTGGCAGCACATAATATTAAAGGGATTACTTTACATCGTTTACTGATGCTGCCAGTGGAGCATGACAACAAATTAGAATATCACAAGCTATCTGGAGATGCTTGTTTTGAAGTTTCAAGAATCTTGAGGAAAATGAAACTTCTTATCATTGACGAAGTAAGCATGGTTTCCAATGTCATGCTTGCCTTTGTGCATTTGAGGATGCAAGAAGTTCTCAAAACAGAGTATGATGTGTTATTCGGTGGCAAACACATCATTGTTTTTGGAGATCTTCTGCAGCTGACACCAGTGAAAGGGCAACCTGTGTTCAAAATGCTCACGCATGAAGATACCAGGAAGTGCCTAGGCAGCATTGGCAACGTCAATATATGGTTAAACTTCAATTATGCTGAACTGCATGAAAATATGCGTCAGGCAAAGGATGAAGTTTACAAGACTATTCTACAAGATGTTAGAATTGGAAAAGTGACCGAGCATGGGAAAGAAGCTTTACATGCACGATTACTGTCAAATTTATATCCAGAACAAGATGTTGTGCCTGAGAATATTTTTCAGAAAATTACTGATAAGAAATCTGGAATATGTTTGATGCCAACTCTTGCAGAATGTGCAAAATTTAACAACAAAATGTTGCATTTAGAAAAGCAAGAGATTGTGAAAGTGGAAGCTATTGATAGAGTAGAGCATATGGGATCAACAATTATTTTGTCTGAGAATCTGAAAACAAAATTGGATTCATTAGAGAAGAGTATATCTAAAACTGCAGGTTTTGAAAAGACTCTGAATGTGTGCTTGAACTGCCGTATAATTTTAAGAAGGAATTTACATGTTGAAAGAGGTCTGGTAAATGGATCAATGGGTAATGTTGTTGATTTTGTGAAATACAGAAATAGAGATGGAATTGAATTTTTAAAAATTAAATTTGATGGCATTGAGGAAGTACAGCTAATTGCTCGTTGTTCTGCTAGATTTTTGCTTGTAAAAGACTTATATGTTCGCCGTAAGCAGTTCCCTGTTTGCTTGGCATATGCGGTGACAATTCATAAATCGCAAGGTTTAAGTGTAGACACTGCATTGGTGAATATTGGCAGTTCTGTGTTCAAGGAGGGTATGGCATATGTGGCATTGTCACGAGTTAGAACTTTATCGGGATTGTACTTGATTGACTGTGATGTCAGAAACATTTGTGCAGATCTAGATTGTGTTAAGGAATACAATAGGTTAAGAAGAGAGTATGCGCCACATTTGCCTCAGTTTCCTTTGTTTGAGAAACGTCTGGTAGGCCGGAAACGAAGAAATGAGAACAATACTGGGCAGGTTGTAGCAAAAAGAAAAAAAGTGAATGAACCTAAAATTACAAGCAGAAACAAAGAGGATTCTGTTGAAGATGTTGTTGGTTTTCAGTTTGAAAACAGTTCTGGTGTCAACTGCTATGCTAATGTAGTAATGAATGTTTTGTTTTCTCTAAAAAATGTAAAAGAAGAGATTGTGGTCAATTCTGATCAAAGATTTTGCAGTTTGTTAAATTCTGTGTTAGAGAAATGTACCACTGATAGAAGAAACATAGAAAGTGTGTCTGAAATTAGAAATCTGTTAGATAGATGTTCAGGCCAAACACAATTCTCTCAAAATATTCAGCAAGATTGTCAGGAGTTTTTAATGTATATGCTTCATGTATTACATGCTGAAGGTGTAGATGTAGATCAGCTGTTTGGGCTTTCTTATCAATGGCAGCATGACTGCGAGAACTGTATGGTATCAAGTACTACTAGTGTAGACTCAGAAAGATTTGTATATTTAACTTTGCCAGACAGTAAATCAGTCTCCTTTAATAAGCTAGTAAAAGCTGCTAATCACAACATGGAGTGTAGCCAATGTAAATCTGAAATGATGTCCACATTATTTATACGAACATATGGCCAGTACATCATTTTAATGTTCCAACGATGTAGGCCTGATGGAACAAAATTGACAACTTTAATAAAAAATTTTGTAGCTTCGCAGTTGTCAATATCAGGAAGGACTTTTGTAACTACAGCAATTATATATCATGACGGCCCTTCAATATCATCAGGACATTACACAGCTTATTTAAAGTCTAGAAATGGCTGGTCATTCTGTAATGATTCTGTTGTAATTTTCAAAAAAAAATTGCCGTATGACCTTAAAAACTCTTACCTGGTGTTTTTAAAACCAAAATTTTAGGAAAATAATCTCGGGATATGATCTGTGGAATTTCAAGAAGTTCTAATGGCTCCTACACAATTTGGCCTTGAGGATAAGTGTAGTTCAGAGACATAACTTCTAATCATAGGATTGGACATCATGGACATGTATGTGCAGTTTAAATGAGTTCAGAAAAACTGTTTCTTTTCATAAGCTAATTAAAGCAGCCAATCAAAACATGGAGTAGAGGGAATGTAAGTCTGCAATGCTGTCTACTGTTTTACATTACTTTGTGATTAAAAGTGATGTAGAGAATTAAATAATTGTAGTACTCATAGAGGTAGTGTAAGTCTGCTTCATATTAAGCAGTATCAGTGTCATACGAAATGTAGAACATGACTGAGCAAGAAGGGGAAGATATTACTATTCCAGGATTGTGAAAATGATCTTCAACATTTTAATTCTGAAAGTTGCGGGAATGCCAAATGATGGGATTGGTTAACAAGAAATCCAAGAGTTATACATGGCTCTGACAAAATTTGGCCTTGTGGAATCTTGTGGTAGAGAGCAAGAAGTCATTTATTGTATGTAACATGTTTTTAAAAACGATGGAGATTTTCTTTCAGAAACTGGTGGGCTGAAAGTAATAACAGCACAAAAGAGTATAAGCTATTCATAGGACATCCTTGGACGTCATGGAAAGTAAGTTAACTTTAAGGAGTTCTGATTTTTGATTTCTGATCTTGTATGGGTTTTTTAAACACAATCATTTTGATTGTGTTTTTTTTTCCCCGCTGTTACATGATGAATACCTTCAAGTCACTGTTTTTAGTGAATTTTGATACATTCTGAGAACAGCAAAAATAAACCATTTAACATGTATAATTAATTCTGTAATGTTTCCATTTATGATGTATATGTAGAACTGTGTAGAAGGCATGGAGAAGGTGAGGCTTCTGTAAGTGTCAAAGTTGTTGCATGCAGTGCTGCACTTCTGCGTATTCTTTGATATGCTAGACTACATCTGCACAATGAGATACCTAAGCAAAGGAAACAGAAGTGATGTGATTGTGAAATGAGCAAAATAAATTGCATGTATTTCAATTACATCACCTGTGTTTCCTATCATTACGAATCACATTGTGCAGATCAAGTTTAGGTCTGTCCAGGGAAACATAGGAGGTTTGGACTTTGTTGAAGATTGCAGTGGACATGACTCACTTCATTGGTAGACCTTCACATGTATTATGTCTTCTATTCTCTTCAACAACTTGAAATTTCATCTGCAACCCTGAGTAGGCCTCACCTGAAACAAAACTCTGGATAGTAGACATCTTATTGGCATCCTGAAGCAATTATTTTAAATTTTAGTGTCTTGCGACACTTTTCTGAGACAACAGCAATGCAAAAGATGCACCATGTTTTAAGATAGGCCTCACTTCATCTGCATCAAGATAGTGTTACTTTAAAATGTATATCTTTAGGACTGTGTAGCTTCTGTAAGTGTCAAAGTTATTGAAAAACTGTTTGTCCTTCAATCTTTGCCCTTGTCTTTTGTAATTTTTCAATACATGTTTTTATATTTTTCAAATGTTTGTTCTCTCTTTCACAGATTGAAAGTATAAAAATAAAAAGTGAGGAATTTAACGACAATTATAAGGTAAGTATTTTGTACTCTTTTCGTTACATTTCTATCACATTGAACTACTATTAGTTCCACTGCTTCATTTCTTTAATCCTCAGTTTCCTGCCTTTGCTACTTCCCTCATTCCTTTCTCTATTACCTACTTACTCAACTCCTTCCACTTTTTTTCTCAGTCCCTCTCTTTTCATAGTTCCTCACTCTTGTTCACTCACTCCGTCTCTATTACTCTTAGTGTCTTTGACTGATCACTGTATCACTATTTGTTCATAATGCTTTCTCTGTGTAGTTGAAGCACACTAAGGGGCATATTATGAATGCAGCCAATAAAATTATTGCTCTTTTTATTGGCAGAAAACTGGTGCAAAAGCGGCTTTAGCGGCAGTTTTCTGCCGCAAAAGCAGCTTTAGCGACACATTTCTGCCTATAAAAGCTGCAAAACTTTTATTGCCTATGTTGATAATATGCCCCTATGTTATTTACATTAGGGCTATATTGTCCAGTATAACAATCAAAATTGCTCTCCAAAGACACCAGGCAAAGCAGACGCTCCCTCAAACAGATCACCAAGCGCAATTTACCCTACTTACAATCTAGCCTGTTCTCTGTCGAGACTTTAGCAATCTTTAGAGCACAAGATAAGATTTTTTTACATGGAAGAGCCATACGTATTGCAATTCTACTTAAGAAACAAGCATTGGCATAGACAATAGGTCTCGCCTTTGGGACCTTATACGTGTTTAGCCATGCAACAGTTGATGTTGCTGCACCAAGGATATTATGCTGCATAACTAAAGACTTAGAAGGTCCAAAAGTCGATACCTATTGGCTATGCCAATGCTTGTTTTTCTTTCACTTCGTTATCTATTTTGTTTTTCACAATTATACCATCTTCTGTCTGTTCTTTGGTAAATAGATCTATTAAATAGTATCTCTTCTTTACTACCTATAGCTGTCTTTCTTGAAACATCACTCTCTGTTTACTTTCCTTATACTTACTCTTTTTTTTTAAAAAGTTTTTTTTTTGGTTAGCTCCCGGTACGCGTACCGGGAAGCTAAACCGGAAGCGAACCAAAAGAAATAGAGCTTGCCAGAGTGCTAAACATTCTAGCAATTTTTTTGGAAAGGGAAGGTAGTTCTGAAAAGAACTTTTTTTTTATATTTTTGTTGTTTTATATTTTTTTTGTATTTTTTGAACATTTTTTGTTTTTTTTGTATTTTTTGAACGATTTTATATTTTTTTTGGGTTTTTTGGGGGGGGGGGAACAACAAAAAACAGGCGTTGAAAAGGGCTCAACAGGAGCAAAAAAAAATTACTGGGGGCGGTTAGGGCAATTATGATTGTCATAAGCCAGGTTGATGGCATTAATACTCATGTTACCACATGATATCAACGCACCACAGTGCATACAAGTATGTTTCATGTGCCCAAAATTCTCTTGGATGTTTGGCACAGTTTCCCGTGCCTCTGCTGGTGTCAATGATATTGACGATGTTGACCTGGCCACAGGAGTTGCTGTTGGGTTTTGTTCCATATCCCGTATTTCCGCCCGGCTGTAATTAAGTGGATGCTTCCTGGTCATGTGCCGATGCATGGTATAGTTCCCATAGCTATACTTTTTATCAGTCCCTCTTGATAATTTCTCTTTGCAGATGAGGCAGGTCACATACCTCGCATTCACTTTCTTTTGCCCTGGAGGGATTGAATAAAACTGCCAGATGAAACTGGCTTTCCTATGGGAAACCCGGGGCACCTCTTCCAAGAACTGTGGTTCTTCTCCCTCCTCTTCCTCCATTTCTTCCTCTTCCTCCTCAGTGTTGGTCATCACCTGGGGAGGTGGTCCTCTCTTCCCATGAGGAGGTGGAGGTGGTGGTGGGGGTCCACCAGCTGAAGCAACTACTGAAGCCATTTCTGATATACTAATGAAGGTCTTCCTCTCACAATGATGAAAGTCAGAGTGAGGAAAGAAGGAGGGGTTTTCATCATTTGGGAAAAACAATACTTCTCAACCAATGAAAAGTGTTATTTTTAGGTCACCTGACCTAGCCTTCCATAATTATGAAACTAAAAGTGAAATGAACCAATGAAAAGCTTTATTAACAAGTCACATGACTCTAACTTTCATGTTACGCGCTGCGGAACGCTCCCCGGTTAGCTTCCGGTTCGCTGCGCTTCGCGCCTCGGTCCGCGCCCGGGGACACTTCCGGGTGCGCTAACGCAGTACGTCACAAGACGCATTTCGCGGCAACGCGATACGTCGCGCTTTCGCGCCGCGGATCGCTTCCGGGGAGTTGCGTTTCGCGCCTCGGTCCGCGCCCCGGGGCACTTCCGGGTGCGCTAACGCAGTACGTCATAAGACGCATTACGCGGCAACGCGATACCGTAACTATGTTGATTTGTTACCGGTTCGCGGACCGGATCGCGGAATCGAATTGAGCTAACGGGAAGCTTCCCGGTTCGCGGACCGGGAGCGAAACAAAAAAAATATTTAAAAAAAATTATTAATAAACATATAAAATATATTTTTGGATTTAAAGAAGAATACATTTTACAGCTGTAGATATTAGCTTTTAAAAAACCAATGAAATTCACTGAAAAAACCATAGGTTATAGACCATATATAGTTAGGAATTAGCATTTACAAAACCTTGAAAATTCACTGAAAAAACCATAGGTTATAGACCATATATAGTTAGGAATTAGCATTTAAAAAACCTTATTTTACTCACACAAAACCATTGAAATTCCATATATAGTTAGTTGCACTAACTATATATCGCGCACCCGCAATCCACTGCTGATCATGTCACATATTACATCATTCATGACATGGTCAGTGACATCACTGATGACATCTCAAATGACATCACTGATGACATCACTGATGAAATCTCAAATGACATCACTGATTACATCACTGATGACATCTCATTTGACATTACTGATCACATCACTGATGACATCATTCATGTGATAATACGATGAACCTCTTCAGACTCTAATATAACCTTAGATACACTCAGTGTAAACAGACACTCATAGACTGTCACTCATCCATGAAGTTACACACACACCTAGTCAGTCATGCAAACAATCAATCACACCTCCATTTCCTTAACTATACAGTTAAACACACCTTACTTATTCAAACATATACTAAAACATATTTACTCACTTATACAATCCTGGATACAAGTTCACAATGATCCATACAGCCACTCACACATTCACTGGCTCTTATGCACAGTTATTTATATATGTCAACTCTCACATGTACTGTATTTTACATATGTACTTACTTTGACATGTAGCACTGAGATATCTATTCACTCACCAATACAGTCATGCACACAGTCAACCGCCCATACAGCTGTTTCCACATGCACTTTTGAACCCATACATCTATGCAGAGAGTCATACACCTCCCAGCCACCCATACACACTCTCAGTCTCCCATACAAATACTTGGGCAACCAATCAATAACCCATATAGTTAATCATATAGCTACTGATCAACACATGCAGCAGTTTACAGAACAACAGACATAATGATGCACAAATTAAGACAGTTTAGTCACTAACCCATGCACTCAGTGAGACACATTTAATCACTCACTCATACAGTCAGTCACGCACCTACTAAATCCTTTGTTCAGACACTTCTACATCCACTCATTCTTCAATATGTAAGACATATTTTAACTTTACAGAAACATACAGTCACTGGATGTTGTCATCAGTGATGTCATCAGTGATGTCATTTGAGATGTCATCAGTGATGTCATCAGTGATGTCACTGACCATGTCATGAATGATGTAATATGTGACATGATCAGCAGTGGATTGCGGGTGCGCGATATATAGTTAGTGCAACTAACTATATATGGAATTTCAATGGTTTTGTGTGAGTAAAATAAGGTTTTTTAAATGCTAATTCCTAACTATATATGGTCTATAACCTATGGTTTTTTCAGTGAATATATATATATATATATAAAAAACATATTTAAACTTTACAGAAACACATAGGGTTAGATGTAGGTAATTCCGATTTACCTACTCTTAAATACCGAATTTTACCGATTCGGTATTTAAGAGTAGGTAAATAGGAAGGAGGCAGATGTAGGTAATTTTAAATTCAGAATTACCGAATCTGTAACATTCGGTATTTACCGATTCTGTAAATACAGAATCGGTATTTCCCATTGATTCCTATGGGCTTTGAAGGCCATAGGAATCAATGGGAAATACCCATTCTGTATTTACAGAATCGGTAAATACCGAATCCTGCAAGCGTGCAGGGGGTGTCACTTTGACACCCTCTAGCACCCCAAGTACAGGCTTGTGTGACATGTGGCACACATACATGCCCTAAGGGCATGTCTGTGTGTCACATTGCACAGGTGTGCATGCACAGATGCATGCACAGATGTGCATGCACACCGGAATTCGGTATTTTACCACACAATAGGATTGTGTGGTAAAATACCGACTCTTAAGGGACTGTAAACTGTGCCACCTACATTTGGAATTACAGAATCGGTATATTTACCGATTCGGTAATTTACCGAATCGGTAATTTTACTGAATCGGTAAATATACCGATTCTGTAATTTTCAGCCCCCTACATCTGAAAACCCTAATACCGGTCGGAAACGGCCAAAATCAGCCGTTTCCGACCGGTATTAGGGCTCCTACATCTGGCCCATAGTCACTGGATGATGTCATCAGTGCTGTCATATTAGATGTCATGAGTGATGTAATGAGTGATGTCACAGACCATGTCATGAGTGATGTAATATGTGATGTCATCAGCAGTGCAATGTGGGTTCATGAGTTATACTTAGCTCAACTAACTATAACGGATGAATTTCTCTGGTTTTGTATGAGTGATATGTCCAACTAACTATAACACCCCTAAAATTTATAGTTTTTTTAGTGAATTTTAAAGGTTTTTTAAATGCTAATTCCTAACAATATAAGGCCTGAAACCTATGGTTTTTTCAGTGAATTTGCAAGGTTTTTTTAATGCTAATTCCTAACTATATAAGACCTGAAAGCCCACCAGGAATCTCCAGTATGCGCCAGGGGACTGAATTGCAGAGAGGTGTAATGAAGCCACGCCCCTTTTTACACCTCTCTGCAACGCAGCCCCAGTTCATGTTTGAAGAGGGGGAACTAATTCCCCTTGCATACTGGGGGCCCCTGGGGGCCAACTAGCCCACCTGGAACCTCCAGTAGGCGCCAGGGGGCTGCATTGCAGAGGTGTAATGAGGCTATGCCCCTTGTTACACCTCTCTGCACCTCAAAAACCCCGTATGTTTATTTAAAAATTACCCCCCAGGGGGACCAAATTGTGGGGGTAGAGTGATAAAGAAGTGTGGGGGGTGCCCAAATCCCCCCACACTGCCCCGGGGACTGCCGTCCTCCGGGGCAAAGCAACGCAGCCCCCTGGCGCATACTGGAGGCTCCTGGTGGGCTAGTTGCCTCCCAGGGAATTAGCTTCCCCTCTGCAAATGCGCCCGTGGGCTGCGCTGCAGAGAGGTGTAAAAAAGGGTGTGGCCTCATTACACCTCTCTGCAATGCAGCCCCCTGGGAAATACTGGAGGTTCCTGGTGGGCTAGTTGGCCCCCAGGGACCCCCAGTATGCAAGGGGAATTGGTTCCCCCTCTGCAAATGCGTCAGGGGGCTGCATTGCAGAGAGGTGTACACACATTTTTTATCAATTTATATTAAAAATATGTAATGTAATTTAAAAAATAATATATCTAAAAATAAAAAATGTATAATAATATAGTAAATCAGTATAAAAAATATAACAATTATTACATTAAAAATTTTTCATTTACAAAAGCATTGAAATTCACTGAAAAAACCATAGGTTACAGCCATGTTATAGTTAGGAATTAGCATTTAAAAACCTTTGAAATTCACTGAAAAAACCGTTGGTTTTACACACGTTATAGTTAGGAATTAGTATTTAAAAAAACCTTTGAAATTCACTGAAAAAAACGTAGGTTTTAAACACGTTATAGTTAGGAAGTAGCATTTACAAAACCTTTGAAATTCACTGAAAAAACCGTAGGTCTGACACATGTTATAGTTAGCTCGACATTTCACTCATATAAAACCATTGAAATTCCCCCGTTATAGTTAGTTCAGCTAACTATAACTCGCGCACCCGCAATGCACTGCTGATGACGTCACATATTACATCACTCATGACATGGTCAGTGACATCACTCATGACATCACTGATGACATCTCAAATGACATCACTGATGACATATGACACTGATCAAGTAACACTTTCAAGAATATCGTGTGTTTACTTTACAGTATGCTTTGAGATGAGGCGCTATTATATTTATAAGTGTGTACCGTGGCGCCTACTACCACCAGCTTTCACCAGGACAAAATGTGCATTGCTGGACAGCGCTTATGTCACAAGCACCAAAAACCGCCACGCTTTGAAAAGGCAGTGTAAGCACTTATCAGGAGCACTTCAGCAGCGTTAGTAAGACCGTTGCAGTGTCAGGGCAGCCATGTCCAAGTGTGTGTGTGCTGCTGCTGCGTCACGTCACTGGTAGGCCTTGGCCTCCTAGCCTGGCTGAGGCTGCAGCCCAGGCCAGAACGAAGGCCAGGGCCTACCAGTGACGTGATGCAGCAGCAGCAGCAGCAGCAGCAGCAGCACACACAGTCATCTGATTCATGGCCATCCATAATTGCACCCTAACCCCGTCACATGGGGGCAGACTTTGAAATTAGAAGACTCTTTGGAGCCCACACAGAAGGGTATGAAAAAAATTAAATAAAAAGTAAAACCAATAAATTTAAACTTACCGCCGGTCCCGCGTTGCATCATGTCTCCGAGTCCTCTCTCACAGAGTGACGTTGGCACATCATAAGACTGGAGGTGGCTACACGGCTAGATCCTGCGAATTGATAGGGCATCGGGCGAAAGTACGTCACCGCCCGACAGGAACCTATCTTTACACTCCTGCATTACACTAGGCATGCGCAGCATACCTAGTGTAATGTCAATGGAGTGGCCGTGCAGAAATGAAAGCGCCCTCAGCTCACACTTGCGCAGTTGGAGTCTGCTGGTCTCCTGCTGCTCTCGCCGTCACCTGTGTGCCTGCGTGCCTGCCCTGTGCGTTTGGTGTTCACCATGATGACTCATCATGCGCACGCACCGCGGCTGTAGAAGCACAGACCGGAAATGTAAACAGACGAATTGCGTCTGCTTACATTTCTTGCTGCCCGTGATTCTGTAGCTGATTCTGCCTAGTGGGGCACCGCCCCCGGCGCCCCTATAGACCAGCCGCCGCTGAGAAGTATACTAAAGGATACATGAGGTCATATGCTTACACTCGACCTAACAATATTTCTAAGTGCCTACTCCACTCTCATGCATAAATAGGCAACAGCATTTTGCTGGATCCAGTATACCTAAGGTTATTGGCATGAAAACCCTGTTTCGTGTTTTTGACGGGTAAACGGCCTTATTCACACAAGTAGACACCATCTTTTACACCCCTTAAATATTGTGACATGCTAAACACGAGACCCCAAATCACATGGAAAAAATACTCAATGGCGTTTGAGCCGGAAATAAACATTACTATTAATGTAAAGATGCCTAATTGATCCATGGAAAGTTTTGACAATTTATAATTACAGAAGACCTGATCTAATTTTACTATATATTTTAAAAAGGCTTTCATCGTAGTCACTGGTTAAATCCATTGGGGTAAATACGTGCAAAATTCATCAATCCAAATTGCACATAAATAAAAATGGCAGATGGAATTTACCTATACAAAGAGAAGAAAATTCAATATACATAAAGATGGATGTGTGGCTGACACCATGCGTGACTCAGTCTCATAACATGTTGTCACTTCTAGTACTTTGCACGTCACCAAGGTATGATAAACTAAATGCTATACCATAGTGTGTGTTCTGTTGCAAATGTTGGTGTTCTGTTGCAAATGTATCAGCAACAGCCCAACAGCCATTGCTGTATATATGTATATACATGTTACAACAAGGTACAAACGATTTCTCAATACCAGACAGAAAGGACTCAAGGGAGCAATTCTCAAAGTATAGTATACCTTATTGGTGCAGACCCCCGCTTCCTGAATGACGTGTTTCGCTTTGCAGCTTTTTCCGACGTCACCAAGGTATGTTAAACTGAATGCTATACCCTTGTGTGTGTTCTGTTGCAAATGTTGGTGTTCTGTTGCAAATGTATCAGCAACAGCCCAACAGCCATTGCTATATATATATAATATATATATATATATACATATATATATATATATATTACCTACTGGCGGTCGCCAGTAGGTATATATAGTTAGGATTTTTTCCCTATGGGATTTTTGAAAATTCTATGTCTAATAACTTTGGCGTTTGTGGATGGAATTGGCTGAAATTTTCTGGAAAATGGAACATTTTGTTTCTGAGGAGCCCCTGAAAATTTGGGGGGGGTTCGTCCAGGGGGAGCCGAGAAAAAAGGGGGGTCCCAAAACGTGTTTTTAACATTGAGTTTTCCATAGGGCGGTTAGCCTCACTTTTAGCCCGAACGGCTGAATGGATTTGCACGAAACTTGGCTAAATTGTAGGGACTGGTAGCCCGATGTGCCTTTTGCAGGTCTCAATATATGTGCTGCAGTGGATTTTGAGAAATTAACGTTCAAAAAAAGATATATATCTGTAAGCGCGGACCGGGCAGCGCCCCGGTTCGCGGACCTTAAGCGTACCGGAACTTCGCGTAGCGAAGCTGATTGGCTCTCCGGTGTCTGTCAACATTCTAAACAGTCCGGAGCGGCCGCCATCTTGTCTCTCGGTAGGATCGAGAGACAAGAGGAGGCCAAAACAAAGGGGGAAATAACTATAAGGGGGCATAGTAGATCCTCGCTGACCCCCTAGGTTTAATGTGGAGGTTTTAAAGGGGCCCCGCGGGGCAAAAAAAAATAAATTTTTTTTTTGTTTTTTTTCGTGGTTAGCGCCCGGTCCGCGAACCGGGAAGCGTTCTGGGGAGCGTACTACAATGAAAAATGAATGATAGTCTTTTCAAATGCTGTATGTTAATTGATTGTTGGATTTTTTGATTATTTTTTATTTCCTTTATCTTCCCAGGGAGCGACCCGGTACGCGAACCGTTGAGCGCCTCGGTTCGCGGACCTTAAGCGTTCCGGGAGTCCACCATTTTGTGTTTCGGTCGAATTAAGATACAAGATGGAGGGCAAATAATGTTCGGAATGGGTAGAAGGGGGCACGGTAGAGTTATCTTGACCCCCTAGGTTTTCTGAGGGTGGCTGAGGAGGTTTATATGTGCGAAAAAAAAACATTTTAAAAAAAAAATTTCGCGAGGTTAGCTCCCGGTACGCGTACCGGGTAGCGCCCCAGGGAGCGTACTTTGTTGAAAATTTGTGAAAAAAGTTAGAGTAAAATAATAATTGTGAGTGATTAGATGTAGGGTAGCTCTGAGAAGAGCTTTTGGGTTTATGGTACATTTAGGTACTTATAAGTAGGTACCAATGCACATTCTTAAATTCAGAGTGAAAACTCTGTTGCCCTCATCTGAGAAGTGAACTCCATCTCCTCTGTAGATATCTTGCATGTAGTAACGCAAGTTATTGTTGTACAGGGAGCCCATTCCATGGTCTCTCATGTAAGCTGAAACAGATTTGTTTACATGCTTCCTCGACTTCTCAATTTGTGGACAAGATTGGTTTGACCACCTCCATTTCTGTCTTTGGCATATATTTGAATATACCAAGGCAGTCTGAGGAAAAAGTGCCATTAATTGCTCAAAGGTGTCCTTTAAAAGCATTTCCAGACCTACACCAGTCAAAGTGCCCAAGTCATTACCTCCACAGTGCACAATTAACAGGTCAGGTTTTGGCAAATGCATAAAGGTTTTCACCAATGGTATCAATTGGTGACATTTTAATCCTCTGTGGCCAAACCACTTAATTTCCACATCTTGTAAATTGAGGTTAGGTAAATTCCTGCTTTCAACGTACCTTTGAGCCCAGTGAATATAACTATGACCAACAATCCAGACAGAAAACATGGTGAGAGAAGGTTCTCCTGCAGTCAGATGAAGTGTGGCAATGAAATGGCAGTTGAAAAAATGAGAGTGTAAAATGAAAAAAAACTGTGGAGTTTCTGTGTTCATGAAGCAGTAACAGTGATTGGTGGATTTTGATTGATGAAAACAGAAAGTTAGGGTGCACAGATGTGTTCTTTGAAAGATGTATTTTGAGTGGTCAATAAAAAATCATTAAATGAAAGAATGCACTGGATATGCAGGTGCACTGAGAGTTCAGAGTTCAATTGCAACATTGTTGTGTGAACTTGCAAACACCAGAGTTTTTCCAAGAGGTGGTTGCTATGGAAAATAGGCAGAAAGGGCAGAGGGGGAAGGGTTTTCATTTGAAAAAAAGTGAGGGAAGAGTTTTGATTGGGTGACATGAGAAATATGTGTGAAGAATTACAGCATTTCTGTGCTTTTGATAGCTGCAGACTCTGGAGTGCATACCTTTTGCTCTGCTGAAGACAAATTGGTGTGTTTCTTAGACTGTTTTCAAACTCAAAGTATTTGCTAAGGTGAGAAAATATTTCTTTAATTTAGATAGAGAATAGTGTGCTTTAAGGAGAAAATTATGATTTATGTGGCGCAAATTGCTTGTAAATATGCTCTCACATGTGTATGGAAAATTTTGATTTTGAATGTTTGTGTTACATAGCCATGTTAAAAGTGACCCAACCATGCTGGAAAGCCAATCAAAAAATGCTTTCATGTGTTTTAATGACATTTTAAGTCATTTTCCCATGTGCAGTGTTTAGAAATTATGATTTGAAAATCGTTTTTGGGGAAAAGGAATTGTTTTTAAATTCATGACAAGGACATAATGGTGTATGCTTCTTTATAAGGCAATTGACTGTCCCTGATGTTATTTTTCTCATTTTAGTGTAAGACCTTTCTCTGTGGCGCAAATTGCTTGTAAATATGCTCTCACATGTGCATGGAATATTTAGATTTTGAATGTTTGTGTTACATAGCCATGTTAAAAGTGACCCAACCATGCTGGAAAGGCAATCAAAAAACGCTTTCATGTGTTTTAATGACATTTTAAGTCATTTTCTCATGTGCAGTGTTTTGAAATTATGATTTGAAAATCGTTTTTGGGGAAAAGGAATTGTTTTTAAATTCATGACAAGGACATAATGGTGTATGGTTCTTTATAAGGCAATTGACTGTCCCTGATGTTATTTTTCCCATTTTAATGTAAGACCTTTCTCTGTGGCGCAAATTGCTTGTAAATATGCTCCCACCTGTGCATGGAAAATTTTGATTTTGAATGTTTGTGTTACATAGCCATGTTAAAAGTGACCCTACCATGCAGGAAAGCCAATCAAAAAACGCTTTTATGTGTCTTAAGGACAATTTAAGTAATTTTCCCATGTGTAGTGTTTTGAAGTTATGATTTGAAAATCGTTGTTGAGGTAAAGGAATGTTGTTAAAATTTATGTGCGCCATATGCCCCCAAATTTCTTTTTTAGGGTTGCAGCAGGGTGTTCTTGAGACACCCCTGCACCTTTGGAATAAATTCCTAATTTGTGATGAGCAAATTGTTAATCGCAAATTGCACCTTCATTTATATGAGCCTCCTAGCCCATGGAAATGAATGGGTAAAATAGCAATTAGCAATTTGCTCATTGCAAATTAGGAATGGTAAAGAATTGCTATTTATTCCTTAAAATTCGCTATTTAGGAAATGCAAAATAGTTTGATGATACATATGGCGGTTGATCTCTAACAAGATAAGAAGCTTATGGATTCATTTATGGTGACTGGCACAATGAAGTAGACATCACTTACTTCATTGGTAGAGCTTTACATATATTATCTCCTCTGTATTCTTCATCAAGCGTAAATTTAATCTGCAATCCTGAGTAGGCCTCACTTTAAACAAACCTCTGGATAGGCTACATCTTATTGTTATCCTGTATTAATCATTTAAAATGCTAGGGACAGATTTATGATAGGTGTGTACCTCTTTTGCGCCACTTAGAAAACATTGTCCATGGGGAAATGACTTAAAATGTCCTTAAGACATATGAATGTGTTATTTTAAAACGTTTGCAATTTTTTTGGGTCACTTTCAACATGGCTATGTGACTGAAACAGTCAAAATCTAAATTCGCAATGCACAGGTGGGAGCATATTTACAAGGAATGTGCTTCATGGGGAAAGGTCTTATAATGTAATATGGGAAAAATGACATCAGAGACACTGAAATGCCTTATAGAGAAGCATACACCATTATGTCCTTGTCATAAATTTGCAAACCATTACTTTTCCCCAAAAACGATTTTCAAATTATATTTTGAAAACACTGCACATGTGGAAATGACTTAAAATGTCAATAATTCAAAATTTGCGATTCCTTAAATGCAATGTATCAACAAAAAAAATATGTAAAAAATGATATTAAGGATTTGGAAACTACCACCAACTTCTAGTTTGTGGTAATTTGCGAATTCTTTTCAAAAAGCATTTAAAAAAAAAAAAAAAAAGGTCCCATATGACGCCCATACATGCCCTTAGGGCATGTAGGTGTGCCATATGCTCCCAAATTTCTTTTTCAGGGGTGCAGCAGGGTGTTCTTGAGATACCCCTGCACGCTTGAAAAAAATCCTATTTTGTGATGAGCTAATTGCTAATCACAAATTGCAACCTTCATTCCTATGAGCCTCCTAGCCCATGGAAATGAATGGGTAATTTGCAATTAGCAATTTGCTCATTGCAAATTAGGAATAGTAAAGAATTGCTATTTATTCCTTAAAATTTGCTATTTAGGAAATGCAAAATGGTTTGATGGTACATATGGTGGTTCATCTGTAACAAGATAAGAAGCTTAGGGATACATTTATGATGACTGGCGCAATAAAGTGCACATTACTTACTTCATTGGTAGTCCTTTATATGTATTATCTCCTCTGTATTCTTCATCAAGCGTAACTTTAATCTGCAATCCTGAGTAGGCCTCACCTTAAACAAACCTCTGGATAGGACACACTTTATTGTCATCCTGGATTAATCATTTAAAATGCTAGGGACAGATTTATGATAGGTGTATGCCTTTTTTGTGCCACTGTGTGTCACTTTTATGATGCAGCGGTGGTGCAAAAGATTTGCTATGAGGCGACAACATTACAAATTGATGCATTTAGGCAGATATGTCATGGTGTAAAAAAAACGTACCACATAAAACCCAAGCAGCAGTGATGCAAAAGATGCACCATGTCGCAAGACAGGCCTCACTTGGGGCCATATGTATCAAGCTAATTAGCATTTGCAAAGATCAAAATTCTATGAATTTCGGCCTTTGCGAATGTTAATTAGACAAATGGTATGTATCAAACAACTTTGATGCAAAATAAGGAGTAGCAAAATTTGCTATTCCTTATTTTGCGATTGCACTGAAGCATTTGCAAATTTTGTGACTAATTAAATGCAATGTATCAAACAAAAACTATGTAAAAAATGACATTAAGGATTTGGAAACTATTGTGGTAAATTGGTGGTAATTTGTGAATTCTTTTCAAAAAGCTTTTTTTAAAAAAAACAAAAGGTGCCATATGACGCCAACACATGCCCTTAGGGCATGTATGTGTGCCATATGCCCCCAAATTTGTTTTTCAGGGGTGCAGCAGGGTGTTCTTGAGACACCCCTGCACCCTTGGAAAAATTCCTAATTTGTGATGAGCAAATTGCTAATCGCAAATTAAACCTTCATTCATATGAGCCTCCTAGGCCATGGAAATGAATGGGTAACTTGCAATTAGCAATTTGCTCATCGCAAATTAGGAATGGTAAAGAATCGCTATTTATTCCTTAAAATTCGCTATTTAGAAAATGTAAAATATTTTGATGATACATATGGCAGTTCATCTGTAACAAGATAAGAAGCTTAGGGATAGATTTATGATGACTGGCGCATCACCAGGGATGTGACAGTCATCCTGCGCCACTGTTCCGCCACCCATGTTGTGCTGCATTTACAATGCGGCGCAGCATGGGGCAAAAACGGCACAGATGCGTGACGCATCTGTGCCGTAAAGGTGGCGCATTGCTGGAGTTGTATCGCAAGTGCGATGCAGCTCCACCAAGGCTCAGGGGTGCCCCATCTCCACAATGCTGCGTCAAGACCTATGCCACCTTCAAGCAGGCGCAGGGTTTTGACGCAGCTTTCTCCTATCTGATTGTAAATGCGGCACACCATGGGTGGTAAAGCAGTGGTGCACATTAACTGGTGCATGCCTGGGGATGTGCCATTTAATATAAATCTGCCCTTTAACATTTAAGTATGTGCAGGGGACACAGAGTCGGTGAGGCTTATCCAAGGTTAAGAAGAGACGAGTCCTGTTCAGTGAAAAATTAGACATAGGCTTCACCTGCTCAGCATTGCTGGACATGCCTAAATAATAGCTGCAAAATGTTAATCTTGTTAAACAATTTTACTATTATAATCTCTGAGATTTGTTTCTTACTCTGCAACATCTCATTGTTGTTATCTTTCTTTAAAGATAAAGACAACCTCAACATGAGCGACAATCTGCAATCAGTTGATTTTGACCTCATCATTGAACTTGTAATTGAAACATCAGTGGATGTTGATCCTTTGGATGATTTAAATCCTGAGGATGAAGAAGAGCGTGATGAGGATGCAGATTTGTCCGAATTTTATGATATAGGATGGGAAACTGACCTGCTTGAGCCTTTGGAATTATAAACATTTATTTTTAAAATTTATAATCAATAAAAAGTAAAAAGGTAAACCGTTTAATTTAAAAATAAAGACACCTTCAAAAACAGGTTATGTGTAGTGTCTTCAATAAAATATTAAAATATGCTCATAAAATTAGATCAGATTCACATATAAAATAGCATAGGTAACATAAATATAAATGTCATTTCTTTTCTGGTATTTCTGTATTGTAAAATTGCCAATGACTAAAAAATCTTCAAATTAAAATGTCAAGTAGTGTGTTATGTTTTTGATCACTGTTACTGATTTACTGTTTGATAATAATGTTTATTAACATTTTTTATTATATTTTTCCTCAGATTCAACTGCAGATCATTTCAAGATTTCACCATGCCTACAATACAAAGACAGATAAAGGCTGCAAAACGTCAAAGACAGCAGGTGAAAAAAAAAACGCAGCAGTCCTCTAACAAAAAGATTTCTCAAGCCACGAAGAAAGCACCGGGTAAGAGCTCTAAATATTTCATAAGAAATATTTGTAATAAAAAAAATATTACTACAGAAAATGTTTCAGTCCATAACATGAGAAGGAAATCAAATGGAAAGAAAAGGACAATGAAAAATGTTACTGCTAGAGCAAGAGATAAATCTGTGCATGATAGTAGAAGGAAACAACAGTTTAGGGAGATTCGTAAACGAATGTTCCGCAACACGATAATTGGCAATTTGTTAAAAAATATTAAGAAAGGTCAACAGAAACTAGTTTTTTATAAGAGAAAAAAAAAAGTTGAGAAAGTTATTGATCAGGCATTTGAAATTAAACGTAAGTTATTTATTTTGATAATCAATAGAATTAGGAAGCTAAACAAGGCAATTTTTGATTTCAAAAGAAATAGTAGATGGAAGAGAATAGTTAATCGTAGTAATTTTTGTGAAGTTTTTTCTGGAGAATGGATGCATAGTTCAAGCTGTGAGGCATTTTTTAATGAGGAGAGTTATTTCCAGGATAATGATTTGGTGCATGCAGTTGACACCAGTGGTCGTGCTTATGAAGTGAAAGATGGTTGTCCAGTTGAAAAAGAAAAACTTGTGACAACAGAGGCAGAAGAGTTGTTAGGTAATGAGGTTTTAGGAAGACGTGCTAAGGGTCCTGTGTACACCTGGAAGTGTAGTAGTATTTGCAGTGTGCGACAGGATTCCATCAATTTGCTTTGTGATTTTGTACGGTCATTTAACAAAAAAAGTTTGAAGCAGAAAATGATGTTGTTGCAAGAATTAGATCCTTGCAGAGTAAGAGAAGTGACAGGTTTGCATGGTCATTCACTGGCTTGTCTTTCCAGGAGAGTATGCCAGAGTGTTTTTCATCATTTCAGGATGCTAGCAGTGCATCATAACAAAGTGAGGAAATTAGTTAGAATGTTGTATTATGCTAAGAGTCCAGCAATTATGCTGAAACAATTATGCGCTGCTCTTTTGCATGGTTCTGAAATAGATGTGAAGAATATATGTGAAGAAATTGAGTTTTGTTACTTTGGAAGTAAAGAGGAGAATGTTGAAATTGAGCAAGAAGTAGAGGGTCATGTGGAAGATAGTGTACAGGTTTCCAGTACAGATAATTTCCAGAGGGAAATTGCGACGTTTGACGTGAAATCAAGTGAGAGGCCTAATTTCACTTGTGTGTGTTGTAGACGCACTTATTATAAGAATCAGACTAAGTTAGTGGATTTATATGCAAAAAGTGAAAGGGAAAATAATAGTGAATGGAAGGATTTTGCAACATACTTGATGGTAGAAAATTGTTTTGATTTGGGATTGGATCAACGTGTGTGTACTTATTGTTGTAACAAATTAAAACAAAACCAGATGCCTGCTAGAGCAGTTCATAATAATCTGGAATTGGTTGAGATTCCTTCTGAATTGAAGGACTTAAATACTTATGAATCTATTTTGATTCAAAGTATACATCCCTTTCAGGCTATTGTAAGAATGGAGCCAAAGACAGGGAAATTGCCTCCATCAGATTTACAGAGAGGATTAAAGGGAAGAGTTGTTTATTTGCCTCTAGATTTCAAGAAAAACATTAACACAATTGGAGTAGAAAAAGTGGAAGAGGAACCTCTGGTTATCTTAGTTAATGGGGTTCCGACAAAGAATAAGAAAATATGGCAAGATTTAGTAGATGTTAGGAAAGTTAAAAAGGCAACATTGTATTTGAAAAAAAATAATAAATACTATAAGAATGTATATGTTGCAGAAGAGGAAGTAAGTGAGGAAGAGGATAGCGATTTGTGTGCTGGTCAAATTGAGAAAGTAGAACCCTCTACTAGTGAAGAAATATATGAACATTATAGTGTTCATCCTTTGCATTCCAAGGAAGTCATGGGGAATGCTATTGAGTTGTTTCAAATGAAACAAGCCAAAGGGAGTCCCATTAGTGTTTGGGAGGAAAGTTTGGAAGCTCGGTGTTTCCCACAGCTTTTTCCAACAGGTCAGGGAGGAAGATATGATGAGCGACCTCATCAAATTCCTGCTTCTGAATACCGGACTTTGCGATTGTATGCAGGAGATGCTAGGTTTCGACAATGCATTCCTTATTTGTTTCATCTCCTGTTTGAAAGCGATCTGTCTGGACTGTCATATGCAGTGAACCACATCTTGAAAAGTGGTATACACATGCAAAACATCTCGGCAAGTGATTTTATGGATAAAGTGAATGTCCAAGATAGTATTTTGGATTCTCACCTGATTAATCTCATGGCGTGTCAGCGTGGTACTAATGAGTACTGGTACCGTCGTCATGGTGATTTAAAATGTATGCTGAGGAACTTAGGTACTCCCACATGGTTCCTCACTCTGAGTTGTGCCGAGTATGACTGGGAAGACTTACTTCAATTTCTACGAGAGGCAAATGCTAACGTAGATAACATCGAATTCAAGACACCCGGAGAACTGTGCTCTTTGGATCCAGTCAATGTATGTAGGTACTTCAATCATAGATTTGAAGCTATGATGTCTTTCATCATGAATAAGAAGAATCCACCTCTTGGAGAGGTGTTGGATTTCTTCTGGAGAAAGGAGTACCAAGCAAGAGGTGCTCCTCATATACATATGTTGCTGTGGATCAAGGATGCACCTAAATTTGGAACGGATCCAGAAGACTCAGTGATGAGTTTCATCCAACAGTATTCTACGTGTGCTGTTCCAAACGCAAAGGAGAAGAAAAGCCTAAGAGAAAAAGTTCTGCGTTTCCAAAGCCATCGATGTGGAAAGTACTGCCGTCGTAAATTCCGAAACAAAGACAAGTTCTACACCAAATGTCGTTTCGGCTTTCCACGACCGGTGATTTCTAAAGGAAGAGTAAACAGTTTGATGTCTTCGCTGCGACATAATGTGATGAAGAAATCACCTAAAAACACATACAATTTGAAGAGGAACGAAGAGTCCAAGTACATCAACGACTACAACCCGGTGATTTTGTCCATGTGGAATGCTAACATGGATATACAGTTTGTGGCTGATAACTGTATGGCTGTGGCTCGGTATGTGATGTCTTACATCACCAAAAAAGAGAAGACAGAATTGAAGGATATGTGGGAGGACATTTCCCATGAAAAGAGCCTCAGCAAGAAGTTGTACAGTTTCAGTCTGAAGATGTTGTCGCATCGAGAAATCGGAGCGTACGAATGTTCTGACCGGTTGTCTTCAGCAAGTCTCTATGCCAAGTCCAGGAGTATCGTTTGGGCGAGTCTTGGTCTTGCTGCAACGCGTAATCGAGTTCTCAAACCTGTGCGGGAAATTGAGTATTTGGCGGAAAAGGAGCCAAACAGTACCGACATTTTGAAGACAAACATGTTGGATACATATTATCCAAATCGAAGCAGTCACCTCGAGAATGTTTGTCTGTATGAGGTTCTGCAAAATTACATATTCAAGAGGAACATCAAAGAAGATACTGAGAAAGGAGTGTATGCTGTAATAGGAAGTGAGGGATGTCTGGTCAAGCAAAGAAAATGCCACTTGATAAACCATCGAAAATTGAGTGGCGAATCTCCTGAAAAAAAGGAGTTTTCTATTTAGCACTTTTGCAACTTTTCAAGCCTTGGCGTGCAGAAGAGGAACTGCTTGGAGATTTCCTCTGTTACGAAGACTCTTTCAATGCCGCCAAGGAGACCATAGAATGTCCTGCTTTTCCCAAATATGTAGAAATGTTGAATGCGGAAATTGAGCAGGAAGCAACGATTGCAGCCGAGATTGCCAGAGACAGTTCTCAGGACAGTCAGAGTTCTGCTTCATTGAGTCAGGATCCACTAGGAGGACCTCTTATCGAAAATGAAGCTGCCACTGCTATGAATGAAGTGGAAAGAGCCATGGCACATGCTCAAGAGGATGCGGTTAACTTAGAAGAGTTGGAAAGGCAACTCAACGTTGAGCAGAGGAAAATATATGACGAAGTTACCATGCAAATTGATCATGGATTAAGTCATGATAAGAAAGAGTGCTCATGTACGTCGTTGAAGCCTGTCCGACTGTACGTGAGTGGAGAAGCGGGAACTGGAAAAAGTTTCCTCATTAAAGCAATTTCATGCTATTTGCAGGAAAGGACAGAGTCATCGCTGTCTTGTGTTGTCACTGCTCCAACTGGACTGGCAGCACATAATATTAAAGGGATTACTTTACATCGTTTACTGATGCTGCCAGTGGAGCATGACAACAAATTAGAATATTACAAGCTATCTGGAGATGCTTGTTTTGAAGTTTCAAGAATCTTGAGGAAAATGAAACTTCTTTTCATTGACGAAGTAAGCATGGTTTCCAATGTCATGCTTGCCTTTGTGCATTTGAGGATGCAAGAAGTTCTCAAAACAGAGTATGATGTGTTATTTGGTGGCAAACACATCATTGTTTTCGGAGATCTTTTGCAGCTGACACCAGTGAAAGGGCAACCTGTGTTCAAAATGCTCACGCATGAAGATACCAGGAAGTGCCTAGGCAGCATTGGCAACGTCAATATATGGTTAAACTTCAATTATGCTGAACTGCATGAAAATATGCGTCAGGCGAAGGATGAAGTTTACAAGACTATTCTACAAGATGTTAGAATTGGAAAAGTGACCGAGCATGGGAAAGAAGCTTTACATGCACGATTACTGTCAAATTTATATCCAGAACAAGATGTTGTGCCTGAGAATATTTTTCTGAAAATTACTGAAAAGAAATCTGGAATATGTTTGATGCCAACTCTTGCAGAATGTGCCAAATTTAACAACAAAATGTTGCATTTAGAAAAGCAAGAGATTGTGAAACTGGAAGCTATTGATAGAGTAGAGCATATGGGATCAACAATTATTTTGTCTGAGAATCTGAAAACAAAATTGGATTCATTAGAGAAGAGTATATCTAAAACTGCAGGTTTTGAAAAGACTCTGAATGTGTGCTTGAACTGCCGTATAATTTTAAGAAGGAATTTACATGTTGAAAGAGGTCTGGTAAATGGATCAATGGGTAATGTTGTTGATTTTGTGAAATACAGAAATAGAGATGGAATTGAATTTTAAAAAATTAAATTTGATGGCATTGAGGAAGTACAGCTAATTGCTCGTTGTTCTGGTAGATTTTTGCTTGTAAAAGACTTATATGTTCGCCGTAAGCAGTTTCCTATTTGCTTGGCATATGCGGTCACAATCCATAAATCGCAAGGTTTAAGTGTAGACAGTGCATTGGTGAATATTGGCAGTTCTGTGTTCAAGGAGGGTATGGCATATGTGGCATTGTCACGAGTTAGAACTTTATCGGGATTGTACTTGATTGAGTGTGATGTCACAAACATTTGTGCAGATCTAGATTGTGTTAAGGAATACAATAGGTTAAGAAGAGAGTATGCGCCACATTTGCCTCAGTTTCCTTTGTTTGAGAAACGTCTGGTAGGCCGGAAACGAAGAAATGAGAACAATACTGGGGAGGTTATAGCAAAAAGACAAAAAGTGAATAAACCTAAAATTACAAGCAGAAACAAAAAGGATTCTGTTGAAGATGTTGTTGGTTTTCAGTTTGAAAACAGTTCTGGTGTCAACTGCTATGCTAATGTAGTAATTAATGTTTTGTTTTCTCTAAAAAATGTAAAAGAAGAGATTGTGGTCAATTCTGATCAAAGATTTTGCGGTTTGTTAAATTCTGTGTTAGAGAAATGTACCACTGATAGAAGAAACATAGAAAGTGTGTCTGAAATTCGAAATCTGTTAGACAGATGTTCAGGCCAAACACAATTCTCTCAAAATATTCAGCAAGATTGTCAGGAGTTTTTAATGTATATGCTTGATGTATTACATGCTGAAGGTGTAGATGTAGATCAGCTGTTTGGGCTTTCTTATCAATGGCAGCATGACTGCGAGAACTGTATGATATCAAGTACTACTAGTGTAGACTCAGAAAGATTTATATATTTAACTTTGCCAGACAGTAAATCAGTCTCCTTTAATAAGCTAGTAAAAGCTGCTAATCACAACATGGAGTGTAGCCAATGTAAATCTGAAATGATGTCCACATTATTTATACGAACATATGGCCAGTACGTCATTTTAATGTTCCAACGATGTAGGCCTGATGGAACAAAATTGACAACTTTAATAAAAAATGTTGTAGCTTCGCAGTTGTCAATATCAAGAAGGACTTTTGTAACTACAGCAATTATATATCATGACGGCCCTTCAATATCATCAGGACATTACACAGCTTATTTAAAGTCTAGAAATGGCTGGTCATTCTGCAATGATTCTGTTTTAATTTTCAAAAAAAAATTGCCGTATGACCTTAAAAACTCTTACCTGGTGTTTTTAAAACCAAAATTTTAGGGAAATAATCTCGGGATGTGCTCTGTGGAATTTCAAGAAGTTCTAATGGCTCCTACATAATTTGGCCTTGAGGATAAGTGTAGTTCAGAGACATAACTTCTAATCATAGGACTGGACATCATGGAGATATATATGCACTTTGAATGAGTTCAGAAAAACTGTTTCTTTTTATAAGCTAATTGAAGCAGCCAATCAAAACATGGAGTAGAGGGAATGTAAGTCTGCAATGCTGTCTACTGTTTTACATTGCTTTGTGATTAAAAGTGATGTAGAGAATTAAATAATTGTTGTAGTCATAGAGGTAGTGTAAGTCTGCTTCATATTAAGCAGTATCAGTGTCATAGGAAATGTAGAACATGACTGAGCAAGAAGGGGAAGATATTACTATTCCAGGATTGTGAAAATGATCTTCAACATTTTAATTCTGAAAGTTGCGGAAATGCCAAATGATGGGATTGGCTAACAAGAAATCCAAGAGTTATACATGGCTCTGACAAGATTTGGCCTTGTGGAATCTTGTGGTAGAGAGCAAGAAGTCATTTATTGTATGTAACATGTTTTTAAAAACGATGGAGATTTTCTTTCAGAAAGTGGCGGGCTGAAAGTAATAACAGCACAAAAGAGTGTAAGCTATTCATAGGACATCCTTGGACGTCATGGAAAGTAAGTTAACTTTAAGGAGTTCTGATTTTTGATTTCTGATGTTGTATGGGTTTTTTAAACACAATCATTTTGATTGTGTTTTTTTTCCCCGCTGTTACATGATGAATACCTTCAAGTCACTGTTTTTAGTGAATTTTGATACATTCTGAGAACAGCAAAAATAAACCATTTAACATGTATAATTAATTCTGTACTGTTTGCATTTATGATGTATATGTAGAACTGTGTAGGAGGCATGGAGAAGGTGAGGCTTCTGTAAGTGTCAAAGTTGTTGCATGCAGTGCTGCACTTCTGCGTATTCTTTCATATGCTAGACTACATCTGCACAATGAGATACCTAAGCAAAGGAAACACAAGTGATGTGATTGTGAAATGAGCAAAATAAATTGCATGTATTTCAATTACATCACCTGTGTTTCCTATCATTACGAATCACATTGTGCAGATGAAGTTTAGGTCTGTCCAGGGAAACATAGGAGGTTTGGACTTTGTTGAAGATTGCAGTGGACATGACTCACTTCATTGGTAGACCTTCACATGTATTATGTCCTCTATTCTCTTCAACAACTCGAAATTTAATTTGCAACCCTGAGTAGGCCTCACCTGAAACAAAACTCTGGATAGTAGACATCTTATTGACATCCTGAAGCAATTATTTTAAATTTTAGTGTCTTGCGACACTTTTCTGAGACAACAGCAATGCAAAAGATGCACCATGTTTTAAGATAG
Source organism: Lissotriton helveticus (assembly GCF_964261635.1). Classification (NCBI taxonomy): domain Eukaryota; kingdom Metazoa; phylum Chordata; class Amphibia; order Caudata; family Salamandridae; genus Lissotriton; species Lissotriton helveticus. The sequence goes on along the minus strand of NC_136057.1, from coordinate 2,009,304,235 downwards.
GCCTCACTTCATCTGCATCAAGATAGTGTTAGTTTAAAATGTATATCTTTAGGACTGTGTAGCTTCTGTAAGTGTCAAAGTTATTGAAAAACTGTTTGTCCTTCAATCTTTGCCCTTGTCTTTTGTAATTTTTTAATACATGTTTTTATATTTTTCAAATGTTTGTTCTCTCTTTCACAGATTGAAAGTATAAAAATAAAAAATGAGTAATTTAACGACAATTATAAGGTAAATATTTTGTACTCTTTCCGTTACATTTCTATCACATTGAACTACTATTAGTTCCACTGCTTCATTTCTTTAATCCTCAGTTTCCTGCCTTTGCTACTTCCCTCATTCCTTTCTCTATTACCTACTTACTCAACTCCTTCCACTCTTTTTCTCAGTCCCTTTCTTCTCATAGTTCCTCACTCTTGTTCACTCACTCCGTCTCTATTACTCTTAGTGTCTTTGACTGATCACTGTATCACTATTTGTTCATATTGCTTTCTCTGTGTAGTTGAAGCACACTAAGGGGCATATTATGAATGCAGCCAATAAAATTATTGCTCTTTTTATTGGCAGAAAACTGGTGCAAAAGCGGCTTTAGCGGCAGTTTTCTGCCGCAAAAGCAGCTTTAGCGACACATTTCTGCCGATAAAAGCTGCAAAACTTTTATTGCCTATGTTGATAATATGCCCCTATGTTATTTACATTAGGGCTATATTGTCCAGTATAACAATCAAAATTGCTCTCCAAAGACACCAGGCAAAGCAGACGCTCCCTCAAACAGATCACCAAGCGCAATTTACCCTACTTACAGCCTAGCCTGTTCTCTGTCGAGACTTTAGCAATCTTTAGAGCACAAGATAAGATCTTTTCACATGGAAGAGCCAGACGTCTTGCAATTCTACTTAAGAAACAAGCATTGGCATAGACAATAGGTCTCGCCTTTGGGACCTTATACGTGTTTAGCCATGCAACAGTTGATGTTGCTGCACCAAGGATATTATGCTGCATAACTAAATACTTAGAAGGTCCCAAAGTCGATACCTATTGGCTATGCCAATGCTTGTTTTTCTTTCACTTCGTTATCTATTTTGTTTTTCACAATTATACCCTCTTCTGTCTGTTCTTTGGTAAATAGATCTAACAAACAGTATCTCTTCTTTACTCCCTATAGCTGTCTTTCTTGAAACATCACTCTCTGTTTACTTTCCTTATACTTACACTTTTTTTTTAAAAAAAAAATTTTTTTGGGTTAGCTCCCGGTCCGCGTACCGGGAAGCTAACCCGGGAGCGAACCAAAAGAAATAGAGCTTGCCAGAGTGCTAAACATTGTAGCAATTTTTTTGGAAAGGGAAGGTAGTTCTGAAAAGAACTTTTTTTTTTATATTTTTGTTGTTTTATATTTTTTTTTTATTTTTTGAACATTTTTTGTTTTTTTTGTATTTTTTGAACGATTTTATAATTTTTTTTGTTTTTTTTGTGGGGGGGGAAACAACAAAAAACAGGCGTTGAAAAGGGCTCAACAGGAGCAAAAAAAAATTACTGGGGGCGGTTAGGGCAATCATGGTGTTCATACGCCAGGTTCAGTGCATTGATGCTCATGTTGCCACAAGCTAATAATGCACGACAGCGCATACATAAATGTATCATATTCCCAAAATTTGGTTGGATATTTGGCACAGTTTCCCGTGCCTCCTCTGGTGATAAAGAAACCGATGTTGTTGGTCTCGCCACAGGAGTTGGTCGAGGATTGTCCATCATATCCCTTAATTCCGCCCGGCTGTAATTTAGGGGATGTTTCCTCGTCATGTGCCTATGCATGGTATGATTACCATAGCTGTATTTTTTGTCCGTCCCTCTGGACAATTGTTCCTTGCATATGAGGCATGTTGCGTACCTGGCATTGACCTTTTTTTGGCCACGAGGGATGGAAAAAAACTGCCAGATGAAACTGGGTTTCTTTCTTGAAACCCGGGGCAACTCTTCCAGGAATTGTGGTTGTTCTCCCTCCTCATCCATCTCTTCATCTTCCTCCTCAGTGTTGGTAACCACCTGGGGAGGTGGTCCTCTCTTCCCATGAGGAGGTGGAGGTGGTGGTGGGGGTGCACCAGCTGAAGCAATCAGTGAAGCCATTTTCATACAATCAAAATAGGTCTTCCAAGAAGCAAAATAGGTCTTCCTCTCACAATAATGAAAGTCAGAGTGAGGAAAGAAGGAGTGGTTTTCATCATTTGGAAAAAACAATACTTCTTAACCAATGAAAAGTGTTATTTTTAGGTCACATGACCTAGCCTTCCATAATTATGAAACTAAAAGTGAAATGAACCAATGAAAAGTTTTATTAACAAGTCACATGACCTCTCACGCTCATGTTACGTGCTGCGGAACGCTCCCCGGTTAGCTTCCGGGTCGCTCCCCTTCGCGCCCCGGTCCGCGCCCCGGGACACTTCCGGGTGCGCTAACGCGATACATCACAAGACGCATTTCGCGGCAACGCGATACGTCGCGCTTTCGCGCCGGGGATCGCTTCCGGGGAGTTGCGTTTCGCGCCTCGGTCCGCGCCCCGGGGCACTTCCGGGTGCGCTAACGCAGTACGTCATAAGACGCATTACGCGGCAACGCGATACCGTCACTATGTTGATTTGTTACCGGTTCGCGGACCGGATCGCGGAATCGAATTGAGCTAACGGGAAGCTTCCCGGTTAGCGGACCGGGAGCGAAACAAAAAAAATATTTTAAAAAAATTATTAATAAACATATAAAATATATTTTTGGATTTAAAGAAGAATACATTTTACAGCTGTAGATATTAGCTTTTAAAAAACCAATGAAATTCACTGAAAAAACCATAGGTTATAGACCATATATAGTTAGGAATTAGCATTTACAAAACCTTGAAAATTCACTGAAAAAACCATAGGTTATACACCATATATAGTTAGGAATTAGCATTTAAAAAACCTTATTTTACTCACACAAAACCATTGAAATTCCATATATAGTTAGTTGTACTAACTATATATCGCGCACCCGCAATCCACTGCTGATGATGTCACATATTACATCATTCATGACATGGTCAGTGACATCACTGATGACATCACTGATGACATCTCAAATGACATCACTGATGACATCACTGATGACATCTCAAATGACATCACTGATGACATCACTGATGACATCTCAAATAACATCACTGATGACATCTCAAATGACATCACTGATGACATCACTGATGACATCTCATTTGACATTACTGATCACATCACTGATGACATCATTCATGTGATAATACGATGAACCTCTTCAGACTCTAATATAACCTTATATACACTCAGTGAAAACAGACACTCACAGACTGTCACTCATCCATGGAGTTACTCACACACCTAGTCAGTCATGCAAAGAATCAATCACACCTCCATTTCCTCAACTATACAGTTATACACACCTTACTTATTGAAACATATACTAACACATATTTACTCACTTATACAATCCTGGATACAAGTTCACAATGATCCATACAGCCACTCACACATTCACTGGCTCTTATGCACATTTATTTATATATGTCAACTCTCACATGTACTGTGTTTTACATATGTACTTACTTTGACATGTAGCACTGAGATATCCATTCACTCACCAATGCACTCATGCACACAGTCAACCGCCCATACAGATGTTTCCACATGCACTTTTGAACCCATACACCTAGTGAATCAACTGCTCACACATCTATGCAGAGAGTCATACACCTCCCAGCCACCCATAAACACTCTCAGTCTCCCATACAATTACTTGGGCAACCAATTAATGACCCATATAGTTAATCATATAGCTACTGATCAACACATGCAGCAGCTTGCACAACAACAGACATACTGATGCACACTTTCAGACAGTTTAGTCACTAACCCGTGCATTCAGTAAGACGCATTTAATCACTCACTCATACAGTCAATCACGCACCTACTAAAACCTTCATTCAGACACTTATACATCCACTCATTCTTCAATAAGTAAAACATATTTAAACTTTACAGAAACACATAATCACTGGATGATGTCATCAGTGATGTCATCAGTGATGTCATTTGAGATGTCATCAGTGATGTCATCAGTGATGTCACTGACCATGTCATGAATGATGTAATATGTGACATCATCAGCAGTGGATTGCGGGTGCGCGATATATAGTTAGTACAACTAACTATATATGGAATTTCAATGGTTTTGTGTGAGTAAAATAAGGTTTTTTAAATGCTAATTCCTAACTATATATGGTGTATAACCTATGGTTTTTTCAGTGAATTTTCAAGGTTTTGTAAATGCTAATTCCTAACTATATATGGTCTATAACCTATGGTTTTTTCAGTGAATATATATATATATATATTCACTGAAAAAACCATAGGTTATAGACCATATATAGTTAGGAATTAGCATTTACAAAACCTTGAAAATTCACTGAAAAAACCATAGGTTATAGACCATATATAGTTAGGAATTAGCATTTACAAAACCTTATTTTACTCACACAAAACCATTGAAATTCGCATATATAGTTAGTTGCACTAACTATATATCGCGCACCCGCAATCCACTGCTGATCATGTCACATATTACATCATTCATGACATGGTCAGTGACATCACTGATGACATCACTGATGACATCTCAAATGACATCACTGATGACATCACTGATGACATCTCAAATGACATCACTGATGACATCACTGATGACATCTCAAATGACATCACTGGTGACATCACTGATGACATCTCATTTGACATTACTGATCACATCACTGATGATATCATTCATGTGATAATACGATGAACCTCTTCAGACTCTAATATAACCTTAGATACACTCAGTGTAAACAGACACTCACAGACTGTCACTCATCCATGGAGTTACTCACACACCTAGTCAGTCATGCAAAGAATCAATCACACCTCCATTTCCTCAACTATACAGTTATACACACCTTACTTATTCAAACATATACTAACACATATTTACTCTCTTATACAATCCCTGATACAAGTTCACAATGATCCATACAGCCACTCACACATTCACTGGCTCTTATGCACAGTTATTTATATATGTCAACTCTCACATGTACTGTGTTTTACATATGTACTTACTTTGACATGTAGCACTGAGATATCCATTCACTCACCAATACACTCATGCACACAGTCAACCGCCCATACAGCTGTTTCCACATGCATTTTTGAACCCATACATCTAGTGAATCAACTGCTCACACATCTATGCACAGAGTCATACACCTCCCAGCCACCCACACACACACTCAGTCTCCCATACAAATACTTGGGCAACCAATCAATAACCCATATAGTTACTCATATAGCTACTGATCAACACATGCAGCAGTTTACAGAACAACAGACATAATGATGCACAAATTAAAACAGTTTAGTCACTAACCCATGCACTCAGTGAGACACATTTAATCACTCACTCATACAGTCAGTCATGCACCTACTAAATCCTTCAGCCAGACACTTATACATCCACTCATTCTTCAATATGTAAGACATATTTTAACTTTACAGAAACATACAGTCACTGGATGTTGTCATCAGTGATGTCATCAGTGATGTCATTTGAGATGTCATCAGTGATGTCATCAGTGATGTCACTGACCATGTCATGAATGATGTAATATGTGACATGATCAGCAGTGGATTGCGGGTGCGCGATATATAGTTAGTGCAACTAACTATATATGCGAATTTCAATGGTTTTGTGTGAGTAAAATAAGGTTTTGTAAATGCTAATTCCTAACTATATATGGTCTATAACCTATGGTTTTTTCAGTGAATTTTCAAGGTTTTGTAAATGCTAATTCCTAACTATATATGGTCTATAACCTATGGTTTTTTCAGTGAATTTCAATGTTTTTTTAATAGCAAATATCAAAAGCTGTAAAATGTATTCTTCTTTTAAAGGAAAAATATATTTTATATCTATTTAATATAATTTTTTTATGTATATAAATTTTTTGAGGGAACAAATTTATCAACTATCATGCTGAAGAAGAGTGTGGGGAAAAAAAAACAAAGAGGAGGACTAAGAGGAAAGAACAATCAGTTCAAAAATACAATTGCTTTAAAGCATGAAGTGCTTTTCCACACATTTACATTTAAATAACCCATATTAGAACATACAAAATATCTACAGAGGAGACGGTGTACATTGAATTTTAGACTCTTCATTGGTACCTACATGTTAGTACTTACATCACCCACACAACACAACATCTCTATTCAGAGCTACCCTACCTCAAAGCACTCTAAAATATTATTTTACTATTTCCCTTGGTTTTCCCCTTGTTACGCTTTCCGGAACCCTACCCGGTGCGCGGTCCGGGCGCTAACCGTGCGAAAATTTGAAAAAAAAGGTGTTTTTTTTTTTACATATATGGGCCTCCTCAGCCACCCTCAGAAAACCTAGGGGGTCAGGATATGTCTCCCGTGCCCCCTTATACCCATTCCCAACATTGTTTATCCTCCATCTTGTGACTAAATTCGTCCGAAACACAAGATGGCGGACTCCCGTTACGCTACCGGTGAGCTACCCGGTTCGCGTACCGGGTAGCGCTTCCACCGCGAAAAATCGAAAAAAAATGTATTTTATTCTTTTGCCCCGCGGGGCCCTTTAATAGCCCCCACATCAATCCTAGGGGGTCAGGAGGGGTCTACCTTGCCCCTTTCATTCATTTCCCCCTTTGTTTATTTCCACCTATTGTCTCTCGATCCTACCGAGAGACAAGATGGTGGCCGCTCCGGACTGTTTAGAATGTTGAGAGTCACCGGAGAGCCAATCCGCTTCTCCTCGCGAAGTTCCGTTACGCGTCTGGTACGCGAACCGGGGCGCTAACCGGGACGCTGTCACAGATATATATATTTTTTTGAACGTTAATTTCTCAAAATCCACTGGAGCACATATCTTAAGACCTAGCAAAGGCACATCGGGCAAACAGTCTCTACAATTTTGCCAAGTTTCATAGAAATCCATTCAGCCGTTCGAGCTAAAAGTGAGTCCAACCGCCCTATGGAAAACTCAATGTTAAAAACACGTTTTGGGACCCCCCTTTTTTCTCGGCCCCCGCTTGATGAAACCCCCCCAAACTTTCAGGGGACGCTCAGAAACAAAATGTGCCATTTTCCTGAAAATTTCAGCCAATTCCGTCCATCAACGCCAAAGTTATTCAACATAGAATTTTCAGAAATCCCTATTCAAAAAAATCCTAACTATATATACATATATATATATATGTATATATATATATATATATATATATATATATATATATATATATATATATATGTATATATATATATATATATATATATATTACCTACTGGCGGTCGCCAGTAGGTATATATAGTTAGTATTTTTTCTCTATGGGATTTTTGAAAATTCTATGTCTAATAACTTTGGCGTTTGTGGACGGAATTGGCTGAAATTTTCAGGAAAATGGCACATTTTGTTTCTGAGCAGCCCTTGAAAATTTGGGGGGGGTTCGTCAAGGGGGGGCCGAGAAAAAAGGGGGGTCCCAAAACGTGTTTTTAACATTGAGTTTTCCATAGGGCGGTTGGCCTCACTTTTAGCCCGAACGGCTGAATGGATTTGCACGAAACTTGGCAAAATTGTAGGGACTGGTAGCCCGATGTGCCTTTTGTAGGTCTCAATATATGTGCTCCAGTGGATTTTGAGAAATTAACGTTTAAAAAAAGATATATATCTGTAACAGCGGACCTGGCAGCGTCCCAGGACGCGTACTTTACGCGCAACGGAGCTTTGTGAAGCGAAGCTGATTGGTTCTCCGGCGTCTGTCAACATTCCAAAAAGTCCGTAGCGGCCGCCATCTTGTCTCTCGGTAGGATCGAGAGACAAGAGGAGGTCAAAACAAAGGGGGAAATAACTATAAGGGGGCATAGTAGATCCTCGCTGACCCCCTAGGTTTGATGTGGAGGTTTTAAAAGGGCCCCGCGGGGCAAAAAAAAATAATAATAATAATAATCGAACGGCTGAATGGATTTGCACGAAACTTGGCAAAATATTAGGGACTGGTAGCCCGATGTGCCTTTGCTAGGTCTCAATATATGTGCTCCAGTGGATTTTGAGAAATTAACGTTCAAAAAAAGATATATATCTGTAACAGCGCTCCGCTTCGCGTAACGGAGGTTTGCGAAGCTGATTGGTCATTCTGTCACTGGGCTATAGTTGGGCTACATCTGGCTGATATTTGGGCTACATTTGTTTTTTTGTGTGTCTGGCGGCCATCTTTGGGCTACATTGGGCTACATTGGGCTTCATTGGGCTACATTGGGCTACATTTGGGCTCCAACATATATATAGGCCAATGTAGCCCAATATATATTTTTCAAAGTTAATTTTCGTAAAAAGCACTGGAGCATATATCTTGAGACATAGCAAAGGCACATCGGGCTACCAGTCCCTACAATTTTGCCAAGTTTCGTGGAAATCCATTCAGCCGTTCGAGCTAAAAGTGAGTCCAACCGCCCTATGGAAATGAAGGAAATGAATGGGTAATTTGTAATTAGCAAATAGCTAATCGCAAACTAGGAATGGTAAAGAATCGCTATTTATTCCTTAAAGTTCGCTATTTAGGAAATGCAAAAAACTTTGATGATACATATGGCGGTTCATCTCTAACAAGATAAGAAGCATAGGGATACATTTATGATGACTGGCGCATCACCAGGGATGTGTTAGTCATTCTGTGCCGCTGTTCCGTCACCTATGGTGTGCTGCATTTACAATGCGGCGCATCATGGGGCAAAAACAGCACAGATGCGTGATGTATCTGTGCCGTAAAGGTGGCGCATTGCTGAAGTTGTATCGCAAGTGTGATGAAGCTCCAGCAAGGGTCGGGGGTGCCCCTGTCGCAGGGTTTCTGTTCTCACACAGAACTGTGGACAGAGGATTGGAACCTCGGCGAATTAGGGTGTCCCAAAACTCACGTTAGTAATCAAAAACTCCTTAGCAAGCTAGGTACAGTGTCACATTGGATATAACAAACTCTCAATGTTTAGACAATCCAGAATATGAACTTATAGTACCTCAGGATACGTGGAACTCATGAACAGTCGGTCGTTATATATTTCTTAGAAACCAGAACATGGAGTTAAGAAGAACACATGTGTATTTGAAATGTTTATTTACTAATGCCGTCTTCTCAGGCGTAGTATCTTAGATAATACAAGTACACATATTATCAGTAGCAAAATTACCAGCATAGTTACTAGTACATAAAAAGCGAATGGTGATAGTATGTTAACATGCTGTAAATGAATAAGAGTTAGCAACACTTATAAGCAGCCGCGGGCCGTGGAGGGAGTTACGGTGAGGCAGGGAGGCGGGGAGGGGGAGAAGCAGGGTGGAGAATACAAGTTCACATATTATCAGTAGCAAAATTACCAGCATAGTTACTAGTACATAAAAAGCGAATGGTGACAGTATGTTAACATGCTGTAAATGAATAAGAGTTAGCAACACTTATAAGCAGCCGCGGGCCGTGGAGGGAGTTACGGTGGGGCAGGGAGGCGGGGAGGGGGAGGGGCAAGGTAGAGAGGGCTCCACCCTGCTTCTCCCCCTCCCCGCCTCCCTGCCTCACCGTAACTCCCTCCACGGCCCGCGGCTGCTTATATCTCACCCTCCCTAATACACATATTATATTATTTGCTAAGAAGGTCTCTTTGTGTTGGTTTAGGGCGTGCCCATACTTTAGTGTCTTAGATTTGAAGGAATCACATCAGCATACACCAGCTCTCTCTTCATGTGAACCGCATCAACTGTTGTGTATGTGTGTTCGGCAAAGCAATATAAAACCCGCCTCATGCCCAGAATTGGCAGAAGTTGCACTTATGTTATGAGTATGAAGTCGTGGAGATCAGACCTCATAACAATTCTGTATCGTGTTGTTCTTGAAACTTTAGCACTCGCTGTACAGATATAGTTTAACAAGCAAAGCAGATAGTAGAGCAATAACATATTATTCTCATGTAAACCACAATGAACTACTAGGTGGAAAGCTAAAGCAACAACTAAGTGTCGTGTGCAGAAGTTGCAAAAAAGGAAAAATGGCGTTTAAACCGGTAATGAGCCCATGCTAACTTAACACGGTGTAAAGATATCCAGGACCTAGATGACACCTCCCCATGATCCGGAAACGAACTGAATAAGATAATAGAAGTGCCATCTCATGAGAGCAGATTGCAAGTTTATATGTGGACGGTCCGCAAGGTAAAGCATTAAAAACTAGGAAAATTTAATGCTAAAGAAAAATAAAACAGCCAAGTACTTTATCGAGTCTTAAGCCAATAGGCAAGGTAAATAATAAAAACTTGACAAATAAGTCAATGAATTGTCAATGAAATGCTAGTACTCAGCATATCAAACATGAAAAAGGTCTATGACATAACTGTGTATGCAAAATAAGCTGCAACAGCCTCCAATAGGAAGTCACCGTCTTCATCCGAAAACAGTTCAGCCATCCAATTTAAAAGCGGAAAAGAACATACGTGCTCTCCCAGCACCGGATCCTCTATCACCATCAGAGGACAGCTCGGTGGGTTTTCAAGAAAGCTCTGTTCCAAGAAAGACTGTGCTGCCGCCAGTAAATTCCAGGGACCAAGTAGTCCATGCATCAATGCCACAGCCATAATCCTTTCGCCAGGACAAACCAACTCGTGAGTAATGATAGGAGTCATCAGCTGATTAAAGTCGACGTCAGGAGAAACTGGTCCGCAGAGACACAAATCAATGGCCCAATCGAAATCACAGGCCAGGCAGTGAAATACAGGCTGGACACAGGTGAAGTAGGAGAATCGAAAAGATAATCCATATGCCGTGCTTAATATCGCCAACGGCATTGTGCCATAATATTCTAGCATGCGATTGCGGAACAGTGTCAGCAGCTGCAGGGTGGGAGGTTGCATAGGAGGGACATCCATATTTAAAAATGTAAAAAAGCACAAGAGCGTCCGCTGGTAATGCAAGTAAAAATGCCAATCCACGAACCAGAGTGGAGAAAATAGAATGAAAGGAAGCAGGGATGACTCCAAAGATTTTCTCAAATGAAGTCACGAGACCACTGGTAACAACTTTAAAAAAGTGCGCCAGGGTCTTTGTGGAGGATGCGTTAAAGATAGTCGGAACCATCTTGCTGAAATTGAAAGGCAAATCTGAATTGAAAAGGGTCTGCACCTCTGTACGGGTGTTCGCTATGTGAAGCACGAACGTTTCACGGGCCGAACTCAAGGCCACCTCTCTCTGAGACAAAAGAGCTCTTATTCTTGCCATGCCGTTGAAATCTGTCCCAAGGTTGGTATTTGTGGCCAGATTGAAAACTCCCTATGTTCATGTGTGGGAGGAAATAGAACATTTCTGCAGCAAATAACCCGTTCACTTACTGTTACGATAAAAGGAATACTTTTAATTAACTCAGAACAATCTTCATTATTGAGCATCAAATAACTACCATTTTCCAACAACTTGAACGTGGGGATGATAGCAGGAACTGGCGTGCCTTGCAACACGCAAGCCATATTTGGTCGGTGTTTGTTGCATGAACCGTGTAACTGTATGTGCCTACACATTAGTGAATGATCTGGCGTCTCAGTGCATTCCTCTCCATTCAGATAAACTTCTTGATCATCTTTGAAACATCTGTATGTGTATGGAAGCGACCAGACCTCATGAAGAAAAGCACTACCTAAAGGTTCATAACGACCTATTGGTATATATTTCATACAATTTGAAAACTTATATAAAGCAAAAGGCAGCGTTATTAAACCGTGGATAAGGCACGTTGCCAAAAAACCCGCAATCCTCTGCTGATGATGTCACTGAGCATGTCATGAATGATGTAATATGTGACATCATCAGCAGTGGATTACGGGTAATAGTATCTCTAGTTTACTCCCCTATAGCTGTCTTTCTTTTAACATAAGTGTCTGTTTCCTTCCCTTATACTTACTGTTTTTGGTTCGCTTCTGGTTCGCGTACCGGCGAGCGAACTGGGAAGCGAACTAAGAGAAATAGAGGTTGGCACAGTTCCAAATATTGTACCAATTTTTTAATAACGGGGAGGTAGTTCTGAAAAGAACTTTTTTTTTATTGTTTTTGTTGTTTTATATTTTTTTTATTATTTTTCGGAACATTTTTTTACTTTTTTTGAATTTTTCTGAACAGTTTTATATTTTTTTGGGGTTTTCTTGGAGGGGGCAATGAAAACGATTCATTGTAAAGGGCTCAACAGGAGCAACAAAACAAAAAAAGAAGTATTTATTATTTTGGGCGTTTCGTACAAACTTGCATATGATAGTCAATAGCTCTGTTGATCAGAGTGATGCTTTTTTCTCCGTAGGAAATGAATCCATCGCAAAATACGCAGATGTGTTTTACTTCACCAAATTTCATTTGTATATTTGGCACCATCTCCCTGCCCTCTGGTCCCGTTACTTCCGGTACAACAGATCTTCTGGCCATAATAGGGAGATTATCTAGGTCGTTCCGAAACTGTGCAGCACTGTAGTTGTTAGGATGCCACCTAGTCATATGGCGATGCATTGTGTAGTTTCCGAAACTGTATTTTTTCTCGGTTCCTCTGGACAGTCTATCTTGACATATAAGGCAAGTTACGTATCTTGCATTTACTTTTTTCTGACCTTTGGGAATTTTAAAAAATTGCCAAATGAAGTTTTCTTTCCGGTGAGACGTCCTGGGCTGCTCAGGCAAAAACTGCCTCTCTTCGTGCTCGTCGTCCTGTTCCTCTTCTTCTTCTTCTTGTTGAATTATAACTTGAGCAGGTGGTCCACTCTTCCTTGGATGTGGTGGAGGTGGTGGGGAAGCACCAGCTGAAGCTACTAAAGAAGCCATTGCTCAGTGATCACAAAGGGTCTTTCTCTCACAATGATGAAAGTCAGAGTGAGGAAAGAAGGAGGGATTTTCATCATTTGGGAAAAACAAGAGTTCTCAACCAATCAAAAGTGTTCATTTTAGATTATATGACCTAGTCTTACATCATTAGGAAACCAAAAGTGAAATGAACCAATGAAAAGTGTTATTACCAAGTCACATGACTTGCTGTGTTTACGTTAAGCGCTTTGCAGGGCCTCCCGGTTTGCTTCCAGAAACCTGCGCTTTGCGACTCGCTTCGCGTACCAGTTCGCTAACGTAGCACGTCATATGACGTATCACGCGACAACGTGAAACGTCATGCGGACGGGAGGCGTCACGATGTTGTTTTCTAACGCGGCACTTGCGGTAAAGAAACGTTTACCGGCTCGCGGTCTATTTCTCGGCATCAAGGTCAGCTAACGGGAAGCTTCCCGATTCGCGAAGCGGGAACGAAGAAAAAAAAAAATTTTAAAAAAAAATTATTCATAAACATATAAAATATATTTTTGGATTTAAAGAAGAATACATTTTACAGCTACAGATATTAGCTGTTAAAAAACCAATGAAATTCACAGAAAAAACCATAGGTTATAGACCATATATAGTTAGGAATTAGCATTTACAAAACCTTGAAAATTCACTGAAAAAACCATAGGTTATAGACCATATATAGTTAGGAATTAGCATTTAGAAAACCTTATTTTACTCACACAAAACCATTGAAATTCCATATATAGTTAGTTGCACTAACTATATATCGCGCACCCGCAATCCACTGCTGATGATGTCACATATTACATCATTCATGACATGGTCAGTGACATCACTGATGACATCACTGATGACATCTCAAATGACATCACTGATGACATCACTGATGACATCTCATTTGACATCAATGACCACATCACTGATGATATCATTCATGTGACAATACAATGCATCTCCTCACATTTTAATATAACCTCTGTTTCACCCAGTGTTAAAAAGAGAGTATAATTTTTGAAACCATTGACACACCAATACTAGTTACTACATACGCACTCACTGATTGCTACGTCTACACACACCTTCACTCATTCACCCATACAATCATTCATACATACAATCACTCATCTTTACAACACTATCATATGCACTCATACACCTATACAGACACTCACAGTCTGCCACTCATCCATGGAGTTACTCACACACCTAGTCAGTCCTGTAAAGAATCAATGACACTTCCATTTTCTTGTCTATACAGTTAAACATAGAGCACCTTACATTTTCAAACATATACTAACACATACTTACCTTCTTATACAATCATTGATACAAGTACAGATTGATCTGCACAGAGTCACACACCTCCCAGCTAGCCACACACACACTCAGTCTCCCATACAAATACTTGGGCAATCAATCAATAACCCATATAGTTACTCATATAGCTACTGATCAACACATGCAGCAGTTTACAGAACAACAGACATAATGATGCACAAATTAAGACAGTTTAGTCACTAACCCATGCAGTCAGTGAGACACATTTAATCACTCACTCATACAGTCAGTCATGCACCTACTAAATCCTTCGTCCAGACACTTACACATCCACTCATTCTTCAATATGTAAGACATATTTAAACTTTATAGAAACAAAAAATCACTGGATGTTGTTATCAGTGATGTCATCAGTGATGTCATTTGAGATGTCATCAGTGATGTCATCAGTGATGTCACTGACCATGTCATGAATGATGTAATATGTGACATCATCAGCAGTGGATTGCGGGTGCGCGATATATAGTTAGTGCAACTAACTATATATGGAATTTCAATGGTTTTGTGTGAGTAAAATAAGGTTTTCTAAATGCTAATTCCTAACTATATATGGTCTATAACCTATGGTTTTTTCAGTGAATATATATATATATATATATATATATATATGACATTTCTATGGCAAAATGAACCCCCTCATTTTGTTCCTTTGCAAATTAAATGTTTTAAGTGTTAACACTTTATTCCAATCAAGATGACTTCAGGTGTGCCATACTTTTGTCATAAGTAAGACTGTTAGCGCTCTAGTTGTTCTTTAGAACACTCGGGGACATTCTGTCACTGGGCTATAGTTGGGCTACATCTGGCTGATATTTGGGCTACATTTGGGCTCTTTTGTCTCTGGTGGCCATCTTTGGGCTACATTGGGCTACATTGGGCTACATTGGGCTACATTTGGGCTCCAACATATATATAGCCCAATGTAGCCCAATATATATTTTTCAAAGTAAATTTTCGTAAAAACCACTGGAGCATATATCTTGAGACATAGCAAAGGCACATCGGGCTACCAGTCCCTACAATTTTGCCAAGTTTTGTGGAAATCCATTCAGCCGTTCGAGCTAAAAGTGAGGCCAACCGCCCTATGGAAAACTCAATGTTAAAAACACGTTTTGGGACCCCCCTTTTTTCTCGGCCCCCCCTTAACGAAACCCCCCCAAATTTTCAGGGTCTGCTCAGAAACAAAATGTGCCATTTTCCTGAAAATTTCAGCCAATTCTGTCCACAAACGCCAAAGTTATTAGACATAGAATTTTCAGAAATCCCATAGAGAAAAAATCCTAACTATATATACCTACTGGCTATCGCCAGTAGGTAATATATATATATATATATATATATATATATATTCAAGCTCAGCAGTCCCTTCAGTTGACAAAAAGAAGACTCAAGCACTCCGGGTAAGGCGGCAGAATTTATTCACGCCTACAGCAAAAATGAAATGACAAACGCGTTTCAGACAAATTCCTTCCTCAGTGTCAGCGGTATGCTGCTCACGGCTCATTTTTGTATACGCCCTCACAGAAGGTGAAGGCGGACTAGATTCGGTTACAAGTATGTTTAGTTGAAAACGCTGGTAAAACGTGGCGGCCATAATTATGTATAGCGTAAATGAAGGTAACATTTATAGCCAGGTTTTTTCCTCTATACACAAACAATATGCAATCACTCTAGGCTGATAACCACTGCCAGTCAGAGATAAGATCTCGCCGTGTATCGGCATCGTTCTGGCTTAATTACCAATGAAGCGTTACAAAACACCAAACAAATAATCCTTGCACCGTGAACACCCGGTAAAGGCAAATTACAATCAAGCCGTGTATCGGCACATCTCCGGTATAACAGTATATATTATATCCCGGAGATAAACCAGTGTCAGGCTAATTGTACTGCATATGTGGCAGCGAGGTAGGAAAGAGATATAACACATTCATATATTGCAGATTGCCAATTGTCCTAATAATTACTTAAATGTATTCGATACATAGAATGAAAATGGAAAAAATGGAAAAAAAAAGTGTCAGTCAGAAACATGCTCGAAGACATATAAAAACATATCATTTTGTGAAATTTCGACATTAGGACATGATTGAAAATTTAAAAGTTAATTGGAGATAGATCGTGTATAGATATCACATCCTGGAGATCTCTTGAAGAAACACCTCATGATAGTATTTACGTCCATGAGTCACTACAGTACAGTTTTCTTATATGTTCATATATCTATGTTCTTCAATTATCTAGGATGTAGTACAGAGTCAATTACAATAGAGACATGAATGGAGAGTCGGAGAATCATCTACCTAAATGGACTGTCAGTTCTTCCCCTATATTGAGACCTGACGGACTTTTGGTCTGCAGGTCTATAATGAATCTAGATTCTAGTCTCCGAAGACTCAACAGTCTATCCCCCCCTCTAGGGTTCAAGGGCACATGATCAATGCCAAAGTAACGCAGCAATTCCCTGTTGCTGCCATGTACTTTGGCAAAGTGTCGAGCCACAGGATAGGTTACATCCTTATTGGTAATTGCTCTTTGATGTTCCAATATTCGGAGTTTTACGTTGTTAATAGTACTCCCAATATATTGTAGTCCGCTTGGGCAGACCAAACAGTACACTACGTAAGGTGTCGTGCAAGTGATAAATTTGTTGATAATTTTGGGTTTTCCCAAACCCGGAACACTATACATTGGTGTGCGTCTGCTATTATCACATGCTCGACATTTCCCACATGGGAAAAACCCCTTCACATCTTTCAGAGTGCCACTGGTCTTAGATTGAATCGGCATAAGGTGACTCTGAACAAGATTATCTTTGATTGACTTAGATTTCCTGAACGTAAGCAATGGTTTAACTGGAACATCATTCTCTATTATAGGATCCGTACGTAGTATGTGCCAGTTTCTTGTGAGCATTTGTCTCAGTTTGTTGGCCTCATCAGAATAGGTTGTGATCATACGGAATTTGCTATTCAACTCCGAATGCTCGATGGTCTTTGAAGCTTGTTCAAGAAGATGTTTCCTGGGGATTTTCAGTACCTTGTTGAAAGTATCATCCAACAAGGCTGGATCATATCCTCTAGTCAGAAATCTTGCGATACACCCCTTGGCTGCTGAGATAAAGTCTGCTTCCAAAGAGCAATTACGTCTCAGTCTCAGCAGTTCTCCATAGGGGATACTGCGAATCAGACTGGGGGGGTGACTACTCCCAGCATGTAGTATACTGTTACCAGCTGTCGGCTTCCTATAGAGAGCAGTTTCCAGACCCCCCTTATTGACAAAAACCTTCAATTCAAGGTAATGTACCTCCGTCTCGCTTATGTCAGATGTGAATTTCAAATTCAACTGATTGTGATTGAGATCAGCAATGAATTATTCTGCCTGTGTGGTGGAGCCCCTCCACACTAGGAAGAGGTCGTTGATATATTGACGCCATACCACGATGTGCTTGGCCCATCGCTGGTTTTCACCAGCTAGGGCGACCTGCTCCTCCCACCAGCCTACGAAGAGATTCGCGGAGCAGGGGGCGAAGCAGGTTCCCATCGCAGTCCCACTTGTGGTGTTGGGTTCAAATCAGGCCTACATACTCTGCTAAACTCTCGAACGCCTTAGTATAGAAGTTGGCACGGACACTGGAAAAGGTAAAAGACAAGTTTATTAAGACCCCATGGGGTGGTGATACATTCCTACAGCACCCTTCGGCAATGTAAGAAGTAGCACACCGAACATTACCTCTTTTATATAGTTTAATAGCAATAAAAAGATAGGCGGTTACAAGTTACACATTTTAGGTACATATAAGGTCATTTTTGGAACACAGCCAGCACGTGGGAGGAGTTCAACGGCACTGGTCAGTTAGTGTGAACATTCCTAAAGAGTGACCAGTTGATGCATAGTGCGCATGTGCGCTTGACCAGTACTAAAAATAGCCTGTTGCCGAGCAGAATAGTGACCATGGGTATCGAGGAAGGACGAAAGGGCACACTGACCACGAGGCAGCGTGTTCATAGGAAACGGAAGTCAGAGGGATTCAAAATGGCCCCCGTTCGTTTTGGTCAAGTTAACAGAAAAGACCGTGTAGCTGTGCTAAACGCTAACTCAGGAGCTGCCAAAACACGACAGACGGCCCTTTTAGCGTTTAGCAAAAGCTACCTCATAGTGGACGTAGTCAGAATGTTCATCCTCAATGTTAATAGCCATTATTTTCAATACTTCATCATTGATCAGTTTCTCTTGCTTATCAATAGCTCGTTTGGACGGAATACAGGCTGTGATACATACAGAACATAATGTAGGGCCACATTGAATACATAGACAAAGGAAAAATAGTACTCCAATAAAAACACAGAGAATCGTCAATAATTTCCAACCCCAAGTACTAAGCAGGGTCCAGAACCAACCAGAAAAGGTCCATGTTCCATTTTCTGGGTGGATCTCAGCAGCTATCTTATGTAATTTTGTAATCGAATCATATACAGAAGGTGAGTTATCTGGTACGTACACGCAACAACTACTTCCGATGACGCGGCATGCTCCACCTCTATCAGCTAGTATCACATCTAGAACCATTCGATTCTGGAGCGCCACAATTCTGGTAATTTGCAATTCCTCAGTAATATTCCCTAAAGCGGAGGCAGTTTCGTTAGCGACTGCTTCCACCACACGCGTAAGCCGCCTTATCTTCCTGCTATTCAGTGCAGCTCCTACGAATGAGAATAACCCCAAATTGAAATCTACATATTGTTGTAAAGTGGTATCAGTCTGGTCTATTTCATCAAGATCTACTGTTCGTTTGACCCTGTTTAGTATAAAATCATGGTACAGAACGTAATCATTGTGGTACATGGGAGGAGCAATAAATACAGGTGGTAATACAAAAGCTATATAACACGTTCCCAACCATCCCAATGGTAGACGATGGTATCCCTTATTTCCACAAATGAAATATGTGTTATGTGAAGCTACAAATGCAATTCCAATTGGTGTATCAAAGGTAAGTGTAATATTACATTCACTGCGGCCTACAGGGATTGTACCTTTATTTCTAATACACAAATCTGCTTTTGTATCAATGACTGTTATCATATGCGAGCTCGTCACATTTATAAGTCTTTGATTCGTATATACACGAGGTGTAGAAACATTGTCCGGACGGTACTCTTCCCATTCAAACTTAGTTCCTTCAGCGTGTGGATAGCCGTCTTTGTCGTTATAACATATTTTATTCAACCGAAAAAGTAGTCCACCTTTCGTTGGCCATCGCAGAGTAAAAAGAAGAGTGTACCAAGCATGACAAGAACCATTATGAGAAAACGGGAGAGGAATGAGTGGTGTTCCTCCCTTCTTCTGATGTCCGGGCAACATTCCACATACCCAACAATTGGACGTGTTGGTCATGTTATGAGTATGATGCAAAATCTTAATAAAGCTGTTATTCAAATAAGTCTGCCTATGTCTTTCTTCGTGAAAAGGCAGAGTGAAATGAAAATGTTCAGATGGACTTGGAGTGGTGGGCAGCAAATGTTCTCGTACAGGAAACAACAGTTCTATAGTCCAAGCTAATACTGCGATCACCACTACGGTCAAGACAAACAAAACAACACCAAGAATTCTCCCTCTTCGTGTCGAAGGAGATGCCATAGTTCACAAAACAATACTCTTCAAGAAAACAACACTAAGCGGGAAAAATAAAAACGATGGTTCTGAACCGAGGCTGCCGTTGATTTGTTCTCCGGGATTCAAGACGGGTGTCGCTACACTGGGCAGAACTGATCCCCCCCCCTTGATATTCCCGGCTTCCGTTTCACAAACCTCAGAGCGGTTACCAACCAGTTTCAAAAACACAAAAGGAATCTTATTTCCTGGGGCGTAGATTGTACTTCACTTTATCAGAAACAACGTGGTCCGGGAAGGCTCCCTCCAATTCATCAGGCGTGACAGCTGGGCTCTTTTCTGTATCCAAAATCTTTCTGTAGTCGGATAGCACCACAGGGCTCACCAGATCCGGAGAGACACGTCGGCAGTGCGTTGAATGTATCCACCGCTTCTTGTTAGTGACTCTCACAGCAGTTCGCGTAGCCAGCAGCACTTGCTCAGGGCCATGCCATCTCGGTTCCAAACTGCTGGATCGTTCAAATACTTTGACCATCACGTGGTCCCCAGGGCGGAGATCGTGAGCCTCACCAGTGGAGTTATCAGGGAGCGCCTCTCGAACCTGTTGATGGATAGAAAGCAAATCATTTGTTAATCGTGCCAGATAATCGTTCATCATTATACAAGGCATATCATGTATCAAACGAGGTTTTGGAACTCCCCAAATATTCATAGGCCTTCCAAACACCACTTCGTAGGGTGTGAGGCCAGATCGAGAATGTGGCACTGACCGAATGGACAGCAATGCCAGAGGCAAAGCGTCCGGCCATTTCAGAGATGTAGATGCCACTATCTTTGCTAGCTTCAGCTTCAGAGTTGCATTGTATCGTTCTACTAAACCTGCTGATTGCGGATGAAAGACAGCATGGAATCGTTGCTTGATTCCCAATCCTTTCAGGACGTATTCCACTACTTTTCCAATGAAATGAGGGCCATTATCACTCCACATAAGTTTACAAACACCGTAGCGCGGGAAGTACTCCTTGAGTAACACCTTAGCTGTTGTCAATGCTGTATTGTCTTTCGTAGGGTAAGCCTCAATCCATTTGCTGAAGGCACACACCACCACTAGAACATACTTGAGATTATTACAGCGTTCCAGCTGGATGTAATCCATTTGTAGTACTTCGAATGGTGCAGTAGGTGGAACAAACCCTCCTTTAGGAGTATGAGTCCCTTGTCCAGGATTGTGCTGCAAACATATCAGACAGGTCTGCACTACTCTCTTAGCCGTGCTAGCAATGTCAGCATTTTCCCAAACTCGTGTAAGCAATTTTGTAATTGCGAGAGCTCCAATGTGCGCCAGCCCGTGTGTCATTTGCACCATTGTTTGTAAATAGGCCAGGGGTAGTTTCCATCTCTCCATATCTTTACTACGCCAGCAACCCTCATCATCCAATACTCCTTCAGTGGCCCATTTCATAAGTTCTGCCTCAGATGCTGACTTCTGTATATCTAGTATTTCTTCTCTAGCATCATGCCACCGCTCAGCTTGTGACTTCACCACATACATGGGGAAATTATTTTGCAGCATAGCGGTCTCTCTCGCAATGCGGTCTGCGAAAGCATTGCCTTGCCCTATTTTGTCCGTCACCTTTTTGTGTGCACTACACTTGACTATTGCAACTTTCTTTGGGCATAACAGTGCATTCAGGAGATCGCGTACCAACTCTCCATGCATGATGTGTACTCCGTGTGAAGTCAGGAATCCTCGTTCCTTCCAAAGTAGGCCAAAATCATGCACTACTCCGAAAGCGTAACGACTATCCGTGTAAATGTTCACACATAGCTCAGCACTTAACTCACATGCTTTCGTTAAGGCTATCAATTCAGCTGCTTGAGCCGATTTCTGGGGTATTCGTGCTGCTTCTACCACAGTCTTAAGTGTCGTGATCGCATAAGCTGCGGAAGTCGTACCATCTGGTAACCTCACACACGATCCATCAACCCACAGTTCCCCATCTACATCTGGAAATGGCGTATCCTGTAAATCGATACGACCCTTTGTCTGTTCCTCAGTCAGGAAAACACAATCATGTTGTTCTTCCTTCTGGGTCTCAGCAACAGGATCCGGCAGTAAAGTAGCAGGATTTAGTGTCGCACATCGCTTTAGTGTGATGTGCGGCGCCAACAATGTTAGCTCATATCCTGTCAAACGGGCACTGGTTAGATGCTGCGTTTTTGTTTGATTCAGTAACGCATCTACCGCATGGGGAACTAGCACCAAAATTTGTGTGACAAAACTATTCCCTCACTTTGTCGTATCGCAACTGCTGTTGCTGCAACTGCTCGAAAACATCCAGGCAATCCTCGAGCCACAGGGTCGAGTACCGCCGAGAAGTATGCACAAGGCCTCTGTTTGTCTCCGTGTGTCTGCACTAACATTGACAATGCGCACCCATCCTTCTCGTGTACATATAATGTAAAGATCTTCGTGTAATCAGGTGTACCCAACACTGGTGCAGAACAAAGAGCTTGTCTCAATTGCTCAAAAGCATTCTGACATTCATCCGTCCATTCAATGGGAATCGGTGTATCTTTAGACAACAATGCCAACAATGGTTTAACGATATGTGAAAAACCCAATATCCATTGCCTACAAAAAGACGTCAAACCTATAAAGGCGCGAACATCCTTCTGAGTGCGAGGGGCTGGAGTATCTAGGATTGCTTGAATTCGATCTGGTGTCAATGCACGGCCCTCCTTAGACAAAAGATGACCGAGGTAGGTCACCTTTGGTCTACAATATTGTAGCTTTTTCTTCGAAACTTTATGATTATGTTTGGCCAGGAAGGAAAGCAAAGAAAAGGTACTCTTCTCACATTGTTCTGGCGTGTCTGCAGCAAGTAAGATATCGTCTACATATTGAATGAGAACCACTCCCTCTTGTAAGTCAAAGGAATCAAGCTGTCTTTTTAATGCCTGACTATAAATGCTAGGACTTTCAGTATAGCCTTGAGGAATTCGACAGAATCTGTACGATTTATTATTTAATGTAAAGCCGAATAGATATCGACTGTCAGGATGTACAGGGATCGAAAAGAAGGCATTCTTCAAACCGATGACTGTAAAAGTAGTTGCCGTCGATGGAACCAACGTAAGCAACGTGGTGATGTCAGACACCACCGGGTACTGAGGCACTACTATCTTGTTTATTTCCCTCAAATCAATAATGAAACGGTAAACCTTAGCATCTGTATCTCTTTTAAGAATCGGTAAAATTGGACTATTGCAAACATTGTAGGGGACTTCCTCAACTACTCCTGCCAAAATCAAATCGTTCACAATGTGCATCAAAGCAAGTTCTCCTTCTCTGGAAATCTTATATTGTGGGACACGTGGTAGAGATACTCCCTCCTTTACAGTAATACGTACTGGAGGGATTAACATCTGCCCCACATCCGTGTCAGAAGTGGCCCACAACGTGTTTGGTAAGGAGGCCAATACTTCAGATTCATGGAGAAAACACACTCGCTCAAAGTCTGGGTAATTCTCATTCAACACAACTCGCACTCCTTCTGGGGCACAGCGAATAGTAGCTCGAAAGTGTTTTAACATATCGAGTCCAATAATATTATCTGGTGTATTTGGAGACAACAAAAAGGGACATGGGGCAGCAAATTTATCAACATGAAATGCAACTGGTTGAGACAATGGGCTAGAAGTAGGTGTTCCATCGAACCCTATTGCTGTAATTACCTCGCCAGACAGGGGAGCCCTTGGAACCAAGTATTTGGACAAAGCGCTACGAGTAGCTCCTGTATCGACCAGAAATTGATCAGTGGAACCCAGAACATGTGCTTCTATGTATGGACCCCTTTGATCAACTGGTACCTCAACCGATTCCACACCCCATCCTACGCAATCCTATGCATAATGCTCATCCCGTGGTTCAGCAGGACCACCCTCATTTATCTGATATTGATTGCGGTTATCAAACGTATTATAATCAGACTGACCACGACCCCTTGCTCCATATCCTCCACGATCATTCGTACCATAGCCTCCTCGATCATTCGTGCCATAACCTCCTCTTGACCCTCCATAATAATTCCTAGACCTTCCACTTCCTCGTCCCCTCAAATTACGCTGCTCTCGAAACACCGGACAGTCTGCAATCCAATGCCCAAACTGTTTGCAGTATGCACATTGATTCACAGAAATGTCAGAACGAGGGGGAGGAGCACTACTGTATGATCCTCGCCCTCCTCTGTTATTTCCTCTCGTAGCCTGAACCTGGGCTAACATTACCTTCGTCTTCAAATCCTTTGCTTTCTTTTCACTACTTTCTTTTGCCTCTAATTCCTGTCTTTCATAATATTGAGCCATAGTCAATAAAGAAGCAGGGGTTGCTGTGGTCCATGAACTTTCACTCGCTTTCAATCGTTTCGCAATCTCCGGTAGGAGATTAGCCACATACTTATCAACGAATAAATGCCTGCCAGTATCTTCTGTCAATAATTGACCACTGTAATCATGGAACGCTTCCTCGAAGCGAGAGAAAAAATCGGAAACTGATTCATCCGCTTTCTGCTTACAAGAGGCTAATATAGTCCAATCAATCTTTTTAGCGGGAGCAAGAGTCTTTAGTTTTGTTAGTATGGCCCCTGGAAGGTCTAATATTAATTGACACGGCTTACATGCTGGTTCTCTATCTAAATCAGCCTGAACAAGATCTTTCCAAGTGGCCCCGAGAGTCGTGAGGTCATCAAACCTACGAATCGCTCTCCACATATCAGGGGGCAATATCAACCCGAAAAATAGATCAATATCAACTAACGTCATGATACATGAAGAAATTGCACTTTCAACATTTTCATAAAAAGCCGCAGGGTTTTTACGGGGATCAGGTAAAGCATTCTTAAGCGCCATGACATCTGCTCTATTCCAAGGCGTATAAACCCAATTATATACAAAATACCCTTTCGCGTCTTTGGATCTTTTATCATCATCTGTGCCATCCCCCTTATGAGGGACATATAAAGGCGCAGCTTCTCGCATAGGTCTAACATTAATCGCAGCGATCTTATCTGTTTCAAAGATAGGGCATTCTTTGGATATCCCCGTCGCTCCAGACGTAGACGAATTCTTCGACTTTTCCAACTCCCGTAGTCGTGTCGCCTCATTACGCAGTTCAATCAAACGCTTGAAGAAGTCGTCCGCATCTGAAAGAACAAAAAGACCTTTACGAAAATTCTCACAACCCTTGGATATCTCCTTTGGTTCTAACTCGAGAGAATATTTTCTATACCGCTCAACAACTTCATCTCCAAAATGATCTAAAAAATACAGTCGTTCCTTATCAGGCCACTGTTCCATTTGTTCAGTAACATCAGAAACAGTAACAGTATTAATATTTAGTTTTCGTGCAAATGAACGTAATTCCGCAGCTCGTTCCGCATGTAACCTGGTACGCTGTGTTCGATCACTATCCTCGTCCGAGTCCTCGTTCGGAGCCGTAGGTACGACGTACGGAGGCGGACAACGATCTAGTAATGAAAAATCATCTGTTTCATTAGTAAGGACTGGATAAAGAGGACGCCTGATAGGGAATTGACCATTAACCTGTAAATTGCGTTCTCGTCTCTCCCTCACTTTCTTTTCCTGTAATTCCTTCTCCTGTAGCTGTAAAGCTTTGTCATGTGCAGCCTTCCGCTGCACTTTCTCCGCCAAGGCTTCCTCACGCTTCGCTCGTTCACGCACCTCTTTCTCCCACATACGCACACAATCAAACATATCTTGTCTAGACCTTCGCTGAAACAAACACTGCTCTACATACTGTACCTTTCGAAGGTCAAACGACCCATATAGCGGCCACTGTAATTCACGATCAGTCTTAGTATACTTATGCCATAATGTACTATACATTATAGGTGGAATACCGAATTTGACATACATTTCACGATTTGGAGTCCCCTCTGGGGGAGCCGGCTGCTTTTCACTTAATCGATAATTGGTACCATTTTCAGAACAGCACATCCTACGGAGTGTGCTAAAAACAGGCATGTTCCAAAAAGTACCACGAAAATGTGATACTACAAAAATGTCACCTAACGGGGTGTACCGTTCAAATCAAATAAATCAGAGAAATATCCCTACATGCCTGCCTATGTGAGGTGCACTTCACATATTCAAATTCAAATTCAAAGATTCAAAACGTCAGCTAACAAATTTCAAATTCAAATTCAAAGTTTCAAAAAGCCACAGTAAGTGTCAGTAGACTACCTCACCGCTCAAAAGCTTACCAAATATTTTCAAACGTCCAAAGTCCAACTGCCAAGTTCTGTGGTCAAATCAGCCAAAACGGCACATCACGACAATCCAAGATCAGAATCTCAGTCGAGGACCGGCGCCACCTGGAAGGTCAGATCGGAAGGAAGGGAAAACACACCGTGGGTGCCAAGACTCGGGTCACTCAGTGGCAGCGTACGCGTCCATGGCGAGTTTCCTGACCTTTGTCACGACCTCTCCTTCGGGCATCCGAGTCGCCGATGAGTCCCTTCGTGGTCGCCAATTGTGGTGTTGGGTTCAAATCAGGCCTACATACTCTGCTAAACTCTCGAACGCCTTAGTATAGAAGTTGGCACGGACACTGGAAAAGGTAAAAGACAAGTTTATTAAGACCCCATGGGGTGGTGATATATTCCTACAGCACCCTTCGGCAATGTAAGAAGTAGCACACCGAACATCGGTGCGCGACCTCTTTTATATAGTTTAATAGCAATAAAAAGATAGGCGGTTACAAGTTACACATTTTAGGTACATATAAGGTCATTTTTGGAACACAGCCAGCACGTGGGAGGAGTTCAACGGCACTGGTCAGTTAGTGTGAACATTCCTAAAGAGTGACCAGTTGATGCATAGTGCGCATGTGCGCTTGACCAGTACTAAAAATAGCCTGTTGCCGAGCAGAATAGTGACCATGGGTATCGAGGAAGGACGAAAGGGCACACTGACCACGAGGCAGCATGTTCATAGGAAACGGAAGTCAGAGGGATTCAAAATGGCCCCCGTTCGTTTTGGTCAAGTTAACAGAAAAGACCGTGTAGCTGTGCTAAACGCTAACTCAGGAGCTGCCAAAACACGACACACTGATTTGCCTAAGCAGGTCATTCTGGAAAAGGAAGATGTTATTTCTGAGACAGAAATTCAAACATTCTATCAGCATCCTCCCATGTTCCATATATTTGGCTGATCTTTTGTCCAAAAAGTACTTGACAGCCTCTATTCCTTGCTCATGTTGTATACTGGTATAGAGGCTGGCAATGTCTAGGGTAATCAGTACATATGTTGGATCCCAAACAATCTGATCAATCAATCAATCAATCATAGGCATTTATACCGCGCACTACTCACCCGGAGGGTCTCAAGGCGCTAGGGGGGGGGGTCCGCTACTGCTCGAACAGCCAGGTCTTGAGCTTCTTCCTGAAGGAGAGGTGGTCTTGGGACAAGCGTAGGTCGGGAGGGAGGGAGTTCCAGGTCTTGGCGGCCAGGTGGGAGAAGGACCTTCCTCCTGTTGTCGCTCTTCGGATGCGGGGGACGGCAGCGAGGGCGTGACTGGTCGAGCGGAGATGGCGTTTGGGAGCGTAGAAGTTGAGGCGGCTGTTGAGGTAAGTCGGGCCTTGGTTGTGTAGGGCTTTGTGTGCGTGGGTGAGGAGCCGGAAGTTGAATCTTTTGTTGATCGGGAGCCAGTGCAGGTCTCTCAGGTGTCTGGAGATGTGGCTTCGTCTGAGGACGTCGAGGAAGAGTCTCGCCGAGGCGTTCTGGATACGCTGGAGTCTCTTCTGGAGCTTGGCGGTGGTTCCGGCATAGAGGGCGTTGCCGTAGTCCAGACGGCTGGTGACGAGGGCCTGGGTGACCGCCTTCCTGGTCTCGGTGGGGATCCACCGGAAGATCTTACGTAGCATGCGCAGGATGTTGAAACAGGACGAGGAGACGGCGTTGACTTGTCTGGTCATGGAGAGGGAGGAGTCCAGGATGAAGCCCAGGTTGCGTGCGTGGTCTGTCGGTTTGGGTGCGTTGCCCAGGGCGGGGGGCCACCAGGAGTCGTCCCAGGCGGAGGGTGAGGAGCCCAGGATGAGGACTTCCGTCTTGTCTGTGTTCAGTTTCAGGCGGCTGGTCGTCATCCACTCGGCCACGTCTTTCATCCCTTCGTGTAGGTTGGCTCTGGCGGTGGCGGGGTCGTTGGTCAGGGAGAGGATCAGCTGGGTGTCATCGGCGTAGGAGATGATGTTCAGGTTGTGTTGGCGTGCGATGGCCGCAAGGGGGCTCATGTAGACATTGAAGAGGGTGGGGCTGAGCGAGGAGCCCTGAGGGACGCCGCAGATGACTTCCGTGGCTTCTGATCTGAACGGGGGGAGGCGGACTCTCTGTGTCCTTCCGGCGAGGAAGGAGATGATCCATTCCAGTGCCTTCTCCTTGATTCCGACGTTGCTGAGGCGCTGCACAAGGGTGCGGTGGCAGACAGTGTCGAATGCCGCGGAGAGGTCCAGGAGGATGAGGGCCGCTGTTTCTCCGCTGTCCAGCAGGGTTCGGATGTCGTCAGTGGCAGCGATGAGGGCGGTCTCGGTGCTGTGGTTGGCCCGGAAGCCTGACTGAGATGGGTCGAGGGATCCAGTCGTCTCGAGGAAGGCTGCCAGTTGCTTGTTGACGGTCTTCTTGATGACTTTGGCTGGAAACGGGAGGAGCGAGATGGGGCGGTAGTTCTTGAGTTCGGTGGGGTCCGCTGTTGGTTTCTTTAGTAGAGCGCTGAGTTCGGCGTGCTTCCAGCTCTCAGGGAAGGTGGCGGTGTCGAAGGAGGTGTTGATGATGTCCCGCAGGTGGGGTGCGATGACAGCGTCGGCCTTGTTGAAGACGTGGTGAGGGCAGGGGTCGGTTGGAGATCCGGAGTGGATGGAGTTCATCGTGCTGATGGTGTCTTCGAGGTTGATCGGTGTCCAGGCGTTGAGGGTGGTGGTGGGGGGCGTTGGTGTGGTCGTGGGGAGCGTTGTTTCTGTGCTGAAGCTGTTGTGTATGTCAGCGATCTTGTTGTGGAAGTAGGAGGCGAGGGAGTTGCAGAGGTCTTGCGATGGGGTGATGTCATTGGTTCCGGCGTTGGGGTTGGAGAGCTCTCTCACGATGTTGAAGAGTTCTTTGCTGTTGTGTGCGTTGTTGTCCAGCCGGTCCTTGAATGCTGTTTTCTTGGTGGCGTGGATCAGTTGGTGGTGCTTTCGGGTGGCGAGCTTGAGGGTAGTCAAGTTGTACGGTGTAGGGTCTTTTCTCGAGGCTTTCTCGAGGTCACGGCAGTTCTTGTTGAAGCTTTTGAGTTCGTCGGTGAACCACGGGGCCTTCTTGCTTCCGGGTCTGCTGGGCGGGGTCCTCAGAGGGGCGAGTTCATCCGCGCAGGCGCAGATCCATTTCGTGAGGTTGTCGGCGGCTTGGCTGGGGTTCGCTGAGCTGGCGGGAGGGTGCTGGTTTAGGGATGCGGCTAGTTGGTCGGCTGTGATCATCTTATTCCAGCTTCTTCGTGCAGCCTGTTGCTGGTGGTGGTGGACCGTGGTCCTTCTGAAGGTGAAGTGGATGCAGCTGTGGTCCGTCCAGTGGAGTCCAGTGGCGTGGCTGAAGGCAATGTCCTTGCTGGACGAGAAGACGGCGTCGAGTGTGTGTCCGGCGAGGTGGGTGGGGGTGGTCACCAGCTGCTTGAGTCCGAGGGTGGCGAGGTTGTCGAGCAGGGTGGTGGTGTTGCGGTCGTTGTTGTTCTCCAGGTGGAAGTTGATGTCCCCGAGGAGGATGTAGTCAGCGGAGGGGATGGCGAGCGGGCTGATGAAGTCAGCGATGTCTTCGCTGAATTGAGTGCGTGGTCCCGGGGGTCGGTAGATCAGGGTGCCCCATAGGGTGGTCTTGGGGTCGGTGTGGATCTGGAAGTGCAGGTGTTCGGCGGTTGTCAGGGTGTCATCGGTGTTGGTCGAGATGCGGATGTTGTTCCTGTGGATGATGGCGATGCCTCCTCCAGTCTGATCAATCTGTCCAATAAAATCCTTAGTGTCTCTAACATATGATTTTAAATCAATCACAAAACCAGAAAGAAAAGAATCAATATAGATAGACAAGTATTCCGTGAGACTCCCCTTCGAGGAAACAATAGGTCGCCCTGGTGGGTACTGAAGATCTTTGTGAACCTTAGGCAATTGGTAGAGAGTCGGAGTTATAGGTTCCGGATTTCTAAGAAAAAGGAATTCATTCATGTCTAACATCAGTTTGTTACGCCACTTATTCAAGAGATCATGATAAGCCTTGATGCTTTCTGCATATTCATCTTTATTTATTTTTTGATAGTTTCTTAGATATTGAAGCTGTCTCAATGACTCCTGACAGTACTGATCTCGTGTTAGTAGAACAACGTTTCCCCCCTTGTGTGAGGGTTTTACAACAATCTCTTTGTTTTTACTCAGGTTGGAAAGAGCATTCGTTTGTGCGATGGTTAGATTGTTCCTTTTCTTAGTCCTCTTGTTGGTTGAGAGTCTGTGATTCATGAGATCTTGTGCCACAGCGTCTGCAAAGGTGTCTATTGCATCATACGGCATCTGCGGATTGAACTGTGAGGGAGCCTTAAAATCCGTTTTGGTGATTGTTGTTGAATGCATTGCACTCCCTTTGTTCCAGTGATTTCTTCAGAGGCCTCATCCGATTGTTCAGTTCTCAGATCCTCCAATGCTTTTGCCGTTTTAAGATCCTTGATGGACAGTACATCTGTGGGACACACTGTGATTTTCTTTTTTGTTTTCCTCGTGCCATCAGTCTGGGGTTTCATTTTGTGGAACTTGTGTAGTTTAATTTTGCGGGTCAGTTTGAATAGATCAATGCGGGTTTGGGTGTATTCCAGTCCATTGTTCGGGCAGAAGCTAAGCCCCAATTGTAAAGTGTCCTCCTCATCTTGTGTTAGAGCCTGATCAGTCAGGTGGACAATCGTAGGATTGGAATCTACAATTTTTTCCCTTTCTTCTTGCGAATGTTTTGGGCTACAGCTTTGCCCCTTCCTCTTCCTCTGCCAGCCGCCTCGTCGTGTTCTCCGTCGTTTTCGGGTGGTTTGAGTTTGCCCCCTCTCAGCCAGGTGCGGCGGATGAGGTCGAATTCCAAGTGAAAAGGGTTCTTTCTCCCTTCACTTCTTGATGTTGGCCTCTCATCTCCTGATTGTTCTTCTTCCGTGGATGAGGATTCCGATGTGGCGGGTTCTTCTACCGGTCCGATATTCTTCGTCTTATTAAGAGCTTTCTGAGGACCATCGAATTTTTTAGAGAAAGTAAGAATACTTCCTTGAGCGTAGTCACGCTCATCTCTTTCAAACTTTTCCTGCTTCGGCTGTCGTATTTTCAATTCATATTTGATCAGACGTTTTTTCATATCATCCCGTAATTGTGTTGATTTGACTGAGTCAGTTTCTTTGGCAATTTCAATCTCAAGGGAGGCTATTTCATCAATTGCTTTCGCTCTATCGCTCCAAGCGAATTTGACAAGTAGATCGAGCATAGCTTTACAGGAGGCTGCAGTGAGGTCAGCCCATTGCTCCAATATATATATATATATATATATATATATATATATATATATATATATTTTTTTTTTTTTTTTTTTTTTTGCAGCAAGCGTCCCAATATGAGAGGAGCGGCCACAAGCTGGTGCAGGCGGCGAGGTTCAGGACACCCTCGCAAATCGATGATTACAGCAAAGTTTTCTTCAAAGGAAGACGCCGCACACCACCTCAAATGTATGACTTGTTTGTTTATTTCTTGTAGGTTCCCCACCTACGCGCTTCAGACAGGTAAACTGTCCTTGATCACGGTTACAAACACGTGTCCATCGTTTATGTCTACCATTTATACTGATAAACTCCACCTGGCAGTTAGGATGCATTGTGGGTTCAGTAGTTTATTAAGCATTTGAGTATCTTGCAATGCGTTTTGACCAGCCGGATCGCGGCAATACAATGGCATTGGTGAACGTTTATTATTATTGGTCAGAAATTGTATCATTAAAGTAATTTCATGATACTATTAGTATAACCAAATAGGAGCGATCATGGACTGAGTGTCCATGTGGGATATTACGCGGCTGAGTGCCCCTTGGCCCTAAAATTTGCTCATGGTGTTGTTGAGGCTAAGTGCCTCCGTTCGATAATGTCATTGTATACTTTGATCAACAGCCGGTTAGGCGCAGAGTTAAAAGCTATTGATTTCATTAGGTCAAATTAAATTGCACGGTCAATCAGGTTGTGAAACTTTTGGATTCAACAATTCGTTGTCTACAAGGTCAATGTTCAGTTCAGAAAGGATGATTATAAGTGTACGCTCAGTTCTTCGTCCATATTGAGACCCCACGGCTGTCTGGTCTTGAACCTGATGATCAATTTGGATTCGAGGTGTCTCAATTTTGTTACTCGATCACCTCCTCTTTCATTATCTCCCACCATGCCAATTCCTGCATATTTCATATTTTTCCATGTTTTGACAGGATGCGTCTTTAGATGTTTTGCCGTTGCGTAGCTCATGTCATTGTTCTGGATGGCTCTAGTGTGTTCGAGTATTCTTTTTTTGAGTGGGCAGATGGTTGAACCAATATACTTTTTTCCACAGAAGCAAACAATCTGATATACTACGAATGATGACTCACAAGTTATCTTATCCTTTATATCAAATGTTCTTCCTTTCGGATCTTTTATGGTTTTTATGTTCTGGCCAATCGTACATGCTTTGCATGTTGTGCATTTACTGAATCCCAGTTGTCGTTTTTCTAGCCAACTCAAAGTTTTGATTTCCTTTTTAAAGTGGCTGTTAACTAGTGTGTCTTGTAGGGAGGGCGCTTTGCGAAAAGTGATTAGAGGTCTATCGCCTATTAACGCTCCTATCTCATTGTCCTTTTTCAGTACATTCCAGAATTTTACCAAAATTTGACGGATTTTGTAACTTTCTCGTGAGTATGTTAGAATCAGTCGTGGTTTTTCTTCATCATCGTTCTGTATAGGTTTGCCTTTGGGTATCAGTGTTTCAGCTCTTGTTTTGGCTCTTGCTTTTTGCTCGCCCTTAGTTATGTCCGCCTGTTTGTATCCACGCCGGATAAAGCGATCTCTAGTTTCTGTAAATTTGTTTTCCATTTCAATCTCTTCCGAGCAATTCCTTTTCATTCGTAGGAATTCCCCGTAGGGGATGCTTCGTTTGAGTGAAGTGGGATGGAAACTTGTTCCATAGAGCACACTGTTTGTAGATGTTTTTTTTCTGAATACTGTGGTTTCCAGTTTATTGTTGTTGATGTAGATTTTCGTGTCGAGAAATTCGATTTCATTCTTTTGGATGTTTGATGTGAACTGTAATCCTACCTCGTTCACATTCAAAATCTCAATATATTCCATCAGTTTTTGTTTGGTCCCTTTCCACAGGAGGAACAGATCATCTATGAATCTGAGCCAAACAACCACATCCGTGGTGTATGGCTCGTTCTCCTCTCTCCAAGCTATGTTTTTTTCCCACCAACCCATGGTGAGGTTGGCATAGCTCGGAGAGAAGGATACTCCCATGGCACAGCCACAGACTTGTTTGTAAATTTTCTTGTCAAAGGTGAAGACATTGTTCTCCAGGCAGAACGACATCATGTCAATTAGCATGTTGGTGTGTCTTAACTCAGATATCGGTCTCTGGTTGAGGAAGTATTTTACTGCGTTCATGCCTATATCGTGCTGGGTCGATGTATACAATGACACGACATCTATGGTTGCTAGCCAATACTCTGGTTGCCATTCAACTCCCATGATGATTCGTAGGAAGTCGCCCGTGTCCTTGATGAACGAGCTCAGGGTTGGGACTAGAGGAGCTAAAAAATAATCCACATAGGAAGATACATTTTCACATAGAGAGCCACAGCTCGATATTATCGGGCGTCCAGGTGGTTTGATCAGGGTCTTGTGAACCTTTGGAAGGAAATATAGTGTTGGCATAATGGGATGGGTGACTGTTAGGGAGTTCTTTTCTTCTTCGCTTATTAAGCCAATTCCTTGCCATGTCTCAATTTGTTTATGTAAGGTCCGCGTCATATCCATTGTTGGATTGTGCTCCAATAGTTGGTAATTGGTCCCATTGTTTAGTTGGCGATGTGCTTCCTCTAAGTAATCAGTTTTGTTAAGAACAACAATGTTTCCACCCTTGTTTGCGGGCTTTATTTCAATCATTGGATTTGATTGGAGATTTTTTAGAGCGATGCGTTCGTTCCTGGTTACATTTTCTTTGTTGTTGGTTGTATTTTTCATTGTCTCCAGTTCCGCCACTACCAAATCATGAAATGTATCAATACGATTGCCAGGGTGAAGAACAGGACAGAATTTAGACTTCTTTTTCAAATTGGTCTTTGGATGTGTTCCTATCACTTGACCCATTTGAGACAGGAATTGAGTGTTGGTCAAGTCCGTTTGCTCCACTTGGTGAGCTAGTTCAAGAGCTGTTTGTAAACTTGTCGCATCCGCGACTGAAAAGGTTTCTGGATGTTTTGTTTGTGCGCTAATGCTTGTTGTAGGCAACTCCTCTCCTTGTTTTTTTCGCGAGAAGAGTTTCTTTAGTTTCAGCTTTCGCACATATTTATAGATGTCAATTCTAGTCTCAACTTCATCATGGTGCTTGTCAGGGCAAAAGGTTAAGCCTTTGCTCAGAATAGTCTCTTCAATGGTTGTCAGCTTATAGTCAGATAGGTTGATTATTAACTTTTGATCCAGTTTGTTGACCTTTTTTACTTTTTGAATGTCCTGTTGCGAAGAGGGTATCTTTGGTTTATTGCCTCTCCGGGTTTTCCTCCTTGTGTAGGATTTGATGCCTGTCCCCTTCCACCTCCTCTTGTTCTTATGCTGCCACGTCCTCTTCCCCGTGTTTTGGGGGTTTGTTGGTCTTTGTGGAGCATTTCTAGCTCCTCTAAAAAAGTAAGCTTTTTTGATGGCACTCTAGTTTGTTCCCCGTCGCTTACTTCGGACTCTGTTTCGCTGACAGTATTGTCTTGATGTGCATTTGTTGGTCCAGTCTGATGTTGCATTTTTAGCATTTCAAAGCGTTTAGCAAAGGTGAAAATGGTCCCATTTTCGAAATCTGCTTCATCACGCCTGAACTTGCGATCCTTTCTATCTTGAATTTCACTGTCATGTTTGTCAAGATTTTTATCCATGTTTTGCCGTAGATTTTTGATGGTTTCTTCGCTTTCTCCTTGTGCTTGGATTTGATCTTCCATTTCTTGTATCTTAGTATGTAAGACTTCTAAATCTTTTCTGGCATGTTTAACAATGATAAGTATCATTCTACGTGAGCATTCCATGTTGTTCTCTCCCCACTCTTCAAGCATTTCTGCACTGGTGTCTGGGTGATTCGGTTGGGTGAAAATGCGAAGTCCCCTGGGAACTAATCCTAGCTCCGTGTATTTGTTCAGGGTTATTATTTCCCAACTTTTGGAGATTTCTTTTCTTTGGAGTTTCTCTAGTTGGTAAAAGAGTTGCTTAGTAGTTAATTTGACAATTGTGCTGGTTGCACTTCTGACAGTTGTTGAACTGGATGCTGCAGTGTTCTTAACAAATATACTCTCAGCTTTTTCTAGCCGTTTCGCTGTGCGTTGTTCCATTTTAATTTGAGGGGGTTTGGGATTCAGGTATAAATTATGATTTTCTGATTGTGCAAGTTTAACATTCGTGACCTTTTTACACGTGGTTGTTTTTTATTTTTTATGGGAATTTACGCAGTTCAGATATGCGATGTTGTTGTTAGTGATACCCAACACAAGAAATAAACTGTCTTTTTGAGGTGAGCAAAGTCTGGTTCCTGTCTGGAAGCAGTGACAAAATAACAGCGCGTTTCAGTAGGTGGAAGGCGCGCTATGCCAATTGCTCGCTACAGCATTCCCATGCGCTATGACACGCCACAAGATTTATTTTTCTTTTACTTTTTCGCCGTTTCACTTACCCGGGAGTCTTCGGTCGCTGGTGGTGCCCTCCGACACTTCCAGTCGGCGCTCGACCGGCGGAAAGACCAGTGGCGTCTTGCTAGCGCGTGGGTTGAGAGATTTGCGTGCTGGGACGAAGTTCCGTTAGCAGAAGGGTTAGGAGCCGGCAGGTAGCGGAAATCCGGGCAGTGCCGTTCTGGTTCCACGGAGGATCTTCAGCGACGATACACCCTTGCAAATCTGTTTCTGTCAAAGCACGCCAAATAATGCTGGGCTCTCTCTCATGAGTCAATAGTTTTGCAGCAAGCGTCCCAATATGAGAGGAGCGGCCACAAGCTGGTGCAGGTGGCGAGGTTCAGGACACCCTCGCAAATCGATGATTACAGCAAAGTTTTCTTCAAAGGAAGACGCCGCACACCACCTCAAATGTATGACTTGTTTGTTTATTTCTTGTAGGTTCCCCACCTACGCGTTTCAGACAGGTAAACTGTCCTTGATCACGGTTACAAACACATGTCCATCGTTTCTGTCTACCATTTATACTGATAAACTCCACCTGGCAGTTAGGATGCATTGTGGGTTCAGTAGTTTATTAAGCATTTGAGTATCTTGCAATGCGTTTTGACCAGCCGGATCGCGGCCATACAATGGCATTGGTGAACGTTTATTATTATTGGTCAGAAATTGTATCATTAAAGTAATTTCATGATACTATTAGTATAACCAAATAGGAGTAACCGTGATCAAGGACAGTTTACCTGTCTGAAATGCGTAGGTGGGGAACCTACAAGAAATAAACAAACAAGTCATACATTTGAGGTGGTGTGCGGCGTCTTCCTTTGAAGAAAACTTTGCTGTAATCATCGATTTGCGAGGGTGTCCTGAACCTCGCCGCCTGCACCAGCTTGTGGCCGCTCCTCTCATATTGGGACGCTTGCTGCAAAACTATTGACTCATGCGAGAGAGCCCAGCATTATTTGGCGTGCTTTGACAGAAACAGATTTGCAAGGGTGTATCGTCGCAGAAGATCCTCCGTGGAACCAGAACGGCGCTGCACGGATTTCCGCTACCTGCCGGCTCCTAACCCTTCTGCTAACGGAACTTCGTCCCAGCACACAAATCTCAACCCACGCGCTAGCAAGACGCCACTGGTCTTTCCGCCGGTCGAGTGCCGACTGGAAGTGTCGGAGGGCACCACCAGCGACGGGAGACTCCCGGGTAAGTGAAACGGCGAAAAAGTAAAAGAAAAATAAATCTTGTGGCGTGTCATAGCGCATGGGAATGCTGTAGCGAGCAATTGGCATAGCGCGCCTTCCAACTACTGAAACGTGCTGTTATTTTGTCACTGCTTCCAGACAGGAACCAGACTTTGCTCACCTCAAAAAGACAGTTTATTTCTTGTGTTGGGTATCACTAACAACAACATCGCATATCTGAACTGCGTAAATCCCCATAAAAAATAAAAAACAACCACGTGTAAAAAGGTCACGAATGTTAAACTTGCACAATTAGAAAATCATAATTTATACCTGAATCCCAAACCCCCTCAAATTAAAATGGAACAACGCACAGCGAAACGGCTAGAAAAAGCTGAGAGTATATTTGTTAAGAACACTGCAGCATCCAGTTCAACAACTGTCAGAAGTGCAACCAGCACAATTGTCAAATTAACTACTAAGCAACTCTTTTACCAACTAGAGAAACTCCAAAGAAAAGAAATCTCCAAAAGTTGGGAAATAATAACCCTGAACAAATACACGGAGCTCGGATTAGTTCCCAGGGGACTTCGCATTTTCACCCTACCGAATCACCCAGACACCAGTGCAGAAATGCTTGAAGAGTGGGGAGAGAACAACATGGAATGCTCACGTAGAATGATACTTATCATTGTTAAACATGCCAGAAAAGATTTAGAAGTCTTACATACTAAGATACAAGAAATGGAAGATCAAATCCAAGCACAAGGAGAAAGCGAAGAAACCATCAAAAATCTACGGCAAAACATGGATAAAAATCTTGACAAACATGACAGTGAAATTCAAGATAGAAAGGAACGCAAGTTCAGGCGTGATGAAGCAGATTTCGAAAATGGGACCATTTTCACCTTTGCTAAATGCTTTGAAACGCTAAAAATGCAACATCAGACTGGACCAACAAATGCACATCAAGACAATACTGTCAGCGAAACAGAGTCCGAAGTAAGCGACGGGGAACAAACTAGAGTGCCATCAAAAAAGCTTACTTTTTTAGAGGAGCTAGAAATGCTCCACAAAGACCAACAAACCCCAAAAACACGGGGAAGAGGACGTGGCAGCATAAGAACAAGAGGAGGTGGAAGGGGACAGGCATCAAATCCTACACAAGGAGGAAAACCCGGAGAGGCAATAAACCAAAGATACCCTCTTCGCAACAGGACATTCAAAAAGTAAAAAAGGTCAACAAACTGGATCAAAAGTTAATAATCAACCTATCTGACTATAAGCTGACAACCATTGAAGAGACTATTCTGAGCAAAGGCTTAACCTTTTGCCCTGACAAGCACCATGATGAAGTTGAGACTAGAATTGACATCTATAAATATGTGCGAAAGCTGAAACTAAAGAAACTCTTCTCGCGAAAAAAACAAGGAGAGGAGTTGCCTACAACAAGCATTAGCGCACAAACAAAACATCCAGAAACCTTTTCAGTCGCGGATGCGACAAGTTTACAAACAGCTCTTGAACTAGCTCACCAAGTGGAGCAAACGGACTTGACCAACACTCAATTCCTGTCTCAAATGGGTCAAGTGATAGGAACACATCCAAAGACCAATTTGAAAAAGAAGTCTAAATTCTGTCCTGTTCTTCACCCTGGCAATCGTATTGATACATTTCATGATTTGGTAGTGGCGGAACTGGAGACAATGAAAAATACAACCAACAACAAAGAAAATGTAACCAGGAACGAACGCATCGCTCTAAAAAATCTCCAATCAAATCCAATGATTGAAATAAAGCCCGCAGACAAGGGTGGAAACATTGTTGTTCTTAACAAAACTGATTACTTAGAGGAAGCACATCGCCAACTAAACAATGGGACCAATTACCAACTATTGAAGCACAATCCAACAATGGATATGACGCGGACCTTACATAAACAAATTGAGACATGGCAAGGAATTGGCTTAATAAGCAAAGAAGAAAAGAACTTCCTAACAGTCACCCATCCCATTATGCCAACACTATATTTCCTTCCAAAGGTTCACAAGACCCTGATCAAACCACCTGGACGCCCGATAATATCGAGCTGTGGCTCTCTATGTGAAAATGTATCTTCCTATGTGGATTATTTTTTAGCTCCTCTAGTCCCAACCCTGAGCTCGTTCATCAAGGACACGGGCGACTTCCTACGAATCATCATGGGAGTTGAATGGTCACCAGAGTATTGGCTAGCAACCATAGATGTCGTGTCATTGTATACATCGATCCAGCACGATATAGGCATGAACGCAGTAAAATACTTCCTCAATCAGAGACCGATATCTGAGTTAAGACACACCAACATGCTAATTGACTTGATGTCGTTCTGCCTGGAGAACAATGTCTTCACCTTTGACAAGAAAATTTACAAACAAGTCTGTGGCTGTGCCATGGGAGTCTCCTTCTCTCCGAGCTATGCCAACCTCACCATGGGTTGGTGGGAAAAAAACATAGCTTGGAGAGAGGAGAACGAGCCATACACCACGGATGTGGTTGTTTGGCTCAGATTCATAGATGATCTGTTCCTCCTGTGGAAAGGGACCAAACAAAAACTGATGGAATATATTGAGATTTTGAATGTGAACGAGGTAGGATTACAGTTCACATCAAACATCCAAAAGAATGAAATCGAATTTCTCGACACGAAAATCTACATCAACAACAATAAACTGGAAACCACAGTATTCAGAAAAAAAACATCTACAAACAGTGTGCTCTATGGAACAAGTTTCCATCCCACTTCACTCAAACGAAGCATCCCCTACGGGGAATTCCTACGAATGAAACGGAATTGCTCGGAAGAGATTGAAATGGAAAACAAATTTACAGAAACTAGAGATCGCTTTATCCGGCGTGAATACAAACAGGCGGACATAACTAAGGGCGAGCAAAAAGCAAGAGCCAAAACAAGAGCTGAAACACTGATACCCAAAGGCAAACCTATACAGAACGATGATGAAGAAAAACCACGACTGATTCTAACATACTCACGAGAAAGTTACAAAATCCGTCAAATTTTGGTAAAATTCTGGAATGTACTGAAAAAGGACAATGAGATAGGAGCGTTAATAGGCGATAGACCTCTAATCACTTTCCGCAAAGCGCCCTCCCTACAAGACACACTAGTTAACAGCCACTTTAAAAAGGAAATCAAAACTTTGAGTTGGCTAGAAAAACGACAACTGGGATTCAGTAAATGCACAACATGCAAAGCATGTACGATTGGCCAGAACATAAAAACCATAAAAGATCCGAAAGGAAGAACATTTGATATAAAGGATAAGATAACTTGTGAGTCATCATTCGTAGTATATCAGATTGTTTGCTTCTGTGGAAAAAAGTATATTGGTTCAACCATCTGCCCACTCAAAAAAAGAATACTCGAACACACTAGAGCCATCCAGAACAATGACATGAGCTACGCAACGGCAAAACATCTAAAGACGCATCCTGGCAAAACATGGAAAAATATGAAATATGCAGGAATTGCCATGGTGGGAGAAAATGAAAGAGGAGGTGATCGAGTAACAAAATTGAGACGCCTCGAATCCAAATTGATCATCAGGTTCAAGACCAGACAGCCGTGGGGTCTCAATATGGACGAAGAACTGAGCGTACACTTATAATCATCCTTTCTGAACTGAACATTGACCTTGTAGACAACGAATTGTTGAATCCAAAAGTTTCACAACCTGATTGACCGTGCAATTTAATTTGACCTAATGAAATCAATAGCTTTTAACTCTGCGCCTAACCGGCTGTTGATCAAAGTATACAATGACATTATCGAACGGAGGCACTTAGCCTCAACAACACCATGAGCAAATTTTAGGGCCAACGGGCACTCAGCCGCGTAATATCCCACATGGACACTCAGTCCATGATCGCTCCTATTTGGTTATACTAATAGTATCATGAAATTACTTTAATGATACAATTTCTGACCAATAATAATAAACGTTCACCAATGCCATTGTATTGCCGCGATCCGGCTGGTCAAAACGCATTGCAAGATACTCAAATGCTTAATAAACTACTGAACCCACAATGCATCCTAACTGCCAGGTGGAGTTTATCAGTATAAATGGTAGACATAAACGATGGACACGTGTTTGTAACCATGATCAAGGACAGTTTACCTGTCTGAAACGCGTAGGTGGGGAACCTACAAGAAATAAACAAACAAGTCATACATTAGAGGTGGTGTGCGGCGTCTTCCTTTGAAGAAAACTTTGCTGTAATCATATATATATATATATATATATGTTTAAGGAAAAACAAAAGCAGCAAAATAAAGAGTATTTCTATGCAACATTAATATCTCGAACAAAGCAACTCGTAAGGATACCATCTAAATGAATGTTTAAAATAACAACGGCTTAAAATACAGAATACAAATAATACTCCAAACAGGGCAAAAATGGAGACAAGAGAAGCATACAGACAAGAGTTTTTGTCTTCAATGTTTGAAAAGACCAAATACAAAAAGACGTAGAAACACAAAACACAACAGGCAAATTAGATGTGAAAGGCAAACTCCGATTGTGGGAAAAATTAAGTAAAAGGAAATAAATAAATCTTGGGAGATGTTGGCTTTAAAAAAATACTTGGAGGTACGAAGAGTACCCAGAGGCCTACGAATTATGTTAATGCCTAACTACCAAGATGCAACTAATGATTTATTGGAGGATTGGGGCAACTTTCTATTGAAATCATCGTTAGGTTTGATGGAAATTTTAGTCAAACATATCGAAATTGCTTTGAACAAAATAAAGGAAGAATTATGTGAAATGGAAAAAGATTTGGCAACACTGAAATTGAACCCAGAAATGACCAAATATAAAAATGAATTGGAAGGCCATATACAAAAACATGAGGAAGTGGTAAGACAACGAAAACACTCAAAATTTATAAGGGATACAGTTGACTACACGGAAGGGCGAATATTCACCTTCGCCCGTAAATTTGACTCATTCAGAAAGAATGTTCCTGGATATGAAACAGCTAGTACTTCCAGCAGTATCTCATCTCTAACATCCACGGGATTAATAAGTGGAGATGACTCGGATAATCAAGCAGAACGGGAAAAGCAAGATTTTTTAGGAGATCTGCGCCTGGTTCTTCACCAAAGGGAATGGGAACAGAACCGCGGAGCGCAGAATCAAACAAGAGGAAGGGGCAGAGGACGCCCTTGGCAAGGAAAAGGAAAAAACCGCGGCGGAGAGGAAGACGGAACAAGCGGTTCAACGGTGAAAACTGGTGCAACAACAAGAAGTATGGCCCAAAGGAAGGAACGCGAATATACAACAGCTTTGAAATAAATGAAAATGATGAGACAACTGTAATGGAACTCCAAGTACTCAACTTATCGAAACGTCAACTATCTGAAACGGAAACAGCCCTCCTCAAAAAAGGCATTAATTTCTGTCCTACCAAATCCATAGACATTGCTCAGACGAGGATAGATCTATACCTCTATATAAGAAAATTAAAACTTTCAAAGTTTTTTATCGAACATCCAAAGAAAGAAATCACACAGAACCCAACCCCCCAATCCACTCTAAAAGCAAAGGATGAAACAGCTTATTTGACACTGCTGAATCTCAATGCTTTAGAAGATGAAGAAATCAAACTTCAAGATGCATTTGATCAGATAGGAGCGGGCCTAAGCAAGAAACACCCGACATCAAGATTTTATCCCCAATTACCACCGGGGAATAAAATAGACCTTTTTCAAGAGGCCGTCATACATGATCTGTACAAAATGAAAAAACAAGGGTACAAAGACAACTTAACAAGTGAAGAAAAAGTGGCACTTCACAAGCTTTCAAATGACAAAGAAATAGTGATAAAAATGGCCGATAAAGGCGGAAACATTGTTATTTTAGACAAACAAGCATACATTGATGAAGCCCATCGACAACTTGGCGACACTGTTTATTATGAAAAGCTGCAAACAAACCCAACAAACAAAATGAAACAAAACATAGATCATAGCATTAACAAATGGACGGCCCAAAAACTCATTGACGAAGACGAAAGAAAATATTTGGTAGTGGACCATCCAACAATGGCTACCATATATTTCCTCCCCAAGGTGCACAAAGATGCTGTGCACCCCCCAGGAAGACCAATAGTCTCGGCAAATGGATCTCTATTGGAACCCATGGCAAACTATATAGATCATTTTTTACAACCCTCTGTGGAAAAACTAGATTCTTATATTAAAGATACCAGCGATATGCTTCGAAAAATCGATCAGATCACATGGGATGATTCATATTACTTAATCACAATGGATGTGATTTCATTGTACACTAATATAGCCAATGACTTGGGAATAAACGCTTGCAAATACTTTTTACAGGAGAGAGACATACATCTATGCAATCACAATCGAATGTTAATTGAGATGTTGGAGATATGTCTTACTGGAAATACTTTCCTTTTTGGAGATGAAATATATAAACAGTGCAAGGGAACAGCAATGGGTTTTTCTTGCAGTCCACGTTACGCCTGCCTCACCATGGGATGGTGGGAATAAGAAGTGGCGTGGAACATATCGAACAGCAAACATGTGGACAAAATCGTCCAATGGACAAGGTTTATCGATGATTTATTGATCATATGGAAAGGGACAACATCTGAATTCCAGGAATACTTTGACATACTGAATACGAGTATGGAAAGCATCAAGTTCACTTACCAAATGGATAAAAGTGAAGCAATTTTCCTGGACATGAAAATATATGTAAAAAACAATAAAATTGAGACCACTCTTCATCGAAAATCGACGGCCACCAATGCCACATTGCAAGCTGACAGCTTCCACCAAAGATCGCTCATTGAAAGCATCCCATACGGGGAATTAATCCGGATACGCAGAATATGCAGTGAGGAGAATGAATGGCAGAAACATAGCACACAATCAATGCAAAGACTCCAGAATCGGAAATATAGTGCCAAAACAGTGGGAAATTGTTGGAAAAGAGCAAACGGAAAATCGAGGACTGATTGTTTAACAACAAACAGAAAAGAAACAACGAACCCACAAGAAATAAGATTTATCACAGACTTCACTCAAAATGCAAAAACGATAAACTCAATCCTAAAAAAGAATTGGAAAATTCTGAAATTAGATTGCAGTATTGGAAATATGGTGGGGGATCACCCAGTGGTAACTTATCGCAGAGCAACAAATTTGAAGGATCGATTAATACAAAGCCATTTTGACTAAAAACACTGATTGGCTGAAAACAAAGGGGTTTGTTAAATGTTACAACTGTAAGACCTGCCAAATAGCAAAACCGACATCTGAAATCCAAATGGCAAACAACAAAATGTGGAAAATTGAAAAACTCATCACCTGCAAAAGCAGGTATGTGGTGTACGTAGTTGAATGCCCCTGTATGTTAAAGTATATAGGGAGCACTACATGTGAATTAAAAAAAAGAATTCTTGAACATACACGTGCAACCACAAACAAGGACAAAAATAATACCATAGCCAGACACATGGAGACAAATCATAATGGGGACTGGAAACTACTGAAATTCTATGGCATTGACCTAGTATCAGAGAACAAACGAGGAGGAAATT
Organism: Lissotriton helveticus; assembly: GCF_964261635.1. Lineage (NCBI taxonomy): Eukaryota > Metazoa > Chordata > Amphibia > Caudata > Salamandridae > Lissotriton > Lissotriton helveticus. Next base: position 2,009,259,515 of record NC_136057.1, on the reverse strand, counting down.
TGGAGAGAACATTGTGCCAAAAAGAATCACGACACATTTTAAACTTCAGGACAATGACTCCGTTCGGCCTGAACCAGTCCGAAGAATTATATGTGCACATAAAGTAATTAATATTTGAGACATATAGATACAATGACCTAAAAACAAAAATAATGTTTTGTTCTTATGGCATACTATGAATTCAAAATTATGATTGAGTCTCAATATTTGCACTAGACATTGTACAAATAAGAACAATTGATAAAAAATGTGTCAGATAAGAATTTTGCCAATCACGGACAAATCCCCTGAAACTGTTTTGTGTAAATACATTAACATGTATAAATATCATTGTGGGTACAGACTACATGTCCCAGAATCCCAAAGGGCAGGTTGACATCATGACAGGAAATGACGCAAAGGGTCGGGTTTTCAAACATTATTTAATTGAAGAAAAAAAACGTTGTGTGTGTAGACCCCGTGATCAAGCAGCGGCTGCTGCGAAACGCGTCGGCTTTTTGTTTGCCTTACCTTGGAGTATTCTATGCAACATCTAATGAAATAAAAAGGCAAAATTAAGAAAACGAGTATCTTTGGTGAGTGCGACCCTTATTTCTGGTAACCCAGGATCTTTGATGATATATATATATATATATATATATATATATATATATATATATGTTTCCCAAAGTGCCTTCGCGCTGTGAGAGGTCACACGACATCGTCCCACCATTCGGTTTGAAGCTGCAGGCTGCTTTCCACAATGCAATATTTTCATGAGCCAACGCGTTTCAAGACTTCCTGTCTCTTCTTCAAGGGCTGCCACATCACCTCACTGAAAAAACGAGCATTGTATTAATTCATGGTTTTTATTCATTATCATGCCGTCCCAAGTGGGCGTATGCTTATAACAAGAATTCTGGGACATGAAGTTCAGTGCTCGATATCGTTCAGTCTTTGGTAAGTTCAGTGGTGCAATGTAATTTTGAGGCTGTATTATACCTTAGTAGGAGGCAATTGTGGGTGCAGCCTCATTAAAGCAGGGGACGCTGTGCACTAAAATTACAGTACAGAAGTTTTTAAAATAGTTACAATGTATCAAAAAATATTTTACGCGAGCACCTCAAACGCTGAAATACAGTAAAGAAGTTTTTAAAATAGTTACAATGTATCAAAAAATAGTTTAACATGAGTACATCAAGCACTGATATTACAGTAAAGAAGTTTTTAAAATAGTTTCAATGTATCATAAAAGTTGTAAATATAGTTGCAATGTAGCTCAAAATATTGAACGTGAGGACCAGAAACACTGATAGAACAGTAAACAAGTTGTGAAAAATATTTCAATGTATCTGAATAACTCATTTCACTTCACTGAGAACATGTTTCTTTACTACTGACAGATCTTACATCTTACAGATGGAAAATGTCAATTACACAGTAAGCATTTCTTCTTGGCATGTAAGGCTGTAGATTCACATGGTTTCCATAGTCTTGCCATCACATTTTGTATTGGGCTGTTTGTAAGTTGTTTTTCTTTGAAGAAAGTCTATTTAGTCACGTGGTAAGGCTGTCTCCTCCTTTTGATGACATTGTGCATGGGAATTGACTCTATTGTTAGCATATTTGGAGACAGATGAAGAGAATGGAGTTATTAAGAGTATAATATACTTTTACCTATGTGTAAATATAAATGTTAGTAAATGCAACAGGGAAACTTGCTTACTATACAGTGCAGGCCATGTACATGGGCGAGTTGGGATAAGTCAAGGACAACAATATTGCGAGGGGCGCAGCAGGGATCTGCCTGACTTAATGTTATACACACAGCATCTCACTCATCCCACTTGTTCTCAATGGTGTTCCCTTATAGACTGTGTAATCATCCCTTAATGTACCTCAGCAGTATTGTTACCACCCCATCAACTTCCTGCCCTCCTCCCATCTTCCTCACACCTCCTTTTGTCACACCATGAATAATAGGCAGCATATTACATTAAGTTCAGCTTTAGACATGCATGATTTTCAAGAAAACAGGCCAGGAACAGCCATGTGGCGCAGCACAAAAATGTGGCACAGAAAGTCAACATTTCTCTATTATGGCAAAATTAAGTGACCGTTTGTACTGGGGAGTCACTCCTTGACCACAAGGGAGATTCTTCCGTCTTCTAGTCGAAATAGAACATTGATAAAAATATTATTATTAATTATTAATATTTTGGCCATCACCAACGCAACACTCGATAACTGTGCTGCCTTTTTTAATTACATTTGAACTTTTTAAATGTAGGTGTGGGTGTTTTAAAAATGGGAATATGAAAGAAGATTTAAGCAAGTTGACAACTTGGAACACGAAATAAAGTATCCTCTACCGTTTGCAAAAGATGGAGGACGTCTTGGCCAAGAAAACGCCTGATAACTGTGCTGCCTTTTATAATAAAGCTAGATGTTTTTAAATGGAGGTGTGTGTGTTCAAATGGAAATATGAATGAAGATTTTGACAACTTGGAGTAAAAAATAAAGTCTGTGTCTTGTAGGATGTTTGGATTTTCAGCCCATTACACAGATGTGTCCAACATGGAATGTAGTAGTCAATCGGCGTTGAGGAGTAGAAGTCCCCCTCCATCGTCAGCTCGACGTTCGGCGTTGAAGGCATACATACAAAATACATACTCTAGATAACTTTTGGACGATCTCACGTCCCCCTCAAGACAACAAAATGTTCAGATGTCTCCACTATCAACTTTCAATGCTACTTTCTGTGCCTACCATGGTGAAATATGAAAGAAGATTTGAGCAAGTTGACAACTTGGTAGAAGAAATAAAGTCTGTCAGGAACATGCAAGGAAGGCTGCAGAAGCGCAAACTCCACACTCCCAACTCGGTGACGTAGTTACAAAAAATAACAACACAGGGCTCTTACGAGGCCCTGTTATTTGAATGAGCAAGTTGACATTTCATGTTGCTTGGCAACTTTGAAGAAGAATTAAAGTGGCTTTGTTAAGCTTTTAATTCTACACAAATGCTAAATAAGGTAAAAAGGACTTGTAAAGTAAGAGACCGTAGAGGGAGCCTGAGAAACGTCAGCGACATGAACGGAAGGCTGCAGAAGCGCAAACTACACACTCCAGACTCGGTGACCTAGTTACAAAAAATAACAACACAGGGCTCTTATGAGGCCCTGTAATTGGAATGAGCAAGTTGACATTTCCTGTTGCTTAGCTTGCAAAAAGTGGTACAAAAGGGGGTGGTGATGGATGGAGCATCTGAACCAATCAAACACTCACACCCAGTCAACAGATCTGGGTTTAATCCATCACCATTCTTTAGCCCACTCTGCCACCCCAGTTCAGACATGGCCATATGCAACTCAGTCTGACCCAGTGCCTCATGGGAACAGTCCAGCCTGAACTGCGAAGCCATGCCTTCCCTGGACTGGAAACAAGCTTCCTAGGACCGGTTTCTGACATTTCAGCCGTCTTCAGGCAGGCTTGCTTGAATCCAGTGTCAAAGTGAGCAAGGGACTCACGTCTGAGCATACCCTGCCAAATGATGGCGAACAAATCGGTACAAAAGGGGGTGGTGATGGACAGAGCATATGAACCAATCAAACACTCACACCCAGTCAACAGATTTGGGTTTAATCCATCACCATTCTTTAGCCCACTCTGCCACCTCTGTTCAGACATGGGCCTATACAAATCAGTCTGACCCTGTGCCTCATGGGAACAGTCCAGCCTGAACTGCCAAGCCATGCCTTCCCTGGACCGGAAACAAGCTTCCTAGGACCGGTTTCAGGCATTTCAGCCGTCTTCAGCCAGGCTTGCTTGAATCCAGTGGCAAAGTGAGCAAGGGACTCACGTCTGAGCATACCCTGCCAACTTATGGAGAACAAAGCGGTACAAAAGGGGGTGGTGATGGACGAAGCATCTGAACCAACCAAACACTCACACCCAGTCAACAGATCTGGGCCTAATCCATCACCATTCTTTAGCCCACTCTGCCACCCCAGTTCAGACATGGCCATATGCAAATCAGTCTGACCCTGTGCCTCATGGGAACAGTCCAGCCTGAACTGCCAAGCCATGCTTTCACTGGACCGGAAAAAAGCTTCCTAAGACCGGTTTCTGGCATTTCAGCCGTCTTCAGCCAGGCTTGCTTGAATCCAGTGGCAAAGTGAGCAAGGGACTCACGTCTGAGCATACCCTGACAACTTATGGCGAACAAAGCGGTACAAAAGGGGGTGGTGATGGACGGAGCATCTGACCTAATCAAATACTCACACCCAGTCAACAGAGCTGGGTTTAATCAATCACCATTCTTTAGCCCACTCTGCCACCCCAGTTCAGACATGGCCATATGCCAATCAGTCTCACCCTGTGCCTCATGGGAATAGTCCGGCCTGAACTGCCAGGCCATGCCTTCCCTGATCTCACGTCCCCCTCAAGACAACAACATTTTCAGATGTCTCCGCTATCAACTTTCAATGCTACTTTCTGTGCCTACCATGGTGAAATATGAAAGAAGATTTGAGCAAGTTGACAACTTGGTAGAAGAAATAAAGTCTGTCAGGAACATGCAAGGAAGGCTGCAGAAGCGCAAACTCCACACTCCCAACTCGGTGACGTAGTTACAAAAAATAACAACACGGGGCTCTTACGAGGCCCTGTTATTTGAATGAGCAAGTTGACATTTCATGTTGCTTGGCAACTTTGAAGAAGAATTAAAGTGGCTTTGTTAAGCTTTTAATTCTACACGAATGCTAAATAAGGTAAAAAGGACTTGTAAAGTAAGAGACCGTAGAGGGAGCCTGAGAAACGTCAGCCACATGAACGGAAGGCTGCAGAAGCGCAAACTACACACTCCAGACTCGGTGACGTAGTTACAAAAAATAACAACACAGGGCTCTTATGAGGCCCTGTAATTGGAATGAGCAAGTTGACATTTCCTGTTGCTTAACTTGCAAAAAGTGGTACAAAAGGGGGTGGTGATGGACGGAGCATCTGAACCAATCAAACACTCACACCCAGTCAACAGATCTGGGTTTAATCCATCACCATTCTTTAGCCCACTCTGCCACCCCAGTTCAGACATGGCCATATGCAACTCAGTCTGACCCAGTGCCTCATGGGAACAGTCCAGCCTGAACTGCCAAGCCATGCCTTCCCTGGACTGGAAACAAGCTTCCTAGGACCGGTTTCTGACATTTCAGCCGTCTTCAGCCAGGCTTGCTTGAATCCAGTGGCAAAGTGAGCAAGGGACTCACGTCTGAGCATACCCTGCCAAATGATGGCGAACAAATCGGTACAAAAGGGGGTGGTGATGGACGGAGCATATGAACCAATCAAACACTCACACCCAGTCAACAGATTTGGGTTTAATCCATCACCATTCTTTAGCCCACTCTGCCACCTCTGTTCAGACATGGCCCTATACAAATCAGTCTGACCCTGTGCCTCATGGGAACAGTCCAGCCTGAACTGCCAAGCCATGCCTTCCCTGGACCGGAAACAAGCTTCCTAGGACCGGTTTCAGGCATTTCAGCCGTCTTCAGCCAGGCTTGCTTGAATCCAGTGGCAAAGTGAGCAAGGGACTCACGTCTGAGCATACCCTGCCAACTTATGGAGAACAAAGCGGTACAAAAGGGGGTGGTGATGGACGAAGCATCTGAACCAACCAAACACTCACACCCAGTCAACAGATCTGGGCTTAATTCATCACCATTCTTTAGCCCACTCTGCCACCCCAGTTCAGACATGGCCATATGCAAATCAGTCTGACCCTGTGCCTCATGGGAACAGTCCAGCCTGAACTGCCAAGCCATGCTTTCACTGGACCGGAAAAAAGCTTCCTAAGACCGGTTTCTGGCATTTCAGCCGTCTTCAGCCAGGCTTGCTTGAATCCAGTGGCAAAGTGAGCAAGGGACTCACGTCTGAGCATACCCTGACAACTTATGGCGAACAAAGCAGTACAAAAGGGGGTGGTGATGGACGGAGCATCTGACCTAATCAAATACTCACACCCAGTCAACAGAGCTGGGTTTAATCAATCACCATTCTTTAGCCCACTCTGCCACCCCAGTTCAGACATGGCCATATGCCAATCAGTCTCACCCTGTGCCTCATGGGAACAGTCCAGCCTGAACTGCCAGGCCATGCCTTCCCTGATCTCACGTCCCCCTCAAGACAACAAAATGTTCAGATGTCTCCACTATCAACTTTCAATGCTACTTTCTGTGCCTACCATGGTGAAATATGAAAGAAGATTTGAGCAAGTTGACAACTTGGTAGAAGAAATAAAGTCTGTCAGGAACATGCAAGGAAGGCTGCAGAAGCGCAAACTCCACACTCCCAACTCGGTGACGTAGTTACAAAAAATGACAACACGGGGCTCTTACGAGGCCCTGTTATTTGAATGAGCAAGTTGACATTTCATGTTGTTTGGCAACTTTGAAGAAGAATTAAAGTGGCTTTGTTAAGCTTTTAATTCTACACGAATGCTAAATAAGGTAAAAAGGACATGTAAAGTAAGAGACCGTAGAGGGAGCCTGAGAAACGTCAGCCACATGAACGGAAGGCTGCAGAAGCACAAACTACACACTCCAGACTCGGTGACGTAGTTACAAAAAATAACAACACAGGGCTCTTATGAGGCCCTGTAATTGGAATGAGCAAGTTGACATTTCCTGTTGCTTAACTTGCAAAAAGTGGTACAAAAGGGGGTGGTGATGGACGGAGCATCTGAACCAATCAAACACTCACACCCAGTCAACAGATCTGGGTTTAATCCATCACCATTCTTTAGCCCACTCTGCCACCCCAGTTCAGACATGGCCATATGCAACTCAGTCTGACCCAGTGTCTCATGGGAACAGTCCAGCCTGAACTGCCAAGCCATGCCTTCCCTGGACTGGAAACAAGCTTCCTAGGACCGGTTTCTGACATTTCAGCCGTCTTCAGACAGGCTTGCTTGAATCCAGTGGCAAAGTGAGCAAGGGACTCACGTCTGAACATACCCTGCCAAATGATGGCTAACAAATCGGTACAAAAGGGGGTGGTGATGGACGGAGCATATGAACCAATCAAACACTCACACCCAGTCAACAGATTTGGGTTTAATCCATCACCATTCTTTAGCCCACTCTGCCACCTCTGTTCAGACATGGCCCTATACAAATCAGTCTGACCCTGTGCCTCATGGGAACAGTCCAGCCTGAACTGCCAAGCCATGCCTTCACTGGACCAGAAACAAGCTTCCTAGGACCGGTTTCAGGCATTTCAGCCGTCTTCAGCCAGGCTTGCTTGAATCCAGTGGCAAAGTGAGCAAGGGACTCACGTCTGAGCATACCCTGCCAACTTATGGAGTACAAAGCGGTACAAAAGGGGGTGGTGATGGACGAAGCATTTAACCAACCAAACACTCACACCCAGTCAACAGATCTGGGCTTAATTCATCACCATTCTTTAGCCCACTCTGCCACCCCAGTTCAGACATGGCCATATGCAAATCCGTCTGACCCTGTGCCTCATGGGAACAGTCCAGCCTGAACTGCCAAGCCATGCTTTCACTGGACCGGAAAAAAGCTTCCTAAGACCGGTTTCTGGCATTTCAGCCGTCTTCAGCCAGGCTTGCTTGAATCCAGTGGCAAAGTGAGCAAGGGACTCACGTCTGAGCATACCCTGACAACTTATGGCGAACAAAGCAGTACAAAAGGGGGTGGTGATGGACGGAGCATCTGACCTAATCAAATACTCACACCCAGTCAACAGAGCTGGGTTTAATCAATAACCATTCTTTAGCCCACTCTGCCACCCCAGTTCAGACATGGCCATATGCCAATCAGTCTCACCCTGTGCCTCATGGGAACAGTCCAGCCTGAACTGCCAGGCCATGCCTTCCCTGATCTCACGTCCCCCTCAAGACAACAAAATGTTCAGATGTCTCCACTATCAACTTTCAATGCTACTTTCTGTGCCTACCATGGTGAAATATGAAAGAAGATTTGAGCAAGTTGACAACTTGGTAGAAGAAATAAAGTCTGTCAGGAACATGCAAGGAAGGCTGCAGAAGCGCAAACTCCACACTCCCAACTCGGTGACGTAGTTACAAAAAATGACAACACGGGGCTCTTACGAGGCCCTGTTATTTGAATGAGCAAGTTGACATTTCATGTTGTTTGGCAACTTTGAAGAAGAATTAAAGTGGCTTTGTTAAGCTTTTAATTCTACACGAATGCTAAATAAGGTAAAAAGGACATGTAAAGTAAGAGACCGTAGAGGGAGCCTGAGAAACCTCAGCCACATGAACGGAAGGCTGCAGAAGCACAAACTACACACTCCAGACTCTGTGACGTAGTTACAAAAAATAACAACACAGGGCTCTTATGAGGCCCTGTAATTGGAATGAGCAAGTTGACATTTCCTGTTGCTTAACTTGCAAAAAGTGGTACAAAAGGGGGTGGTGATGGACGGAGCATCTGAACCAACCAAACACTCACACCCAGTCAACAGATCTGGGTTTAATCCATTACCATTCTTTAGCCCACTCTGCCACCCTAGTTCAGACATGGCCACTCAGTCTGACCCTGTGCCTCATGGAAACAGTCCAGCCTGAACTGCCAAGCCATGCCTTCCCTGGACCGGAAACAAGCTTCCTAGGTCCGGTTTCTGGCATTTCAGCCGTCTTCAGCCAGGCTTGCTTGAATCCAGTGGCAAAGTGAGCAAGGGATTCACGTCTGAGCATACCCTGCCAACTTATGGCGAACAAAGCGGCACAAAAGGGGGTGGTGATGGACAGAGCATCTGAACTAATCAAACACTCACACCCAGTCAACAGATCTGGGTTTAATCCATCACCATTCTTTAGCCTACTCTGCACCCCAGTTCAGACATGGCCATATGCAAATCAGTCTGACCCCGTGCCTCATGGGAACAGTCCAGCCTGAACTGCCAAGCCATGCCTTCCCTGGACCGGAAACAAGCTTCCTAGGACCGGTTTCTGGCATTTCAGCCGTCTTCAGCCAGGCTTGCTTGAATCCAGTGGGAAACTTAGCAAGGGACTCACGTCTGAGCATACCCTGCCAACTTATGGCAAACAAAGCGGTACAAAAGGGGGTGGTGATAGAAGGAGCATCTGAACCAATCAAACACTCACACCCAGTCAACAGATCTGGGTTTAATCCATCACCATTCTTTAGCCCACTATGCCACCCTAGTTCAGATATGGCCACTCAGTCTGACCCTGTGCCTCATGGAAACAGTCCAGCCTGTACTGGCAAGCCATGCCTTCCCTGGACCGGAAACAAGCTTCCTAGGACCGGTTTCTGGCATTTCAGCCGTCGTCAGCCAGGCTTGCTTGAATCCAGTGGCAAAGTGAGCAAGGGACTCATGTCTGAGCATACCCTGCCAACTTATGGCGAACAAAGCGGCACAAAAGGGGGTGGTGATGGACGGAGCATCTGAACTAATCAAACACTCACACCCAGTCAACAGATCTGGGTTTAATCCATCACCATTCTTTAGCCCACTCTGCGACCCCAGTTCAGACATGGCCATATGCAAATCAGTCTGACCATGTGCCTCATGGGAACAGTCCAGCCTGAACTGCCAAGCCATACCCTCCCTGGACAAGAAACAAGCTTCCTAGGACTGGTTTCTGGCATTTCAGCCGTATTCAGCCAGGCTTGCTTGAATCCAGTGGCAAAGTGAGAAAGGGAATCACGTCTGAGCATACCCTGACAACTTATGGCGAGCAAAGTGGTACAAAAGGAGGGTGGTGATGGACGGAGCATTTGAACCAATCAAACACTCACACCCAGTCAACAGATCTGGGTTTAATCCATCACCATTCTTTAGCCCACTCTGCCACCCCAGTTCAGACATGGCCATATGCAAATCAGTATGACCCTGTGCCTCATGGGAACAGTCCAGCCTGAACTGCCAAGCCATGCTTTCCCTGGACCGGAAACAAGCTTCCTAGGACCGGTTTCTGGCATTTCAGCCGTCTTCAGCCAGGATTGCTTGAATCCAGTGGCAAAGTGAGCAAGGGACTCACGTCTGAGCATACCCTGCCAACTTATGGCGAACAAAGCGGTACAAAAGGGGGTGGTGATGGACGGAGCAACTGAACTAATCAAACACTCACACCAAGTCAACAGATCTCGGTATAATCCATCACCATTCTTTAGCTCACTCTGCCACCCCAGTTCAGACATGGCCATATGCAAATGAGTCTGACCCTGTGCCTCATAGGTACAGTCCAGCCTGAACTGCCAAGCCATGCCTTCCCTGGACCGGAAACAAGCTTCCTAGGACCGGATTCTGGCATTTCAGCTGTCTTCAGCCAGGCTTGCTTGACTCCAGTGGCAAAGTGAGCAAGGGACTCACGTCTGAGCACACCCTGACAACTTATGGCGAACAAAGCGGTACAAAAGTGGGGTGGTGATGGACGGAGCATCTGAACCAATCAAACACTCACACCCAGTCAACAGATCTGGGTTTAATACATCAAAATTCTTTAGCCCACTCTGCCACCCCAGTTAAGACATGGCCATATGCAAATCAGTCTGACCTTGTGCCTTATGGGAACAGTCCAGCCTGAACTGCCAAGCCATGCCTTCCCTGGACCGGAAACAAGCTTCCTAGGACCGGATTCTGGCATTTCAGCCATCTTCAGTCAGGCTTGCTTGACTCCAGTGGCAAAGTGAGCAAGGGACTCACGTCTGAGCATACCCTGACAACTTATGGCGAACAAAGCGGTACAAAAGGGGGTCGGTGGTGGACAGAGCATCTGAAACAATCAAAAACTCACACCCAGTCAACAGATCCTGGTTTAATACATCACCATTCTTTAGCCCACTCTGCCACCCCAGTTAAGACATGGCCATATGCAAATTAGTCTAACCTTGTGCCTCATGGGAGCAGTCCAGCCTGAACTGCCAAGCCATGCCTTCCCTGGACCGGAAACAAGCTTCCTAGGACCGGTTTCTGGCATTTCAGCCGTCTTCAGCCAGGCTTGCTTGAATCCAGTGAGAAAGTGAGCAAGGGGCTCACGTCTGAGCATACCCTGCCAGCTTATGGCGAACAAAGCGGCACAAAAGGGGGTGGTGATGGACGAAGCATCTGAACCAACCAAACACTCACACCCAGTCAACAGATCTGGGTTTAATCCATCACCATTCTTTAGCCCACTCTGCCACCCCAGTTCAGACATGGCCATATGCAAATCAGTCTGACCCTGTGCCTCATGGGAACAGTCCAGCCTGAACTGCCAAGCCATGCTTTCACTGGACCGGAAAAAAGCTTCCTAAGACCGGTTTCTGGCATTTCAGCCGTCTTCAGCCAGGCTTGCTTGAATCCAGTGGCAAAGTGAGCAAGGGACTCACGTCTGAGCATACCCTGACAACTTATGGCGAACAAAGCGGTACAAAAGGGGGTGGTGATGGACGGAGCATCTGAACTAATCAAACACTCACACCAAGTCAACAGATCAGGGTTTAATCCATCACCATTCTTTAGCCCACTCTGCCAACCCAGTTCAGACATGGCCATATGCAAATCAGTCTGACCCTGTGCCTCATAGGAACAGTCCAGCCTGAATTGCCAAGCCATGCCTTCCCTGGACCGGAAAGAAGCTTCCTAGGACCGGTTTCTGGCATTTCAGCTGTCTTCAGCCAGGTTTGCGTGAATCCAGTGGGAAAGTGAGCAAGGGACTCACGTCTGAGCATACCATGCCAACTTATGGCGAACAAAGCTGTACAAAAGGGGATGGTGATGGAAGGAGCATCTGAACTAATCAAACACTCACACCCAGTCAACAGATCTGGGTTTAATCCATCACCATTCTTTAGCCCACTCTGCCATCCCAGTTCAGACATGGCCATATGCAACTCAGTCTGACCCTGTGCCTCATGGAAACAGTCCAGCCTGAACTGCGCAGCCATGCCTTCCCTGGACCGGAAAGAAGCTTCCTAGGTCCGGTTTCTGGCATTTCAGCCGTCTTCAGCCAGGCTTGCTTGAATCCAGTGGCAAAGTGAGCAAGGGATTCACGTCTGAGCATACCCTGCCAACTTATGGTGAACAAAGCGGCACAAAAGGGGGTGGTGATGGACAGAGCATCTGAACTAATCAAACACTCACACCCAGTCAACAGATCTGGGTTTAATCCATCACCATTCTTTAGCCTACTCTGCCACCCCAGTTCAGACATGGCCATATGCAAATCAGTCTGACCCCGTGCCTCATGGGAACAGTCCAGCCTGAACTGCCAAGCCATGCCTTCCCTGGACCGGAAACAAGCTTCCTAGGACCGGTTTCTGGCATTTCAGCCGTCTTCAGCCAGGCTTGCTTGAATCCAGTGGGAAACTTAGCAAGGGACTCACGTCTGAGCATACCCTGCCAACTTATGGCAAACAAATCGGTACAAAAGGGGGTGGTGATAGAAGGAGCATCTGAATCAATCAAACACTCACACTCAGTCAACAGATCTGGGTTTAATCCATCACCATTCTTTAGCCCACTATGCCACCCTAGTTCAGACATGGCCACTCAGTCTGACCCTGTGCCTCATGGAAACAGTCCAGCCTGTACTGGCAAGCCATGCCTTCCCTGGACCGGAAACAAGCTTCCTAGGACCGGTTTCTGGCATTTCAGCCGTCGTCAGCCAGGCTTGCTTGAACCCAGTGGCAAAGTGAGCAAGGGACTCATGTCTGAGCATACCCTGCCAACTTATGGCGAACAAAGCGGCACAAAAGGGGGTGGTGATGGACGGAGCATCTGAACTAATCAAACACTCACACCCAGTCAACAGATCTCGGTTTAATCCATCACCATTCTTTAGCCCACTCTGCGACCCCAGTTCAGACATGGCCATATTCAAATCAGTCTGACCATGTGCCACATGGGAACAGTCCAGCCTGAACTGCCAAGCCATACCTTCCCTGGACAAGAAACAAGCTTCCTAGGACTGGTTTCTGGCATTTCAGCCGTATTCAGCCAGGCTTGCTTGAATCCAGTGGCAAAGTGAGCAAGGGACTCACGTCTGAGCATACCCTGACAACTTATGGCGAATAAAGTGGTACAAAAGGGGGGTGGTGATGGACGGAGCATCTGAACCAATCAAACACTCACACCCAGTCAACAGATCTGGGTTTAATCCATCACCATTCTTTAGCCCACTCTGCCACCCCAGTTCAGACATGGCCATATGCCAATCAGTCTCACCCTGTGCCTCATGGGAACAGTCCAGCCTGAACTGCCAGGCCATGCCTTCCCTGATCTCACGTCCCCCTCAAGACAACAAAATGTTCAGATGTCTCCACTATCAACTTTCAATGCTACTTTCTGTGCCTACCATGGTGAAATATGAAAGAAGATTTGAGCAAGTTGACAACTTGGTAGAGGAAATAAAGTCTGTCAGGAACATGCAAGGAAGGCTGCAGAAGCGCAAACTCCACACTCCCAACTCGGTGACGTAGTTACAAAAAATAACAACACGGGGCTCTTACGAGGCCCTGTTATTTGAATGAGCAAGTTGACATTTCATGTTGCTTGGCAACTTTGAAGAAGAATTAAAGTGGCTTTGTTAAGCTTTTAATTCTACACAAATGCTAAATAAGGTAAAAAGGACTTGTAAAGTAAGAGACCGTAGAGGGAGCCTGAGAAACGTCAGCCACATGAACGGAAGGCTGCAGAAGCGCAAACTACACACTCCAGACTCGGTGACGTAGTTACAAAAAATAACAACACAGGGCTCTTATGAGGCCCTGTAATTGGAATGAGCAAGTTGACATTTCCTGTTGCTTAACTTGCAAAAAGTGGTACAAAAGGGGGTGGTGATGGACGGAGCATCTGAACCAATCAAACACTCACACCCAGTCAACAGATCTGGGTTTAATCCATCACCATTCTTTAGCCCACTCTGCCACCCCAGTTCAGACATGGCCATATGCAACTCAGTCTGACCCAGTGCCTCATGGGAACAGTCCAGCCTGAACTGCCAAGCCATGCCTTCCCTGGACTGGAAACAAGCTTCCTAGGACCGGTTTCTGACATTTCAGCCGTCTTCAGCCAGGCTTGCTTGAATCCAGTGGCAAAGTGAGCAAGGGACTCACGTCTGAGCATACCCTGCCAAATGATGGCGAACAAATCGGTACAAAAGGGGGTGGTGAAGGACGGAGCATATGAACCAATCAAACACTCACACCCAGTCAACAGATTTGGGTTTAATCCATCACCATTCTTTAGCCCACTCTGCCACCTCTGTTCAGACATGGCCCTATACAAATCAGTCTGACCCTGTGCCTCATGGGAACAGTCCAGCCTGAACTGCCAAGACATGCCTTCCCTGGACCGGAAACAAGCTTCCTAGGACCGGTTTCAGGCATTTCAGCCGTCTTCAGCCAGGCTTGCTTGAATCCAGTGGCAAAGTGAGCAAGGGACTCACGTCTGAGCATACCCTGCCAACTTATGGAGAACAAAGCGGTACAAAAGGGGGTGGTGATGGACGAAGCATCTGAACCAACCAAACACTCACACCCAGTCAACAGATCTGGGCTTAATTCATCACCATTCTTTAGCCCACTCTGCCACCCCAGTTCAGACATGGCCATATGCAAATCAGTCTGACCCTGTGCCTCATGGGAACAGTCCAGCCTGAACTGCCAAGCCATGCTTTCACTGGACTGGAAAAAAGCTTCCTAAGACCGGTTTCTGGCATTTCAGCCGTCTTCAGCCAGGCTTGCTTGAATCCAGTGGCAAAGTGAGCAAGGGACTCACGTGTGAGCATACCCTGACAACTTATGGCGAACAAAGCAGTACAAAAGGGGGTGGTGATGGACGGAGCATCTGACCTAATCAAATACTCACACCCAGTCAACAGAGCTGGGTTTAATCAATCACCATTCTTTAGCCCACTCTGCCACCCCAGTTCAGAAATGGCCATATGCCAATCAGTCTCACCCTGTGCCTCATGGGAACAGTCCAGCCTGAACTGCCAGGCCATGCCTTCCCTGATCTCACGTCCCCCTCAAGACAACAAAATGTTCAGATGTCTCCACTATCAACTTTCAATGCTACTTTCTGTGCCTACCATGGTGAAATATGAAAGAAGATTTGAGCAAGTTGACAACTTGGTAGAAGAAATAAAGTCTGTCAGGAACATGCAAGGAAGGCTGCAGAAGCGCAAACTCCACACTCCCAACTCGGTGACGTAGTTACAAAAAATGACAACACGGGGCTCTTACGAGGCCCTGTTATTTGAATGAGCAAGTTGACATTTCATGTTGTTTGGCAACTTTGAAGAAGAATTAAAGTGGCTTTGTTAAGCTTTTAATTCTACACGAATGCTAAATAAGGTAAAAAGGACATGTAAAGTAAGAGACCGTAGAGGGAGCCTGAGAAACGTCAGCCACATGAACGGAAGGCTGCAGAAGCACAAACTACACACTCCAGACTCGGTGACGTAGTTACAAAAAATAACAACACAGGGCTCTTATGAGGCCCTGTAATTGGAATGAGCAAGTTGACATTTCCTGTTGCTTAACTTGCAAAAAGTGGTACAAAAGGGGGTGGTGATGGACGGAGCATCTGAACCAACCAAACACTCACACCCAGTCAACAGATCTGGGTTTAATCCATCACCATTCTTTAGCCCACTCTGCCACCCTAGTTCAGACATGGCCACTCAGTCTGACCCTGTGCCTCATGGAAACAGTCCAGCCTGAACTGCCAAGCCATGCCTTCCCTGGACCGGAAACAAGCTTCCTAGGTCCGGTTTCTGGCATTTCAGCCGTCTTCAGCCAGGCTTGCTTGAATCCAGTGGCAAAGTGAGCAAGGGATTCACGTCTGAGCATACCCTGCCAACTTATGGCGAACAAAGCGGCACAAAAGGGGGTGGTGATGGACAGAGCATCTGAACTAATCAAACACTCACACCCAGTCAACAGATCTGGGTTTAATCCATCACCATTCTTTAGCCTACTCTGCCACCCCAGTTCAGACATGGCCATATGCAAATCAGTCTGACCCCGTGCCTCATGGGAACAGTCCAGCCTGAACTGCCAAGCCATGCCTTCCCTGGACCGGAAACAAGCTTCCTAGGACCGGTTTCTGGCATTTCAGCCGTCTTCAGCCAGGCTTGCTTGAATCCAGTGGGAAACTTAGCAAGGGACTCACGTCTGAGCATACCCTGCCAACTTATGGCAAAGAAAGCGGTACAAAAGGGGGTGGTGATAGAAGGAGCATCTGAACCAATCAAACACTCACACCCAGTCAACAGATCTGGGTTTAATTCATCACCATTCTTTAGCCCACTATGCCACCCTAGTTCAGACATGGCCACTCAGTCTGACCCTGTGCCTCATGGAAACAGTCCAGCCTGTACTGGCAAGCCATGCCTTCCCTGGACTGGAAACAAGCTTCCTAGGACCGGTTTCTGGCATTTCAGCCGTCGTCAGCCAGGCTTGCTTGAATCCAGTGGCAAAGTGAGCAAGGGACTCAAGTCTGAGCATACCCTGCCAACTTATGGCGAACAAAGCGGCACAAAAGGGGGTGGTGATGGACGGAGCATCTGAACTAATCAAACACTCACACCCAGTCAACAGATCTGGGTTTCATCCATCACCATTCTTTAGCCCACTCTGCGACCCCAGTTCAGACATGGCCATATGCAAATCAGTCTGACCATGTGCCTCATTGGAACAGTCCAGCCTGAACTGCCAAGCCATACCCTCCCTGGACAAGAAACAAGCTTCCTAGGACTGGTTTCTGGCATTTCAGCCGTATTCAGCCAGGCTTGCTTGAATCCAGTGGCAAAGTGAGCAAGGGACTCACGTCTGAGCATACCCTGACAACTTATGGCGAACAAAGTGGTACAAAAGGGGGTGGTGATGGACGGAGCATCTGAACCAATCAAACACTCACACCCAGTCAACAGATCTGGGTTTAATCCATCACCATTCTTTATCCCACTCTGCCACCCCAGTTCAGACATGGCCATATGCAAATCAGTATGACCCTGTGCCTCATGGGAACAGTCCAGCCTGAACTGCCAAGCCATGCTTTCCCTGGACCGGAAACAAGCTTCCTAGGACCGGTTTCTGGCATTTCAGCCGTCTTCAGCCAGGCTTGCTTGAATCCAGTGGCAAAGTGAGCAAGGGACTCACGTCTGAGCATACCCTGCCAACTTATGGCGAACAAAGCGGTACAAAAGGGGGTGGTGATGGACGGAGTAACTGAACTAATCAAACACTCACACCAAGTCAACAGATCTGGGTATAATCCATCACCATTCTTTAGCTCACTCTGCCACCCCAGTTCAGACATGGCCATATGCAAATGAGTCTGACCCTCTGCCTCATAGGTACAGTCCAGCCTGAACTGCCAAGCCATGCCTTCCCTAGACCGGAAACAAGCTTCCTAGGACCGGATTCTGGCATTTCAGCTGTCTTCAGCCAGGCTTGCTTGACTCCAGTGGCAAAGTGAGCAAGGGACTCACGTCTGAGCACACCCTGACAACTTATGGCGAACAAAGCGGTACAAAAGGGGGGTGGTGATGGATGGAGCATCTGAACCAATCAAACACTCACACCCAGTCAACAGATCTGGGTTTAATACATCAAAATTCTTTAGCCCACTCTGCAACCCCAGTTAAGACATGGCCATATGCAAATCAGTCTGACCTTGTGCCTTATGGGAACAGTCCAGCCTGAACTGCCAAGCCATGCCTTCCCTGGACCGGAAACAAGCTTCCTAGGACCGGATTCTGGCATTTCAGCCATCTTCAGTCAGGCTTGCTTGACTCCAGTGGCAAAGTGAGCAAGGGACTCACGTCTGAGCATACCCTGACAACTTATGGCGAACAAAGCGGTACAAAAGGGGGTCGGTGGTGGACAGAGCATCTGAACCAACCAAACACTCACACCCAGTCAACAGATCTGGGTTTAATCCATCACCATTCTTTAGCCCACTCTGCCACCCCAGTTCAGACATGGCCATATGCAAATCAGTCTGACCCTGTGCCTCATGGGAACAGTCCAGCCTTAACTGCCAAGCCATGCTTTCACTGGACCGGAAAAAAGCTTCCTAGGACCGGTTTCTGGCATTTTAGCCGTCTTCAGCCAGGCTTGCTTGAATCCAGTGGCAAAGTGAGCAAGGGACTCACGTCTGAGCATACCCTGACAACTTATGGCGAACAAAGCGGTACAAAAGGGGGTGGTGATGGACGGAGCATCTGAACTAATCAAACACTCACACCAAGTCAACAGATCAGGGTTTAATCCATCACCATTCTTTAGCCCACTCTGCCAACCCAGTTCAGACATGGCCATATGCAAATCAGTCTGACCCTGTGCCTCATAGGAACAGTCCAGCCTGAATTGCCAAGCCATGCCTTCCCTGGACCGGAAAGAAGCTTCCTAGGACCGGTTTCTGGCATTTCAGCTGTCTTCAGCCAGGTTTGCGTGAATCTAGTGGGAAAGTGAGCAAGGGACTCACGTCTGAGCATACCATGCCAACTTATGGCGAACAAAGCTGTACAAAAGGGGGTGGTGATGGAAGGAGCATCTGAACTAATCAAACACTCACACCCAGTCAACAGATCTGGGTTTAATCCATCACCATTCTTTAGCCCACTCTGCCATCCCAGTTCAGACATGGCCATATGCAACTCAGTCTGACCCTGTGCCTCATGGAAACAGTCCAGCCTGAACTGCGTAGCCATGCCTTCCCTGGACCGGAAAGAAGCTTCCTAGGTCCGGTTTCTGGCATTTCAGCCGTCTTCAGCCAGGCTTGCTTGAATCCAGTGGCAAAGTGAGCAAGGGATTCACGTCTGAGCATACCCTGCCAACTTACGGTGAACAAAGCGGCACAAAAGGGGGTGGTGATGGACAGAGCATCTGAACTAATCAAACACTCACACCCAGTCAACAGATCTGGGTTTAATCCATCACCATTCTTTAGCCTACTCTGCCACCCCAGTTCAGACATGGCCATATGCAAATCAGTCTGACCCCGTGCCTCATGGGAACAGTCCAGCCTGAACTGCCAAGCCATGCCTTCCCTGGACCGGAAACAAGCTTCCTGGGACCGGTTTCTGGCATTTCAGCCGTCTTCAGCCAGGCTTGCTTGAATCCAGTGGGAAACTTAGCAAGGGACTCACGTCTGAGCATACCCTGCCAACTTATGGCAAACAAAGCGGTACAAAAGGGGGTGGTGATAGAAGGAGCATCTGAACCAATCAAACACTCACACCCAGTCAACAGATCTGGGTTTAATCCATCACCATTCTTTAGCCCACTATGCCACCCTAGTTCAGACATGGCCACTCAGTCTGACCCTGTGCCTCATGGAAACAGTCCAGCCTGTACTGGCAAGCCATGCCTTCCCTGGACCGGAAACAAGCTTCCTAGGACCGGTTTCTGGCATTTCAGCCGTCGTCAGCCAGGCTTGCTTGAATCCAGTGGCAAAGTGAGCAAGGGACTCATGTCTGAGCATACCCTGCCAACTTATGGTGAACAAAGCGGCACAAAAGGGGGTGGTGATGGACGGAGCATCTGAACTAATCAAACACTCACACCCAGTCAACAGATCTGGGTTTAATCCATCACCATTCTTTAGCCCACTCTGCGACCCCAGTTCAGACATGGCCATATGCAAATCAGTCTGACCATGTGCCTCATGGGAACAGTCCAGCCTGAACTGCCAAGCCATACCTTCCCTGGACAAGAAACAAGGTTCCTAGGACTGGTTTCTGGCATTTCAGCCGTATTCAGCCAGGCTTGCTTGAATCCAGTGGCAAAGTGAGCAAGGGACTCACGTCTGAGCATACCCTGACAACTTATGGCGAACAAAGTGGTACAAAAGGGGGGTGGTGATGGACGGAGCATCTGAACCAATCAAACACTCACACCCAGTCAACAGATCTGGGTTTAATCCATCACCATTCTTTAGCCCACTCTGCCACCCCAGTTCAGACATGGCCATATGCAAATCAGTATGACCCTGTGCCTCATGGGAACAGTCCAGCCTGAACTGCCAAGCCATGCTTTCCCTGGACCGGAAACAAGCTTCCTAGGACCGGTTTCTGGCATTTCAGCCGTCTTCAGCCAGGCTTGCTTGAATCCAGTGGCAAAGTGAGCAAGGGACTCACGTCTGAGCATACCCTGCCAACTTATGGCGAACAAAGCGGTACAAAAGGGGGTGGTGATGGACGGAGCAACTGAACTAATCAAACACTCACACCAAGTCAACAGATCTGGGTATAATCCATCACCATTCTTTAGCTCACTCTGCCACCCCAGTTCAGACATGGCCATATGCAAATGAGTCTGACCCTGTGCCTCATAGGTACAGTCCAGCCTGAACTGCCAAGCCATGCCTTCCCTGGACCGGAAACAAGCTTCCTAGGACCGGATTCTGGCATTTCAGCTGTCTTCAGCCAGGCTTGTTTGACTCCAGTGGCAAAGTGAGCAAGGGACTTCCATCTGAGCACACCCTGACAACTTATGGCGAACAAAGCGGTACAAAAGGGGGTGGTGATAGAAGGAGCATCTGAACCAATCAAACACTCACACCCAGTCAACAGATCTGGGTTTAATCCATCACCATTCTTTAGCCCACTATGCCACCCTAGTTCAGATATGGCCACTCAGTCTGACCCTGTGCCTCATGGAAACAGTCCAGCCTGTACTGGCAAGCCATGCCTTCCCTGGACCGGAAACAAGCTTCCTAGGACCGGTTTCTGGCATTTCAGCCGTCGGCAGCCAGGCTTGCTTGAATCCAGTTGCAAAGTGAGCAAGGGACTCATGTCTGAGCATACCCTGCCAACTTATGGCGAACAAAGCGGCACAAAAGGGGGTGGTGATGGACGGAGCATCTGAACTAATCAAACACTCACACCCAGTCAACAGATCTGGGTTTAATCCATCACCATTCTTTAGCCCACTCTGCGCCCCCAGTTCAGACATGGCCATATGCAAATCAGTATGACCATGTGCCTCATGGGAACAGTCCAGCCTGAACTGCCAAGCCATACCCTCCCTGGACAAGAAACAAGCTTCCTAGGACTGGTTTCTGGCATTTCAGCCGTATTCAGCCAGGCTTGCTTGAATCCAGTGGCAAAGTGAGCAAGGGACTCACGTCTGAGCATACCCTGACAACTTATGGCGAGCAAAGTGGTACAAAAGGGGGGTGGTGATGGACGGAGCATCTGAACCAATCAAACACTCACACCCAGTCAACAGATCTGGGTTTAATCCATCACCATTCTTTAGCCCACTCTGCCACCCCAGTTCAGACATGGCCATATGCAAATCAGTCTTACCCCGTGCCTCATGGGAACAGTCCAGCCTGAACTGCCAAGCCATGCCTTCCCTGGACCGGAAACAAGCTTCCTAGGACCGGTTTCTGGCATTTCAGCCGTCTTCAGCCAGGCTTGCTTGAATCCAGTGGGAAACTTAGCAAGGGACTCACGTCTGAGCATACCCTGCCAACTTATGGCAAACAAAGCGGTACAAAAGGGGGTGGTGATAGAAGGAGCATCTGAACCAATCAAACACTCACACCCAGTCAACAGATCTGGGTTTAATCCATCACCATTCTTTAGCCCACTGTGCCACCCTAGTTCAGACATGGCCACTCAGTCTGACCCTGTGCCTGATGGAAACAGTCCAGCCTGTACTGGCAAGCCATGCCTTCCCTGGACCGGAAACAGCTTCCTAGGACCGGTTTCTGGCATTTCAGCCGTCGTCAGCCAGGCTTGCTTGAATCCAGTGGGAAAGTGAGCAAGGGGCTCACGTCTGAGCATACCCTGCCAGCTTATGGCGAACAAAGCGGCACAAAAGGGGGTGGTGATGGACGAAGCATCTGAACCAACCAAACACTCACACCCAGTCAACAGATCTGGGTTTAATCCATCACCATTCTTTAGCCCACTCTGCCACCCCAGTTCAGACATGGCCATATGCAAATCAGTCTGACCCTGTGCCTCATGGGAACAGTCCAGCCTGAACTGCCAAGCCATGCTTTCACTGGACCGGAAAAAAGCTTCCTAGGACCGGTTTCTGGCATTTCAGCCGTCTTCAGCCAGGCTTGCTTGAATCCAGTGGCAAAGTGAGCAAGGGACTCACGTCTGAGCATACCCTGACAACTTATGGCGAACAAAGCGGTACAAAAGGGGGTGGTGATGGACGGAGCATCTGAACCAATCAAACACTCACACCAAGTCAACAGATCAGGGTTTAATCCATCACCATTCTTTAGCCCACTCTGCCACCCCAGTTCAGACATGGCCATATGCAAATCAGTCTGACCCTGTGCCTCATGGGAACAGTCCAGCCTGAACTGCCAGGCCATGCCTTCCCTGATCTCACGTCCCCCTCAAGACAACAAAATGTTCAGATGTCTCCACTATCAACTTTCAATGCTACTTTCTGTGCCTACCATGGTGAAATATGAAAGAAGATTTGAGCAAGTTGACAACTTGGTAGAAGAAATAAAGTCTGTCAGGAACATGCAAGGAAGGCTGCAGAAGCGCAAACTCCACACTCCCAACTCGGTGACGTAGTTACAAAAAATAACAACACGGGGCTCTTACGAGGCCCTGTTATTTGAATGAGCAAGTTGACATTTCATGTTGCTTGGCAACTTTGAAGAAGAATTAAAGTGGCTTTGTTAAGCTTTTAATTCTACACAAATGCTAAATAAGGTAAAAAGGACTTGTAAAGTAAGAGACCGTAGAGGGAGCCTGAGAAACGTCAGCCACATGAACGGAAGGCTGCAGAAGCGCAAACTACACACTCCAGACTCGGTGACGTAGTTACAAAAAATAACAACACAGGGCTCTTATGAGGCCCTGTAATTGGAATGAGCAAGTTGACATTTCCTGTTGCTTAACTTGCAAAAAGTGGTACAAAAGGGGGTGGTGATGGACCGAGCATCTGAATCAATCAAACACTCACACCCAGTCAACAGATCTGGGTTTAATCCATCACCATTCTTTAGCCCACTCTGCCACCCCAGTTCAGACATGGCCATATGCAACTCAGTCTGACCCAGTGCCTCATGGGAACAGTCCAGCCTGAACTGCCAAGCCATGCCTTCCCTGGACTGGAAACAAGCTTCCTAGGACCGGTTTCTGACATTTCAGCCGTCTTCAGCCAGGCTTGCTTGAATCCAGTGGCAAAGTGAGCAAGGGACTCACGTCTGAGCATACCCTGCCAAATGATGGCGAACAAATCGGTACAAAAGGGGGGGGTGATGGACGGAGCATATGAACCAATCAAACACTCACACCCAGTCAACAGATTTGGGTTTAATCCATCACCATTCTTTAGCCCACTCTGACACCTCTGTTCAGACATGGCCCTATACAAATCAGTCTGACCCTGTGCCTCATGGGAACAGTCCAGCCTGAACTGCCAAGCCATGCCTTCCCTGGACCGGAAACAAGCTTCCTAGGACCGGTTTCAGGCATTTCAGCCGTCTTCAGCCAGGCTTGCTTGAATCCAGTGGCAAAGTGAGCAAGGGACTCACGTCTGAGCATACCCTGCCAACTTATGGAGAACAAAGCGGTACAAAAGGGGGTGGTGATGGACGAAGCATCTGAACCAACCAAACACTCACACCCAGTCAACAGATCTGGGCTTAATTCATCACCATTCTTTAGCCCACTCTGCCACCCCAGTTCAGACATGGCCATATGCAAATCAGTCTGACCCTGTGCCTCATGGGAACAGTCCAGCCTGAACTGCCAAGCCATGCTTTCACTGGACCGGAAAAAAGCTTCCTAAGACCGGTTTCTGGCATTTCAGCCGTCTTCAGCCAGGCTTGCTTGAATCCAGTGGCAAAGTGAGCAAGGGACTCACGTCTGAGCATACCCTGACAACTTATGGCGAACAAAGCAGTACAAAAGGGGGTGGTGATGGACGGAGCATCTGACCTAATCAAATACTCACACCCAGTCAACAGAGCTGGGTTTAATCAATCACCATTCTTTAGCCCACTCTGCCACCCCAGTTCAGACATGGCCATATGCCAATCAGTCTCACCCTGTGCCTCATGGGAACAGTCCAGCCTGAACTGCCAGGCCATGCCTTACCTGATCTCACGTCCCCCTCAAGACAACAAAATGTTCAGATGTCTCCACTATCAACTTTCAATGCTACTTTCTGTGCCTACCATGGTGAAATATGAAAGAAGATTTGAGCAAGTTGACAACTTGGTAGAAGAAATAAAGTCTGTCAGGAACATGCAAGGAAGGCTGCAGAAGCGCAAACTCCACACTCCCAACTCGGTGACGTAGTTACAAAAAATGACAACACGGGGCTCTTACGAGGCCCTGTTATTTGAATGAGCAAGTTGACATTTCATGTTGTTTGGCAACTTTGAAGAAGAATTAAAGTGGCTTTGTTAAGCTTTTAATTCTACACGAATGCTAAATAAGGTAAAAAGGACATGTAAAGTAAGAGACCGTAGAGGGAGCCTGAGAAACGTCAGCCACATGAACGGAAGGCTGCAGAAGCACAAACTACACACTCCAGACTCGGTGACGTAGTTACAAAAAATAACAACACAGGGCTCTTATGAGGCCCTGTAATTGGAATGAGCAAGTTGACATTTCCTGTTGCTTAACTTGCAAAAATTGGTACAAAAGGGGGTGGTGATGGACGGAGCATCTGAACCAACCAAACACTCACACCCAGTCAACAGATCTGGGTTTAATCCATCACCATTCTTTAGCCCACTCTGCCACCCTAGTTCAGACATGGCCACTCAGTCTGACCCTGTGCCTCATGGAAACAGTCCAGCCTGAACTGCCAAGCCATGCCTTCCCTGGACCGGAAACAAGCTTCCTAGGTCTGGTTTCTGGCATTTCAGCCGTCTTCAGCCAGGCTTGCTTGAATCCAGTGGCAAAGTGAGCAAGGGATTCACGTCTGAGCATACCCTGCCAACTTATGGCGAACAAAGCGGCACAAAAGGGGGTGGTGATGGACAAAGCATCTGAACTAATCAAACACTCACACCCAGTCAACAGATCTGGGTTTAATCCATCACCATTCTTTAGCCCACTCTGCCAACCCAGTTCAGACATGGCCATATGCAAATCAGTCTGACCCTGTGCGTCGTAGGAACAGTCTAGCCTGAATTGCCAAGCCATGCCTTCCCTGGACCGGAAAGAAGCTTCCTAGGACCGGTTTCTGGCATTTCAGCTGTCTTCAGCCAGGTTTGCGTGAATCCAGTGGGAAAGTGAGCAAGGGACTCACGTCTGAGCATACCATGCCAACTTATGGCGAACAAAGCTGTACAAAAGGGGGTGGTGATGGAAGGAGCATCTGAACTAATCAAACACTCACACCCAGTCAACAGATCTGGGTTTAATCCATCACCATTCTTTAGCCCACTCTGCCATCCCAGTTCAGACATGGCCATATGCAACTCAGTCTGACCCTGTGCCTCATGGAAACAGTCCAGCCTGAACTGCGTAGCCATGCCTTCCCTGGACCGGAAAGAAGCTTCCTAGGTCCGGTTTCTGGCATTTCAGCCGTCTTCAGCCAGGCTTGCTTGAATCCAGTGGCAAAGTGAGCAAGGGATTCACGTCTGAGCATACCCTGCCAACTTATGGTGAACAAAGCGGCACAAAAGGGGGTGGTGATGGACAGAGCATCTGAACTAATCAAACACTCACACCCAGTCAACAGATCTGGGTTTAATCCATCACCATTCTTTAGCCTACTCTGCCACCCCAGTTCAGACATGGCCATATGCAAATCAGTCTGACCCCGTGCCTCATGGGAACTGTCCAGCCTGAACTGCCAAGCCATGCCTTCCCTGGACCGGAAACAAGCTTCCTAGGACCGGTTTCTGGCATTTCAGCCGTCTTCAGCCAGGCTTGCTTGAATCCAGTGGGAAACTTAGCAAGGGACTCACGTCTGAGCATACCCTGCCAACTTATGGCAAACAAAGCGGTACAAAAGGGGGTGGTGATAGAAGGAGCATCTGAACCAATCAAACACTCACACCCAGTCAACAGATCTGGGTTTAATTCATCACCATTCTTTAGCCCACTATGCCACCCTAGTTCAGACATGGCCACTCAGTCTGACCCTGTGCCTCATGGAAACAGTCCAGCCTGTACTGGCAAGCCATGCCTTCCCTGGACCGGAAACAAGCTTCCTAGGACCGGTTTCTGGCATTTCAGCCGTCGTCAGCCAGGCTTGCTTGAATCCAGTGGCAAAGTGAGCAAGGGACTCATGTCTGAGCATACCCTGCCAACTTATGGCGAACAAAGCGGCACAAAAGGGGGTGGTGATGGACGGAGCATCTGAACTAATCAAACACTCACACCCAGTCAACAGATCTGGGTTTAATCCATCACCATTCTTTAGCCCACTCTGCGACCCCAGTTCAGACATGGCCATATGCAAATCAGTCTGACCATGTGCCACATGGGAACAGTCCAGCCTGAACTGCCAAGCCATACCTTCCCTGGACAAGAAACAAGCTTCCTAGGACTGGTTTCTGGCATTTCAGCCGTATTCAGCCAGGCTTGCTTGAATCCAGTGGCAAAGTGAGCAAGGGACTCACGTCTGAGCATACCCTGACAACTTATGGCGAATAAAGTGGTACAAAAGGGGGGTGGTGATGGACGGAGCATCTGAACCAATCAAACACTCACACCCAGTCAACAGATCTGGGTTTAATCCATCACCATTCTTTAGCCCACTCTGCCACCCCAGTTCAGACATGGCCATATGCCAATCAGTCTCACCCTGTGCCTCATGGGAACAGTCCAGCCTGAACTGCCAGGCCATGCCTTCCCTGATCTCACGTCCCCCTCAAGACAACAAAATGTTCAGATGTCTCCACTATCAACTTTCAATGCTACTTTCTGTGCCTACCATGGTGAAATATGAAAGAAGATTTGAGCAAGTTGACAACTTGGTAGAAGAAATAAAGTCTGTCAGGAACATGCAAGGAAGGCTGCAGAAGCGCAAACTCCACACTCCCAACTCGGTGACGTAGTTACAAAAAATAACAACACGGGGCTCTTACGAGGCCCTGTTATTTGAATGAGCAAGTTGACATTTCATGTTGCTTGGCAACTTTGAAGAAGAATTAAAGTGGCTTTGTTAAGCTTTTAATTCTACACGAATGCTAAATAAGGTAAAAAGGACTTGTAAAGTAAGAGACCGTAGAGGGAGCCTGAGAAACGTCAGCCACATGAACGGAAGGCTGCAGAAGCGCAAACTACACACTCCAGACTCGGTGACGTAGTTACAAAAAATAACAACACAGGGCTCTTATGAGGCCCTGTAATTGGAATGAGCAAGTTGACATTTCCTGTTGCTTAACTTGCAAAAAGTGGTACAAAAGGGGGTGGTGATGGACCGAGCATCTGAACCAATCAAACACTCACACCCAGTCAACAGATCTGGGTTTAATCCATCACCATTCTTTAGCCCACTCTGCCACCCCAGTTCAGACATGGCCATATGCAACTCAGTCTGACCCAGTGCCTCATGGGAACAGTCCAGCCTGAACTGCCAAGCCATGCCTTCCCTGGACTGGAAACAAGCTTCCTAGGACCGGTTTCTGACATTTCAGCCGTCTTCAGCCAGGCTTGCTTGAATCCAGTGGCAAAGTGAGCAAGGGACTCACGTCTGAGCATACCCTGCCAAATGATGGCGAACAAATCGGTACAAAAGGGGGTGGTGATGGACGGAGCATATGAACCAATCAAACACTCACACCCAGTCAACAGATTTGGGTTTAATCCATCACCATTCTTTAGCCCACTCTGACACCTCTGTTCAGACATGGCCCTATACAAATCAGTCTGACCCTGTGCCTCATGGGAACAGTCCAGCCTGAACTGCCAAGCCATGCCTTCCCTGGACCGGAAACAAGCTTCCTAGGACCGGTTTCAGGCATTTCAGCCGTCTTCAGCCAGGCTTGCTTGAATCCAGTGGCAAAGTGAGCAAGGGACTCACGTCTGAGCATACCCTGCCAACTTATGGAGAACAAAGCGGTACAAAAGGGGGTGGTGATGGACGAAGCATCTGAACCAACCAAACACTCACACCCAGTCAACAGATCTGGGCTTAATTCATCACCATTCTTTAGCCCACTCTGCCACCCCAGTTCAGACATGGCCATATGCAAATCAGTCTGACCCTGTGCCTCATGGGAACAGTCCAGCCTGAACTGCCAAGCCATGCTTTCACTGGACCGGAAAAAAGCTTCCTAAGACCGGTTTCTGGCATTTCAGCCGTCTTCAGCCAGGCTTGCTTGAATCCAGTGGCAAAGTGAGCAAGGGACTCACGTCTGAGCATACCCTGACAACTTATGGCGAACAAAGCAGTACAAAAGGGGGTGGTGATGGACGGAGCATCTGACCTAATCAAATACTCACACCCAGTCAACAGAGCTGGGTTTAATCAATCACCATTCTTTAGCCCACTCTGCCACCCCAGTTCAGACATGGCCATATGCCAATCAGTCTCACCCTGTGCCTCATGGGAACAGTCCAGCCTGAACTGCCAGGCCATGCCTTACCTGATCTCACGTCCCCCTCAAGACAACAAAATGTTCAGATGTCTCCACTATCAACTTTCAATGCTACTTTCTGTGCCTACCATGGTGAAATATGAAAGAAGATTTGAGCAAGTTGACAACTTGGTAGAAGAAATAAAGTCTGTCAGGAACATGCAAGGAAGGCTGCAGAAGCGCAAACTCCACACTCCCAACTCGGTGACGTAGTTACAAAAAATGACAACACGGGGCTCTTACGAGGCCCTGTTATTTGAATGAGCAAGTTGACATTTCATGTTGTTTGGCAACTTTGAAGAAGAATTAAAGTGGCTTTGTTAAGCTTTTAATTCTACACGAATGCTAAATAAGGTAAAAAGGACATGTAAAGTAAGAGACCGTAGAGGGAGCCTGAGAAACGTCAGCCACATGAACGGAAGGCTGCAGAAGCACAAACTACACACTCCAGACTCGGTGACGTAGTTACAAAAAATAACAACACAGGGCTCTTATGAGGCCCTGTAATTGGAATGAGCAAGTTGACATTTCCTGTTGCTTAACTTGCAAAAATTGGTACAAAAGGGGGTGGTGATGGACGGAGCATCTGAACCAACCAAACACTCACACCCAGTCAACAGATCTGGGTTTAATCCATCACCATTCTTTAGCCCACTCTGCCACCCTAGTTCAGACATGGCCACTCAGTCTGACCCTGTGCCTCATGGAAACAGTCCAGCCTGAACTGCCAAGCCATGCCTTCCCTGGACCGGAAACAAGCTTCCTAGGTCTGGTTTCTGGCATTTCAGCCGTCTTCAGCCAGGCTTGCTTGAATCCAGTGGCAAAGTGAGCAAGGGATTCACGTCTGAGCATACCCTGCCAACTTATGGCGAACAAAGCGGCACAAAAGGGGGTGGTGATGGACAAAGCATCTGAACTAATCAAACACTCACACCCAGTCAACAGATCTGGGTTTAATCCATCACCATTCTTTAGCCCACTCTGCCAACCCAGTTCAGACATGGCCATATGCAAATCAGTCTGACCCTGTGCGTCGTAGGAACAGTCTAGCCTGAATTGCCAAGCCATGCCTTCCCTGGACCGGAAAGAAGCTTCCTAGGACCGGTTTCTGGCATTTCAGCTGTCTTCAGCCAGGTTTGCGTGAATCCAGTGGGAAAGTGAGCAAGGGACTCACGTCTGAGCATACCATGCCAACTTATGGCGAACAAAGCTGTACAAAAGGGGGTGGTGATGGAAGGAGCATCTGAACTAATCAAACACTCACACCCAGTCAACAGATCTGGGTTTAATCCATCACCATTCTTTAGCCCACTCTGCCATCCCAGTTCAGACATGGCCATATGCAACTCAGTCTGACCCTGTGCCTCATGGAAACAGTCCAGCCTGAACTGCGTAGCCATGCCTTCCCTGGACCGGAAAGAAGCTTCCTAGGTCCGGTTTCTGGCATTTCAGCCGTCTTCAGCCAGGCTTGCTTGAATCCAGTGGCAAAGTGAGCAAGGGATTCACGTCTGAGCATACCCTGCCAACTTATGGTGAACAAAGCGGCACAAAAGGGGGTGGTGATGGACAGAGCATCTGAACTAATCAAACACTCACACCCAGTCAACAGATCTGGGTTTAATCCATCACCATTCTTTAGCCTACTCTGCCACCCCAGTTCAGACATGGCCATATGCAAATCAGTCTGACCCCGTGCCTCATGGGAACAGTCCAGCCTGAACTGCCAAGCCATGCCTTCCCTGGACCGGAAACAAGCTTCCTAGGACCGGTTTCTGGCATTTCAGCCGTCTTCAGCCAGGCTTGCTTGAATCCAGTGGGAAACTTAGCAAGGGACTCACGTCCCAGCATACCCTGCCAACTTATGGCAAACAAAGCGGTACAAAAGGGGGTGGTGATAGAAGGAGCATCTGAACCAATCAAACACTCACACCCAGTCAACAGATCTGGGTTTAATTCATCACCATTCTTTAGCCCACTATGCCACCCTAGTTCAGACATGGCCACTCAGTCTGACCCTGTGCCTCATGGAAACAGTCCAGCCTGTACTGGCAAGCCATGCCTTCCCTGGACCGGAAACAAGCTTCCTAGGACCGGTTTCTGGCATTTCAGCCGTCGTCAGCCAGGCTTGCTTGAATCCAGTGGCAAAGTGAGCAAGGGACTCATGTCTGAGCATACCCTGCCAACTTATGGCGAACAAAGCGGCACAAAAGGGGGTGGTGATGGACGGAGCATCTGAACTAATCAAACACTCACACCCAGTCAACAGATCTGGGTTTAATCCATCACCATTCTTTAGCCCACTCTGCGACCCCAGTTCAGACATGGCCATATGCAAATCAGTCTGACCATGTGCCACATGGGAACAGTCCAGCCTGAACTGCCAAGCCATACCTTCCCTGGACAAGAAACAAGCTTCCTAGGACTGGTTTCTGGCATTTCAGCCGTATTCAGCCAGGCTTGCTTGAATCCAGTGGCAAAGTGAGCAAGGGACTCACGTCTGAGCATACCCTGACAACTTATGGCGAATAAAGTGGTACAAAAGGGGGGTGGTGATGGACGGAGCATCTGAACCAATCAAACACTCACACCCAGTCAACAGATCTGGGTTTAATCCATCACCATTCTTTAGCCCACTCTGCCACCCCAGTTCAGACATGGCCATATGCCAATCAGTCTCACCCTGTGCCTCATGGGAACAGTCCAGCCTGAACTGCCAGGCCATGCCTTCCCTGATCTCACGTCCCCCTCAAGACAACAAAATGTTCAGATGTCTCCACTATCAACTTTCAATGCTACTTTCTGTGCCTACCATGGTGAAATATGAAAGAAGATTTGAGCAAGTTGACAACTTGGTAGAAGAAATAAAGTCTGTCAGGAACATGCAAGGAAGGCTGCAGAAGCGCAAACTCCACACTCCCAACTCGGTGACGTAGTTACAAAAAATAACAACACGGGGCTCTTACGAGGCCCTGTTATTTGAATGAGCAAGTTGACATTTCATGTTGCTTGGCAACTTTGAAGAAGAATTAAAGTGGCTTTGTTAAGCTTTTAATTCTACACGAATGCTAAATAAGGTAAAAAGGACTTGTAAAGTAAGAGACCGTAGAGGGAGCCTGAGAAACGTCAGCCACATGAACGGAAGGCTGCAGAAGCGCAAACTACACACTCCAGACTCGGTGACGTAGTTACAAAAAATAACAACACAGGGCTCTTATGAGGCCCTGTAATTGGAATGAGCAAGTTGACATTTCCTGTTGCTTAACTTGCAAAAAGTGGTACAAAAGGGGGTGGTGATGGACCGAGCATCTGAACCAATCAAACACTCACACCCAGTCAACAGATCTGGGTTTAATCCATCACCATTCTTTAGCCCACTCTGCCACCCCAGTTCAGACATGGCCATATGCAACTCAGTCTGACCCAGTGCCTCATGGGAACAGTCCAGCCTGAACTGCCAAGCCATGCCTTCCCTGGACTGGAAACAAGCTTCCTAGGACCGGTTTCTGACATTTCAGCCGTCTTCAGCCAGGCTTGCTTGAATCCAGTGGCAAAGTGAGCAAGGGACTCACGTCTGAGCATACCCTGCCAAATGATGGCGAACAAATTGGTACAAAAGGGGGTGGTGATGGACGGAGCATATGAACCAATCAAACACTCACACCCAGTCAACAGATTTGGGTTTAATCCATCACCATTCTTTAGCCCACTCTGACACCTCTGTTCAGACATGGCCCTATACAAATCAGTCTGACCCTGTGCCTCATGGGAACAGTCCAGCCTGAACTGCCAAGCCATGCCTTCCCTGGACCGGAAACAAGCTTCCTAGGACCGGTTTCAGGCATTTCAGCCGTCTTCAGCCAGGCTTGCTTGAATCCAGTGGCAAAGTGAGCAAGGGACTCACGTCTGAGCATACCCTGCCAACTTATGGAGAACAAAGTGGTACAAAAGGGGGTGGTGATGGACGAAGCATCTGAACCAACCAAACACTCACACCCAGTCAACAGATCTGGGCTTAATTCATCACCATTCTTTAGCCCACTCTGCCACCCCAGTTCAGACATGGCCATATGCAAATCAGTCTGACCCTGTGCCTCATGGGAACAGTCCAGCCTGAACTGCCAAGCCATGCTTTCACTGGACCGGAAAAAAGCTTCCTAAGACCGGTTTCTGGCATTTCAGCCGTCTTCAGCCAGGCTTGCTTGAATCCAGTGGCAAAGTGAGCAAGTGACTCACGTCTGAGCATACCCTGACAACTTATGGCGAACAAAGCAGTACAAAAGGGGGTGGTGATGGACGGAGCATCTGACCTAATCAAATACTCACACCCAGTCAACAGAGCTGGGTTTAATCAATCACCATTCTTTAGCCCACTCTGCCACCCCAGTTCAGACATGGCCATATGCCAATCAGTCTCACCCTGTGCCTCATGGGAACAGTCCAGCCTGAACTGCCAGGCCATGCCTTCCCTGATCTCACGTCCCCCTCAAGACAACAAAATGTTCAGATGTCTCCACTATCAACTTTCAATGCTACTTTCTGTGCCTACCATGGTGAAATATGAAAGAAGATTTGAGCAAGTTGACAACTTGGTAGAAGAAATAAAGTCTGTCAGGAACATGCAAGGAAGGCTGCAGAAGCGCAAACTCCACACTCCCAACTCGGTGACGTAGTTACAAAAAATGACAACACGGGGCTCTTACGAGGCCCTGTTATTTGAATGAGCAAGTTGACATTTCATGTTGTTTGGCAACTTTGAAGAAGAATTAAAGTGGCTTTGTTAAGCTTTTAATTCTACACGAATGCTAAATAAGGTAAAAAGGACATGTAAAGTAAGAGACCGTAGAGGGAGCCTGAGAAACGTCAGCCACATGAACGGAAGGCTGCAGAAGCACAAACTACACACTCCAGACTCGGTGACGTAGTTACAAAAAATAACAACACAGGGCTCTTATGAGGCCCTGTAATTGGAATGAGCAAGTTGACATTTCCTGTTGCTTAACTTGCAAAAAGTGGTACAAAAGGGGGTGGTGATGGACGGAGCATCTGAACCAACCAAACACTCACACCCAGTCAACAGATCTGGGTTTAATCCATCACCATTCTTTAGCCCACTCTGCCACCCTAGTTCAGACATGGCCACTCAGTCTGACCCTGTGCCTCATGGAAACAGTCCAGCCTGAACTGCCAAGCCATGCCTTCCCTGGACCGGAAACAAGCTTCCTAGGTCCGGTTTCTGGCATTTCAGCCGTCTTCAGCCAGGCTTGCTTGAATCCAGTGGCAAAGTGAGCAAGGGATTCACGTCTGAGCATACCCTGACAACTTATGGTGAACAAAGCGGTACAAAAGGAGGTGGTGATGGACGGAGCATCTGAACTAATCAAACACTCACACCAAGTCAACAGATCTGGGTTTAATCCATCACCATTCTTTAGCCCACTCTGCCAACCCAGTTCAGACATGGCCATATGCAAATCAGTCTGACCCTGTGCGTCGTAGGAACAGTCTAGCCTGAATTGCCAAGCCATGCCTTCCCTGGACCGGAAAGAAGCTTCCTAGGACCGGTTTCTGGCATTTCAGCTGTCTTCAGCCAGGTTTGCGTGAATCCAGTGGGAAAGTGAGCAAGGGACTCACGTCTGAGCATACCATGCCAACCTATGGCGAACAAAGCTGTACAAAAGGGGGTGGTGATGGAAGGAGCATCTGAACTAATCAAACACTCACACCCAGTCAACAGATCTGGGTTTAATCCATCACCATTCTTTAGCCCACTCTGCCATCCCAGTTCAGACATGGCCATATGCAACTCAGTCTGACCCTGTGCCTCATGGAAACAGTCCAGCCTGAACTGCGTAGCCATGCCTTCCCTGGACCGGAAAGAAGCTTCCTAGGTCCGGTTTCTGGCATTTCAGCCGTCTTCAGCCAGGCTTGCTTGAATCCAGTGGCAAAGTGAGCAAGGGATTCACGTCTGAGCATACCCTGCCAACTTATGGTGAACAAAGCGGCACAAAAGGGGGTGGTGATGGACAGAGCATCTGAACTAATCAAACACTCACACCCAGTCAACAGATCTGGGTTTAATCCATCACCATTCTTTAGCCTACTCTGCCACCCCAGTTCAGACATGGCCATATGCAAATCAGTCTGACCCCGTGCCTCATGGGAACAGTCCAGCCTGAACTGCCAAGCCATGCCTTCCCTGGACCGGAAACAAGCTTCCTAGGACCGGTTTCTGGCATTTCAGCCGTCTTCAGCCAGGCTTGCTTGAATCCAGTGGGAAACTTAGCAAGGGACTCACGTCTGAGCATACCCTGCCAACTTATGGCAAACAAAGCGGTACAAAAGGGGGTGGTGATAGAAGGAGCATCTGAACCAATCAAACACTCACACCCAGTCAACAGATCTGGGTTTAATCCATCACCATTCTTTAGCCCACTATGCCACCCTAGTTCAGACATGGCCACTCAGTCTGACCCTGTGCCTCATGGAAACAGTCCAGCCTGTACTGGCAAGCCATGCCTTCCCTGGACCGGAAACAAGCTTCCTAGGACCGGTTTCTGGCATTTCAGCCGTCGTCAGCCAGGCTTGCTTGAATCCAGTGGCAAAGTGAGCAAGGGACTCATGTCTGAGCATACCCTGCCAACTTATGGCGAACAAAGCGGCACAAAAGGGGGTGGTGATGGACGGAGAATCTGAACTAATCAAACACTCACACCCAGTCAACAGATCTGGGTTTAATCCATCACCATTCTTTAGCCCACTCTGCGACCCCAGTTCAGACATGGCCATATGCAAATCAGTCTGACCATGTGCCTCATGGGAACAGTCCAGCCTGAACTGCCAAGCCATACCTTCCCTGGACAAGAAACAAGCTTCCTAGGACTGGTTTCTGGCATTTCAGCCGTATTCAGCCAGGCTTGCTTGAATCCAGTGGCAAAGTGAGCATGGGACTCACGTCTGAGCATACCCTGACAACTTATGGCGAACAAAGTGGTACAAAAGGGGGGTGGTGATGGACGGAGCATCCTAACCAATCAAACACTCACACCCAGTCAACAGATCTGGGTTTAATCCATCACCATTCTTTAGCCCACTCTGCCACCCCAGTTCAGACATGGCCATATGCAAATCAGTATGACCCTGTGCCTCATGGGAACAGTCCAGCCTGAACTGCCAAGCCATGCTTTCCCTGGACCGGAAACAAGCTTCCTAGGACCGGTTTCTGGCATTTCAGCCGTCTTCAGCCAGGCTTGCTTGAATCCAGTGGCAAAGTGAGCAAGGGACTCACGTCTGAGCATACCCTGCCAACTTATGGCGAACAAAGCGGTACAAAAGGGGGTGGTGATGGACGGAGCAACTGAACTAATCAAACACTCACACCAAGTCAACAGATCTGGGTATAATCCATCACCATTCTTTAGCTCACTCTGCCACCCCAGTTCAGACATGGCCATATGCAAATGAGTCTGACCCTGTGCCTCATAGGTACAGTCCAGCCTGAACTGCCAAGCCATGCCTTCCCTGGACCGGAAACAAGCTTCCTAGGACCGGATTCTGGCATTTCAGCTGTCTTCAGCCAGGCTTGCTTGACTCCAGTGGCAAAGTGAGCAAGGGACTCACGTCTGAGCACACCCTGACAACTTATGGCGAACAAAGCGGTACAAAAGGGGGGTGGTGATGGACGGAGCATCTGACCAATCAAACACTCACACCCAGTCAACAGATCTGGGTTTAATACATCAAAATTCTTTAGCCCACTCTGCCACCCCAGTTAAGACATGGCCATATGCAAATCAGTCTGACCTTGTGCCTTATGGGAACAGTCCAGCCTGAACTGCCAAGCCATGCCTTCCCTGGACCGGAAACAAGCTTCCTAGGACCGGATTCTGGCATTTCAGCCATCTTCAGTCAGGCTTGCTTGACTCCAGTGGCAAAGTGAGCAAGGGACTCACGTCTGAGCATACCCTGACAACTTATGGCGAACAAAGCGGTACAAAAGGGGGTCGGTGGTGGACAGAGCATCTGAAACAATCAAAAACTCACACCCAGTCAACAGATCTGGGTTTAATACATCACCATTCTTTAGCCCACTCTGCCACCCCAGTTAAGACATGGCCATATGCAAATTAGTCTAACCTTGTGCCTCATGGGAGCAGTCCAGCCTGAACTGCCAAGCCATGCCTTCCCTGGACCGGAAACAAGCTTCCTAGGACCGGTTTCTGGCATTTCAGCCGTCTTCAGCCAGGCTTGCTTGAATCCAGTGGGAAAGTGAGCAAGGGACTCACGTCTGAGCATACCCTGCCAGCTTATGGCAAACAAAGCAGTACAAAAGGGGGTGGTGATGGACGAAGCATCTGAACCAACCAAACACTCACACCCAGTCAACAGATCTGGGTTTAATCCATCACCATTCTTTAGCCCACTCTGCCACCCCAGTTCAGACATGGCCATATGCAAATCAGTCTGACCCTGTGCCTCATGGGAACAGTCCAGCCTGAACTTCCAAGCCATGCTTTCACTGGACCGGAAAAAAGCTTCCTAGGACCGGTTTCTGGCATTTCAGCCGTCTTCAGCCAGGCTTGCTTGAATCCAGTGGCAAAGTGAGCAAGGGACTCACGTCTGAGCATACCCTGACAACTTATGGCGAACAAAGCGGTACAAAAGGGGGTAGTGATGGACGGAGCATCTGAACTAATCAAACACTCACACCAAGTCAACAGATCAGGGTTTAATCCATCACCATTCTTTAGCCCACTCTGCCAACCCAGTTCAGACATGGCCATATGCAAATCAGTCTGACCCTGTGCCTCATAGGAACAGTCCAGCCTGAACTGCCAAGCCATGCCTTCCCTGGACCGGAAAGAAGCTTCCTAGGACCGGTTTCTGGCATTTCAGCTGTCTTCAGCCAGGTTTGCGTGAATCCAGTGGGAAAGTGAGCAAGGGACTCACGTCTGAGCATACCATGCCAACTTATGGCGAACAAAGCTGTACAAAAGGGGGTGGTGATGGAAGGAGCATCTGAACCAATCAAACACTCACACCCAGTCAACAGATCTGGGTTTAATCCATCACCATTCTTTAGCCCACTCTGCCATCCCAGTTCAGACATGGCCATATGCAACTCAGTCTGACCCTGTGCCTCATGGAAACAGTCCAGCCTGAACTGCGAAGCCATGCCTTCCCTGGACCGGAAACAAGCTTCCTAGGTCCGGTTTCTGGCATTTCAGCCGTCTTCAGCCAGGATTGCTTGAATCCAGTGGCAAAGTGAGCAAGGGATTCACGTCTGAGCATACCCTGCCAACTTATGGCGAACAAAGCGGCACAAAAGGGGGTGGTGATGGACGGAGCATCTGAACTAATCAAACACTCACACCCAGTCAACAGATCTGGGTTTAATCCATCACCATTCTTTAGCCCACTCTGCCATCCCAGTTCAGACATGGCTATATGCAAATCAGTCTGACCCCGTGCCTCATGGGAACAGTCCAGCCTGAACTGCCAAGCCATGCCTTCCCTGGACCGGAAACAAGCTTCCTAGGACCGGTTTCTGGCATTTCAGCCGTCTTCAGCCAGGTTTGCTTGAATCCAGTGGCAAAGTGAGCAATGGACTCACGTCTGATCATACACACACAACTTATGGCGAACAAAGTGGTACAAGGGGGAGGTGATGGACGGAGCATCTGAACCAATCAAACACTCACACCCAGTCAACTCATCTGGGTTTAATCCATCACCATTCTTTAGCCCACTCTGCCACCCCTGTTCAGACATGGCCATATGCAATTCAGTCTGACCCTGTGCCTCATGGGAACAGTCCAGCCTGAACTGCCATGCCATGCTTTCCCTGGACCGGAAACAAGCTTCCTAGGACCAGTTTCTGGCATTTCAGCCGTCTTCAGCCAGGCTTGCTTGAATCCAGTGGCAAAGTGAGCAAGGGACTCACGTCTGATCATACCCTGCCAAGTTATGGCGAACAAAGCGGTACAAAAGGGGGTGGTGATGGACGGAGCATATGAACTAATCAAACACTCACACCAAGTCAACAGATCTGGGTTTAATCCATCACCATTCTTTAGCCTACTCTGCCACCCCAGTTCAGACATGGCCATATGCAAATCAGTCTGACCCCGTGCCTCATGGGAACAGTCCAGCCTGAACTTCCAAGCCATGCCTTCCCTGGACCGGAAACAAGCTTCCTAGGACCGGTTTCTGGCATTTCAGCCGTCTTCAGCCAGGCTTGCTTGAATCCAGTGGGAAACTTAGCAAGGGACTCATGTCTGAGCATACCCTGCCAACTTATGGCAAACAAAGCGGTACAAAAGGGGGTGGTGATAGAAGGAGCATCTGAACCAATCAAACACTCACACCCAGTCAACAGATCTGGGTTTAATCCATCACCATTCTTTAGCCCACTCTGCGACCCCAGTTCAGACATGGCCATATGCAAATCAGTCTGACCATGTGCCTCATGGGAACAGTCCAGCCTGAACTGCCAAGCCATACCTTCCCTGGACAAGAAACAAGCTTCCTAGGACTGGTTTCTGGCATTTCAGCCGTATTCAGCCAGGCTTGCTTGAATCCAGTGGCAAAGTGAGCGAAGGACTCACGTCTGAGCATACCCTGACAACTTATGGCGAACAAAGTGGTACAAAAGGGGGGTGGTGATGGACGGAGCATCTGAACCAATCAAACACTCACACCCAGTCAACAGATCTGGGTTTAATCCATCACCATTCTTTAGCCGACTCTGCCACCCCAGTTCAGACATGGCCATATGCAAATCAGTATGACCCTGTGCCTCATGGGAACAGTCCAGCCTGAACTGCCAAGCCATGCTTTCCCTGGACCGGAAACAAGCTTCCTAGGACCGGTTTCTGGCATTTCAGCCGTCGTCAGCCAGGCTTGCTTGAATCCAGTGGCAAAGTGAGCAAGGGACTCATGTCTGAGCATACCCTGCCAACTTATGGCGAACAAAGCGGCACAAAAGGGGGTGGTGATGGACGGAGAATCTGAACTAATCAAACACTCACACCCAGTCAACAGATCTGGGTTTAATCCATCACCATTCTTTAGCCCACTCTGCGACCCCAGTTCAGACATGGCCATATGCAAATCAGTCTGACCATGTGCCTCATGGGAACAGTCCAGCCTGAACTGCCAAGCCATACCTTCCCTGGACAAGAAACAAGCTTCCTAGGACTGGTTTCTGGCATTTCAGCCGTATTCAGCCAGGCTTGCTTGAATCCAGTGGCAAAGTGAGCATGGGACTCACGTCTGAGCATACCCTGACAACTTATGGCGAACAAAGTGGTACAAAAGGGGGGTGGTGATGGACGGAGCATCCTAACCAATCAAACACTCACACCCAGTCAACAGATCTGGGTTTAATCCATCACCATTCTTTAGCCCACTCTGCCACCCCAGTTCAGACATGGCCATATGCAAATCAGTATGACCCTGTGCCTCATGGGAACAGTCCAGCCTGAACTGCCAAGCCATGCTTTCCCTGGACCGGAAACAAGCTTCCTAGGACCGGTTTCTGGCATTTCAGCCGTCTTCAGCCAGGCTTGCTTGAATCCAGTGGCAAAGTGAGCAAGGGACTCACGTCTGAGCATACCCTGCCAACTTATGGCGAACAAAGCGGTACAAAAGGGGGTGGTGATGGACGGAGCAACTGAACTAATCAAACACTCACACCAAGTCAACAGATCTGGGTATAATCCATCACCATTCTTTAGCTCACTCTGCCACCCCAGTTCAGACATGGCCATATGCAAATGAGTCTGACCCTGTGCCTCATAGGTACAGTCCAGCCTGAACTGCCAAGCCATGCCTTCCCTGGACCGGAAACAAGCTTCCTAGGACCGGATTCTGGCATTTCAGCTGTCTTCAGCCAGGCTTGCTTGACTCCAGTGGCAAAGTGAGCAAGGGACTCACGTCTGAGCACACCCTGACAACTTATGGCGAACAAAGCGGTACAAAAGGGGGGTGGTGATGGACGGAGCATCTGACCAATCAAACACTCACACCCAGTCAACAGATCTGGGTTTAATACATCAAAATTCTTTAGCCCACTCTGCCACCCCAGTTAAGACATGGCCATATGCAAATCAGTCTGACCTTGTGCCTTATGGGAACAGTCCAGCCTGAACTGCCAAGCCATGCCTTCCCTGGACCGGAAACAAGCTTCCTAGGACCGGATTCTGGCATTTCAGCCATCTTCAGTCAGGCTTGCTTGACTCCAGTGGCAAAGTGAGCAAGGGACTCACGTCTGAGCATACCCTGACAACTTATGGCGAACAAAGCGGTACAAAAGGGGGTCGGTGGTGGACAGAGCATCTGAAACAATCAAAAACTCACACCCAGTCAACAGATCTGGGTTTAATACATCACCATTCTTTAGCCCACTCTGCCACCCCAGTTAAGACATGGCCATATGCAAATTAGTCTAACCTTGTGCCTCATGGGAGCAGTCCAGCCTGAACTGCCAAGCCATGCCTTCCCTGGACCGGAAACAAGCTTCCTAGGACCGGTTTCTGGCATTTCAGCCGTCTTCAGCCAGGCTTGCTTGAATCCAGTGGGAAAGTGAGCAAGGGACTCACGTCTGAGCATACCCTGCCAGCTTATGGCAAACAAAGCAGTACAAAAGGGGGTGGTGATGGACGAAGCATCTGAACCAACCAAACACTCACACCCAGTCAACAGATCTGGGTTTAATCCATCACCATTCTTTAGCCCACTCTGCCACCCCAGTTCAGACATGGCCATATGCAAATCAGTCTGACCCTGTGCCTCATGGGAACAGTCCAGCCTGAACTTCCAAGCCATGCTTTCACTGGACCGGAAAAAAGCTTCCTAGGACCGGTTTCTGGCATTTCAGCCGTCTTCAGCCAGGCTTGCTTGAATCCAGTGGCAAAGTGAGCAAGGGACTCACGTCTGAGCATACCCTGACAACTTATGGCGAACAAAGCGGTACAAAAGGGGGTAGTGATGGACGGAGCATCTGAACTAATCAAACACTCACACCAAGTCAACAGATCAGGGTTTAATCCATCACCATTCTTTAGCCCACTCTGCCAACCCAGTTCAGACATGGCCATATGCAAATCAGTCTGACCCTGTGCCTCATAGGAACAGTCCAGCCTGAACTGCCAAGCCATGCCTTCCCTGGACCGGAAAGAAGCTTCCTAGGACCGGTTTCTGGCATTTCAGCTGTCTTCAGCCAGGTTTGCGTGAATCCAGTGGGAAAGTGAGCAAGGGACTCACGTCTGAGCATACCATGCCAACTTATGGCGAACAAAGCTGTACAAAAGGGGGTGGTGATGGAAGGAGCATCTGAACCAATCAAACACTCACACCCAGTCAACAGATCTGGGTTTAATCCATCACCATTCTTTAGCCCACTCTGCCATCCCAGTTCAGACATGGCCATATGCAACTCAGTCTGACCCTGTGCCTCATGGAAACAGTCCAGCCTGAACTGCGAAGCCATGCCTTCCCTGGACCGGAAACAAGCTTCCTAGGTCCGGTTTCTGGCATTTCAGCCGTCTTCAGCCAGGATTGCTTGAATCCAGTGGCAAAGTGAGCAAGGGATTCACGTCTGAGCATACCCTGCCAACTTATGGCGAACAAAGCGGCACAAAAGGGGGTGGTGATGGACGGAGCATCTGAACTAATCAAACACTCACACCCAGTCAACAGATCTGGGTTTAATCCATCACCATTCTTTAGCCCACTCTGCCATCCCAGTTCAGACATGGCTATATGCAAATCAGTCTGACCCCGTGCCTCATGGGAACAGTCCAGCCTGAACTGCCAAGCCATGCCTTCCCTGGACCGGAAACAAGCTTCCTAGGACCGGTTTCTGGCATTTCAGCC
This sequence comes from Lissotriton helveticus, assembly GCF_964261635.1. Lineage (NCBI taxonomy): Eukaryota > Metazoa > Chordata > Amphibia > Caudata > Salamandridae > Lissotriton > Lissotriton helveticus. The sequence continues at coordinate 2,009,217,120 of NC_136057.1, read as the reverse complement.
GTCTTCAGCCAGGTTTGCTTGAATCCAGTGGCAAAGTGAGCAATGGACTCACGTCTGATCATACACACACAACTTATGGCGAACAAAGTGGTACAAGGGGGAGGTGATGGACGGAGCATCTGAACCAATCAAACACTCACACCCAGTCAACTCATCTGGGTTTAATCCATCACCATTCTTTAGCCCACTCTGCCACCCCTGTTCAGACATGGCCATATGCAATTCAGTCTGACCCTGTGCCTCATGGGAACAGTCCAGCCTGAACTGCCATGCCATGCTTTCCCTGGACCGGAAACAAGCTTCCTAGGACCAGTTTCTGGCATTTCAGCCGTCTTCAGCCAGGCTTGCTTGAATCCAGTGGCAAAGTGAGCAAGGGACTCACGTCTGATCATACCCTGCCAAGTTATGGCGAACAAAGCGGTACAAAAGGGGGTGGTGATGGACGGAGCATATGAACTAATCAAACACTCACACCAAGTCAACAGATCTGGGTTTAATCCATCACCATTCTTTAGCCTACTCTGCCACCCCAGTTCAGACATGGCCATATGCAAATCAGTCTGACCCCGTGCCTCATGGGAACAGTCCAGCCTGAACTTCCAAGCCATGCCTTCCCTGGACCGGAAACAAGCTTCCTAGGACCGGTTTCTGGCATTTCAGCCGTCTTCAGCCAGGCTTGCTTGAATCCAGTGGGAAACTTAGCAAGGGACTCATGTCTGAGCATACCCTGCCAACTTATGGCAAACAAAGCGGTACAAAAGGGGGTGGTGATAGAAGGAGCATCTGAACCAATCAAACACTCACACCCAGTCAACAGATCTGGGTTTAATCCATCACCATTCTTTAGCCCACTCTGCGACCCCAGTTCAGACATGGCCATATGCAAATCAGTCTGACCATGTGCCTCATGGGAACAGTCCAGCCTGAACTGCCAAGCCATACCTTCCCTGGACAAGAAACAAGCTTCCTAGGACTGGTTTCTGGCATTTCAGCCGTATTCAGCCAGGCTTGCTTGAATCCAGTGGCAAAGTGAGCGAAGGACTCACGTCTGAGCATACCCTGACAACTTATGGCGAACAAAGTGGTACAAAAGGGGGGTGGTGATGGACGGAGCATCTGAACCAATCAAACACTCACACCCAGTCAACAGATCTGGGTTTAATCCATCACCATTCTTTAGCCGACTCTGCCACCCCAGTTCAGACATGGCCATATGCAAATCAGTATGACCCTGTGCCTCATGGGAACAGTCCAGCCTGAACTGCCAAGCCATGCTTTCCCTGGACCGGAAACAAGCTTCCTAGGACCGGTTTCTGGCATTTCAGCCGTCTTCAGCCAGGCTTGCTTGAATCCAGTGGCAAAGTGAGCAAGGGACTCACGTCTGAGCAAACCCTGCCAACTTATGGCAAACAAAGAGGTACAAAAGGGGGTGGTGATGGACGGAGCAACTGAACTAATCAAACACTCACACGAAGTCAACAGATCTGGGTATAATCCATCACCATTCTTTAGCTCACTCTGCCACCCCAGTTCAGACATGGCCATATGCAAATGAGTCTGACCCTGTGCCTCATAGGTACATTCCAGCCTGAACTGCCAAGCCATGCCTTCCCTGGACCGGAAACAAGCTTCCTAGGACCGGATTCTGGCATTTCAGCTGTCTTCAGCCAGGCTTGCTTGACTCCAGTGGCAAAGTGAGCAAGGGACTCACGTCTGAGCACACCCTGACAACTTATGGCGAACAAAGCGGTACAAAAGGGGGGTGGTGATGGACGGAGCATCTGAACCAATCAAACACTCACACCCAGTCAACAGATCTGGGTTTAATACATCAAAATTCTTTAGCCCACTCTGCCACCCCAGTTAAGACATGGCCATATGTAAATCAGTCTGACCTTGTGCCTTATGGGAACAGTCCAGCCTGAACTGCCAAGCCATGCCTTCCCTGGATCGGAAACAAGCTTCCTAGGACCGGTTTCTGGCATTTCAGCCGTCTTAAGCCAGGCTTGCTTGAATCCAGTGGGAAAGTGAGCAAGGGACTCACGTCTGAGCATACCCTGCCAGCTTATGGCAAACAAAGCGGTACAAAAGGGGGTGGTGATGGACGAAGCATCTGAACCAACCAAACACTCACACCCAGTCAACAGATCTGGGTTTAATCCATCACCATTCTTTAGCCCACTCTGCCACCCCAGTTCAGACATGGCCATATGCAAATCAGTCTGACCCTGTGCCTCATGGGAACAGTCCAGCCTGAACTGCCAAGCCATGCTTTCACTGGACCGGAAAAAAGCTTCCTAGGACCGGTTTCTGGCATTTCAGCCGTCTTCAGCCTGGCTTGCTTGAATCCTGTGGCAAAGTGAGCAAGGGACTCACGTCTGAGCATACCCTGACAACTTATGGCGAACAAAGCGGTACAAAAGGGGGTGGTGATGGACGGAGCATCTGAACTAATCAAACACTCACACCAAGTCAACAGATAAGGGTTTAATCCATCACCATTCTTTAGCCCACTCTGCCAACCCAGTTCAGACATGGCCATATGCAAATCAGTCTGACCCTGTGCCTCATAGGAACAGTCCAGCCTGAACTGCCAAGCCATGCCTTTCCTGGACCGGAAAGAAGCTTCCTAGGACCGGTTTCTGGCATTTCAGCTGTCTTCAGCCAGGTTTGCGTGAATCCAGTGGGAAAGTGAGCAAGGGACTCACGTCTGAGCATACCATGCCAACTTATGGCGAACAAAGCTGTACAAAAGGGGGTGGTGATGGAAGGAGCATCTGAACCAATCAAACACTCACACCCAGTCAACAGATCTGGGTTTAATCCATCACCATTCTTTAGCCCACTCTGCCATCCCAGTTCAGACATGGCCATATGCAAATCAGTATGACCCTGTGCCTCATGGGAACAGTCCAGCCTGAACTGCCAAGCCATGCTTTCCCTGGACCGGAAACAAGCTTCCTAGGACTGGTTTCTTGCATTTCAGCCGTCCTCAGCCAGCCTTGCTTGAATCCAGTGGCAAAGTGAGCAAGGGACTCACGTCTGAGCATACCCTGCCAACTTATGACGCACAAAGCGGTACAAAAGGGGGTGGTGATGGACGGAGCAACTGAACTAATCAAACACTCACACCAAATCAACAGATCTGGGTATAATCCATCACCATTCTTTAGCTCACTCTGCCACCCCAGTTCAGACATGGCCATATGCAAATGAGTCTGACCCTGTGCCTCATAGGTACAGTCCAGCCTGAACTGCCAAGCCATGCCTTCCCTGGACCGGAAACAAGCTTCCTAGGACCGGATTCTGGCATTTCAGCTGTCTTCAGCCAGGCTTGCTTGACTCCAGTGGCAAAGTGTGCAAGGGACTCACGTCTGAGCACACCCTGACAACTTATGGCGAACAAAGCGGTACAAAAGGGGGGTGGTGATGGACGGAGCATCTGAACCAATCAAACACTCACACCCAGTCAACAGATCTGGGTTTAATACATCAAAATTCTTTAGCCCACTCTGCCACCCCAGTTAAGACATGGCAATATGCAAATCAGTCTGACCTTGTGCCTTATGGGAACAGTCCAGCCTGAACTGCCAAGCCATGCCTTCCCTGGACCGGAAACAAGCTTCCTAGGACCGGATTCTGGCATTTCAGCCATCTTCAGTCAGGCTTGCTTGACTCCAGTGGCAAAGTGAGCAAGGGACTCACGTCTGAGCATACCCTGACAACTTATGGCGAACAAAGCGGTACAAAAGGGGGTCGGTGGTGGACAGAGCATCTGAAACAATCAAAAACTCACACCCAGTCAACAGATCTGGGTTTAATACATCACCATTCTTTAGCCCACTCTGCCACCCCAGTTAAGACATGGCCATATGCAAATTAGTCTAACCTTGTGTCTCATGGGAGCAGTCCAGCCTGAACTGCCAAGCCATGCCTTCCCTGGACCGGAAACAAGCTTCCTAGGACCGGTTTCTGGCATTTCAGCCGTCTTCAGCCAGGCTTGCTTGAATCCAGTGGGAAAGTGAGCAAGGGGCTCACGTCTGAGCATACCCTGCCAGCTTATGGCGAACAAAGCGGTACAAAAGGGGGTGGTGATGGACGAAGCATCTGAACCAACCAAACACTCACACCCAGTCAACAGATCTGGGTTTAATCCATCACCATTCTTTAGCCCACTCTGCCACCCCAGTTCAGACATGGCCTTATGCAAATCAGTCTGACCCTGTGCCTCATGGGAACAGTCCAGCCTGAACTACCAAGCCATGCTTTCACTGGACCGGAAAAAAGCTTCCTAGGACCGGTTTCTGGCATTTCAGCCGTCTTCAGCCAGGCTTGCTTGAATCCAGTGGCAAAGTGAGCAAGGGACTCACGTCTGAGCATACCCTGACAACTTATGGCGAACAAAGCGGTACAAAAGGGGGTGGTGATGGACGGAGCATCTGAACTAATCAAACACTCACACCAAGTCAACAGATAAGGGTTTAATCCATCACCATTCTTTAGCCCACTCTGCCAACCCAGTTCAGACATGGCCATATGCAAATCAGTCTGACCCTGTGCCTCGTAGGAACAGTCTAGCCTGAATTGCCAAGCCATGCCTTCCCTGGACCGGAAAGAAGCTTCCTAGGACCGGTTTCTGGCATTTCAGCTGTCTTCAGCCAGGTTTGCGTGAATCCAGTGGGAAAGTGAGCAAGGGACTCACGTCTGAGCATACCATGCCAACTTATGGCGAACAAAGCTGTACAAAAGGGGGTGGTGATGGAAGGAGCATCGGAACTAATCAAACACTCACACCCAGTCAACAGATCTGGGTTTAATCCATCACCATTCTTTAGCCCACTCTGCCATCCCAGTTCAGACATGGCCATATGCAACTCAGTCTGACCCTGTGCCTCATGGAAACAGTCCAGCCTGAACTGCGTAGCCATGCCTTCCCTGGACCGGAAAGAAGCTTCCTAGGTCCGGTTTCTGGCATTTCAGCCGTCTTCAGCCAGGCTTGCTTGAATCCAGTGGCAAAGTGAGCAAGGGATTCACGTCTGAGCATACCCTGCCAACTTATGGTGAACAAAGCGGCACAAAAGGGGGTGGTGATGGACAGAGCATCTGAACTAATCAAACACTCACTCCCAGTCAACAGATCTGGGTTTAATCCATCACCATTCTTTAGCCTACTCTGCCACCCCAGTTCAGACATGGCCATATGCAAATCAGTCTGACCCCGTGCCTCATGGGAACAGTCCAGCCTGAACTGCCAAGCCATGCCTTCCCTGGACCGGAAACAAGCTTCCTAGGACCGGTTTCTGGCATTTCAGCCGTCTTCAGCCAGGCTTGCTTGACTCCAGTGGCAAAGTGTGCAAGGGACTCACGTCTGAGCACACCCTGACAACTTATGGCGAACAAAGCGGTACAAAAGGGGGGTGGTGATGGACGGAGCATCTGAACCAATCAAACACTCACACCCAGTCAACAGATCTGGGTTTAATACATCAAAATTCTTTAGCCCACTCTGCCACCCCAGTTAAGACATGGCAATATGCAAATCAGTCTGACCTTGTGCCTTATGGGAACAGTCCAGCCTGAACTGCCAAGCCATGCCTTCCCTGGACCGGAAACAAGCTTCCTAGGACCGGATTCTGGCATTTCAGCCATCTTCAGTCAGGCTTGCTTGACTCCAGTGGCAAAGTGAGCAAGGGACTCACGTCTGAGCATACCCTGACAACTTATGGCGAACAAAGCGGTACAAAAGGGGGTCGGTGGTGGACAGAGCATCTGAAACAATCAAAAACTCACACCCAGTCAACAGATCTGGGTTTAATACATCACCATTCTTTAGCCCACTCTGCCACCCCAGTTAAGACATGGCCATATGCAAATTAGTCTAACCTTGTGTCTCATGGGAGCAGTCCAGCCTGAACTGCCAAGCCATGCCTTCCCTGGACCGGAAACAAGCTTCCTAGGACCGGTTTCTGGCATTTCAGCCATCTTCAGCCAGGCTTGCTTGAATCCAGTGGGAAAGTGAGCAAGGGGCTCACGTCTGAGCATACCCTGCCAGCTTATGGCGAACAAAGCGGTACAAAAGGGGGTGGTGATGGACGAAGCATCTGAACCAACCAAACACTCACACCCAGTCAACAGATCTGGGTTTAATCCATCACCATTCTTTAGCCCACTCTGCCACCCCAGTTCAGACATGGCCATATGCAAATCAGTCTGACCCTGTGCCTCATGGGAACAGTCCAGCCTGAACTGCCAAGCCATGCTTTCACTGGACCGGAAAAAAGCTTCCTAGGACCGGTTTCTGGCATTTCAGCCGTCTTCAGCCAGGCTTGCTTGAATCCAGTGGCAAAGTGAGCAAGGGACTCACGTCTGAGCATACCCTGACAACTTATGGCGAACAAAGCGGTACAAAAGGGGGTGGTGATGGACGGAGCATCTGAACTAATCAAACACTCACACCAAGTCAACAGATAAGGGTTTAATCCATCACCATTCTTTAGCCCACTCTGCCAACCCAGTTCAGACATGGCCATATGCAAATCAGTCTGACCCTGTGCCTCGTAGGAACAGTCTAGCCTGAATTGCCAAGCCATGCCTTCCCTGGACCGGAAAGAAGCTTCCTAGGACCGGTTTCTGGCATTTCAGCTGTCTTCAGCCAGGTTTGCGTGAATCCAGTGGGAAAGTGAGCAAGGGACTCACGTCTGAGCATACCATGCCAACTTATGGCGAACAAAGCTGTACAAAAGGGGGTGGTGATGGAAGGAGCATCGGAACTAATCAAACACTCACACCCAGTCAACAGATCTGGGTTTAATCCATCACCATTCTTTAGCCCACTCTGCCATCCCAGTTCAGACATGGCCATATGCAACTCAGTCTGACCCTGTGCCTCATGGAAACAGTCCAGCCTGAACTGCGTAGCCATGCCTTCCCTGGACCGGAAAGAAGCTTCCTAGGTCCGGTTTCTGGCATTTCAGCCGTCTTCAGCCAGGCTTGCTTGAATCCAGTGGCAAAGTGAGCAAGGGATTCACGTCTGAGCATACCCTGCCAACTTATGGTGAACAAAGCGGCACAAAAGGGGGTGGTGATGGACAGAGCATCTGAACTAATCAAACACTCACACCCAGTCAACAGATCTGGGTTTAATCCATCACCATTCTTTAGCCTACTCTGCCACCCCAGTTCAGACATGGCCATATGCAAATCAGTCTGACCCCGTGCCTCATGGGAACAGTCCAGCCTGAACTGCCAAGCCATGCCTTCCCTGGACCGGAAACAAGCTTCCTAGGACCGGTTTCTGGCATTTCAGCCGTCTTCAGCCAGGCTTGCTTGAATCCAGTGGGAAACTTAGCAAGGGACTCACGTCTGAGCATACCCTGCCAACTTATGGCAAACAAAGCGGTACAAAAGGGGGTGGTGATAGAAGGAGCATCTGAACCAATCAAACACTCACACCCAGTCAACAGATCTGGGTTTAATCCATCACCATTCTTTAGCCCACTATGCCACCCTAGTTCAGACATGGCCACTCAGTCTGAACCTGTGCCTCATGGAAACAGTCCAGCCTGTACTGGCAAGCCATGCCTTCCCTGGACCGGAAACAAGCTTCCTAGGACCGGTTTCTGGCATTTCAGCCGTCGTCAGCCAGGCTTGCTTGAATCCAGTGGCAAAGTGAGCAAGGGACTCATGTCTGAGCATACCCTGCCAACTTATGGAGAACAAAGCGGCACAAAAGGGGGTGGTGATGGACGGGGCATCTGAACTAATCAAACACTCACACCCAGTCAACAGATCTGGGTTTAATCCATCACCATTCTTTAGCCCACTCTGCGACCCCAGTTCAGACATGGCCATATGCAAATCAGTCTGACCATGTGCCTCATGGCAACAGTCCAGCCTGAACTGCCAAGCCATACCTTCCCTGGACAAGAAACAAGCTTCCTAGGACTGGTTTCTGGCATTTCAGCCGTATTCAGCCAGGCTTGCGTGAATCCAGTGGCAAAGTGAGCATGGGACTCACGTCTGAGCATACCCTGACAACTTATGGCGAACAAAGTGGTACAAAAGGGGGGTGGTGATGGACGGAGCATCTGAACCAATCAAACACTCACACCCAGTCAACAGATCTGGGTTTAATCCATCACCATTCTTTAGCCCACTCTGCCACCCCAGTTCAGACATGGCCATATGCAAATCAGTATGACCCTGTGCCTCATGGGAACAGTCCAGCCTGAACTGCCAAGCCATGCTTTCCCTGGACCGGAAACAAGCTTCCTAGGACCGGTTTCTGGCATTTCAGCCGTCTTCAGCCAGGCTTGCTTGAATCCAGTGGCAAAGTGAGCAAGGGACTCACGTCTGAGCATACCCTGCCAACTTATGGCGAACAAAGCGGTACAAAAGGGGGTGGTGATGGACGGAGCAACTGAACTAATCAAACACTCACACCAAGTCAACAGATCTGGGTATAATCCATCACCATTCTTTAGCTCACTCTGCCACCCCAGTTCAGACATGGCCATATGCAAATGAGTCTGACCCTGTGCCTCATAGGTACAGTCCAGCCTGAACTGCAAAGCCATGCCTTCCCTGGACCGGAAACAAGCTTCCTAGGACCGGATTCTGGCATTTCAGCTGTCTTCAGCCAGGCTTGCTTGACTCCAGTGGCAAAGTGAGCAAGGGACTCACGTCTGAGCACACCCTGACAACTTATGGCGAACAAAGCGGTACAAAAGGGGGGTGGTGATGGACGGAGCATCTGAACCAATCAAACACTCACACCCAGTCAACAGATCTGGGTTTAATACATCAAAATTTTTTAGCCCACTCTGCCACCCCAGTTAAGACATGGCCATATGCAAATCAGTCTGACCTTGTGCCTTATGGGAACAGTCCAGCCTGAACTGCCAAGCCATGCCTTCCCTGGACCGGAAACAAGCTTCCTAGGACCGGATTCTGGCATTTCAGCCATCTTCAGTCAGGCTTGCTTGACTCCAGTGGCAAAGTGAGCAAGGGACTCACGTCTGAGCATACCCTGACAACTTATGGCGAACAAAGCGGTACAAAAGGGGGTCGGTGGTGGACAGAGCATCTGAAACAATCAAAAACTCACACCCAGTCAACAGATCTGGGTTTAATACATCACCATTCTTTAGCCCACTCTGCCACCCCAGTTAAGACATGGCCATATGCAAATTAGTCTAACCTTGTGCCTCATGGGAGCAGTCCAGCCTGAACTGCCAAGCCATGCCTTCCCTGGACCGGAAACAAGCTTCCTAGGACCGGTTTCTGGCATTTCAGCCGTCTTCAGCCAGGCTTGCTTGAATCCAGTGGGAAAGTGAGCAAGGGACTCACGTCTGAGCATACCCTGCCAGCTTATGGCAAACAAAGCAGTACAAAAGGGGGTGGTGATGGACGAAGCATCTGAACCAACCAAACACTCACACCCAGTCAACAGATCTGGGTTTAATCCATCACCATTCTTTAGCCCACTCTGCCACCCCAGTTCAGACATGGCCATATGCAAATCAGTCTGACCCTGTGCCTCATGGGAACAGTCCAGCCTGAACTGCCAAGCCATGCTTTCACTGGACCGGAAAAAAGCTTCCTAGGACCGGTTTCTGGCATTTCAGCCGTCTTCAGCCAGGCTTGCTTGAATCCAGTGGCAAAGTGAGCAAGGGACTCACGTCTGAGCATACCCTGACAACTTATGGCGAACAAAGCGGTACAAAAGGGGGTAGTGATGGACGGAGCATCTGAACTAATCAAACACTCACACCAAGTCAACAGATCAGGGTTTAATCCATCACCATTCTTTAGCCCACTCTGCCAACCCAGTTCAGACATGGCCATATGCAAATCAGTCTGACCCTGTGCCTCATAGGAACAGTCCAGCCTGAACTGCCAAGCCATGCCTTCCCTGGACCGGAAAGAAGCTTCCTAGGACCGGTTTCTGGCATTTCAGCTGTCTTCAGCCAGGTTTGCGTGAATCCAGTGGGAAAGTGAGCAAGGGACTCACGTCTGAGCATACCATGCCAACTTATGGCGAACAAAGCTGTACAAAAGGGGGTGGTGATGGAAGGAGCATCTGAACCAATCAAACACTCACACCCAGTCAACAGATCTGGGTTTAATCCATCACCATTCTTTAGCCCACTCTGCCATCCCAGTTCAGACATGGCCATATGCAACTCAGTCTGACCCTGTGCCTCATGGAAACAGTCCAGCCTGAACTGCGAAGCCATGCCTTCCCTGGACCGGAAACAAGCTTCCTAGGTCCGGTTTCTGGCATTTCAGCCGTCTTCAGCCAGGATTGCTTGAATCCAGTGGCAAAGTGAGCAAGGGATTCACGTCTGAGCATACCCTGCCAACTTATGGCGAACAAAGCGGCACAAAAGGGGGTGGTGATGGACGGAGCATCTGAACTAATCAAACACTCACACCCAGTCAACAGATCTGGGTTTAATCCATCACCATTCTTTAGCCCACTCTGCCATCCCAGTTCAGACATGGCTATATGCAAATCAGTCTGACCCCGTGCCTCATGGGAACAGTCCAGCCTGAACTGCCAAGCCATGCCTTCCCTGGACCGGAAACAAGCTTCCTAGGACCGGTTTCTGGCATTTCAGCCGTCTTCAGCCAGGTTTGCTTGAATCCAGTGGCAAAGTGAGCAATGGACTCACGTCTGATCATACACACACAACTTATGGCGAACAAAGTGGTACAAGGGGGAGGTGATGGACGGAGCATCTGAACCAATCAAACACTCACACCCAGTCAACTCATCTGGGTTTAATCCATCACCATTCTTTAGCCCACTCTGCCACCCCTGTTCAGACATGGCCATATGCAAATCAGTCTGACCCTGTGCCTCATGGGAACAGTCCAGCCTGAACTGCCATGCCATGCTTTCCCTGGACCGGAAACAAGCTTCCTAGGACCAGTTTCTGGCATTTCAGCCGTCTTCAGCCAGGCTTGCTTGAATCCAGTGGCAAAGTGAGCAAGGGACTCACGTCTGATCATACCCTGCCAAGTTATGGCGAACAAAGCGGTACAAAAGGGGGTGGTGATGGACGGAGCATATGAACTAATCAAACACTCACACCAAGTCAACAGATCTGGGTTTAATCCATCACCATTCTTTAGCCTACTCTGCCACCCCAGTTCAGACATGGCCATATGCAAATCAGTCTGACCCCGTGCCTCATGGGAACAGTCCAGCCTGAACTTCCAAGCCATGCCTTCCCTGGACCGGAAACAAGCTTCCTAGGACCGGTTTCTGGCATTTCAGCCGTCTTCAGCCAGGCTTGCTTGAATCCAGTGGGAAACTTAGCAAGGGACTCATGTCTGAGCATACCCTGCCAACTTATGGCAAACAAAGCGGTACAAAAGGGGGTGGTGATAGAAGGAGCATCTGAACCAATCAAACACTCACACCCAGTCAACAGATCTGGGTTTAATCCATCACCATTCTTTAGCCCACTCTGCGACCCCAGTTCAGACATGGCCATATGCAAATCAGTCTGACCATGTGCCTCATGGGAACAGTCCAGCCTGAACTGCCAAGCCATACCTTCCCTGGACAAGAAACAAGCTTCCTAGGACTGGTTTCTGGCATTTCAGCCGTATTCAGCCAGGCTTGCTTGAATCCAGTGGCAAAGTGAGCAAGGGACTCACGTCTGAGCATACCCTGACAACTTATGGCGAACAAAGTGGTACAAAAGGGGGGTGGTGATGGACGGAGCATCTGAACCAATCAAACACTCACACCCAGTCAACAGATCTGGGTTTAATCCATCACCATTCTTTAGCCGACTCTGCCACCCCAGTTCAGACATGGCCATATGCAAATCAGTATGACCCTGTGCCTCATGGGAACAGTCCAGCCTGAACTGCCAAGCCATGCTTTCCCTGGACCGGAAACAAGCTTCCTAGGACCGGTTTCTGGCATTTCAGCCGTCTTCAGCCAGGCTTGCTTGAATCCAGTGGCAAAGTGAGCAAGGGACTCACGTTTGAGCAAACCCTGCCAACTTATGGCAAACAAAGCGGTACAAAAGGGGGTGGTGATGGACGGAGCAACTGAACTAATCAAACACTCACACCAAGTCAACAGATCTGGGTATAATCCATCACCATTCTTTAGCTCACTCTGCCACCCCAGTTCAGACATGGCCATATGCAAATGAGTCTGACCCTGTGCCTCATAGGTACAGTCCAGCCTGAACTGCCAAGCCATGCCTTCCCTGGACCGGAAACAAGCTTCCTAGGACCGGATTCTGGCATTTCAGCTGTCTTCAGCCAGGCTTGCTTGACTCCAGTGGCAAAGTGAGCAAGGGACTCACGTCTGAGCACACCCTGACAACTTATGGCGAACAAAGCGGTACAAAAGGGGGGTGGTGATGGACGGAGCATCTGAACCAATCAAACACTCACACCCAGTCAACAGATCTGGGTTTAATACATCAAAATTCTTTAGCCCACTCTGCCACCCCAGTTAAGACATGGCCATATGTAAATCAGTCTGACCTTGTGCCTTATGGGAACAGTCCAGCCTGAACTGCCAAGCCATGCCTTCCCTGGATCGGAAACAAGCTTCCTAGGACCGGTTTCTGGCATTTCAGCCGTCTTAAGCCAGGCTTGCTTGAATCCAGTGGGAAAGTGAGCAAGGGACTCACGTCTGAGCATACCCTGCCAGCTTATGGCAAACAAAGCGGTACAAAAGGGGGTGGTGATGGACGAAGCATCTGAACCAACCAAACACTCACACCCAGTCAACAGATCTGGGTTTAATCCATCACCATTCTTTAGCCCACTCTGCCACCCCAGTTCAGACATGGCCATATGCAAATCAGTCTGACCCTGTGCCTCATGGGAACAGTCCAGCCTGAACTGCCAAGCCATGCTTTCACTGGACCGGAAAAAAGCTTCCTAGGACCGGTTTCTGGCATTTCAGCCGTCTTCAGCCTGGCTTGCTTGAATCCTGTGGCAAAGTGAGCAAGGGACTCACGTCTGAGCATACCCTGACAACTTATGGCGAACAAAGCGATACAAAAGGGGGTGGTGATGGACGGAGCATCTGAACTAATCAAACACTCACACCAAGTCAACAGATAAGGGTTTAATCCATCACCATTCTTTAGCCCACTCTGCCAACCCAGTTCAGACATGGCCATATGCAAATCAGTCTGACCCTGTGCCTCATAGGAACAGTCCAGCCTGAACTGCCAAGCCATGCCTTTCCTGGACCGGAAAGAAGCTTCCTAGGACCGGTTTCTGGCATTTCAGCTGTCTTCAGCCAGGTTTGCGTGAATCCAGTGGGAAAGTGAGCAAGGGACTCACGTCTGAGCATACCATGCCAACTTATGGCGAACAAAGCTGTACAAAAGGGGGTGGTGATGGAAGGAGCATCTGAACCAATCAAACACTCACACCCAGTCAACAGATCTGGGTTTAATCCATCACCATTCTTTAGCCCACTCTGCCATCCCAGTTCAGACATGGCCATATGCATATCAGTATGACCCTGTGCCTCATGGGAACAGTCCAGCCTGAACTGCCAAGCCATGCTTTCCCTGGACCGGAAACAAGCTTCCTAGGACCGGTTTCTTGCATTTCAGCCGTCTTCAGCCAGCCTTGCTTGAATCCAGTGGCAAAGTGAGCAAGGGACTCACGTCTGAGCATACCCTGCCAACTTATGACGCACAAAGCGGTACAAAAGGGGGTGGTGATGGACGGAGCAACTGAACTAATCAAACACTCACACCAAATCAACAGATCTGGGTATAATCCATCACCATTCTTTAGCTCACTCTGCCACCCCAGTTCAGACATGGCCATATGCAAATGAGTCTGACCCTGTGCCTCATAGGTACAGTCCAGCCTGAACTGCCAAGCCATGCCTTCCCTGGACCGGAAACAAGCTTCCTAGGACCGGATTCTGGCATTTCAGCTGTCTTCAGCCAGGCTTGCTTGACTCCAGTGGCAAAGTGAGCAAGGGACTCACGTCTGAGCACACCCTGACAACTTATGGCGAACAAAGCGGTACAAAAGGGGGGTGGTGATGGACGGAGCATCTGAACCAATCAAACACTCACACCCAGTCAACGGATCTGGGTTTAATACATCAAAATTCTTTAGCCCACTCTGCCACCACAGTTAAGACATGGCAATATGCAAATCAGTCTGACCTTGTGCCTTATGGGAACAGTCCAGCCTGAACTGCCAAGCCATGCCTTCCCTGGACCGGAAACAAGCTTCCTAGGACCGGATTCTGGCATTTCAGCCATCTTCAGTCAGGCTTGCTTGACTCCAGTGGCAAAGTGAGCAAGGGACTCACGTCTGAGCATACCCTGACAACTTATGGCGAACAAAGCGGTACAAAAGGGGGTCGGTGGTGGACAGAGCAGCTGAAACAATCAAAAACTCACACCCAGTCAACAGATCTGGGTTTAATACATCACCATTCTTTAGCCCACTCTGCCACCCCAGTTAAGACATGGCCATATGCAAATTAGTCTAACCTTGTGTCTCATGGGAGCAGTCCAGCCTGAACTGCCAAGCCATGCCTTCCCTGGACCGGAAACAAGCTTCCTAGGACCGGTTTCTGGCATTTCAGCCGTCTTCAGCCAGGCTTGCTTGAATCCAGTGGGAAAGTGAGCAAGGGGCTCACGTCTGAGCATACCCTGCCAGCTTATGGCGAACAAAGCGGTACAAAAGGGGGTGGTGATGGACGAAGCATCTGAACCAACCAAACACTCACACCCAGTCAACAGATCTGGGTTTAATCCATCACCATTCTTTAGCCCACTCTGCCACCCCAGTTCAGACATGGCCATATGCAAATCAGTCTGACCCTGTGCCTCATGGGAACAGTCCAGCCTGAACTGCCAAGCCATGCTTTCACTGGACCGGAAAAAAGCTTCCTAGGACCGGTTTCTGGCATTTCAGCCGTCTTCAGCCAGGCTTGCTTGAATCCAGTGGCAAAGTGAGCAAGGGACTCACGTCTGAGCATACCCTGACAACTTATGGCGAACAAAGCGGTACAAAAGGGGGTGGTGATGGACGGAGCATCTGAACTAATCAAACACTCACACCAAGTCAACAGATAAGGGTTTAATCCATCACCATTCTTTAGCCCACTCTGCCAACCCAGTTCAGACATGGCCATATGCAAATGAGTCTGACCCTGTGCCTCATAGGTACAGTCCAGCCTGAACTGCCAAGCCATGCCTTCCCTGGACCGGAAACAAGCTTCCTAGGACCGGATTCTGGCATTTCAGCTGTCTTCAGCCAGGCTTGCTTGACTCCAGTGGCAAAGTGAGCAAGGGACTCACGTCTGAGCACACCCTGACAACTTATGGCGAACAAAGCGGTACAAAAGGGGGGTGGTGATGGACGGAGCATCTGAACCAATCAAACACTCACACCCAGTCAACAGATCTGGGTTTAATACATCAAAATTTTTTAGCCCACTCTGCCACCCCAGTTAAGACATGGCCATATGCAAATCAGTCTGACCTTGTGCCTTATGGGAACAGTCCAGCCTGAACTGCCAAGCCATGCCTTCCCTGGACCGGAAACAAGCTTCCTAGGACCGGATTCTGGCATTTCAGCCATCTTCAGTCAGGCTTGCTTGACTCCAGTGGCAAAGTGAGCAAGGGACTCACGTCTGAGCATACCCTGACAACTTATGGCGAACAAAGCGGTACAAAAGGGGGTCGGTGGTGGACAGAGCATCTGAAACAATCAAAAACTCACACCCAGTCAACAGATCTGGGTTTAATACATCACCATTCTTTAGCCCACTCTGCCACCCCAGTTAAGACATGGCCATATGCAAATTAGTCTAACCTGGTGCCTCATGGGAGCAGTCCAGCCTGAACTGCCAAGCCATGCCTTCCCTGGACCGGAAACAAGCTTCCTAGGACCGGTTTCTGGCATTTCAGCCATCTTCAGCCAGGCTTGCTTGAATCCAGTGGGAAAGTGAGCAAGGGACTCACGTCTGAGCATACCCTGCCAGCTTATGGCAAACAAAGCAGTACAAAAGGGGGTGGTGATGGACAAAGCATCTGAACCAACCAAACACTCACACCCAGTCAACAGATCTGGGTTTAATCCATCACCTTTCTTTAGCCCACTCTGCCAACCCAGTTCAGACATGGTCATATGCAAATCAGTCTGACCCTGTGCCTCATAGGAACAGTCCAGCCTGAACTGCCAAGCCATGCCTTCCCTGGACCGGAAAGAAGCTTCCTAGGACCGGTTTCTGGCATTTCAGCTGTCTTCAGCCAGGTTTGCGTGAATCCAGTGGGAAAGTGAGCAAGGGACTCACGTCTGAGCATACCATGCCAACTTATGGCGAACAAAGCTGTACAAAAGGGGGTGGTGATGGAAGGAGCATCTGAACCAATCAAACACTCACACCCAGTCAACAGATCTGGGTTTAATCCATCACCATTCTTTAGCCCACTCTGCCATCCCAGTTCAGACATGGCCATATGCAACTCAGTCTGACCCTGTGCCTCATGGAAACAGTCCAGCCTGAACTGCGAAGCCATGCCTTCCCTGGACCGGAAACAAGCTTCCTAGGTCCGGTTTCTGGCATTTCAGCCGTCTTCAGCCAGGATTGCTTGAATCCAGTGGCAAAGTGAGCAAGGGATTCACGTCTGAGCATACCCTGCCAACTTATGGCGAACAAAGCGGTACAAAAGGGGGTGGTGATGGACGGAGCATATGAACTAATCAAACACTCACACCAAGTCAACAGATCTGGGTTTAATCCATCACCATTCTTTAGCCTACTCTGCCACCCCAGTTCAGACATGGCCATATGCAAATCAGTCTGACCCCGTGCCTCATGGGAACAGTCCAGCCTGAACTTCCAAGCCATGCCTTCCCTGGACCGGAAACAAGCTTCCTAGGACCGGTTTCTGGCATTTCAGCCGTCTTCAGCCAGGCTTGCTTGAATCCAGTGGGAAACTTAGCAAGGGACTCATGTCTGAGCATACCCTGCCAACTTATGGCAAACAAAGCGGTACAAAAGGGGGTGGTGATAGAAGGAGCATCTGAACCAATCAAACACTCACACCCAGTCAACAGATCTGGGTTTAATCCATCACCATTCTTTAGCCCACTCTGCGACCCCAGTTCAGACATGGCCATATGCAAATCAGTCTGACCATGTGCCTCATGGGAACAGTCCAGCCTGAACTGCCAAGCCATACCTTCCCTGGACAAGAAACAAGCTTCCTAAGACTGGTTTCTGGCATTTCAGCCGATTTCAGCCAGGCTTGCTTGAATCCAGTGGCAAAGTGAGCAAGGGACTCACGTCTGAGCATACCCTGACAACTTATGGCGAACAAAGTGGTACAAAAGGGGGGTGGTGATGGACGGAGCATCTGAACCAATCAAACACTCACACCCAGTCAACAGATCTGGGTTTAATCCATCACCATTCTTTAGCCGACTCTGCCACCCCAGTTCAGACATGGCCATATGCAAATCAGTATGACCCTGTGCCTCATGGGAACAGTCCAGCCTGAACTGCCAAGCCATGCTTTCCCTGGACCGGAAACAAGCTTCCTAGGACCGGTTTCTGGCATTTCAGCCGTCTTCAGCCAGGCTTGCTTGAATCCAGTGGCAAAGTGAGCAAGGGACTCACGTCTGAGCAAACCCTGCCAACTTATGGCAAACAAAGCGGTACAAAAGGGGGTGGTGATGGACGGAGCAACTGAACTAATCAAACACTCACACCAAGTCAACAGATCTGGGTATAATCCATCACCATTCTTTAGCTCACTCTGCCACCCCAGTTCAGACATGGCCATATGCAAATGAGTCTGACCCTGTGCCTCATAGGTACAGTCCAGCCTGAACTGCCAAGCCATGCCTTCCCTGGACCGGAAACAAGCTTCCTAGGACCGGATTCTGGCATTTCAGCTGTCTTCAGCCAGGCTTGCTTGACTCCAGTGGCAAAGTGAGCAAGGGACTCACGTCTGAGCACACCCTGACAACTTATGGCGAACAAAGCGGTACAAAAGGGGGGTGGTGATGGACGGAGCATCTGAACCAATCAAACACTCACACCCAGTCAACAGATCTGGGTTTAATACATCAAAATTCTTTAGCCCACTCTGCCACCCCAGTTAAGACATGGCCATATGCAAATCAGTCTGACCTTGTGCCTTATGGGAACAGTCCAGCCTGAACTGCCAAGCCATGCCTTCCCTGGACCGGAAACAAGCTTCCTAGGACCGGTTTCTGGCATTTCAGCCGTCTTAAGCCAGGCTTGCTTGAATCCAGTGGGAAAGTGAGCAAGGGACTCACGTCTGAGCATACCCTGCCAGCTTATGGCAAATAAAGCGGTACAAAAGGGGGTGGTGATGGACGAAGCATCTGAACCAACCAAACACTCACACCCAGTCAACAGATCTGGGTTTAATCCATCACCATTCTTTAGCCCACTCTGCCACCCCAGTTCAGACATGGCCATATGCAAATCAGTCTGACCCTGTGCCTCATGGGAACAGTCCAGCCTGAACTGCCAAGCCATGCTTTCACTGGACCGGAAAAAAGCTTCCTAGGACCGGTTTCTGGCATTTCAGCCGTCTTCAGCCTGGCTTGCTTGAATCCTGTGGCAAAGTGAGCAAGGGACTCACGTCTGAGCATACCCTGACAACTTATGGCGAACAAAGCGGTACAAAAGGGGGTGGTGATGGACGGAGCATCTGAACTAATCAAACACTCACACCAAGTCAACAGATAAGGGTTTAATCCATCGCCATTCTTTAGCCCACTCTGCCAACCCAGTTCAGACATGGCCATATGCAAATCAGTCTGACCCTGTGCCTCATAGGAACAGTCCAGCCTGAACTGCCAAGCCATGCCTTCCCTGGACCGGAAAGAAGCTTCCTAGGACCGGTTTCTGGCATTTCAGCTGTCTTCAGCCAGGTTTGCGTGAATCCAGTGGGAAAGTGAGCAAGGGACTCACGTCTGAGCATACCATGCCAACTTATGGCGAACAAAGCTGTACAAAAGGGGGTGGTGATGGAAGGAGCATCTGAACCAATCAAACACTCACACCCAGTCAACAGATCTGGGTTTAATCCATCACCATTCTTTAGCCCACTCTGCCATCCCAGTTCAGACATGGCCATATGCAACTCAGTCTGACCCTGTGCCTCATGGAAACAGTCCAGCCTGAACTGCAAAGCCATGCCTTCCCTGGACCGGAAACAAGCTTCCTAGGTCCGGTTTCCGGCATTTCAGCCGTCTTCAGCCAGGATTGCTTGAATCCAGTGGCAAAGTGAGCAAGGGATTCACGTCTGAGCATACCCTGCCAACTTATGGCGAACAAAGCGGCACAAAAGGGGGGTGGTGATGGACGGAGCATCTGAACTAATCAAACACTCACACCCAGTCAACAGATCTGGGTTTAATCCATCACCATTCTTTAGCCCACTCTGCCATCCCAGTTCAGACATGGCCATATGCAAATCAGTCTGACCCCGTGCCTCATGGGAACAGTCCAGCCTGAACTGCCAAGCCATGCCTTTCCTGGACCGGAAACAAGCTTCCTAGGACCGGTTTCTGGCATTTCAGCCGTCTTCAGCCAGGTTTGCTTGAATCCAGTGGCAAAGTGAGCAATGGACTCATGTCTGATCATACACACACAACTTATGGCGAACAAAGTGGTACAAGGGGGGAGGTGATGGACGGAGCATCTGAACCAATCAAACACTCACACCCAGTCAACTCATCTGGGTTTAATCCATCACCATTCTTTAGCCCACTCTGCCACCCCTGTTCAGACATGGCCATATGCAAATCAGTCTGACCCTGTGCCTCATGGGAACAGTCCAGCCTGAACTGCCAAGCCATGCTTTCCCTGGACCGGAAACAAGCTTCCTAGGACCAGTTTCTGGCATTTCAGCCGTCTTCAGCCAGGCTTGCTTGAATCCAGTGGCAAAGTGAGCAAGGGACTCACGTCTGATCATACCCTGCCAAGTTATGGCGAACAAAGCGGTACAAAAGGGGGTGGTGATGGACGGAGCATATGAACTAATCAAACACTCACACCAAGTCAACAGATCTGGGTTTAGTCCATCACCATTCTTTAGCTCAATCTTTCATCCCAGTTCAGACATGGCCATATGCAAATCTGTCTGACCCTGTGCCTCATAGGTACAGTCCAGCCTGTACTGCCAAGCCATGCCTCCCCTGGACCGGAAACAAGTTTCCTAGGACCGGATTCTGGCATTTCAGCCGTCTTCAACCAGGCTTGCTTGAATCCAGTGGAAAAGTGAGCAAGGGACTCACGTCTGAGCACACCCTGACAACTTATGGCAAACAAAGCGGTACAAAAGGGGGGTGGTGATGGACAGAGCATCTGAACCAATCAAACACTCACACCAAGTCAACAGATCTGGGTTTAATCCATCACCATTCTTTAGCCCGCTCTGCCACCCCAGTTCAGACATTTCCATATGCAAATCAGTCTGACCCTGTACCTCATAGGAACAGTCCAGCCTGAACTACCAAGCCATGCCTTCCCTGGACCGGAAACAAGCTTCCTAGGACCGGATTCTGGCATTTCAGCCGTCTTCAGCCAGGCTTGCTTGAATCCAGAGGGAAACTTAGCAAGGGACTCACGTCTGAGCATACCCTGCCAACTTATGGCAAACAAAGTGGTACAAAAGGGGGTGGAGATGGAAGGAGCATCTGAACCAATCAAACACTCACACCCAGTCAACAGATCTGGGTTTAATCCATCACCATTCTTTAGCCCACTCTGCCACCCTAGTTCAGACATGGCCACTCAGTCTGACGCTGTGCCTCATGGAAACAGTCCAGCCTGAACTGCCAAGCCATGCCTTCCCTGGACAAGAAACAAGCTTCCTAGGACTGGTTTCTGGCATTTCAGCCGTATTCAGCCAGGCTTGCTTGAATCCAGTGGCAAAGTCAGCAAAGGACTCACGTCTGAGCATACCCTGACAACTTATGGCGAACAAAGTGGTACAAAAGGGGGGTGGTGATGGACGGAGCATCTGACCAAATCTAACACTCACACCCAGTCAACAGATCTAGGTTTAATCCATCACCATTCTTTAACCCACTCTGCCACCCCAGTTCAGACATGGCCATATGCAAATCAGTCTGACCCTGTGCCTCATCGGAACAGTCCACCCTGAACTGCCAAGCCATGCTTTCCCTGGACCGGAAACAAGCTTCCTAGGACTGGTTTCTGGCATTTCAGCCGTCTTCAGCCAGGCTTGCTTGAATTCAGTGGGAAACTTAGCAAGGGACTCACGTCTGAGCATACCCTGCCAACTTATGGCAAACAAAGCGGTACAAAAGGGGGTGGTGATGGACGGAGCAACTGAACTAATCAAACACTCACACCAAGTCAACAGATCTGGGTATAATCCATCACCATTATTTAGCTCACTCTTCCACCCCAGTTCAGACATGGCCATATGCAAATCAGTCTGACCCTGTGCCTCATTGGTACAGTCCAGCCTGAACTGCCAAGCCATGCCTTCCCTGGACCGGAAACAAGCTTCCTAGGACCGGATCCTGGCATTTCAGCTGTCTTCAGCCAGGCTTGCTTGAATCCAGTGGCAAAGTGAGCAAGGGACTCACGTCTGAGCACACCCTGACAACTTATGGCGAACAAAGCGGTACAAAAGGGGGGTGGTGATGGACGGAGCATCTGAACCAATCAAACACTCACACCCAGTCAACAGATCTGGGTTTAATATATCAAAATTCTTTAGCCCACTCTGCCACCCCAGTTAAGACATGGCCAAATGCAAATCAGTCTGACCTTGTGCCTTATGTGAACAGTCCAGCCTGAACTGCCAAGCCATGCCTTCCCTGGACCGGAAACAAGCTTCCTAGGACCGGATTCTGGCATTTCAGCCATCTTCAGTCAGGCTTGCTTGACTCCAGTGGCAAAGTGAGCAAGGGACTCACGTCTGAGCATACCCTGACAACGTATGGCGAACAAAGCGGTACAAAAGGGGGTCGGTGGTGGACAGAGCATCTGAAACAATCAAAAACTCACACCCAGTCAACAGATCTGGGTTTAATACATCACCATTCTTTAGCCCACTCTGCCACCCCAGTTAAGACATGGCCATCTGCAAATTAGTCTAACCTTGTGCCTCATGGGAGCAGTCCAGCCTGAGCTGCCAAGCCATGCCTTCCCTGGACCGGAAACAAGCTTCCTAGGACCGGTTTCTGGCATTTCAGCCGTCTTCAGCCAGGCTTGCTTGAATCCAGTGGGAAAGTGAGCAAGGGACTCACGTCTGAGCATACCCTGCCAGCTTATGGCGAACAAAGCGGTACAAAAGGGGGTGGTGATGGACGAAGCATCTGAACCAACCAAACACTCACACCCAGTCAACAGATCTGGGTTTAATCCATCACCATTCTTTAGCCCACTCTGCCACCCCAGTTCAGACATGGCCATATGCAAATCAGTCTGACCCTGTGCCTCATGGGAACAGTCCAGCCTGAACTGCCAAGCCATGCTTTCCCTGGACCGGAAACAAGCTTCCTAGGACCGGTTTCTGGCATTTCAGCCGTCTTCAGCCAGGCTTGCTTGAATCCAGTGGCAAAGTGAGCAAGGGACTCACGTCTGAGCATACCCTGACAACTTATGGCGAACAAAGCGGTACAAAAGGGGGTGGTGATGGACGGAGCATCTGAACTAATCAAACACTCACACCAAGTCAACAGATCAGGGTTTAATCCATCACCATTCTTTAGCCCACTCTGCCAACCCAGTTCAGACATGGCCATATGCAAATCAGTCTGACCCTGTGCCTCATGGGAACAGTCCAGCCTGAACTGCCAAGCCATGCTTTCCCTGGACCGGAAACAAGCTTCCTAGGACCATTTTCTGGCATTTCAGCCGTCTTCAGCCAGGCTTGCTTGAATCCAGTGGCAAAGTGAGCAAGGGACTCACGTCTGATCATACCCTGCCAAGTTATGGCGAACAAAGCGGTACAAAAGGGGGTGGTGATGGACGGAGCATCTGAACTAATCAAACACTCACACCAAGTCAACAGATATGGGTTTAATCCATCACCATTCTTTAGCTCACTCTTTCATCACAGTTCAGACATGGCCATATGCAAATCAGTCTGACCCTGTGCCTCATAGGAACAGTCCAGCCTGAACTGCCAAGCCATGCCTTCCCTGGACCGGAAAGAAGCTTCCTAGGACCGGTTTCTGGCATTTCTTCTGTCTTCAGCCAGGTTTGCGTGAATCCAGTGGGAAAGTGAGCAAGGGACTCACGTCTGAGCATACCATGCCAACTTATGGCGAACAAAGCTGTACAAAAGGGGGTGGTGATGGAAGGAGCATCTGAACCAATCAAACACTCACACCCAGTCAACAGATCTGGGTTTAATCCATCACCATTCTCTAGCCCACTCTGCGACCCCAGTTCAGACATGGCCATATGCAAATCAGTCTGACCCTGTGCCTCATGGGAACAGTCCAGCCTGAACTGCCAAGCCATGCCTTCCCTGGACAAGAAGCAAATTTCCTAGGACTGGTTTCTGGCATTTCAGCCGTATTCAGCCAGGCTTGCTTGAATCCAGTGGCAAAGTGAGCAAGGGACTCACGTCTGAGCATACCCTGACAACTTATGGCGAACAAAGTAGTACAAAAGGGGGGTGGTGATGGACGGAGCATCTGAACCAATCAAACACTCACACCCAGTCAACAGATCTGGGTTTAATACATCACCATTCTTTAGCCCACTCTGCCACCCCAGTTAAGACATGGCCAAATGCATATCAGTCTGACCTTGTGCCTTATGGGAACAGTCCAGTCTGAACTGCCAAGCCATGCCTTCCCTGGACCGGAAACAAGCTTCCTAGGACCTGATTCAGGCATTTCAGCCATCTTCAGTCAGGCTTGCTTGACTCCAGTGGCAAAGTGAGCAAGGGACTCACGTCTGAGCATACCCTGACAACTTATGGCGAACAAAGCGGTACAAAAGGGGGTCGGTGGTGGACAGAGCATCTGAAACAATCAAAAACTCACACCCAGTCAACAGATCTGGGTTTAATACATCACCATTCTTTAGCCCACTCTGCCACCCCAGTTAAGACATGGCCATATGCAAATTAGTCTAACCTTGTGCCTCATGGGAGCAGTCCAGCCTGAACTACCAAGCCATGCCTTCCCTGGACCGGAAACAAGCTTCCTAGGACCGGTTTCTGGCATTTCAGCCGTCTTCAGCCAGGCTTGCTTGATTCCAGTGGGAAAGTGAGCAAGGGACTCACGTCTGAGCATACCCTGCCAGCTTATGGCGAACAAAGCGGTACAAAAGGGGGTGGTGATGGACGAAGCATCTGAACCAACCAAACACTCACACCCAGTCAACAGATCTGGGTTTAATCCATCACCATTCTTTAGCCCACTCTGCCACCCCAGTTCAGACATGGCCATATGCAAATCAGTCTGACCATGTGCCTCATGGGAACAGTCCAGCCTGAACTGCCAAGCCATGCTTTCACTGGACCGGAAAAAAAGCTTCCTAGGACCGGTTTCTGGCATTTCAGCCGTCTTCAGCCAGGCTTGCTTGAATCCAGTGGCAAAGTGAGCAAGGGACTCACGTCTGAGCATACCCTGACAACTTATGGCGAACAAAGCGGTACTAAAGGGGGTGGTGATGGACGGAGCATCTGAACTAATCAAACACTCACACCAAGTCAACAGATCAGGGTTTAATCCATCACCATTCTTTAGCCCACTCTGCCAACCCAGTTCAGACATGGCCATATGCAAATCAGTCTGACCCTGTGCCTCATAGGAACAGTCCAGCCTGAACTGCCAAGCCATGCCTTCCCTGGACCGGAAAGAAGCTTCCTAGGACCGGTTTTTGGCATTTAAGCTGTCTTCAGCCAGGTTTGCGTGAATCCAGTGGGAAAGTGAGCAAGGGACTCACTTCTGAGCATACCATGCCAACTTATGGCGAACAAAGCTGTACAAAAGGGGGTGGTGATGGAAGGAGCATCTGAACCAATCAAACACTCACACCCAGTCAACAGATCTGGGTTAAATCCATCACCATTCTTTAGCCCACTCTGCCATCCCAGTTCAGACATGGCCATATGCAATTCAGTCTGACCCTGTGCCTCATGTAAACAGTCCAGCCTGAACTGCGAAGCCATGCCTTCCCTGGACCGGAAACAAGCTTCCTAGGTCCGGTTTCTGGCATTTCAGCCGTCTTCAGCCAGGATTGCTTGAATCCAGTGGCAAAGTGAGCAAGGGATTCACGTCTGAGCATACCCTGCCAACTTATGGCGAACAAAGCGGCACAAAAGGGGGTGGTGATGGACGGAGCATCTGAACTAATCAAACACTCACACCCAGTCAACAGATCTGGGTTTAATCCATCACCATTCTTTAGCCCACTCTGCCACCCCAGTTCAGACATGGCCATATGCAAATCAGTCTGACCCCGTGCCTCATGGGAACAGTCCAGCCTGAACTGCCAAGCCATGCCTTCCCTCGACTGGAAACAAGCTTCCTAGGAACGGTTTCTGGCATTTCAGCCGTTTTCAGCCAGGTTTGCTTGAATCCAGTGGCAAAGTGAGCAATGGACTCACGTCTGATCATACACACACAACTTATGGCGAACAAAGTGGTACAAGGGGGGAGGTGATGGACGGAGCATCTGAACCAATCAAACACTCACACCCAGTCAACTCATCTGGGTTTAATCCATCACCATTCTTTAGCCCACTCTGCCACCCCTGTTCAGACATGGCCATATGCAAATCAGTCTGACCCTGTGCCTCATGGGAACAGTCCAGCCTGAACTGCCAAGCCATGCTTTCCCTGGACCGGAAACAAGCTTACTAGGACCAGTTTCTGGCATTTCAGCCGTCTTCAGCCAGGCTTGCTTGAATCCAGTGGCAAAGTGAGCAAGGGACTCACGTCTGATCATACCCTGCCAAGTTATGGCGAACAAAGCGGTACAAAAGGGGGTGGTGATGGACGGAGCATATGAACTAATCAAACACTCACACCAAGTCAACAGATCTGGGTTTAATCCATCACCATTCTTTAGCTCACTCTTTCATCCCAGTTCAGACATGGCCATATGCAAATCTGTCTGACCCTGTGCCTCATAGGTACAGTCCAGCCTGTACTGCCAAGCCATGCCTCCCCTGGACCGGAAACAAGCTTCCTAGGACCGGATTCTGGCATTTCAGCCGTCTTCAGCCAGGCTTGCTTGAATCCAGTGGAAAAGTGAGCAAGGGACTCACGTCTGAGCACACCCTAACAACTTATGGCGAACAAAGCGGTACAAAAGGGGGGTGGTGATGGACAGAGCATCTGAACCAATCAAACACTCACACCAAGTCAACAGATCTGGGTTTAATCCATCACCATTCTTTAGCCCACTCTGCCACCCCAGTTCAGACATGGCCATATGCAAATCAGTCTGACCCTGTGCCTCATAGGAACAGTTCAGCCTGAACTGCCAAGCCATGCCTTCCCTGGACCGGAAACAAGCTTCCTAGGACCGGATTCTGGCATTTCAGCCGTCTTCAGCCAGGCTTGCTTGAATCCAGTGGGAAACTTAGCAAGGGACTCACGTCTGAGCATACCCTGCCAACTTATGGCAAACAAAGTGGTACAAAAGGGGGTGGTGATGGAAGGAGCATCTGAACCAATCAAACACTCACACCCAGTCAACAGATCTGGGTTTAATCCATCACCATTCTTTAGCCCACTCTGCCACCCTAGTTCAGACATGGCCACTCAGTCTGACCCTGTGCCTCATGGAAACAGTCCAGCCTGAACTGCCAAGCCATGCCTTCCCTGGACAAGAAACAAGCTTCCTAGGACTGGTTTCTGGCATTTCAGCCGTATTCAGCCAGGCTTGCTTGAATCCAGTGGCAAAGTGAGCAAAGGACTCACGTCTGAGCATACCCTGACAACTTATGGCGAACAAAGTGGTACAAAAGGGGGGTGGTGATGGACGGAGCATCTGAACCAATCTAACACTCACACCCAGTCAACAGATCTGGGTTTAATCCATCACCATTCTTTAACCCACTCTGCCACCCCAGTTCAGACATGGCCATATGCAAATCAGTCTGACCCTGTGCCTCATCGGAACAGTACAGCCTGAACTGCCAAGCCATGCTTTCCCTGGACCGGAAACAAGCTTCCTAGGACCGGTTTCTGGCATTTCAGCCGTCTTCAGCCAGGCTTGCTTGAATCCAGTGGGAAACTTAGCAAGGGACTCACGTCTGAGCATACCCTGCCAACTTATGGCAAACAAAGCGGTACAAAAGGGGGTGGTGATGGACGGAGCAACTGAACTAATCAAACACTCACACCAAGTCAACAGATCTTGGTTTAATACATCAAAATTCTTTAGCCCACTCTGCCACCCCAGTTAAGACATGGCCAAATGCAAATCAGTCTGACCTTGTGCCTTATGGGAACAGTCCAGCCCGAACTGCCAAGCCATGCCTTCCCTGGACCGGAAACAAGCTTCCTAGGACAGGATTCTGGCATTTCAGCCATCTTCAGTCAGGCTTGCTTGACTCCAGTGGCAAAGTGAACAAGGGACTCACGTCTGAGCATACCCTGACAACTTATGGCGAACAAAGCGGTACAAAAGGGGGTCGGTGGTGTACAGAGCATCTGAAACAATCAAAAACTCACACCCAGTCAACAGATCTGGGTTTAATACATCACCATTCTTTAGCCCACTCTGCCACCCCAGTTAAGACATGGCCATATGCAAATTAGTCTATTCTTGTGCCTCACGGGAGCAGTCCAGCCTGAACTGCCAAGCCATGCCTTCCCTGGACCGGAAACAAGCTTCCTAGGACCGGATCCTGGCATTTCAGCTGTCTTCAGCCAGGCTTGCTTGAATCCAGTGGCAAAGTGAGCAAGGGACTCACGTCTGAGCACACCCTGACAACTTATGGCGAACAAAGCGGTACAAAAGGGGGGTGGTGATGGACGGAGCATCTGAACCAATCAAACACTCACACCCAGTCAACAGATCTGGGTTTAATACATCAAAATTCTTTAGCCCACTCTGCCACCCCAGTTAAGACATGGCCAAATGCAAATCAGTCTGACCTTGTGCCTTATGGGAACAGTCCAGCCCGAACTGCCAAGCCATGCCTTCCCTGGCCCGGAAACAAGCTTCCTAGGACAGGATTCTGGCATTTCAGCCATCTTCAGTCAGGCTTGCTTGACTCCAGTGGCAAAGTGAGCAAGGGACTCACGTCTGAGCATACCCTGACAACTTATGGCGAACAAAGCGGTACAAAAGGGGGTCGGTGGTGGACAGAGCATCTGAAACAATCAAAAACTCACACCCAGTCAACAGATCTGGGTTTAATACATCACCATTCTTTAGCCCACTCTGCCACCCCAGTTAAGACATGGCCATATGCAAATTAGTCTAACCTTGTGCCTCACGGGAGCAGTCCAGCCTGAACTGCCAAGCCATGCCTTCCCTGGACCGGAAACAAGCTTCCTAGGACCGGTTTCTGGCATTTCAGCCGTCTTCAGCCAGGCTTGCTTGAATCCAGTGGGAAAGTGAGCAAGGGACTCACGTCTGAGCATACCCTGCCAGCTTATGGCGAACAAAGCGGTACAAAAGGGGATGGTGATGGACGAAGCATCTGAACCAACCAAACACTCACACCCAGTCAACAGATCTGGGTTTAATCCATCACCATTCTTTAGCCCACTCTGCCACCCCAGTTCAGACACGGCCATATGCAAATCAGTCTGACCCTGTGCCTCATGGGAACAGTCCAGCCTGAACTGCCAAGCCATGCTTTCACTGGACCGGAAAAAAGCTTCCTAGGACCGGTTTCTGGCATTTCAGCCGTCTTCAGCCAGGCTTGCTTGAATCCAGTGGCAAAGTGACCAAGGGACTCACGTCTGAGCATACCCTGACAACTTATGGCGAACAAAGCGGTACAAAAGGGGGTGGTGATGGACGGAGCATCTGAACTAATCAAACACTCACACCAAGTCAACAGATCAGGGTTTAATCCATCACCATTCTTTAGCCCACTCTGCCAACCCAGTTCAGACATGGCCATATGCAAATCAGTCTGACCTTGTGCCTCATAGGAACAGTCCAGCCTGAACTGCCAAGCCATGCCTTCCCTGGACCGGAAAGAAGCTTCCTAGGACCGGTTTCTGGCATTTCAGCTGTCTTCAGCCAGGTTTGCGTGAATCCAGTGGGAAAGTGAGCAAGGGACTCACGTCTGAGCATACCATGCCAACTTATGGCGAACAAAGCTGTACAAAAGGGGGTGGTGATGGAAGGAGCATCTGAACCAATCAAACACTCACACCCAGTCAACAGATCTGGGTTTAATCCATCACCATTCTTTAGCCCACTCTGCCATCCCAGTTCAGACATGGCCATATGCAACTCAGTCTGACCCTGTGCCTCATGGAAACAGTCCAGCCTGAACTGCGAAGCCATGCCTTCCCTGGACCGGAAACAAGCTTCCTAGGTCCGGTTTCTGGCATTTCAGACGTCTTCAGCCAGGATTGCTTGAATCCAGTGGCAAAGTGAGCAAGGGATTCACGTCTGAGTATACCCTGCCAACTTATGGCGAACAAAGCGGCACAAAAGGGGGTGGTGATGGACGGAGCATCTGAACTAATCAAACACTCACACCCAGTCAACAGATCTGGGTTTAATCCATCACCATTCTTTAGCCCACTCTGCCACCCCAGTTCAGACATGGCCATATGCAAATCAGTCTGACCCCGTGCCTCATGGGAACAGTCCAGCCTGAACTGCCAAGCCATGCCTTCCCTGGACCGGAAACAAGCTTCCTAGGACCGGTTTCTGGCATTTCAGCCGTCTTCAGCCAGGTTTGCTTGAATCCAGTGGCAAAGTGAGCAATGGACTCACGTCTGATCATACACACACAACTTATGGCGAACAAAGTGGTACAAGGGGGGAGGTGATGGACGGAGCATCTGAACCAATCAAACACTCACACCCAGTCAACTCATCTGGGTTTAATCCATCACCATTCTTTAGCCCACTCTGCCACCCCTGTTCAGACATGGCCATATGCAAATCAGTCTGACACTGTGCCTCATGGGAACAGTCCAGCCTGAACTGCCAAGCCATGCTTTCCCTGGACCGGAAACAAGCTTCATAGGACCAGTTTCTGGCATTTCAGCCGTCTTCAGCCAGGCTTACTTGAATCCAGTGGCAAAGTGAGCAAGGGACTCACGTCTGATCATACCCTGCCAAGTTATGGCGAACAAAGCGGTACAAAAGGGGGTGGTGATGGACGGAGCATATGAACTAATCAAACACTCACACCAAGTCAACAGATCTGGGTTTAATCCATCACCATTCTTTAGCTCACTCTTTCATCCCAGTTCAGACATGGCCATATGCAAATCTGTCAGACCCTGTGCCTCATAGGTACAGTCCAGCCTGTAGTGCCAAGCCATGCCTCCCCTGGACCGGAAACAAGCTTCCTAGGACCGGATTCTGGCATTTCAGCCGTCTTCAGCCAGGCTTGCTTGAATCGAGTGGCAAAGTGAGCAAGGGACTCACGTCTGAGCATACCCTGACAACTTATGGCGAACAAAGCGGTACAAAAGGGGGTCGGTGGTGGACAGAGCATCTGAAACAATCAAAAACTCACACCCAGTCACAGATCTGGGTTTAATACATCACCATTCTTTAGCCCACTCTGCCACCCCAGTTAAGACATGGCCATATGAAAATTAGTCTATTCTTGTGCCTCACGGGAGCAGTCCAGCCTGAACTGCCAAGCCATGCCTTCCCTGGACCGGAAACAAGCTTCCTAGGACCGGATCCTGGCATTTCAGCTGTCTTCAGCCAGGCTTGCTTGCATCCAGTGGCAAAGTGAGCAAGGGACTCACGTCTGAGCACACCCTGACAACTTATGGCGAACAAAGCGGTACAAAAGGGGGGTGGTGATGGACGGAGCATCTGAACCAATCAAACACTCACACCCAGTCAACAGATCTGGGTTTAATACATCAAAATTCCTTAGCCCACTCTGCCACCCCAGTTAAGACATGGCCAAATGCAAATCAGTCTGACCTTGTGCCTTATGGGAACAGTCCAGCCCGAACTGCCAAGCCATGCCTTCCCCGGACTGGAAACAAGCTTCCTAGGACAGGATTCTGGCATTTCAGCCATCTTCAGTCAGGCTTGCTTGACTCCAGTGGCAAAGTGAGCAAGGGACTCACGTCTGAGCATACCCTGACAACTTATGGCGAACAAAGCGGTACAAAAGGGGGTCGGTGGTGGACAGAGCATCTGAAACAATCAAAAACTCACACCCAGTCAACAGATCTGGGTTTAATACATCACCATTCTTTAGCCCACTCTGCCACCCCAGTTCAGACATGGCCATATGCAAATCAGTCTGACCCCGTGCCTCATGGGAACAGTCCAGCCTGAACTGCCAAGCCATGCCTTCCCTGGACCGGAAACAAGCTTCCTAGGACCGGTTTCTGGCATTTCAGCCGTCTTCAGCCAGGTTTGCTTGAATCCAGTGGCAAAGTGAGCAATGGACGCAGGTCTGATCATACACACACAACTTATGGCGAACAAAGTGGTACAAGGGGGGAGGTGATGGACGGAGCATCTGAACCAATCAAACACTCACACCCAGTCAACTCATCTGGGTTTAATCCATCACCATTCTCTAGCCCACTCTGCCACCCCTGTTCAGACATGGCCATATGCAAATCAGCCTGACACTGTGCCTCATGGGAACAGTCCAGCCTGAACTGCCAAGCCATGCTTTCCCTGGACCGGAAACAAGCTTCATAGGACCAGTTTCTGGCATTTCAGCCGTCTTCAGCCAGGCTTGCTTGAATCCAGTGGCAAAGTGAGCAAGGGACTCACGTCTGATCATACCCTGCCAAGTTATGGCGAACAAAGCGGTACAAAAGGGGGTGGTGATGTACGGAGCATATGAACTAATCAAACACTCACACCAAGTCAACAGATCTGGGTTTAATCCATCACCATTCTTTAGCTCACTCTTTCATCCCAGTTCAGACATGGCCATATGCAAATCTGTCAGACCCTGTGCCTCATAGGTACAGTCCAGCCTGTAGTGCCAAGCCATGCCTCCCCTGGACCGGAAACAAGCTTCCTAGGACCGGATTCTGGCATTTCAGCCGTCTTCAGCCAGGCTTGCTTGAATCCAGTGGGAAACTTAGCAAGGGACTCATGTCTGAGCATACCCTGCCAACTTATGGCAAACAAAGCGGTACAAAAGGGGGTGGTGATGGAAGGAGCATCTGAACGAATCAAACACTCACACCCAGTCAAGAGATCTGGGTTTAATCCATCACCATTCTTTAGCCACTCTGCCACCCTAGTACAGACATGGCCACTCAGTCTGACCCTGTGCCTCATGGAAACAGTCCAGGCTGAACTGCCAAGACATGCCTTCCCTTGACCGGAAACAAGCTTCCTAGGACCGGTTTCTGGCATTTCAGCCATCGTCAGCCAGGCTTCCTTGAATCCAGTGGCAAAGTGAGCAAGGGACTCATGTCTGAGCATACCCTGCCAACTTTGGGCGAACAAAGCGGCACAAAAGGGGGTGGTGATGGACGGAGCATCTGAACTAATCAAACACTCACACCCAGTCAACAGATCTGGGTTTAATCCATCACCATTCTTTAGCCCACTCTGCGACCCCAGTTCAGACATGGCCATATGCAAATCAGTCTGACCCTGTGCCTCATGGGAACTGTCCAGCCTGAACTGCTAAGCCATGCCTTCCCTGGACAAAAAACAAATTTCCTAGGACTGGTTTCTGGCATTTCAGCCGTCTTCAGCCAGGCTTGCTTGAATCCAGTGGGAAAGTGAGCAAGGGACTCACGTCTGAGCATACCCTGCCAGCTTATGGCGAACAAAGCGGTACAAAAGGGGGTGGTGATGGACGAAGCATCTGAACCAACCAAACACTCACACCCAGTCAACAGATCTGGGTTTAATCCATCACCATTCTTTAGCCCCTCTGCCACCCCAGTTCAGACATGGCCATATGCAAATCAGTTTGACCCTGTGCCTCATGGGAACAGTCCAGCCTGAACTGCCAAGCCATGCTTTCACTGGACCGGAAAAAAGCTTCCTAGGACCGGTTTCTGGCATTTCAGCCGTCTTCAGCCAGGCTTGCTTGAATCCAGTGGCAAAGTGAGCAAGGGACTCACGTCTGAGCATACCCTGTCAACTTATGGCGAACAAAGCGGTACAAAAGGGGGTGGTGATGGACGGAGCATCTGAACTAATCAAACACTCACACCAAGTCAACAGATCTGGGTTTAATCCATCACCATTCTTTAGCCCACTCTGCCACCCCAGTTCAGACATGGCCATATGCAAATCAGTCTGACCCCGTGCCTCATGGGAACAGTCCAGCCTGAACTGCCAAGCCATGCCTTCCCTGGACCGGAAGCAAGCTTCCTAGGACCGGTTTCTGGCATTTCAGCCGTCTTCAGCCAGGTTTGCTTGAATCCAGTGGCAAAGTGAGCAATGGACTCACGTCTGATCATACACACACAACTTATGGCGAACAAAGTGGTACAAGGGGGGAGGTGATGGACGGAGCATCTGAACCAATCAAACACTCACACCCAGTCAACTCATCTGGGTTTAATCCATCACCATTCTTTAGCCACTCTGCCACCCTAGTTCAGACATGGCCACTCAGTCTGACCCTGTGCCTCATGGAAACAGTCCAGCCTGAACTGCCAAGCCATGCCTTCCCTGGACCGGAAACAAGCTTCCTAGGACCGGTTTCTGGCATTTCAGCCGTCTTCAGCCAGGCTTGCTTGAATCCAGTGGGAAAGTGAGCAAGGGACTCACGTCTGAGCATACCCTGCCAGCTTATGGCAAACAAAGCGGTACAAAAGGGGGTGGTGATGGAAGAAGCATCTGAACCAACCAAACACTCACACCCAGTCAACAGATCTGGGTTTAATCCATCACCATTCTTTAGCCCACTCTGCCACCCCAGTTCAGACATGGCCATATGCAAACCAGTCTGACCCTGTGCCTCATGGGAACAGTCCAGCCTGAACTGCCAAGCCATGCTTTCACTGGACCGGAAAAAAGCTTCCTAGGACCGGATTCTGGCATTTCAGCCATCTTCAGTCAGGCTTGCTTGACTCCAGTGGCAAAGTGAGCAAGGGACTCACGTCTGAGCATACCCTGACAACTTATGGCGAACAAAGCGGTACAAAAGTGGGTGGTGATGGACGGAGCATCTGAACTAATCAAACACTCACACCCAGTCAACAGATCTGGGTTTAATCCATCACCATTCTTTAGCCACTCTGCCACCCTAGTTCAGACATGGCCACTCAGTCTGACCCTGAGTCTCATGGAAACAGTCCAGCCTGAACTGCCAAGCCATGCCTTCCCTGGACCGGAAACAAGCTTCCTAGGACCGGTTTCTGGCATTTCAGCCGTATTCTGCCAGGCTTGCTTGAATCCAGTGGGAAAGTGAGCAAGGGACTCACGTCTGAGCACACCCTGACAACTTATGGCGAACAAAGCGGTACAAAAGGGGGGTGGTGATGGACAGAGCATATGAACTAATCAAACACTCACACCAAGTCAACAGATCTGGGTTTAATCCATCACCATTCTTTAGCTCACTCTTTCATCCCAGTTCAGACATGGCCATATGCAAATCTGTCAGACCCTGTGCCTCATAGGTACAGTCCAGCCTGTACTGCCAAGCCATGCCTCCCCTGGACCGGAAACAAGCTTCCTAGGACCTGATTCTGGCATTTCAGCCGTCTTCAGCCAGGCTTGCTTGAATCCAGTGGAAAAGTGAGCAAGGGACTCACGTCTGAGCACACCCTGACAACTTATGGCGAACAAAGCGGTACAAAAGGGGGGTGGTGATGGACAGAGCATCTGAACCAATCAAACACTCACACCAAGTCAACAGATCTGGGTTTAATCCATCACCATTCTTTAGCCCACTCTGCCACCCCAGTTCAGACATGGCCATATGCAAATCAGTCTGACCCTGTGCCTCATAGGAACAGTCCAGCCTGAACTGCCAAGCCATGCCTTCCCTGGACCGGAAACAAGCTTCCTAGGACCGGATTCTGGCATTTCAGCCGTCTTCAGCTTGGCTTGCTTGAATCCAGTGGGACACTTAGCAAGGGACTCACGTCTGAGAATACCCTGCCAACTTATGGCAAACAAAGTGGTACAAAAGGGGGTGGTGATGGAAGGAGCATCTGAACCAATCAAACACTCACACCAAGTCAACAGATCTGGGTTTAATCCATCACCATTCTTTAGCCCACTCTGCCACCCTAGTTCAGACATGGCCACTCAGTCTGACCCTGTGCCTCAAGGAAACAGTCCAGCCTGAACTGCCAAGCAATGCTTTTCCTGGACCGGAAACAAGCTTCCTAGGACCGGTTTCTGGCATTTCAGCCGTCTTCAACCAGGCTTGCTTGAATCCAGTGGCAAAATGAGCAAGGGACTCACGTCTGAGCACACCCTGACAACTTATGGCGAACAAAGCGGTACAAAAGGGGGGTGGTGATGGACGGAGCATCTGAACCAATCAAACACTCACACCCAGTCAACAGATCTGGGTTTAATACATCAAAATTCTTTAGCCCACTCTGCCACCCCAGTTAAGACATGGCCAAATGCAAATCAGTCTGACCTTGTGCCTTATGGGAACAGTCCAGCCTGAACTGCCAAGCCATGCCTTCCCCGGACCGGAAACAAGCTTCCTAGGACCGGATTCTGGCATTTCAGCCATCTTCAGTCAGGCTTGCTTGACTCCAGTGGCAAAGTGAGCAAGGGACTCACGTCTGAGCATACCCTGACAACTTATGGCGAACAAAGCGGTACAAAAGGGGGTCGGTGGAGGACAGAGCATCTGAAACAATCAAAAACTCACACCCAGTCAACAGATCTGGGTTTAATATATCACCATTCTTTAGCCCACTCTGCCACCCCAGTTAAGACATGGCCATATGCAAATTAGTCTAACCTTGTGCCTCATGGGAGCAGTCCAGCCTGAACTGCCAAGCCATGCCTTCCCTGGACCGGAAACAAGCTTCCTAGGACCTGTTTCTGGCATTTCAGACGTCTTCAGCCAGGCTTGCTTGAATCCAGTGGGAAAGTGAGCAAGGGACTCACGTCTGAGCATTCCCTGCCAGCTTATGGCGAACAAAGCGGTACAAAAGGGGGTGGTGATGGACGAAGCATCTGAACCAACAAAACACTCACACCAAGTCAACAGATCTGGGTTTAATCCATCACCATTCTTTAGCCCACTCTGCCACCCCAGTTCAGACATGGCCATATGCAAATCAGTCTGGCCCTGTGCCTCATGGGAACAGTCCAGCCTGAACTGTCAAGCCATGCTTTCTCTGGACCGGAAAAAAGTTTCCTAGGACCGGTTTCTGGCATTTCAGCCGTCTTCAGCCAGGTTTGCTTGAATCCAGTGGCAAAGTGAGCAAGGGACTCACGTCTGAGCATACCATGACAACTTATGGTGAACAAAGCGGTACAAAAGGGGGTGGTGATGGACGGAGCATCTGAACTAATCAAACACTCACACCAAGTCAACAGATCTGGGTTTAATCCATCACCATTCTTTAGCCCACTCTGCCAACCCAGTTCAGACATGGCCATATGCAAATCAGTCTGACCCTGTGCCTCATAGGAACAGTCCAGCCTGAACTGCCAAGCCATGCCTTCCCTGGACCGGAAACAAGCTTCCTAGGACCGGTTTCTGGCATTTCAGCTGTCTTCAGCCAGGTTTGCTTGAATCCAGTGGGAACGTGAGCAAGGGACTCACGTCTGAGCATACCATGCCAACTCATGGGGAACAAAGCTGTACAAAAGGGGGTGGTGATGGAAGGAGCATCTGAACCAATCAAACACTCACACTCAGTCAACAGATCTGGGTTTAATCCATCACCATTCTTTAGCCCACTCTGCCATCCCAGTTCAGACATGGCCATATGCAACTCAGTCTGACCCTGTGCCTCATGGAAACAGTCCAGCCTGAACTGCCAAGTCATGCCTTCCCTGGACCGGAAACAAGCTTCCTAGGTCCGGTTTCTGGCATTTCAGCCGTCTTCAGCCAGGCTTGCTTGAATCCAGTGGCAAAGTGAGCAAGGGATTCACGTCTGAGCATACCCTGCCAACTTATGGCGAACAAAGCGGCACAAAAGGGGGTGGTGATGGACGGAGCATCTGAACTAATCAAACACTCACACCCAGTCAACAGATCTGGGTTTAATCCATTACCATTCTTTAGCCCACTCTGCCACCCCAGTTCAGACATGGCCATATGCAAATCAGTCTGACCCCGTGCCTCAGGGGAACAGTCCAGCATGAACTGCCAAGCCATGCCTTCCCTGGACCGGAAACAAGCTTCCTAGGACCGGTTTCTGGCATTTCAGCCGTCTTCAGCCAGGTTTGCTTGAATCCAGTGGCAAAGTGAGCAATGGACTCACGTCTGATCATACACACACAACTTATGGCGAACTAAGTGGTACAAGGGGGGAGGTGATGGACGGAGCATCTTAACCAATCAAACACTCACACCCAGTCAACTCATCTGGGTTTAATCCATCACCATTCTTTAGCCCACTCTGCCACCCCTGTTCAGACATGGCCATATGCAAATCAGTCTGACCCTGTGCCTCATGGGAACAGTCCAGCCTGAACTGCCAAGCCATGCTTTCCCTGGACAGGAAACAAGCTTCCTAGGACCAGTTTCTGGCATTTCAGCCGTCTTCAGCCAGGCTTGCTTGAATCCAGTGGAAAAGTGAGCAAGGGACTCACGTCTGAGCACACTCTGACAACTTATGGCGAACAAAGCAGTACAAAAGGGGGTGGTGATGGACGGAGCATCTGAACTAATCAAACACTCACACCAAGTTAACAGATCTGGGTTTAATCCATCACCATTCTTTAGCTCACTCTTTCATCCCAGTTCAGACATGGCCATATGCAAATCAGTCTGACCCTGTGCCTCATAGGTACAGTCCAGCCTGTACTGCCAAGCCAAGCCTTCCCTGGACCGGAAACAAACTTCCTAGGACCGGATTCTGGCATTTCAGCCGTCTTCAGCCAGGCTTGCTTGAATCCAGTGGAAAAGTGAGCAAGGGACTCACGTCTGAGCACACTCTGACAACTTATGGCGAACAAAGCGGTACAAAAGGGGGGTGGTGATGGACAGAGCATCTGAACCAATCAAACACTCACACCAAGTCAACAGATCTGGGTTTAATCCATCACCATTCTTTAGCCCACTCTGCCACCCCAGTTCAGACATGGCCATATGCAAATCAATCTGACCCTGTGCCTCATAGGAACAGTCCAGCCTGAACTGCCAAGCCATGCCTTCCCTGGACCGGAAACAAGCTTCCTAGGACCGGATTCTGGCATTTCAGCCGTCTTCAGCCAGGCTTGCTTGAATCCAGTGGGAAACTTAGCAAGGGACTCACGTCTGAGCATACCCTGCCAACTTATGGCAAACAAAGCGGTACAAAAGGGGGTGGTGATGGAAGGAGCATCTGAACGAATCAAACACTCACACCCAGTCAACAGATCTGGGTTTAATCCATCACCATTCTTTAGCCACTCTGCCACCCTAGTACAGACATGGCCACTCAGTCTGACCCTGTGCCTCATGGAAACAGTCCAGGCTGAACTGCCAAGCCATGCCTTCCCTTGACCGGAAACAAGCTTCCTAGGACCGGTTTCTGGCATTTCAGCCATCGTCAGCCAGGCTTCCTTGAATCCAGTGGCAAAGTGAGCAAGGGACTCATGTCTGAGCATACCCTGCCAACTTATGGCGAACAAAGCGGCACAAAAGGGGGTGGTGATGGACGGAGCATCTGAACTAATCAAACACTCACACCCAGTCAACAGATCTGGGTTTAATCCATCACCATTCTTTAGCCCACTCTGCGACCCCAGTTCAGACATGGCCATATGCAAATCAGTCTGACCCTGTGCCTCATGGGAACTGTCCAGCCTGAACTGCTAAGCCATGCCTTCCCTGGACAAGAAACAAATTTCCTAGGACTGGTTTCTGGCATTTCAGCCGTCTTCAGCCAGGCTTGCTTGAATCCAGTGGGAAAGTGAGCAAGGGACTCACGTCTGAGCATACCCTGCCAGCTTATGGTGAACAAAGCGGTACAAAAGGGGGTGGTGATGGACGAAGCATCTGAACCAACCAAACACTCACACCCAGTCAACAGATCTGGGTTTAATCCATCACCATTCTTTAGCCCCTCTGCCACCCCAGTTCAGACATGGCCATATGCAAATCAGTTTGACCCTGTGCCTCATGGGAACAGTCCAGCCTGAACTGCCAAGCCATGCTTTCACTGGACCGGAAAAAAGCTTCCTAGGACCGGTTTCTGGCATTTCAGCCGTCTTCAGCCAGGCTTGCTTGAATCCAGTGGCAAAGTGAGCAAGGGACTCACGTCTGAGCATACCCTGTCAACTTATGGCAAACAAAGCGGTACAAAAGGGGGTGGTGATGGACGGAGCATCTGAACTAATCAAACACTCACACCAAGTCAACAGATCTGGGTTTAATCCATCACCATTCTTTAGCCCACTCTGCCACCCCAATTCAGACATGGCCATATGCAAATCAGTCTGACCCCGTGCCTCATGGGAACAGTCCAGCCTGAACTGCCAAGCCATGCCTTCCCTGGACCGGAAGCAAGCTTCCTAGGACCGGTTTCTGGCATTTCAGCCGTCTTCAGCCAGGTTTGCTTGAATCCAGTGGCAAAGTGAGCAATGGACTCACGTCTGATCATACACACACAACTTATGGCGAACAAAGTGGTACAAGGGGGGAGGTGATGGACGGAGCATCTGAACCAATCAAACACTCACACCCAGTCAACTCATCTGGGTTTAATCCATCACCATTCTTTAGCCACTCTGCCACCCTAGTTCAGACATGGCCACTCAGTCTGACCCTGTGCCTCATGGAAACAGTCCAGCCTGAACTGCCAAGCCATGCCTTCCCTGGACCGGAAACAAGCTTCCTAGGACCGGTTTCTGGCATTTCAGCCGTCTTCAGCCAGGCTTGCTTGAATCCAGTGGGAAAGTGAGCAAGGGACTCACGTCTGAGCATACCCTGCCAGCTTATGGCGAACAAAGCGGTACAAAAGGGGGTGGTGATGGAAGAAGCATCTGAACCAACCAAACACTCACACCCAGTCAACAGATCTGGGTTTAATCCATCACCATTCTTTAGCCCACTCTGCCACCCCAGTTCAGACATGGCCATATGCAAACCAGTCTGACCCTGTGCCTCATGGGAACAGTCCAGCCTGAACTGCCAAGCCATGCTTTCACTGGACCGGAAAAAAGCTTCCTAGGACCGGATTCTGGCATTTCAGCCATCTTCAGTCA
Source organism: Lissotriton helveticus (assembly GCF_964261635.1). NCBI lineage: Eukaryota > Metazoa > Chordata > Amphibia > Caudata > Salamandridae > Lissotriton > Lissotriton helveticus. The sequence continues at coordinate 2,009,176,649 of NC_136057.1, read as the reverse complement.
GGCTTGCTTGACTCCAGTGGCAAAGTGAGCAAGGGGCTCACGTCTGAGCATACCCTGACAACTTATGTCGAACAAAGCGGTACAAAAGTGGGTGGTGATGGACGGAGCATCTGAACTAATCAAACACTCACACCCAGTCAACAGATCTGGGTTTAATCCATCACCATTCTTTAGCCACTCTGCCACCCTAGTTCAGACATGGCCACTCAGTCTGACCCTGAGCCTCATGGAAACAGTCCAGCCTGAACTGCCAAGCCATGCCTTCCCTGGACCGGAAACAAGCTTCCTAGGACCGGTTTCTGGCATTTCAGCCGTATTCTGCCAGGCTTGCTGGAATCCAGTAGCAAAGTGAGCAAGGGACTCACGTCTGAGCATACCCTTGTTAAAATCTAGAGCGTGGCATAAACATTATCGGCGCCATCTTGTCCTTTTCAGATCTATATGTGCGCGTAAGCAGCAGCCATTCTGAATGCCATGGCTTCCTTGCCCACTGCTGATAGCCAGCGCGTCTCTCCCCCTCCCTCTCCGGCCTCGCAAGCACCCCCGCGCTCTGATAGACCCCGATCTCTCCTGCCTGGGCCATAAACGCACCTCCAGCGCGACCCTGCCTCAGAGCCACATCCCGTGCGGAACCCTCACACTCCTTTCATCTCTCTCACACGAGCGGGCCTTTTGATAACCTCTCCCTCCTCGCCCATTGTCCGAACCGTTCCCAGGCCACCACCTAGCCTTGCAGCTGCAGTTTATTGCCCCTACAGTAGGAACTCACCCCACATCAAAGGAGCGGGGGTTAATCAATACCGTCACACCTCCAGATCCGACTGATCCGTTCCCAGCGGAATGTCCAGCTGCGCGATAACCACCACATGCTGAGATCAGGGTGGGAACTTTACTGTAGATGTGTGTGGGAACGGGCCTGGACCGGGGATTCCGAGGATGTCTTTTCTGGCCTTCAAAGAAACATTATGGATGCAATGTATGTAATAAAGCCATAAACCTGTGTATAAGAGGCCAGGCCTCAGAGATGCGGTTAGAGCACCTCGAGAAGATACCCTGTTGTCTGATTTGACGTGTTCTGCTCCGTCGGAATAAACTCCTGTTTCTTGCCTTCCAGTCTCCAGCGCCTGCCTCTTTGTTTGGTAATATTGAATGGTATGAGAGGCGGCTATCGCCGGGCAAACCTTGAAAAGGGGTAATCGAGCTGACCTTAACGCCCTTTTTAACAATTGGCGCCCACGTGGGGCCCATCAGCGACACGTGGATCCAGTGGGAGAGGTCCCGACGACAGTGTGAACGACTGCAACGATCGGGAAGAGCTCCTGCCCGATAGACCCTCGTCTGGCAGCCGATCATCCGAACTTCACCGGTTCCGAGCAGACCTCTCTCGAGTGATCTACGGTCCTGACTGGGAACCATCAGGAGTGCCACAGCAATTACGGAGAATAGAGGACGATCGGGCGCTGGAAGCGGAAGACGAGAAACCGTCCATGCGGTCCGGGTAAGGTCGTGTAACACGACGAATTGCGAATTGATTGTTTGATTGTTTGAAAATACTAGTATTACTCATTTGATTGTTTCTGAGAGATTCTCTGTCTGCAAACAGGGAAGAATAGGAGTATTCTCTCTTTGCAGATAGTGAAGGGTAGGTAACGCAGGCCTTTGCCCCCGTTGTAATCCGTCGTGCCTGCTTCCCTCTCCATTTGATTGATTGTTATCCAAGCATTTACTGCTTTGGAATTGGTTCTCTTTGGATCATTCTCTATTTGCAGACAAGCACAGAGTCGCAATACTCTGTTTAGTCTTTGCAGATAGTGAAGGATAGGTAACGCAGGCTTTTGCCCCCGTTGTAATCCGTCGTGCCTATTTTTATCCCTCATTTGATTGATTGTTTATCCGAACATTGATCGTTCAGAATTGGTTCTCTTTGGGTTATTCTCTATTTACAAATAAGCACAGAGTCGCAATAATCTGTTTAGTCTTTGTGAATAGTGAAGGATAGGTAGTGCAGACTTTTGTCCCCATTGTAACCCGTCATGCCTATCTTTGCCCCGTTTGTTGGTAGTTGGTTCAGCCCGGACCGCTTATTAGAGGTGAACCATCCGGCTCCACTGGAGGGCACCGCTAATAAGGACATGTTTACTAAATATGGACTAGTCACCGTGGCTTATAGTAAGCTTATAGTAAGCTGTGGCATAAATACACGAGAAAGGATCGGGAAAGTCAGTGGCCACTGATAGGATCCTTTGATAACGATAAAATAAACGCGCTGGGAACAGCCCTTATAACAATAAGACAACACCCACTATGCTCGATAGCTTCGGCATGTGGCGCAAAGAAACAGAACAGCGGAAAAAGAGAAATGAGGTCAGGTAGAAAAGGAATTACGCAAAGCAGCTCACCTAGCCGCTAACAAATTGAAGGAAGAAATAAAAGAAAGAGAGGAAACCAAGCTAAAACAAGATTCCGAATCATCGGGCCAGTGTCCCGTCAGGACACCCTCTACACTTTACCCCGAGCTACCTTCGAAACAGCGAACGAACGATGATTTACTACTAGGTCCCCCGATCATCTACATGCCCCCTCCATATGCCCCTTCCCAACCCTTAGCGCAGCACCCGCAACCCCCAACGACAGGCGAGAGTAGTGCCGGAGCCTCGGTCCTCATGGCCTCTGCGCCGACCAAACCCCTCGTACTCAGCGCAGTGCGAGTAGCGACTTCAGATGATCCCGAAGCTGGGAGGAAAGACCCTGCTAGGTCGAATAGATTAAGTAAGGATGAACGAGCTGGGATCGATAAGATTGTAAAGACACTGGTGGTGCGAAAGGAAAGTGAGGATTATGTAACGGATATGTACAATACATATGCCAATAGCCACAGACGACACTTTGTCGTACGCCTTTGTTACCATACCCTTAATACCTATGAAGACCGATACCAAGGAAAAGGCCCTGAAAACCTAACGACTCTGTATAGGAAAGTTGATGTCGGAGATGGAGGCGAGTGTGATGTGACGAACCTCTTCACGCGTACGCTTGAAGTTTTCCGCCACCTCATGGAACAGAAACCAGAGACTAACACCACGACTCCTGCAGCGACTGAAGCCAGAGTAGAAAAAATTGACACGATGATGCCCATAAAGGAGGCCGCTCCCTATTGGGTTCCCCCACGAGGACAGGGAACACACGACGATATTAACCACCAAGATGCGAGAGGGAGGGTAGTTTACAACTGGGTTTACCAACCATGGGATCGGCAAGACATCCTGACTTTCCGAAAGTCCTTGCCTGATCTGCGAAAGAACCCCACAGCCTTCTATACAGAATTAGCCACCGCTTTAGGTTCAACGATTATGACCCTAGCGGATATCGATTTGTTTTTCGGGCTATGTCTGCCAGCTGATGTGTGGAAGCAAATCCGGAAAGTCGACCACCTTGAGCTGGTCGGACATATCTGGATACAACTCGGTGATGTAGACAAACAGCGAGAGCCGGGACAGAAACCTTTGAAAGCCATTCTAGACCTACCAGATAAGATCGTGCAGAAATTAAAAACCCTAGTCCCAGAAAGGAAGGTGGACTGGTCGATAGTAACGGCCTGTCGCCAGAAACCCCAGGAAGACGTATCAGAATACTTCTCCCGGTTTGAAACGGTGTTCTCCGATTACAGCGGCCAGGACATGACCACTGCAACCGGACATCACTTGTTTGTCCAGAACTATGTGAAAGGCCAGACACCAGAAGTCTCGCAGAAACTACAGACTAGCGAGAGTAGTTGGGCGGACTCCAAGCCCGCAGCTATCCTTCAGATGGCTCAATACTATGAGCGACAAAAGAACGAGAACGATCGAGCGACTGAGAAAAAGAAAAAGGACTTGAAAGAGAGGGTGATGATTGCTCAGTTGCAAGGGGTGACTATAGGAAGGGAACAGTATAGAGGAAACTACCAGTCGAATGCTCCTAGAAATCCACCCCCTAGAGACCGCACACCCGCACCCGCCGTTTCACGAACAGACCTCGATGAGAACCAGTGTGCGTTTTGCAAAGGATTTGGCCACTGGAAGTCTCAATGTCCAGTTCTGCAAGAAGCACTCAGAAATAAAGACACGAGAGACGTAGCGGGCGGGCCGAGAAATAGAGGACAGGGACGAGGGCACACAAACGACACCAACAACGACAGACCTGGCAGACCGAACACGTTTGACCGTCCCCGACAGAATCAGTGCCAACAGTCTGACTGCGACAATGCCCACGACGTTGCATAGGACTGCCAAGGGCAAGGAAGGGATCCAGTCGAGCTCTATGTTGACCAGCAAGGTCCTTATGTCACCGCTAAGGTCCTAGGTACGAAGTCTCAATTTCTGGTAGATACTGGTGCAACACGTAGTGCGTTGTCTAAACGATTGATTCCAGGGCACCCTTGTCTGGCTCACATGTGACATCAATAGGTTTTGATGGGACGCCCTCCACTAATCCCTTGTCCACACCGATCTCTTTTAACTTGGACAATAACACCACTGACACGACGTTTGTGCTCTCCTCCAACACCCCCGACTCCATTATGGGACTTGACTTGTTGAAACATTTTCGAGCCACTATTAGGTGTTCACAAGACGGAGTTCGAGTCATTCTGTACGACAACCCAACGCTGCTCAGATCTTGTCGCACACAACGCATGTTTTCCATCACTGACGCTGACTTGTCCTTACTCGACACCCTACCTCTGTACCTATGGGCAAAGACTGACTCGGACGTAGGACGCATGATGATAGACCCTGTACACATAACTGTTCGACAGGACGCAGTGCTCCCAAAACTCCCACAGTATCGGATATCGCCCGAAGGCGAGAAGGCATTGGTAAAAATCATACAGTCCCTGGTAGACGCAGGAGTGGTAGAAGAAGTAGTTAGCAATGTTTGCAACAGCCCTATCCTACCCATTGTGAAGAAGCAGGGTGAGGGAGATGAAAAAGCGTACCGCTTCATCATCGACCTACGAGAAGTCAACAAAGTCGTTGTACCTCAGTACCCTGTAGTCTCGGACATCACCACCATTCTGACCCTGATTCCTTCCACTGCCACCACCTTCACGGTAATCGATCTCAAGAACGCATTCTTCTCCATCCCCATCCACTCAGACAGCCGCTACCTTTTCGGCTTCACTTTAAAATCCCGCTCATATAGATTTTGCAGAGCACCCCAGGGCTACACTGAAAGTCCAAGCATCTACAGCCAGGCCCTCAAGAGACAGCTGGATGCAGTCCAGTTACCGGATGGAGTGGTGTTGATACAGTACGTCGATGATATCCTTTTGGCGGCCGACACCACTCCACTTGCAGTCACAGCCACCATCCAACTCCTGCACTTCCTCGCGGAAAATGGCCACAAGGTCTCCAAGAAGAAGTTGCAATTCTGCCAACCTCAAGTCACTTACCTAGGCCACCTCTTGTCCAAAGATGGGAGAAAACTCACACCCGATCGAATTCAGGCTATTCTAGAGACCCCTATCCCTAAAACTCCGAAGCAAGTCCGCTCTTTGGTAGGCCTCACCTCCTTCTGTCGACAATGGTTGCCAAATTTCAGCCTCATTGTGAAACCACTACTTTCCCTACTGGCTAAAGATGTCCCCTTCCCGCTCCCTTGGACCCCTGAATGCCAATCCGCCTTCTGAGGAAAATTGAATTTTGCCCTGCTATGTGTCCCTACGTGTTCCCCAACATGTAATATATATATGCATGATTTCTATGCATTTTCCCTCTATGGCCGATAATAAAGACGCATTTCCAGTTGCGTCCAACGTTAATATGTCAGTTATCCAGTCTTCCGTGAAAGCAACGTGGATTAGGCTTTTAGGCCTATGTTGCCAACGTCTTTACATGGTGCACGTTAAATCATCGAGATGCACCCGTTTCTAAGGCTCTACAGGGCCCGGACACCAGATTCAGGCTTCAAGTCTCCTGAAATGCTCCGAGAGATGCAGCCCCGCCCGCATCCCTGACCTTTCCCTTACTTCCTTCCAAGCAACGCGGTGCCCGGCTAGGCCTGGCCTGCCTGCCAAGAATATGTTATGCCTACAGTTATCTGTTCAGCTCCCCGGATTCACATTCCTAGCTAACGAACAGCATAAACATATCCATCTACAGTCTAGTCTTTCTGTCTCCATGCAAGTGATTTACTGAACTAGTATCCATAGAAGAATCATAGCTCATGCAATACGTGAAGACATATATGCACACACTAGCCTTTAGTGACAAGCAGCCTTTGCCCTGATGACTTTTAGAATCAAGCAACATGTACTCTAAACACAAGATATCAGATACGCTATAGGTACAGGTCGTTCTGACATCCCAGACTTCAGTCTCCTCTACTAGTGCTAGGAGTCAGCGCCCCCAGCTCTCCCCAGTTACACGTCATGACTCGTTTTGCGCACACCAGTAGGTTAAAGGTTCCAGCTGCCCATGAAACCCCCTCCATGTGTCCACCCACTTATGACACTTCTGTGACGTCTACATCACACACCTCCGTACACGCCTTGTGCACGCCTTCTTTCACGCCCATATGTTCTTATCTTTCGTTTGTCACTTGTTACGCCTACTGTATTCAATGCAACTGTATGGTTTTACTATATATATTGTATGATGTTAATGAAATGTTGAATGTCCCTTCCTGAACCTTAGTAGGTGATGGAACCCGATGTCCATTCTCTCGAGCCACTTAATTAAAGCCCGTATGACTCAGATACCCCGGACTCTGCCTCTCATTTATTGAGCTATCCTTTTTCCTTTAATGCATAGAAAAATAGTACCGGTAATTTATTTATTTACCACATAATGGCGCCCGAACAGGGACGAGCCCCTTCCCCACGCGCCGGCGATGTATTGCAGGCCCCCTGACCCCTTCTACAGCCGTGACGGACCCCTTCTGCGCACCTGCAGGTTTTCCTGCTAAACTCCCTCAGGCCCACGGAGGAGACGGAGACTGCGGTCCGGCATCCAGACGAGGCGGTGAGGAAGGCGGAGAGTCCCGACCAGAGCCCAAGCCGAGAGAGCAAGGTCCGAGGTATCCAGAGGCCCACCTGTTTCCGAAGCCCGAAGCGCATGCGTAGTGCGTAGCAGTAACCAGACGTCGTAGCAGTCCAGTCCAGTCCAGTCGAGTTTCCGAGGCCTTCAGTTTTGCTTCCCGGTGAGTACCATTGCTGGGAACGCATCTAGACGGGTTCATTAATTTGTGCCCGGTCCAGACGGGTTTGGGTACACAGATCCGGTCCGACGTGTTCACCTAGGTGGATACGGTATGACGTGTCTCTTTATGAGACCGGTATGTTCTGTACTGTCTGAGCAGTGCATCCAGTAATTCTGTTTTCTAGTATAGTCTCTCGAGATTGTCAGTATTATGGTTTCAATGCACTAGGTAGTATATGTTCGAACTGTTTTTAATGTGTTTTGATGTCGTGGTATGAATGATTTGTTTTGCTATTCATTACTGTGTTCATTGTGTATTGTGTTCAAGTTCAAGTACGTTCGAATATGCCTCTGTTTTCAAAGTTACGTCAGATAAGAACCAGAAAAGGGATACTCAAAGAATCAGTTCCTGTCCCACCTAGGGACAGTCCCGGACATTTCATGTATCATAAACATGGCTTAGATGCCATACTGTACTTAGACTTATGGGTAGACTATACCAAAAATCTGGAAGAGAAATATAGATGGCCTGTTTCAGGAACCTGGGATGCTGAGTGCATCATGAGAGTAGAGGAAGCATTATGGAAAAAGAAAGCCAGACAATCCCAGAAAGATGCCATAGAATTGTGGCGTAAAGAATCGCATAAAAGAACAGAAAAAGAATTCAGGAAAGCAGAACTAAGTAGGGAATCATCAGAAAAAGCCCAAGAAAGGGAACTACTAGAAGAAGGTGAACGAGTTAGAGCAGAACAGTTAGACCGACAAAGAAATGCCCTTATTAAAGGCATGTATCCCCTTCTCGCCGAGGGCCTGCCTAAGGCGACCCCGGAAGTACCCTGTAATTTACCGCCACCATTGATCCCGACTAAGCTACGTCATAAACCGACCGCAGCTGAAATTTTCCTTTCTTCCTATTTAGACAACACTGTCCCAGCATATACAAATCCGAATCCTCCTCCGCCTGTTCAACCTCACAACCCTGTTAATAACGCAATTACTGTTCCTCCAGCCACTGGTCCTGGAAATCCGTTTAATCCGCCAGTAACCCAGGACCAACCCACATTACGCTTGCCTACTTTACCAATCACATTACCAGCAACGTCACACACAGTATTAGTTGACGATTCAAGTTCAGGAGGAGCAGGGGGAGGTATCCCTATCACCCCGCCTCAAGTAAAACGAATGACGCTGAGAGACGCAGCATTACAACGTACGCCAAAAATGGCTACATACGCAGCCCTCAAACAATACCTTACTGATTGTAGATATGACCCAGTGCCAGGCGAAGATCACATGATATTATATTCCGTACGTCTACGACGAGTTGCAAGTTATTTGACTATCATACCAGAAATGAGGGAACATTTAGACAGAATATATCATTTCATCAGAACAGGAGAAAAACCAGAAAGTATTCACGAGGCTATGGCACACAGGAAAGTCGAGACTCAAAATATGATCTTGCAGTTTTTGATAAATTGTTTAATAAGAGAACAAGACCAGCCTGGTAAAAACAAAGACGAGATGAAGGCCCTGACAAAATGGAGTGACAATATAGCAGAAGGAAAACACAGTAAACAAGGTTGTATAGAATCCATGTATAGAAAGATTCGTAAAGAAATTCTAGGCATACACGAAAGGGAGAAAGCAACGAGAGAAACCGAGAAAGAGAATGACACTTCAGACGAAGATGTAGACATAGAGAACCCAGACAGAATAGCGTATGTAGGTAGGACGAGACCTTTTGACAGACACACCCGCATAGAATGTAAGAAAACTTTTCTTCCTCCCGTACCAGAACAGTGTTCTCTTGAGCATTTATTCCAAACTACCGACAGAGTTCTGAAACTACGAATAGGTTACAGTGAGCTTAGTACCATGCATGAACAGGAACTAGCCCGATCAGCAGTGCAATGGACTAGTGATTCTAGCACATTTTCAGACGAATAAGTGGCCCAAACGTTTCTGAATCTTTCCCCAGACGAACAGCGACTGGTGGGTATGTACATGATCCAGCACCTCATTACACTGTACGAAAGTCAACATTCTGACCCAGGTCCCCTATATAATGTATTGGACAAGTTACTCCTAAACAGATGGAAAGGCCTAGGTACCGATTTGATTAATGTCATTCTAGAACAACGCCACAAATACAGAACGTTCCTGATTCCACATTTTGTTCCTGTTCCACCCCCAGTAAGGAAGACATTTTACATAGACAGACAGAATCCCTTGCAAGAAGTCCATCCTGTTAAGGGAACGGGAGGTACGCTCGAACGAGTATTTGTTTACACCCCTTTAACGAAAATAGAACTACTGGAAATGAAAAAGTTAGTGTCCTGTCATGATAAAGATCCAGCAGGGTTCCATCGAGAATTAAAAGACATGCTCCGTATGGGAGAATACACGTATCCCGATATCATTAAAATGTTAAAGGTCCTGTTGCCTGCGGGCATATATGAAAAGCTTAAAGAAAAAGAATGGGAGGTGGGAGAGAAAAAGATTGACTGGGCAGAATTAGAGAACGAAGATAACACACGAGTTCCTGGTACTGGTCTCGGGGAAGAAGCCAAAGCATTGCCCGAGTTGTTAATACAAGTCTTGCCAAGATTACTAACCACGAAAAAGGAAGACTGGGATGCCATCTCAGCCTGTAAACAAAAACAAGACGAAGACACTAGTGATTTTTATTCCAGATTTGAGAAATGTTTCATTATTAATAGCGGCTTGAAAACGAGTAGTGAATCGTATCCACATCTTTTTGTTACCAAATTAGTAGAGAATTCTTTAGCACAAGTTAAAAATCGAGTACTGAGAGTCGAGAGTACCTGGCAAGCTAATACCCCGTCCCAAATGTTACAAATGTTACAGTATCACCAGAACCGAATCAGAGAAGAGCAAGAACACGAAAGGAGACGTATGAAAGACACGAAAATGAAAGTACTAGTGGCACAGTCTGTTCCAGTGGATAGTCAGAAGAGGGGTACGAATCAGACTATTCATTCTGCAGCTCCCGTTAAAGGGACATGCAATTACTGTAAACAGCCAGGTCACTATATAAACGAATGTGCTGTTCTGAAACACAACATAGCTACTGGTAAAATGAAAGAGAGACCGCGTCCTCCTAGACAGGAACATGTTCCACAAAATACGCAACCACCGCAGAACGCACAACAGACAGTAACAGTACCGCAGCCTATAGCTGCCACACAACACGTTACACAGCAGATGTACCAGTACGCACAGTCAGATTATCCAGAATATCAGCAGTATTCATGAAACAGCCTAGAGAGGGAGGTTGGCTTGCCTCTCATCGAGGTTCCTGTAGATCAAGAGGGTCCCTATGTACACAGTCAAGTATTAGGGAAAGACAGAAAATTTCTGATTGATACAGGGGCAAGTAGGACTACCATCAGTCATGACGAGGTTCCAGGGGCTCCTCTCTCAGGCTCAAGAAATGTTTCCCTGGGATTTTCAGGAAAGCCTATTGTCAATGAAATATCGAAACCAGTTTCTCTAGAAGTTGGTCCATTGTTTCGAACTACAGACTTGTTACTTACGAAATCATGTCCAGAAAACTTACTTGGTATTAAAACATTGAAAGAACTGGGTGCAGTGATTTGTTGTTCTCCGGAAGGATTGAGATTGTTTTTACGTGATTTTAAAGGACATTATGTGTTAAGAGATTTTGATCCAAGATTACTGAATGTACCACAGCATTTATGGGCGCAAGGTCCAACTGATGTAGGTTATATGCACATTACACCATACCGTGTCACTCTGAAACAAGGAATTGTACTACCACGAATCCGACAATACAAGTTGCCACCTGAGGCTGTAGCAGCCTTATCAAAAATCATTGACGAGCTCATTGCTCAAGGAGTGGTTGTAGAAACTGACTCCAATGTATGTAATTCTCCTATCATTCCGATTCTTAAACGTACTGACCCAAATGCACCTCCAGTCTATCGACTAGTGATTGACCTTCGAGAACTTAATAAATGTATCATACCCCAGTACCCCGTGGTTCCAGACATCTCTTCCCTATTGACTGCCATTGATTCCGAAGCAGCGTTCTTTACTGTTATCGATCTCAAGAACGCCTTCTTTAGTGTCCCTATCCATCCGGACAGCCAGTTCCTTTTCGATTCTGTTTAAATGGAAGAAGCTATAAATTTACACGTGCACCTCAAGGGTTTACAGAAAGTCCTAGTATTTATAGTCAAGCACTTTAACGACAACTAGACAGTATTCACATGCCAACTGAAACTGCCCTGCTCCAGTACGTTGATGACCTATTAATTACAGCCCGTACAGAACGTGACTGCGAACGTGCGTCACTGACAGTCGTGTATTTTCTGGCAGAAATGGGGCACAAGGTGTCCCCTTCGAAACTGCAATTCTGTGTCCAGCAAGTGGTATACCTTGGACACTTGCTGTCCAAGAGGGGTAGACAATTGACACCTGACCGTATCCAGTTAATTGCACATCTTCCACAGCCAAAGACACAGAAGGAGGTACGAGCTTTTATCGGCCTCACTTCTTACTGCAGACAATGGATCCCTCAGTACGCATATCTAGCCAAGCCACTGATACAGTTAACAATACAGGAGGCAGCGACATCGACTGTCCTCCCTTGGACCCAGGAACATACACTTGTTTTCGAAGAATTAAAGAAAGCTTTATGTCAAGCACCTGTTTTAGCGACACCAAACTACCGTAAACCTTTTACACTTTTTGTCACTGAACGTGATGGTACAGCATTATCTGTTCTCACACAAGATCAAGCAGGACAACACAAGCCTTGTGCTTATTTTTCTAGCACATTAGATCCAGTAGCCCAGGCTCTGCCTGCGTGCCTCAAATCAGTTGCCGCCACAGCTTTAGCTATCAGACAAAGTGATTCCATAGTGTTAGGACACCCCCTGACAGTACAGGTTCCACACTCCGTGGAAGTTCTTTTAAACCGAACACAGACTCAGCACTTGACAATTGCACGATTGACAGGATATGAACTGACACTGTTTCAGCCACACATAGAGATCAGACGTTGCAACATATTAAATCCTGCTACACTGTTACCCTCGATTACCTCAAACCCTGCAGCACATGACTGTGTGGAAGTTATTAACACCATAACGAAGCCAAGACAAGACTTGACGGACATTGCATTACCTGACCCAGACCTGACACTTTATGTGGACGGTTCATGTATGAGGACAAGTACAGGAGAGTTAGTGGCAGCATATGCAGTGACTACTGAAACTGAAGTTATAGAAACACATCGTATTGACATCCTGTCTGCCCAAGCAGCAGAGCTCATCGCTCTGACCCAAGCCTGCATACGAGCCAAGAACCTGAAAGTAAACATATATACAGATTCACGTTATGCATTCGGAGTCGTTCACGACTTTGGAGTCCTCTGGCAAGAAAGAGGTTTTATGACCTCTCATGGAGCCAAGATTCAGCATGGCCCCCTCATTCAAGCTCTGCTAGAAGCAATACATTTACCTACAGCTATAGCCATTATGAAGTGCAAGGCACATACAAGAGTCACTGACACCATTCCCAGGGTAACGACCTGGCAGATCGAACAGCCAAGCTTACAGCTCAGACTCCAGATATTCCAGCTGACACGACAAAGACAGACGTTCCAGTTCTGACGACTTGCATGACAGTCAAGGACCCTACACAAGATGTACTAGACATACAGACACATGCTACTCCAGACGAAATTAGGAAATGGACTGAACAAGGAGGGGTCCTGACAGATCAGGGATGGTTGACGAAGGGAAAAGCCACATGGTTTCTCCCTGACTCTATGGTTCAAGCCATCATTAATACAGCACACAGTCCAGCACACTTAGGAGAAAAAGCCATGTTAGACAGCATCCAGAATCTCTGGTTTAACAAGCATTTACGAGCAGCAGCGAAGCAGAAAGTGCGTACCTGCATGATCTGTTGTCAGTTTAATCCAGGTAAAGGTGTTCCCGTGGAACAAGGTGGATTTCATCCTCCTGACCACCCTTTTGAAGTCCTCCAGATGGATTATATCCAGATGGATCGATGTCGAGGATTCAAGTATGTCCTCGTAGTTGTATGCGCTTTGTCCAGATGGACAGAAGCATATCCAGTCTCAGATTATACTGCCGTGACCACTGCCAAGCAGTTGGTTCGTGAGTATTTCCCTCGATACGGTTTACCCCGTGTCGTGTATTCAGATAATGGACAGCCATTCTCGTCCGAACTCATGAAACAGGTATCACTTCTGTTAGGGTACCAGTGGAAATTCCACTGCGTACGACACCCCGAGGCAGCTGGCCTCGTCGAGCGACACAATCAAACTCTGAAAACACGATTAGCGAAGGTTTGTGCAGAAAAAGGTGTAGATTGGATGGTAGCCCTGCCGGTTGCCCTCTTCTATATGCGAATGGTCGCTCACTCCAGATCTGGTTTGTCACCCTACGAAGTAGTTTTTGGTCGTCCCCCGAACATGTGGGGTACACCTATGCCTCGTAAAATCACTGATGTTGACAGTAACATGCTGACAGATTACCTAGCTTCCTTAATGTCTGCACTACTCTCTTGTCGTTCACAGGTCGCGGCTGCCTTTCCGGACAACACCCAGGTGAAACCGCACGAGGTCGTTCCAGGTGATCTAGTTTTGGTTCGGAACTTTGATCGCTCAAGCCCTCTGGAGCCCCGCAGGAAGGAGACAAAACTCGTTCTGATGACCACAAGGACCGCCGTAAAACTAGAAGGAAGAAAAGGCTGGCTCCATTCCAGTCATATCAAGCGTTTCCATGGACTGTGTCCAAAGACTTTTTTCAAGGACTGCCCCGATACTGACTCTAAACTTCCCCTGTTAGAGAAAACTCCGCAGCAGGAGTATAAAGTCAAGCTGAGGTCTAGTAAGTCAGACAGCGTTTAATTGTTTAAGTCCCCCTCGGGTGAAGCGGTTAGACAGGTTTCTGACATGTATGAGATAGACCCACATAGTGAGAGAGATAGACGAAACGTCAAGAAAATGAAATATTGTAAAAATCTCCGAAGCAGATGCATCGTTACATTATTGTTTATGTTTATTCTGAGTCTTACGATCACATGTATAAGTTATATGCTACATGTATTTTTTCCTCCTCTTGGTTCACATTCACACCTTTCCTCTAATGATACAGTAGAGCACACATTTAGTAAACTACCCCCTCACGAGTTATCCTATCGACTTGCAATGCGCAACCATACTTTTATTCGTATGTTACACTATTCGCACCAGACCAGCAATGCCACAAATTGCTGGGTATGTGGTCGACTCCCCCCTTTCCAGACAGTGAAGGGAGTTCTGCCACTCTTTCCCTATCCGTTTTAACACAATGGTTCGTGTGGAGCATGGTTTACATTGACGTCATCTTTAGACGATAAGTCCCTTTTGAATACAGTTATGAATGAAACCTGTTTCCCAGACAAGGACGGTCTTCCCCATAGGACAGGGATAGATCTAGAAAATGAAGTATATGATCTAGGTAATTTTTCCTCTAACCTCATGGTTTTGAATGTTCAGTCCGAGACTAATTCAGACTTGCCTTCTATAACAGTTCTACCAGTGAAAGGTGAATTATGTGTTAGAAAGAATGGTTCAGTACCTCTAGGACACAGTGATTGTACTACTGTGGTCGAGTACAGTGACAGTGGGAAGTCTACTTTCAAAGCCTCACGTCATTCCTATTTTATATGTGAACAGACCGCTTATGTACGTTTGCCCCTAGATTGGGATGGAACATGTTACATTGCATTCCTACTGCCACCAGTTTTTCTAGCCCCATCCGATTATCACCGAAATACCCATCTAGTACACGTCCGACATAGAAGGGAGATCGAGTCCCCAATTGTCGATCAGACTGAAACTGCATTGGAACAGTATACGGATTTCAATAAAGGTTTCTTTTTCTTCATAGGTCCTGTCCAGAATAGTAAATTAATACGCAGGTTAACCAGAACCCTTGAAGCAGTAGTGAATGAGACTACTTCCGCCCTAGGTAACTTAACAGAAGAGCAGTCTGCTATGAGATTTGTTGTTCTTCAGAACCGCCTTGTTCTTGACGTCATCCTGGCCGATAGGGGCGGAGCTTGTAGAGTCATCGGATCTAGTTGTTGCGTTTTCATTCCTAATAACGCACCGTCTGTGTATTCAGCAATAACTAGACTTCATGAAATAGCTCATCAGCTACACCAGAATCCAGGGACCTGGACTTGGTCCGGTTGGCTCTGGAGTGTAATATCTGCCTGGGGATGGAAAGTACCGTCATTCCTGGGAGTAGTAGTAATGATCATATTCAGTTGTTGTCTCTGTTTACAATGTGGCCCAGCGATTTGCGGCTTGTGCGCTACATCTTGTATTCCACGTCCACGATCCCATTCCCAAATGAGAAAAGACGAGCAAATGATGCTGTATGAACAGATAGATGGTCTCATGAATATTGATGTTTCCTGAAGGGAACGTAGGGAACAAGGAGGGAATGAGGAAAATTGAATTTTGCCCTGCTATGTGTCCCTACGTGTTCCCCAACATGTAATATATATATGCATGATTTCTATGCATTTTCCCTCTATGGCCGATAATAAAGACGCATTTCCAGTTGCGTCCAACGTTAATATGTCAGTTATCCAGTCCTCCGTGAAAGCAACGTGGATTAGGCTTTTAGGCCTATGTTGCCAACGTCTTTACATGGTGCACGTTAAATCATCGAGATGCACCCGTTTCTAAGGCTCTACAGGGCCCGGACACCAGATTCAGGCTTCAAGTCTCCTGAAATGCTCCGAGAGATGCAGCCCCGCCCGCATCCCTGACCTTTCCCTTACTTCCTGCCAAGCAACGCGGTGCCCGGCTAGGCCTGGCCTGCCTGCCAAGAATATGTTATGCCTACAGTTATCTGTTCAGCTCCCCGGATTCACATTCCTAGCTAACGAACAGCATAAACATATCCATCTACAGTCTAGTCTTTCTGTCTCCATGCAAGTGATTTACTGAACTAGTATCCATAGAAGAATCATAGCTCACGCAATACGTGAAGACATATATGCACACACTAGCCTTTAGTGACAAGCAGCCTTTGCCCTGATGACTTTTAGAATCAAGCAACATGTACTCTAAACACAAGATATCAGATACGCTATAGGTACAGGTCGTTCTGACATCCCAGACTTCAGTCTCCTTTACTAGTGCTAGGAGTCAGCGCCCCCAGCTCTCCCCAGTTACACGTCATGACTCGTTTTGCGCACACCAGTAGGTTAAAGGTTCCAGCTGCCCATGAAACCCCCTCCATGTGTCCACCCACTTATGACACTTCTGTGACGTCTACATCACACACCTCCGTACACGCCTTGTGCACGCCTTCTTTCACGCCCATATGTTCTTATCTTTCGTTTGTCACTTGTTACGCCTACTGTATTCAATGCAACTGTATGGTTTTACTATATATATTGTATGATGTTAATGAAATGTTGAATGTCCCTTCCTGAACCTTAGTAGGTGATGGAACCCGATGTCCATTGGCTCGAGCCACTTAATTAAAGCCCGTATGACTCAGATACCCCGGACTCTGCCTCTCATTTATTGAGCTATCCTTTTTCCTTTAATGCATAGAAAAATAGTACCGGTAATTTATTTATTTACCACACTTCAAGGAACTACGAGACGCCCTTTGTTCAGCACCAGTCCTAGGAACTCATGATTATACAAAACCCTTCTCTCTCTACACTCACGAAAGGGAGGGATGCGCTTTGTCTGTCCTGACTCAAACCATCGGCCCCAAACAACGACCATGTGCCTATTTCTCTGCCACTCTTGACCCTGTAGCAAGAGCTTTGCCTGGCTGCCTTCGAGCAGTAGCTGCTGCTGCTGTCTCTATCCGACAAAGTGAGGGGATCGTACTCTCGAATTCCCTCACGGTACTAGTGCCTCACGCTGTTGACACCCTCCTAAACCAGACCAAGACACAACACCTGACCAGCGCACGACTGACTGGGTACGAACTGACACTGCTCGCACCTCACATCACGTTGAAACGATGCACCACACTGAACCCAGCCACCTTGTTGCCTCTGCCTGAGAATGATCCCGATGTGCCCCCTATACATGACTGTGTGACCCTCACGGACGAACAGACTGGGAGTAGAGTGGACCTTCGAGACACAGCTTTCCCAGATCCTGATGGAGAGCTATGGGTGGATGGCTCTTGCATCAAACTCACCGATGGCACCACCTCAGCTGCGTATGCAGTTACCACAGCCCGAACCGTAGTTGAGACTGCCCGCATCACACAGAAATCTGCACAGGCAGCAGAACTGATTGCCCTCACACGAGCATGTATCCTAGCAAAGGGGACGACAGCAAACATTTACACGGACAGCCAGTATGCCTTCGGGGTGGTTCATCATTTTGGGCTCTTATGGAAGGAGAGGGGATTTCTGACATCTCATGGCACACCCATCCTGCACGGAGATCTAGTCTCCGCTCTGACTGAAGCGGTTCTCATCCCCAAACGACTTGCCGTAATCAAATGCCAAGCACACAAAAAGGTGACAGACATCATTGGACAGGGAAATGCACTGGCCGACATCACTGCCCGAACCACAGCTGAGAATAGGACGACGACTCACATGTACGTGACTAGGTAACAAGCAGAAAAATGGACGGACGCTAGGGAAACTATTAGGGACATCCAAATGGCCAGCTCACCACACGAATTGACTGAATGGGCACGGGTGGGATTAAAAGACGATGAAGGCTGCTGGCGGACAAAAGACACAAACAAATGGTTGCTACCCAACTCGTATCTGATCCCCATACTGACTATGGCTCATTCCCCTGCACACATAGGATCTGCCCCTATGACCGAACTTGTCTCCCGAGTTTGGCATAACGATAGAATTGCAGACTCAGCCAAACGATTAGTCCAGCAATGTCTAGTCTGCCTGCAACACAACCCTGGGAAAGGAACTGTCGTACCCCGGGGAGGGTTTGGGGTCCCCGACCATCCATTTGAAGTCCTACAGATGGACTATATTCAGTTAGAGAGATGTCAAGGACTGAAGTATGTACTTGTTGTTGTATGCGCTTTTAGCAAATGGGTGGAAGCCTACCCGACGCGTGACAACACTTCCATTGCCACTGCAAAAGTACTACTGAAAGAGTTCTTCCCTCGCTACGGCCTTTGCCGTATTTTATGGAGTGACAATGGCCCCCATTTCATAGCCGAGGTTATCCAGCTTATCCTGAAAGGACTGGGGGTACGACAGAAATTCCACGCAGTTTTTCACCCCCAATCTGCTGGTCTGGTCGAGCGGCACAATGTCACATTGAAACTAAAACTGGCGAAAATAGTGGCTACCACAGGACTAAAATGGCCAGACGCTCTTCCCCTGGCATTGCTGTCAATGCGTTCCACCCCCACCAAACACCACTTGACCCCTTACGAGGTTGTTTTCGGCCGACCCATGAGTATCTGGTCTGCACCCAAACCGACATCTATTCACGACGTCCCGGACGTCCTAATGTCAGATTATTTGTATAACCTAACTAAATCACTGTCTGTTATTCATCATCAGGTGCTGCAGGCCATCCCCGATGCTTCCAGGGGCCCCGGACATACCATCCAGCCTGGAGATTTCGTCCTAATTCGGAACTTCCAGCGGGAGAAGAGTATGGAACCCCGCTGGACGGGCCCCTGGCAAGTCTTGATCACCACCCGAACAGCTCTTCGAGTGGAGGGGAAGCGAAATTGGTTGCATGCACATCATTGCAAGAAAATCTCTCCGACCCTGACGTCGACCGAAGACGTGACCACCCAAGAAGAGCTCCTGAACAAAGACCGACCATCCCTGAGCTGCTACCCTGAAACAGAGACACTCGAAGTGGCGAAATTCCCTGATCCCACTGTGCCATCCAGAGAAGGGTACAACCTGCGACGAAAGAAGGGAGCTTCGGCTAAGCAGACCACTGACTAAGTTACAATTCTCAGACCGGTGGCCTAACACTACTAAGGCTGCCAGGAGAAAAGCCCAACGAAGTTTGTGGTTCTGCCCACTACCGAGCACCTTGAAGATGATGGAAGCGCCCGATACGAAGATGATGGAAGCAACCGGACATCCGAAGACCCACTACAGAAACCCAAAAACTGACAGGTTGCACAGCTCAAAGACTATTGCTCTTCTTATCGCTCTTCTCTTTTGCCTCCTCCTCATGACTACCTTCTGGATCGTGGAAGAGAACGCACCGGCTCATAAGACATTTCTAACGACTGCACGGCCTACCACCATGAAAGAACACTACCTGGTCTCTCTTTCACCTCAAATCCAAGAAAGGCGTAAGGAGTTCTGGAACAACTCCTTCGTACAGTTGCTGCACCAACACAACCTTGCTGCCAATGCCACGAATTGCTGGATCTGTGGGTTGATACCACATGCCACCGGACATTCCATCCCCTTCATCCCTTCACCTTTTTCTGTTCATGGCTCCTGCCTTGCTTAGCTGATCCTCTTGCAAGAGAGCTACAGAGACAATGCCACTTCCAGCGAAACTATGTCACACTTTTATCATGGAGTCTGGTTGAACAAAACCGGAAGAACTGCTGCTCCCTTTTGCCCTCTATCCTCCAATGCTTCTGTTCACATGGACATCCCCGCCAAAGAAATGGTGGAGATGCAAATATTCAACAATCCAGCCAGACCCACCTTCTCCTACCTCCGGAAACGAACAGCTGCCACCCTGACTGTGGCCCTATCTGTCGTCAATGTATCGGGCCTTGTATGCATCACAGGCCATGGGACACAAATGGTAGGCCACAGCACTTGCCGCATCACCAGAACTTTGGACTCAACCGACCCACCCTCTTTTGTCACCTCTCCAAACATGTACTTCGTCTGTGGTACAAAAGCCTACACCTGGCTCCCAAAGGGTTGGGGAGGTACCTGCTACATTGCCTTCATCCTTCCTCCAACCTATGTGGCTCCGGCAAACCATCACCGACAGAGACGAGTAAAGAACATTGAGCATTCCGACTCCACTGGAGCACAATTCTTGGATGCAATGAAAGGACTTGTTCCCCTTTGGGGTCCGATGGCGAACAGTCGTGCCATTCGATATTTATCCCAGGCAGTCGAGACAACGATGAACATTACAGCTGGTATCCTCACAAACAATACAGTCGAGCTTCAGGCGGTCCGTCTGGTGGTTCTTCAAAACCGCCTTGTTCTAGATGTGGTTCTGGCGGACCGTGGAGGAGCATGTCGTATCATCGGGTCCAGCTGTTGTACCTACATACCAGACAATTCACCCTCAGTCTACAAGGCCATTGAACACCTCCACAGACTCTACTCAGAAGTTCATCAGGAACAAGAAGGATGGTCGCTTGGGAGTTGGTTCTGGAGTGCTGTAAAGGACTGGGGATGGAGGTTGTTCATGATCATACTGATACCAATCGTCGTAATAGGTGGACTCTGCCTGGATATTCAATGCTTGCCACCTCTGTGTTCACTATTTGCTAACTGTATTTGCCCTAAGACTCCGAACTTCGAAGCTGAGCGCATGAAAGCTTTGTATGATATCGAAATATGTAACATAATGGGGATAGACATAAATTGACAAGCTGGCTAGATATGTTGAAAAGGGACTATTGTTAAAATCTAGAGCGTGGCATAAACATTATCGGCGCCATCTTGTCCTTTTCAGATCTATACGTGCGCGTAAGCAGCAGCCATTCTGAATGAATGCCTTGGCTTCCTTGCCCACTGCTGATAGCCAGCGCGTCTCTCCCCCTCCCTCTCCGGCCTCGCAAGCACCCCCCGCGCTCTGATAGCCCCCGATCTCTCCTGCCTGGGCCATAAACGCACCTCCAGCATGACCCTGCCTCAGAGCCACATCCCGTGCGGAACCCTCACACTCCTTTCATCTCTCTCACGCGAGCGGGCCTTTTGATAACCTCTCCCTCCTCGCCCATTGTCCGAACCGTTCCCAGGCCACCACCTAGCCTTGCAGCTGCAGTTTATTGCCCCTACAGTAGGAACTCACCCCACATCAAAGGAGCGAGGGTTAATCAATACCCTCACACCTCCAGATCCGACCGATCGCCCACTTTCCCGTTCCCAGCGGAATGTCCAGCTGCGCGATAACCACCACATGCTGAGATCGGGGTGGGAACTCTACTGTAGATGTGTGTGGGAACGGGCCTGGACCGGGGATTCCGAGGATGTCTTTTCTGGCCTTCAAAGAAACATTATGGATGCAATGTATTTAATAAAGCCATAAACCTGTGTATAAGAGGCCAGGCCTCAGAGATGCGGTTAGAGCACCTCGAGAAGATACCCTGTTGTCTGATTTGACGTGTTCTGCTCCGTCGGAATAAACTCCTGTTTCTTGCCTTCCAGTCTCCAGCGCCTGCCTCTTTGTTTGGTAATATTGAATGGTATGAGAGGCGGCTATCGCCGGGCAAACCTTGAAAAGGGGTAATCGAGCTGACCTTAACGCCCTTTTTAACACCCTGACAACTTATGGCGAACAAAGTGGTACAAAAGGGGGGTGGTGATGGACGGAGCATCTGAACCAATCAAACACTCACACCCAGTCAACAGATCTGGGTTTAATCCATCACCATTCTTTAGCCCACTCTGCAACCCCAGTTCAGACATGGCCATATGCAAATCAGTCTGACCCTGTGCCTCATGGGAACAGTCCAGCCTGAACTGCCAAGCCATGCTTTCCCTGGACCGGAAACAAGCTTCCTAAGACCGGTTTCTGGCATTTCAGCCGTCTTCAGCCAGGCTTGCTTGAATCCAGTGGCAAAGTGAGCAAGGGACTCACGTCTGAGCATACCCTGCCAACTTATGGCAAACAAAGCGGTACAAAACGGGGTGGTGATGGACGGAGCAACTGAACTAATCAAACACTCACACCAAGTCAACAGATCTGGGTATAATCCATCACCATTCTTTAGCTCACTCTTCCACCCCAGTTCAGACATGGCCATATGCAAATCAGTCTGACCCTGTGCCTCATAGGTACAGTCCATCCTGAACTGCCAAGCCATGCCTTCCCTGGACCGGAAACAAGCTTCCTAGGACCGGATTCTGGCGTTTCAGCTGTCTTCAGCCAGGGTTGCTTGAATCCAGTGGCAAAGTGAGCAAGGGACTCACGTCTGAGCACACCCTGACAACTTATGGCGAACAAAGCGGTACAAAAGGGGGGTGGTGATGGACGGAGCATCTGAACCAATCAAACACTCACACCCAGTCAACAGATCTGGGTTTAATACATCAAAATTCTTTAGCCCACTCTGCCAACCCAGTTAAGACATGGACATATGCAAATCCGTCTGACCTTGTGCCTTATGGGAACAGTCCAGCCTGAACTGAAAAGCCATGCCATCCCTGGACCGTAAACAAGCTGCCTAGGACCAGTTTCTGGCATTTCAGCCATCTACAGCCAGGATTGCTTCAATCCAGTGGGAAAGTGAGCAAGGGACTAACGTCTGAGCATACCCTGCCAACTTATGGCGAACGAAGCGGTACAAAAGGGGGTGGTGATGGACGGAGCAACTGAACTAATCAAACACTCACACCAAGTCAACAGATCTGGGTATAATCCATCACCATTCTTTAGCTCACTCTTCCACCCCAGTTCAGACATGGCCATATACAAATCAGTATGACCCTGTGCCTCATAGTACAGTCCAGCCTGAACTGCCAAGCCATGCTTTCCCTGGACCGGAAACAAGCTTCCTAGGACCGGATTCTGGCATTTCAGCCGCCTTCAAACAGGCTTGCTTGAATCCAGTGGCAAAGCGAGCAAGGGACTCACGTCTGAGCACACCCTGACAACTTATGCCGAACAAAGCGGTACAAAAGGGGGGTGGTGATGGACGGAGCATCTGAACCAATCAAACACTCACACCCAGTCAACAAATCTGGGTTTAATCCATCACAATTCTTTAGCCCACTCTGCCACCCCAGTTAAGACATGGCCAAATGCAAATCAGTCTGACCTTGTGCCTCATGGGAACAGTCTAGCCTGAACTGACAAGCCATGCCTTCCCTGGACCAGAAACAAGCTTCCTAGGACCAGTTTCTGGCATTTCAGCCGTCTACAGCCAGGCTTGCTTGAATCCAGTGGTAAAGTGGGCAAGGGACTCACGTCTGAGCATACCCTGCCAACTTATTGTGAACAAAGCGGTACAAAAAGGGGTGGTGAAGGACGGAGCATCTGAACCAATCAAACACTCACACCCAGTCAACAGATCTGGGGTTAATCCATCACCATTCTTTAGCCCACTCTGCCACCCCAGTTCAGACATGGCCATATGCAACTCAGTCTGACCCTGTGCCTCATGGGAACAGTCCAGCCCGAACTGACAAGCCATGCCTTCCCTGGACCGGAAACAAGCTTCCTAGCACCGGTTTCTGGCATTTCAGCCGTCTACAGCCAGGCTTGCTTGAATCCAGTGGCAAAGTGAGCAAGGGACTCACGTCTGAGCATACCCTAACAACTTATGGCGAACAAAGCGGCACAAAAGGGGTTGGTGATGGACGGAGCATCTGAACTAATCAAACACTCACATCCAGTCAACAGATCTGGGTTTAATCCATCACCATTCTTTAGCCCACTCTGCCACCCCAGTTCAGACATGGCATATGCCAATCAGTCTCACCCTGTGCCTCATGGGAACAGTCCAGCCTGAACTGCCAAGCCATGCCTTCTCTGGACCAGAAACAAGCTTCCTAGGACCGCTTTCTGGCATTTCAGCCGTCTTCAGCCAGGCTTGCTTGAATCCAGTGGCAAAGTGAGCAAGGGACTCACGTCTGAGCATACCCTGCCAACATATGGTGAACAAAGTGTTACATAAGGGGGTGGTGATGGACGGAGCATCTGAACCAATCAAACACTCACACCGGGCTGGACTGTTCCCATGAGGCATGGGTCAGACTGATTTGCATATGGCCATGTCTGGACTGGGGTGGCAGAGTGGGCTAAAGAACGGTGATGGATTAAACCCAGATCTGTTGACTGGGTGTGAGTGTTTGATTGGTTCAGATGCTCCGTCCATCACCACCCCCTTTTGTACCACTTTGTTCGCCATAAGTTGGCAGGGTATGCTCAGACGTGAGTTCCTTGCTCACTTTGCCACTGGATTCAAGCAAGCCGGGCTGAAGACGGCTGAAACGCCAGAAACCGGTCCTCGGTAGCTTGTTTCAGGTCCACGGAACTTGGCAGTTCGGGCTGGACTGTTCCCACGAGGAACAGGGTCAGGCTGATTTGGCATATGGCCATGTCTGAACTGGGGTGGCAGAGTGAGCTAAAGAACGGTAATGGATTAAACCCAGATCTGTTGACTGGGTGTGAGTGTTTGATTGGTTCAGATGCTCCGTCCATCACCACCCCTTTTTGTACCACTTTGTTCGCCATAAGTTGGCAGGGTTTGCTTAGATGTGAGTCCCTTGCTCACTTTGCCACTGGATTCAAGCAAGCCGGGCTGAAGACAGCTGAAATGCAAGAAAATGGACCTCTGTAGCTTGTTTCCGGTCCGGGGAAGGCATGGCTTGGCAGTTCGGGCTGGACTGTTCCCATGAGGCACAGGGTCAGACTGATTTGCATATGGCCATGTCTGAACTGGGGTGGCGGAGTGGGCTACAGAACAGTGATGGATTAAACCCAGATCTGTTGACTGGGTGCGAGTGTTTGATTGGTTCAGATGCTCCGTCCATCACCACCCCCTTTTGTAACACTTTGTTCGCCATAAGCTGGCAGGGTATGCTCAGATGTGAGTCCCTTGCTCACTTTGCCACTGGATTCAAGGAAGCCGGGCTGAAGACAGCTGAAATGCCAGAAACCGGTCCTCGGTACCTTGCTTCCGGTCCAGGGAAGGCAGGGCTTGGCAGTTCGGGCTGAACTGTTCCCATGAGGCACGGGTCAGACTGATTTGCATATGGACATGTCCGAACTGGGGTGGCAGAGTGGGATAAAGAACGGTGATGGATTAAACCCGGATCTGTTGACTGGGTGTGACTGTTTGATTGGTTCAGATGCTACGTCCATCACCATCCCCTTTTGTACCAATTTGTTCGCCATAAGTTGGCAGGGTATGCTCAGATGTGAGTCCCTTGCTCACTTTGCCACTGGATTCAAGCAAGCCGGGCTGAAGACGGCTGAAATGCCAGAAACCGGTCCTCGGTAGCTTGTTTCCGGTCCAGGGAAGGCATGGCTTTGCAGTTCGGGCTCGACTGTTCCCATGAGGCTCAGGGTCAGACTGATTTGCATATGGCCATGTCTGAACTGGGGTGGCAGAGTGGGCTAAAGAACGGTGATGGATTAAACCTAGGTCTGTTGACTGGGTGTAAGTGTTAGATTGGTTCAGATGCTCCGTCCATCACCACCCCCTTTTGTACCACTTTCTTCTATATTAGTTGGCAGGGTATGCTCAGACGTGAGTCCCTTCGTCACTTTGCCACTGGATTCAAGCAAGCCGGGTGAAGACGGCTGAAATGCCAGAAACCGGTCCTCTGTAGCTTGTTTCGAGTCCAGGGAAGGCATGGCTTGGCAGTTCGGGCTGGACTGTTCAAATGAGGCACAGGGTCAGACTGATTTGCATATGGCCATGTCTGAACTGGGGTGGGAGAGTGTGCTAAAGAACAGTGATGGATTAAACCCAGATCTGTTGACTGGGTGTGAGTGTTTGATTGGTTCAGATGCTCCTTCCATCACCACCCCCTTTTGTACCACTTTGTTTGCCATAAGTTGGCAGTGTATGCTCAGACGTGAGTCCCTTGCTCACTTTGCCACTGGATTGAAGCAAGCCGGGCTGAAGAAGGCTGAAATTCCAGAAACCGGTCCTTGGTAGCTTGTTTCCGGTCCAGGGAAGGCATGGCTTGGCAGTTCGGGCTGGACTGTTCCCATGAGTCATGGGTCAGACTGATTTGCATATTGCCATGTCTGGACTGGGGTGGCAGAGTGGGCTAAAGAACGGTGATGGATTAAACCCAGAGCTGTTGACTGGGTGCGAGTGTTTGATTGGTTCAGATGCTCCGTCCATCACCACCCCCTTTTGTAACACTTTGTTCGCCATAAGCTCGCAGGGTATGCTCAGATGTGAGTCCCTTGCTCACTTTGCCACTGGATTCAAGCAAGCCGGGCTGAAGACGGCTGAAATGCCAGAAACCGGTCCTCGGTAGCTTGTTTCAGGTCCACGGAAGGCATGGCTTGGCAGTTCGGGCTGGACTGTTCCCACGAGGAACAGGGTCAGGCTGATTTGCATATGGCCATGTCTGAACTGGGGTGGCAGAGTGGGCTAAAGAACGGTAATGGATTAAACCCAGATCTGTTGACTGGGTGTAAGTGTTTGATTGGTTCAGATGCTCCGTCCATCACCACCCCCTTTTGTACAACTTTGTTTGCCATAAGTTGGCAGTGTATGCTCAGACGTGAGTCCCTTGCTCACTTTTCCACGGGATTGAAGCAAGCCGGGCTGAAGAAGGCTGAAATTCCAGAAACCGGTCCTTGGTAGCTTGTTTCCGGTCCAGGGAAGGCATGGCTTGGCAGTTCGGGCTGGACTGTTCCCATGAGGCATGGGTCACACTGATTTGCATATGGCCATGTCTGGACTGGGGTGGCAGAGTGGGCTAAAGAACGGTGATGGATTAAACCCAGATCTGTTGACTGGGTGTGAGTGTTTGATTGGTTCAGATGCTCCGTCCATCACCACCCCCTTTTGTACCACTTTGTTCGCCATAAGTTGGCAGGGTATGCTCAGACGTGAGTTCCTTGCTCACTTTGCCACTGGATTCAAGCAAGCCGGGCTGAAGACGGCTGAAATGCCAGAAACCGGTCCTCGGTAGCTTGTTTCAGGTCCACGGAAGGCATGGCTTGGCAGTTCGGGCTGGACTGTTCCCACGAAGAACAGGGTCAGGCTGATTTGCATATGGCCATGTCTGAACTGGGGTGGCAGAGTGGGCTAAAGAACGGTAATGGATTAAACCCAGATCTGTTGACTGGGTGTGAGTGTTTGATTGGTTCAGATGCTCCGTCCATCACCAGCCCTTTTTGTACCACTTTGTTCGCCATAAGTTTGCAGGGTTTGCTCAGATGTGAGTCCCTTGCTCACTTTGCCACTGGATTCAAGCAAGCCGGGCTGAAGACAGCTGAAATGCAACAAAATGGACCTCTGTAGCTTGTTTCCGGTCCGGGGAAGGCATGGCTTGGCAGTTCGGGCTGGACTGTTCCCATGAGGCACAGGGTCAGACTGATTTGCATATGGCCATGTCTGAACTGGGGTGGCGGAGTGGGCTAAAGAACGGTGATGGATTAAACCCAGATCTGTTGACTGGGTGCGAGTGTTTGATTGGTTCAGATGCTCCGTCCATCACCACCCCCTTTTGTAATTCTTTGTTCGCCATAAGCTGGCAGGGTATGCTCAGATGTGAGTCCCTTGCTCACTTTGCCACTGGATTCAAGCAAGCCGGGCTGAAGACAGCTGAAATGCCAGAAACCGGTCCTCGGTACCTTGCTTCCGGTCCAGGGAAGGCAGGGCTTGGCAGTTCGGGCTGAACTGTTCCCATGAGGCACGGGGTCAGACTGATTCGCATATGGCCATGTCTGAACTGGGGTGGCAGAGTGGGCTAAAGAACGGTGATGGATTAAACCCAGTTCTGTTGACTGGGTGTGAGTGTTTGATTGGTTCAGATGCTCCGTCCATCACTACCCCCTTTTGTACCATTTTGTTCGCCATAAGTTGGCAGGGTATGCTCAGACGTGAGTCCCTTGCTCACTTTGCAACTGGATTCAAGCAAGCCGGGCCGAAAACGGCTGAAATGCCAGAAACCGGCCCTCAGTAGCTTGTTTCCGGTCCAGGGAAGGCATGGCTTGGCAGTTCGGGCTGGACTGTTCCCATGAGGCACAGGGTCAGACTGATGTGCATATGGCCATGTCTGAACTGGGGTGGCAGAGTGGGCTAAAGAACGGTGATGGATTAAACCCAGATCTGTTGACTGGGTGTGATTGTTTGATTGGTTCAGATGCTCCGTCCATCACCACCCCCTTTTGTACCACTTTGTTCGCCATAGGTTGGCAGGGTATGCTCAGACGTGAGTCCCTCCTCACTTTGCCACTGGATTCAAGCAAGCCAGGCTGAAGACGGCTGAAATGCCAGAAACCGGTCCTCGGTAGCTTGTTTCAGATCCACGGAAGGCATGGCTTGGCAGTTCGGGCTGGACTGTTCCCACGAGGAACAGGGTCAGGCTGATTTGCATATGACCATGTCTGAACGGGGGTGACAGAGTGGGCTAAAGAACGGTAATGGATTAAACCCAGATCTGTTGACTGGGTGTAAGTGTTTGATTGGTTCAGATGCTCCGTCCATCACCACCCCCTTTTGTACAACTTTGTTTGCCATAAGTTGGCAGTGTATGCTCAGACGTGAGTCCCTTGCTCACTTTGCCACTGGATTGAAGCAAGCCGGGCTGAAGAAGGCTGAAATTCCAGAAACCGGTCCTTGGTAGCTTGTTTCCGGTCCAGGGAAGGCATGGCTTGGCAGTTCGGGCTGGACTGTTCCCATGAGGCATGGGTCACACTGATTTGCATATGGCCATGTCTGGACTGGGGTGGCAGAGTGGGCTAAAGAACGGTGATGGATTAAACCCAGATCTGTTGACTGGGTGTGAGTGTTTGATTGGTTCAGATGCTCCGTCCATCACCACCCCCTTTTGTTCCACTTTGTTCTCCATAAGTTGGCAGGGTATGCTCAGACGTGAGTTCCTTGCTCACTTTGCCTCTGGATTCAAGCAAGCCGGACTGAAGACGGCTGAAATGACAGAAACCGGTCCTCGGTAGCTTGTTTCAGGTCCACGGAAGGCATGGCTTGGCAGTTCGGGCTGGACTGTTCCCACGAAGAACAGGGTCTGGCTGATTTGCATATGGCCATGTCTGAACTGGGGTGGCAGAGTGGGCTAAAGAACGGTAATGGATTAAACCCAGATCTGTTGACTGGGTGTGAGTGTTTGATTGGTTCAGATGCTCCGTCCATCACCAGCCCTTTTTGTACCACTTTGTTCGCCATAAGTTTGCAGGGTTTGCTCAGATGTGAGTCCCTTGCTCACTTTGCCACTGGATTCAAGCAAGCCGGGCTGAAGACAGCTGAAATGCAAGAAAATGGACCTCTGTAGCTTGTTTCCGGTCCGGGGAAGGCATGGCTTGGCAGTTCGGGCTGGACTGTTCCCATGAGGCACAGGGTCAGACTGATTTGCATATGGCCATGTCTGAACTGGGGTGGCGGAGTGGGCTAAAGAACGGTGATGGATTAAACCCAGATCTGTTGACTGGGTGCGAGTGTTTGATTGGTTCAGATGCTCCGTCCATCACCACCCCCTTTTGTAATTCTTTGTTCGCCATAAGCTGGCAGGGTATGCTCAGATGTGAGTCCCTTGCTCACTTTGCCACTGGATTCAAGCAAGCCGGGCTGAAGACAGCTGAAATGCCAGAAACCGGTCCTCGGTACCTTGCTTCCGGTCCAGGGAAGGCAGGGCTTGGCAGTTCGGGCTGAACTGTTCCCATGAGGCACAGGGTCAGACTGATTCGCATATGGCCATGTCTGAACTGGGGTGGCAGAGTGGGCTAAAGAACGGTGATGGATTAAACCCAGTTCTGTTGACTGGGTGTGAGTGTTTGATTGGTTCAGATGCTCCGTCCATCACTAACCCTTTTGTACCATTTTGTTCGCCATAAGTTGGCAGGGTATGCTCAGCCGTGAGTCCCTTGCTCACTTTGCAACTGGATTCAAGCAAGCCGGGCCGAAAACGGCTGAAATGCCAGGAACCGGCCCTCAGTAGCTTGTTTCCGGTCCAGGGAAGGCATGGCTTGGCAGTTCGGGCTGGACTGTTCCCATGAGGCACAGGGTCAGACTGATGTGCATATGGCCATGTCTGAACTGGGGTGGCAGAGTGGGCTAAAGAACGGTGATGGATTAAACCCAGATCTGTTGACTGGGTGTGATTGTTTGATTGGTTCAGATGCTCCGTCCATCACCACCCCCTTTTGTACCACTTTGTTCGCCATAGATTGGCAGGGTATGCTCAGACGTGAGTCCCTCCTCACTTTGCCACTGTAATCAAGCAAGCCGGGCTGAAGACGGCTGAAATGCCAGAAACCGGTCCTCGGTAGCTTGTTTCCGGTCCAGGGAAGGCATGGCTTTGCAGTTCGGGCTCGACTGTTCCCATGAGGCTCAGGGTCAGACTGATTTGCATATGACCATGTCTGAACTGGGGTGGCAGAGTGGGCTAAAGAACGGTGATGGATTAAACCTAGGTCTGTTGACTGGGTGTAAGTGTTTGATTGGTTCAGATGCTCCGTCCATCACCACCCCCTTTTGTACCACTTTGTTTGCCATAAGTTGGCAGTGTATGCTCAGACGTGAGTCCCTTGCTCACTTTGCCACTGGATTGAAGCAAGCCGGGCTGAAGAAGGCTGAAATTCCAGAAACCGGTCCTTGGTAGCTTGTTTCCGGTCCAGGGAAGGCATGGCTTGGCAGTTCGGGCTGGACTGTTCCCATGAGTCATGGGTCAGACTGATTTGCATATGGCCATGTCTGGACTGGGGTGGCAGAGTGGGCTAAAGAACGGTGATGGATTAAACCCAGATCTGTTGACTGGGCGTGAGTGTTTGATTGGTTCAGATGCTCCGTCCATCACCACCCCTTTTTGTACCACTTTGTTCGCCATAAGTTGGCAGGGTTTGCTCAGATGTGAGTCCCTTGCTCACTTTGCCACTGGATTCAAGCAAGCCGGGCTGAAGACGGCTGAAATGCCAGAAACCGGTCCTCGGTAGCTTGTTTCAGGTCCACGGAAGGCATGGCTTGGCAGTTCGGGCTGGACTGTTCCCACGAGGAACAGGGTCAGGTTGATTTGCATATGGCCATGTCTGAACTGGGGTGGCAGAGTGGGCTAAAGAACGGTAATGGATTAAACCCAGATCTGTTGACTGGGTGTAAGTGTTTGATTGGTTCAGATGCTCCGTCCATCACCACCCCCTTTTGTACAACTTTGTTTGCCATAAGTTGGCAGTGTATGCTCAGACGTGAGTCCCTTGCTCACTTTGCCACTGGATTGAAGCAAGCAGGGCTGAAGAAGGCTGAAATTCCAGAAACCGGTCCTTGGTAGCTTGTTTCCGGTCCAGGGAAGGCATGGCTTGGCAGTTCGGGTTGGACTGTTCCCATGAGGCATGGGTCACACTGATTTGCATATGGCCATGTCTGGACTGGGGTGGCAGAGTGGGCTAAAGAACGGTGATGGATTAAACCCAGATCTGTTGACTGGGTGTGAGTGTTTGATTGGTTCAGATGCTCCGTCCATCACCACCCCCTTTTGTACCACTTTGTTCGCCATAAGTTGGCAGGGTATGCTCAGACGTGAGTTCCTTGCTCACTTTGCCACTGGATTCAAGCAAGCCGGGCTGAAGACGGCTGAAATGCCAGAAACCGGTCCTCGGTAGCTTGTTTCAGGTCCACGGAAGGCATGGCTTGGCAGTTCGGGCTGGACTGTTCCCACGAGGAACAGGGTCTGGCTGATTTGCATATGGCCATGTCTGAACTGGGGTGGCAGAGTGGGCTAAAGAACGGTAATGGATTAAACCCAGATCTGTTGACTGGGTGTAAGTGTTTGATTGGTTCAGATGCTCCGTCCATCACCACCCCCTTTTGTACAACTTTGTTTGCCATAAGTTGGCAGTGTATGCTCAGACGTGAGTCACTTGCTCACTTTGCCACTGGATTGAAGCAAGCAGGGCTGAAGAAGGCTGAAATTCCAGAAACCGGTCCTTGGTAGCTTGTTTCCGGTCCAGGGAAGGCAGGGCTTGGCAGTTCGGGCTGAACTGTTCCCATGAGGCACGGGTCAGACTGATTTGCATATGGACATGTCCGAACTGGGGTGGCAGAGTGGGATAAAGAACGGTGATGGATTAAACCCGGATCTGTTGACTGGGTGTGACTGTTTGATTGGTTCAGATGCTACGTCCATCACCATCCCCTTTTGTACCAATTTGTTCGCCATAAGTTGGCAGGGTATGCTCAGATGTGAGTCCCTTGCTCACTTTGCCACTGGATTCAAGCAAGCCGGGCTGAAGACGGCTGAAATGCCAGAAACCGGTCCTCGGTAGCTTGTTTCCGGTCCAGGGAAGGCATGGCTTTGCAGTTCGGGCTCGACTGTTCCCATGAGGCTCAGGGTCAGACTGATTTGCATATGGCCATGTCTGAACTGGGGTGGCAGAGTGGGCTAAAGAACGGTGATGGATTAAACCTAGGTCTGTTGACTGGGTGTAAGTGTTAGATTGGTTCAGATGCTCCGTCCATCACCACCCCCTTTTGTACCACTTTCTTCTATATTAGTTGGCAGGGTAT
Organism: Lissotriton helveticus; assembly: GCF_964261635.1. NCBI lineage: Eukaryota > Metazoa > Chordata > Amphibia > Caudata > Salamandridae > Lissotriton > Lissotriton helveticus. Next base: position 2,009,144,044 of record NC_136057.1, on the reverse strand, counting down.
GCTCAGACGTGAGTCCCTTCGTCACTTTGCCACTGGATTCAAGCAAGCCGGGTGAAGACGGCTGAAATGCCAGAAACCGGTCCTCTGTAGCTTGTTTCGAGTCCAGGGAAGGCATGGCTTGGCAGTTCGGGCTGGACTGTTCAAATGAGGCACAGGGTCAGACTGATTTGCATATGGCCATGTCTGAACTGGGGTGGGAGAGTGTGCTAAAGAACAGTGATGGATTAAACCCAGATCTGTTGACTGGGTGTGAGTGTTTGATTGGTTCAGATGCTCCTTCCATCACCACCCCCTTTTGTACCACTTTGTTTGCCATAAGTTGGCAGTGTATGCTCAGACGTGAGTCCCTTGCTCACTTTGCCACTGGATTGAAGCAAGCCGGGCTGAAGAAGGCTGAAATTCCAGAAACCGGTCCTTGGTAGCTTGTTTCCGGTCCAGGGAAGGCATGGCTTGGCAGTTCGGGCTGGACTGTTCCCATGAGTCATGGGTCAGACTGATTTGCATATTGCCATGTCTGGACTGGGGTGGCAGAGTGGGCTAAAGAACGGTGATGGATTAAACCCAGAGCTGTTGACTGGGTGCGAGTGTTTGATTGGTTCAGATGCTCCGTCCATCACCACCCCCTTTTGTAACACTTTGTTCGCCATAAGCTCGCAGGGTATGCTCAGATGTGAGTCCCTTGCTCACTTTGCCACTGGATTCAAGCAAGCCGGGCTGAAGACGGCTGAAATGCCAGAAACCGGTCCTCGGTAGCTTGTTTCAGGTCCACGGAAGGCATGGCTTGGCAGTTCGGGCTGGACTGTTCCCACGAGGAACAGGGTCAGGCTGATTTGCATATGGCCATGTCTGAACTGGGGTGGCAGAGTGGGCTAAAGAACGGTAATGGATTAAACCCAGATCTGTTGACTGGGTGTAAGTGTTTGATTGGTTCAGATGCTCCGTCCATCACCACCCCCTTTTGTACAACTTTGTTTGCCATAAGTTGGCAGTGTATGCTCAGACGTGAGTCCCTTGCTCACTTTTCCACGGGATTGAAGCAAGCCGGGCTGAAGAAGGCTGAAATTCCAGAAACCGGTCCTTGGTAGCTTGTTTCCGGTCCAGGGAAGGCATGGCTTGGCAGTTCGGGCTGGACTGTTCCCACGAGGAACAGGGTCTGGCTGATTTGCATATGGCCATGTCTGAACTGGGGTGGCAGAGTGGGCTAAAGAACGGTAATGGATTAAACCCAGATCTGTTGACTGGGTGTAAGTGTTTGATTGGTTCAGATGCTCCGTCCATCACCACCCCCTTTTGTACAACTTTGTTTGCCATAAGTTGGCAGTGTATGCTCAGACGTGAGTCCCTTGCTCACTTTGCCACTGGATTGAAGCAAGCAGGGCTGAAGAAGGCTGAAATTCCAGAAACCGGTCCTTGGTAGCTTGTTTCCGGTCCAGGGAAGGCAGGGCTTGGCAGTTCGGGCTGAACTGTTCCCATGAGGCACGGGTCAGACTGATTTGCATATGGACATGTCCGAACTGGGGTGGCAGAGTGGGATAAAGAACGGTGATGGATTAAACCCGGATCTGTTGACTGGGTGTGACTGTTTGATTGGTTCAGATGCTACGTCCATCACCATCCCCTTTTGTACCAATTTGTTCGCCATAAGTTGGCAGGGTATGCTCAGATGTGAGTCCCTTGCTCACTTTGCCACTGGATTCAAGCAAGCCGGGCTGAAGACGGCTGAAATGCCAGAAACCGGTCCTCGGTAGCTTGTTTCCGGTCCAGGGAAGGCATGGCTTTGCAGTTCGGGCTCGACTGTTCCCATGAGGCTCAGGGTCAGACTGATTTGCATATGGCCATGTCTGAACTGGGGTGGCAGAGTGGGCTAAAGAACGGTGATGGATTAAACCTAGGTCTGTTGACTGGGTGTAAGTGTTAGATTGGTTCAGATGCTCCGTCCATCACCACCCCCTTTTGTACCACTTTCTTCTATATTAGTTGGCAGGGTATGCTCAGACGTGAGTCCCTTCGTCACTTTGCCACTGGATTCAAGCAAGCCGGGTGAAGACGGCTGAAATGCCAGAAACCGGTCCTCTGTAGCTTGTTTCGAGTCCAGGGAAGGCATGGCTTGGCAGTTCGGGCTGGACTGTTCAAATGAGGCACAGGGTCAGACTGATTTGCATATGGCCATGTCTGAACTGGGGTGGGAGAGTGTGCTAAAGAACAGTGATGGATTAAACCCAGATCTGTTGACTGGGTGTGAGTGTTTGATTGGTTCAGATGCTCCTTCCATCACCACCCCCTTTTGTACCACTTTGTTTGCCATAAGTTGGCAGTGTATGCTCAGACGTGAGTCCCTTGCTCACTTTGCCACTGGATTGAAGCAAGCCGGGCTGAAGAAGGCTGAAATTCCAGAAACCGGTCCTTGGTAGCTTGTTTCCGGTCCAGGGAAGGCATGGCTTGGCAGTTCGGGCTGGACTGTTCCCATGAGTCATGGGTCAGACTGATTTGCATATTGCCATGTCTGGACTGGGGTGGCAGAGTGGGCTAAAGAACGGTGATGGATTAAACCCAGAGCTGTTGACTGGGTGCGAGTGTTTGATTGGTTCAGATGCTCCGTCCATCACCACCCCCTTTTGTAACACTTTGTTCGCCATAAGCTCGCAGGGTATGCTCAGATGTGAGTCCCTTGCTCACTTTGCCACTGGATTCAAGCAAGCCGGGCTGAAGACGGCTGAAATGCCAGAAACCGGTCCTCGGTAGCTTGTTTCAGGTCCACGGAAGGCATGGCTTGGCAGTTCGGGCTGGACTGTTCCCACGAGGAACAGGGTCAGGCTGATTTGCATATGGCCATGTCTGAACTGGGGTGGCAGAGTGGGCTAAAGAACGGTAATGGATTAAACCCAGATCTGTTGACTGGGTGTAAGTGTTTGATTGGTTCAGATGCTCCGTCCATCACCACCCCCTTTTGTACAACTTTGTTTGCCATAAGTTGGCAGTGTATGCTCAGACGTGAGTCCCTTGCTCACTTTTCCACGGGATTGAAGCAAGCCGGGCTGAAGAAGGCTGAAATTCCAGAAACCGGTCCTTGGTAGCTTGTTTCCGGTCCAGGGAAGGCATGGCTTGGCAGTTCGGGCTGGACTGTTCCCATGAGGCATGGGTCACACTGATTTGCATATGGCCATGTCTGGACTGGGGTGGCAGAGTGGGCTAAAGAACGGTGATGGATTAAACCCAGATCTGTTGACTGGGTGTGAGTGTTTGATTGGTTCAGATGCTCCGTCCATCACCACCCCCTTTTGTACCACTTTGTTCGCCATAAGTTGGCAGGGTATGCTCAGACGTGAGTTCCTTGCTCACTTTGCCACTGGATTCAAGCAAGCCGGGCTGAAGACGGCTGAAATGCCAGAAACCGGTCCTCGGTAGCTTGTTTCAGGTCCACGGAAGGCATGGCTTGGCAGTTCGGGCTGGACTGTTCCCACGAAGAACAGGGTCAGGCTGATTTGCATATGGCCATGTCTGAACTGGGGTGGCAGAGTGGGCTAAAGAACGGTAATGGATTAAACCCAGATCTGTTGACTGGGTGTGAGTGTTTGATTAGTTCAGATGCTCCGTCCATCACCAGCCCTTTTTGTACCACTTTGTTCGCCATAAGTTTGCAGGGTTTGCTCAGATGTGAGTCCCTTGCTCACTTTGCCACTGGATTCAAGCAAGCCGGGCTGAAGACAGCTGAAATGCAACAAAATGGACCTCTGTAGCTTGTTTCCGGTCCGGGGAAGGCATGGCTTGGCAGTTCGGGCTGGACTGTTCCCATGAGGCACAGGGTCAGACTGATTTGCATATGGCCATGTCTGAACTGGGGTGGCGGAGTGGGCTAAAGAACGGTGATGGATTAAACCCAGATCTGTTGACTGGGTGCGAGTGTTTGATTGGTTCAGATGCTCCGTCCATCACCACCCCCTTTTGTAATTCTTTGTTCGCCATAAGCTGGCAGGGTATGCTC